>NC_137150.1:90606781-93006781 GCF_951394435.1 Stenella coeruleoalba
TAAAAAACTAAAAATAGAACTACCATATGACCCAGCAATCCCACTACTGGGCGTATACCCTGAGAAAACCATAATTCAAAAAGAGTCATGTACCATTGCAGCCCTATTTACAATAGCCAGGACATGGAAGCAACCTAAGTGTCCATCGACAGATGAATGGATAAAGAAGATGTGGCACATGTATACAATGGCAAATTACTCGTCCAAAAAAGGAACAAAATTGAGTTTTTTGTAATGAGGTGGATGGACCTAGAGTCTGTCATACGGAGTGAAGTAAGTCAGAAAGAGAAAAACAAGTGCCGTATGCTAACGCACATATATGGAATCTAAAAAAAAGGTACTGATGAACCTAGTGGCAGGGCAAGAATAAAGACGCAGACATAGAGAAAGGACTTGAGGACATGGGGAGGTGGGGGGAAGGGAAAGCGGGGACGAAGTGAGAGAGTAGCACTGACATATATACACTACCAAATGGAAGATGGATGGCTAGTGGGAAGCTGCTGCATAGCACAGGGTGATCAGCTCGATGCTTTGTGCCAACCTAGAGGGGCAGGATAGGGAGGGTAGGAGGAAAGCTCAAGAGGGAGGAGATATGGGGATATATTGATACATATAGATGATTCACTTTGTTATACAGCAGAAACTAACACAACATTGTAAAGCAACTATACTCCAATAAAGATATTTTTAAAAATAAATAAAGATATTTTTAAATATAAATAAAGCAGAATATATAGTGTGCTCACTAAGATTACACTGAATTTAAAAAACATCAGCAACATAAACATGCTAATAGTCCCATAATAATTATTTAATTTAAAAAATTACCCCCCATCTCTTTGGTTATGAAAATATAATACTTTTATAGTTAAAAAATTAATAAAATAGAAAAGACAAGAAGCTAAGATGGAAAATATTCGAAGTAAAAGTTAATTCTTCACTTTGGAAAACAGACAACTTTAACAATGTACATGGCATTTGCTCTTGTAGTCAGGTGAAAACCCATGTAGTTGCTTCACCTTCCTCCTCTAATCTGCTGTCTTTATGGTCTGTGCTTGACATTCGTGAACGTCTGAGCCTCTTTCCATCTCTTAGAACAGGAAAGAAATTGGAATTCTTCTGTGGGGCCCACTCTTTGTTGCTCCTTGATTTTCCTTCTCAGTGTGTCCGTTGTGTGGACACTTCATCAAGAAATAGGTCCTTTGCCTTCATTTGACTCCTTTTACAGTCCAATTTCTCATCCACTGATATCAGGATTAGACAATATCATAATATTGATTTATCTAGTTGTGTTCATACCTATATTTTTAAAGTTAGTAGAATGTTTTTTCCAAAAGAATTCTTAAATGGAAGGTGAATGTAAGAGTCAGATGAAGGGACTTCCCTGGTGGTGCAGTGGTTAAGAATCTGCCAATGCAGGGGACACGGGTTAAGAATCTGCCAATGCAGGGGACCAGGGTTTGAGCCCTGGTCCAGGAAGATCCCACATGCCTCAGAGGAACTAAGCTGGTGCGCCACAACTACTGAGCCCGCATGACACAACTACTGAAGCCCACACACTTAGAACCCATGCTCCACAGCAAGAGAAGCCACCACAAGGAGAAGCCCGTGCACCGCAATGAAGAGTAGCCCCTACTTGCCACAACTAGAGAAGGCCCGCGTGCAGCAACAAAGACCCAATTCAGCCAAAAATAAATAAAAATAAATCTTTAAAAACAACAATAACAAAATGCACTTCAAGTGTTATTAAGCACATTGAGTGTTCTCCTAGACTTTAAAATTTTAAATCCTTTGCTGTTGTTTTTTGTTGTCTTACTAGCAATGCTGTTTTAGACCAATTGATACCCAATAGAAATTGGGATTTTTCTCAAGCACCAGCTTTGAATTTTATCATATAACAAAACAAATACCCCCTTCTGCTTAGAGCCTTAATCAGTATAAATAATACTTAACCAGATTTTCCAGGAACAATAGCTAATGTTGTGAAAATGTAACGGGGACACTAAACTTTTGGGGAGGAGGAAGTGTAGCACAGTGCTGTGTTTTCTAAACTGTTTTTGACCATATACGCCCCAATACCAGCATTTTTTTTAAGATTTTTTTTTTTGATGTGGACTAATTTTTAAAGTCTTTATTGAATTTGTTACAATATTGTTTCTGTTTTTTAATGATTTGGTTTTTTGGCCACATGTCATGTGGAATCTCAGCTCCCCAACCAGGGATCAAACCGGCACCCCCTGTGTTGGAAGATGAAGTCTTAGCTACTGGCCTGCCAGGGAAGTCCCCCCAATACCAACATTTTTGAGTGCGGTTTCAATATACGTTCATTCATATATTTATAAATTACTTAAATAAGTGTATTGTGTATTATAAAGAACATTCAAAAATAGACTCAACATACATTAAATAATACTTAAATATAATTTGTTTTATTTTACTTTTGATAGTATATCAGTATGTTTAATAAGAGCACTATTATTAAATATTATTAAATAAATATTATTATATTAATAAATATAAAATATTAAATAAATATTATTAAATATTAAATACTAATATTAAATATTAAATATGCTTTATTACTTTTGAAAAAATTTATGAGTACTTTCTTATGTAGCAATTCAAAATTCTTGTTCTATATTTAATTTTAATCCTGTCTTCCTGGAAAAGAAATCTCACAAAGATATGTAGATTAAAATGAAAGAAATGTGTAGTTGGCTAAACAAGTTTTAATCATGACAATAATTTTTCAACTCTATCCACTAGTTATGCAAAGTTTCAGTTGAAATTTGTATAGTAAATTATCATCTTCCTTCATGACAACCAATACTTCTTGCAAATTAGCAAGAATATTTTTAATATTGAGACCCAAATTCACCAAAACTCTTTTTAAAAAAATATTTATTTATTTATTTTGGCTGCACTGGGTCTTAGTTGCGGCACACGGGATCTTTAGTTGCGGCATGTGGGATCTTTTTTTTTTAGTTGCAGCATTCATGCAGGATCTATTTCCCCAACCAGGGATCGAACCTGAGCCCCCTGCATTGGGAACGTGGAGCCTTACCCACTGGACTGCCAGGGAAGTCCCACCAAAACTCTTTTTAAATAAGATAGAAAACTTTGTTTTCAATTTTTTGATTGTACAGTTATGATGACATCCTTTTTCAGCAATAAAATGATGGAAACATCTCCAATGACACATTCTCAAAATCCTTTCTCTATAGCACAATTTTTTTTTGAAAAGCAGATATTATTTCACCCATTATCAAAGTGTTACTTTTTCCTCAAAGGAAAGATAAAGTTTATGTATTTTTTAAAAATCTGCGAGGTAGCACACTATTCATAACAATTTTTCATTATAGAAAAGGTCAATAAATTAGGAACACTTTTCAGTTGTAAAAGAACAGTGGGTAACATGTCAACTTTAAGAACTCTTAAGTGTTTTGTCATGAGATAACTAGTGAACCTCTATTTTCAGTGGCTCTCAACTGTTGGCTATCTATTAGAATCACTTGGAACATCAAAAAAAACCAAAAGACAAAAACCAAGAAACAGTTCTCAGGCTTCACCCGGGGAGATTCTGATTTAATTGCTATGGAGTGGGACTCAAATGGTGGTATTTTTCAAAAACATCCTAGGTCAATCTCACGTGCAGTCAAGATTAAGAACCATTGGTATGTGTAGGACAAAGATTTCCTTGGATACTCTCTTACTGTACAGTATAGAATACAGTATATGGTATATATATATAATATAGACAGTATATTAGAAAGTACTATATATATTCTATTTAAGCTAATATAACCCATAGATTCACTTAACGGGCCGCAGGTCAAGAGCAGTATGTCCCAGTATCCAGGAGAAGAAAGACTATGATTGCTATGTCAAATCCTTTGTTTGATAAAACTCTCACCCTTCCCTCTAGTTGTGTTTTTTAAAATTATAGTTTAAAATTTAATTGTTTAAATTAAAAAATTTAATTAAACAATTAACAAATTTAAAGCACATAATATAAAATTTACTGTCTTAATCATTTTTAAGTATACAGTTCAGTGAAGTTGACTAGATTTACACTGTTGTATAACAAGTCTCTAGAACTTTTACATCTTGCAAAACTGAGGCTTCATACCCATCGAATGACTCCACGTTTCCCCCTTCCCCCAGCCTCTGGCAGCCACCATTCTATTTTCTGTTTCCATGATTTTGACTATGGATATCTTATATAAGTGGAATCACACAGTATTTGCCCTTTTGAGGTCCTCTAGTTACCTTATTGTTACCCCCTCGTGTACCTTATTTGTCATGTGACCATCTCACAAAGGGAAGGATGAAAGAAGAAGGCCATGTTTCCATACTACGTTCAATATTTGTTGGGTTATTTTCATGTTATAATTGAATGTTCTAACATTTTCTTTCTCCAGCCCCAAAGATAGTCTTGTATAACTCACTATCAATGCCCTCCAGCCAGAGACCACTGGGAACATACCTGTGGTTGAACAAGTTGGGTTTATTCCTTGTTGCAGCAAGGGAGAGCACACACCATGGGAACAGTGGTGCATTTCAGTAAAAGGATGTTTAAAAAGACATTATGGGATTTGGGTCATTTTGAGGAAGGTCTAAGGAAACAAAGACTCACTCTATGTGGGTGCTGTTGGGAAGTGAGGGCAATTCTATGACTGGGTATCTCAATACATCTCATCTATAGAGAGAAAAGGATAAAGCTGTACTTGGTAAAGAAGCAGCAGAAGCTCCTCTTAGGAGAGGGAGATGTTCGGTATTTTGTGAGTTTTTCACAGTGACCATATTTTGGTCTGTGCTTAGACAAGGTTATAAAGTGGCGTGTTTTGTCTCACTTTGTCGTGGTCTCAGAGTGGCCTTGTCTGATGTTGATGTTCTGCGAGATTGTTTTTGTGCAGCAGGAGGAAAGCACGGTCCAGCCTTTGAGGTCAGTCTCCAGATTGTGATAACACCGAGACCTGGCTGGGAGTGTCAGACCAGTTCCTGGATTTCAGGAGCCACTATTTTCTTCTCTACCACTTTTGGAAACATACAGGTTTGGAATCAGGAAACCTGTGATTCAACCTGTTTCACCACTTACCAGCAGTGTGAGCAAGGGCAAATGACTTATTCTCTGTCACTTCAATTTCCTACCTAGAACCTACCTCAGAGGAACATGGTGAGCATTCAATGAAGTAAAGCATCTAGAATGCTGAGCAGATTAATTCTTACAGAATAAGAGCTCATGTTAGCAATAAGAGCCTCTTATTTGGTTCTCCCTCATGCGAAATTCGTTTCTTTTTTTTTTTTTTTGGATGTTGGGGGTAGGAGTTTTATTAATTAATTTTATTTATTTTTGCTGTGTTGGGTCTTCGTTTCTGTGCGAGGGCTATCTCCTGTTGTGGCAAGCGGGGGCCACTCTTCATCGCGGTGCGCGGGCCTCTCACTATCGTGCCCTCTCCTGTTGCGGAGCACAGGCTCAGTAGTTGTGGCTCACGGTCCTAGTTGCTCCGCGGCATGTGAGATCCTCCCAGACCAGGGCTTGAACCCGTGTCCCCTGCATTAGCAGGCAGATTCTCAACCACTGCGCCACCAGGGAAGCCCATGCGAAATTCTTTTATTCATTTAAGAAACACTTATTGGGTGATTGCCATGTATGGGTCACTGTGCTAGGTGAGCAGGACACACGAGGCCTCTGCCCTAACAGAGCCAGCCGTCTAGCAGGGGTTTCGGACAATTAAGTAGGAAATTTAATAGAGGGTGAAAGGTTCTATGAAGGAGGACTGCAGGAGAAAGTGATGTTTTAGCTGATATCTATCTAATAAATGCACGGGATTATCTGGGGAGGAATGCTCCTGGTAGCAGGAACAGCATAAACTAAAACAAAATAGTGAGAGAGTACAGGACACAGCCTGTTTGGTGGAAAACAAATGAACAAACTAAAAAACCACAAGAACAGAAAGGAAAAGAATTCTCACTTTTTCAGTGCACGCCGTATAAAACAATTTCTTTCCAAATCTTGTACACAATTTGGTATGCCACGGCAATAGTAATTATCACTCGTTAATTAATTAATGATGATACAATGCTTTGAAAATACAAAGTGCAGCACATTTGCTAACAAATTGGTGGTTAGCATGATTGCTGTTTCGATACAGCCTCTGTTTACTCTATGCACTTGGACTTCCAACTGTCTGCTTGCCTTCGTGCATCAAAGACAGCTGCTTCACAAAAAGCTTGGCGTGGTGGCTATTTTTGGCTTTCCTTTCCCTGGGTTGTGAATGAACCTAGGAATGACTAATAGTGGAGAGGAAAAAAGTGACTGAATGACTTCCAACATCCTTTCCTAATAAGTCATTCTGCAGGGTTTATTACTCTCTCAGTTTCTGATACACTAAAATCTGACTAAAAATATTGGGAGACTGTGCTGTAGGGGCACCTGTTGAAGCAAATATACCAAAGGCTATTTTTGGTTTAGTATTTAAATTTCCTTGATTGGGGTCCACGAAATAAACATAACTTCTTGTGGCTTCCACTTATACCTCTACTATTGCACATAGTGTCCAGAGAAATAATGACTAAATGGAATTCTAGCAGCATGTATCTTTTCCCCTGATAAAAAAAGATTTCAATGTTATCATCTTCTACCAGTTAAAAAATAAAAAACAAACCCTCAAAAAATAAAGTAAAATAAAAAATGAAAAAAACAAAACCCAGCGCTAATGAGTTTTGATTGTCAGTGAAGACCTGAAGGCATTTAGTTTATAATTAAACCCTATCAAAATGTTTTTTTTTTTGTTTGTTTCTGCAGCAAATAGCCAGGATAAGCAGGTATGGGTGGTAGCCTACTCTTGATAAAAATCCCATTGACTCGTAGACATAGTTCCATCAAAATGCTGGCTTTAACCAGTCTGAAGGAAGTTTCTGGTGAAATGTTCATCTCCTTTGTGTGTAGAAAGCTCTGGAGTGTCAGGTGACTCGTACACTTGGTTGGTTGCCTAGGTAAGCCAATGGGAATTAGGCTTGGCGAGGCTGCACTAACAGACCGAGGCCTGGAAGGGGTTGAGGACTTGTTTTTGTTTCATCTGCTGAATGTTTACAGCTATCTTTTGGCCTAGTATGGTCCCTACCATCAAGAACTTACTCCGAGTAGGGGAGAAAAGACACATTTACAAATATATTTATATTAAATGGGGTAGATGGTGGCAAGTGCAATAGGAGATGACAGATCCATGCTAAAAAGGGAGCAGGGAAGGGGGAGATTACTCTGAGCTGTGTAGTTTTCATGGCGGAGGTGGTTTTCCTTGAACAAGAGGAATTATTTCAAACAGCAGAGATGGCATTGTGGGTGAGAAAAGGAGAGCATTCCAGGACTTGGCAACGGCAATCACAAGAACACAGAGATAAGATGACACTGGATGTTCAATCCTGTCTTTTCTATTAGGAAAGGGTGACCCAATGTCCCAGTTTTGTTGGGATAGTCCCATTTTATACCTTCTGACCTATGGTACCTGTGATAAACTGAATAATATTTCCCATAGATGTCTATGTCCTAATTTTCAGGACCCATGAGTTTGTTACCTTACATGGTAAAAGGGACTTTAAAGATATGATTACATTAGGGATTTTGAGATGGAGATATTATATTGGATTAGCTGGATGGGCCCAATGTAATCACAAGAGTACTTTCAGAAGGGAGGCAGGAGGATCAGAGTTGGTAGTAGGAGATGTGATAATGAAGCATGAGGTTGGAGTGATGCTGGAAGGGGTCATGAGCCAAGGAATGCAGAAGCTTCTAGAAACTGAAAAAGGCAAGGAAACAGATCCTGCCCTCAGAGCATCTACCAAAAGCCAACATCTTGAATTTTACCCAGTGACACCAATTTTAAACTTCTGACCTCTGGAACTATAAGAAAATAAATTTATGTTGTTTTAAGTCACCAAGTTTGTAATAATTTGTTACAGCAGCAATAGGAAACTAATACAGTAACTATATTGAGCCCTTTTACTCCCTCACAAATAACCTGGTTTGGTGATAAATTATATCCTTATTATCTGCCCTAGGCTACAGCAGTTTGTAAATCCATGGTTCTGTCAAAAGTAACTTTAGGAAGTAGAATTTAGGTCCATGAATGGTGATTATCAGGGATTAGACCTTGGAGGTCTAAAAGAGGATCATCTTCCAGAGGATGTGGGATGAGGGGGTTACATTACCAACCAACCAGATTAAATGAGGTGAGAATCCAGAGGGAGCAAACAGGGAGATGGGATGTCATACTGACTCCTTTTCTTCAACAACCTTGTATGTTCAGATTTCCCTGGGATCTTAATCAAAGGCTGAGCTTGGCTTCAGTCATGTCTTCTGGTTCTGATTGCTGGACTGTGACATAGACAGGAAGTAGAAATTATGGTGCAACATTTTCAGAACTTCTTTCCAGAACAGTTGGGAGTATTTATTTGCCTTTTAGATTCAGCATCTCAGTTCATTTCCCAAAACTATATGGAAAGGATATTTTATTCTAGTTAAATATCTCAGTTGTATCTATTATCTATTTTAAAATAAATGCAATAACTTCTAATACCATGATTTCTTCAATTAAAAAGTCTCAAAATGTTTTAGTCAGAGAAAACCCCTCCTACAGCCAATTCCTATAACATCTATAATGCTTGAGGGATTAAATCTTGAGTCAATTGTTTTTTATTTATAAAATATTTTGATTCTTCAAGGATTTCCCACAAATTTCTGAGACATTCTTTGTAGGAGAATTAATTTAAGATGGCAACTCATTCATATATGTGCCAAAATGGTGTCTTGGCCCAGTTTATTATTTAATAGAGAAATCCATTTCAGTAGTGACTAAGTAAAGCAGTAAAATAATTCTATCTCTGTGACATTATAAAAGCCATCTCTTTCTGTCTCATTATTTCTTGAGCTTTTAGATTTGTTCAAATGCCTATATTAAATGAGTGATTAAATTATATACTAATTTTAGTTTTCTGAAAGATAGTAAAAGATTTATTTTTATATTTTAAGACCTTATGAGTCCTAGGAAAATTATCACTTGGACTTATAAATTGACGATTTTTATCCTTTGTATTGACAGATTATTACTTTATAATTATTCTACAGAACGCTATGTGATTAACTTTTCACATCAGAGTATATATGGTTCTGATCTTGCTTTTACTTAGTTTATTCTATTCTAAATTTTAGACATTCTTTATTAATTAAAGAAACTAAGAAAAAGTCAACAGAAGAAACAAAGACAGCTATACAGAAGCAAAATAAAAATTAGCTTATGAAACAATTAGCGTAAATTAAAGTAAAAATCTAGTTAGCACTTTAGTAATTTGTGAGCAAACTCTCAGGTAAAGTAAATAATTAAAGAAGTATAATTTATAAAAGAAAAATTTCTATCATGGATTACCTTATTATTCTTTGTAAAATTTTTCTTTGTAAATATTTAAGACTTTAGAAATAAAAATACTATAAGAATCTGTGAAAGTAGTAAGATAAAATAATGCTAGGTGATAGCTGGAGAAGAGCAAGTCAGAAACAGAAAAAAAGAAAAAAAATGATGGTGAAAACTGATGTATGTACATCAAGACTAATAAAGCATATGCAAATACAATGACATAAAAATCAGTTTGAGTAGTACACCCTTGCATACGCAATAATTAGTAGACTGAAAAAGTCAGTACTAATTCCTGGGTAAACAGGAACTCAGTCTCACAGGACCGGCTCCTTTCGTTAAACATTTTCATCCTTGACTGTGTGAAGTAAGTTGTTAAAATGAACAAACAGGTCATCAAAAGAAACAGAGAGCAGCAATTAAGCCAAAACAACATAGAATGTCCTAATGCATGTTTTCAGCAATATTCTGAAATCTCTTCCAAAACTAAGGCTTCATGACTGCTGCACAGGGTACTTTATCACAGATAAGGAGATCCAGTCAGATTCCCAGTGTACATCTGCTTCTTCATGAAGACAAATGTTCCAGTCTGTGTGTAGAGCTGAATTATTTTGGAATTTTAGATACTTCGCATTACTGAGGTCACTTATTAGTCTCCCTTTATAGCTTTTGTAAAACATCAAGCTGGATCTTTTGGGTAGTAGGCATATTTCTGAAGTTCGTGGGCTGTATTTGTAACATACCAGAGGAAAGAATTCAGGAGAGTCAAGAGTCACTCAATGGCCTAGGCAAAGAAATAAGTGGGGATGACTCAAAGGTCACATAACTATTGCACAGAAAGCTCTGTGGGTGTATGTGAAAGAAAGCTGTAAATGGTAAAGCCACATGAACCAAGTGTTTTATATTTTAAATATATATATTTATAAGTATATAAATTATAATTATGAAGAGTAATTACATTTATGACACAACTGACTTATAAATGTTAATCTAGGCATACTTTAATAAGCTTCCTTAAGCTCTGTCTCATAGTTTATATCAGTATTAGTGAATGATTGATTACTAATAGAATCATGTAAGTTAAACTTCAATTAACTAGGACTAGAACGCTATCAGTTAAGTAGGTATACCCCTAAATATACATGAGAAGATTCAAAGGAAGGAAAGAACCCTACGAATATAAGAAATACAGGCAAATTTTGAGCCATCAAATATCCCTTAATGAACATCAGTTGCAACCCTTTGGGTGTAATCAATATGGAAAATCTTTTGTGCCAACACAGATATGCACATGTATATACACACAGACACACACAAACACACACCCCTCTACAAGTTACCAGATAGTGAAGACTTGTGCATCATTTACTGGAGAAGAAATCTGTTAGATTTTATATTTGGAAGGAATCTTTTAAAGTATCTATTCCAAAGTCTTTATTTTACAATTGGAAGCTGAGCCCCAAAAAGGTATCTTCACATCCTTATTAGGTCTAGAAAACCACTGGGTGGCAGAAAATGTCATGTCACAGGTAAACAATGCTAATCACAGAATGTTCCTTTAATTAACATTTATTGAGTATTCATAGCATATCTGATTCTCAGTGTTATAGGTTTAGAGAGGTCCTATGGAATGATGTGATGAGAATTGAGCTAGGAGTCCAGATACCTCAATTTCTGTCCTGGCTCTGATACCTCCTGGCAAGATGTCTCTTACAACTTTCCCATCTATAAAATAATGATTATAGTATATAATAGAATATAACATTCTTCAAGTGAGATTATGTGTGATCAAGTTTTATCAACCATAAAACACATATGAGACACCATCATCGTTATCTTCTGAGTTAATCTTTTAAATATTTTAGACCAATGTTTATTAGGTTCAGTAGAATTTTGGTTTTATCAGACCACTGGGGGAAAAAACTAATGAGCTTAATTCTGCTTAGGCTGGAGAATAAGTGTTTATAACATACCTTAGCCCTTTAGGGAAAGCCTTCAGAAGTTCACATACGAGAGATGCGCCTACTTCGTATGCTGTGGGCATACGAACACAAACAGTAAGTGGAATGTATACATTATTTCCTCCTGTACCTACAGTTTCTTTCTTCCCAAAAGGTTTTTCAAGTTTTATCTGCAGTAGTGATGTTCTCCAAATAGCCACTTTCCCCTTAGTATTTGACAACTGCCTGACTATCCCAGGTCTTGCCTCTGTCCTATTGAAATAATTTTCCTGGTTCACTCTCCTCACATGCTTCCTCTGTCTATAGCTGGGATTTCCTGATCCCTACCTGTAGGTTTAGTCCCACCCAAGGCTGTGAAATCAACCAATCAATCGTGTTCTTAGACAAAAGAACTTGACCAAGGATCTATTCAATCTTACTATTTATATTTGTGCCTGAGTTTTGGCAGCCAGACTCTGTCTTGTTGGAGTCCTGGCTGCCAGCCTCTGCCCAAGTTCTAGCCTCTGAGAAACTGGATCTGCAGTAATGGAAGCAGGTTTCAACCCGTAAGAATATTCTTCAAAAATTAAAAAGTGCCAAATAATTTTTGAAAAAGATGATTATTACTATAATGAAAACATGTTGAGGAACTAGTGGGAAACCAAACTACTGAGGAATATGGGAGAGAGTCACATGGTGGCTCCTTTTAATTTTTTATTTTCTTGACTGTGTGACGTGTGGGACTTTAGTTCCCTGACCAGGGATCGAACCCGCACCCCCCGCATTGGAAGCGCGGAGTATTAACCATTGGACTGCCAGAGAAGTCTGGTGGCTCCTTTTTAGATGTGTATTCTCCCAGTAAATATAGGCCCACACCCTTCCCACAGGTACCACTGGAACTTAGCTCTGGACTTCAGTTCCGTGACTGTGTTGCTTCTAAATCTCTTTGATGCAACTGCCTACCTACTTTGATCTCTAAGTTGCAGCTTCTCTCAACTGATTCTCAGTGTTTGACATGCCTTGATTACATCTTGCTAACTTCTCTGTTCCCCACTGCTTATCTAAAGTACCACGTATTGGCTATTACTATACTGGAAAGATACACTAATTGGCTATCTCCACTGTCTTTCCTTGCAATGTTATTTGCTTGGTCTTGACTTCAACTCTTCTAATGTCAAAGGACTACCCAACACCAACACTACCGTCTTTGAAAGGCAGTGGTGGTAGAAGTAGAGGTGGTTGGGGGAGTACTTGGCAGAGTTGGATTGAAAGTCCCCCTGCCCCCATTTTTAAAAATGATTTAGACAATTTTCTGAGAGTCTGCACGAGAGAAGACACACAAGGGTACCCAGACTAGCTAAATAATAAACCACCATCTTAGTTCTTTACAGGTTCTGTATCAACAGATCGTCTGGCTAAATTCAGGAATTCATCCTACTTTCATCTTCGTTCAATATTTATAAATCAGTAAACTAACTTTCTGCTAAAAGTGACACTAACTAATAAATGCTTAGTGTCTTAGTTTGGGTTCTCTGGGAAACACACCCTGAGATGGAGATTTGTGTCCAGGAAGTTTATTGGGGCATGTGCTCCAGAACAACCCCTATGAGGGAGTGAGGGAAGCAATGCGGATAGAACAAAGGCTTCAGCTAATATGATACCACAGGAATCTCTGGAGCTGGGATAGTCCTTTATAGTTGCTCTGAATCGAAACAAAGAGGCCTAGCCTTGGTACACCCACATTGTTGAATCATTGTGTGTGCATTGCCCCCGGCGCGTGGGGGGTGAACTTGACTGAGTCATCTCTTCGCCTGAGGGCAGTTGCTAGAGAGACCTCAGTTGTTAGCAGGCTGTAACCAATCTCCCAAACAACTGACAAAATGTGTGCCTGGGGCTTCCCTGGTGTCGCAGTGGTTGAGAGTCCGCCTGCCGATGCAGGGGACGCGGGTTCGTGCCCCGGTCCGGGAGGATCCCACATGCCGCGGAGCGGCTGCGCCTGTGAGCCATGGCCGCTGAGCCTGCGCGTCTGGAGCCTGTGCTCCGCAACGTGTGCCTGATTTCTGAAGGGTGGATCTGGAGGGTTTCCCACACCGTGTACATACACACACACACACACACACACACACACACATTTATATAAATATACACATATACAATATACGTATACACAGTCATACATATATGTATATACACACATACATATACACATACAGCTCTAATGCTGCTTATCATAGTTCCTTGACCTCACCCAACAACTACCTTGATCTTTTTATTTAAATACAGAATTCCTCAAGGGAGAAGTTAGTCCTGTTTCAACATGAAATCCTTCTGGAAATTCCAAGTTCAAATCAGGTTAGCTTATACTCAATAACAAAAAGTCACTTTAGAGTCTAAAAATAGCATTCTCCCTACCTCCATATTCTCACCACTGCCCCAGAGCTTCACCAGAAAGCTTTTATAATACATTATTTGAAATGTTTCTAAAGGCATTTCTTTTTCAGAGAGAATAACACCCTCATGTACAAAAATCTATATATCAGCTAATGGCTAAGGATTACACTGACTAAGGTATAATGAGGTCACCATGTCAGGTTAATATTAAGGATATTTCTTTTTAGCCTTTTGGGCCTAAGTGTCAGAGTGGTTATTCCTCTGTGTTAAAAATTCTATATTCTTTTTAATTTATAATAAGAAATTCCATTACAGTAGCACCCTGAATGTAATTGCTAACCTTGGACTCAATTGTTTAGTCCATTTTTACTCCCAACTGACACTGTCAAAAAACTTTTAAAAGATTTTTTGATGATACCAGACTAATACTAATTCCTTTTTTTGTTACTGTAATGGATTAATTGGTTAAATGTCCTAACTTGGTATGAAAATACATTAGCATAATACATCCTATATTATGACAAATTATATCTTACTTCAGTCACTTGACATGAATGTTTTTGGGGCAAACTATATTGTACAGTAATGTTTGAACTGATTGTAATGTGAGTCAAATTGGTTATTGAGAGCTGGTGCTTTTCTTCACAAACGCTGAGTTTTTTTCCCTCTGGTAACTTGTTAGGGTAGGGGTCAGATTCTCCAATAATATTTTCCCAAGATGCCTAAGCCACTATGGACCAAAAGCCTGAGTTCTCTTTTGTGACATCTTGTGACTTCATTCTTATCATTTGTAGTATCATCATTATCAGTGACTAATTATTATCTTTGGCATAATGATGGGCATTAAAGAAAATATAAGATAAAGTTAAGGTAAGGAGCTGAAAATGAGCTTGCAAATGAAGTGTGTAAAACAGTACAGTCAATAGATAGATAGACAGTCAATAGATAACATTTATTGAGTACTTAATATGTGGCAGGCAATGTCCTAAGAGCTTTAGTATTTTAACAATAGTATGAGGCAGGGATTATTTCTTAATTTTTCAAACTCGGGGCAAAGACAGGATATGCCTAAAGTCACATGGCTAGTGACCTTGTGATTTTAGTCCAGATAGCCTGGCTCCAGAGTAAATGTTCTTAACCATTACACCACAGTTACTTCTAATTAAGAGAATTATATTAGAAAGATTATATTTGCTCCCCCCATTTCTGCATTTTTGAGTATTTTTACTGTGATATTTTTTCTTGAAATATCAAGGAATGCAATGGAAAAAGTGAACAGTAGCCAAAAACCTATAATTAAAGTAAAAAGGCAAGATTTTAAAGACGTGTAGTTAGTGATATGTAAGGAGGAGGAATTGGATCACCCCCCAGTCTGTCCTCATAAGAAGTCTAACACTTTGGGATATGGTGAGGGATGATGTCAGAGCGAGAGATATCAGGGTTAGATGCAACTTTCACTTTTTAAAATTTTGGGCCTGTGGCTTGGCTAGTGGTTCTGCCTGAACCTGAGGTTGGGGAAAATGTGCAATGGCCTAACCTACAGCCATATTTGTTGGAACTATTAAATAATATGAAACTGGTCAATACTGGCTGGTAAGACATTTACATCTATGAACTAACTCAATTATCTTATAAATCTTTTGCATTCTTAATGGTATCATGAAGCTCAGAGTCATTGTCCAGCCCAAAGTAACAAATTTATTCTTTGTTTTTTATTTTATTTGAGTATAGTTGATTTACAATGTTGTGTTAGTTTCAGGTGAACAGCAAAGTGGTATTGAGTAGAGTTCCCTGTGCTATACAGTATGTCCTTGTTGGTTATCTATTTTATGTATAGTGGTGTGTGTATATTAATCCCAAACTCCTAATTTATCCCTCCCCCCCACATATGTTTCCCCTTTGTTAGCCATAAGTTTGTTTTCGAAATCTGTGAATCTGTTTCTGTTTTGTAAATAAGTTCATTTGTATCATTTTTAAAAATTAGATTCCACATATGACTGATATCATATGGTATTTATCTTTCTCTGTCTGGCTTACTTCACTTGGTGTGATAATCTCTAGGTCCATCCATGTTGCTGCAAATGGCATTATTTCATTCTTTGCTATGGCTGAGTAATATTCCATTGTGTATATGTACCGCATCTTCTTTATCTATTCACAAATTTATTCTTGGAGTAGAAGGGGGATTTAGGCCCTGGAAAAAATTGACCTCAGTAAGAATGTAATACTTATCATCCCTGTCTATTTTTCTTTTTCTTTCTTTTTTTTTTTTTTTTTTTTTTTTTGCGGTATGCGGGCCTCTCACTGTTGTGGCCTCTCCCGTTGCAGAGCACAGGCTCCGGACGCACAGGCTCAGCGGCCATGGCCCACGGGCCCAGCCGCTCCGTGGCATGTGGGATCTTCCCAGACCGGGGCACGAACCCGTGTCCCCTGCATCAGCAGGCGGACTCTCAACCACTGCGCCACCAGGGAAGCCCCCTGTCTATTCTTCTTGATTGCTCCTTCAGAAGGAAGAGAAGAGCCTGTTTTACACCTCTGTCTACTGGCCATTGTAGTCTTATCTTTTTAGATAAATAGTGTTCTTGTCCACTATGTCTAAAAGTCATCTTTTTAACACTGTCCAGCTGTCTTAGTCCATTTGGGCTATAACAAAGTAGCACAGAGTGGGTGGCTTATAAACAGCAGAAACTTACTGCTCACAGTTCTGGAGGCTGGACATTCTAGATCAGGGTACCAGCATGGTTGGGTGAAGACCCTCTTCCAGGTGGCTGATTTTCCTTGTATCCTCTCATGGTAGAAAGGGCTAGGGAGCTCTGTGGGGTCTCTTTTATAAAAGCACTCATCCCGTTTATAAAGGTTCCACTGCATGACCTAAGCTCCTTCCAAAAGCCCCACCTTCTAAAACCACTATATTGGGTGTTAGGATTTCAACATATGAATTTGGGGGGGGGCACAAACATTCAGACCATGCTTTTGTGTGTGTGTGTGTGTGTGTGTGTGTCTAATATTTTATATACTAGTAAATAATGTTTTTCTCACTGATAGAATATTTTCCTTCTCTTCCTTCTCCTTTGACACCCCCTCCCACCCCCTATTCAAGCAGCTAGTTTCTTTGAACTCATTGCCTCATTGGAAGAATGTCACAAGGTGGGAAAGAGAAACCCAATGTGTCTTTCTGTTTTTTGGTCTAAAAAACCCTATGGTACCTTGGGGAAGCATCACAAGTGAAAGCAAGACTTCCTTCCCATGATTCCCCAAAGGAAAAACATCCCCCACCCCAAACCTGTATTGAATATGGAGAGAGACGGAGGAAATGAGCAGAGAAGTTGTGGGGATGAAAAGATGTCTGGACCCGAAATGGCTCTTGCAGCCAGGAGTGAGGGCTGTCTCAGAGCAGGACCCCAGTGAGAGGTATTTCCAGGAGTCCAAGGGCTCACTGAGCGTGGAGTCTGTGTCCTTGTCATCCAGGGACTCTCCTAGTTGCCTTTCCCATTGGAAACTAATGGGGATTTTCTTGGTCCAGGCCTGGATTTTGCCTGGTGATGTCTAGCAGGAGTGTTATTGCCCATCCTCTTGCAAGCCCTTGTTCAAAGCCAACCTCTGTTCAACTATGCGGTGTAAATAATTCTCTCTTTCCCCCAGTTTTCATCCACAGAAGAAGAGTGGGTCTGTGAAGACTTAAATCAGGTTGGGGAATGGAAATCCTGACTGGCACTAGCTCAGGGTCCCCAACATCCCATAAGCAGGGACAATGTAAAGCCCCTACTCTTATTCACTTTTTTAATTGAGGTAGGTATCTTACTTGATAATTCTATGACATTTGATTATCCTTTTCCCCCTCTATCCCCTTACTTCTTTGGATGTTTCTTGTCAATCTTTGTCTCCTCCCATTTCTCTGCACATTTTTATTTTTATTTATTTATTTATTTATTTTTGCGGTATGAGGGCCTCTCACTGTTGTGGCCCCTCTCCCGTTGCGGAGCACAGGCTCTGGACACGCAGGCTCAGCGGCCATGGCTCACGGGCCCAGCCACTCCGCGGCATGTGGGATCCTCCTGGACCGGGGCACGAACCCGTGTCCCCTGCATCGGCAGGCGGACTCCCAACCACTGCGCCACCAGGGAAGCCCCCTCTGCACATTTTTAAAGTGTTGATGATTTTAGGTCCCCTTTCATTCCTTTTCTCTTCTGATTTTACACAACTTTTTTTAATGCTTAAAAAAAATGCATAGCTCTTTTGTTAATTTATTTTATTTATTTATTGGCTGTGCCCCGCGGCCTGCAGGATCTTAGTTCCCTGACCAGGGATCGAACCCGTGCCCCCTGCAGGGAAAGCGCAGAGTCTTAACCACTGGACCACCAGGGAAGTCCCTACACAAGTTTTACAGGCTGAGCTCATCCACTATCAAGACATTAACTACCATTAACATTGCAAAGATTCTCAAATGTGTTCCACCAGCTTAGACCCCTTTCCAAGCTTCAGATTTACATATCAAGGTGCCCAATGAACATCTCCTATTTGATGTACCACAGACATTTCAAACTCAGAATATCTACAATTGAACTCATTACAGTTCCCCACTCCCAACTTTCTTCTCCTATATCTTAAAGAGTATCACCACCATTCTCCTCTCTTACAGGTAAGAAATCTGGCAATTATCCTCGTGGTCTTCTCCCCCATCCTCACATCCAAATGACCTTCTAATTCAGATCCTTCTGAATTTATAGAATTCTGACCCTCATTTTCTTTTATGGATCACTGCCATAAACTCTGTAGAGGACTCCCTGATTCTCTTCTCCTAGATTCTCAAAAATGCAAATCTATTTATGCTAACTCTCCATGGAGCCTTTGGGATAAAATCTGAAATCTAACAAGGCCTACAAGGACCACTCTGAGGTCAGAGGTTAGGGTGGTCTTGCTGAGACAAGGAGGATAGATTTGTTTAGCAATGAGTTGGCCTAGGAGCTCAGGATTTCAATCTCTGTTTGGACCTCAGGGTAGTAAATGAGAGCAGATTGCTGACCTCCTTTACTCATAAGTTCAATTCTTCAGCTTCCTTGGTCATCTTTGGAAATATTAGAAACAGCATTAAATGCTACAATAATTTTATGTAAAAGAGACTATTTTCAAAGCATTAATATGCTTTAATCTTTTGTAATTTGGTGTACTTGGAAATATTGATTTGTTTCAAAGGGTGCTTATTGAGTGGGATGACATGCATTACATCAGAAGTGCAAAGAAAAAGGGTTACTATTGGCTTCTAAAATTCAGAATAAGACTTTAAGCAAGGCAATCTATTAGAAGATCAGGCCTTGTAGAAAAGGATTATAAAAACACCTCAGGATATAAAAAACTGAGCCTAGAGAACTCAGAATTTAGTGTTTCTTCCATAGTGTGAAAAAGATTTCCCTTTGCCTATGACCTGTACTATGAAATTTGCTCCCTCAGAGCAAATTTGCTCCTTTTTCTCCAAGACACAATCTAGATTAGAGTTCTCAGCCTCCCTGGCATTTAGACATAGCTGTGTTGCTGAGTTCTGGTCAATGGAATGTGAATGGAAGTGATTTGTGTTATTGCCACAACCTTATGTATTTCCTAGCAATCTTATAAGTAGGATGCCTTAAGGGCCAAGAGGAAATCAGAACTACATGATGGAAGAAACTTTGTCCCTGTTTGACCACATAGAAAGGCATCTGACCAGGAACACATGCACTGAACTGTGACAATATAAGTGAGATACAAACTTTTCTTTACGTTAAGTCATAAATATTACAAGACATATTTGTTATAGTAGCCAATGCTCTCCTAACTACTACAAAGATATGATTCAGAGGACATGAAAAGCTCTTACTGGGTCTAAGAGATTGTGAAAAGGAGGGAGGGAGGGAGGACAAAGAAGTAGATAGAGAGTGAGACCTGCAGACAATGAGTTCCCATCATCTCTCTCCAGGTTTTGGCTTAGACATAGAGGTGTGGTATGTTAGAGAAGTTGAGGAGACACCAACTACCTAAGGGCTTTTGCTCTTCCTAACAGGTGGAACTCAGGAAAGAGATGCCTTACAGACTGTCCCACAGCAAGCTGGGAGTAACTGCATCAAAATGCACTTAAAAGCTCAACAAAGTTGGGTGGGCTGACAAAATTCCAGAATTTAATGTTCCTAAGTCACTCTCGATTCCTAAATGGTGACTGGGATCCAGATATTTCCCCATCCCCTTGAAGAGGAACCCAGAATTCCTCTGGCTGGAGACCAGGCCAGTGTGTCGGAGGGGTGTCACATGGAAGAGGGGGTGAAGTGGCTTGAGAAAAGGGCTACAGAGAGAGCTAGACCTGCGTGTGTGTGTGTGTGTGTGTGTGTGTGTGTGTGTGTGTGTGTGTGTGGCCTGTAGCACTAGAGAGAGCAGAGATGGAACTGAATCAGCCAAGGAGGGATATTGAACCCTTCCTACCATACAGACCAGCACATAGGTTACATCAATGTCCCAATGTCATCCTTAAATGTCAGGAGGGTACACGGTCAAGTGGTGGATAAAGGATCCTGCTGTGGAGACAGAAGCAAGGGTCAGAAGACCTTTCTGCCCCTGCTATCTGGAGATTACCTGAGCCACACACCTCCCCATATTCTGTATTCTAGATACCACTTTAGGGATGAGAAGGGGGAAGGGCAGACATCTGAAAGACATAAGAATGAGTTATCCAAAGGAGTTTTTTGTTTTATTTTTGGCGGTACGTGGGCCTCTCACTGTTGTGGCCTCTCCCGTTGCAGAGCACAGGCTCCGATGCGCAGGCTCAGTGGCCATGGCTCACGGGCCCAGCCACTCCATGACATGTGAGATCTTCCCAGACCAGGGCACGAACCCGTGTACCCTGCATCGGCAGGCAAACTCTCAACCACTGCGCCACCAGGGAAGCCCCATGACTCTTTTTTGAATTATGGTTTTCTCAAGGTATATGCCCAGTAGTGGGATTGCTGGGTTGTATGGTAGTTCTATTTTTAGTTTTTTAAGGAACCTCCATACTGTTCTCCATAGTGGCCGTATCAATTAACGTTCCCACCAACAGTGCAAGAGGGTTCCCTTTTCTCCACACCCTCTCCAGCATTTATTGTTTCTAGATTTTTTGATGATGGCCATTCTGACCCGTGTGAGATGATATCTCATTGTAGTTTTGATTTGCATTTCTCTAATGATTAATGATGTTGAGCATTCTTTCATGTGTTTGTTGGTAATCTGTATATCTTCTTTGTAGAAATGTCTATTTAGGTCTTCTGCCCATTTTTGGATTAGGTTGTTTGTTTTTTTGATATTGAGCTGCATGAGCTGCTTGTAAATTTTGGAGATTAATCCTTTGTCTGTTGCTTCATTTGCAAATATTTTCTCCCATTTTGAGGGTTGTCTTTTCATCTTGTTTATGGTTTCCTTTGCTGTGCCAAAGCTTTTAAGTTTCATTAGGTCCCATTTTGTTTACTTTTGTTTTTATTTCCATTTCTCTAGGAGGTGGGTCAAAAAGGATCTATTTTTTTTTTACATCTTTATTGGAGTATAATTGCATTACAATGGTGTGTCAGTTTCTGCTTTATAACAAATTCAAATATGAATCAGTTATACATATACATATGTTCCCATATCTCTTCCCTCTTGCGTCTTCCTCCCTCCCAACCTCCAAAAATTTTAAAAAACCAGTTGGATAGGGAAATGTAATTCTGGTAGATTGAATGTTTAAAGTGAATGGAGATAGTGTAAAACAGAAATTAAAATATTATAAATCAATAATTTTAAACTTCTGCCACTACTTAGAAGGACGTTGGTTCAAAAGGAAGATTAGACATGTTTCAGAGACTAAAGGAACCAAGTGTTATTTGTATATGTGAGTGTCCCTCAGGTATGATAGTGTCATCTGCCCTCTTTTTGTTGTTGTTGTTTGCTTGTTTTGTTTTTTAATAAAATCATCTCTTACCCCAAAGCAAAGGTCTTCTTTCTATTTACTTGTCCTCTTGTTCCACTCTCACTTCTCATCCAAAATTATCTTTTTTGCTTGGCCTTGACCACACCCCATATCTCCTGGTCTGAAGGAGAAAGAAGAAATTTTTCTGTAATGTGCAGGGGCCCACACTGGACTTTGTTCAATGCCCCAATTTGCCTGAGGTATGTTTTTTTTTTCCTTACCTTTTGCCATTTCTGAAGACAGGAAGACTCTTACAGTCAAAATGTCTTACAAGTTGCCAGGCAGAGGAGAGAGTTATAGTGTTTCATCAGTAGTCATCTCTTGAGCATCTGTGAACCAAGCAATGCATTGTGGCATTTCTTCATTTTATTATCTCTCCCAGTTGAGCTTTTTTGCACTGATAACAAGTGGTTGAATTTAACCTAAATTTGGATCCCTAATTCTTTGCTTAGAATGTCTGCAAAAGGATATCTTTATGATGCAGCACTGAAATGAAAATAAATTCTGTACATAGAAGATTGCCTGTCATGTACTCCAGGAGATGGAATTAAAGGGTGTCGAACTTGCCAGATCTCTTGCAACGGATCACAGGCTTTCCAAAACAGGGAGAAGTTCGTGTGGCTAATTTCTTTTTCACATAGGACTATTAGTCAGTATTGGAATACCGATCCATGAAAAGTTTTTGGCTAACTTTTAAGAGAAGCTATTTGACCTACAGTAATATGTAATAAGGTAATAAGAGAAAACACAAAATGCTGAGTTCAACCAAATAGGAAATGCAGAGGAGAAAGTCCTAATATGATTTGATATGGCTTGAAATTTACTGACAATCTTAAAAAATGTCAAGATCACAGGCAGCGGTGAAAAGCTAACTTTAACCAACCTCCAAATAACTGAAGGTGATTTAGAAGGAACTCCAGATCCTCTAGACTCTCCTAGGCAAATATTGTCAAGAAGGTTTAGGTCGAATTCTGGTTTAGGTATTGAAAAGAGAGAGTTTAGATCGATAAGTGAATGGTATTTTTAGTTAGTTTTAAAATAAATGAGTACATTTAGTGTGACGTTTACATTTTTAACTTGAAACCTCTTATAGACAGTGTGTCATAATCAGTGGCCTCTTAGACTCAAGAAAATGGGGAAGTTATATTGCTCCCTCTCTTTCATGATCTTGTTTCTGCTGTCCAGCTGATCTCTGAACACTTCCTACCTCTCATACAATCCAGCTGCCCTGAACAATTTCTAGCTCTGTAAATATACCATGCTTTCATTATACCTGTGGCACATCCTCTGCTTCCAACCTTGAATGTAATTTTCCTGGCACATTACTGCTCATACTTTAAGACTCAGCTCCGGCATCCCTTCTCTAAAACATTTTCCCTGACTATGTACCGCCTCCTTATCGCACACTGTGCTTGTCTCTGGCACTGCACTTACAGCACGAATCTTATATTTTTACTCGTATCAATGCAACAACACACAAACAAAAACAAACATATTTTTCATGCAGCATGGCCCCTAAATGGAAGCCAAATTCTTCATCTGGTGCTTAACTGAAGAATCTGATCTTTTTTCTTACTGAGGGTGTGTGATCACACAGTGTGACGGGTTTACTGAGTTACTGCAGTTTGTTGTATAGAGTTGCTGGGCTCAATTTGCAAAGAGCAGAACTCACTTTACATATTTTAAGCAGGATAAACTGGAATTAAAAGAAGCAGGCTCATACATATTCATCAGAGTGCTAGAGACTATGGTTGAATCTTTCCGAAAAAATTCCAGAATAATATTGCTACCTGGACTGCCAGGAGTGCTGCTGCCTCTCTCAGAGCAGGTATGTGGAATTAGGAGGGCACTACTGACTTGTTGAGTTCAAGAACACAGTGCTATAGCTGCTGTTCGGAGGTCAGGAAGCCACCACTATCCTCACTGCACCTACCTTTGGAACCCCAAACCCCTTTGGAACACGGCTGGGGAAATCCCAAATACTCCAGGACTGTGCCTGGGAGCAGCCAGCAGTAGGAAGATGGGCTGGTCTTCACTTTCAGATTCAATCTCATGCAAAGGATTGAAGGACTGAGCCAGTCTGCACCAGGAAACCTGGTAGCAAGGGATCCTGGGCCAAGTAGTTTTATCTCTCCAACTGGTGCAGGTCAGGAGGGTGTCCTAGGAAGCTGAATTGAATGTGAATGCTAATTCCCTACATCCACTCTAACTAGGTATGCTGTGCGTCTTGAGCAAGGTTGAGACCTTTCTTGGGTAACTTTGTTTATGCATTAAAACCAACACCTCACATAACTGCAAATCCATGATCTGTTCTAAGACAATGGCCTCTTTGTCTTAGAAGTAGACTTTCAGCTCTGAACAGAGCCTGTGCTCTACTCATCTTTGGAACACAATGTCTAGTACTGTGACTTGTCAGATGAGTGAAGGACTGTATGAATCGATAAACCGGTGAACGATAAAAACAAAAACAAAAACAAAAAACAAACCCTTTGTCTCTTTGTCCTTTTTTGATTCAGCTAATCCCTTTGATTTTTTCTAATCCAGTGGTTCTCAATCAGGGGCAGTTTTGCCTCCCCAGGGGACATTGGAGATGTCTAGAGACATTTTTGAGTATAACTACTTTCAGGGGGGAGTGCTATTGGCATCCATTGGGTAGAGACCAGGCTTGCTACTAAATATCCTACATTGCGTAGGACAGACCCCTGAAACAAAGGATTATTCAGCACAAAATGTCAGTAGTGCCAAGGTTGAGAAACCTGCTCTAATTACTTTTTCTCACTCTGTCTGCCGCAATATTCTTATGTCAATAGATCAGAGCCCTTGAGAATTTGGACTTTCTCAGAATTCAAATCCTCATCTGTCTTTTTCCTCTTTGGCAGGGGTTTCCCCCGTCATCTCTCATTCCATGTTAATCATTCTGTCCCCACATGTATTACTAATGGACCTCAGAGACACAGACTGGCCTTTAAGCTCTTATATTAGAATTTTTCTAGAGGGAATTTTTGGAGTGTCACTCTTCAACTTTGTTTCTTAATCTCATAGCTCTAGATTTGGAATTAAAATTTCATTCAACTTAGAAAATATCTTGAAAAAGTGGGAGCTTTTATTCTAACGTATTTTGAACCTTGATAGTTAATATAACAATTTTACTGGATTAGTTGATTTTTGACTTTTTTTCTTTCCTCTTTTTATAATTATCTGTCCAGTAGTCTTCAATAACAATGAAATTTTGCTCCTAAAATGAACTTCCTAGAAAAATTCAGTACTTCTTTTAGTTTATAGAAATTATCCCTTTTCACAATTAAATACTTCTGTAAGTGTAAGTACACCACAATTAGATAATTAACTGTAATTAAATACTTATAATTAAAACATAAGTATTTCATCATAATTAAAGCCATACATGTCTATGATCAGAACAGGAAGTTAATATAGGTCTTAAAGTCAGAACTACATGAAACTCAGCTTATGCATCCAACTCTTATTGATCACCTACTATTCCCCACTGCTTGCCACTGAGAATACATCAGTGAGCGTATTATATCCAGTCCTACCCTCATGGAGCTTACGTTAGTTAGTTAGGGTCTCTCTACTAGATAATCACACAAGTAGGATTTAATTACTATGGTGACAATCCTATAATTAAAAATCACAAGGTGGTATGAAAGTAAATAGGGAATCTGACACTATTTCTAACTTAATCAGGAGAGTTTTCCTTAAGAAAATAGTGATTAAGCTCATACCTGAAAGATGAGTAACAGTTAGCTATGCACAGTCTGGAAGAAACAGCATTCCTGGAAGAGGCATATGTAATGCCTTGAGGCGAAAAAGAGTTTGTTTGTTCAGGAAACACAAGAAGGATTTTGGATTTAATACTTAGAACTCATGAAATAGTTTTAGTAGAGGAATGATTTAATCCGATTTACATTTTAAATGGTTGCTCTCACTGCTATGTGAAAAATGGGCTTGGGGCAAGGAAAAGTGGGTTAGAGGACACTAGTGAGAGGGTCATTTAAGTAGCCCAGGTGAGAGATGATGGTGACTTAAATTGGAAAGCAGATGGACTTAGGAGGCAGAGTCAACTGAATCTGTGATTGATTTTTTGGAGGCGGAGGGGTATGTGCAGAAGTTGGGGGAGAATCGTTGAAGGAGGGGGAAGTGTTAAGAATGGCTCATAGACTTCTTTACTGAAGAGTCTGGGAGGATGTTAGTACCATTTACCATGATAGGTAACGCTAGAAGAGAAGCAGTTTGGGGATAAGATAGTTAGAGATGATAAGTTTACTTGGGGGCATGTTGTATTTGAGATTCTTATAACACGTTCAAGTGTCTCAACTGGAGATAATATAAACATTTGGAGCAATGAGTCTGTAACTCAGAAGAGCAATCTGGGCTGGAGATATGATTTTAAAACCATTGCCTGGGGCTTCCCTGGTGGCGCAGTGGTTGAGAGTCCGCCTGCTGATGCAGGGGACACGGGTTCGTTCCCAGTCTGGGAGGATCCCACATGCCGCGGAGCGGCTGGGCCCGTGAGCCATGGCCGCTGGAGCCTGCGCGTCTGGAGCCTGTGCTCCGCAATGGGAGAGGCCACAACGGTGAGAGGCCCGAGTACCGCAAAAACAAACAAACAAACAAACAAACAAAACCATTGCCTGTAGATGGTGTTTGAAGATACTGGAATAGATGAGATCACTTTGGGAGAGAATTGAAGAGGGCCCAAGACTGAGCCCTAAGGAAGTTCTACACAAAAAGGTGGGTAGAGGAGGAGACGTCAGCAAAGCAGGCTGATAATAAATCAGAAGAAAAACAAAGGAAGTGTGGGGACATGGAAGGATGCAAGGCAAGGAAAGAGACTGTTGTAGAGGGAGACGTGGAAACCTGTGTACTACAGAGGAAGCTGGGAGTTTAAATAGGATAGACGTGAACATTTTCATTGACTTGGCAACATGTAGGTCATGGGTGGCTTAGGGCTAGAATTTAGGTGGTAACAACAGAAGCCAGGTATCTGTCCATATCCCCTTGAACACGCCCGATCTCGTCTGATCTCGAAAGCTGAGCAGGGTTGGGCCTGGTTAGTTCTTGGTTGGGAAGAACAGACACCAGACTAGAATGGACTGAGAAGTCAATAGTAAGAAAAAGTAGAAGTTGAAGCTATAGCTATATATTTTGTAACTAGGAGAATAGATAAGATTTTAGTTGGAAATTTGTAGTCTGGTAAAATTTTGTTTTTTAAAATAGGAGAAATAGTATGTTTAAATGATAATGAAGAAATTCTGGTGAAGAAAGAGTTTGAAGTTATGTAAGAGACAATGGATATAATCCAGAGGGAGAAGTTCCTGAGAAAGTGGGAGGAGATGGGATTCTTCGCACAGATCAAGAGATTTTCCTATGATAGAAAATACTTTCTATTTAGTAACAGGAGGAGAGAGATAATGAATGTGAAGTTTAAAATATTTAAATATGACTCTCCTTTAGAATGAAATATGACTTAAATCCTCTTGTGATCTGAGGGTATTTGCATATATACCTCCAGAGCTTGAAATTAGTAACCATATTATTGGGAGATTAAGATGTAGGAGTGCATTTGTGGATGCCTTCCTACCTGGGGAGTACTAAAGAGGTAAGGTGCCATAATCTTATTTAAAGTGAGTTGAGGGGCTTCCCTGGTGGCGCAGTGGCTAAGAATCTGCCTACCAGCGCAGCGGACACAGGTTCAAGCCCTGGTCCAGGAACATGCCGCATGTCACGGAGCAACTAAGCCCGTGTGCCAAAACTACTGAGCCTGTGCTCTAGAGCCCGAGAGCCACAACTACT
Source organism: Stenella coeruleoalba (assembly GCF_951394435.1). NCBI lineage: Eukaryota > Metazoa > Chordata > Mammalia > Artiodactyla > Delphinidae > Stenella > Stenella coeruleoalba. Next base: position 90,634,279 of record NC_137150.1, read on the forward strand.
GAGCCTGTGTGCCACAACTACTGAAGCCCGTGCACCTAGAGCTTGTGCTCCACAACAAGAGAAGCCACCGAAATGAGAAGCCCACGCACCGCAACGAAGAGTAGCCCCCAGTTGCTGCAATTAGAGAAAGCCTGCATGCAGCAACGAAGACCCAACACAGCCAAATAAATAAATAAGTAAATAAAGTGAGTTGATATCTGTGTCACTCCACTGGCATGGAGATTGGGTACATACACGCACCGCAGGTCTCACTTCTCATACTCAGTCCCACAAGATGATGTGATAAGTAGCCCCAGGCAAACAACCAAAATAAAAGTTGATGGAAACCCAACAACCATGAGAATCCTGATGTGCTTGTAGACTTCATCAGGATTGAATAACACTTTGGGACTAGTTTTTCACTCTTGTTCTGGACAGCACAAGAATAGAAAGATTTGCTAAACTCTTAAGATGCTGAGGCACCCTTGGCTGTGATAATGTGTCAGTAAGACTTGCACTGGACTGCAAATGACAAAAAAATCCAACTACATTGACTTAAACAATATGGGTTTATTTTCATATAATAAATAATATGAAATTATTTTCATATAATATATGAAAATATATTCATATATTTTATATATAATATATTCATATATTAATGAATATATTATATATTCGTATATATAATATATGGTTCATATAATAATACTGGTTCATATAATAATCAGTCCTTCAATACAGATTGCTGGTGTTGTTTCAGTGGCTCAGCAATGTCAGGGCTGGTATCTTTGTAGTCTCTTGATCTTTCCTCAAGTTCACAATGTAAGTGCTGATGTTCCAGCCATTATTTCTGCTTTCAAAACAGGAAGAAGTAGAAACCTGGAAGTGCTTACCAGTTGCATGTGTCCCTCTTTATCAAGGAAGAAAAAATTCCTCAGATTTCCCTCCAGCAGATCTCTGCTAACATCTGGGGCCAGAGGATAAAAGAAGCTGTAAAAGCGTGTACTTGACTATGTAGCCTCTTTGGTGGAGGCATCGTGGTAGAAAAGGGTGGGAGATGGCTCTTGGGTAGCCCAATCAACAGTGTCTATCACTTAACGATGGGGGGCCAAGGAAGCACCCCAGGGGGAGATAGAAGTGGCAAGTCATGTCCAGGGCCAAAGCAAAGGAAGTGAGTCACCACATAGCAATGGCTCTGAAGAGATTGAAAACAGATTGGCATCTGAGAAGAGGAAACTTTAGGAAGACTGTGGGTCTCTAACCCATTCCCTGGGAGCTTCAGGATAGTATCGTGTCTGTTTTACTCACCAACATATTACCAAGTACTTAGCATGGTGTCTGGTATATATTGATAGTAGGTGCTCAGTGATTGGTAAATTAACTAATGCATGAATGCATCATCCATGACCATGGTGAGATAAACCCAAGATAATAGTAGGAGGAACCTGGTGCTGCCTCACTCAATTTGGGACTTATTTCAATGGAGTTGGGGCTGATTTGGCAGATTAAAATTGTTAATTTTCACAGACTGGGAGGAGGACATATCTTCTTCATTTTCCTTTCCAATGTATGTCCTGGAAAGGGGCCTGTTTAAAAAAAATCACACGGAATTGAGGAGTTTGGGACTGAGATAAGTTTCAGGGCTTCTTACCCACTGTAGGGACTGTAGGAGAATGCACTGGGGAAGAGGGGCCCTGTGTAGCTGAGCCCCATCATGTCCATGCATGCCTTTCTTGTCCTTAAAGGATATTCTGCACATTCAATTAACAAGAGACCAGAAGAGTTGGCTGGGGAAATTTCACTACTGATTAAAAATTCCATTTGTCTGTGAGCTGAGCTTGTTTTAATAATGTGGCAGAAATGAATCTGAGGCTGCTAGTTCGTTGGCCCATTTAAATGAGTCATAGTGAATTGAATCTTTCCAATTTTTTCAGTCTTCTTTAGGCTGCTCAGTCATATACAATAGTATTCCCAAAGTTATAAGTACATTGTAATTGATTTTACAATTGTGAAAGTTCAAAACTTGTGAATTTTTTTAAAAACAGAGAAAACGGGGGAGCTATGCAAGCTATCTCGTCTCAGATTCAAGTAATTTCCAAAAATCTGAAATTTATATATAATTATTGTGTCCGTGTTCTTCTTGATTTTCTTTTCATTGTTGTAGATGACAGTTATGATCAGAGTTCTGCAAAACATGCTTATTCTGAAAGCCATTTTCAGTGAACTGAAAAAAAAACCCAACCAAAATACCTCCTACCCCTCCTTAGAAATTAAAAATAAATTAATTTGTTGGAAGCTATAAAGGGACCACAATAATAGAGCAAATAAAGAGAAGAAAATTAGATTAAGACTCTTCTTTATATGTTTTCTCAGCATAGAGAGTTCTTTTCTCAACTGAGAGACTATAAGAAAATAATAAGTAAAAACAACTACAATTAATGTTATTTCCCTAGTTAAATTATAACTTACTCCACTCACCTGTGTTTGAAATTCAGAATAAGGGACATTCAATTGTCTTCATTGTATATAATAAAATCTATAGTAAACTTTTATTCTATATCATGATTAATTTTGTTGGGGGGAACATGAAAGTTGGAATGAAAAAGAAAGGCATATGAGGAGAGCAGCAAAGGAAGACTGACCAAAAATGGAGGAAGTAGTGTTTTTGGGTAACTGTCTTAGGAGGTCACCCTAAAACTATAATTAGAGTGGAGATACAGTCCAGATTCAGTTATGTAAATTGAAGCAGCCATCCAAAGGGGATAATCAGAGGGTGAAGTGTAGTTGCTGGCATGAACTGGATACAGAAATCAGGACCTGGAGAAGAAAGTCTGTGGAATAGGTATACATGGCCACATGCCCAGATAACTGGTTAGATATTATTTCTGGGTGTGTTTGTGATAGTGTTTCTGGAAGAGATTAACATTTGAGTGGGTGACCTGAGTAAAGCAGATGGTCTCCTCCAACGTGCACAAGCATCATGTAATCTGAGGGCCTCAATAGCACAAAAAGGTGGAAGAAGGTTGAATTCACTCTCTTCCTCACTGATGAGCTGGGACATCGATCGTCACCTGCCCTTGGTGCTCCTGCTTGTCAAGACTTCAGACTTGGACTGGGATCTACACCATTGATTTTCTGGCTCTCAGGCTTTTGAACTACACCATGGGCTCTCCTGCACCTCTGCCTGCAGGTGGCAGATCATGAGGCTTCTCAGTCTCCATTATCACATGAGCCAACACTTTATAATAAATCTCTTTATATATTTTTGTATATTTTAAATTTTATGTAGGTATGTATGTTTTTATTCATTCATTCACTCATTCATTCATTCGTTCTGTTTCTGGAGAATCCTGACTAATATACCAGGGATGCCTGGAAGTAGAATCAGGAAGACTAGGAAAAGGTCAACACTAAGGTTCATGGGCTGAAACTGAGCAGGGGAAAAGAGGAAAGACAAGTAAGTGCACATGACCTTGGCTGGCAAGTGAATGTATGTCTGAGAAAAACTGAGATAGAGAGAGGAAAGAGGGAAGGACACAGAGACATGGAGAGAGAGAGAGGTAAAGGGGAGGGAAAAGCCCATGGGTGGAAATAGTAACACATTATCAAAAACACAGGAAAAGAGGGAAAGAGAAATACTCTATGTTTTAAAGACGATGAGAAGGAAGACAGACTAAGAGTGTGGTTCACTAGGTTTTATGTCGTGTATTAATACATATTTCCTGCCAAACTCTGTTGTTCCCTTGAATGACAGGCTGTCCTTATCAGGACAGGTTATCACTGTCCTTTAAAACTCATATAAGCTACTTAAACACTGTTCACAGCTCTTCAACTTTTTAAAAATACTTTAACATTTAGAAGTACGATCTGAGGCTTCTACCAGAAGTCTGTGTGTATTTATTATTATTACTTTTAAACAAACTATAATAACCAGAAAAATATCACTGACAAAAGGCAAAGAAATTAATCAAAAGTTTTATCTACACATATATATTTGATATAGATATATATGTATACATATATATTTGATACCAAATATATGCATGTATGTATACACAAACACATTGCCATATAATATTTGTGCCTGATCCCTGATGAAATGCTCAGATAATAGAAGACCCACATGGCAAATTCTAGTGCGAGAAAGGTCCAAGTTTCAAAGATAATGGAAAAAGGAATGAATGAGCTGGGGAAAGAGGTTGGGTGGCAGTAATGGTAGATTTCTTATCCTTGATCAATGCACCGCCCTACTTAGAGAACATTAGGAAGCTCACAGAGATGGTGAAAGACATAGTTAAATGTGTCTTTGACCACTAACCCAATGCATTTCCCCCTGCATCTTTGTGTGTGTGTGTGTGTGTGTGTGTGTGTGTGTGTGTGTGTGTGTGTGTGTGTTTGGCGGTACGCGGGCCTCTCACTGTTGTGACCTCTCCCGTTGCGGCCTCTCCCGTTGCGGAGCACAGGCTCCGGATGCACAGGCTCAGCGGCCATGGCTCACGGGCCCAGCCGCTCCGCAGCATGTGGGATCTTCCCGGACCGGGGCACGAACCCGTGTCCCCTGCATCAGCAGGCGGACTCTCAACCACTGCGCCACCAGGGAAGCCCCCCCTACATCTTGCTATTCTTCTTTTTTTTTTTTAAGATTTATTTATTTGGCTTTGCTGGGTCTTAGTTGCGGCACGCGGGATCTTTAGTTGTGGCGTGCGGGATCTAGTTCCCTGACGAGGGATTGAACCTGGGCCCCCTGCACTGGGAGCATGGAGTCTTAACTGCTGGATCACGAGGGAAGTGCCTCTTGGTATTCTTTTATCTGTCAGAATGCAAGAATTCACTATGGCCTAAAGGGCACCAGGCCCACCATCTGAAATCTGGTCCAGACTCTTCTAATCTGGGTAACTTTAGGCAAGTCACTTCTACTTCTGGATCTCAGGTTCCTCTTGAGTGAGTTGGACTAACATTTTGGTCCTCAGTCTTTTTCTGCCTCAACATACTGGATAGTTGCTGCCCAGCAAATTCAATAGTAATAGTAGTAGAGTATGTATTCAGGTTCTGCAGAGAATCAGAATGAGTAGGATAGATACATAGGAAGAGATTTATTGTGAGGGATTGGCTAATGCAATTATGGTGGCTGAGAAGTCCCATGATCTGCCACCTTCAAGCTGGAGGCCCAGGAAAGCTGATGGTATAGCTCCAGTCCAAACCTGAAGGCTTGAGAACCCAGGGGAGCCAGTGGTATAAGTCCCAGTCTGAGTCCTAAGGCCCAAGAACTGGAGGGCTGAGGGTATAAGTCCTGGTCCAAGGCCAAAGGCGCAAAAGCCAGGAGTGCTGATGTCTAAGATCAGGAAAAGATGAATGGTCTAGCTCCAGCAGAGAGGAAATGCACCCTTTCTCCACCGTTTTGTTTTATTCAGGCTGTCAACAGATTGGTTGATGCCCACTGCTTTGGGGAGGGAAATCATTTTTACCTAGACTACAGATTCCAATGCTAATCTCTTCTGGAAATATCTTCACAGACACATGCAGAAATGTTTTATGAGCTATCTGGACATCCCTTAACCTAGTCAAGTTGACACACAAAATTAACCATCACAAGTTATATTTATTGAGTATTTACTATGTGTCAGATGCCGAGTGAAGCACTTTTCCTCGTTTCATTCTCAGCACATGATTTTGCATTATTATTATCCCCAGTTTAGAGACAAGGAAATTGGCTTAGAAAATTTTAAAAACTCAGCAAGTTTACACAACTAGTGAATAACATATCCCTTCTTAATTCAGGCCTATCTAATATGTAGGTGTTTGTTCTTAGTTCCCTATATTATACTGCTGCATTATATAGTCATGATTCTCAAATGGGGTAGTGATAAGTTTATGCCCCCTGACTCACAGATATGTCATGATATTGGTCTCCCAGGAGATTTTTAAAAGCCCACTTGAATATCACTGAACTAGATAATCTTTAGGCTTCTTTTCATAGATAACTTTGATGACTTTGGGATTCTGCTGCTGAGAAGGAAGGAAACTTTTGTCATGCCTTGCAACAAGATTGAATCTAGTAAATTCCATTGCTTTTTGTTGTCCTCAAATAGCCTGCATGAATCTGCCACTCATCAATTCCTCTTTGTCTCCTTCAATAACTCACTGCCCTCAGAGCAGCCTCTGATCAGAAACGTCATTAAATTAGCTCTGACTTGTCTTCTGATCATACCTCTTAGATAACATATTGAAAATGCCAGTTGGGTCACTGATGGTGTTCTTCTAATTAGACTGCCTTAGGCATAATTTTGTTAATATTTCTATAACAACAAATAACCATGTCACTGATGGCTGTGATCCAATTACAACCTGTACATCAAGCAATTAGTATCTTTATAGTTGGCAAAGATAAGTTGACTGAGGGTCACTATAAATAAGAGTGGCACCCATATTTAAATTTTCTGATATCCAAAAGATGTGTCACACCTTCCATCGGGGTATTGTCTCATGAGAGCACCCCTTCTGAAAGGACTGGTAGAAAGAATACATCATCAGAATCACACTACCACCTGGGCACGTTTTCATGCATTTCATTTCCTAGCTTCGATAAGAGCCGGGAGAGGAGAAATGGCTAAAAATAGGTGGGATCCTTGACTAAAGGAAAAGATTGGAAAAGTCCTGTGGAGAGCTGTTCCTGGAAGCTTTGCAAATTCTTTAGAGCTAAAATGTAACCCAAAGTAGAAAAAGGATGACCATCACATTTGATTTAACTGCCTGTGGAGGCACTGCCTGTTTTTGTTTTTTTTTTAAAGTATTTTCAGAACACATGGTGTAGTGCCTTACTTCTGCCTGGTGGAAAGATCCTTATTGTATGAAGGGCTGCACCAGAACCTCAGGAGTGTTTTTCACTCCTATTGGGGGTTTTCTTTTTTCTTTTCCTTATCCTTCCCCTCTTTCTTGATTCTGCTTCTGTCTGGGGTGCATGTCCCCACGCAGTACACTCTTCCACCTCAAACTTTAGGTGAAAAGAGTGGGCTGCAGAAGGGGAAGGATGAGGGGCTATGCAAACTTATCCTGTCTTTGTCACAAGAGCCTTACAAGAGCAACATTCCTACCTTCATTGGTCCAGCCACTGCCCTGCTCCACTAACTCCACTGACCACTAATATTTCATAGTTCAGAAAGGCTTGAAGTTCCATGTTTCTCACCAATACAGTTGTTTTCTAAGTAGATTGTATTCTAAAAGACAAATGAGAGAGAAAAGCCTACAGGTTTTGCCTCTACCTCACCATCTCCAATATCTCCATCACCATTTATTGAACACCACCATGTACCAAGAATTATGCCAAGTGCTTTACATGTAAAAACCCTCTCCCTTCTATCTCAGCTTTCAATCCATCACTGTAGAAGATGACCCTGGCCCCCCTTCAGCCCTTATTCCCTGGACTAGATTTTCAGGAGCCACATGGAGCACTTGTCTCCCCTGCCCAAGAACTCCCCATCTCAGCTTTTCATCCTTAGAGTTCCTGCATTGGTCCCCATTTGCATCCTGCCCTTTGTCTCCTAGTTCCCCAAGGTGTCCTCCTAATACCATCAATCTGTGAAATCTTCACTCTACTATCAGAAGTGGGGACCCCGATCCAGCTGTCAGGATACTGCTCTTGTTACTTTCCTGAATACACTTTGGCACGAGAACACACACAAGCTTGGCTCTATAGTTTAACGAGTACCAATATCTCAGGTGTATTGTAGTTCAGTCGGCTTTTATAGGTTGGCCCCAAATCCAACTCTAGTACTGTTTCTTTGTAATATGCATTTTGAATTGTATTCAGCGGATTTACAAATGAAGTTTTGAAGCGTAATCTATTGATATGTTAGGGACTGTCTACATTTTGGATGCATATAGAAAAGGTTGCATTTTTGTGACTTGAAGAATTAACCTTAAAACATTACTTTTAGGAATAGCAATGTCTTTCCTAATGAGACTTGAGTTGTGTCCTGTGACAAAACGAAATTAAGTTTTAAATGAAGTATGTGGTTTTCTACTCCAAATCGAAGCAATGGACCAAAATAATTGGCAACTGGAGAGAGCACTATGGAAAAGTATGTTCCTTTTTCAGGAAAGGAAAAGAAAGTATATGTAATTTTCATCTCTTTTGCTTCACATCTAGCTCAGCTAGTTCCTGGCATAGAGTCACATTTCAGTAAATGTTGGTGAATGCAGTTTTGAATAAATAGGTTGCTCTAATGTCTGTGTCTATGCTAGCAAGTATTCCTAACTGAACCAAATTATTTATCTTAAACTGAGTCTCTTCCCCACTCTCACCCCCCGCCCCAATACTTTTCTCTGATGTTTATTTTTATAGTGTGCAGTTAAAGGTTGGTGAATGGCTGTTACAAATGATGGCATATTTGTTGAAGGCCCAGACCAGGAGGAGAGCCATCACACCCTGTCTTATTCTTATGACACTATCTTTGGTTGAGGGAGTCAAGAGTTGGTTTGGAGCTTTTGTATTCAGCCTGTCACTTGGTTCATTATTTGTCTGGAGTCCTTTATGGTTGATGAAAGGAGGCAGAGTTCTAATGGGAGCTCATCGAGACAGGGTCCATCCCTGTTCACCTTCATGCCCTTTTTAAACATCTAGCTTAGAGAAGGAAGGAAATGACTACCATTTGTTAAGTATCTACTAATTCAGGCACTGTTCTGGGCAGTTTATACATATGGTCTCATTTAATTAATACAACAGTCTTATGATACAAATTTAGAGTTGAGAAAACTGAACAATACAGGCTTAAGGAATTTGCCAAAATCACATAGTTATGAAGTTCACCATTGTATACTCAGCTCCTAGCACAGTGCCTGATACATAATAAATGTTCAGTAAATAAAGACTGTTCTGCTTTGAATGTTTTTGCTCTTTTCACTGTCAAGCACTGCTTATCCAATAATTGTGCTTAATATGATAGCCACAAGAATGGTTTGAGACATTCTGGTGAATGTGCAATGGTTTTCATGTTTGACATATACATTATAACCATTCATCTTGTTATACCCACTCTTTGTAGAGAAAAATGGTGCTTTCTTTTCTTTTTCTTCATTCAAAAATATTTACCTATCAGTAAAACTGATTATGGTGTTTAAGATAAACAGGTAAGTTTCTGTCTCTAACATAAACAGCTCAAAGTTGGGACTTCTCTGGTGGCACAGTGGTTAAGAATCCGCCTGCCAATGCAGGGGACATGGGTTTGAGCCCTGGTCCAGGAAGATCCCACATGCCATGGAACGACTATGCATTTTGAATTGCATTCAGCAGATTTACAAATGAAGTTTGAAGCATAGTCTATTGATATGTTAGAGACCGTTTGCCGCAACTACTGAGTCTGAGTTCTAGAGCCGGCGAGTCACAACTACTGAAGCCCGCAGCGCACTTAGAGTCTGTGCTCCACAACAAGAGAAGCCACTACGATGAAAAGCCTGCGCACTGCAACGAAGAGTAGCCCCCGCTCGCTGCAGCTAGAGAAAGCCTGCGCAGCAACGAAGACCCAATGCAGCCAAAAGTAAATTTAATTAATTAATTTAAAAAAGCTCAATTTTTTATGAGGGAGACATGTGAGCACAAAATGACAATATATATTATATGTATATAAAATCAATGGCAACACTGGCAGGGGTTTTTTGGGAGTCCCCAGTTTCTGCTACAGAGAGACTGAGGTAGAGAATAAGAGTCAGGGAGGTGTCTTAGAGAAAAAATATTTGAATTGAGACTCAAATGAGGAATTATTGCTTATCAGCTAGATAAAAGAAAGGCATCCAAGGCAGTAGGGGCAGCAAGTACAAAGATACAAGATTTGAAAAATTCTGCAAGACATTTCATGTGGTTGGGTGGTGGTTTGCATGTAAAATTATCATGGAAGGATGAGGATGAAGAAGTAATGTATTAATAAATACCATTTATTTTATACTGACTGTATGTCAATTAGATTGCTAAGAGCTTCATATAATAATCATTATTCCTGGCAACAATCTATGATTATTATTCTTATTTTGGAATAAGGATATTAAAGCTTTGGGAATTTACACTTTGACTTAATTCCAAAGTCACACAGCTAGTGAGTGACAGAGCCGGCTCTTGAATCAGGCGAGTCTGACACCATAGCCATTGTGCTTTACCACTATGGAACACTGCCTTCCAAAGGTAAAAATTCAGGATGGAAAGAGCATAGGCTCTGCTAAGAAATTTGGATTTTATTCTCTTCACTATGAGAAACAATAAAAATATTTTAGAACTGTTTGTTTAAAAAAACCCCACCCTCTCTTTGACAGTGGTCTTGGCAATATATTTCTGGATGTGTGTCCTTACGCAAGGGAAAAGCAAATATAAACAAATGGGACTACATCAAACTAGAAAGCTTCTTCACAGCAAAGGAAACCATCAATAAAATGAAAAGACAACGTGCTGAATGGGAAAAGATATTTGTAAATCATATATCTGTTAAGGGATTAATATCCAAAATATATAAAGAAGTCATACAACTCAATAACAACAACAACAAAAAACCTGCACAAACAACCTGATTCAAAAATGGGCAGAGAACCTGAATAAATATTTTTTCCAAAGGAGACACACAGATGGCCAACAGTCATATGAAAATGTGTTCAGCATCACCAGTTAATAGGGAAATGCTAATCAAAACTACAATGAGATATTGCTTCAGGCCTATTATAAAGGCAAGAAATAACAAGTGTTAGCAAAGATGTGGAGAAAAGGGAACCCTCATACACCGTTGATGGGAACATAAATTGGTGGCCACTATGGAAAACAGTGTGGTGATTCCTCAAAAAATTAAGAATAGACCTACCATATGATCCAGCTATCCCATTTCTGTGTATTTATCCGAAGAATATGAAAACATTAATTTGAAAAGATATACGCAAACCTTATGTTCACTGAAGCATTATTTACAATAGCCAATATGTGGAAGTGACCAAAGTGCCCATGAGTGGATCAATGGATAAAGAAGATATGGTATATATATACACAGTGTAATACTACTCAGCCATAAAAAGATGAAACCTTGCCATTTGCGACAACATAGATGGACCTAGAAGGTCCATTATGCTAAGTCAAATAAGTCAGAGAATTTCACTTACATGTGGAATCTAAAAAACACAACAAATGGACAAACATAACTAAACAGAAACAAAGTCACAGATACAGAGAATAAGCAGGTAGCTGCCAGAGGGGAGGGGTATGGGGGATGAGTGAAATAGGTACAAACTATGAGGGAAATTAAGAGGTACAAACTTTCAGTTACAAAATAAATGAGTCATGGGAGTGAAATGTACAGAATGGGGAGTATAGTCAATATATAGTCAATAATAATGTAATATCTTTTTATGGTGAACAGGTGGCAACTAGACTTATCATGGTGATCATTTCGTAATGTATAGAAATATCGAATCACCATGTTTTATACCGGGAACTAACATAGTGTTGTAGGTCAATTGTACTTCAAAAAACAAACAAACTTATAGAAAAAGATTTGTGGTTACCAGAGGCAGGGGGTGGGAAGAGGTGGAATTGGATGAAGGTGGTCAAAGATATAAACTTCCAGTTATATAAGATAAAAAAGTACTAGGGATGTGGTGTATAACATGATTAATATAATTAACACTGCTGTATGTTATATATGAAAGTTGTTCTCATCACAACGAAAAAATATTTTTTCTTTTTCTTTAATTTTGTATTTGTATGAGATGATGGATGTTCGTTAAACTTATTGTAATCATTTCATGATGTGTGTGTGTGTCAAATCATTATGTTATACACCTTAAACAATGCTGTATATCAATAAAACTGGAAGGAAAAAAATAAAGCTTTCTAGTTGGCTTTTTCCAGCCTGTGGAATCACAAACAAACAAAATAAATGAACAAACCAAACCAAACAAAAACAAACACACAGATGGTACAGATGAACCGGCTTGCAAGGCAGAAATAGAGACACAGATGTAGAGAACAAGCGTATGGACACCAAGGGGGGAAGCGGCCGGGGGTGGGTGTTGTTGTTGTGATGAATTGGGAGATTGGGGTTGACATGTATACACTAATATGTATAAAAGAGATAATTAATAAGAACCTGCTGCATAAAAAAAAACAAATAAAATAAAATTCAAAAACAAACAAACACACAGATACAGAGAACAGAGCAGTAGTTACCAGAAGGGACTGGGGAGGGGAGTGGGCAAAATGGGTAAAGGGCCTCAACTGTATGGTGATGGATGGAAACTAAAGTTTTGGTGGTGAGCACGCTGTAGGGTATACAGAAGTAGAAATATAATGTTTTACACATGAAGCTTATGTAATGTTATAAACCAATGTTACCTCAATAAGAAATAAGTTTAAAAATTATCTTTGTTTCATAAAAAATTACCCTATTAGGATTGGACTGTGGACATTGTGGAGGCTGGGAAACCAAGCAGGAAAACTTTTCATTCATATAGAGATATTATGGCTTGAACCAAAACAGAAGTGGGGACAGAGATAGAGGATGGATTCCATGAATTGTTGGAAGATAAAACAGGGAAAGATTTGATGATTAATACATCAAGTAAGGGAGAAGATGAGAGTAATTTCCAATCTGGTGCTGTGGATAGCTTGCACTGTCATGCCATTAACAAAAAGGATACTGGAAGAGAAATGGGTTTGAGTCAGAAGAAGGAAGAGCTATTAATGTTAATTTTAGAAAATAAAGAGTTTGACACTCATCCAAGTAGAGAAGAAGATGTGGAACTAAAGCTTAAGATGTCTCAGGAGAGGCTGGGTTAGGAGTCCTTTGATTTGGGAGTGAGTAAAGTGAAGTAAAGTAAAGTGAAGCATCAGTATTTTAAGGGAATGACTAGTGGCAGAGGAATCATCTAAGAGACTGAGGAAGATCTGCCAGAGTGATGGGAAGAGGACCAGAAGAGAGAGCATGGAAGACATGATTCTAAGAGCTGTGGAAAGAGTGACAGAGGAGGAGGTAGGGACAGGAGGGTGGGCCTCTCATTCAGAGAGGATGACGAGAGATCAGCAAGAGAAGAGGGGACGCAGGGACAAGGCAAACATACACTTGTGAAAGCTGAGCACAAGGAACTGGGAAGTGGTGATTAACAGGGAGGAAAGAACAGGACTAGCTGGTGAAGACCCTATGAGCCACTGGAGGAGGAAGGTGGACAAGAGAGGCATCACTTCCTCTGAGCCAGGTGGGATGGAGGTGAGTAGGCTGAGAGGCAGGTGGATTTGAAAAGCAAGGACTGGGGAAAAACTATTTGCTCACATGTAGTTTCAAGTTGAGTTACAATTTTAATGAGTCATGTGAGATCTCATCTAAGTGATGATAATAAGTATTTGACTCAAGAGCAAAATTCTCTTTCCTCACAGGAAACCAATGTGAATTAACAGGGTAAAACAGTCATCTTCTGGGAAAGTTTGAGATCCTGAGAAAATCATGTAGTGTACCTCTCACTTTCTCCTCTAACATTCTTATGTAGGTGAAAAACAGGTTAAAATGAACATGGTGGGGATCCCTGAAGAGAAAAATGAGATCCATAGAAGAGTTAAAATGATAGCCCAGGGCTTCCCTGGTGGCGCAGTGGTTGGGAGTCCGCCTGCCGATGCAGGGGACACGGGTTCGTGCCCCGGTCCGGGAGGATCCCACATGCCGCGGAGTGGCTGGGCCCGTGAGACATGGCCGCTGAGCCTGCACGTCCGGAGCCTGTGCTCCGCAACGGGAGAGACCACAACAGTGAGAGGCCCGCGTACCGCAAAAAAAAAAAAAAAAAAAAAAAAATGATAGCCTGTCAGTACTTTACATTAATAAAATGCTTGGTGGCTTTTATTTCCCACGTTCCCTACTGGCTCCACTCCTGTGCTCTTGTTTTTCTGTACACTGCCCTCTCCATCTCCTCCTCACCTTCCATCCTTACTACAAGGCTCATCAACCCTCTTTCTCCTCTGATACCAGGAGCACTTTTTATATTGTTCTTTGCTGCCCATCCCCATCTATCGTGTCTTAGAGTTGTGTGTACGTGTTTTGTTTGTGCCATTCGATGTTATGTGTCTACAGTACAGGGAATGTCTTCTACTTTGTCTTTTACCCTCCACTATCCCTTGCTATTAGCAAACACTGAAGAAATATTTATGAAGTGAATATAATGATTCCCTTTTTATAGATGACAAAACAAATGTACTTGAGACGAAATAATAAAGCTCGCAAGTGTAGAATTTAAGACTGTTCAGAGCGAAGGTCTTCTGATTCCAGGCTCTTTTCCTAAACTCTTTGCCTCTCTAGTAACATTAAGCAAGTGCAAAGGGGGAACATAGTGCAGAAAAAGTGAAAATGTGCATTAATATAGAGGCTCAGGTGACCCAGGCAAATACCAGTTGAGTCACTTTTTACTCTCCCAGTAGCCACTTGTAATGTCATTTGCCTGTGTCATGGCCGACCTTCCCTAGTTACTCTGATGCGAGGGTCACAACCAATGTGCCCAGCTAGAGCTCAGCTGTTCTTTACGGATATCGCTGATGGTCAATATAGACATAGAGTTCGCTGGTGCCTTTACCAAAACGATACTTTACTTTGTTGGCACTGTTAACCCATTGAAAACAAACTCATTTAATAGATAGCCTTGCTTTAAGCAGGTATATGATAGGGTCATCCATGCTGCCCCTATCACATATTGACATATTTTAAAAGTTATGTGCACATCTTATCTGTAAATTTGTAAATAAGGATCCAATAAAATGCATTTTTGTAATGAAAAAGTTGTAATGTATAATTACAATGAAATGAAAAAGTTGTAATGTATAGTTATTACCAGACTGGCACCAGATGATGTTGTGTCTTCTTATCCTACTTCTCCCTTTGTTTCCTCTATACTCACCGTAGTTTCTTTTTCCTCATTTGAAACTGGGTTGTTCTTAGCTAACTGCCGAAGCCCTCATTTCAAATGATTAGCTGAGAATAGTTTAAAATAGTACATTTTCCAAGGATATTTGTAGTTTAACAGCATATGACTGACTATTGGTAGATTTCATTTACTAACTTAGTGGTGAGGAAAACATTTTTTTTGCAGTTAATTTACATGATATTTAGAAAAATTACATTACAGTGGCAACCACCTATTATGTCCAAAAATGAAGCACACACCCTGGATATGTAGTATATGGTTCATGCAAACAAAGGCTGTCACATAAGAATCTATGGTGGTATAGTGTTGAGATTGAGATTTAACTTAGTTCACAAATCCAGCCTCAGATTTTCCCTTTTCCTCTGTCTCAAACCTGCAGGATATGGTATTTGTCTCATTTCATGAAAATGTAAAAATAAAACCGCAATACCATAGTCACCTTTTTCCCCCTTTTCTAATTGTTTGATAGAGACAAAGTTGAAGTTGAAAGAAAACTCCCATTTTTGGAATAAATATTTTCCTGGCAATAACTTGTCCTTTCAGTGCCTTTCATTTTTTATAGCTCTAACTTTAGTAACCTTGACAGTGGGTATCTTTTTCACTCTATCCTGTTTAAACTTTTGTTAGTAGAGTCTGTCTCCAGTATCACGAATCTTATCTGCAAAGGCCACTAAGATAAGAATGCATAGAAAACTGACGTGAGGGCTACTAAATGTGTTTGTCATTCCTTTGACCCCTTTATTCTTTGCCTCCAATTATCTATGAAATGGGCGCTGGATGAGTCCTCATGAATTGCCTTTGAGAAAACAAGAAACTTGACAGAAAATGCATCACGACTGTCCAATGGGATGATATGCCTCAACTTACTGTAGACGTAAAGAAACTTTGCAGACAGCCAACCCATAGTGAGCTAACTACCAAGGAGTTCACAGCAACCACAAAGATGTGTGAATGCTTGGAATGGCCAGGTTACATTTATTTTGTACCAAGCGAAGCAGAAAATTACTCTGTAGTCGAGTTACTTCCTCTTTTGAGGAACCAAAAAGACAGTAAATATAGTTGAAAACAGAGAGACAGATTGTGGTCAAGCTTACAATAGGCCCAGTGAGGGGACAATATCTCTGGGTTATGACTAGTGGTTCCTCAGGAGGAATGGCTGACCTACAAAGAAGCCACTGGATGAATTTCTCTAACTTGGTTGCACTGAGGAAAAAGCTCCACTTTCCTCCACGGACAAAAGTTAGCTTGATCCATGTATTAAAGTCTGGGTAAATACAAATATTTGACGTTGCTTTTTGAAAGCTTCTTAAGGCATTTTAATGATTACTTTTCTTCAGAGCTTTAATTTGAGGAGAAATTGTTTTTTCCTCAAGATGATCAGTGGGCTTGGGGTAACTGGGCACTTTCTCTGGTTCTGCTGAGATTTCAAGAGTCTGTAGAAGCCAATGTGTTCTTCAAAGTTTCTGGTTGTATGAGTTTGTGAAGAAGTTCTATGATCTCTCTATCCTTTTCTCTATCCAGAACCTCTAAACAATGTACATTGGAGCAAGAATTCTGGTTTTCCAATTCTGTCACCTTTTTCTTTAAAGCATCAATGTCTTCCTTCAGAGAGAAGATATCTTTAGTTATTGTGCACTGTTTGTCTTCACTAACATTCATTCTGGTTTCCAGTACCTCCATTTGCTTCTGATAAAAGTCAGTCCTTTCCTGGATTTTTGGTACTGGACCCACAATGTCAGTCACTTGCCTGAGGATTTCAATCTGGGCGGTTTTAATATCTCGGAGCATTACTATAACATTCATTTCTTCATCAGCGTTTACGTCATCTTGATCACAATCATAGGAAATCATAGTTGGATATCTAGTTGAATTTGGGTGCTGGTTCTTACATGTATGGTAAGCATTTTTTTTTTCACGTCGTTATTGGAGTATGATTGCTTTACAATGGTGTGTTATTTTCTGCTTTATAACAAAGTGAATCAGCTATATGTATACATATATCCCCATATCTCCTCCCTCTTGCGTCTCCCTCCCACCCTCCCTATCCCACCCCTCTAGGTGGTCACAAAGCACCCAGATGATCTCCCTGTTCTGGTAAGCATTTTTAAGACATTGTCTGATCTTGGAGAAATTTGAATTCCACATCTGCCAAGCAGCAGCATTTACCCTTTTTTGTTTGTTTGTTCGGTACGCGGGCCTCCCACTGTTGTGGCCTCTCCCGTTGCAGAGCACAGGCTACGGATGCCCAGGCTCAGTGGCCATGGCTCACGGGCCCAGCCGCTCCATGGCATGTGGAATCTTCCCAGACCGGGGCACGAACCCGTGTCCCCTGCATCGGCAGGCGGACTCTCAACCACTGTGCCACCAGGGAAGCCCCAGCATTTACCCTTTTGGTGTGAAGTTTGTACATCTTTCATAATGAAACAAGAGACAAGGTGTTGGGAAACCTGACCAAAATTAAAGAAAGAAGCAATGTCAGAATGAAACGGTCTTTCTCTTACTGTTTTTCCGGTGGCATCCTAGAACGCCCTATGGAGAACATCAAGGGCAATAGTAGGCACCCTTCGATGATTAGCTTCTTACAGGGCGGTCCAACTGGAGAGCTCTGTGAAATAATGGGCAATTGCATGGAATCCCTCATAGGCTGACCTGATGCTGATGCCACAATGGCTGCTGGCTTAGAATATATTTAACCTTAGGGCAGTAATTCTCAAAATTTTTGGTCCAGGACTCTTTTTCACTCATAAAAATTGAACACCGCAGAACTGTTGTTTATGTGAGTTATACCAATCGATATTCCATACTAGAGATTAAAACTAAGAAAATCTTAAGATATTAGTTTATTTAAAAAATAAACCCATAACATGTTAACGTAAATGACATATTTTTATGAAAAACTAATTATATCTTCCAAAAGAAAAAAATAGTGAAAAGGGTGGCATTGTTTACATATTTGCAAATATTTTAAATACCTGGAATACCTGGATTAATAGAAGACACCTCTATTCTCATATCTGCTTCTACATTATATCTGTTGTGATATGTTGTTTTGGTTGAAGTATATGAAGATATTATGGCCTCACAGAGATATATAAATGGAGAGGGTATTTTAATGGCCTTTTCAGATCATTGAGGTCTTTATTCTTTGCTACTCCACCAAAATTTGACAAATGATAATTGATTAGAAGGTAAGTGTAATGTGTAATCTTACAACAGAATAATACTGTTACACTAAAATTCATTGGTCTATCTTCCATTTTTAATAGATGTGTAATATCATGCATTGGTCATTTGGAAAATAATGATTCACTGAATTATGCAGATCTTTCAAATGGTAACTCATTTTATTATATAATATCAAAATATCACATTCATTAATATCACCACCAGTCTCACCAGAAAAGTCTTTGAGTATTGGCAAGAAGCCAAGCTTATGGTGGCAGATAAAATTTTCTGAAATTCTAATTTTAGCTTGAAAAGCTTGAAATTTATTAAGCGTGTTAGTTGTTTCTTTTGAAGTGACAGGCTCTCTATATCCTTTTTTTTTTTTTTGCAAAAATGCTTGTCAAATACCCAAATATGAATACCATAGTTTACTGCCAGTTTTTCTTTCAAAATGATGTCCCATGAAAAAAGCAGCTACTTCAGTTTGTAACTCAAATAAATACTTTTCCTGGAGACAACCATTATATTTCTGTAAGCAGCAGAATTGCTTCATGTGTACTTCTCATTACATCACATTTAATATTAAAAAGACATACTGAAGGTTGAGATTTAATAAAATGTAAAATTTTTACTGCTTCATCAAGGACATTCTAGAGCTAAACTGGCTTTTTCTTGTGTGCATTCTTTTTTTTTTTTTTCTCTCTCTGAGTGGAGGTGAAGAATACAATCACTATTGGTAGCTTAGTGCCATTGCCTTGACTTGTGCTAAGGTATCAGTTTTACCCACCCTTGCTTTTGCAAGGCAATTTGGAAAATTAAAATGACATGATAACCATGTCTGTCAAGGTGTAGTCCCACTTTATTAAAGAAGATATTCCTTCTTGGGTCAGTGCCAGTTCCAACCCTCTTCTAAATCACTCTTTCTCATATTTATGCTTAAATGCAGGGCCAGCTTCAGCCTAGGTTTTGGTATAAACTCTGAATTTAGGCAAAAGTAATTTAAGAATTTTGGGTCATCAGTGATATCTGGGATTTTGCTTTACTGTCCTATCTTTGAATCGTTCTTTAGTAACTTTTCCAAAACTTCTAGAAACCTTTCCAAACTCTTGCTGAGAAAAAATGTTCCTATCACAGAAAGATATTTGGAGCCAGAAAAGGTAGTGTTCAAAGCTGTCCCGTTTACCTTGGCCAAGGCCATTTTATCCATCAAGCACTACAGACACGGTGCTTAGGACCTATGAAATTTCAAGGAACCAATAAAAATAAATATTTTAGAGCCAGAAAGGGAAAAAAAAAAATTGGGCTCAGAATACTAAAATCTGCAAGATTGAAACAATAAATGTTTAATTAAATATCTCCAAAGTGTACAGTTATATCATCTTCATTAATTGTTAAATTAGTATTAAAATTTCATTACATTTGGAGGCAATTTGTAGATTAGGTATTCTTGCTTTACAGGAATTCCCAGTTAAATTAGAGGGATTGCTTGTAGCAAATACTCCCTTCGGGTTACTAACAGCTAAGTCTTATTGGCTGCATACCAGACATTGTTCTAAATATTAGCTTATTTAACTGTAATTCATAGAAGTCAAATAATTTTCCTTTCTGCTAAAAAACGGGCAGAGTCAAATTTCAAATCCTTACATTCTAGCTCTAGGGTCCGTGTGTTTTTCCTCCAACTGCCACACAAACAAATACGATAAAAATATATATTTGTCAACTCAAGAGAAAGATAGACATTTCACTTTTTAGAAAAAATACACTATATATTTATTTAAAAAAACTCATTTTGATTAAATTTTTAGAAATATGAAAAGACTAATTTTTTGCTTATTTATCAAAGCTATTTGAAGCAGAACTTTGTAAAGACTTTAGAAGTTAAACTATCTCTAATTCGAGTAAGTAAACATGAACATTTAGAGGCTATTCTTGCCTTATTATAGTAAAAGTATAACAACTGTAATAAAAAAAAGACTTAAAAATTTTCAACTAAAAATATTTATGTATACTGATTATTTTTATAAAACAAAAATTAATCTAGTAGATTTGATGCAAACATAAACCTGTCTGGTTTCTAATTACTTACCTATTAATGTTAACGAAAGGAGCCTCAGCCTGTTTGGGGCTTGTTGGGCAGTGAAAAGCTGTAGTGGGAAAATACAAGCCTGTTGATCAGGGTCAAGTCGTGAGAGTAGTCAACACGTGAATGAATAACGGGAAATGAGCTGACCCCCTCTCTTCATGTTCCTGCCAGAGATGTGGAGCCATTTAGGAGTAAAATAACATGGCAGACTGGAGCCTAGTTACTGACTCTTACCAAGGAAAAATGTCCTTCAGGAGGCAGGCTTTTAAAGGCATGGTATTTGGAGCCAGAAAACTTAGAGTTCAAGGCCCTCTCATTTATTAACTCTGTGCTCTTAGTCAAGTTACTAACTTCTCACAAGACTGTACAATGGGATAATGACAATACCTATTCCATAGAGTAGTTTTGAGGATTAACAGTGCTCAATCTTTGTAAACTCTTTTCCTGCTCCTCTCTGACCATCTTCTTCTTACTCTCCTTTCAAATGAAAGAGGAAATGGTGAAGAGTTTTAAACTTTAGCTCTGCTCTCCCCGTCTCTCAGTCTGCCTTTTATTCCTCTCCTTCAATAAAGAGGCCACTGTACCATCATATGACCAAGACATAAAGCATGTGCTGCTCACTGTTCAAAATCTACAAATGCAGATAAAGCATTTGGATTAGGACACCAGAATGCAGCAAACAAGGCCAAACAAACTGGCATTCTGTCTCCTAGTACAGCTATTATAGCTAGCAAAACCAGCTATGGTGTCAGACAGCCTGGCATGTAATAACCAATGGAGAGATGGCTCTAATAATAGATAATCTTATTAATGTTTAAAATGCTGGTGTTTGAGTAAGTTAACTATAAATTAATTACGGTAGAGTCTTTTTTTTTAAGATTTATTATTTATTTATTGGCTGCATCGGGTCTTAGTCGCAGCGCGCGGGATCTTAGTTGAGGCATGTGGGATCTTTTGTTGTGATGTGCAGACTTCTCTCTAGTTGTGGCGTGCGAGTTTTCTCTTCTCTAGTTGTGGCACGCAGGCTCTCTAGGTGAGGCACGTGAGCTCAGTAGTTGTGGCACACGAGCTTAGTTGCCCCGTGACACGTGGGATCTTAGTTCCCTGACCAGGGATCGAATCCACATCCCCTGCATTGGAAGGTGGATTCTTTACCTCTGGACCACGAGGGAAGGCCCTATGGTAGAGTCTTTATTAAATTAAATTAATTAATTAATTAACTTTTGGCTGCGTTGGGTCTTCGTTGCTGTGTGCAGGCTTTCTCTAGTTGCGGCGAGAGGACGCTACTCTTCATTGCAGTGCGTGAGCTTCTCATTGTGGTGGTTCTCTTGTTGTGGAGCACGGGCTCTAGGCACACTGGCTTCAGTAGTTATGGTACGTGGGCTCAGTAGTTGTGGCTCGTGGGTTCTAGAGTGCAGGCTCAGTAGTTGTGACACACGGGCTTAGTTGCTCCGTAGCATGTGCTATCTTCCCAGACCAGGGCTCAAACCCGTGTCCTCTGCATTGATAGGCAGACTTTAACCACTGTGCCACCAGGGAAGTCTCTCTGGTAGAGTCTTGATTATCTATATAAAATCACCCCAATTTACATCTTTTTTTTTTTTTTTTTTTGCAGTACGCGGGCCTCTCACTGCTGTGGCCTCTCCCGTTGCAGAGCACAGGCTCCGGACGCGCAGGCTCAGCGAACATGGCTCACGGGCCCAGCCGCTCCGCGGCATGTGGGATCTTCCTGGACCAGGGCACGAACCTGCGTCCCCTGCATCGGCAGGCGGACTCTCAACCACTGCGCCACCAGGGAAGCACTACATCTTTTTTAATATGCTTTTTCAAGTTGGAAGAGAATGGAGTAGAATTATAGTTATCCTGCTAGTATTTGGGCATTATTTGTACCCTTTATGTTACACCTACAGTCATCTACTATTACTCGTGTACCCTTAGTGCTTGTGACCATGAAAAATTATTGCAAGTCTTTTTCTTCCCCCACAAAATTTGAGGACCAGGTTTACCAGAACTTGGGCCCCCCCACCTGAATATCACTTGTTACATGCAGAGTGAGATAAAAGACTGAGAAAACAGGAACCATGAAGGTCTTTCTGATTTGACCAGGGTGTCTGACCCATGGGGATAAGAATGTATTAATGACAGAGCTCTAACCCAATGTTACACAAAGTAACAAAGCTGTTTTCTTCTTCTTTTCTTTCCTTCTAGCCATGAGGAGTAGAAGAGAATGAGAGTGAAATCAGAGCTGTTGTGCTAGATCACGACAGGGATGGAGCAGAAAGCAAAGGTATGATGTTTATGAGATAGGCAGAGCCTGACGCAGTGATGCAACACTGTCAACTTCATGAAGGGTAAAACTGAGTGACATTGATAAAGCAAACTGGTTAGAGTAACACATGAGGTGACGGGGCCACTTCCATTCTGTGGTGTCAATAAATGTTTATGATAACACTTTAAAATCATATGAGGACTTCCCTGGTGGCACAGTGGTTAAGAATCTGCCTGCCAATGCAGGGGACATGGGTTTGAGCCCTGGTCTGGGAAGATCCCACATGCCGCGGAGCAACTAAGCCCATGTGCCACAACTACTGAGCCTGCGCTCTAGAGCCTGTGGTCTGCAACAAGAGAAGCCACTGCAATGAGAAGCCCATGCACCACAATGAAGAGTAACCCACGCTCACCGCACCTAGAGAAAGTCCACGCACGGCGACGAAGACCCAACGCAGCCAAAAATAAATAAATAAATAAATTTATTTTTAAAAAGTCATATGAAACCAATGCCAAAAGAATATGATGTCATTAGAGAAATGCAAATCAAAACTACAATGAGGTATCACCTCACACCAGTCAGAATGGCCATCATCAAAAAAATCTATAAACAATAAATGCTGGATAAGGTGGAGAAAAGGGAACCCTCTTGCACTATTGGTGGGAATGTAAATTGATACAGCCACTATGGAAAACAGTATGGAGGTTCCTCAAAAAACTAAAATTAGAACTACCATGCAACCCAACAATCCCACTATGGGCATATACCCTGAGAAAACCATAATTCAAAAAGAGTCGTATACCACAATGTTCACTGTAGCTCTATTTACAATAGCCAGGACATGGAAGCAACCTAAATGTCCATAGACAGATGAATGGATAAAGAAGATGTGGCACATATATACAATGGAATATTACTCAGCCATAAAAAGAAATGAAATTGAGTTATTTGTAGTGAGGTGGTTGGACCTAGAGTCTGTCATACAGAGTGAAGTAAGTCAGAAAGAGAAAAACAAATACCGTATGCTAACACATATATATGGAATCTAAAAAAAAATAAAATGGCTCTGAAGAACCTAGGGACAGGACAGGAATAAAGATGCAGATGTAGAGAATGGACTTGAGGACATGGGGAGGGGGAAGGGTAAGCTGGGAGGAAGTGAGAGAGTGGCATGGACATATATACACTACCAAATGTAAAATAGATAGCTAGTGGGAAGCAGCCGCACAGCACAGGGAGATCAGCTCGGTGCTTTGTGACCACCTAGAGGGGTGGGATAGGGAGGGTGGGAGGGAGACCCAAGAGGGAGGAGATATGGGGATATATGTATATGTATAGCTGATTCACTTTGTTATAAAGCAGAAACTAACACACCATTGTAAAGCAATCATACTCCAATAAAGATGTTAAAAAAAATAAAAACTCACTGAAAAATGAATAACAACAACAAAAGAGAATATGATGAACACCTCTAAGGAAATGATGGAATGATAATTTTGATAATTGGTAATGATAATTTAACGTTTCACTGTAACTAAAATTGTGTGGTCTGTTTCTGGAATGCCCTCCATATATATATATATATATATATATATATATATATATATATATATAGTATTTTATTTATTTAATTTTGGCTGCATTGGGTCTTCGTTGCTGCACGGCTTTCTCTAGTTGCGGCGAGCAGGGGCTACTCTTTGTTGTGGTGCGTGGGCTTCTCATTGTGGTGGCTTATCTTGTTGCGGAGCGCAGGCTCTAGGCGTGCGGGCTTCGGTAGTTATGGCACGCGGGCTCAGTAGTTGTGGCACATGGGCTTAGTTGCTCTGTGGCATGTGGTATCTTCCTGGACCAGGGCTCAAACCCGTGTCCCATGCATTGGCAGGCGGACTCTTAACCACTGCGCCACCAGGGAAGCCCCCTTTGTTTTTTTTAATTAATTAATTTACTTTTGGCTGCATTGGGTCATCGTTGCTGTGCGGCTTTCTCTAGTTGCGGCGAGCGGGGGCTAGTCTTCGTTGTGGTGTGCAGGCTTCTCATTGCGGTGGCTTCTCTTGTTGCAGAGCACGGGCTCTAGGTGCTTGGGCTTCAGTAGTTGTGGCTCACGGGACCCTCCATATATTTATTCTGCAGTCAAACTTCTACCCATCTTTTAGGAGACATCCTGATAATACTTTCCTTGTCCTGTCCTGTTCTGATTCTCCCTGTGATCTTACCAGTGCTACCGACCTGTTCTGTGTCCCTACCCAGTAGCACTCAGCATAGTGTATCATTATTGTTGGTGTGCCTATGTCCTCTCTAGATTGGGAGCTCCTTGAGGGGAGACACTTGCTTTTCAACTCTGTGTCTCCAGTGTCACAAAGCCTAACATATAGTTGGTGCTCAGTATATCTTTATTCAATGAATGAATGAATGCATGCATTCATGCACTTGTGAATGATTGTCAAGGTATCCAATGGGTCCCTCCTGCGCCTATTTCAATGGGTGGCTAGGGAACATATTGCTTGCTTCATAAAGGTAATCTATGATAACTTTTTTTAGTTCCTGAGGGATCATTTAGCATTTTGGGATAGGGATTTAATAATTTCTTCCCTGAAGACCTGAAACAGTTAAGTAGCATGAGAGGTAAACTGAGATCAGGCAGATGGAGGTAATTATGAACCTGGAAACAGCTAAGTGGTGGATAAGAGAGAGCCTGGTAAATGGTGGTAACAGCAGTGGTGTTAATGGCACTGATCCTACAGGTGACTAAGGTACCCAGCATACTGCCCCTCTGCAACATATGAAGTTTTTTAGGCCTCCAGGGAACTGCAGGTAATCAGCATATTCTCCAGGTCTCTGTGGAAATGCCTGCGAATGCATTTGTCATGAACTTGGGTACACAGGCACTTATCTCTTTATTCATGTCATCTTATATTCTGAACTCCAGATTTACAATGAACTCTCTCCAGCTTATCTAGACGTACTCTTCACCATTTAGTTCCAGAACCCTGGGGACACATTAGTATTTTATGTAATGTCTCCACCCCGTCATCTTCCTCCAGTTCTTTCTGTTATGCTTGGCTCTCCCTGGTAATGTATCATATTAGGTTGCTCGGTTTCTGTAATTCTTAAGTTCACTTCTTGGTTTCCCTTCTCAGATATTACCTTTAAACTTCTGCTCCCTTTAGCTGATGATTGACACTCTTTTTACAGTGCTTTATAAGCCCTGATGTGCACAATTGATGTAGCCATTAAAATAAATGGCTCGAAAAAGGAAGAGAAAGCGAAAGTGTTTTTGCTTAACCATTCACCTTCCTTTAATGGAACCAGTGAATAAATCCAGTGAGTTAGTTTTTAAGCACCTCTGTTTTACTGAATTTATATCATTTAGCAGAACTTTCTGAAAATCATTATATGATGAGTGCTGCCCAGTGTTAACTTTCTGTCTTGTTCCTGAATTGCTTTGTACTTCATTTAGGGAACCCTGAAAATTAAAAGCTATGGAATACATAGTGATCACATAGGAAACAGGGATTTAAAATGTAAACAAATACAGAAATCATAAAGTGTAAAACCTGGAGAATGTTAATTTTCTCACTTCTAATTACAGTTTGTACAGTTTGTAGTACAGTTTGTAGTTTGTCTGTACAGTTTGTAGTCTTGTCTTATTTGGGTCTGTTAATATATTAGTAGAGCCTTATTTAAGAAAACTTCTGTTCTGGTGTTTGGCTTTTCACTTGTAATGATGCTTTATAGTACTTTGGATCACAATATCCAAGGAGCTATCTTCTTTAAAGTTATAAAGATTATAATGTGAAAGATTGCACTGGCTTTCCTTCATAGTACTCACCTTGAAAGACATCTGTTTTTAATGGCATTTTATGTTTCTGAGGGAATTTGCGACAATGTCTCTGTGAAGTAAATGTGTATTTATCCCTTGGCTTTAGTTTTCCTTCTGTTATTAGTCTGTTCTCTGCCTATCTTGGGCCTATTACTTCCTATTCTGTTTCATAAGAATGAAACAATAAGAACAGCATAATGCCACGTGCTGTTACTAAAGGAGTGTCAAAAGGGTTAACATGAAAAATTTTATTACATCTAATTTTTAACTTTATATAATATCTCTTATTTAAGAACTGTAACTATTATTATTATGCACTATTTCTGCAGTGTTTTTCCTTCAGGAGTTTGATTTTTAGAATCATTTCCTCTCTCTGTTTAAAGATACCTTCCTTCTTCCTCCTGTATGGGTTTGGATTACAAAGATCTTATTTAACTTTCCAAATGTATTATTTCTCCTTACATACTCTAATTACACACAAAATGGAAAATGCTGGAAGCCAATCATAGAACTGAAGGTTTTTTCTCCTCCTTCTTTACCTAGGCTTTGACAACTATGGTCTAAGGGAAAAAGTATTTAGTCATTGTTTTAAATATTTATTGAAGGTTCCCTCCACCTGCCACCCCTCCCCACCAAGAAATGTGTATTGCTGCTGCAACTGCTTCTGTATGACAAAAGCCAACTAGAGTATAAAAGGTATATAGGAATGCTTAAGTATAAGATTGAAAATTTGTTTTTCTGGGCCATTTCTTTCAGGAAATTTGAGGTCTCTTTCTGGTGGTCTGAATGTAATGTAAGTATCAAATGACAGAAGCTAAGAGTGATAAAGCAGTTCTATTAGACACATATTTCAATAATTTTCAGCTTCAGTCTTCGGCACTAATGGCTATGATTCTCACTGTAACTTGTAAGAATTAATTACCATTCATTCTATTTATGTCCCCAAGTTTCTCCTCCATGGTGTAGTATAAAATGATAGCAAGCTCCTGGGCAATTTACATATTAGAATAGGTAAAAAATCTTTATCATAACCTCCACTGGGCTTCACATGTAAGTTTTTCAATGGCACTTCAAAAGAAAAGAGATGTTTCTGGAAATCACATGCTTTGTTGTTAGAAAGTAGAGCTGGAATCAAATGGATGCCCAGGCTCACTGTTATGATTGAGAAAGTGATATAACTGCTTAAAACCTAGTAAAACAAAAGATCTTAACTTTTTTTTGTATTCCTTTAATAATCCTATGAAAGCTTTGCATGCTTCCTTAGGAAACAGCATATACATACAATTTTGCATACAATTTTAGGTGATTCACAGACCTCTGTCCTCTCTCCTGCCCCCTCAGGCATTTATGGACATAAATAGTACCATAAATATACCTCAGGTTAAAATTCCTGACTGTAAGAGAAGGATTATTCTGGCTCCAATACCTGTTTGTGGGTGTTTTGCTTCTAAGGGGTCTGGGAGCTTCGAGGTAGTTTGGTTCCAGACCTTAGACTGACTATGTGAAGTGCTGAGAGTGAAGGCCATTAATTATTAGGGATCAAAGGAGGGAGAGGCCAGTGGAATGCAGTGACATGGGAGGTTTCAGGATGAACCTTTAAGAATGAGCGAGATCTGGGTAGATGAAAGTTAGAAGGATCTTCCAGGTTGTATGAACCATGAAATCAGGGTCTCTGTCTGGTTCGTTCTTCACTATGCCTAGCATGGTGCCTCCTATATGCCCCTAGGCGTTCAATAAATATTTACATAGTGCTTTGTGACTCACTTCTACTGAAGAGCGTGAGTCAAGAGAAATGGCATTAACTGAGGGGTGGAGTTCTGTAACCGACCCTCCTGAGACAGTCCCGAAAAAGGATCCTCCTGCCAGCTATCATTTGAGCCAATAGAATGAGACCAAGTTTGGTTCAAAAGCAAAAGAAGCAAAAGAAAGCTTTATTCTTTCATCAAAGAATGGAGGGCTTCCCTGGTGGCGCAGTGGTTGAGAGTCCACCTGCCGATGCAGGGGACACAGGTTCATGCCCCAGTCCGAGAAGATCCCACATGCCGCGGAGCGGCTGGGCCCGTAAGCCATGGCTACTGAGCCTGCGCGTCCGGAGCCTGTGCTGCTCCGCAATGGGAGAGGCCACAACGGTGAGAGGCCCGCGTACCGGCAAAAAAAAAAAAAGAATGGGGAAGTGTGAGCTAGTGCTCTAGAGTACACGCCCCCTCTTCCCCCAACCACGGAAAGGCCGGAGGCGGGGCTGCTTTCTAGGGATGTTGTCAGCAGGAGCGGGGGAGGGAACCGAATTCTCTCTCGGGCTGTGACGCTCCCGCTGCAGATCTCACGCAGGGCCCGCGCAGCGTCTCTGCGCACAGCCCACCTCCGCCATCTTGAATCGCAGTGTCCTGTGCAGTGCTTCTGCACACGGTCCGCTGAGGCGTCTGGCGCAGCCATTTTGCCTGAGGAACTTTGATCCGGAAACTCTGAGTGCAGGGCCTCTGCGTGCACCACCCTATGAGCAAGTGAAACTAGACAAAGCACAAAGGAAAAGAAAAAGGTTAGACTTTATTTTACTACGCAGATTGTATTTTTATTCCCCAGGAATTGTTAATGAGCTTTGCTGGTGACAAATCTCTCCTCCGTCTTCTGTCCTGCTCCTTATTCTTGAGGGGAGCTGAGGGGTGAAGGTCCATTTGATTTTGGTTGTCGGTCGTCATAACCCTGGGTAGAGGAATAGAACTTCTTTCTCCCAGCTGCCTTTAGATATGTTTGGCTGTCTCCAGGCTTTAGCCCAACTGTTCATATCCCCGAGCACCACCATTTGTCTAACCTTTTGGAGACAAAGGACAGCAGACAATTTAAGATACATGGCCCAAATATTAGCAAGAGAATAATGGTCATATATCAAATTTGTCATAAAAATGCAAGTGTCGGGCTTCCCTGGTGGCGCAGTGGTTGAGAGTCCACCTGCCGATGCAGGAGACGTGGGTTCGTGCCCCGGTCCGGGAAGATCCCACGTGCCGCGGAGCGGCTGGGCCCGTGAGCCATGGCCGCTGAGCCTGCGCGTCCGGAGCTTGTGCGCCGCAACGGGAGAGGCCACAACAGTGAGAGGCCCGCGTACAGCAGACGAAAAAAAAAAAATGCAAGTGTCTACGTGTTTCGCCTGTAGGCAAAAGTGTACCCTGATTTTGAGGCTCACTGCCGTGGCTCAAATATATCCCTGGTCACACTTTCGTTGTTTTTCAGAAGAGAAAGCTTCAGGTCAGAGAAAGATGAATGGCATCTACACACTGGAGGAGGGTTTCCTTCTCCAGGTGTAGATCTTTTAGGTCTTTAGCTAAATTTTCCCCAGAGAGGACGGCGAAATTTTTGAACACTTGGGGCAGGCCTGTCCAGCAGAATTGTTTTCGTTGTGTGTTTGGGTCTTGCCACTCAAAAGCAAACATTTCTTGTGACTCTGGGGCTAATGGAATACAGGAGAAAACATGTTTTAAATCTAATACAGAATACCAGGTCCTAGTGGATAGTAGAGTAGCCAGCAGAGTGTAAGATTAGGGACGACTAGTTGTATATCCCAGGTGGCTTCACTGACTGCCCTGAGGTCCTGTACCATCTGGCATTCCCCACTGGGTTTCTTTACAGGGAGAAAGGGGTATTACAGGCTTATTGGCATGGTCTAATAAGGCCTGGGTCGATTAGGCCCTGTATAACGGGGGCAGTGCCCAATAAGGCCTCCTGATAGAGAGGACACTATTTTCTATTGGTCCATATTTGTACTACCATGGGACTGGCTCCTGCAGCTATTCCCACCCATCCCTGGGCCCAGACTTCAGGATTTACTCCCAGGAGGTGGACTTGCTCTGTCCCAGGAGGTTTGTCCTCAGCCATTAACATTATCATCTTGTGCCCTTGTCTAAGGGGATGCCAGTCTCCAGTGTGTCTCCCATTAGGTGACCCCCAATTTATGTAAGTATCTCTTCCTCGCAGGGGTGTAGGGCATTCGGGAACATACAGGAAGGAATAGGTAAAAGTATGTTCATCCAAATTGCATTCTAATGGCTCTATGAATGCCTGTTCTTGAACCTTCCCTGATACCCCCATAATTTTACAACCCTTGTGACAGAGTTTGCCTGGATCTGGTGTTCAGAACCAAATAAGTGGCACTGGTGTCAACTGAGAATTCGACAGGCTTTCCCCCATGTCCAATGTCAGCCGGGGCCCTTGGGGGTCATTTGAAGCGCCAGCTTAGAACCCTGTGGCCCCATCATTCTTCATTTATTTGGACCATCTGCCTTTGAGGGTAGTGGCCAGCATCTTCCATTTCCATCCCCCTTTGGGGGCGGCGAGGGCATTTTCCTTTTCAGCGTCCCTCTGGTTTACATATGGTGCAATGATTGGGTCCCAGTTTCCTTGGCTTCCTCAGCCTTCCTGAGGGGGCTGGGGCTCACTCATTATTAGAGTGGTTAGTTCAGAGTCCCATGCTGACTGGTTGACACTGGAGGGCAACAGCCAGTAGGTGGGCTTGCCTCTGGGCTTATTTATTCTCTGACTTTTCCTCCTCTGTATCTTGGTTATTAAACACCCAGTAGGCAACCTTGACCAGGCGAGAGGTAGGGGTGTATCTGGTTCTATTTCCAGTTTCTGAAGTTTACACCTAATGTCGGGGGCACTTTGGCAAATGAGATGTAACCTCAGGATTGCATTCCCTTCCAATGACTCAGGAGCTGTGGTAGTAGATTTAGAGGCATTCCCTGAGGTGCTCTAGGAATCTTGGAGGGTCTTCCCTTGGCTCCTGATTGATTTCCTTTATCTTATTCCAACTGACAGGTTTCTTTCCTGCTGCCTGGATTCCCTTTAGGATTTTATTTTTATAATGGGTCAGCCTCTGTCTTCACCTCCTTCTCCATTGTCTGGGTGGTCCCAGTTGGGTTTGTTATCTGGGATCACTTTCCCTGGTCTGAAAATAGCATGACCTGCATTGTTTCTGTTCTCTTTGTCTAGTCTTTTCTTTCCCTGTTAGGAGTACATTGAGGAGGCCCTGGGCATTAGCCCAGGTAGGTTCATGGGTCTGAAAGATTCTCCTAATCAGATTCAGGAACTCCTCTGGATCTTCCCTCAACCCCTTACTATGATTCTTCCAGTTATACAGGTCAGAAGTGGTAAATTGTTGTATACCTGGCTGAACACTCCTTCTCCTTCTCCTGCCTCAAAGGGAGTACTTTCCCTGATGGGCTGTTGGACTGTGGCTGATAATTAGTCCTGCTTAGTGTAGACGGCTCTTCGGGCCTGTGGCCCAAAGCAGGGTATATTATCTCAGTGGAGGAGAGCTACATCCCTTTTTTTTTTTTTTTTGCGGTAGGCGGGCCTCTCACTGCTGTGGCCTCTCCCATTGCGGAGCACAGGCTCTGGATGCGCAGACTCAGCGGCCATGGCTCACGGGCCCAGCCGCTCCGCGGCATGTGGGATCTTCCCGGACCGGGGCACAAACCCGCGTCCCCTGCATCGGCAGGCGGACTCTCAACCACTGCGCCACCAGGGAAGCCCGAGCCACATCCCTTTTGAAGGCCTTTGTTCTGATAGAAAGCTATAAAAAACTGGACATAGGGAATTTTATCCAATTTATTTTGTCTCTGGCATAGCAGGTCCAATTTTAAAATGGTGTTGTAATTTAGAGACCCATCAATGGGCCAACTTCCCCCATCTCTCAGCCAGATTGGGGCCAGGCTGTCCAACTACCGAAGAGGGTGGTTGGAGTGATTTGTTGGCATGCAAATGCCACAAGATTTGACCCTAATAAGATTTTTGGTTCAGGAAATTTGGAACCAGCACCAAAATGTTAATGGATTTCATAAAAGACCAGAATAGGAGGCATCCAAATAGCATGGACTCTGCTGTAACTGGGGGTCTCCCTTGAACTTGTAAGGGCCTGTGCTTGGGATAGTGAGTCCCTCCTCAGTCGGAATATCCCACGGCAGGTTAGATGGGACTGCCTCTGGGCCGGAGCAACTTAGCCACATTAGTTCCTGACCAGCTTGGTCCATTAGGGAGTGGCACAGCTGTCTGAGGAGGGGGTCTTCTCTTTCCTCCTTTCGGCCGAAGAGGAGGAGTTTTCAAACTTCTCGCCAGGTGAGAGTTAAAAGATGAGGGATTTCCATGGGATACTCCCCAGATTGCTGGGGAGGAGAGCCTGTGGAACCCCAGTTGATAAAGAATCACCCAAGGTTCATCTCACAAGCAGTGGGGGAGGAGAGGTCTGGCAGTGGGTGTTTCCTGTACTTGCCAGCAGCTCATAGGGCTTCCTGATAATGGGGTTCCTGGTCTTGTGAGCAGCTCACAGAGCTCCCCTGCACTTCAGAGAAGCTAGAGCTGACTGGAAGAGGTCAACCAGCTGCATACCTACCTTTGGACCCTTTCACACTCAGGCGTTCCTGGTGCTTTCCCCTGAACTTGGATCAAGTGTCCTTCTTCCGTTTTGTCATGTAGTCCTTATTACCTGGCCCTTTACCCAATCTTGCCTATAGGCCCTTGGGGCTGGCCACTTTCTTTTACCAAACCTAAAGTGACTATCAAGAATGCTACTGTTGACCCCTGGAGGTTGGCGAGGAGAGCATAAAGCCCTGGTGCAGCTGCTACTACTGCCTTGTAGAGGGGTCAAGAGGATAGCACTACTGGTGAGCCAGAGGGCAAGTCTGCCGTCCCTCCCTCTTGTCCACAGGTCCCCACTGTTCCCAGGCATCCGGTACCGCAGGAAGGCCATCCAGCGGCAATGGACAGTGAGTTTCAGTCTTTGATCCCCAACAGTGCCACAGTATGATTCACTCAAGGGGGCACAGTCCAGATATCTCTGGGGGCCAGGCTATGTGGACACCATACCTGGGTATTGGGTTGCTGGGCAGAGTTGCTCTGAATTTGGCTGAAGGCTGCTGCCTTTCTGCCCTGTCAGAGTTACTCAAAAATCAGAGTCAATCATTCTCACACAAAACTCCCAAAGCCCCCGCTGTCCTCCCACTGAAGCCAGGATGAGCCCAGAGCCTAGTGAATAGGTACAAGCAAAAAGGCCACCGTCTGTCTCTTTGTGGCAGACAAAATTTTGTTACCATCCTTTCGGGTTGGATGCCAACAAAGGTCCTCCTGCCCAGTGTCATTTGAGCCAATAGAACAAGACCGACTTTGGTTCAGAAGCAAAGGAAAGCTTTATTCTTCGATCAAAAGATGGAGGGGCTTCCCTGGTGGCGCAGTGGTTGAGAGTCCGCCTGCCGATGCAGGGGACACGGGTTCGTGCCCCGGTCCGGGAAGATCCCACATGCCGCGGAGCGGCTGGGCCCGTGAGCCATGGCCGCTGAGCCTGCGCGTCCGGAGCCTGTGCTCCGCAACGGGAGAGGCCACAACAGTGCGAGGCCCACGTAACACACACACACACACACACACACACACACACACACAAAAGATGGAGAGGTGTGAGCTTATGTTCTGGAGCCTACCCTTTCCCTGAAAGGCCGTAGGTGGGGCTGCTTTATAGGATTCTTGTCAGTGGGGAGGGGAGGTGGAGTTCTTGCAGGTCAGTTGCAGCTGTGCCGCTCCCTGCTCTCCACATAGCAGCGCTGGGTGCATGCAGCATCTCTGCACATGGCCCACTAAGCTGGAGTGTTGGGTGCAGCCATTTCGCGCTAGGAATTCTGGTCTGAAGTGCTGGGTGCAAGGCCTCTGAATGTGGCACCCTATGAACAGGTGAAACTAGACTAAGCACAAAGGAAAAAGAATGGTTAGAGTTTATTACCCAGATTCCATTTTTATTCCCTGGGAAAGTTCTGCCTGTGCCTGTGATACAAAGTGACTGAGATAAATGTTGGTGGCTGGTCTAGACATCTCTGGTGATGAGTTGGAAGTATGGAAGTGTTTTATAACAGTTCTTGGGAGGTCAAAGCTGCAAAATTAAATGTCTTAATTTTATTGCTAAGGAACCAAGAATCAGCACATGTGACGTATCCAGTATTTTATGATAAATAAATTCTGATAGTCCTTAGGACTAGAACTTGTAGTGGTGATTCCAAATCTGAAAACTAACTCCTAGACCTAAATCCCGCATAGCAGTGGAGGAGCTTCTGTATGTATCGTGGCGTCTCTAGTGTACAGTTTTCACCTGAGCACTGCACCTAATTTCCCAGAGTGAGGAGGAAAGAAGGAAAGGCTTTGTGGGACAACTGAGTCGTTTTTCATTTTGACTTTCCCTCTTCTTTCAGTACCGTTTTAAAAGGAGGTGTTATCATCAAACACAGAACCTGCTTCGTTCACAACCGCACCCCTTTTCTGGCCTCCTCTTCCCACCTGTACTCATGTGGGCTCTCTACCTGCTGAGTCATCGCGGCATGGCGTTGAGTCCGTTTGTGGCTTTCCTTTATTCCAAAATGTAAATTAAGCACTAGCTATTATTTAATTGAATCCTGAGTCACCAGTGGACATTTTTGTTTTCCTTTCTGTATAATTTCCATATCTATACATATATTAACGTCGAAAAAATTAATCAGTATATCTAAGAAAGAAATGGAAAACGTTCTTTGAGTCAAATTGAGGACTATAACCTGGAAACAGCATCTCAGAATGCTCCCAGAACTGTTCCGCCCATTAGAAGTCAAGGCAGAGTTATGTAAGTTTTTTGAGACAGAGGGCTGTACAATAAATGACATTGACAGTTCACACAATCCAGATCTAAGTGTCATTGTGGCCCCTTACCAGATCAGGAAGGGATGTTATCTTTTAAGGAGTTGTCTTGTTGATGCTTGGAGAATGTCGCTCCTTATGGTTTGGCAGGCATTTCTGCCCATGGCGGAGGTTCGGCTGATGCAGAATGCAGGCACACAATGCACAGTAGGAGGAAGAGAGGAGGCCAAAGGGAAGAAAAAGTTTGTTATGTTTAAATTTTTCTTGTCTTGCCGTGAACTATGAATTTTATTTCACATTAGTCTGTCTTACACATACAACACAAGTGCCAGTGAAATTTCCCCGTTTTAAATCCTTGACTTTACCCACAACAGCACTGTCTTTTCACTTCTTCTTCCTTCCTGACTGTTATGAAGAAAATGATCATGAACTGAAGTGCTTGAGGTCCAACATGTCCATAATGAAGAGAGTGGACTGTATCACGGTCCAGCCACATGGCATGTATCTGTGTGTGCGTGCACGTGTATGTGCACATGCGTGCATGCCCGAACATGTGAGTGTGGTGATGGTGATACCTCCTTTCTCAGACTTCGTGGTTCCACAAAGAGGGACAAGAATCAGCATGTTGCTCCTGCCCTGCCTCCACCTCCTCAGAGGAGGATTGCCTTTGCTTAATGCTGAGTTTGGGATAAGGAGCTGGGAATGCATACCTCATCTCTTTCCTCCTTTCCTTTGCCTTGGGATTTGCTTGCCAGCTGAGAACTCTTCATTCTGCCCTCCATGTCACCAGCTGGACAGGGGCTGACTCTGCTCCCCTCCCCTCGCCCTGCCCAGCTCTGAGAGACAGTCCAATTCTGAGGTTGAGTATTAGGAAGACTATGGTCGCCATACGTCCATGCCACATCCATCATAAGGGTGATTTTTTTTTTTTCTCTGAATAGCTGTACTCTTCTGCCTATTTCAGCTATAGAAACTGGGAGAGGAAAAACAGCATAATTTGCTCACCTTCTCATACACCCAACAAAATAGGCTCATTTTTAGTCATTAGAGATTTGGATGACATTACTCAGCTGCTTGTTTTGGAGAAGCTCAGAGTAAAACCTGTTGAAAGTGGACTGTATTTGGTGAGAAGCCTGTGAATTTGAAATTCTGATTTTAGGTGCAAGGTTTATAATTTAGATATGACTGAACCTCTTTGTTTTTTCTTGCTACCACAAATATGAGAAAAACCATACTGACCTGATTTTTTAAGAGAGCATTGTGAGTAGTAACCTGAAATTACCAGGTATAGGTACTTCAATCCGTTTCTTAAAATTTTCTCTGCCCCTGTTTCCTTATCTGTGATATAGGAATAATAGTAATTCACAAAATTGTAGAGAGGATTAAATTAAATGAAAAAAATGTATATGAGAAACCTGGCCCATCATAGGCAGTACCTGGTCCATCATAGGCATTCGATAAATATTTAATAAACACCTATGATGTGGTAGGTGCTGTGTCATAAAAAACTGTTCTTTATGAATCAGTGAACTCAATGACCCCCCATTTTGCTGTCCAAGATAGAACCATTTACAAAGAGGGAATGAGAAATCAGTCTGTTACTGGCGACCTCATATTTTTCCCTTCTGTCTGTTCCCTAAATGTATCTTTTTATTTTTAATTCAACCAATGCCATTTTGATCCTGTAAAATCTAGTTCTCGATGTTTCTAATCAATGGACTTTCCTTTAAAAATTGTTCATATTGCCTTAAGAAAGAGAGAAATCCAGAAGTCTGCTGCCAAGTAGGTCTCTTGGTGGCATCCAGACTGACCCCAGGGCAGGGGGAACAGGGTGGGAAGGCTGGAGGTTGGCTTGCCTCATGTTGCCAGACTAGTCTAAACTGAGTTTGAGGCACAAAATGAGACGTAGCAATGTTTCAAGACAACCTCAAAATTTTCTTTCCTATCTGTCTGGAAGATAAAACAAGTTTCACCAAACTTGTTTAGTTTTTTGATATTCCTGTGGAGCAACCAGAATTTCTGTTTGTAAGTGCTCATGAACCGTAGGCTTTGGGGGTAGAAGGTGGGAGTTGGAGTTGGTTCCCTGACTCTTTATCATCCTTCCTGCTTCACAATGGCTCTGTCAAGTTGGTTCTTCCCGGGAATGTGCTGAAGAAGAGGGAAGGCTACCACATAAAGTCAATCCACAAACTTACCATCTCTCACAGGCCTGTCTCCCTCCCAGAACTGGTAGATCCCAGTAATCTCCTACAAGGGTCATGGTTTAAGAAGAAAAAGAAAAAAGGAGAAGGAATTCTTTCTCATTTTTAAAGATCTGGGCCTACTGGATTTGTTTGCTTTTACATTGGTTAAGAGACCTCTCTTCTCTGTGCAAAAGGAGGACGATTCTAAAAAAAAAGAAAATTTTCTCTCTCTCTCTGTGGCCTTAGGAAGGCTTGTCCAACACAAGTATGACAGTCTGGGGTTTGGCTTGGTGAGGTGATGGAGGGAGCCCTGGGCAGAAGGCTCTGGTTTTGCTCTGTCGTTAACCATCTGTAAGAGAGCCCCTGGGCTTAACTGAAGGGACTAAACTCAATGATATCTTTTTTTTTATATAATAAACTTATTTATTTTTTATTTATTTTTATTTTATTTTTGTCTGTGTTGGGTCTTCGTTGCTGTGTGCAGGCTTTCTCTAGTTGCCACGAGCGGGGCTACTCTTCCGTTGCCATGCGCAAGCTTTTCGTCGTGGTGGCTTCTCTTGTTGCGGAGCACGGGCTCTAGGTGTGCGGGCTTTGGTAGTTGTGGCTCGAGGGCTCTAGAGCTCAGACTCAGTAGTTGTGGCAAACGGGCTTAGTCGCTCCGTGGCATGTGGGATCTTCCGGGACCAGGGCTCGAACCCCTGTCCCCTGCATTGGCAGGTGGATTCTTCACCACTGTGCCACCAGGGAAGCCCCCTAGACTCAATGATATCTTAATTCCATTCCAATTTCAATATTAGAAAAAGTATACCTTATGTGTCAGAAGGGGGATTTAATTAACTTTCAGATTTCTGAATTAAAAAAAATACTCCCTGTTGTATTAAATGTTAAATACTCTATTATATACCATGTTCATAATGTAAACCCGCTTTTATATGCTTATTAAGGTTGAAACTTTTTAAAAAATCACTTGATTATTATCTAATAGTTGGTTATTAACAACTTAAATATTTACCTATTTAATTGAGAATAGTCACATGTCATGCAAAAAATTTAAGAGTTGAAGACTCTTCTTTTATTAATGTCTGCTTCAGGTATTAGAAACATAAAAGTATTCTAAGACCAGGAAAATTCCAAGGTCATTTAAACTGCATTTTATTGGATCAAAGATGCAAATTTTTTGCCTCATATTTTAATATCACTGAAATTGGAATTCATCTTACAATAGATGGCATCTTAGCATTGTATCATAGATTAATTGGTGATGCTTTTCTTTTCTTAATAATACTTGCAGTTAATGACATCCTAGTTTTATTGAAATACAGTAAATATTAATTTACTATAAATCAATACCAAAATTTAAGACTAGCTTTCTAGTCTTATATAAATGCATTACACATATTAATCCTTAAGCATAAATCCAAATTTCATGAAACTAATATATCCTAACATGATCATTTTAAATACACAG
Organism: Stenella coeruleoalba; assembly: GCF_951394435.1. Lineage (NCBI taxonomy): Eukaryota > Metazoa > Chordata > Mammalia > Artiodactyla > Delphinidae > Stenella > Stenella coeruleoalba. Next base: position 90,672,811 of record NC_137150.1, read on the forward strand.
AGCTATATTGAGCATTTTTCATTCAGTGAAAGTTCCAACTTGAACCTAAGCTGGGATTTAACATGTCCGGGCATGTTGAGTGAACCTGAGCCTGCATATGAGATGTTGACATATATGAATCGATTCGTATGGGTGCTCTCAGAGGAAGAAGAAAGTTCTGTTTTGGTGTCTGCAACTGGACACAGGTGTATCAGTTGGGTTCTCTAGGAAGCAGCACTGAGAAGGAGTTGGAAGTACAGTTTATTGGAGAAGCATCCATGAAAGATAAAAGTAAGAAGAATTGTATTGAGCAGGGAAAGCCTTCAGATCTGACAAAGTCTTGGCTAACCCACCAGGGAGCTCTGGAGCAGAGATTATCTATTAGATTGTGTCCTCTACTGAGCAGAATGTCCTGGTTAGGGCTGCCCAAATAGAGCACAGTCTCTGCTTGAAAGCTGAGGTGGATTCTGAACATGCTACAGCTGGAGACTCAGCAAGCTGCCCTCCTTGCAGGTAAAATATAAGATCTTTCTTGATGGGGAAATCTGAGAACTGCCCAGGATAGCACAGTGTCTGTCTTAGGTAGCAGTTCTGATCCAAGGACTCATGTCTGAATCCTGTAGTGAGAGTTGTGTCTACAACTATGTAGGGTCTGAGATTTTACCCTACTTGCAAACGAACAACTTAGCCTGGCACAGTGTCATGGACACTGACAGAAGACATGAGACTCCTTAGTTAGAGACAGAGGACATTATTACTCGTGGCACAGTAGATATCATGGTTGCATGTTTCCACAGGGTGATGCAAAGAGGGCTAAATGATGTCTGTGCATGCAGTGGGGTGTGTTACAGAGGGAGACCTCAAGCCTAGGGAATCTGAGTCTGTTATAATTGCACAGAACCTGCCTGATTTTTGCCTTTGCCCCAGAGGACAGTAAACAAATTTGCCCTTTGCTCCAGAGGCAGACACTCTATCTTCCACAGCTTTTGGCTATGCAAACATCCTTAAAAAGCTAATCCAGAACAAAGGCAGCCACTGTCTCTGCTCACAAGATGTGCAGAAATGTGAGAGACCCAAGGGGAATTGTCTCCAAAAAGGTACTCCAAGCAGAAGCTTAAGGGAGTATTTTCATAAGTGACTCTGGAAGATAAGGGGCACAAAGTAGAGACAACTCTACCTGGTTCTAAAGTGATGTGTTGGCACATAGTAGGGAGAAGGACATTCTTCCTACTTCTTGCAACAAAAGCAACTTCAGCTCAAAGAGAATTATAGGGGAGGCCATGCCATGTAGGCACCTGGAGGGTTTGCAGTTAGAGGAGCACTGAGAAGCAGCATTATCGACATGAATATCAGCTCTCTCACTGACTTCCTCTCTCAGTGTTTGCCTGTAGTGAGTCAGGCCACAGCCTGAAAACAATAAGACTGTGAAAATTGTGGAGATACTCTTTCAGGACCTTTAGAGATAGTTGGGCAGGGTTACAAGGGCTGACTTTCATGAGACTGATTTCTGTTGCCTCTGCAGGTGAGAATAAGAGACAGAAATCTGAGATGTGATCATTACTATTATCCTGCTAGTACCCAAATGCTGGGGAGACTTGCTTAAAGAAAGTCAGGTCATACCAGTCATGCTTATTCAGTAGTTCTCATGAGCTCTTTGATATATGAATGACTATATTTAGTAACTCTTTTCAGCCTAATTATAGTTGGCAGTGTGTCTATTTCCATTTTTGGTCCTTAACCCTCCTTTCTCCAGAATGCCTAAGGAAAGACTGAATAAGCAAATAATTTCATCTGGATTAAAAAAAAATAAAGATTTAGAATTAATGAAGGAAGTTCTCATTCATTTTCAAAGCTCAATTTCAATATCAGTATTTCAATATTGAAATATTTTTGATATTTATCTCTTCCTTGAAGCTGGTTTATTCCAGATCACTGTGGTCTCTTCCTCCTTCAACTCATATAACTAATTGTAGGAATGGCAAAACTGTTTCATCACATATACTTAATCACTCAACTGGGAGTGAGTAGCAGGAGTACTTTGTTGAGAACTGTGAGATCATGTCCCAACTCCTGGGAAAGGCAGCCGCGAGCAACGTGGTTCATGACTTTGGCACAGAGGGGTTGCAGATGCATGGTATATATTTAATGACACTCGCCCAACTAGTTTTTTCAAAGCTTTTCCACAGAAGACAGTTTGGTTTTGGTTATTTTTTTACACAGAGCAATAAAATGTCATGAAACAAGTTTTCTTTTTCCAAACAAGTTTTGAAAATGTTGCAAAGTATGAAACTCTTGAGAATTCACAATGACCATTGCCATAACAAAGACTAAAAGAAATTGAGCATTAAAGAAAGCTGCTTGAATATATGTAATCTAGAATCTTCAAAAAAAATTTTTACTCCATAATATCCTAACAAACTAGTCATTATATAACACTCTGTGATAAGTTTTTTTAATTCTCTTGTGTAGCAATATAATTCTTGAATTCTTTACTTTTTTGTGTGTTTGTTTCTCGCTGCGGCTGAACTATAAACCTGTTGAGAACAGAGATTATGTCCTAAAATTCTTGAATGAGTCACAGACTTTAAATCAATGCCATGTACATAGTTAGAGTTCAACATGTATCTTTTTGATGTCTTAAATAAGTTCACCATGGTAATAATGATGGTTATAGATACTTCACCAATTCACTGGTGTATTTCCAGTGCTTAGCATGTTGTTAGAACTGAATTAAAATGTATTGCAGGTTAGAATTGTGTGCTAAGGCAGGTGAAGATGCTAAGATAAATCAGTTCTTGAAATAAAGGAGCCTTGAAGTTTTTGAGGCAATTAAAAATTTTTATTTATTTTAATTTTTTTCCAATCTTATTGAGATATAATTGACATATAACACTGTGTAAGTTTAAGGTGTAAAATGTGATTTGATACACATATATTGTGAAATATTTATCATAATAAGGTTAATTAAAACATCCTTCACCTCACTTAATTTCCATTTTGTTGTTGCTGCTGTAGTTGTGGTGAGAGCGTTAAAGCTGTACTCTCGTGTCAACTTTCAGGTATACGATCCAGTGTTGTTAACTGTGGTCACCATGCAGTACCTTAGATCCCTGAAACTTACTTATCTTAAAACTGAAAGTTTGTACCCATTGTCCAGCATCTCCCCGTTTTCCCCACTTTTCTGCCCTTGGCAACTACCATTCTACTCTCTATTTCTGTGTGGTTGGTGTGTTTAGATTCCATATGTAAGTAAGATCATATGGTATTTGTCTTCTTCTGTCTGACTTATTTCACTCAGCATAATGTTGAGCCAACTTTTAAATAAAGGTAGTGGGCTCATGTTGCAGCAGAAGAGAATGAAGTAAGAATACAGAGAAGAACCTGACAGTGAGTTTGGCTCCCCTGGAACTGGGTATCTGAGAGGGGCATCCCATCCGGACCGAACTAGCAGTTTGCTTGGATGCTTGTGAAGCAGTATAGCAAGTGGTGAAGTGCGTTTTCCTGGTTAGACTGCCTAAGCTTAAGACCTAGCTCTGCTACTTGCTAGCTTGCTAGATTAACCTCAAGTTAATCTCCAGTGCCTATCTAGAAAATGGAATAAAAAGAATGCCTACCTTGTAGGGTTATTGTGAACATTAAATAAGATATTTAAAGAATTTTCACAGTGTCTGTTGCATGTAGTGGGCAGAAATAAATACAAGTAATCTATCTTGCTAGGGTAGATTTAAAAAAACCACAGAAAGCTCTTTGAACTTTTGAATAGCAATATAGTATAAGTCTTTTTTCCTTGATGTTTTCAGATGTCTCTTTTTTCTCAATTTTTACACTCTTCTTATATGCTATGTCTTGTATAGTAGTATGATCAGTCAAATTTCTACAATAAATTAAAGTCAGATTGTAATGTATGATTTTACTTCAGGGCAAAAACCATATCCTACACTTTTTTGTATCACTTGCTGAGCCAGCACAGTACTTCCTACTAGTTATACGCTCAATAAATGATTATTAAACATTACATTGAAATGTTTCAAAAATATATCCAACATTAAAAATAAATAACTTCCAAATATGATTGTGAATTAAGAGGTAACTGGTTCTTTTAAGTATGACAAGATATGTTAGCTGGCTAGATAGCTGAATTGCTGCTTTGTATATTTTCTTATAGGCATACTTTCTTAAAGCTTCTGTTACTTTAGATATTAACTATTTCAGTATAAATTTCTTGGAGCCTACTTTTAGAGTTGCTTCTGTTTTCCAGCTACCAAGCAATTAATTGCATATATAAATAGCCATTTTTCTCTTTTTTCTATTTAAAATTCATTATTTATTTCCTTCAACAGTACCAATAATTCTTTCAAGTTTAATACTGTCAGGTTTAGAATTACGTATTTTAAGACAATTCCCCAATTGTGTTAGAAAAATATCACAGATGATTGTAACAAAGATTCTTAAACATTCCATTTGTTTCTCATTACTTCTGTTGGCTATTTAGGCTTTACTCAACTTAGACAAAGCATGGATTGAGCACCACTTAAGTTTTTTCATCTTCCCTCATAAGCCATGAGGTCTATTTTGGAGCTCGGCTGGAGGACTGTTCCTCACAACACTGTTATTCTTCCTGGACAAGAAAAACATAGCTAGGAAGAAATAACTTGATAAACCTCCTGGATGTTTACTGTGATTTAGGAACTTGTTATATCTGTAAACCTCATAGCAATCTTATGAGGCAAGTACTAACATTTTGCTGAGGAAGCGGAAGCCTAGGGAAGTTAAGAAATTTAGCCAAAGTTAAATGGCTAGTAACTAGTTGCACTGGGATTTAAGCCTAAAGGTCACTCTTATCCAAGTCTTAACACTACTCTGTGCCACCTTTTTTTTTTTTCTTTTAATTTTTGGCTGCACCCTGCGGCATGTGGGACCTTAGTTCTGTGACCAGGAATCGAACCCACGGCCCCTGCATTGGAAGGCAGAGTCTTAACCACTGGACCACTGGGGAAGTCCCAGCCCTATGCCATCTTTTACCCATAACTTTTGACACGGTACAGACGGTCCCCAACTTACAATGTTGTGCTTGGACTTAAAATTTTTTGATTTTACAATGATGCAAAGGTGATAATGCATTCAGTAGAAGTCTGAATTTTGATCTTCTCCTGGGCTAGTAATATGCAGCTGGATACTCTCATGATGCTGGGCAGCTGAATTTTGATCTGCTTCTGGGCTAGTAATATGCAGCCAGATACTCTCATGATGCCTTTGCCGCTCCCAGTCACCCACGCCATCACGAGGATAGACAACCATTATATTACAACAATTCTGTTTTTCACTTTCAGTAGAGTATTCATTGTATTGAGTAGAGTATTGATTGAGATATTCAACACTTTATTATCAAATAGGCTTTGTGTTGGATGATTTTGCCCAACTGTAAGCTAATGTAAGTGTTCTGAGCATGTTTAAGGTAGGCTAGGCTCAGCTGTAATGTTTAGCAGGGTAGGTGTATTAATGTATTTTCAACTTACAATTTTTTTGACTTACAATATTTTCAGCTTATGATGGGTTTATAGGGGTGTAACCCCATAGTAAGTCGAGGAAGATCTGTAGTATTATCCTTATAGTTAAAATATGAATGAATAAGCAACAATAGGCCATTTTGGACTGCTCAAACTACCAGGACATTGGAATACCTCCCACTTTTCTTCATACATACTCCAACTCTCGAGTATGTTTAATCTTAAAAAGAAACAAAAATGTTTCACTGTAACTTTATAAAAGCTATAATTTGTTCTACAGACTTGAGTCTAGTTCTCCTGTTTTCACATTCGCTCAACACCTACTGAGAACTCCCATTCATGCTGAGTCAGCTAATAAGGTGCAGACATAATTCTAAAGCTTATGAATAAGAAAATTGGGATGACTACCATGGTATAAATCTTTCTTTTAAAGCCAGAATTTGAGGTTTAAATAAATGGCTGTCTTGATTACCTACTGATCCCCCTGTGAGAGAAAGTATATCTTTGATTCATCTGTGTCTTATTAGTCATCTATAAAACAACTAGAACATAATGAAGAAGGGGAAGAATTATTTTGTTTATGCTATAAAGTATTTCAAAAACATGTATTTGTCATTATCAAAAGTGTGTACTTTTATTCACTATTAGTTTTTTCCATGAGAGCTCTAAGCTTAAACTTGGCATCCATCTGGTAAGTTTTCTGAGAATGTTATTGTCTTCAAAAAACTCACAAAATGATAACTTGGAAGAAAGAAGGCAGAGGCTTTTGCTCTGGACTTTCCACCATATGATAAGAAGATTCTGCATAAATCTTGTTAAGAAAATTTTCTTGCATCACTGAGCTTGTAGGAAGAAAGGAAAATCTCCAAGAGCCCCAAACATACATGAAGAAGAAAGCAGAAAAAATAATCTATGACGTAAAATTGGAGGAATGAGTAAGCATCTGTGAAAAAGCAGGGTTACACTGGTTGTAATGCGAGAGCTAAGATAAGGAGACTAAGACTTAGGTATGTAACAAAGTTGAGTGGGTGATACCAAGACTCCCAGATTAAGCTGTGGATCTTGGAACGGGCTAGAGTGTTCTCAAGTCAGTAGTGCTAACTGGGTCTCAGAAGAAACAAATTTAATTCTTTTCTGGATGATAGTATATTCAATTTAGGCTCCTGTGTTTTTCCAAAATATTGGAGAGCAGGACCTATTAAGAAAGGTGAGAAGTGGTAGAATCCTCCTGCTCTGAGTTGAGACCCTTTTGATTTAGTGTTCCCTTTTCTCTTTCTTACCTTCTTTTCTTCTTTTTTTATAGTACCATAGCTACACTCTAGAAGTAGTAGTGAGTGGGAAATGAAGCAAACCCTCGCAGGGACTGAAACCTAGCTTGAAATAATTTCAGTTTCTAAAATTGCATTAAAGTGACCCCAGATTGTTAAAGCTCTTAACGACTTGCCAAAAGACATATGAAATCTCTCTTTGGGAAGATAATATAGGCCTAAATTTAATTCTAAAAATTTTTATATATAATATCTGGCACTCAAGAAAATAACTAATTAAAGGGCACATAAGTTTATAAGAGAATATGATCAAAATTTAAGAGAAACAATAAATAATGGAATAGATCCACAATGGATCCAGAAAATGGAGATACCAGATACAGATTTTAAAGTAACTGTGCTGACTGTGTTCAAGAGAATTTTAACAGAGAATGAAATGGAAACTCTAGAACTAAACATATTTTTAAAAAGTCCCTGAAAATAAGAATTCAATAAGGAGTATTAAACATACTCTGGACATCAGATTAAATCCAGCAGAAGAGAGAATTAATGAATCAGAAGATAGTTTGAAGAAAATGTATATATATATTTTTTTTTTTTCGGTACGCGGGCCTCTCACTGTTGTGGCCTCTCCCATTGCGGAGCACAGGCTCCGGACGTGCAGGCTCAGCAGCCATGGCTCACGGGCCCAGCCGCTCTGCGGCATGTGGGATCCTCCCGGACCAGGGCACGAACCCGTGTCCCCTGCATCGGCAGGCAGACTCTCAACCACTGCGCCACCAGGGAAGCCCGAAAATATTTTTTTAAAGATAGAAATAGATAAAATATTTGGGGATGCTGAGGTGATAGTCTGAGAAATATTTAACACATGGATAATTAGAGTTCCTGGAGGACAGGAGAAAGAAAATAAAGCAGAAGTATGTTTGAAGTGATAATGGACTTTTAATTTTTCAAAAATGATTAAATACATCAAGCCACAGATTCAAGGTACTTTATGAAACCCAGGTAGGGTAAATAAAAGCAAAATCACACATAGGCACATCATAGTAAAACTGGTGGACTACAAAGACAGAGAAATACTTAAAAGCAGCCAGAAAAAAGCTTTTTGTAACCCCCAAAGGAATAAAAATAGGATTAACTCTCTAAACTCGCAGTATGTAGCTAAAGCCATGTTGAGAGAAATTTTTGGTTATAGATACATATACTAGAAAAGAAGAAAGATTAATGAGTTAAATAGAAGCATGGAAGCTAGAGGACAGTGAAGTAAGTGCTGAAAGAAAATGACTGCTAATCTAGAATCCTATTTCCAGTGAAAATTTTCTTTATGAATGAAAGTGAAGGAAAAGCATTTTCCATACAACCCAAAACTGAGAATATTCATCATTAGCAGCTTCACGCTAAAAGAAATACTAAAGCATGTCCTTCAGTAGGAAAGGGGGAGTGATTCCAGACAGATGATTGGAAATGCAAGAAAAAGTAAAGAGCACCAGAAAGAGTAAATATGTAGGTAAACCTAAAGAAATGGTTACTGTTAAAATAATAATAATAACAATATTATTATCTTTGGATTTTAAAATATGTAGAGTTAAAACGTGATAACAGTGTCATAAAAATCTGGAGCGGTAGATATGAGGTCCTGTATTGTCTTGGAAGAAGTAAAAGTACTAAATTATGTTAGACTCTGTTAAATCAAGAATCTATGTTTTAATCTCTCAGGATAACCCCTATCCCAATAAAAAAGAACAGTAAAGAGGGTATAACTCAAATAGTCAATTATTCAAAGAAAGTAAGAAAAATCAACACCAAATAGTGACATTTTTAGCTTGATTCTCTGTGATGAGAGAAAATTTACTAAAAGTTAATATGTGCTACACCAGAAAGCATGTCTCAACACATTTAAAGGGATTAAAATAAAATAGAGTATGCTCACTGACCATAGTGGAATTAAGATAAAAGTCAATAAAGTAAGTAGAAAATCCCCTAAAATGTTTGGTAAACAAACAGTATGCCTCTAAGTAATCTGTGAGTCAAAGAAGAAATTGCAATGGAAATTAGAAAACATTTTTACATGTTAAAATACTACCTGTCAAGCTCATGGTATGTAGCCATACTGAAAGACAAATTTTTAGTTTTAAATACATATATTAGAAGAGAAGAAAGGTTAAATGAGTTAAGCATCTATCTCAAGAAGTTAGAAAAAAATAGCAAATGAATTCTGAAGAGAGTACAGGGAGGATAGAAATCTTAAAGAGAAGAAAAGAAATCAGTGGTAGATTTAAAAAAAATGATAAAGATCAACAAAACCAAGAAATGGTACTTTGGGAAGAATAATAAAATTGACAAACCCATTATGAGACTGATCAAGGAATAAAAATGCAAAGAGAGCGAGAAAGCAGAGATACTTAACACTAGAAATGAAAAGGTGATGTTTCCACAGATCCTGTGTATCCAGCTTCATGCCAATAAATTTGAAAATTTACATGAAATTAACAAAGTCCTAGAAAAACATAATATTAAAACTGACATAAGAAAAAATAGAAAATTTGAACATTCTTGAATAAAGGTATTTGCCAGTGAATTTTTTAAAATACTTAGGAAAAAAGTGCTAATTCTGTAATTTTTTCTGGAGAATAAAACGGGAGGAAACACTTCCCAGCTTACTTTATGAGGGAAGTATAATTTTCATAATAAAATTTTTAAAAGGATTTGCAAAATGAAAACTATAGGCCAAACTGACTCAATTGTGAAAGTCCTAAACGTTCAATTAGGAAATTGAATCAAGCAATATATAAAAAGTGTAAAATATTGACCTAGTTTGATACAGGATATATACAGCGTATTCCAAAACAAACAAATCAAACAAAACAAACTACAGCAAGCATCACATTCAATGGTATAACGTTTCTCTCTGAGATAGGAAGGATACTAGTTGTCATCACTTAAGTCAACATTTTGCTATAGGTCCTAGCCAGTGCAGTAAATCAGGAAAAGAAATAAAAATATTATAATTGGAAAGGAAAGAAAACATCATTATTCATATACAATATAATTTTGTACTTAGAATATCCAAAAGAATCACTGATAAATTATTAGAATTAATAAATGATTTTAGAAGTTTGCTGCATGCAAGGTCAATATGAAAACATCACTTATATTTTTATGTATCAGCAATGAGTTAGAAAATAAAAGAAAATAACAATTGCAGTAGCTTAAAAAGAACACAACAGGGACGTCCCTGGTGGTGTAGTGGTTAAGAATCTGCCTGCCAATACAGGGGACACAGGTTCGAGCCCTGGTCCAGGAAGATCCCACATGCCTCAGAGCAACTAAGCCCATGTGCCACAACTACTGAGCCTGTGCTCTAGAGCCCGTGAGCCACAACTACTGAGCCCACGTGCCACAGTTACTGAAGCCTGCATGCCTAGAGCCTGTGTTCCCCAAGAGAAGCCACTGCAATGAGAAGCCCGTGCACCACAACGAAGAGCAGCCCCCGCTCGCCACAGCTAGAGAAAGCCCGTGCGCCGCAACGAAGACCCAACGTAGTCAAAAAAACCCAAAAAAACCCCAAAAAACCCAACAAATACCTAGGAATAAATATGACAAAAGTTGTACAAGACCACTATGCAAAAAAACAGTAAAAAATAAAGAGAAAAAAAATTAAGGCCTAAATTAGTAGAAAAATATGCCATATTCATGGCTTGAGTCAATATTTTAAAGATGTCCATTCTCCCCAGTATGAGCCACTGAATTCAGTGCAATCCCAATGAAAATTCTGACTTATTTTTATGTGGAAATCAACAAGTAGATTCTAAAATTAATGCAAAGAGCCAAGAGTCAAGAATAATCAATTATCTTGAAGAAGAAAAAGATTAGAGAACTTGCTCTCTCTGATATAAAGCTTATTAGGAAGTTATAGTAATTTCAATGTGGTGCTGGCACAAGGATGGATAAATAGCCAAAGATAACAGATTAGTGCCCAGAAACAAACACACACATATATGTCTACTTGATTTCTGTTAAAGAAGGAACTACAGAACAGAAGGAAAAGGAAGATCTTTTTGATAAATGGTTCTGGGTCAACCAGATATCACCATAGGCAAAAGTGATACCTGATATCACATGCAAATATGAATTCCAGGTGGATGTTAGATCTTTTTGGAAATAATATAGAACATTTTCATGACCTTGAGGATAGTGATAGATTTCTTAAGCAGTGCACATAAAACATTAGTCATAAAAGATTGATACACCAGAGTGAGTACCTTAAAGTTAAGAACTTGCATTCATCAAAGGAGTGAGAAGGCAGGCCACAAAGTGGAAGAACATATTCATAACGCTTATAATCAACAAAAAGCTTATATTCAGAATGTATAAAGAATTCTTAGATATAAGATATAAAATTCTTAGATATGGATGAGAATAAGAGATGTTAAAAAAACAATTAATATAAACGAATTAGTAAAAATTAGCACATTAAATAAGGAGAAAGAATCAAACATTCAATAGAAATGACCATGTTAGTTTCTGAAATATTAATATTTCAGTTTCTGGAATATTAATAAAGTCAAATTTTGGCTACATTGATAAAGTAATTACATATAATATTATTAATGAAATTGATATAACTGGATTCTGTACAGAACAAAAAGAGAATACAATGAATAATTTTGTGCCAGTATATTGAAAACTTAGACAAAATGAATTTCACATAAATGACTTACCAAAACTAATGCAAGAAGAAATAGAAAGCCTCAACATTCTTAGGATCATTATCTTCACAAAAAAGAAAACAGGGACAGATGGTTTTAAAGGAAACTTCTACCCAGCATTTAGGGAGCAGATGATTACAATCTTACTAAATGTTTTTTTGCCAATAGAAAAAGAGGAGATATTCCAAACTCATGTTATTAGAATAGTTTGGCCTTGTAACAAAATTATAAACAGGTATTGTGGTAGTTAAAAAAAAAAAAAGTGTATGCACACTCTTTGATACTCAAGATGGGATTTGATAAATCCCATCAAGAGGTGGGGTTTATTTCCCCTCTATGATATTCACTGCTTGAGACTGTCTTAACAATAAGTGATGGCAGATGGCAGAAATGGTGCTATGCCAGTTGTGGCCCTAGCTTTTAAGAGGACTGGCGGGTACTGCCTTGGTCTCTTGGAGCCCTGAGCCATTATGTAAGAAGTGTGACCACCCTGTTACATAGACCGTGTGGAGAGGCCCTGAGATTATATATAGGAACCCAGCTGAGCTTAGCATTCCAACCTTCCCTGTTAAGGCACCAGACATTTGATTGAATTTGTCATGAACTTCAGCGCAGTCCAGTCACTAGCTGAATATCACTGAGTGATCTCAATAAGTCCCCACAAGGAGTTGAAAAATTTCTCAGTGAAACCCTGCCCAAATTTTCAACCCATAAAATCAGGAGACATAATATAAGTGGTGCTATTGTTTTAAGCCTCTATATTTGGGAGAACATTGTTTTGCAGCAGTAAATAACTGGAAAAGATTGTATTAGGGATCACATTTGCAGTTCCGTATCAGGCATAAACATAGATGCAAAAATCCTATTTGCAAATCAAATCCAGTGAAGTATAAAAAAAATAACATACCATGACCAAATTGGGTTTTTTCCAAGCATGCAAGAGAGTTTACTATTAGAAATATCATTAATGTAATTCACTGCATTAATAAATTAAAGAAGAAAAACATAATCTTATTTCAATTAATGCAAATAAAGCATTGACATGTCAAAACACATTTGTGATAAACACTCAGAAAAATAGGATTAGAGGGCTATTTTTTAATTTTGATAAAGAGTCTATCAGAATTGAACAGCAAACATTCTTACTGGTAAAATATATTAGCATTTCATTGAAAATCAGGAGGTTGTCTGTTATCAACATTTCCATTTAACATTGTACTGGAAATCCTAGATAACATGGTTATACATGAAAAAGAAATAAAAAGCATTAAAATACCATTTATAACAGCAACAAAAATAGGTACAGAGTAAGTAGCCTAACAGAAGGTAGGCGAACCTATATGGAAACAATTTAAAACAATTTAAAACTTTGTTGAATGATATTAAAGTAGACCTATATAAAGTAGACCTATATAATATTTCGTGGATTGGAAGATTAATATCATAAAGATTTGTGTTTTCCCCAAATTAATCTTTAGAATTAATGAAATGCCAATAAAAATTTCACTAGTTTTGCTTTAGTGAAGCTTTACAAGCTGATACTAAAATTTTGTATGAAAGAGCAAAAACTCAAAGACAAGACATTCTTAAGAAAAATAAGCTGGGAGGATATCATGATATGTTACAATGCTATAGTGGTTATTATATTTAATATTTGTTAAAGGATAGGCATACTGATTAATGGAACTGAATAGAGAGCCTCCAAATAATATATAAGAATATAATCTTTAATATTGTATGTATAATATCTATAATAATCAAGAAGTACCAAATGTAAAAGAGATATTTCAGCTGCAGCTCTAAACTATAAAAGTTTTTTTAAAAAAAGCACTCAGGGGCTTCTCTGGTGGTGCAGTGGTTGAGAGTCCGCCTGCTGATGCAGGGGACGTGGGTTCGTGCCCGGGTCCGGGAAGATCCCACATGCCGCGGAGCGGCTGGGCCCGTGAGCCATGGCCGCTGAGCCTGCGCGTCCGGAGCCTGTGCTCCGCAACGGGAGAGGCCACAAGAGTGAGAGGCCCGCGTACCGCAAAAAAAAAAAAAAAAAAAAAAAAAGCACTCAGAAAGGATGGTATATCCTAAGAAATCTGATGTTCAAGCGCAGGAAATTCATGACAATTAGAATTGTATCTGCACCTAAGCAGAACACACTACTATGTCATGGCTTCAACGAACATTCTGTTCCCTCTATTGCCTGACTAGTTCCTTATCATTAAAAAAAAATCCATATCAGATATTGAGATGTTCCCTGCTTAATTAAGTTTCTCTGGGTTAGCTTCAAGAACAGTTCATTGGTCTCTTTGTTGTACTGTCTTTGTGAAGAATATAAATTACTAATGTATTTTTGGACTTGAATCACAGTAATGCAATTTATTTATATGTTTGCTGTATTAGATTGAGTTTCTTGAAGATAGACAGCCCTTTTTATAGACCACAATTTTGGCCAGTCTGTACGCTGGGTATTGAAGATACAGGAATAAATATGTATTGAGAATGTGCTTGGAGTCATGAAAAGGATTGAGAGAAAAAGGAAAGGAAAGAGGAAACAATGGAAAGGTAGTAACATATTTTGAATTATTTAGCACTGTGCTTATCACATTAACGTATATGGGTAGAGTCATGGAATTACAGAGCTGGTATGGACTTTGAGACCATTTATCAAATCCTCTTATTTTACAAAAACAACTAAGCCCCAAAGAGGTTTTGTGGCTTGTTCAAGGTTACCTGGCTGTCTGGTCATGGAAAGTGCTGAAGTCCAGACATCCTGACTCCTAGGCCAGTGTTATTTCCCCTATATCATATTGCATCTAGTTCTGGCCTTTCTATAATAAAAGAACAGAATTTAGTATCTCAAAACTCATTTATATTATCTGACCATGACACATGTCCATTATGTCCTAATGCTTCCAAAATAACAGTTTTAAGCTTGCTTTAGAGGTTGTTTTATTTCTTCCTGTGAAAAATCAGGTACACATGCCTTTGGATTATGTGACTTAATACTAAATTATGTACCATGGTTTAGTCTTTATACTGTTTGTAAAACCCAAATATCATCAAGTTATTCTAATTTATGTTACAAAAATATCTGTGAACCTGGGCTGGACAAGTAACATTATTCTTATTAAAAACTTCAAGTGTATGTAAATTTATAGAATTAAGCATTTTTAATGCTTAGATTATGTGATTGTCTATAATTACATCAGGTCAAAACCTCTCCTTAAAATTTTGTTTCAACCTGGGTTATATCCAATCAATTGAGACACTGTTATTTAATATTTGCTTTTACAGTTTTGTATAAAGTTTAATAATCTACTTAATTTGATTTAATTTTCTAGAGGCTGAAGTGTTTTTGAATAAGCTTTGCCTTCAGTTCCTATTAGGATTCTTTCACTCATAAAAAAGTTAGTTTCATTTATATTGCAAGAACTACACGCAAATAAAATATTTCTCCTGGCTTATAATGATGTCTCAATTTGAACCTGTACCATTCATTAATTAAGCCACCTAGTTAACAAAAAAAACTTGACTGAATAGCATACATAATTCCAAAGTTTTAGATTTTAGGCCATTAGGTACGTTTAAATAACCACTGATCATTTGTCAGAGAGCTGAACTCAAAAGAATTTTCCCGGTTCTCCAGAGATGAAAGGTGAAGAAAGGGGAGTCTGACAATAGAGACAAAAAATACTCAAAACACCATCTAACTTCTGTTTTTGGGTCACTAGAGATATTCTGAATAACATGTCTCCAGACTGTTGGAGAATATATTGGAAATTTTCTCCTGTCTTCGCTGACCTTTCCAAAAGCAGGTTATATGATTAATCAATTTGAAAGTCTAAAATTCTCAGCTTTTCCTAAAACCAGATTTCTGAAAACCTAACTATATCAATAGTAGATTGCTATGAGAGGTATGTTTATTAAGATCCTCAGAAATGATGTTTGAATATCATGTATGTGATTTGACTCCATTCCAGGTCCACTGTTGTGTGTGTGCATCTTAATCTGTCTTATTCTACTTTCTCATTTATAGATGGAGAAAATAACTTTCCTGTAGCTGAGAGCTGGGGGAACTGTTTTGAAGCAGGAATGAGTGCTGTTGTGTCACTCTGCCCTGGCACCCTGCTCCTTTGGGGCAAGAACCTCTGCAGTTTTGCTGGGGCAGCCAATCACACCATTATAGCCTCAGTACCTGGTCACAGGGGTAGACAACCAGCCTAACTGGGCCAGCCCTTGATGTTGCAGGGACCTGGCTAAGGAGGCTTCAAGGGGTCTAGACCAAGTTAGCCAGGGTCCTGTAGGATGTTCTAAACAGAAGTTGGGAGAGAAAAGCTATCTCTACTCTGTGTTCAGAAGCTGTGAAAATGTGGTCATGTCACCTGCTGTGTGAAAAATCTGAGAGAAAAACAGCATCATGCAGTGATGAATATAATAGGGCAGACCAAGAAAGCAGGGACAGGGCTGACAACATTCGAGTCCCTGGCCTGGTCCTGGCCCTGTTCCCAAGGGGGCCATGTTCCTGCCATTCTTCCTTTGATTCTGGGGCATAATCCAGTATCTTCAGGAAATATTCTTTTCATGCAAACATATTTGAGTTGTGTTTTCCTGATAATACAATTAGCTATCTAACTATTCTTCCTCTTTTTTTTTTAATGACAAAAATAAGGAAAGAAGACTGCCAAAAGGAGGTACTTTTTTTTTAAATTGGAGTATAGTTACTTTACAAAGTTGTGTTAGTTTCTGCTGTACAGCAAAGTGAATCAGTTAGATGTATACATACATCCCTTCCTTTTTGGATTTCCTTCCTATTTCGGTCACCATAGAGCACTGAGTAGAGTTCCCTGTGCTGTACAGTAGGTTCTCATTAGTTATCTATTTTATACATAGTAGTGTATATATGTCAGTCCCAATACCCCAATTCATCCCACCTCCTCTTTCTGCCTTTGACGTCCATATGTAAAGGAGGCACTTTTTAAGAGACAAGTAATGCATTTATATCTGACATGGATGGTGGTTGAACAGCAACATTACTTGGAAGTTTCATCCTTGCTAGATTAATTTATGGAGTGTCAGCAGGCTTTCAAATCAGAGAAAATATCTTTCTATGGCCTCTCCTTAGGGTCTTCACCTCCCATGAGGGCCTCTTGGAAGTCAGGTCAGGTACTGAGGGATGAAGGGTCTGAGTAGCCTGCTCTCTCTTGGCTGCAGTACTTCTGGTCTAGACCACTGTCCTGAAGCCACCCAGGAGTGTCTCATTACCCTCTTGGCCAAATTAGAATTGTACCAAAATGTGCTTTCACAGAAATCCACAGCACTGATGTATTCCTCAAAGCTTTATTCTTTCTAGCACATTTATGAACAAAATTTTAAACAGAAAATTTGACAAGGTTTCTGAACAGAAATTTAAAGCAATTGCGTAACAGTGGTGGCTCCTGTAGCCCCACCATACTTTAGTGAGGAGGCAGGTAATGTCCTGTTTATTAGAGAGAGGGACAAAAAGGGCAGAGGAATAGATATGTGCCCCTAGTCATCTGAGTGGTATAAATGTAAGAGCAAGAATGGTGTATTGAGAAATTACATGGCATTGAGAGGCATAGCTTTTTCTTGAATTCACGTGAATGTTCTGAAGTCTTTTCTGTGATAAAAGTAAAATGCTTTAAGAAATTCTTCTGAAAGCTGTTACACTTCTGTAATAATAATCAGCTTCTGGCAATGGGGCTGACATATTTCAGCTCAAAGTACACACACACACACACACACACACGTTATTTTTAAAGGCAACAGGGGCTGACATATTTCAGCTGAAAGTACACACACACACACACACACACACACACACGTTATTTTAAAGGCAACAATCTAGCAGTTACCCATGATGTGATCCAACTTCTTGTGTCATGTTCCTGACTATCGGGTAGCAATGCTTGGAAGGAAATGTTTCATTTTATTTGATGATATCAACATGAAGTTTCATACAATAAAAGTGAGGGCAAGGAACAAAGGCAGCACATCATTTTTTGACAACATTTATAGCAATGGCCAGGTGTGGAGATATTCTCTTGTACCTTTTAGGTGAAATCTGGCTCTGTGTTGTTTGTTTAGATTAGAGTTTAATTCAGTACTTGAAGAACATTGCCTGAGTATTTTTGTTTTTAGTCATCATTGTAATAGGCCAGTGATTAATTGAATTTATATATAGTAGTATGTTTTCTTTTGCGGGGCTCAGTTCCATTTTAACAAGCTGTCTTCCATGTAATAACATATGCTTTTACCAATGGAGCATAGTATTTTAATAAAATATTAATACATTGTGTTTACTCGTATATTTCATTGGAAACAATGAATCATATTTCTTAATTACAAGACAGAATGAGTTCCAACGATTGAACTAAAAGATTGAGTCAAATTTAAGGAGTGAAACAGTTATTCTTGATGAAGTGCAGGTAGTGATGTAATTTCCATGCACATTGATGTAAACATCATTACTAAGTTATATTTTCATGTTTATATAATTTTGTGATTCATGTGCATGCCCTGTAAGCAACTTTCCTAAGAGAGTAGTTGTCTCAGACCCAGACCATGGGTGGATTAAATGTAAGTTTTTCATCATGGTATCGTGTAAACAAGTGCCACCGAAAGTGTGGTCTGTGGACCTGCATCCTCTTCATAACCTGGGAGCTTGTTAGAAACTCAGAACCTCACTAAACAGAATCTCTCTGTTGGCAAGGAGCTCAGGAATCTATGCTTTAACAAGCTCTCTTGGTGATTCAGTGTACACTAAAGGTGGAAAACCACTGATGTAGACATTATAGCATTTCAGTTCCTCAGGTATCAATGTTGATTCAGACTTTCTATTCAAGAGCCATTGTAAGAGCCGAGATTTCCCCTTTCTACCATGGACACTTACCCAAATAAATAATCAGATTACTTTAGGGAACAAGTGACTCAATTACTATCTCTGTGTTCAGAGTACTTTCTCATGGGGACCTAGTCATTCCTTTAGTCGATGGGTCATGAGTCAAAGAACTGGCTAAATTCTAGAAACTGGCAAGGATTTGTGACACTGCATTGGTGCAACTGACATCAGCTTAATTCTCATCCCTATTTATTTGTTTGTTTGTTTATTTATTTATTTTGGAAATTTATAAAGTTGTGTAACCATTACTATGATCCAGTTTTAGAACATTTCCATCACCCCTCAATATTCCTTTGAATCCATTTAAAGTCAATCATTTGAGTCGATCCTCACTCCCACTTCTAGTCCCAGACAACCTCTGATCTGCTCTTTAGCTCTATAAATTTGTGTTTTTTGGATATTTTATGTAAGTGGAATCATACAATATGTATTCTTTTGTGCCTGTCTTCTTTCAGTTTGCATAATGTTTTTGAGGTTTGTCCAGCTTGTAGAATATATAAATATTTGTTCCTTTTTATTGCTGAGTAGTATCCCATTGTATGGATACCACATTTTGTTTATCCATCACCAAATGACGTATATTATGGATAACAGTACTATGAACGTTCATGAGCAAATCTTTGTGTGGACATGTTTTCATTTCTTTTTTTTTCAGGTTGATTAGTTTTTAGATTTTTTATTGAGGTATAGTTGATGTACAGTATTATATGTTTCAGGTGTACAACATAGTGATTCACAATTTTTAACGGTTATGCTCCATTTATAGTTTTATAAAATATTGGCTATATTCCCTCTGCTGTACAATATAGCCATGTAGCTTATTTATTTTAGACATACTAGTTTGTACCTCTTAATCTCCTGCCACTATCTTGCCCCTCCCCTCTTCCCTCTCCCCACTGGTAACCACTCGTTTGTTCTCTATATCTGTGAGTCTGTTTCTTTTTTTGTTTAGATTCCACATATAAGTGATATCATACAGTGTTTGTCTTTTTCTGTCTGACTTATTCACTTAGCATAATATCCTCCAAGTCCATTAATGTTGTTGCAAATGGAAAAATTTCATTATTTTCTATGACTGAGTAGTATTCCATTGTATATATATACCACATCATCTTTACCCATTCATCTATTGTTGGAGGCATATTTTCATTTCTTGTGGGTATATACTTAGGACTGGAATTGCTTGTTCATATGATAAGATTATATTTAAATTTTTAATTACATAACCCAACTTATTTCCAAAGTGGCTGTACTATTTTACATTCCCACCAGCAGTGTATGAGGGTTTGAATTTTCCTACATCCTCACCGGTACTTGGTATTGCCTGTATTTTTGATTATATCTCTTCTAGTGAATGTGTAGTGGTATCTTACTATGTTTTTAATTTGTACTTCACTAATAACTAAGGATCTTGAGCTTTTTTTATTTGATTATACCCATTTATATGTTTTCTTTGATGAAATGTCTCTTCAAGCTTATTTTTATATTTGGTTGTATATATTCTTCTTATTGAATTGTAAGAATTTTTAATATATTCTCGGTACAATCCTTTATCAGATATATTATTTGCAGATATTTTCTCTTGGTCTGTGGGACAACCCATTTTCTTAATGGTGTGTTTTAAGCACAAAAGGTTTTACTGAATATTTTTTACTGAATATCAATTAATCAGTTTTTTTTCAGTTGTAATTTGTGATTGTTGTAACATATTTAAGAACTTTTTGCCTAATGTGTCACAGAAAATTTTTTCCTAGAAGATTTATGGTTTTAGCTCTTTATGTCTGTGATCCATTATTGAGTTATTTATATGTGAGCTAGCTAATTGACTCAATTAATGGCATTAGTAAAAGGTTCATATTTGTAAATATATTCAATTGTCCCAGCACCATTTGTTGAAGAGAATATCTTTTTCCCATTGAATTGTCCTGGCACTTTGTCAAAAAAACGATTGAATATAAAAGTAAGCGTTCTTTTTGGATTCTCAGTTCTGTTGCATTTATCTGTATGCCTCCATTTATGCTAATACCACACTGTCTTGATTACTGTAACTTTATAGTAAGTTTTGAAATTAGGTAGGTGTAAGACCTCCAGTTTTGTTTTTTTTCAAAGTTATTTTAGCTATTCATGTTGCAGTAGAACTTCATATCATTCTGGAAGAAAGGTTAAATCTGTGATACAACCATATTACGACTGGTTATGCAATATTTTGTAGATATATCAACTTGAATGAATATGTAAGGGCTCCTGTCAGCAGCAGGGAATCTAACAAATGGCATATGACAGTAATTTCTGATTTTTAACTTATGCTATATTTTTGCAGAGCCTGAGAAAACTTTGAGAACTCAGAGGCCTGCGTATGATTGACAGTTTTAATAAATACTTTTCTTAAATCTTTATGTGTATCTCTATTGACTAGGATTTCTCTGTGAATACAACTGTAGGTATATGTGCAATAGCTCAGCTGTGTTAATCAAGTCTTCTTGTTGAACGAATTGTCTTTGACACCTGTGTTTAGCCCAGTATCACTTATTGTCATTGTAATTGATTATCTGAATTCATCAATAAATATTAAATCACTTCTTCAGTTGTACAATTTGACAGTGAAGAAGTTTTTATAGACTACTTTTATTCGCATTTTTCCAGATTTAGTCAAAGATTTTCTGACTATACATTGTTAGTGGATTCATCAGTCTGCAGAAAATTGTATTGACTTTGTCATTCTCTGAATAATAATTGATGCTTTACTTTCTGTTCATAACTGTAATTCTAAAATGAACCCTGTTATTTTACAGAGGCACCTTATCAATCACTTTTCTTGTTTTGTCCCCAATCATTGCTTTGACATTTTTGCTATGAGGATTCTATGTGTTTCACCAGTTACCTCACAACACCATAAAGCTTTTGTACTCTTATCCTTATTATACAGCATGTTAGTTTCTAGGGTGCTTGAATGTCCTGTTTTGCTTCAGTAATTTTGGTAAGTTTCTCATAGTGCTCTTTGTATGTGTCAAAATGACACTAGTGTTTCCAAACACAACATGTAATAAAATAGGTTAGCTCTCAGCTGGCAATCAAATTCCAAATTTCAAACAGTATTTGTCATATTTGTGCAATATTTTGTTTTTTGTTGAAGCTGGTATGTCTTTTAACACTAACAAGTGATTCAGTCGTTATTGTGACTTTATTGTTTTCACCATTAGTGTTCATATTTGTTATAAATTTCTTTTATTAGGTCTAAAAATCTCTTTAAACCTATGATAGTTTCAATTAAAACACGAAGAACTCAACCCAGATTATAATTCACAATGGTATATACTCATATAGTAAACTATGATTGACTTCCTGATGTGATAGATTGATACATTAGTAAGAAATACATGATGATGGGAATGGAAATTTGATATACAAGAATCTGTACCAGCTATCTGTTCATTCATACTACCCTTACATCCAAAGCAGAAGTTTTAATTATTGGAGGTTTGACCCATTCATGGATCTGCTTGAGTAAACAAACTCTATGCACAGTAGACTACCTATTTTGGCTTTGTTGTAAGTAATAACATCCATAAGAGTAAGGGTTTGTTCTGCTAGTTAATTTCTTTCCTGATGTTAAAAATATACAACTAGTAAAATATTCGAATGTTAACAATATTATCTTGTGGGTCAGTGGTGATATATGTGGTATGCTTTGGGAAACATTGCCTTATCCTGTAACATCAGGATCTCAAGTCACGTAAACAAACCCACTAACTTTAAGTCATCTGACCATCCACACTGTGCCATTCAAAGATATAAACTCATATGAAGAATATCTGTCAGTATTTTTGATTCCTGCTTCTGAATCTAACTTTTTAATGAACAGTTGAGATTGTTAATAGATGAAAGAGGCAAAGAAAAATTTGGATAATAAAAACATCTTCCACTCTCCTCTACATCATTCTAATTGTGAAGCAACCAGAGTGTTAAAAAATGTAGCTGGAGAAATCTGGATTCCAATCCAGATTTTTAACTGAGAGCTCTTAGGTAGTTTAAACCATGCTACATATGGTTTCTTCTGTGTATATTAAAAATAATTATATCTATCTTGGAGAATTCTTGTGAGGTTTAAATAAGATATCAAATGTAGTGTGACTGGCACAGGGCTTAATGCATAGTAGATGTTCAAAGTATTAAAAATACTTTTAATCAATTTATTCGTCTGGGCTACAAATAACCTTTATACTCTTTTTATGCTACTGTAGAAACTAAATTACATTGTTTGTAAAAATTCTTTGAGCTGTCTATCAAGAGTTAACAAGATTTTCTTTGAAAATTCCAAAGGCACCAACAAATCTAAGAAGTAAGACAAATAATGGAAAAATTAAAAATTTCTAAAATATAGTACAGCCTAATAATGTACTCTAAATGTTGAATGTTTTGGGTTTTCAGATGAAAGGCACTGTGGAAATAAGGTATCATTACTGTGAATATTACTATGCCGTGCCAAACAAATTTTTTAAAATTATAGAATCAAGACATGTAGCTTAGCCTTCCTATCACATTATCCCTAAGAATATGTACAAAAATCTCTAAATGTATTGGTAAACTTGAATCACACTATACAAAATTATGATCCCAATTATGAAAATACAGTATTGTATTCCCTAATTGGTGAACCTAGAATTAAATAATTTTAAGAGGAAATGATAAAAGTTGTTTGGACAAATTAATATTTAAACAAAACACAACATAGAATGCACAAAGCTAAAATGATATTTCATTTAAAATATTGTTATCCTTGTTATTTTTGTCTCTAAGAAAAAAGAGTCAGAATTTATTTGTGTAGGAATTCAGGAATGATTTCTATAGCATATGGTTTTGTTTGGTGATTTTTCTTTTCCTGAGAGACAAGCTACCTGGAACCATGAGTGATTTTTCTAAATCCATTTCCCCCTTGACCTGCTTATGTGCTTTTTCACTCATTACAAATATGATAGGATAAGCCCAGAGCAAAGGACTTTGACCTTAAAATGTTAGGAATATAAGAAGCCAATGAAAAAGCTTAACACCATTTAAAGACCATTGTTTCCTATAGGTATTAATGAATAGTAGTAATACAAAAGAATGTGGTCCAAAAAAAAATAATAGAAGAATGTGGTCACTCTTCTGGAACAGTTAGTGAGCCAAATGAACTTGTATTTGAATGCTTAAACTGTATTCTCCAAGGACTGAGAGGGAAGTCCAAATTTGGACCTAGTTGAGCAGAAAGCTCAGAGGAGTCTGACTAAAGTTAGGTCAAGAAGAAAGTCTTTGTCACGGGGAAGCAGACAGACTATATTATTAATAATTAAGTAAACATGGATGCCAGTTTGTGATAAGTTCTATGGTAAAAAATAAAATAGGGCTTCCCTGGTGGCTCAGTGGTTAAGAATCTGCCTGCCAATGCAGGGGACACAGGTTTGAGCCCTGGTCTGGGAAGATCCCACATGCTGCGGAGCAACTAAGCTCATGTGCCACAACTACTCAGCCTGCACTCTAGAGCCCGTGAGCCACAACTACTGAGCCCACATGCCACAACTACTGAGCCCATGTGCCACAACTACTGAAGCCTGTCTGCCTAGAGCCCGTGCTCTGCAACAAGAGAAGCCATCTCAATGAGAAGGCCGCGCACTGCAACTAAGAGTAGCCCCCACTTGCTGCAACTAGAGAAAGCCCACATGCAGCAATGAAGACCCAACACAGCCAAAAATAAAAATTAATTAATTAATAAAATAAATAAATAAAGTAAAACAGGATAACAACCTAAGTGTCCATTGGTGGATGAATGGATAAATATGTGAGAGAGAGAGATATATATATATATATATACACACATATATAATATACAGATATATAAATATATATTATACAGTGTATATAATAGTAGTATTCTATTTTATACACACACACACACACACACACACACACACACACACACACACACACTACTCAGCTATAAGAAAAAGGGAATCTTGACATTTGCAACAACATGGATGGACCTTGAGGGTATTATGCTAAATGAAATAAGTCAGAGAAAGACAAATACTATGTGATCTCACTGATATGTAGAACCTAAAAAACAAAACAAATGAAGCCCTAACACCCAATGTGATAGTATTTGACGTATAGTATTTTGGGAGGTAATTTGATTTAGATGAGGAAGTGAGGGTGGGGCCCTCATGATGGGATTAGTGCCCTTACAAGAAGATGCACCAAAGAACTTGTTCTCTAGCTCTCTCCACCAAGTGAGGACACAGGGAGAAGGTGGCCATCTGCAAGCCATGAAGAGAGCCCTCACCAGAACCTGACCATGCTGTCACCCTGATCTTGGATTTCCCAGCCTCCAGAACTGTGAAAAATAAGTTTCTGTTGTTTAAACAACCCAGTCCATGGTATTTGTTATGTCACTCCAAGAAAACTAAGACAGAGGTAAATGTATGAAATAGTTGCATAGGAGAGGGCAAAAGGAATGGATTAGAGAAATTAGAATTGCTAGTTAGCACTAAGGGCCCACTTGAGATTGGAATTGATACATTTCAGTGAGATCTGCCATCCTGAGAGTGTTTTTCACCACTTCCTTTCTCTGTGTAGCTGTAGAGTCACAGATAATTATCTTTTTTTTTTTTAACATCTTTATTGGGGTATAATTGCTTTACAATGGTGTGTTAGTTTCTACTTTATAACAAAGTGAATCAGTTATACATATACATATGTTCCCATATCTCCTCCCTCTTGTCAGATAATTATCTTTTATTGCTCACATAGTAAGGGTTGATGAGAGTAAGACAACTAAGCAGCTCTTACATGTCCAGGCACAGTGGAAACGTAGAGGTAGATAAACATAAGAAGCAGCGAACCATAGCCCCATACTCAGTAGCAGAGCAGTGTCGGTGGTTGATTGAAAACCGCAAACAAACTAGATCAGCTGACTTTAAGCCAAGGAGTTTCAATGTGGGGATGCCCTGAATCCAGAAGAGCATGGATAATGGATTGCTTGCTCATTTTTTATCTCCTGTTTGGCATATTGTAGACTTAATCAGAAATATGTCTAGGATGGAGTCATTGTCAGGTACTGGGACTTTCTAACCATTAACATTAATCCAAGAGTGAATCTTCATATGTGTAGTCAATCCTCATTATTCACAGATTTCATATTTGTGAATTTACCTGCTCACTAGAATTTATTTGTGACCCCCAAATTAATACTTGTGGTGTTTTCACAATCATTTGTACACATGCACAGAATGGTAAAAAATTTGAGTCCTCTGACATGCGCATTCCCAGCTGAGGTCAAACAAAGTGACACACTGCCTTCTTTTTTCAACTCTCATACTGTAAATTAATTAAATAGACCTTTCGTTGGTCTATTTAGTGCCATGTTTTTTGCATATTTGTGCTTTTTGTTGGTGCTTTCACTATTTAATGTGGCCCACAAGTATGGTAGTGTTCCTAAATACAGAAGGCTGGTATGTGCCTTATAGGGAAAATACGTCTGTTGCATAAACTTTGTTTAGGTGTGAGTTATAACACTGTTGGCCAAGAATTCAATGCTAATGAATCAATAATGTTAAATAAGGTGGCTTTAAACAGAAACACACATAAAACGTCGTTAAGTATTGATCAGTTGGTGAAAATGTTATGACCAGAGTCTTACAGGAACTTAACACTGTATTTCTCCTAGGAACAATGGTTCAATATTTGCTAATGCAGTGTGCTTTTGTGATTTTATAACACGTAACTACCAAGAACAATGAGAATGAGTTGTATCTGCTAGGTCATTCAGTTAATCATATTAAAATTTTCAGAAATACTGCGCTCTTGGTCTATCTCATTTTCCCCATGGGACTCACTCACCTTCTCCCTGTCCTTTATCCTTGTAGCTTTCCTATGTGCCCAGTCTTGTAGGTACCTTCCTACCTCAGTAGGTTTCTTCCTTCTCCCATAAACATTGAATATTTGCACTGCCATCTAGTACTGGAGTCCCCATAGGGGTTTTATGACTGTACTCTCTTCTTAATTACCTTTTGAAAAGAAGCCATGAGTGTTTTGTCTCTTCTATGTTCTTGCCCTTGGGCTTGTCTTGGCTGTCCCTTCCCCTATCCCTGCCCTGTGACTTGTAGAATCCACTTGCCTCCCTTAGTGGCTTTGGGATATGTCAGCTTGTCTAAGATGAAAAATAGTATCCAGAATTGCCTTTCTAGTATGTTTCTGGTTAGCATGGGCTACAGGAAGTATTCTTGTAGGAGAGTTGAAGGAGTACAACTTTGTAGCTTACACACGTTGTCCCAGTTATTCATTCAAACACTAATCTAGGTTCTGCTGTGAAGGGATTGTGCAGATGGGATTAAAGTCTTTAATCAGTTGACTTTCAGTTAATCAAAATGAAGATTATCCTAGGTATACCTGACTTAATCAGTTGGAAGGCCTTCAGAATAGGGCCTAGGTCTTCCCTGAGGGAGAGATCTGGAACAACTACTAAGTCTGTAATTGTCCTCCCTTTCTCCTGGATCTTCCTTTCTGGTTTCTACCTATAGACAACAAGCTTCACACTGTGCCCATGAGCTCTAACTGCTTGGGATCTTCCTTTTCTGCCTGTCTGTTCTACTGACTTCAGACTTGCTTAGCCAGCCTCCATAATTGCATGAGTCAATTTCTTGTTTAAAAAAAAAAACTCTTAATATATATGTATATATCTGCTACTGGTTTTACTCCTCTGGTTGGACCCTGATTGATATACTTCCCATGTTGCAGATTGCCCCTCCCTATCATCTTCTCTTCCTCTGTAAATATTTCACCTTTTTCCTACAATGTATAGGATAAATATTCAAACCCTGACTCTTTCATTTTCTAGATGTACAACTTTAGGGAAGTTACTTGAACTTCCTGAGTCTTAATTCCTTCATCTATAAAATGAGAATGTTACTAGTACATACCTTATAGAATTGTTGTGAGGATTAAATTGGTTAATGTGTGTAAAGTACTTAAAACAATAGCTAGCATATTGAAACCATCAATAAATATAATTGCTAAAATTATTATCTAAAGAATTTTATTTATTCCTTTCACATCCCCAGTACTGTGGAGAACATAGGGGAAGCTGAAGATAGTTCTTTTCCATTATAGGTTATTACAGGATATTGAACATAGTTTCCTGTGCTACATAGTAAATCCTTGTTGTTTATCTATTTTATATATAGTAGTGTGTATCTGTTAATCCCATACTCCTAATTTATTCCTCAGCCTTTCCTTTATGGTAAGCATATGTTTGTTTTTATGTCTGTGAGTCTGTTTCTGTTTTGTAAATAAACTAATTTGTATTACTTTTTAGATTCCACATGTAAGTGATATATAATATTTGTCTTTCTCTGCATTACTTACTTAGTATGATAATCTCTAGGTCCATCCATGTTGCTGCAAATGTCAATAGTTCATTGTTTTTTATGGCTGAGTAATATTCCATTGTAATATCCTATTCTTTATCCATTCATCTGTTGATGGACACTTAGGTTGCTTTCATGTGTTGTAAATAGTGCTGCTATGAACACTGGGGGGCACGTATCTTTTCGAATTAGAGTTTTCATTTTTTCTGGATGTATGTTCAGGAGTGGGATTGCTGGATCATATGGTAACTCTATTTTTAGTTTTTTAAGGAACTTCCATACTGTTTTCCACAGCAGCTACACTAGTTTACATTCCCACCAACAGTGTAGGAGAGTTCTCTTTCTCCACCCCTCTCCAGCATTTATTATTTGTAGATGTTTTAATGATGGCTATTCTAACCAGTGTGAGGAGATATACCTCATTGTAGTTTTGATTTGCATTGACAGTTCTTTCTCTTTAGACTTTTGTAATGTGCTTGGGAAGAGAAGACAAATGTATGGAGATTTATTTCCTGAACCAAAAATAAAAGAAAAAGATGTAATAGATTGGATTACATTTATAGGGGCAGTGGATATAAGGTGAGATGTGTAGTCCTCTGGGAGAGGGAAGATACTCAGTTTCTCTGGTTTTTTTCACCTCTCTTACTTAATTTCTCCCAAGTAGAGAAGTTATTAATCTGGATAGATAGATTTGAGGACTCTGATTGGGTCATGTTTATTGGTAAACTGTGGTCAGTGTGCATTACAAGGTCCCATGCATGTGTCCCACACATGTACTCTCCCTATTCTGCCCTTGCTTCAGAAGTAGTAAGTGGACTATTGGGGTGAGCCCTGCTCGCACAACTGGCATCAACTTCCTTTTTCCACAGGGTGACTCCTACACGACAAGATCTGTTCACCTGAGCTCTCTTTCTTTTTCTTTTGTATACACTTTATAGATTTCACTTTTTCATTCAGTCTCTGTTCCATGTGGCTTTTAAGACAGTGGTTAGTTATATCATGAAATTTGGGTTTGGAGGTTAGGGCACAGGGAGGCAAGCCCAGAACTCTCTATGCTGGGATTTTAGGAACAGGTCCATCTAACGAGAAATGGGTGCTTTTTTTGTTTGGCTCTGTCTCTTGCTGTATACGTCCCTTAGGGCTTCACAGGGAGAAGAGGAATATTAAACAAATAATTCTTCCCTCAAAACCTTGAAGATATATACATAGGATAAAAGCCACCATGTAGTATGTCATCATCATTTGTAGTTTTTGGCTCCTTTTGGAAAAGTTCAAGTATGCTGAGCTATGTAGCTTTCTTGTACAAATTACAGGCCTAAATGGCCTCCTTCCCCACATTCATTCAAACCCAAATCTCCAGATTCATTACTCCAAAGAAATAAAAAGCCACACATGCCAGTCCTAAGGGAAATAAATCCAGAGAAAGGATGTGTTTGTTTTGAGGCCTAGGGGTGCACAATGCAAGAATTCTGGGGGCAGGATAAGTCCTGAGCCCATGATGACATTAGAAGGTGGAAAATTAACTCCAAATTGCTCAACAAATAACATTTCTAGAGGAAAATAGCAGAGAAGGGATGATCCCTTTGGGTGATGTGATCAGAGAAAGTTTTTTGATGGAGATGAAATTTGAACTGGGTTTTAAAGAATGAAGAACTTTGATTGATGGAGAGAAGATGGAGAGAATTTTAGGCAAAGGTGATCTGTAAATTTAAATTCTACTACCATCATTATTATTTGTCTTAGTTTGTGTATCTTCTAAAACCAAAGCCTGAGGCAACCACTTATTTTGAATTTGATTCCACGAAGCACAGTGAGGAAGTGGGCGAAAGTGAGATAGGGTAATGAGGAGAGCCAGTAAGGAGTATGTTAATGAGCCTGTTACCACTGTAGTCAAATGGAGCTCAGTCCGTTGGGGATTCTCTGAGAAAATGTATGGAACATGCTTCAGAACTGTTCCACCAGGGGCCAGGAAAACTAAGGCATTTATCCACCGGGTCTCACACTCCCCATTGATTGAGGGCTGTATGTTTAATATTTTAGTTTGTACCTGCTTACAGTTCAGATAGCTCTTGAGGTACCAGAGAAAACCTTCAGAAAGAGGGCTTCAGAATGCAGAAAACTGTCCTAATTCCTTTTTCACCTCACAAAAGTTCCTTAGTTCAATTGGAAGAGCCAGAACTTAGAGTCATTTACTCAACTATAACATTTATCGAGCACTTACCCTGTGCCTGGTACTCATCCAGGTGCTGAGTGCTAGCGCATCCTACGTGTTCTGCTCCAGAAACATCCCAAAGCAGTCCTCTTCTTTCCAAATCCATCTCTCTATCAGTAATATGGAGCACGGTGGCCATTTAAAATTGTTGCCAAATTGAGACAAAGTGCTGAATCTTTGTAGCCCTTTATTGTGCCACTACCACTGTCCATTCCCATGCCTTCCCCCCCACATTTTTGTTCCTGATTTTCCAATTTTGCTTTTTCCATGTACCTGTCCAGCCAGCCAAATAATTCACTGCTGCACATGAGTCTACGTATATTCCTAGTCTCGGCCACTTCTCTCTCCACATGAGTCTATGTACATTCCTAGTTTCAGCCGCTTCTCTCTCTGCACCCTAAGTAGATGATTGCCATGGTTAATTTTATGTGTCAGCTTGACTGGGCTAAGGGGTGCCCAGATATCTGGTAAAACACAGTTTCTGAGTTTGTCTGTGAGGGTGTTTCTGGAAGAGATTAGCATTTGAATCTGTATACTGAGTAAAGAAGGTCACCCTCGCCAGTGTGGGAAGGCATCATCCAATCCACTGAGGGCCTGAATAAAACAAAGAGGTGGAGGAAGTGCCAATTTGCTCTCTCGATTTTAGCTAAGACATTCATCTCCACTGACCCTTGGATGTTTGGTACTCCTGATTCATGGACCTTTGGACTTAGACTGGGACTTTCACTATCACACCACCGGCCCCCCCCCACCTTGCAAATTCTCAGGCCTTAGGACTTGGACTGAATTATGCCACCAGTTTTTCTGGTTCTTCAGCTTGTAAATGGCAGATTGTGGGACTTCTCAGCTCCATAACCATGTGAGCCAATTCCTATAATAATAAATCTCTTCTTATATGTGTATCTTATTGGTTCTGTTTCTCTGGAGAACCCTGAGTAATACAGTGATGAAGTGCACTGTCTGAAGCTATGCCCAATGGGAAGATTTATTCTTGTTTCTATCTTTCAGGGTTCTGTGAGTGGAATTGAGTTGTGTCTACCAAATGGTATGTTGAAGTCCTAACCCCTGGTACCTGTGAATGTGACCTTATTTTGAAATAGGGTCTTTGCAGATGTAATCATTCAGATGAGCTCATACTGGACTAGGGTAGACCCCAATTCCAGTGACAGGTGTTCTTTCAAGGAGAGGGAGATTTGGAGGCAGACACACAGGGAGGAAAGCCATGTGAAGACACAGGCAGAGACTGGAGTTATGATGCCACAAGTTAAGGAATGCCTGGAATTGCCAGCAACCACCAGAAGCTAGAGGAGGCAAGGAAGGTTTCTTTCCTATATTCTTAGGAGGGTGGATGGCCCTGAGCACACATTGATTTTGGACTTCTAGCTTCTAGAACTGTGAGAGAATATATTTCTGTTGTTTTAAGCTACCCAGTTTGTGGTACTTTGTTATGGCAGCCCTAGCAAACTAATACACAGATCACTCCTGAGTGGCACTGTGGTGCAGTTACAGTCCATTTTCAGCTTGCATCCATCCATCAACCAAGCTCAGCTGTTCTTCTCCTATAGTGTTGATCATAAAAGACCCCCACTACCTACAATGTGACATAGGTATGAGCTGAGAAAGAGTTGCCCTTACTATAGTGGTAAATTGTCTAGATCTGGGCCACCTGTTGGTATATTTTTAGTGCCCTCTGGCCCTCCTTGTAACTGATCATAACTGATTCGACTTTCATCTTACAAGTGATTGTAGCTGGGCTGCCTGACCATATGACTTGATGGATCTGACAGAATTCAGCTTAGGGTATGGAGTATGCTGTCTCTATAACTCAGAGGCCTAGCAAGTTTTATGCTTCCTTTTTATTGCTGGGAGAATCAAGAGGCAGTAATCTGTCCTTTACTTTCAAATGGATGTTCATTTAGGTCTCAGACCACTTGCCCCTTAAAATCTTCACTGATGTGGAAAGATCACTGTCATAAACATGTGTGGTGCTGTTGCAGGATTCTTCTTCATAGGGATCCAGCTCATCTTTCAATCAATGGTTTTTAGGCCTGAGAATTGGCTCAGGTTTAGAAACTAGGTAAAGGGTTATGAATTTTCATTGGGATGATTGACTCCATCCTTCTGTTTATCCACTCCTGATTACTTTTGATTACATATATTTAGCAAAGTTTTTGTTGGTTTCCCACTTATACCTGTAAATAAAATATTTTATAAGCCATTTTCATAGAACCCTACAAGTCTGGTCCTCCTGGCTGCCCTTCCAACATTGCTGATCGTTATGGCAATTTCCCACCTTGCTTTTGTCAGTAAGGTGCTACCATCTGCCCCCGCTATTTCATGATCCTATCATCTTCTTTGGCACTAAGGGCTTGGTTCTGTAATAACATCTCCTGGTGTTAGTCACAGCCCAAAGGGAGCAGCCACAACTGAGCTTTTCAGTGATGCTGGTGCCCTTCTCACCAGCACATTTCTCGTTCTTTGGTAAATGGAATGCTCTTTAGGTCCTCCCATGGGACACAGTTGGCTCATGGATTGTTAGGCCTTGAAAAGTACAGTATATTCACTTTTGCATGCTTTGTTTTCTGAGCTTTTCTTCTTCCTCCACTGTCTGCTCCAGCAGATCTAGTATGTATACTTTACGTAGCGTGTGCCGTAAGTTCCTTACGGTTGCCAAGAGCTATCTTAGCAGATATTAGTAACACCTGCTCTGGTCTTTGCTAAGGTGTTAAATTCAGTATTATAAGAGAGTACTCTCCTGTTGATAAACCCCTTCTTATCCATCTTTATATTTTACGTCCCTTAATCCAGCAGCCTCACTTTTCTGTCCCATGTGTGCTCTCCTGGATCCTATGAGCTCATGTTGTGTTGCCCTGTACTCTTTCAATGTGTATAGTCCCTTTCCCTCTCTTAGCAGGCCCAACAGTTTCTCAGGTGGGAGTTATGCTGAGATTGACCCTAACTAGGGTTTTGTGGCTAAGAGGTAGGTAGGGATAGATCCTGAGAGATAATGTGCTATCTTTTGAAAATAGATCTCATCTGCAAACAAGGGGGCAGGTTAGCCTTTAACATGAAGAGGTAAAAACATTTACTGGCCCATAGGTTTCATCTAGATTTTGGTGTCCAGGTTCTAAGGTGTATTGCCCCAGATGTCCCTATCCTTAGTCCTAGGGTCCTACTTCTTTTTAATTAAAGCCTTCTATTTGGTGTGGCAGAGCTGCTGGTGTTGGAGTTCAACCATCTCTGAAGCTTCATTACCCTTACAATGTTATTAGACTGACCTTAGCTTTTTTCCACCTTTTAGCAGGTAATTCAGATCAAAGAGTCTACTTCCTTAGGACCATTCTGGTACCCACCATCTTAGAGTGAGTTTCATGGAAGCATATCTGAGATGAAGATTTGTGTGGGGTGTTCCCTCAGGAACAACACCTTTAAGGAAGTACAGGAAGCAGAACTTGATAAAGGTAGAAATTCCACTGTGATGAAATTATAACAGAAGTTTCAGATGATACTTCGGGGAATCTCTGGACCTGAGACACATCTATAGAGTTATCCACACATTGATGCAGGGGGAACAGGTTTTTATACTTTGCATTAACCAGGCATTTGATGTAGTCTGCCCTAGGGCAGTGATTGTAACCTTGGATGAGGTGGGTCCATTTGATAGAGGGCAATTCGAGGGGAGAGATGTGGTTATGAGATATCAGCAGCTAACACTTCCAGCAACTCACAAATAAGCACCTTGGTCCTGATAAGGGCATCCAAACAGCACTCTAGTATAATACGTAACACATACCTGCATTTATCGGTTTATTTTAAGACAATAATTAGAATATAAACTGCAAGAGAACAGGGACCTTGTCTGTCTCATAAATTGCTATATACCCAGAATTAGAACAGCCTGGCTTAGTATTTACTCAATAAGTATTTGTTGACTAAATGATTGCACTAAATGAGTAATTAAAGCATATTTATAGGTGCCACATTTTGTAAAATGACAATCACTTGGCACATAACAGGGGATACAAATAAATGAAAATTTAAATAGGACAGCATCCCAAAGTACATTTCTACTCTCACATTCCAGTACAAATTTCCAACATGAGTTTTTTTAGTATTCTGAAATTGAAACCACTTTTAATGCATTAAATGCATTGATGAATGGCATGGGCAATATACTCATTTTCAGCCATGACCTTTTACTCTGATGTGGATTCTTAATGAACTGACTTGGTTGTAACTGGTGTTAAAAGAGTATTGAGAGATTATAATTGGATCAGCTCTTGTAGTTGGATTGACTCACAAAGGCAAATTTGGTTTTGCACCTAGATCTCATTAATGTTCACTTTCAACTGCCTTCCAGCAGATGTCTGTTTTGACTTTAAACGTAGATTTTTCCAAACATTTTTATGATACTATAAACATATAGAATCTTCTGAAACTTTTTTCCTAACCATGTTGTATTAAATTTTGGCACTGTCCCATATGGAGTGAGAAAAAAAGTAAGACTGAAATGTCATCTTGTCCACTCTTTAAATATTTCTAATGCAAAATGTCACAAAAACTCAACATTAATAAAACATTTACTTTTCCCCATTTTGACAACTACCATGTGTGGGTTCAGGTTTACAATTGAAAACAAATGAACACCTAATTTTGAAGAGCAAATATCAAGAATAGCAGCAACAAGGAGTTCTGTGGACCTGTTGCCCAACAAAAGAAGCATAAGTGGTGATAATTATTTTTAAAACAATTTAAAATCTTTGGAACTTGTGCTAAGGATATACAGTAAATGAAGAAACAGTTATTAAAGAAAATCTACTAAAACTCATTAACAGTAAGACTCTGCGGCACTTGATCCATGACCCTTTCCCTCATTCTCACCCCCAGCACAGCTTGATTGAAACTCTGCTTCAAGTGAGTATGGGCAAGAAAATGGGACTTCCTTTTTCCTAAACTCTTAGTCAAGGAATACCATACCTCACATGGAGGGACTGGCTGCCAGTATTTCTCATACCCTCCCACTCTGAGCTGCAAAGGCTAAATTCCTGGTGAGTGGCTGAGAGGTCAGGAGTGCCATTCCTTCACCCAGACTCCACTCAGAGGGAGGAGACTCTACCCAAGCACGGCAGGCTGAGTGTCCAGGGGCCCTGATCACTTTCACTCCAACTCACTACTGGGGTGGAAATTCCATGCCAGGAGGGGCAAATTGAGAAGACCAGAGGCTACCACTCCTGTCCAGTGCCCAGAGTATTGACTCAGATTTTTTTCCCCAGGGGATAGGCAGTCTGTAAGAACAGACATCTACAAAGCTTTCCCCAGAGGAATTGATTTTATTTGAAACAGAGTATGGGGAATTTCAAGCCTCAAAAGCAATGTGCTCAAGAACAATGGAGATTTTGGTGATAAGCAATTAAAAGGACATTGGCATGTCTGTAAGAGACTTAAACCAGAAGCCTTCTGGTTCAGCAGAGAGAACCAGCAAAAGACAGTTAAGAAGAGCCCTCCTGGGGGCCAGAACAAACTCAAAAACTGTCCTCCAAAAATACTCCTGAAAAGGGGCTCCAATTCAATTAGATCAGACTGTAGAACAATTTATGCCCCAGAACATGGTCAAAAATAGTAGAACAATCAGTCAGCAATTAATGGAGTCTAAGAGCTTGGTGTGATGCCAAAGGGGGAATACAGCTAAACAGGAAGATCAGAGAAAGAGAAGAGCTCTGCTGAAACCACTGTCATCCCAGGGTAACTGTGCATGCCCAAAGCTGTTCCTTCTGAGGAGAAACATCAGAGGTTTTATACAGGATAGTAGACTTTACTAAAACTGTCTATCCAAGTCATTAAACAAATAAACAATCAAACAACAATAACAAAAACACAAGCTCCAGAGATGGGAGGGGATCCGTATCCAGTGTTGCTGTAATATATTACTTAAAATGTCCAGTTTCAAGACAAAATTAGGAGACATGCAAAGAAACAGGAAAGTGTGACCCACACAAAGGAAGAAAAAACAGGCAACAGAAACTGCCTGTGGCCCAAGATAGTAATTTGAATCCACATGAAAAAGCAGAGGGCTGGTAAAGGTAATTATGTAAATTTAAAAGACAAAATGCATAGTTCTTTTCCTATCTTTACTTAACTGATCCAAAAGCAATTATAAAATAAAATATGTACATAATTGTACTGTTGGACCTGTAACACATCGAAATGCCATATATTTGCCAGTAACAGCACAGAGAAGGTGGGTGGGAGCAAAGCTGTATTGGAGTAAAGAAGAGACAACAGATGGTAACTTAGATCCACAGGAACAAATGAAAAGAACCAGAAATGGTAAATAAGAAGGTTAATATAGCAAATTCTATAAATATGTACTTGCTTTTTTCTTTTCTCAGCTCCTTTAATAGACATAAAATGAGTAATTAAACATTAATTAATGTAATGTAATAATTATAACAATGTATATTGTTGGATTCAAAACACATATATGTACTATTTATAATAATAGCACCAAAATTGGGGAAGAGAGAATAGATGTGTATAAGAATAACATTTCTGTATCACACTGCAATTAAATTAGTATAAATCTGAAGTCGATTCTGATTACGATGTAGATGATAAGCCCTAGAGCAACCACTAAGAAATAAATTTTCTAAAAAGTGAAAAAGATAATTAAAGACAGCCATGTGAAGATGGACGCAGAGATTGGAGTGGTAAAGCTACGCACCACGGAATGCCAAGGATTGCCAGCAACCACAGAAGCTAGGAAGAGGCAAGAAAAGGCTTCCTCAGACTTCAGAGGGACTGTGGGCCTGCCAACACCTTGATTTTGGACTTCCAGCCTCCCAAACTATAAGAGAATAAATTTCTGTTGTTTTAAGCCACCCAATTTGTGGTAATTTGTGATAGCAGCCCTAGGAGGCTAATATAGACATCTAGAACTGTTGTTGAATGTTTTTGGAAATGGATGTTGGCATACGAGTTTTTCTAAAAATTTAGAAAGTAATGTCTCAGGAAAAAAATGCATTGTTATGGATTGAGTTGTATCCCCCATGTGTTTGAATTCTAACCCCCAATACCTCAGAATGTGACCTTACTTGGAAATAGGGTCATTGCAGATGTAATCAGTTACATTAAGATGAGGTTATGTGGAACTAGGGTGGGCCTAGTCCAATCCAATATGACTGGTATCCTCAAAAAAGGGAAAACGTGGACACAGACTTGAATACGGAGATAACACCATGTGAAAACTGGAGTTATACTGCCACAAGCAAGCAGAAGCTAGAGAAGAGACCTGGAACTGATCCTTCCCCAGTCCCTTTAGAGGGAACGTGACACCCTGATTACGGCCTCCTAAACTCCAGAACTGTGAGATAATATATTTCTATTGTTCAAGCCACTCAGTTTGTGAGTACTTTGTTACGGCAGCCCTCACAAACTGATACACCCACAATGCTATTTCTGAGCCATAACAACCGTTAATTTTTCGGTTTGTCTCTTTTCAGTTTCATCTCTATAAAACTGTAGATCCACGTTTACTTTATGCACAGATATATACATGTAATCTCCATCCAAATTATCAGAGGCAGGTTCCTCTTAATAAAATTATCCAAAACTTGGAAATCAAGGCAGAAAGATTATTGGGTGGCCTTCCAAACTCCAGCTGGAGACTGTCTAACAAGCTGGTCTGAGCCACTCTAAAGGGAGGTAATTTGGACTTACTATTTACCATTGATTAACGCCCAGTCTCTATTAAGTTACATATTAGCTGGCGAAGATCAATAAGGCATACATTACTTTTTTTCTGGTAGAGACTAAAATGATTTCTGTCCTATAGAAAAGATAACCCCCAAAGATTACCGTTTCATTGCTCTGTATCTAAATTAGCAATCTTATTTCAGCTTGCTTTCTTTTGGTAACTCTCTTTCAAACTCTCATATCCTCCTTTGAAACAGGTTTACCATCTTGCTAATTCTCTCATTAATGAGTTCAAAAAAATCTTTGACATCTGTACACTATATATTTGTATGAGTCATGATTTTAATTTTTTGAAAATTATACTTGACATTCCTTAGAAGAGTAGTTCCCAAACTTTCAGAGTTCATGAAGAAGAAAAATTATTAAAATAAAATGAAGTTGGCTGACTGAGATAGGGTTGCCAATTTTAATTTTCCAAGTAATGTCAATTTTAAAATTACAGACACAGAAATAATCTATTAATACCACCATTTCATAAAAGGCAGTGCATGGCTTTTTTACACCAAGAGAACAGAATAAAATGTAGTATAAACTATGTAACATTATGAAAATTTGCCCCATTCTATTTATTCTTCTCACTGTACAGTATATTGGTGAAAACGAGCATAATTTAGGAGGCACTGCCTACAGATGACTGGTTTCCTTCCTACTTGTGCAGTCTCTTTTATTCACTCATTTAAAGTCTTTACTTAGGGCTTTCTGTGTCCTAACAAGAGCCTGCTATGTGGCAAAAGAGCATCAATTACATGTCAGGGAGGCATCTTCTATATACAAACAAAGTTTCTGACATTGGGGGAAATATATTCTAGTGGAGAAAGATGCATTAAATAACCCCTCCAATATAATTAAAATTGTGCTAAATATTATAAGGAAAAAGCATACATTTAATAGTGTGCCCTGAGCTGCTTCTCAGTAACTTCTCAGTGAAAACTGCTACCTTGATAGAAAGGCCCAGAAAATTATTCTCAGAGTTGCTTCTCTCAATAAAAGGAAGCCACTTTCCTCTCCTTAAAAGTTAAATATGTGACTCTGCTTGGTGGTACCAGATCACCAATAATAATAGACCTTGACTTGTATAGCCACCTGGGCTTAACAGGAACCCTCAGAAAGAGCAGAGACCTCCCACCTCTTCTTTCCCATTTTCATCCCTAGAAGAAAGGAGCTGGGCATTGAATGGTCCCTTCTAGATGAAATAAACAAATTAAAATGAGGTCAGTTCATAGTCTTTTTAAGAGCACAGAAGTGCTTTGTTGCAGTTGATATAAAGTTATACTGTTAATTAGCTCAGCAGCTCCACAGACTTGGGCCCTAAGGCTGTAAAGCAGTCCTACAAGGAGGGAAGAAGGGCATTATCATATGCAAATCTCCCTTATCATAAACTTTCTGGAGATAAATTTTGACTTGGTTGAAAAAGTGTGGGCAATTTGAGCTTCAGGAAAGTTTGTAAATACATGAGTGAGGAGGCCAAACACTTCCTGCTCTCCCATACAATGTCATGGAGAGTTAACTGAAAGACAAGAAGCCAAAACTCAAAAATTTAGGACCAAAGACACTTGCTTTACTAAGGGTGGCGATGAATCCTAGAAGAGAAAGACATCATCAGGTGTTTGGACTGGAATTCTGAGACTATGAGGTTGGTCGAGGAGCAGAGAGCATCTGACTCCTAGAGAGCACAGTTTGCTGCATATTGCAAGCACGAAAGTGGTTGGTGGATTTCTCTTTGTTGTATAGTCAAGGAATACTCCCTGTATGTTTGCGTGTGAACGTAATTCAACAAAGTAGCACTTTGTAGGTTTGGCAGAGGACTAGGACAATGAATAATCTTCTCATTCTTCTGCCATCCCCAAGATTAATCTGCATTCCACTGTAGTGTTCATAGCTAGGGGATGAGCCATATGGGTGAGGCTCACCCAAGGTTGGGATGAAAGTCTGCTATAAACTTCTGAGGAAGCTCGAGGGATAATTATTTAATTTATAGAAAACTAGCCAGGTAAGATATTCTGAGGACTAAAGGCCATTTTGCCACTCACGATAAGAAAAAAGAAATTTGATGAAAAGTTTAGTAGTGTCAACTCTCTGCTCCTCAGTAGACAACCAGAGAAGCCCATTGATCAACGAAGACTAAGTTTATTTGACTTACAGCAGTGAGGAAGAACACCAACTTGAAAAAATAATGGTTGCTTCTCAAAATAGGGAAATTATGGAAGAGTATTTATAGGGTTTTAGGGCCAACTAATTTGGGAGATTTCAAGCTGAGTCCTGCAAGGTGGGTAACTTCTCAGGATTTGGCAGAGTTTATGATATAATAACTTTGGATTGATGGGCACAGCAAGATGAGGGACTTAAAGAGAGTCTTGATAAATACATTTCTAGTTTTGATAAGTAAGCTGTTAAGTTGGTTCACGGGCTTATCTTCTTGGGAGCAAGTAATTCCTAAAGCAAGCAAGTACCTATTTTTGCTCTGACCCAGTATTGTTTAAAATAGGGACAGGAAAGTTTGCCTGGTCCCAGTATTGTTTAACATAAAATGTAGGAATTATGTTGCTTTCAGTTCTCAGGAATCCTGTTGGTCTTTCTCTAGCCTAAGCTGCAGGATAGACCATCATCACCTAGGGATGTGACAAATCAGGGTGTATATCATTGTTTGATATGTTTTGGTCATGTGAAGAGTTTCTGAGGGTTGTCATCCAACCTCTATTAGTGACAGATTTTCTTGTTCATTTTGTTGGAGGATCATGTTTGTATCATTTCATGGAACAGCATCTGCACAGCGGAATTTGAGACTCCAGAGAACATATCTTTGAGAGTTGCAACATGGACAATTACTAAGAGAGAGATTGTGGTACGATTGTGATATGCGTAATCACTTTTAAGGCAGGAGCCAAGAGTAAACAAATAAAAAAGAACTAATACCATTCTCAATCTGAAAAGGCCACACAACCAAATATGAGGATACTAGCAAATTACATAATTTTATGATTTTTATGTTTGCTTCCCAGATAATTTTAGTATGGTACTAGTAAATATCCAGAGGTCTGTAGCAATGTAAGTACAACATTCTTTCCCTAAGTCCCATCTGAAAAGAATGTTGTACACATGTACCACCTTGAAAGACCTCTATTTTGAACCACCTGTCCAAATTTATGAACCTCTTGGGTGAGGAATTCTATTGCCTCAGTAATGTTGTCATTCTTCTGCTATTCTCTGTACCATTGCCTGTAGAATTCTACTTTTCAAGCCCCATGGAAAGTGTGAAATAAGGAAAAAACAGTCGAAAATATTCCTTTGGTGGTTATTTTTTAAATGTAAATTGAAGCTCAGAATTTTTTCCTTTTTGAATTAAATTATCTAAGTATCTGTTTTTCTTAGAAGGGAAATGGGTGGATCAAAATGGACCCAGGGTGATATTAAGAACCATTCTGAAGGCCATCATCAGTTTACTGACATTATTGATCCCTGTTCAACTTACAGATTTCCGATTACAGTCAATAGTCTTTTGTGCTTCAAATACTCATATATGGATATCAAATAGAACAGGCATGGCACAAATTCCATTACCTGGTGCCAGGGCAATTCTATTTGACATCCACATATGAGTATTTCCACTGAAAGCAGATCATTGTGTGGCTCCTAACTACTAGTATTGGATTTAAATCACAAAAGACTATTGACTGCAATCTGTAAATTGGACAGGGATGAACATTTAGCTTAACTAATGCACCTTTCTTACAAGGTCTGTAAAAGTGAGGCGACCTCTCAGTATATGCCATCTGTTCCTTAGATTTTTCGATGCTCTATTTCTGTGAAAGCTTGATTGCAAAGGCTAGCTCTTCTGTGTATTTCTTTTTTCTACAGAAAAAGGAACACTCCTTTCTAGGTTTGACATACAAGAGACTTTAGATTTCTGTTTGGTCTGTTGTAGTTTTTGCCATCTAAATAAGTTGCTTGGTGGTTGAGTCCAATTAGCAAGGATTATAACAAGGAATGCGTTTTGTCTGATTTGTGACAAAGAAATGGTACCAAATGAAGCTGGGTAGCTCCCAAAGTAAAATGAGTACAAACCAAACATTATGTTTGATTGTATGCTTTAACCAAGTCACAGTCAAATTATAGGCAGGTATTGGAATCATGCCAAGAAGTATGTAAGTATGCAAAAAAATTATTAAGTTTAGGAACTTTATAGGTGTCATGGTTAAGAAATAGTAAGTGTCTGTTAACTACTAGGAATCTTAAACCAGAAAAGAGGAAAGAAAATATTTAGGGAAATAGAGAAAAAAAATAATGCAAATTAGAGGATGGGAATCAGTGGTTCTGGTCATCTGGATCTTATTCATGGGTCTTAAATGGAAGCAGTCTATTATTCACAGTTGTCTCCTTGATCTGAAGGTCTTTGTTAGAAGCTATCTCCACCCACAAAATCATGTGTTTCTTGAGGATTCCTAAGGACCCTCAGCTTGAAGTCTGGCTGGGACAGGTTTTTAGTGTTTTAGGGATGAATTATATCTCTTTAGTTAAAAGATGTAGATATAAGGGTCCACACCCTATAGTTTTTCTCTTGTATTATTTATTAACAGGAGCCACTAAGGTTCTTTTCATCAAGTCTCAAGAACAGTTTTTCTGTGATGTTTCTTCTAAAGACTAAATCTCCTCGAGAATTAACAGAATGGAAGAAAGTTAAATTCTCTTGAGGCAGAAAACACAGTAAGTTTGTAAGGATATAGTCTTACTCTGAGAGTAAGAACATATTATGAACAGAGAGGACACTGACAAACCTCCAGGGCTTTTAGATTTGTGCTGTAAAGTGTGCTATGATTGTCCCTGATTAAAATAGGTATCGAGACTGAGTAATCTACAAATCAAATCTTTTTTTAGACAATTATACCAGTCTGTGTACATGAACATTAGTATGCTTCTAATGTAAAAGTGTACACAGTTATTGAAATATTTTGTTATATTAGACTTAATATAATCTAGTTTCAGGCAATATTTTAAAAATATACAATAATAAGTAAAAATGATTATTAGTAACCTATCTTTTCTCAAAAGTAAGAAACCTTTGGTTAAAATTCAGAGAAATATCTTAGTGATAAAAAGGAAACTTTGTTACCGAACAAAGAATGGCTGAAAAACTCACAAATTTGGTGAAAGAAAATAAGTCAACATCCAAGAAGCTCAGCAAATTCTAAACAGGATAAACTTTAAAAAAAAATCTTTCAAACACATTGTAATCAAACTTCTGGAAGTCAAATATAAAAAGAGAATTCTTGAAAACAGCCATTGAAAAGTGCCGACATTTTGAATGACTGAAGATTTCTCATCTTCAGATGAGAAAACCCAGAAACCGAGATCAGAAGATAGTGGAACAACATTTTTCAAGTGCTGAAAGAAAAGAACTATCACCCCAAAATTCTATAGCCAGTGAAAATATCCTTCAGGAATAAAGGCAAACACATTCTTAGGTGAAGGAAAACGAAGAGAAATTACTGCCTTTAAAATAACTGCTAATTTTTTTTTCAAGTAGAAGGAAAATGATAACAGAGTGAAACCTGGAACTTTACAAATCAAGGAAGAGAAATTGAAATGGTAAATATCTGCATTAGTTTCCTAGGACGGCCATAACAAATTACTATAAACCTGGTGTCTTGAAACAACAGCACGTTATTCCCTCATAGAAGTCCAAAATCAAGGTATTGGCAGGACTGGACGCTCTCCAAAGACTCTAGGGGAGAATCCTTCCTTGCCTCTCTCAGCTTCTGGTTGCTGTAAGCATTCCTTAGTTTCTGTGACTGCATCACTTCAATATCTGCCTCGTTGTCACATTACTACCTCCTCTTCATGTTTGTATCTTCTCTTCTGTCTCATATGTACACTTCTCATTGGATTTAGGGCCCACCTGGGAAACCCAGGATGATCTCATCTTGAGATACTTAATTACATTTGCAAAGACCCTTTTTCCAAATAAGGTCACAATGACCTCTTATGTGCTTTAGTATATATATGGCTTTTGAAATTAAAAATTATAACATTTTGAGATTAGATTTTCTATGCACTTCTTTCTATGTGTCAGTTGTAATATATTTCACAAGTACAACATGGTGGATAAAGGGACATGTGTTTGCTGTAAGGTTTCTATATTTTGTCTGAAGTGGCAAAATATTAACTTTAAGTTTATATTTTAAGTTAATTAATTACAGAAAGTTAGGCATGTATATTGTAATCCCTAGAGCAA
This sequence comes from Stenella coeruleoalba, assembly GCF_951394435.1. Classification (NCBI taxonomy): domain Eukaryota; kingdom Metazoa; phylum Chordata; class Mammalia; order Artiodactyla; family Delphinidae; genus Stenella; species Stenella coeruleoalba. Next base: position 90,716,775 of record NC_137150.1, read on the forward strand.
ACACTGAAAAAATATATATGAGAAAGCATAGTAAAAAGAGCCAATAATTAAATGGTTTACTAAAAAATACTTAAGTAATTCAAAAGGAGAAAAAAGGGGAAACAGAACAAAAAACAGAGGGACTAATAGACAACTAATAATAATATGCTAGACTTAAATCCAACCATATTAAAAATTACATTAAAAGTACTATTTTTAAATTAAAAAGAACAGATATTGTCAGATCAGTTAGAAAAACAAGACCCAACTATATGCTGTCTATAAGAAACCCACTTAAATTATAATGATATATAATAAATAGGTTAAAAACAAAAGCCTGAAAAATGATATACCATGCAAATACTCATGAATAAAAAGAAGCTGGAGTGCCTATATTAATATCAGACAAAAAAGACTTCAGAACATGGAAAATTACTAGGAATAAAGAGGGACTTTACACAACTATAAAGCACTCAGTTTACCAATGAGACATTAAGATTTTAAATGTGTACACATTAGCAACAGAACTTTAAAAACTTTGTTTAAAATGATGCAAATGCTGATAGAATTTAAAGGAAACAGACGAGTCCAGAATTATACTTATAGACTTTAACATTCTTCTCTCAATAATTATATAAAAAGTAGATAGAAAATCACCAAGGATTTCAAAGCCTTGAACAATGCTATCAACCAATTAATCTGATTGTCATTTTTAAAGCACTCTATTCAACAAAAACAGAGTACATATTTTTTTCAAGTGCACATGGAATATTCACCAAGATAGCCAATGTTATGAGTCACAAAAAACTTATATTAAAACAAATGAAATAATATAAATTATATTCTCTAACTACAAAGGAAATAAAATAGAAATCAACACCAGGAAACCTGGAAAGTCCCTAAATATTTGTAAATTAATTAACATAATTCTATAGAAAATATGGGTCAAAAAGGAAGTCTCAAGGAAAATCAGAAAATATTTTGAAGAAATAGGAAATAGAACATATTAAAATTTGTGGGATGCAGTTAAAGCAGTCCTTAGAGTGAAAGTTATAATACTCAGAGCACATACTGGAAAACAAAGTTGTCTCAAACCAGTAAGGTAAGATTTACATTAATAAACTAGAGAATCAGTGCAAACTACACCAAAAACAAGCAGAAAGAAGGAAATAATAAAGAGAGGAACGGCGATCAAGAAACTGGAAACAAAAAAAAGAGGAAAACCAATAAATGCTAAAAAAAATTTCCTTGAAAAGATTAATAAATTGATATACCTCTAGCAAGACCAATGAAGAACAAAAGAAAAAAGGCACAAAATACCAATATTAGTGAGGAGAGAAAAGATATCACTGCAGTCTCACAGACATTAAAAGGATAATAAGGGATTACTATGAATAACTCTTAAGCACATAAATTTGACAGCTTAGATGAAATAGACTGATTTCTTGAAAGATAAAACAAAAAGAGAGAGAGCGTGAAGAGTCCCATATCTATTTAAGAAATTGAATTCACTGTTAAAGATAGTCCAAAAAAGAAAACTCCAGGCTCAGATGATTTCACTAGTAAATTATACCAAACACTTTTGGAAGAAATAACACCAATTTTGCATAATCTCTCATAAAATCTCTCATAAAATAGAAGGACCATCTCCCAATTTATTTTATGTAGTTAACCTTACACTGATTCCAAACACAGACAAAGAGAGTATAAGAAAAGAAAACTGTAGACCAATATCTCTCATAAACACAGATGCAAAAATCCTCAACAAAATGTAGTAAATTAAATTCAGCATAATATGAAAAGAACAATACATCATGATCAAATGGGGTATATCTTGGGAATGCAAGGCTGGTTCAACATTCAAAAATCAATCGTTAACTCACTATACTAACAGACGTAAGAAAAACCACATGGTCATATCAATTGATGCAGAGAAGTTATTTGATGAAATTCATGTCCATTTATGATAAAACCTCCTCACAAACTAAAAGGAAGATGGAACTTTTGCAATACAACAATGGGCATCTGCAAAAACAAAAAATAATAACCTACCTCTAACATTATATCTGGTGGTAATGCAGACTGGAACAGCTCATCTGGAAACGTTTGGCAGTTAAACATACATCTATCACATCTGGTTCCTAGGTTCTTACTCTAGAAAAATAAAAACTTATGTTCACACAAAAGCTTGGATGTGAATTTTTATAATAATAGTATTATTCATAATTGCCTCAAAGGAGAAACAAACCAAATGTTCTTCAATGGGTGAATTGATAAACCTTGGAATACTTTTCAGCTATAAAAAGGAATGAACTACTGACACACACAACAGTGTGGTTGTATGTTTTATACTAAGCTAAAGAAGTCAATCTTTAAATTTATATGACATTCTGAAAACGGCAAAACTATAGGGACAGAGAAATGGTGCTTACCAGGCTTACGTGTGAGAGGAGAGTGACTACCTCCTGGGCAGTAAGGAGGAATTTGGCGGGAGTTTGGGGATTGTTCTATATCCTGTTTGTGTGGAGCTTACAAGAATCTGTGCATGTGTGGGGAATTCCCTGGCAGTCCAATGGTTAGGACTCCCCACTTTCACTGTGGAGGGCCTGGGTTTGATCCCTGGTCGGGGAACTAAAAAAAAAAAAGAATCTGTGCATGTGTTAAAACTGTACACAAAAACACAAAGTTCACTCTATGTAAATTTAAAAAGGCTAATATAGAGATTATATATATTTATTAAAATATATTTATTTACCTATAGATTTTTAAATATGTAAATAAATATATAAATTTAAAAATAAAACAAACCATATTTATTGTCTTGTATACATATTATGATTTCTCCATAGTCAATTTTATTAATTTTAACAAAATTTTTACTTTTAACTAAATTAACCAACTTTTACTTTTTAAGCTATATGAGGAAACTAGAAGATAAACCAAAATAAGTATAGCTAATTTTTTATGAGCATATATTTTATTTTACTTAAACAAATTTTAAGATGGCAAACTAAATGTATTTACTATCATTTGAATACATTTGCCTATCTCCTTAATTTTTAGTAATTCCCTATATAAAAATAAATGATAAAGGAAATTTAAAACTATGTTTAATGACCAAAGTGTTATATTTTTCTTATCTAGAGATTATCCACATATCCAAAGATGATTTATTAAATAACACAATTTAACATTAGTCTAAAATCTTAAACTAAAGGTCTGGAAAAAATTTAAATCAGAATCTCCTGTGATTTAGATTAGCATTAGAAAAGTTCACAAGGTTAAACACTTTAAAAAATCTGTCAGTTCAATTTCATTTATTAAAAATATTTAAATATTTTTTCCAATTTTAAACAATTCTCTAGAAAAAAATTATACCTCCCAAGACACATGGAACTAATGGAAGAAATTTTTAAAATAGTAATCATTACAAATTAAGCCCAAATCTTGTACTACTTAAAATATTGTGGAAACATTATCTTTTATGTGGTGATAAAACCAGGGAAAAGACATGGAGTTGTTTAGGGAATTCTCTGGCAGTCCAGTGGTTAGGACTCCGCACTTCCACTGCATGGGGCACGGGTTCCATTGCTGGTCAGGAAACTAAGATCCCACAAGGCATGCATCGCAGCCAAAAGCAAAAGGAAAAAAATTAAATCACTCTAATTTGTTCAAAGTTCATCTATTTATCAGGCATGTTTTAAGACCATTGAAGTAACTTCAAAAGGTCTGAGTGTCTAGCTTTTCTTCTCATCTGGAATCAAAGGTGATTATACAAATTCACAGTTAAACCTTTTCTTCTGAGTTACTGTTTTAGCTGGGAAAACATACAAATGAATACAGTTAACATTTTCTCTCTCTCTCTTTTTTTAAAAAAATTCTTGACAACCTAGAGTAGATATTTCTAGAGTGTGTAAATTAGTACAAAACAATATTTTTATGATCAATTAATCTCTAAAGTTTCCCAAGAGTAGGGAAAAGGAGAGAGAAAGAAAGGAAAAGGAAAAAAGAACTAGCTGGCTTTAGGCAAATATAAAATTATTATTGAAAAAGGCTAATTATGTCCTCTCTACAAGGAGGGAGTAGGCTTAGATGTGAGAAAATCCATCTTTACACTTAAGCACTCTCGGGCTAGCACGAATGTGAGCACACACATACACCCACACACACAGGGTCAGACAAGGAGACAGAGAGGCAGACACAGGCAGAGACAGACAGAAAGACAGACCAATTAAGCCAGTTTAAACAGTACCATGTGATCCAGAGAACCCACTCCTAAGCATGTATCTAGAGAAAACTATAATTCTGAAAGATACTTGCACCCCATTGTTCATAGCAGCACTATTTACAATACCCAAGACATGGAAACAACCTAAATGTCCATTGACATATGAATGGATAAAGAAGTTGTATATATATACACAATGGAATATTACTCAGCCATAAAAAAGAATGAAATAATGCCATTTGCAGCAACATGGATGGACCTAGAGATTATCATACTAAGTTGAAATAAGTCAGACAAAGACAAATATCATATAATATTGCTTACATGTGGAATCTAAAAAAATGATACAAAAGAACTTATTTACAAAACAGAAATAGACTCACAGACATAGAAAACAAATTTATGGTTACCAAAGGGGAAAGGAGTTGGGAGGGATAAACTGGGAGTTTGGGATTAGCAGATACAAACTACTATATATAAAATAGATAACCAACAAGGACCTACTATATAGCACAGGGAACTAGACTCAATATCTAGAAAATAATCTAAAAAATAATATAGATATATATGTATATGTTTATATATATATATGTTTATATATATATTTATATAGCTGAATCACTTTGCTGCACACCTGAAACTAACACGGCTTTGTAAGTCGACTATATTTCAGTAAAAAAAAAATAGTAACTCAGGCCTTTGATAATTCTATCAAGTGTACAATTTAAAACTCCAATATCTTTTGATCCCTGAAGTACAAAGCTAAAAAGGAAGATTCCTCCTTTGTTATCAAAGTGTTCTCTCTTTTATATTGACAAAACAGAATCTTGTAAGGGTTTCTTCCCTTCTCCTTTGAATGTATGTCTCAAATGAATAATCTTATTCTTGTTAAAATTTCCCCAAAGTGGCCACTGAATATTAGTGGCAGAATTATGCTAGGTACAGAAAAATGCACATGAAAGAAAACAGAAATCAAGGAGGCACTCAGCGAGGCAGGCAAACCGATAGAGAGGATCCCATTAGAATTACAGTGATTACCAAAAATGATGCTTGTGCAAACCTCTAATCTCTAGAAACTGACCAAAGATTATTTGTCACCAGCTGGGGTCCAGTGACCCCTCCATCTCTGGGTAGACAAAACCAAATGAAGCAGTTCTCAGGGATACAAAGATAAGACTGAGGAAGATCCTAATAAGATGTTGAAAAAGTGTCACAAGTCAAAGAGTGTCCAAGGAATTTGATCTGGCAAGAACTCCTGGACTTGGCAGTTCACAGGGCTGACTTGAGGACATGCTTCTCATGTTCATGTCTGTCCTCTTCTTTAACTTTTGTCTACAGACTCAAACAGAAAGTGACAGGAGAAGACAGGGAAACAAACAGAAGCAGGTTCCACCATGTATAAAGGATTTCAATAGGGAAGAGCCAATCAGTGATTGTATCTGGAGAACTGCTCTGAACCTTCTGATAAATGATCAAGTGGTACTATCTACAGAAGGTAGAATGAATGACAGACTAAAAGTTTCACCTGATCATAGAAATTATGTAATACATGGTTCTCAGTTTATCAGGTGCTGAGCTTGCTGAGAATTTCTTGCTCATAAAGTCATGTGAAGATTATAATTTTTACTTATTCATTTCAGTTTATTTACCTACTGAGTAGTTTGAGGTTTGATTTCACTAAAAGGTACTGGGGCATAAGAATGCCATTTATGAAATACTTTAGAAGTGGTGATAAACTTGTGGTATGTAAACATGAATTCGATCTTGTCCCAAACTTCAAGGGGTTTTTAGTCTAGTAGATAATCATTTAAAGTAATAGGAGGGCATCCGTGTGTTGTTCCTGTCTTTAGGAAAATATGGTTCCAGTGTTTAAAATTATGTTTACTACTAGTTTATGATAAATACTTTAAAAAAATCACATTGTGGAAATGTTTTTCAATTCCCGTTTTCTAAGAGATTTTTATCAGGAATATGGTTGTCTTTTCTGCATCCCTTGATATGATCATGTGATTTTCTTCTTTAATAAATGTCTTACTATTGAACTGCTCTTTTGTTTCTAATATGAAACACACTTGCTCTTATACTTCTTTATTACACTTTTGGAATAATTTTTTAACACTGTATTTAGGATATTGGCATCTGTATTCATAAACACTCTTTCAAGTTTCACTAGGCTAGCTTAACTAGAGCTACAAGTTGATTTTAAGAGTGAATAGGAATTCCTTGTTTCAGAAGTGTTTGATAGACTCTTTCTCCAAAACCTCTAGTCCTCTTGCCTTTTGGGGGTGAAAATCTTTTCATTTTTTTCTTACCTGTTTGATTTATCCAATGCCTCCACAAGTATGTACTGAATGTCTCTCATCCAGTGCCTCTGTGAGGTGCTCTGGGTAGGGGCATTTACTATGTTGAGCAGTGCAGTCACGACTCCTGCCTTCTGCCTGTGTGGGTCTTCAGGATCTATTCAGATTGCCTACCTCCTCTTGAAGCAGTTTGGCTGCTTTCCTAGTGTATGATATGTTTCATCTGGATTTTCAAATTTATTGCCATAGCGTATACAATAAGTATATCTCCCTTTATATTTCTAATAGTTTATGTTTTTTTTTCTTTTTATTTCTTGGTCAGGAAGTGGTATATAAAAGAAGATCTAAAAAGATGCATTATTATAATAATCACTCATGCTTACATCATACTTCCAATCTGTTCTGTTTTTCTTGTATTATTTTATATAACCCTCATGAAACCCTATGAAGTAGATCTAAACTGAAAGCTTATGCCCTTTTAGAGACCCTATGCCAATTTTCTATACCTGGCATATTGACATCTGATTTTGTATCTTGCCATTATTTCTTTTTCCTGAAGGAACACTTCTATTCCTTTTTTTTCTTTTGTCTTTTTTTTAGCTTAAGTATTTCACTGTCTCTGTAAGAAATAAACACTAGAGAGAAGAAATGAGGTCAAGAACAATACCACAAAGGAAAAGATAGAAAATTTTTAAAAAGAAATACCTCTTGCTATCTGTTTTGTTTAGGAGCAAATGTTTACTTGTTAAATGACTGGAGTGAACATTCTAAAAGCTCTCACAAGACGAAGCTAGGAAAAAGTAGATATACTGAAATTGTAAACATTATAAAACCTGCTTGGGTGGACAGGAACCAGAAGATAATATTCTCAAATATTTGTCTTAGAGAAGAGGTCCTGGAATTTAATTTGGGTAGGTACAGAAGGCAGAACTAAACTAACAACAGTTTACCAGGAAGCAGATATTAAATAAGCATGAGGAAGAACTTTCTAGGAATTGGAGCTTCTGTCTATGAAGGGGGGGACTGCCTCACAGTGTAGTGAATTTCCTCCTCATATAGGGTGACCGTATGAAATTTGAGAGTAAAATAATTATAGTTGCATAATTTTTTTTTTTTTTTTTGTGGTATGTGGGCCTCTCACTGTTGTGGCCTCTCCCGTTGTGGAGCACAGGCTCCGGACGTGCAGGCTCAGCGGCCATGGCTTACGGGCCTAGCCGCTCCGCGGCACGTGGGATCTTCCCGGACCGGGGCACAAACCCGTGTCCCCTGCATCGGCAGGCGGACTCTCAACCACTGCGCCACCAGGGAAGCCCTAGTTTCATAATTTTAAAAGTAAGTATTTACTGATTGATAAACTGGTTTTGTTTTATTGGTGGCCTTGTATAATAAAAATTCTATTCAGAAACTTTAAAAATGAAATTCTTAATAAGAAGATAAATCTACGTATATTAAAGCAAAATATAAAAATGACTTATATGGATTATCCATATATTCAAATTATATAAGCAGAGTTTTTTGTCTTATTTGAATACTTTCTTATTTTAAAACTTTTTTTGTACTTGTTTGAATACTTCAATCAGTACTTTACAGGTTAGGGCATCTTTGTCTTTATTTCCTCTACATATTTCACATATATCAGCCCTATAATTCCCCTATTTCCTCAAGAATCCACTGACTGGCAGGCTGACATCTTGGGGTACCCTGTGGGCTGGGGTGAGGCCGTGACAAGAATCGCTGCCTCAGCCACACCCCACTGGCTGGACCATCACTAAGCTAGCAGGGCAGGAAGCATCCAGATGGTATTTGTAAGCATTTCCTTTTATTACTGAGTGTCCTGCATGATCTCCTTGGGAGATTGGTGTTAGTTGCTTTGTTCATAGAAAGGTTTGGGCATCTGTCAGATTTAACCATGCACTAGAGTGGGAACTCCACTCCCTGCACAAAATCTCAATTGGTCTCAGCTGAGTCAGAGCTGAAGCTGGAAAAGTGAAAGTCGACCAGACCCATCTTAGCATTTTTAATGAACTATTACTAATAATACTAGGTTAAAAATGAAGAACCCAGGGCATGCTAAATTAAACAGGCCAAAAATATGATGGCGTAAGAAGAGACCATCCTTGCCAAACCAGCTGTGAAGATCTCAGACATGCAGAGTTGTTTTCTCTTTTATTAAGCATAATTCTGCACAGGCAGAGGAATTCAACATAAAAATTCATGGGGTTTTTAAGTATGTCTAAAATGTCCTGTCTCTAGCGCTGTTTGTTTGGTGCATTATTCATCAAAAGTTTTCCTCCATCCCTGTCGGAGCCTGGAGACATTGGAGACCTCTGAGAAGGGACGATTGTAGCCGACTGCTACTGAGTGATGGAACTGAGGGACCTGCACTTGAATCTGGGCTCACTACCTACTGGTCTTGAGCCCTCAGTGTCTCCTTTTTCTCTGTAAATTGGAGATAACAGTAGTAACTATGTCACAAAGTTGCTATGAAGATTAAATCACCCAACATTTGTAAAATAGCTTTCACTATGCAATTGTTAAATAAAATAAAATCAGTTCCCCAGCCATGTGGGAGAGAAAAGGAAATGTGTTGTTCTACCGTGTTCTGTTCTTCAAACTGACTGTTGAGAGAGTTCCTCTTCACTCTCTACAAGGAAAGAATTACTTTCAGTGCTAAAATAAGAATCCTATTTGATATGGTGACGAAGACACAATGACACGAATGCTGCTACTCTCAAAGGGCCTTTAATGCAAGACCATCTTGCTTGTGATTAGAAACTTAATTAAGGGCTTTTAGGTCCCTGCACTCTGGTTAGGAGATACCCTTAAGATTCTGAAACCCGGAACTACCCAGGATATTTTCTGCAAAGAGCATCAGCCGTGGACAGTAAGTAGCAGCCTCAGGGAGGAAAATTAGAATGAGCGGAAAATCTCTTCAGACTCCTGTGATAGTTACAAGGGAGAACAAAATGTTAGCACTGTAAACAGGACCATGACTCATCATCATATGGCCTCTGAAATTATGGTCATGAAAATCAAAATGCTGTACATAAGAAATCATACAGCAGCTTTGATATACTGTAAGATTATGTCATTATTCTGGTTTTAAATTTAACTGCCTGTCATTCCACGCTTATGCTAACCCCAACAGTGTGGGGCATTCAGTATTTTTTTTTTCATTCCAGAATAAAATGTTCTTTAACTGGAAAACTGTTCAGATGAATCACAGCCTAGGAAGTACACGTGGGCAGTTCATAAAATAAAAGCATTACCTTTGCTAAAGCATCAGAATAATAATTTTTTTTAGTAACATGCACTTTGCATTCAGTGGTAATTACTATGTTTTTAAAAACAGCAGTTGAAAAAAAAGCGTACTACTTATTACTGACCTGCTGACTCACCTGAATTTTAGTGCCTCTAGATGACGCCAGATTGATTTTTTTCAAAGATAACGTCCCAGGTTTAGCCATGTATTAGGGTAAGCTGGTCATGGCATTCACACTTCTCTGACATCACTTCTGTCACCTAGTTAGGACAGTCTGAGTTCCAGTTCTTATTCTTCAGACACTGTGATGAAAGAAGTTTGAGATTATGTATTGACAGGTAGCTCCTGTCTCCCACAAAATCAAAGGGTCAGGCTCAAAGCATTTACCCATGGAGTGGACCTGTCTCAATTAAAACTTGCTGAAAAGCTCTCTGCATGGCTATGTTATAAAGGAGTTAGTTGCTAAGGGATAAAGACCTGATTAGCCACATGAGAACCTAGGAGCACTTTCACCCACAGCTCACATGCATTTCCATCTGTTCAAATGCTCAGACCCTTCAAAACAGAAGGCTGAGAATAAGAACATGATCAATGAAACTCTTCCTCTTAAATTTCAGGGCTTCCTAATACACCCCATAACTTCATGTAACAAAGAACAATTTGTGAAACAAGGAACAAAGTTTTTAGGAGTTGAGGTGTTTTTTTTGTGTGTAAGGAGAAGGCTCTTGCATTTCAAGTATCTGTAGTAACAGAATTTGAGTTTTTATTAACTTTACTAGTAAGAAGTCAGCTTTTTCATAGGCATAAATCCTTTATTGTTTCATCAGTGAAGGACCAAGTAATTTATATTTGAAGCTTAGGCATATAGCTGTACTGATTTGCTTAATGCAGAAGGTGGCAAGCTATGGCCTGCAGACCCAATCTAGCCTTCACCTATTTCTATAAATATTTGTTGGAACTCAGCCACACTCATTCATTTAGATATTGTCTACAGCAGCTTTCACTCAGAGACTATGTTCAGAATGTAAAATAATTTCTGTTTGGTCCATTACAGAAACAGTTTGCTGATCTCTGGATTAATACATATTTTCATAAAACCCTCATGGATTTTCTTTGTGGCTTCTTGCATAATGGGTCCTGGTAGAGAGAGGAAAGTATGTAGGTGCAGCTGAGCAAAGATCTATTCAGTAGTTTTATACTCTGTGCTGCCTTTGTTTACCCATCCAAGCAAAGTTGCTTCTTACTTCCTTTGTGTCTCTTTAGACTCTAGAGATAAGTCTCTTTTTGCAGTCATTGGTTTAAATGCTTGTCTTTCCTATTTGATATCGAGTAACTTGAGAGTAAGGCTTGCGCTTGACTTAATTTTTTATTTTAAAATCTAACCACAATACTTGTTATAATACTAAAAATTTTAAGGAGTTGAATTAAATTGGGCAGAATTTCCCAGCAACCTAAAGCAGAAGCATTTTATGATGGGTGCAAAGAGTCAAAGAATGCATTCTCCCTCAGAGCATTTTAAATTATTTTTAAAATAACATGAACTCTAATCCTAGGATTATATGGAAGAACAGGAGTTGAAAGCCTCTGATACACCTTGATCATATAGCTCAAAATCAGTAACCAGGAAGCATGTTTAACAAAGATGGAGATTTAGTTTTTGCTTTTAATTTTTCTTTTGAAATAGTTAAAACACTGTGAACTCCTATTCATTGAAATGATGAGGGAATGGGATTTTTTAGTTAATCTAATAATCTGGCTAGTTATTATACAGTTATAAGTTTTCAATTTTTAGGGGGAAGATGATGAAATCAACAGTGATAAAACCATCTGGACAAATTCTAAACTTCCTTTGATTGTAAACTTGATTCAAAAGGCACTTCAGAATTTTGAAGTAACAGTTATAATGGACATAAATAGTAGGTGGTCAAATACTTATTTATTTGCATTCTACACTTCAAAGTAGACAGTCTGAGAAACTGGGCTGAAAAGATGCTGACCCTATGGTATATTTTGAAAATTGCTTCAAAAATTCCTGATATCAGCTTGTTTACTTGTCATTTAAATTTTTCACATAAAAGTAAATTGCAGTTAAAAAAAAAACCTTTCAGTTATTTGAGTTTCTAGGCTATTTACATTGTAGACAAAGGAAAGTTTTACAGTTTTTAAATACCATGAGAGTTGGCAGGGTTCTAAAATACTTTTCCTTTCAGTTTTGATGTCAGTAATAAGTATTAGTTTGTACCCATTTTAAACAGCAGAAGCAAATATTCTTCTATCAGTCTTCTTCCAAAATTGGTTTTCTGTCTCATTGTCCAAAGTGATGATTGTTATGGGCCTAGATAGAGATGAGCATAAATCCTGACTCAGCCACTTATTATTTGTGTGATCATGGCAATTTATTTAATCTCTCCATGTTTCAATTTCCTCATCTGTGGAATAAGGAAACTTAACAGGGTTATGGTAGGGATTAAAAAGAATGAATATAAAGTCTGTGGTTAGCAAGTTGCTGGCACATAGTTAGAGATTTGAAAATGGTAACTATGTTACTCAGAGTTCAAGTTATTAAAAATTATTTACTTTTTAATTTTTTAAATTAACATCCAGTAAAATTCATTTTTTGGGTGAACAGTTCCATGAGTTTTAACATGTGTATGGATTCATGTAACCATCATCACAGTTGGGATATAGAACAGTTCTGTCACCTCAAAAGTCCCTCACGCTGTCCCTTTGAAGTCACACTGCCCCCAATCCCTAACCCATGACAACCACTGATCCAATTTTCGTCACTATAATTTTTCCTTTTCTAGAATGTCCTATAAATGGAGTCATACAGTGTAACATTTTGAGACTACTTTCTTCATCCAACATGATGCATTTGGGATTCATCCAAGTTTTCCTGTGTGTGAATAGTTTGTTCCTTTTATTGCTGAATAGTATTCCATCGTATGGATGTATCACAGTTTGTTTATCCATTCACCCATTTAAGGACATTTGGGTTGGTTCCAGTCTTTTACAGCTGTGAATAGAGCTATTGTGTGAACATATGTTGTGTGGCATATATTTTCATTTCTCCTGGGTAAATATTTAGGAGTGGGATTTTTGGGTCATATGGCAAGATGTGTTTGACTTTATAGGAAACTGTCACAGTTGTTTTCCAGAGTGGCTATATCATTTTGCATTCCAGGAATGCAAGAGTTCCAGTTGCTCTGCATCCTCACTGACACTTGGTATTATCCTATACTTTAAAAAAAATTTAGCCTTTCTGATAGGTGTGACATGGTAGCTCACTGATTTTTTGTTTTTTGTTTTTGGCTGCACTGCGAGGCTTGGGGGATCTTAGTTCCCTGACCAGGGATGAACCCGGGCCCTCGGCAGTGAAAGCCTGGAGTCCTAACCGCTAGACCTCCAGGGAATTCACTGTTTCTTTGTTTGTTGTTTGTTTTATAATAACGTTGAGCATATTTTCATACGCTATTTGAAAACCATGTATTTTGTTTGGTGCAAAGTCTGTATGAGTATTTTGTCCATTTTAAAATTGAGTTGTTTTCTTATTAGTGAGTTTTTCAGAGTTCTTTGAATATTCTTTGTATATTTTGGATAGAAATCTTTTATCAGATATGTGACTTGCATATATTTTCTCCCAGTTTGTGACTGGTCTTTTCATTCTCTTAACAGTCTCTCAGAAAATGAAGGTTTTAGTTTTTTTTTTTAAAGAGTGTGAAGATTATTATTTTTTTAAAAATATTTATTTATTTGGCTGCGCTGGGTCTTAGTTGTGGCACACTGGATCTTTAGTTGTGTCATGCAAATTCTAAGCTGCAGCATGCGGGATCTAGTTCCCTGACCATAGATCAAACGCAGGCCCCCTGCATTGGGAGCTTGGAGTCTTAGCCACTGGACCACCAGGGAAGTCCCAAGGTTTTAGTTTGAAGTCTAATTTATCATTTTTTTATTTTATGAATTGTACTTTTGGTGTACTTTTCTTAGACATGTCTAAGAACTCTTTGCCTAACCACATATCATGAAACTTTTCTCCTATATTTTCTTCAAAAGTTTTATAATTTAATGTTTTACATTTAGATCTATGATTAATTTTGTGTTAATTTTATATAAGGTGTGAGGATTTTTTTTTTTTAATCAATGGTCATATTTGTGTGGGTCTCTCTCTGGATTTTCTCTTTTATTCCATTGACCTTTGTATATATCTCTTTGCCAATAGCACACTGCTTTGATTATTATCTTTATAGTAATTCAAAAATTACCTCCAACTTTATTCTGCTCTCTCAAAATTGTTTTGGCTATTCTCTTTTTTTTTTCCTTTTCCCTATGAATTTTAGAATCAGCTTGTATATATTTACAAAATCGTGTTAGATTTTACTTGGAATTGCATTAAATCTATAGATCAATTTGGGGAGAATTGGTATCTTTATTATGTTAAATCTTTAATCCACAAACACAGTATGTCTCTCCATTTATTTGGAGCTGCATTGACTTCTTTCATCGGTATTGTGTAATTTTCTGCATACAGGTCTTGCACATATTTTATTAGATTTATTCATAAGTGTTTCATTATTTTGGAGTTATTGTGTTTTTTTCTTTGTTTTGTTTATTTTTATTTTTTTAAATTTTTGGCTGCGTTTGGTCTTCATTGCTGCATGTGGGCTTTCTTTAGTAGCGACGAGTGGGGGCTGCTCTTTGTGGCGGTGCGCAGGCTTCTCATTGCAGTGGCTTCTCTTGTTGCGGAACATGGGCTCTACGTGCGTGGGCTTCAGTAGTTGTGGCACGCCAGCTCAGTAGTTGTGGCTCATGGGCTCTAGAGCGCAGGCTCAGTAGTTGTGGCACATGGGCTTAGTTGCTCTGTGGCATGTGGGATCTTTCTGGACCAGGGCTCGAACCTGTGTCCCCTGCATTGGCAGGCGGATTCTTAACCACTGTGCCACCAGGGAAGTCCGGAGCTATTGTGTTTTTTTTTTGTGTGTGTGTGATATGCGGGCCTCTCACTGTTGTGGCCTCTCCCGTTGCGGAGCACAGGCTCCGGACGCGCAGGCTCAGCGGCCATGTCTCATAGGCCCAGCCACTCCGCGGCATGTGGGATCTTCCCAGACCGGGGCACAAACCCATGTCCCCTGAATTGACAGGCGGACTCTCAACCACTGAGCCACCAGGGAAGCCCTGCTATTGTGTTTTTTAAAATTATTTTTGGTTTCCAATTGTTCATTGTTAGCATCGAGAAATGATTGATTTTTGTGTGTTAAGTATATATCCTGATACCTTGCAAAACTCACTTATTAATTCTTAGGTTTTTTGTTTTTGTTTGTTTGTTTTAAACTACTATGGATTTTCTACAAAGACAATTTTGTCTCTTGCAAATAGGAACTATTTTATTTCTCCTTTCCAATCTTCTTAATGTTGAATAGGAGTGGTGAAAGAGAGGATTTTTTTCTTTGTTCCTTATTTAAGGGGGAAAGCTATCAGCTTTTCATAAACAAGCATGTTGTTAGTGAATTTCTTTTTTTTGTTAGATGTTCCTGTTCTTTAACAAGTTAAGAAAGTTATCTTCTATTCCTAGTTTGTTGAGTCTTTTTTTTTTTTTTTTTTTTTGGTCATGAAGTGATGTCAAACTTGATCAAAAAATTTTTGTGACAGCTTGGTTCAAGATGGCAGAGTAGAAGGGTATGAGCTCACTCCCTCTTGCGAGAGCACCAGAATCACAACTAACTGCTGAACAATCATCAACAGGAAGACACTGGAACTCACCAAGAAAGATACCCCACATCCAAAGACAAAGGAGAAGCCGCAGTGAGACAGTAGGAGGGGCACAATCACAATCAAATCAAATCCCATAACTGCTGGGTGGGTGACTCACAAACTGGAGAACATGTATACCACAGAAGTCCACTGGAGTGAAGGTTCTGAGCACTACGTCAAGCTTCCCAACCTGGGGGTCTGAAAACAGGAGGAGGAATTCGTAGAGAATCAGACTTTGAAGGCTAGCGAGATTTGATTGTAGGACTTTGACAGGAATGGGGGAAACAGAGACTCCACTCTTGGAGGGCACACACAAAGTAGTGTGCACATTGGGACCCAGGGGAAGGAGCAGTGATGCCATAGGAAATTGAACCAGACCTACCTGCTAGTGTTAGAGGGTCTCCTGCAGAGGCGGGGGGTGGCTCTGGCTCACCGTGGGGACAAGGACACTGGCAGCAGAAGTTCTGGGAAGTACTCCTTGGCGTGAGCCCTCCCAGAGTCTGCCATTAGCCCCACAAAGGAGCCAGGTAGGCTCCAGTGCTGGGTTGCCTCAGGACAAACAACCAACAGGGAGGGAACCCAGCCCCATGCATCAGCAGACAAGCAAATCAAAGTTTTATTGAGCTCTGCCCACCAGAGCAACACCCATCTCTACCCACCACCAGTCCCTCCCATCAGGAAACTTCCAAAAGCCTCTTAGATAGCCTCATCTACCAGAGAGCAGACAGCAGAAACAAGAACTACAATCCTGCAGCCTGTGGAACAAAAACCACATTCCCAGAAAGACAAGATGAAAAGGCAGAGGGCTATGTACCAGATGAAGCAACAAGAGAAAACCCCAGAAAAACAACTAAATGAAATGGAGATAGGCAATCATCCAGAAAAAGAATTCAGAATAATGATAGTGAAGATGATCCAGGACCTCGGAAAAAGAATGGAGGAAAAGATCGAGAAGATGCAAGAAATGTTTTACAAAGATCTAGAAGAATTAAAGAAAAAAACAAACAGAGATGAACAATACAATAACTGAAATGAAAATACAGTAGAAGGAATCAATAGCTGAATAACTGAGGCAGAAGAACGGATAAGTGACCTGGAAGACAGAATGGTGGAATTCACTGCTGCGGAGCACAATAAAGAAAAAGAATGAAAAGAAATGAAGATAGCCTAAGAGACCTCTGGGACAACATTAAATGCAACGACATTCGCATTATAGGGGTTCCAGAAGGAGAAGAGAGAGAGAAATGACCCAAGAAAATATTTGAAGAGATTATAGTTGAAAATTTCCCTAAGAAATTTTGTTTATCTTCTCAAAGATCCAGCTTTTAGTTTTCTTGATCTTTGCTATTGTTTTCTTTGTTTCTATTTCATTTATTTCTGCTCTGATCTTTACGATTTCTTTCCTTCTGCTAACTCTGGGTTTTATTTGTTCTTCTTTCCGTAGTTCCTTTAGGTGTAACATTACATTGTTTATTTGAGATTTTTCTTGTTTCTTGAGGTAGGCTTGTATAGCTATAAACTTCCCTCTTAGAACTGCTTTTGCTGCATCCCATACATTTTGATCATCATGTTTTCATTGTCATTTGTCTCTAGGTTTTTTTGATTTCCTCTTTGGTTTCTTTATAAAAAGAAATAGCCACCCAAATCCAGGAAGTGCACAGAGTCCCATAAAGGATAAACCCAAGGAGAAACACGCCGACACACATAGTAATCAAGTTGGCAAAAATTACAGACAAAGGAAAATTATTGAAAGCAGCAAGGGAAAAACGACAAATAACATACAAGAGAACTCCCATAAGGTTAACAGCTGATTTCTCAGCAGAAACCATACAAGCCAGAAGGGAGTGGCATGATATACTTAAAGTGATGAAAGGGAAGAACCTACAACCAAGATTACTCTACCCAGCAAGGATCTCATTCAGATTCGATGGAGAAATCAAAAGCTTTACAGACAAGCAAAAGCTAAGAGAATTCAGCACCACAAAACCAGCTCTACAACAAATGCTAAAGGAACTTCTCTAAGTGGGAAACACAAGAGAAGAAAAGGACCTACAAAAACAAACCCCCCAAAATTAATAAAATGGTAATAGGAACATACATGTCGATAATTACCTTAAATGTGAATGGATTAAAAGCTCCAACCAAAAGACACAGGCTTGCTGAATGGATACAAAAACAAGACCCATGTATATGCTGTCTACAAGAGACCCACTTCAGACCTAGGGACACACACAGACTGAAAGTAAGAGGATGCAAAAAGATATTCCATGCAAAGGAAATCAAAAGAAAGCTGGAATAGCAATACGCATATCAGATAAAATAGACTTTAAAATAAAGAACGTTACAAAGGACAAGGAAGGACACTACATAATGATCAAGGGATCAATCCAAGAAGAAGACATAACAATTATAAATATATATGCACCCAGCATAGGAGCACCTCAATACATAAGGCAACTGCTAACAGCTCTAAAAGAGGAAATCGACAGTAACACAATAATAATGGGGGTCTTTAAAACCTCACTTACACCAATGGACAGATCATCCAAACAGAAAATTAGTAAGGAAACACAAACTTTAAATGACTCAATAGACCAGATACATTTAATTGATATTTATAGGACATTCCATCCAAAAACACCAGATACACTTTCTTCTCAAGTGCACATGGAACACTCTCCAGGTTAGATCACATCCTGGGTCACAAATCAAGCCTCAGTAAATTTAAGAAAATTGAAATCATATCAAGCATCTTTTCTGACCACAACACTATGAGATTAGAAATCAATTACAGGGAAGAAAATGTAAAAAACACAAACACATGGAGGCTAAACAATACATTACTAAATAACCAAGAAATCAAAGAGGAAATCAAAAAAACCTAGAGACAAATGACAATGAAGACATGATGATCAAAATGTATGGGATGCAGCAAAAGCAGTTCTAAGAGGGAAGTTTATAGCTATACAAGCCTACCTCAAGAAACAAGAAAAATCTCAAATAATGTAACGTTACACCTAAAGGAACTAAGGAAAGAAGAACAAATAAAACCCAGAGTTAGCAGAAGGAAAGAAATCATAAAGATCAGAGCAGAAATAAATGAAATAGAAACAAAGAAAACAATAGCAAAGATCAAGAAAACTAAAAGCTGGATCTTTGAGAAGATAAACAAAATTGAGAAACCATTAGCCAGACTCATCAAGAACAAGAGGGAGAGGAGTCAAATCAATAAAATTAGAAATGAAAAACGAGAAGTTACAATGGACACCACAGAAATACAAAGCATCCTAAGAGACTACTGTAAGCAACTCTATGCCAATAAAATGGGCAACCTGGAAGAAATGGACAAATTCTTAGAAAGGTAAAACCTTCCAAGACTGAACCAGGAAGAAATAGAAAATATGAACAGACCAATCACAAGTAATGAAATTGAAACTGTGATTTAAAATCTTCCAACCAACAGAAGTCCGGGACCAGATGGCTTCACAGATAAATTCTATCAAACTATCTATCTTCTCTAAATGAGAAGAACTAACACCCATCCTTCTCAAACTCTTCCAAAAAATTGCATAGGAAGGAACACTCTCAAACACATTCTATGAGGCCACCATCATCACCCTGATACCAAAACCAGACAAAGATACTACAAAAAAGGAAAATTACAGACCAATATCACTGATGAATATAGATGCAAAAATCCTCAACGAAATACTAGCATACAGAATCCAACAGCACATTAAAAGGATCATACACCATGATCGGTTGGATTTATCCCAGAGATGCAAGGATTCTTCAATATATGCAAATCAATCAATGTGATACACCATATTAACAAGTTGAAGAATAAAAACCATATGATCATCTCAATAGATGCAGAAAAAGCTTTTGACAACATTCAACACCCATTTATGATAAAAATCTCTCCAGAAAGTGGATATAGAGGGAACCTCCTTCAACATAATAAAGGCCGTATATGACAAACCCACAGCTAACATCATTCCGAATGGTGAAAAACTGAAAGCATTTCCACTAAGATCAGGAACAAGACAAGGATGTCCACTCTCACCACTATTACTCAGCATAGTTTTGGAAGTCCTAGCCACAGCAATCAGAGAAGAAAAAGAAATAAAAGGAATGCAAATTGGAAAAGAAGAAGTAAAACTGTCACTGTGTGCAGATGACATGATAGTATACATAGAGAATCCTAAAGATGCCACCAGAAAACTACTAGAGCTAATCAATAAATTTGGTAAAGTTGCAGAATACAAAATTAATGCACAGAAATCTCTCGCATTCCTATACACTAATGATGAAATATCTGAAAGATAAATTAAGGAAACACTCCCATTAACCATTGCAACAAAAAGAATAAAATACCTAGAAATAAACCTACCTAGGGAGACAAAAGCCCCGTACGCAGAAAAGTATAAGACACTGATGAAACAAATTAAACATGATACCAGCAGATGGAGAGATATAGCATGTTCTTGGATTAGAAGAATCAATATTGTGAAAATGACTATACTACCCAAAGCAATCTGCAGATTCAATGCAATCCCTATCAAATTACCAATGGTATTTTTTACAGAACTAGCACAAAATATCTTAAAATTTGTATGGAGACACAAAAATCCCTGAATAACCAAAGCAGTCTTCAGGGAAAAAAACAGAGCTGGAGGTTTCAGAGTCCCTGACTTCAGACTATACCACAAAGCTACAGTCATCAATACAATATGGTACTGGCACAAAAATAGAAATATAAATGAATGGAACAGGATAGAAAGCCCAGAGATAAACCCACGCACCTATGGTCAACTAATCTATGACAAAGGAGGCAAGGATATACAATGGAGAAAAGGCAGTCTCTTCAATAAGTGGTGCTGGGAAAACTGACAGCTACATGTAAAAGAATGAAATTAGAACACTCCCTAACACCATACACAAAAATAAACTCAAAATGGATTAGAGACCTAAATGTATGACTGGGCACTATAAAACTCCTAGAAGAAAACATAGGAAGAACACTCTTTGACATAATTCACAGCACGGTATTTTTTGATCCACCTCCTAGAGTAATGAAAATAAAAACAAAAATAAACAAATGGGACCTAATGAAACGTAAAACCTTCTGCATAGCAAAGGAAACCATAAACAAGACGAAACGACAACCCTCAGAATGGGAGAAAATATTTGCAAATGAATCATCGGACAAAGGATTAATGTCCAAAATATATAAACAGCTCATGCAGCTCAATATTAAAAAAACGAACAGCCCATTCCAAAAATGGGCAGAAGACCTAAATAGACATTTCTTCATAGAAGACATACAGATGGCCAAGAAGCACATGAAAAGCTGCTCAACCTCACTAATTATTAGAGAAATGCAAATCAAAACTACAATGAGGTATCACCTCACACCAGTTAGAATGGGCATCATCAGAAAATCTACAAACAACAAATGCTGGAGCGGGTGTGGAGAAAAGGGAACCCTCTTGCACTGTTGGTGGGAATGTAAATTGATACAGCCAGTATGGAGAACAGTATGGAGGTTCCTTAAAGAACTAAAAATAGAATTACCATATGATCCAGCAATCCCACTAGTGGGCATATACCCAGAGAAAACCATAATTCAAAAAGACACATACACCTCAGTGTTCATTGCAGCATTATTTACAATAGCCAGGTCATGGAAGCAGCCTAAATGCCCGTGGACAGACGAATGGATAAAGGAGATATGGTACATATATACAGTGGGATATTAGCCATAAAGAGGAATGAAATTGGGTCATTTGAAGAGACGTGGATGCATCCAGAGACTGTCATACAGAGTGAAGTAAGTCAGAAAGAGAAAAACAAATATCATATATTAACGCATATATGTGGAACCTAGAAAATGGTACAGATGAACCGGTTTGCAAGGCAGAAATTGAGACACAGAAGTAGAGAACAAACGTATGGACACCAAGTGGGGAAAGTGGCAGGGGTGGGGGTGGTGGTGGGATGAATTGGGAGATTGGGATTGACATGTATATACTGATGTGTATAAAATGGATGACAAATAAGAAAATAAATAAATAAATAAACATTAAAGAATAATAATAGTAATGAAATAAAATATGATACTAAACTCCCTGGTGGTCCAGTGGTTAAGACTCCATGCTTCCACTGCCATGGGCCGAGGTTCGATCCCTGGTCAGGGAACTAAGATCCTACAAGCCACACAGTGCAGCCAAAATAAATAAATAAATAAATAATAAATGAACTTATCTACAAAACAGAAACAGACTCACAGACGGAGAAAGCGGACTTGTGTTTGCCAAGGGGTGGGATGGGGAAGGGATGGATTGGGAGTTTGGGATTAGCAGATGCAAACTATTATATATAGTGTGGATGAACAAGAGGGTCCTATTGTATAGCACAGGGAACTATATTCAACATCCTGTAATAAAATTTTATAACTGGATCACTTTGCTGTACACCAGAAACTAACACAACACTGTAAAAAAAAAAGGAAAAAGAAAAAAAAATTTTGTGGTATCTATTGATTCCTTTAGATGGCCAATATGGTAGATATATTAATTGGTCACAGTGTCCAGTGGTCATTATTTTATATATTACTGCATACTATTTGCTGCTATTTTGTAGAGGATTTTTGTGTCAATGTTCAGGAGTGATATTAGTCTGTAATTTTCTTTTATTTTCTTGTCCTCTTTGGTCTGTAACTTTCTTGTCCTCTTTGTCTGCTGAAGAATGCTGGCTTCATAAACAGGTTTGAGAAGTGTTCCCTACTCTTTTATTTTCAGGAAGAGACTATAGAACTGATGCACCTTCCTCTTTAAATATACCACTGAAACCATCTGAGCCAGGAGACTTTTTTGGAAAGGTTTTTCCTTAATTAAACAATTTCAATTTTTAACAGTTAAAAGACTATTCAGAATGTCAATTTCATTTTGGGTGAGTGTTGGTAGTTTATGATTTTTGAGGTGTTGGTCCATTTCATAAGGTTATTGGATTGATATAAAATTAATTGTCCATAGTGTTCCCTTATTTTCCTTTTAATTCTTATAGGATCTATAATGATATCCCCTGTTTTATTCCTGATATTAATAATGTATGTCTTCTCTGTTTTTCTTTTTCAGTTTTGATAGAACTTTGTCAATTTTATTAGCCTTCCTAAGGTTAATAAAACCCAATTTTGCTTCTCTATTGTTTTTCTCTGTTCAGTTTCTGCTCTTAACTTTGTCATTGTCATTTCCTCCCTATGCTTACTTTGGGGTTTAGTTTTTTTTCCCTCTAGTTTCTTAATGTAAAAGTTTGGACTACTGATTTGCGACCTTTCTTTTTTCTAACCTAAGCATTTAATACTATAAATTTATCTCAGTGGAGGGCTTTAGAGGCATCCCTCAAATTTTAATATGTTGAACTTTAATCTTTTCCAGTATAATATAGTTTTTAACTATTCATGAGATTTCTTCCTTGATCTGTTGCTTATTTATTAGTGTGTTGTTTAATATCCAAGTGTTTAGAAAATTTTCTGTTATCTTTATGTTATTTTTAGTTCAATTGTATTATGGAGAACACATTTTACGTAATTTCAATTTTAAAAAATTTGTTGAGTTTTCTTTGGTAATCTAGGAGAGAGTCTGCATTGGTGATTGTTCCATGTGCACTTGAAAGGAAGGTGTACTTGGCTGTTGTTAGGTATTCTGTAAATGTGAATCCGGTTAGTTGATGCTGTTATTCAGTTCTTCTATATCCTTTCTGAGTTTTGTTTGCTTGTTCTATCAAATACTGAGAGAAGTTGAAGTTGTCAGAAATAATTATGGATTTCTCTTTCCATTTTGTCAATTTTCGCTTCATGTATTTTGAAGCTTTGTTGTTCATTTAGGATTATTTTGTCATCTTGGTGGATTGACCCTTTTATTATTATGTAATAGCCCTTTTAATCACTTTAGCTTTCTTTTGATTAGTGTTTGTATGGTATACCTTTTTTCCATTATTTTACCTTTAACCTACCTAATTTTTATTTTTAAATCCTTTCTGACAATCTGTCTTTTAATTTGTGTTTCAACTATTTACATTTAATATAATTATTGATATATTTGGATTTAAGTCTATCATTTTATTATTTGTTTTCTGTTTTCCCCCTTCATTATTTGCTTTTCTGTTTCTGCTTTACTGCCTTCCTTTGGACTATATGAATTTTTTAATTATTTTACTTTATTTATTGTGTGTTTGACTCTCTTTTTCATAGTTTGTGTTGTGCTTAAATGTTATAATATACTTAATTTTTCACAGCTTATATAAAATCAATATTTTACTACTTAAGTTAGAATGTGGAAAACTTAACACTGTGTAGCTCCTTTTATTCTCCCCCATTTATGTTGTAGCTGTCCCATGTATTACTTTAATGTGCATTGAAAAATTATCAATGTAATAATTTTTGTTTTCACATATCAAATGTATTTTAAAGAGCTCGAGAGAAGTCGTATTTACCCAAGTATCTACCATGTCGGTGGATTTCCCTTCAGTCCTGTTGGTACAAGTTTTCCTTTTGTATCATTTCCCTTTGGTCTGAAAAACTTCCTTTAGCAATTGTTTTAGAGCAGGTTTTCCAGCCACAAATTTTCTTCATTTGAGAAAACATTTATTTTATCTTTATCCCCAAAGGAAAGTTTTGCTCTTGAAAATATTGAGCCAATTCCTTCTGGCCTCTGGGATTTCAGATGAGAAACAACATTTGAATTGTTGTTCCCCTATAGTTAATGTATTATTCTTTTGTTTTACTTTTTAATATTGTTTTGTCTAATTTTCAGAAGTTTGATTATAAAATGTCTTGGCATGAACTCTTCTTTGTGTTTATCGTGTTTGAAGTTCACTGAACTTTTAACATGTATAAATTCTTGACTTTCACCAAAAGTAGGACATTTCAGCCATTAGTTCTTCAGATCTTTTTCTGTACCACTCTGTTTTTTCTTTCCTTCTGGAACTCCCAATTTCACGAATATTAGACCTTTGGGTACTGTATCACAGGTCCTCTTTCCTGTCATCTCCATTCTGCTATTGAGCCTATCTGGTAAGGTTTTTTGTTTTTTTTTAAACAGAGTGAAAATGAGGTCTCTTCTTTTTTTATTTTTATTTTTTAAATTTTTATTTAGTTTTGGCTCTGTTGGGTCTTTGTTGCTGCACGCGGGCTTCCTCTAGTTGCGGGGAGCAGGGGGTACTCTTCGTTGTGGTGCTCGGGCTTCTCATTGAGGTGGCTTCTCTTGTTGCAGTACACGAACTCTAGGCACATGGGCTTCAGTAGTTGCAGCACATGGGCTCAGTAGTTGTGGTGTGTGGGCTCAGTAGTTGTGGCTTGAGGGCTCTAGAGTGCAGGCTCAGTAGTTGTGGCACATGCACTTAGTTGCCCCATGGCATTTGGGATCTTCCTGGACCAGGGATCGAACCCATGTCCCCTGCGTTGGCAGGCGGATTCCTAAACACTGTGCCACCAGGGAAGTCCCTGGTGAGTTTTTATTAGAGATGTAAAGGTCAAAAAACATTATGTTGTTGAAAGTTTCATGGAAAATCCCTTATATTCTGTTGAGTCTTATATTTGTCCAGAATTTATATTTTTAACAAAGTATTATTCTTCATAGGTTGCATTAATGTAAACTGCCAGTCAGATCAATGGGACATAGGAGAAATTATTAGTTTCATGTAAAGTATGTGTGTGTATGTTGTGGTTTTTAAACATGTCCACAAACTTTTTAATGCTCTTCATCAAAAGATTCACTTTAATTTCCCTCCCCTTGAATAGTATTCAGTACTATACTAGTGACTTGCATCTAACAAAGGGAATGCATTGACAAGTGATGCTGTGTTACTACCAAGGTCAAACTAGAAAAGGCAATACAGCTTCCTTATGACCCTCTTTCTTGAAAAACTCACTCTTGGAAATCAGCCACCATGTTGTGAAGGCACATGCAGAGAGCACATGTCGGTGTTTTAACTGACACCCACAGCCAAGGCTCCTGGAGAACTCCAACATCGACCACCAGACCTCAGAGTGAGCAAGACTTCAGATGATTCCAGTTGCCAGCCAGGCTTCAATCTACCTCAGCCAAAGCTGAGTGGAGCATTGATGATTTGTCCCAACTGAGCCCTGTTCAGATTATTGGTTTTAAGCCAAATACATGTTGTTGTTGTAAGCTTCTATATTTGGGGTAATTTGTTACCTAGCAATAGATAAATGGAATAGATTTTGGTATTTGGTACCTGGAAATGCTGCTGGGGGTACTGCTTTAACAAGAAACTTGAAACATGTAGGAAGTGCTTTGGAACCTCGAGGAGAGTGTTAATGAAAGCCTAACACCTTGAAGAGACTGTTAATAGAAAACAGGCTTTAGCAAAATCCGTCTACCAATGCTTTCCATTCTTTTAGTTACATCTGCCCCCATACCATTCAAGTACTGGAGATACTGCATATGCCAAGGCTTTGCCTTTTGCTTGTACCTCATTCCTATATACTGTAGATGAGAACCTTAGTCATGGTGATGCCACAGCATGGTTAGGAGTTAACCTCCCTCCTACACTTGTCCCACACAATGGCTGCTATCTGACTGTTGCGTAATTCAGTTTCAAAATCCTATCCTAAGGGACTGTTTTCTGGAGCCATTTTCCATTCTAACTCTTAAATTGGGTTTTCATGGAAGCAGAGTCTGACTCAGTGATGCAGTGAAGGTGCTTTATTTGGGACATAATCCCAGGAGACAAGTGAGAGAATGGAGAGAATGATGTAGGAAAGGGAGAAAAGTCAACAAATGGTACATTATTTTGCAGGTTGTTGTCGAGAACAACTGGGATTCAATCCCACACGTGAACTCTGAAGAACCTTGTAGAATATGCCTCCGATGTCTTGCTAAAGACATTTCCATAAAAACTCCTGTTCAACATTGTTTAAGGGTTGTCCCCATGATTATTAACACTTCTTCACTTTTGTGTCTACTGAGCCTCTCCTGAGTGACTTCCAAGACCTCAGAGAAACTCTGAGGCAGAAAAGCAGAGAGGTGTCATGTTTGAGGAGAGATACTGACAATATGCATGGAATTGTTCACCTCAGCTGCACTGAAATCAGATGGACTGAGTGGGATGTGGTTTTGGGCCTCACAAATGTCTATTACACCTACATATATATTTGAAGAATATGTAAAATTTCAGTTAGAGGGTAGGATGGAATTCATTTTTCATGAAGCTAAAAGATCTTTCGGCAGCCCGTGAGTCCCATGTTAAAAACTCTTGGTCTAGAAGCTCAGTAATTTTGTATATATCCTCTTTCCAGGTGCACAGGAAGCCTCACTCTCCAGCCTTCCTTGCAGTTAGGTTGATCATGTGACTGAGTTAGAGACAATGGCTAGGGGACAGAAGTAAAGTATACTGTTTCCAGCTCTGTCCCCTAAATTTGCTCATCAACAAAGAGAGGATTCAGTGGGAAGATGATGGAGTCACATGATGGAAGGAACTTGAATCCCTGAATTGTCACTTGGAAGAGAGCAGCCCAGGCTAGTCACCCAACTCCCATCAGACTTGAGTGAGTGACTTGAGTGAGAAATAAGCCGTGTGTGTGTGTGTGTGTGTGTGTGTGTGTGTGTGTGTGTGTGTGTTTGAATCCACAGATGTTCTGAGTTTGTTTGTTTTTTAGCAGCTGGTTTTAATTACTTTGGCTAATACAAAGTATCTTACAAAGTAATACTGGTATCTTACATAAGACTGGTAGTTTCTTGATTCTTACTACACTTGGGTCATTGAAGAAAGTATTAGTTATCACCTCTTTATCTTATTGGCAGGCATGTGATGATAATTGACAGAATCATTTTTGTGCTTTGCTTTTAGTCTCCTAGGGGCTAGGCAGCAGCTCAGCTGTAAGCAATAGCATAACTATTTTTAGATCACTGATTGCTTTCCTCCTAGTTAGGGAGAATCACCCATTGTCACCTTGCACTTGCTGAACACAACTTGAGAGAGAAATCCTCCTTCACATTCCCAAGATAATAAACAAGAGAAAGAACCAGCATGAAACACTGTCTGCTTTCCTCCTTTATCATGAATGGCCAAGAAAATATCCTGGATATAATAAATATGAATCAATGGAAGACAAGAAGATAATCACTTGGATTTTAGATGAGTAAAAAAGAAGCTTCCCTAGTGTTTAATAATATGTCATTATTTTTAGACAAACATGAGGGTAATATCCATTTGGTGTCAGAGATGGACTGTGACAAAGAAGTAAGAATACTCCCTCTTGTGGTTCTTGAGAAAAATATTCCTTCCTATGAGAGTGTATTGAGAAAACAGAAATTCTGGATTCAAAGGCAATTTCAGTGGATAATTACAGTTTACCTTTTCTCTCTGACCTGGTTCTCTGAAGCTGAATAACCGTTTTAGGCTGTGGGTCTTCTTGAGGGTGTTTATGAATTTATACTCTTAACCTCAGGGAGAAACTGAGAATGTGAGGAAAGGCTTCTTCATCCTGAACTGGAAAAAGTCTGCTTCCACTTGAAGTTTTTTTTTTTTTTTTCCTGAAACATTAAGAAGTAGTAATTGTCACTCAATTTATTCTTTCTTTAACTTGCAGATGGTTCCCCAGTGTCGCCTTGTACTAGCTTTTGGGGAAGCTTTGATTTAAGAAGAGTAAATTTGTGTTAGGGCACTATCTCCTCTAAAATACATCACTCATTATTTTGTGGGGCGGGTGTAAATGTATTTCTTGGATATATGTTTTTTCCCTTTATTCTGTTTGGAAACTTATTTAGCAGCTTTGTTTTTCTCAGAGGATGGTTGGCTGCAAAACACTGGAAATAGTAAATTTACTAATTTCTTAAGAAGTAAAGTAGAGATGGCGTTGCAATCGAAAGACAACACATATCCAATGTCAGCAGTGGTTTGATGTGAAATTGTCATTTGTTTTCTCATAACTGTTGCCTTCTGTTTTTTAATTCTAATGTTTCATCATTAGAAACATGATATCCTGCACTTCTGAGGAGGGTGGACATCTGTGTAGGAAATCGATATCTATTTATCTCTTGATCTCTCTTTCTTTCTGGTTCTCTGGTTAGGTTGTATATATTGTTCTGGTTTGCCCTGAAAAGTCCTTGTTTACACTGCTGTCTCTGTGTCCCACTTAGCTTAGGATTTGTTCCTTTCTCCTTCTTTCTTTTTTTCAGTGAAAATTTTAGCAATTTCAATTTCATAAGTCAAAACATGCAACTTGAAGAACTCAGGAGGCAATTTTAAATTTAAAAAGATTTAAATTTTACATTAAAAAATACATTCTTTAGAAAAATACCTGACATATTATAAACAAAAAACGAAAGTACATGAATTGTGAGGCGAAAAGAAACTGCCTTGGACTAGATGAAACACATTACTTCTACTTATGTTTCATTGGAAAGACAAGTCACACGGGCCACCGAGTTGCATAGCTGCTGGGAAATGGAGTTTAGCTGTCGGCTTAAAAAATAAGAAATGGGTTTGAGAAACATATACTCGGTCTCTGTCATATTATGTTAGAACAAATGAATGAAGAGAGGGCATGAAAAATATATGTAGTACAAAAACAAGAAAGGTGTTATTTATACTTTATAGATAAAGAAACTGAGGCTCAGAAGAACTGAGAAAATTGCTTATAGCCACACAGGCAAAAAGGGGCCGAATTAACCATCAGACTTGAGTCTACTTGACTTCAAGGCCCAACATTTACCATCACATTCCAAAGATCTCGTTGTAGTTTCCAGAAATCATACTTTATAGTACCATTTATATCTTTATCTGTGTTTAACAGAAGTTAAGATTTAAGTGATTTAGGTTATTATTTCTAATTTTACCTGAATTATAATACTTGCATACATTTTTGGAACTATAAGTATAAATACTGAAAGGATTTATGTATACTTGCCTATCAATAATTTAGATTTGATTTGAACTTTCTTGTTGTGAAAGTCCATTTATTACCTAATTATACACAGACAATAAATAGCCTTTCCTTTTGCCAGTCTATCCATCTATTTTATTTTATCTTTTTTCTCATTTGAAGCCATGGAGTTAGAAGCAAAATCTCAGGAGATTTTATCATTTTTTTCTGGATTGGGCATAAACGCACAACCTGGTTCTTGCTCAGAGCTCTTTATTACTTTTGGGGGTGAGTATACTGTAAACCTGGAAGGTGTCTCTCTTTATCTGCATTTTCTCCCACATAAATAATCTTGAGATTCATAAAAGGGAAATAAAATTCTGAGATTAAATTCCCCATTGCCTTTGTTGGTTCATTTTATCAATTGTGTTGACTGGTTCGTTTAATAGAACAACTTCCTAAAAACATGTAACAAATTGACCAATCCACTTTTGCTCTTTTCCCATATTTTTTCCGAAGTCAAAACACAAGATTTTTTGTTGTTGCTGTTAAACAGACAATTAACAGAATTATATGAATCTTAGACTTTGAAAGAAAATGACAGACATTATGTATAGCTTGGGCACTTTTGCTCTGTCCTGCTTTTTGGAGTTACTTTCTGTCAAGGATGATTCTACCTGACACCTGTTAAGCAAAGTTGAAAAAAGTGAAAGATTGGTTGGTGGCCTTTAACTCCACCCCCTTACATTTCTGTCTGCTTCCTTCAGCCAGAGTTCACATTTGGGCTGTCTGTGTGTTGAGAGCAAAGTGGACAGAAAAAAAGTGAAAGTAGAGGACACATTCATTTCTTCCCTTAATGCTAACTCCGGCCTTGCTTTGATTCTGCTGTTCTCTGTTCTATACTTAGAGTACTTGATTCTGGACCAGCAGATCTTTTTGCAGCAACAACACTGATGATTTTCTACCTATCCTTTCTGGAACTGTGTCTGGTTAATTGTTGCTTTGCCCTCACCGTTTCCAAGCACAAAAACTCTGAGGCTTGTCCTTTGAGGAAGCATGTAAGCTAGCAAAGCATAAATCCCTGTTTGTCTCAAACAGGTCATGCATTTAGTTGCTCATCAAGAAACATACTATCTCGGTTCCACAGAGAGCAGCAGCTCAGCATGCTCAGTGTTCTGACTGACACAAAGCTTGGAGATCCCATATCAATAGTATGTAAATGTAGCAGGTGAACAGGCTGCAGACTCGAGTGGAACTCAGACATGTCTGAACATGACTGGTGTACTGGTAGGGCCATCTCCCCAAAAGACTTGTTTTTCTGATGAACTGAGGAGATATCTAAGAAAGTATGTGTCCTAAAACAGGAGACTTTGACCCTGTTACAAAGCCTTAGTTGTCTGGATGGATGGGTAATTCTGAATACAGCATCAAAATTTTCACTTTCATTTGGCTAGTAGGCAAGACGCTATTGGATGGAGGTTTAAATCCTGTGGCGAGCAATGGGTCTGTACTTAAACCCTGAAAGATCTGATTTTCTAAAAACTCTCAAGTATAGATGCACAAACAGTGCTTCACTGGAGGTCTCTAAAACAGACACAGATGTGAGAGAAGCTCTTCTCCACGCGGTAAGTGTGGTGGACATGAGTCTAAAGATGCTTTCCCCCAACCCCACCCCAGGGCTTCTGACTCATGGTTACCTATTCAAACAGTTATTTAGGTACATCTTTGAAGGGATTTTGCAGATGTAACTGAAGTTCCAAGTTAGTTGACCTTAAAGTATGAAGATTACCCAGCTGGGACTGATCCTATCAGGTAAGCCCTCTTGTAGGTAGGAGCACACAAGGAAGTCAGAGATTCAAAGCAGGAGGAGATTTGACGCACTGTTGCTGGATTGAAGATGAAGGGGGCCTTGTATTAAGGAATGCAGGTAGCCCTAAGGAGCGTAAGTGTAGCCCCTTTCTGACAGCTGGCAAAGACACACGGACCTCAGTCCATATTTGGCCAATGATCTGAATGAGTTTGGAAGCAGATTATTTCCTAGGGCCTCTAGATAAAAGCCCAGCTCAGGGGACACCTTGATTTCAGCCTTGTGAGACTCTAATCAGAGAACCCAGTTGAGCCCGCCCAGGCTTCTGAAACAGAAGTGTGAGAGAATTTTTTTGTGTTATTTTAAGTCACTACATTTACGGTGATTTGCTATGCAGTGAGAGAAAACTAATGCAGTAATAGAATCAATGAAGCTTTGTATCTTGTGGGACTTAGGTCTCAGTGGTGGTGGGAGGCCCTAGTGTCCCACAAACCTGGTGGTATACAGTGGGTGCTAGTGGTAAATGGTGGAGTGAGAAAAGACTTGATGAGTGCTTGCGAAACATCCCCAGGAGCTCCCAGAAATTCTCCTGTTTGGGGAAGCAACCAGAAATTTAGATTGTTACAGCTAATATGAGTCACTAGAACCTATAGGCTCATGAAGTTCAGGGAAATTGACTGCACATATCTCAATAAAGTCCAGGTTAGTTAAATCTCCTAGCATAACTTCATTCACCAAAAGGGACACAGTTTTGTTTCGTTTTTTAATTGTTTCATTTTGTTCTTTGTTTGTTGTTGTTGTTTTTTCTGATTTACTTCTTCCTACTCCTAAATTCTGTGGCCTTTTTCTTGGCCCTGATGTCTTTTGGTAGATGCCAAGAAGTGGATGTAGTAAGTATATCCTTGGATAATGGAAACAGTAGAAACAAGTATCTCTTTTTCTTTATTATTAAATCCTTGCTACTGAGATAAAATAGCAACTTAAGAAATAGGTCATCTTTTTCAGTATACTTAGGTGCCTTTATCACAAACTTCCAATCAAAAAAATAGTGAGCAAACATTTTATATTGGGTTCTTAACAAAGGAAACTTGACCATAGTATGGAAGAGCATGGACTTTCCATTTTCAAAGCCAAGATATAGATTAGTACAGAGATGATTATAGTATAATTGCACTGTAATTTTATAGGAATATTATTGGGAGACAGTTTCCTTCAGATCTCTTGCATTTCTGCACATCTGAGCAGATACATTGGCAGCTTCTGTTCTAGAATACCTTTTTAAGTATGTTTGTATGGCAAACAGTTTTAAAAGATAAAGATAGTGTCTCTCTCTGAGGCAAAGGGCAGATTTGTTTGTTGTCCAAGATAATAAAGATAATGTCTCTTTCTGGAGCAAAGGTTGGGCAAATTTGCTGGCAGTTTCCTTTAAAAGTTTGGTGTTGCCTAAGGTCAGGGCATCCGGGCTGTGATACACACTGTGTGTGCACCAGGAGATAAACTTATCTCAGTTTGCCTGATACTTTCCTGATTGTAGCATAAAGTCCTGAATACCAGGAACCCTTCCGTTTGGAACACACCAGGGAGTTGGTCGCTTTAGTGAGCTGCATGCACCTGAGATGCTCCTTATCACCCCCATGGGATTTGGGAGGCAGGGAACCAATGTAAGTTTGAAGCTCATGCTGTCACTGTGCTCTGAGTAATAAAGTCCTTTGGCTCTGACCCAGGAGTCTCATGTCTTTGACTAGCACCCTTAAAACTGTGGTAGCCTAACTTGTTAGGTAGCAAGTACAATAAAATCTCTGACCCTTCACAGTTCTTTACAAACATAAGTCCAGTGACTGCTGGAACTGTAGTTGGAAAAATGTCTATTTTAGATTGGAGAAGTGGAGTAAGCCATAAGCTTCCTCTAATGTTTTCCAAAAGCTGTTTTATGAAATGAATAATTCAAAAGCAAATCAACTTATGAAAGTGACTTTGTAAGAACTTGTGTTATTTCTATTGCAATTTTTTTCTCTTATTCATACATTATTTAGAAGTGCATTGTTTAATTTTCAAACATTTAGGAATTTTTCTAGTTATCTTTATGTCACTATTCTTTAGTTTAATTCCACTCCAGTCGGAAAAGGTACCCTGATTTCAATTCTTTAAAATTTACTAACATTTGCTTTGGTCTATTTTGGCAAACGTCTAACTGCATTTGAAAAAAAAATGTGTACTTTGCAGTTGTTGGCTGTAGTGACTATATTATTGCTGATTATTCTGTCAGCTATTATAACATTTCCAGGAATGATTGTGGATTTGTCTCTTTTGCCTTTAAATATTAGGTGACACGAATATTTTATTTTCTTGTTTAATGGACTCCTTTATCATTTTGAAATGTCACTCTATTTCTAGTAATGCTTAAAGTCTACTTTGCTTGGTATTATTAAAGCTGTACCATCTTTATTTTGTTTAGTTTTTGCATACGATATATATTTCCATTCTTTTTATTTTTAAGGATTCTGTGTTCTTATATTTAAAGTTTGTCTTTTGTAAACATCATATAGCTGGATGTTATTTGTTTGTTTTAAATTCAGTCCAACAGTCTTTGTCTTTTAATTGAAGTCTTTGTTCTATTTATATCTTGTATAACTACTGATATAGTTGGTGTTATGGAGTGAATGTTTCTCCCTAAAAATCATACGTTGAAACCCCACCTCTTAATGTGATGATATTAGGAGGTGGAGCCTTTGGGAGGTAATTAGGATTAGATGATGTCGTGATAGTGGAGCCTTCATGAATGGGATTAATGCCTTTAGAAGGGGAGCTTGCTTCCCCTTTCTGCGCTCTGCCATGTGAGGATTCAACAAGAAATCAGTAGTCTGCAACCTGGAAGAAGGCTCTCACCAGAACTCAAGCATGCTAGCACCTAATCTTGGGCATCTAGCCTTTAGAACTGTGAAAAATAAGTTTCTGCTGTTTATAAGCCATCCAGCCTATGGTATTTTCTTATAGCAGCCCAAACAGACTGAAAAACAGTTTGGTTTACATCTACTAACATATTGTTTGTTTTCTATATATCCCATCTGTTCTTTGATTCTTCATTTTTCCTTTCTTGAATTACTTTAGATTAATCAGGTATTGTTCATTACTCTATTTGCCCTCTATAGGATTTTTTTGTTGTACACTGTAAAAATTATTCTTTTTGATGTTTTCCATGTAATTACAATATAGATCCATATCTTATTGTAGTCCACTTTAAATTAGTAACTTTACCAGTTACTGACCAATATAAGAACATTTCAACAGTTTAATTCCATCTACCTACCGGCCACCATTTGTTCCAGTGTTGCCATCTATCTATCTATCTGTCTCTATATATATACACATATATTTACCACATGAGGCATTAACATGAGTTGAAGGGAAGTTGAATGCAGATTTTTGGATCCTTCTCTCAATTCCTTTCCTGTCTGGGATTGTGATGCTCAATTCTAAGACACAATGGCAGTGCTGAGCTCAGACCTCTTTCCCCTCAGTCCAGTAAGACTTTCTGTTCTAGCTATATTCCCTACATTACAATTAGAAAAATGCCCTCAGAAAAAAGCCATAGCGTGAATATAGACCTCACCATATGTGCTTCCTTTCTCTCAGAGACTGAGTCCTGCCTATTCTGTCTTTTTTGTTTTGTTTTTTTTGCCTGTGCCTTCAAACAGTTGATTTACGTATGTCATCCAGCTTTTATAGTTGTTCTTGGCAGAAGGCTTCGTTCAATACCAGCTACTTTATCATGCATGACTGAGACTGGAAATCCCTTAGAATGCTTTTATAGACAGAAATTTCTCCTCATGTAATATTTGGTACACCAGTGGTATAGTTCATGTAAAAGCATGATTATTTCTTATCAGTATTTAAAATAGTGAGATAATTCCTTAGCATCCTTCAATGTTGACCAACTATTATTATTTTTAGTGTAATTATGAGTTCATGATTAAAACATATTTGTTGTAGGAATTATTCTTAGTGATGCCCAAATTTTCCCACCTTTGACCACTGGGAACCTCTTTAAGTTAGCTCTTGAGTTCTTTTGAAATGACCCTGGTGGGCTTTTATACTTTCATTGTTATATGTTTGACAGATATTCCAGGATCATCTTGTGCGTTTTTTTTCTTCCTAGACCTGGAATCAGCCATTTGTCTAAGGAACCCAAGATAGAGTATGAGAGGAGGATCAAGGGTCAGTGGTGTTCTCAGGGCACTGCCAAGTTTCGGTTAAAGCAAGAAGGTAAAGAGCCTACCTAGACAAAAAGTTGAAGACATATTAGGTGATTTTGCTGATGGTGGTTCATGATTTCTAGAGGGCAGAGAGATTCTTAGAGGTAGGTAAAGGGTGTGAGATTAGGTAAAATGAATGAGTTAAAGGAAAAAAGGAGATGGAAAATAGAAGCCTGGTGAATACTAACATGTATATTAAACCACTTAGTATGTATATACTTATTTCTTGTGCTAACAAATTTCATTATAAAAAGTCACCATCAAACAATTCCCATGTTGCTAATAGCGCATAGACTCAAGTGTAGGACTTGACTGATGATATCTGTTGGCCATGCCTTTGTTTCTATCAGATTTATCTGGAAAATATCTCTGTACAGAGCTCAGAAAATGTGAATATTTCCTCCTTTTCATTAGCTTAGTAAAGTGGTCCCCTTTGAGAAGTGGGAAGAATCACCAGACACTGTAGAGAAACAATGAGTAGGACTGTAATTCATTTGTACATTTTATTCAGTAATAACTCTGCTCCGTACATAACACATGTAAAGATATTTATTTCATTTACATATATTATTGAAAGAGTCTTAGTGCATAAACTGTTGGTTGATATTTTCTGTTGAGTTGATAGATTTCAGAGAAATTCCTGGTAGGAACAGTATCATTACTTGCAAAGTTATCTTCCTGGGCAGGAGTCTCTTGAAATTGTAGTTATGCTAACGGAGATAGTTGAACAGTAAAGTCATGTTAATGTTGACTCTAAACTGTGTGTGTTTGTGTATGCGTGTGCGGTACATGATTTTGATTTTTCACTGGGATGGATGAGACAGACCTCTGTGATTTCAAGAATTTCATTAAGTCTAGCGGTAGGGACAGGTAAGCTATAGAAAATATTTAAGGCACGTAATAAATGCTTTATGCTTGGGCAGCAGGGATGTAGGGTTAGTAATAAGTGCTTTGTGCCTGGGCAGTAGGGAGCATCAGAGGCTTCACCGAGGAGATGATCCTTGAACCTCCTAGTTGGTGTTCACCCGCAGTGGAAGGAGCCTTTCCAAACAGAGGGAACAACTTGTGCAAGGGTGCATAAGGAAGAAGGATAGGAGATAAGGCTATAATAATGTATTATTCTATATATAATGTAGCTAAATCGAATGGCCTTTATTCCATCATAAGGAGTTTGCACTTTTATCCTATATGAAAAGGGGAAAATAACCATTAGTTGAAATCAGATACAGTCAAGAGAAATTTAGTTAGTAGAATAGAGCCAGAGCATTTTTAATAATTAGGTATGGGAGATTATGGAAAAAGAAAGGTTAAGTGGGCTTCCCACATCCCTGATTTTATAACTGGATAATAATAGAGTGGGAGTGGGGTGGAAATAAGCAGTCATTGGGGGAATGGGACTATGATAAATTTTATATTTATATATCTCTATTAATATATTTATCTACAGTTGTGTGTATGTCTCTCATGGTATTTTTTTTTTTAAATAAATTTATTTATTTATTTATTTTTGCCTGCGTTGGGTCTTCGTCGCTGCACGCAGGCTTTCTCTAGTTGTGGCGAGTGGGGGCTACTCTTTGTTGCAGTGCACGGGCTTCTCATTGCGGTGGCTTCTCTTGTTGCGAAGCACGGGCTCTAGGCATACGGGCTTCAGTAGTTGTGGCACATGGGCTCAGTAGTGGTGGCTCGTGGGCTCTAGAGCGCAGGCTCAGTAGTTGTGGCACACAGGCTTAGTTGCTCTGCGCCATGTGGGATCTTTCCGGACCAGGGCTTGGACCCATGTCCCCTGCATTGGCAGGCATATTCTTAACGGCTGTGCAACCAGGGAAGTCCCTCTCATGGTATTTTTTTTTTTTTTTTTTTTTTGCGGTACATGGGCCTCTCACTGTTGTGGCCTCTCCTGTCACGGAGCACAGGCTCCAGACGCGCAGGCTCAGCGGCCATGGCTCACGGGCCCAGCCGCTCCGCAGCATGTGGGATCTTCCCGGGTCGGGGCACGAACCCGTGTCCCCTGCATTGGCAGGCGGACTCTCAACCACTGCGCCACCAGGGAAGCCCTCTCATGGTATTTTTTAACCTTATATATCTCTTAGGCTAACCTCTCTGCTCTTCATAGATAATGAAATATATTCCCTTGTTTTTATTAGGAAACATTTATCTTGTGCTGCCCTTTCAGCTGTTTACTTGTTCTGTAAGCTTTCATGTTTTCTTGAATAATGTTATGTACCCAGTGGATATTTTTATAATGAAAAGTCACACATAGGACTCTATCACACATAGAGATAATATTAGTCACTTCAAGAAAGTGTCATCACACAAAAATGGGCCAGATTGAAAGTTAGCTAGATATGCCTTGCTGGTTGTAGCCATGAAGGGGGTTCGGTACTTGACAACAGATTTAGACTTTAAGGGAGGAATTAACTGAAAATTCTTGAAGAAGACACAGGTAGCATGGAGGCAGACAGACAGGACGATGTTGGAATGGAAAAGAATGCATAGTTTGGGAGGCAGCTCTTTGATACACATTTGGCTTGCATTAGAGTCTGCCACATGAACTGAGTGTTCAATCACCTTGCTGTTTATTTCTTGTATGATTTAAAAATTGAAATGTTGGAGTTCCCTTGTGTCACAGTGGTTAAGAATCCGCTTGCCAATGCAGGGGACACGGACTCGAGCCCTGGTCCGGGAAGATCCCACATGCCACGGAGCAACTAAGCTTGTGCGCCACAACTACTGAGCCCACGTGCCACAACTACTGAAGCCCGTACGCCTAGAGCCCAAGCTCTGCAACAAGAGAAGCCACCACAATGAGAAGCCCGTGCACCGCAACAGAGTAGCCCCTGCCCGCCACAACTAGAGAAAGCCCGCGCACAGCAACGAAGACCCAATGCAGCCAAAACTAAATAAATAAATAAAGAAAAATATTTTAAAATTGAAATGTTTACATATCTGTAAGTGAAAATATTGAGAGAGATATGGATTTGAATTTTTTTATTTGACCAAGTTCTCCATATTGGTAGGAGGTAGGACAGAGTTACAGAGAGTCATGAAGCACCATCACAATGTCTCCCATTTGTCTCTTCTGACTCAGTTTATGTGCTCATTATCTCCTCCTGACCTACTGAAATAGCCCTCTCTCTGTTATGTTTCTACCTCTAGACCTCCTTCCTTCTGATGCATTTCAAACACAGCTAGAAAGAATTTTAGATGCCATTCAACAAGTCTTAACAATATGCATGTTGCTAAATTAATTAAGCAAGGAGTCCACAGACTATGGCTCTAATGCCCTGGTGGCCTGTAAGCAAACTGACCTCTAAGTCTGTCAATGCGTCAAGGTTAGGAAATCAAAACTCTGAGGATAACCAATCACAAAGAGCCAACTAGGCATTAGCTTTAACCAATCAATAATTTCCTTTCTTTGCTTCCACACTTTCTCTGTATGTCTTTTTCCCGGCTTCTCTTGGTGGAGTTCTCATGACCACTTTCAGTTTGGGGCTGCCTGATTCACATCAGTTTTTGCTCAAATAAACTCGAAATTTTCAGTATGCCTCGGTTTATCTTTTAACAGTGATTTTTCAGTCAGTTTGTACTTTCAGCAAGACCTCTAGCTTTTAACTTTAATACGGGGTTAATGTTTTTGAAATTTCTTTCCAAAAGGCTTGAATAAAGTCCAAATATTTTACCTCGGCATTTGAAACTTTCCAAGATTTTGTTGTAAATTTATTAACAGCCACTCTTCCCTTAGGCCATCGTGAACTTGCTCATGTCACCTCACTTTCATATGGCTTTGCCTGCCATCACTAGAGTGTAGGCACCACAAAGGCTAATCTCCAGGAAGTTGAACAAGGGGAAGATTTTGAAATGAATGAATCATTCATGAGTCATCCACTCATTTGTCTGCCTCCTCCTCAATCTCTGCATATCTAAATTCTGTGCTTACCATAAGGCCCAGATCAAATACCACCTCTTCCATGATGGTTTCCCAATTCCTTCACACAGAAGAGCCATGTACTCTGGAGTCTATAATATTTTGTTTATGCCTCTTTTATGATGCTTATTCTCTTCTTGAACTTATTCTTTACATATTCTCTAGAGTGGAGTCTATATTATATTTATTTTTGTATCTTCCCTAGACCCTAGACTCATGGGGCTTGGCACATAGTAGGAACTTAGTTAATGTTCCTTGAGTCCATTAATTCTGAAAAGAGAACTGAGAGGTGATTGTTGCATGAATGCCTGAATCTCTAGAATAAGTTCGTGTAAACACACATTTGGAGCTCTCTTTTCATTAAAAAAAGAAAACCTAGTGAAAATAAAATTACAGCCAGTTTTGGTATGACCATTCCAATGATTAACAACTTTGATAATAGTAGCAGCTATGCTTTATTGAAAACTGACTCTGTGCCAGACAGTGTAATCACTTTAAGTATATTATCATGAATCTTCAAAACTACCTTGTCAGGGGCTATATCCATTTAAATAATGAGCGTATTAAGGCTGAGGCTGAGGCTTACACATTTAAAGCTTACATGACTAAGATTTACATATTGATCTGACTGACTTCAAAGCTCTACCCACTCGGCCATACCTCTGCACTTTTGGGGTTAACTTCTGGTTAACTAAGTTAAATGTCTTGTGTGATGTCCACAGTGGAGACACAAACATGACCAGGAAACCTGGCTATTTGCAGTGACAGCCCTTAGTCTCCTTAATAGAGAGCTGTTGACTATACTGCTACCAAAGGAAGAAGGTACTGTTAGTAAACTTTTAAGGGAAGTCCCCGAATTTAAGTTGAACTTGGTCACCATTTTCTATAATAACTGAATATTACAACCTGGAATCCAGGGGTGAAAGGGAATTTTGAGAGCACTCCTAACTGTGGCTACCTGATTACAGGTTAAAGACCTGTGTATCCTGATGACCAGGAGTCCACAGGATTGCCTTCCTCTACACTGCCTCATTAACCTAACTCCCCCTGCCTACTCTATCTCCAGTCATCCCTGGGAGATGCTAATCGTAATGGCTCTGGAGTCAGTGGAAGGTAGAAACCACACAGGCACAAAGCAAATAAACTGCAGACTTTCCAGTTTTATTTCACAGCCTCAGACTTTTGTCCTTATGATTTTCTTTTCTGGTTGTTTAAAAGATTATAGTATGGCTAAGTCAATGAACCTTTAATTCTGTAACTCTGTAGTGGGTGTTCATTATCTTTTACATGGGAACTAGAGAACATTAATTCTCTTTCCTTCCATTTACCTAACTGATAAGAGTTAGGTAAGTGAGGAATGTTCTAGCTTTTTTTTTAGTTTCTAAATTATTTTTTTTATTATTGAGGTATAATTGACATACAGTATTATATTAGTTTCAGATGTACAACATAGCAATTCAACATTTGTGAAATGGTCAGCACAGTAAGTTTAATTACCATCTGTCACTTTACAGAGTTAATGCAATATTATTGTCTAAATATAGCTCCTTCTTGATTGTCTTCTTCCTGCTCCTCTAGTCTATCCC
Organism: Stenella coeruleoalba; assembly: GCF_951394435.1. Classification (NCBI taxonomy): domain Eukaryota; kingdom Metazoa; phylum Chordata; class Mammalia; order Artiodactyla; family Delphinidae; genus Stenella; species Stenella coeruleoalba. The sequence continues at coordinate 90,757,754 of NC_137150.1, forward strand.
TGTTAGTAAGGTTTTCTGCCTCCCCACTTCAGCACTTCTTTTAGTATCTCCCAGTAGTAATAATTAATGAATGGAAATCATTCATGTTTTTTCTATGGTGATTTCTATTTTGCATATCCATTATCTTATTTTAGCCTAAAAATAACAATCTATGGAAGGTAGATTGATAGTATTTTCATCTCCATTTTACAGCTAAGGGGACAGGTCCTTTTTCTTTTGAATGTGAGAAAAAATAGCATTTGTAGTTCTGCTGTCATCAGAGCCATCAACTTCAAGACTATATTGTTGTAACAGAGGACCAGGAGATAAGCAAGCTGAACTAGGGTTCCTCTTCCTTGTTTTCTCTTGAACTTATCAGTACATGGAACACTGAGTTAAGAGCATAGCCTTTGGATTAAGACAGCAGGAGTACAAGTCTCAATTATGATACTTAGAAGCTGCATGTTATTGGGCAAGTTACTTGACCTACCTAAACCTCAATTTTGTGTTCTAAAAAGATAAAAGATAAGGATTATGATAGTTATACCCAACTCAATAAAATAACATGAGGAACCATTTAATTCCAGGTCATCTTCATTACACTTAACACTCATCTATTCAAACTGGATATGTTGTTCCGGTGCTCGTACGTTCCCTTAACAAATATTTGAGCGTCCACTGTGTATTAGACACTGTGTTGTAAACCAGACACACACAGTCCCTGCCCTCATTAAAGTGTACATAACAAGCTCTTCACCCAGGGATGAGTTACCTGCTACAGGTAGATGGATCATGAGCAATTTAGGCCACTGCTTCATAATGTGAGATAGAATATGCTGTTATTATATTTGCAATACCATTTACATGGAAGATTTATTTAGAGAATCTGTAAGTGCTTGCAAATCATTGAGTATTTGCCATAAGTCCATAAGGTGAATGCTATGAAGCTATTTCCTTTGAGTTAAAGTGACTCACTAAATAGAGAAATCATAGCCATCATGTTTAAAGGTACATGAGTATATAGAAAAGGAATAGGGCCTCCAGTTCACACATCATGCCAATTCTTTGTGTAGATTGCCTTGGGGAATAATATTTTTTAAATTATAGGTATCCATAGAAAATAGGAATAGCAGATCATTTGCTTCTCACTGCTCACATTTACTAAGACTCTTATAAAGATTTTCCCTGGGCACATGAATCAGTTTAATAATGATTGCTGCCAGTTGGTGGCTAGACATCAGACTGCCAGCCTACTCAACAGTGTTGCCATCTGCTATTTGGATTCACAGTGTGCTGCGGCTACGCACCACCTCATTAAGAACGGGACCCTTGTGAGCTATAGACAGTAGCTTATTCAAGTGAGCTGAGGCAAACTCCTCCCCGGGCCACATTTGTAGAAGCTGCACGCATCTCATCTTCTTTGGGAATTGCTCTGATTATACAGTCTGATAGCTCACCATCTCTGATCATTTAGGCGTTAGTCTTTCAAGCCAGCTCCTTGTTTCAAAGTGGTATTAAAATACAAAAATGATTATTTCAAAGATATGGATTTTTTTTTTTTTGGTAATACAGTTACATCTTGGGATGATATTAGTCAGTGGCTTGCCAAACACAAATATTTTAATAAGTTAAGTATATTATAATTCATTGGGCTTTTTTTGGTTAGACTTTTCAGTTCTGAAGTTTTTTCAGTTTTGAGGAAATCCTACTGCCTAGTTTTCATGGAAAATGATTTTCAAAGGCTTTCAATATACTTTTCTTTTTTCTTCTCCCACTAAGTATCCCAAGGCAGCTGTGAATGCAAAATATTTGTGTTTGTCAGACAAAATTAAATGCGTTTTATCCAAACCCACTGATCACTTTTAGCGTTTTTTACAGGAAAATAAAAATTTATTTGTGTAGGTCATATAATATTTAGAGTTTCTCCCTCTGCCTCAATAGCTAATGGATTCTGTAGCACCTTAAGAATTAGGTATATCTCAAAATTGGTCTGGTTTCAAACTGTAAAGGACTCATGGGCTGGTGTTCAGGCTCAGGCACCCTTCCCTCACTTCCCACACAGACACTTACCCAGTTCTCACACTTGTACTTACCAACATCCAAGATGCGTTTCCTAACCCTGTGCTTGTTAGGTACTCTGTGAAGAAAGGTTTTTTCGTGGGCAAACAGAATTGGGAAGTGGGGCATCTCAGACTGGTTTCTCCAGGATGCAGACTCTGAGATGTAGCTTAACCTGCAGGATGTTTATTTAGAAGAGTGCTTGGGACCAATACTTGTAGAAAGAGGGGAAGAAACAGGAATGGGTAGAAGGAAAAGCTGAGATGTAATGCAGGTCCAACAACAGCCTTGGCCGACATCATGGAGAGCTCTGGAGTCGGAATGACCTTCAGAGTTTCCCTGAGATGGGCAAGAGAACAACTTTGTAATCTTGCACTGGTGGGTCATTGGATATGGGCAACCCATGAAGGGGTGCGACCTTGGTTGAGTGGTTCCCTGCAGCTGAGGCAATTCCCAAAGAGGGCTGACGGCTGCAGGCTGCCTACTAACAGTACTCCCAGCAAATGAGGAGCAAGTCCTTCCTTGAAGGGGGATCTGGGCAGTAAATAGATCATAATGCTGCCACAGGACCCAGATCGAATAATATCTTTTGAAGAGCTGTACTAAACTTCCACATATGAATGGCTTTGAGAAGCTGACACTGAAGAAACCTTCCAACTTTGTTTTTCTTCTAACATCAATTCGTATCCTATAGAACTAGTGTGTCACAGAACATAATATGATAAATGTCTCACTAATCTTACAGTGCCTTGCAGGCTATGTTAAAAGAACTGAGTACAGATGATTTTCTCCAGGCTCCGCTGCCTATAAGTCCTGATTGAAAACTTTGGTGTTGCCATAGCAATTATGGGCTTGCAAGTCACACATTCAGGTGTGTGGAAAAAGGACTTTGCTTTTCCATAATTGACCTTAATTTATTTTTTAAGCTGTCCTTCTGCCTAGTGGCAAACATACAGTCACACACCCCAGATCCCTAACTTTAGTCATTTTCCAGGTATACAGACATCATATCTTAAGGTAAGTTAATACAACATCTCCTCTTCCACCCAGGGTTGCAGCTAAGCTCCAGGGGACTTCAGTCATGTCTTGGTCTTGGGGGTACATCTGATTCTTTATTGGCACCTGTCCACAGCTGGCATCAGCTGAGATGAACACTGTCCTTTCTGGTCTTCACTGACATCACCTTCCATGCTGACATCTGATGGGATGTCTGCATTTCCATCCAGTACTGCTTCAAAGAGTTCACACTCCATCTCTGGCCAAGAGGTCCCTCTAGTCTGTCAGCTCTTGAGGTCATGTTTTCAATCACACCAAGAAAAGCATTAGCTCCATTCTGTAATTCTGTGGTCCCATAATGTCTGTGACATAGTTTAGCATCCATCTGCCTAGTTACTCAATGCCGATTTTTTTTTTTATTGAAGTATAGTTGATTTACAATGTTGTGTTAGTTTCTGGTGTACAGCAAAGTGATTCAGTTATATATATATATATATACTTTTTCATTATAGGTTATTACAAGATATTGAATATAGTTCCCTATGCTATACAGTAGTACCTTGCTGTTTATCTATTTCATATATAGTAGTTTGTATAAGTCCAAACTCCTAATTTATCCCTCCCCACCCCTTTCCCCTTTGGTAACCATAAGTATGTTTTCTATGTCTGTTTACATTTTGTAAATAAGTTCATTTGTATCATATTTTAGATGTTTTGTAAATAACATATTTTAGATCCCACATATAAGTGGTATTATATATTTGTCTTTCTCTGTCTTACTTCACTTAGTATGATAATCTCTAGGTCCATCCATGTTGCTGCAAATGGCATTATTTCATTCTTTTTTATGGCTAAGTAGTATTCCATTCCATATATATATATCTATATCACATCTTCTTTATTCATCTGTCAATGGACATTTAGTTTGCTATGAACATTGGGGTACATGTATCTTTTCGAATTAGAGTTTTCTCTGGATATATGCCCAGTAGTAGGATTGCTGGATCATATAGCAACTCTATTGGAACCTCCATACTGTTTTCCATAGTGGGTGCACCAATTTACATTCCCACCAACAGTGTAGGAGGGTTCCTTTTTCTCCACACCCTCTCCAGCATTTATTGTTTGTGGACTTTTTAATGATGGCTATTCTGAACAGTGTGATGTAGTTTTGATTTTCAATGTAGCTATTTCTACTCCAAGTTTAATGCCACAGAGTCAAAACAACACTGTGGGACTTTCTCAGGATAACCAGACAAGAAAAATAGGGCACTGGTCTCTCTATTTTTAGTTCACATACATTTTTTCTGGGGGGTTCTTTCATGCTCTAAGTTAGAATAATGAAACTCTCTTCAGAACCCTCAGCAGCAGTTAACTCTCTTGCTTTCTCTTCAACTGTGATTTACTTTCTTCTTACTTAGTGTTGAGATTTTTTTTTCTTCCTTGAATGAGTTTGGAGGAGGTAGGCATGGAAGAGATTGGCTAGACAAGTATCCCTCCAAGCCTACATTTTAGGCCATGATTTTGGTCCTTGGAATCCCAAAGCCAATAACTAACTTTTATTTTGATGAATCATCTATGGCCTCTCTTCCCCAAGGCGTGACGCCTACAAGTATAATTTGAGTGGGGGAATGAGCTTGGGTGGGGAATGGGTGCTGGGGTAGGAACAAAGCGTTTGCTTCTAGAAAAAACATAACCATAGTTTCACTTCACTATTCTATTCTATTAGCCTATTAATTTATCGTTGTGCAAATATTACCTGTCTTTATTTCTGTAGCTTTCTGGTGGGTTTTGATATCTGGCAGTGTAAACCTTCCAACTTATTCTTCAAGACTGTCTTGGCTATTCCAGTCCTTTCTATTTCTGTATACATTTTAGATTCAGTTTATTAATTTCCTCAAAAAAAAAAAAACCCTGCTAGAATTTTTATTGGTATTGCAATGACTCTATAAATAAATTAGGAAAAAATTAAAAATATTGATCTTAAAAATTTTGAGTCTTCCTTCCATTAACATTGTTCATCTCTCTATTTAAATATTGTTTAATTTCACTTAGCAGTATTTTATAGTTTTTAGTGTAGAAAAATTGTATTACAATTAGTTTACTTCTAAGTATTTGATCTTTTTGATACTGTTGTAAATTTAAAATATTTTAATTTGTCCAATTGATCCAGTACAATAATATGTAGTACAATTGATTTTGATAGAGTTACCCTGTATCACAATGTTGACCTCACAGTCATTCTAATTGTTCATTTGTAGATTATTTCAGATTTTCTACATATGGTAGATCATGGGGTAACAATTTTATTTTTTCCTCTCCAATATATATATTCCTGTTTTTTTCTCTTCTTCACTGTCCTGGCTAGGACATCAAGTGCAATGTTGAATAGAGGTGTTGAGAGTGAACATCCTTGCCTTAATCTCAACCACAAGGGGAAAGATTCCATGTTTTACCATTATGTATTACGTTAGCTGTAGGTTTTTAGCAGATACTCTTATCGGGTTAGGAAAGTTCCCTTCATTTCTAGTTTGCTGATAATTTATAATGTTAATGAGTGTTGATTTGTCAATTGCTTATTCTGCATCTATTATATTTTTTTCTCATTTTTCTGTTATTAATGTTCAAATGTTAAGCCAACATCCTGATGTACTAATTAACCTATTTACATATTGCAGATTCTGTTTGATAATATTTTATTTAGTGTTCTAGCACCTACATTTGTGAGGTTTATTGGCTTCTGAGCAGGAAAGAGTTAAGTAGCTAGATTCCAAAGAATATTTCCTGGAAATGTTTCCAGGAAAGAAAGATGTTTCCAGGAAAGAAAGAAGAAAAAAGAAGCCAGGTTAATTATCTTGTAAACATAGTGATAACAGACTTCATGTAAAGAAAGTAATATTAATTAGTAGGACATGAATCCTTATCTTTGAAACATTTTTAGCAGGATTTCCCTGACTTAGAATTGATTATGGTAAACAAAATCACAATCTCTGCATTTATGGGGCATGGCTCTCAGGAAAGTATCATGTAAGTTACACAATTACCTGGATATAAAATGAAGAAGTGTCATCACCTAAAATACTCCATGTTGTGTGAAGTGACCTCATTGAGAGAATGTATCTTTCCAGCTTTGCCAAATAGCTCATCCAATGCAAGAAGGAAGGAAATAGGAATACATAGACATTATTCACGACTTCTCTCTGCTTTGCCTGTGCCTCTTGATTGCCTGTATTCTTGAGATTATTAGCAAAACTATATCATGGATAAAACCTTTTATTCCTGTGTCTTTGAGTCTGATTTGACAATCCTATCTTTTATGTCGGCTCCATCTATAATTTTCCCTTTTTGTAATTCCATGTCAGTTATGCTTGTTTTTTTCCCTTAAATGTTTGGAAGAATTTACCAGTGAAGTCATATGGGACGGCATAGTATTTTATGGAAAGCTATGGACTTTTCCTATGGTGGAAGATATCACAGAGGCCCCTTCTTGACAAGACAGTAGGTAGGTGACCCCTTATGAGATGCCTCCATCTTCGTTCCAGTCTGCTGGGCAGATGACTAGAATTAAATCCAGCATAACCTCATTTGAGAAGTGCTGGGCCTGATAAGGGAAGAAAAAGATTATATACTGAAGGTGCTACAAGAAGTAGTATGTACCAGGTTTGGATTTTTGAGGGTGCTTTATCCAGGGGCCAGGATATAAGACTAGAAAAATAAGAACGTGTTTATTAAGGGACACTTTATTGGGACACAGGATTTATCAGCCTAGCAAGAACCCCAGGAGATGGGACAAATTCACTGATAGGCTAACCCTTAGAAGTCTGATATAGTTATGGCCAACACAGTGAAATGGAAATGCCCAATTTGTCCTGGATAATGATAGGACATTCAATGAAAAGGCTGAGGGAAGTGGTTATACTGGACTGGATATATTAGGAACCTAGAAAACCCAGCACATGATTTTGTTCCAAAGCAGAGCCCAGAAGACACATGATTCAAAAGGTTGCCAGGGATGTGCTTGTAAAAGGGTACGAGCATCATGGGTTCAGTGGGGGCTCTCCTCTTTAGAACAGGGCTGATTGCAGGTGAGGTGGTAACAGAGGTGGGCTCGTTAATGTCATTGGGGGTGAGGGGCGCTGAAGTAATAGCGGACTGGTGCTTAACTACCGAAAGTCAGGCTGCCATAATCACTGTAACAACTGGTGAAGTGGGAGGGACAGTCAAGGGGGCTTGACCCTCAGGGTGTTTGGGAGATGATTAATTGAACATAACACCCCTACAGCCAAAATAAAAGGGCAAGTGACAAGAATGCTGCTTAATATCTATAACCGGTAAGGCAAAAATGGAAAAGGATGAGGCCGAGGACATTGTTCCCAGTGAAACCTCATGCTCCCTTGTTCACTCCCTAGATCTGAGGCAATTTTCAGATTCGGAACCCACAGATGGAAGAGGGGGCTGGGTCCCTAGGAGGAAGAACCCTGCTATACAGTGGCATGAATATACTGTGATGAATCACCAAGTTCTTCCCTAAACGGACATGTGACCAGTTACTAGGGTGACATTGATACCTGGAAATCCAAAGCAGCATCACGGCCCCCTGTTAAAGTGCGGGCTCCTGGGGACCACTTGGTCCTGGCTGTCGTACTGGCTAAAATCTGCTTCACAAAGGACACACTGAGTCTGTGGACCCACAAGTGGTCACGCCCACAGTACCTTAATGTGTTCTTAGAAACGATTGCAACATACACATAAAGCCTTTTGGAAACCTCTGAAATTCCTCCTCATCCCAGCCAAAATAGGAAATCAAAAACATTTGGCCAGGGTGGGGATGGGGGGAGGTGGAGATCATTGGTGGGCCCCATCATTTCTCCATTTACTTTGCCAGTTTGGGCTTTGAAGAAACTGGAGAGAATGGCTGTAGACTACTGCAGGTATAACCTTGTATGAGCCCTGACTGCAGCTGCTGGGCAGATGTGGTTATCATCGGTGACAGAGATTAAGAAAAGCTCATACTAGGTACCTAGTATGTGTCATTGATCTGGTGAATGTATACTTTTCAATCCCAATCAGGAAAGAGGATCAGAAAGAGTTGGCTACATTATAGCTATGACCAGGAATGTACTTGAAGGTCAGTGAGAGGGCAACTCTTTCTAATAAGCAGAGCTGTGAGTGGTGTACCTGATCATCTGCTTTGTGTAGAGAACTGGTTCTAGGTGAGAATGTGTACTTCACTGGCCAGTGGCTAATGGCTGAGGCATCTGTTCAGGGACTTGGACGGAAAAAGTACTGGATAATTGGAGCCAAGGAAGTCTGGTGTAGAGGTATGTGGATGGGCCTATGGGAGTGGACACAGAGTGTGAAGATTTTTGTTTCACACAGTAACATCCACCAGAAAGCAACCATTATGAAAGGGGCACTTAGCAACCAAATAAACAAAATGTTTTGACAGTCAGGCCTTGTCATCAGACACCCCGAACCGGCATGATAGGCACATGAACGGAGTAGCTACAGTGGCAGAGCTGGAAGTTATGTTTGGGCTCAACACATGGACTCTCACTTACCAAGGCTGATCTAGCTACTGTGGCCTCTGAATGTCCAGCCTGTCAGCCACAGAGACCGTCAATAAGTCCTCAACATGGCACTGTTCCTCAAGGAGACTAACTGGTCACCTGGTGACAAGTTAACTATAACAGGCCTCTCCCATCTGGGAATAGCTATTAATTTGTCCTCACAGGGATAGAACCTAGTGCAGGTATGGGTTTGTCTTTCCTACCCGCAGAGCCTCAGCCAGCACCACTATAAAGGACTTACATAGTATCAGACCACTTGATGGTGATGAAGGTGCAAGAGTAGGCCCATGACCATGAGATCCCCTGGTCTTATCACATACTCCACCACCTACAGCCTGATACATGCAGCCAGCCTCGTGGAATGCTGGAACAATCTTCTAAAGGCACAGCTAAAGTATGAGCTTCGAGGCAACATTCTGAAAGGTTGGGATGTTATCCTTCAGGATACAGTGTATTCATTAAACCAGAGACCTCTATGGTGCTGCGTCCCCAGTAGGAGGATTATGAGAGTCAAATGGGATGGCAGAGGAGTGGCCTCATTTACAACACTCCCAATGACTTCTTACTGGAAGCATGCATGCTTCCTGCCCTGCAACTCTACCCTCTCTAAGCTGAGGCCCTGGTTCCCAAAGTGGGGATACTCTTGCCAGGGGCTATGGTAAGGGTCCCATTGAGCTACAAGAAATAACTGCCATTAGGGCACTTTATACTCCTTGTGCCCAGGGGTATGCAGGTGAGGAGTCACCATATTCACGTGATGAGCAGGTCGGGCTGCTTGTACAAAATGGCACAGGGAGGCATGTGTGTGGATTCCAGGTGAGGCACTTGGTGCCTCCTGTTCCTGCCTTGCGCTACTGTAACTGTGAACAGACACACGTGGCAAACCCAACCTAAGAAGGGCGTGGTCACTAAAAGTTCAGACCCTTAGATGTGATGAAAATTCGCATCACATCATCAGGTAAACTGCCAAGAACTGCTGAGACGATTGGTAAATGTGATGGGAACCCAAAATGGATAGTGGAGGAAGGAGAGGATGAGGACCACTTGAAGCTCTGAGATCAACTGCCAAGAGAGGGGATGTAGTTCATCTCGCTAATGTTACTACCTCCTTCTTCTAAGTTTCCCCCAGGAAGATAGGCCCACAGGGACCACGGAGGCCTCGCTCCCTGAGCTCGGCAGCACAAGGCGTGGACTACAGAGCCATGGAAGTACATTACCCAGATCTATTGCAGACAGTAGCATACCTGAGGGCCCCAGCTGCTCTCTGGATCCATTATTTTCATGCTTAGGCTACATTTCCCATGGGTCGTTTCCATTGGAACAACCACTGAGCAGGTATCCTAACGCACGCCTATTCCTGTGAGGTAGGAACTCCTTTGGGAGGCAAGTTCTGACCTTAAACCTTCCTGGAATTATGCTGCAGTCTGGGACCCTTGCCACTCAACCCTCCTTCCTTCTCTCTTTCTTTCAAAGGGGTCAGACATGTTAGGCAGTCTGAAGACTCTACTCCTCTGGCTTCCTCTCTATTTCAACCCTTACAGGCATTTCCCCAAGTACATCTCTTGTAAATCTAATTCCATATTTGCATGTGCTTCTTGGAGGACCTGAACTAACAAATTTGGACTTGGTTCTGGCAGGTAGTTACTTGAGGATCAGCTTCATGTTACTGAGGCTTGTTTTTTGAGCAAGTCTAGATTTTATTGTCACGCTAGTTTAGCCCTACTTATGTAAGATGTAGCCTTCCTGGTGTGGAGTTCTCTGTGAGGACACCCCACTATGGCTGGATGGAAGTTAAATGTTTCCCACTCTTGTGCTTGTTTTGGGAATTGTTCAGTGTGCAGCAGTGGCACAGAGGGATCCGTATGCAAATTTCTGGAAATTTTTTCTCTGCATACCTTCTTTCTTGCTGATACTCTGCCCTGAAATTCAAGACACTTGTCCCACTCGATACTAACCCTTGTCTCCTCAAGTCAGCAGGACTGCTTTGCTCCGTTCAAGCTCCTCCTCCTGCAACGAGGTCCAGAGTGCTTAAACCCAGAAAGGCAGGACAATGGTAGGGTCACCTTGTTCCACCTGCTTTGTGATCAGTCCTTTGCTGCCAGTTGTCCCATGCCTGAAAAGCTGCTTCACACAACTATTTTCCTAGCTTCTTGAAACACTGATAGCTAACCTTTTTGTAAAGTTTCTAATATATGTATTTGGAGGTATAAATTTCCCATAAGCATTTGCTTTCACAGCATGCCACGAAGTTTTGATATGTTGTATTTTCATTAGAATTCATTTAAAAATATTTTCTAAATTCCACTGTGATTTATAGGTTGACTCAGGGGTCATTAGGGGTATGTTCCTTACATTACGACCATTTGGGAAATTTTTTATCTTTATATAATTGATTTCTGATTTCATACTCTTACAGGATTTTAATCTTTTGAAATTTGTTCTGACCATTTGTGATCAATCATATGGTCAGTTTTGGTAAATGTCCTGGGTATACCTTAAAAGAGTATGTATTCTGAAATGTTTGGATGTAATGTTTTATATTATGTCTTACTCATATGCAGTGTGCCAATACATAGCAAATAGTAGGAGCTCGATCCATATATATATACTTTTTTATAAATTTATTAATTAATTTATTTTTGGCTGTGTTGGGTCTTTTTTCCGGTGCGTGGGCTTCTCATTGCGGTGGCTTCTCTTGTTGTGGAGCACAGGCTCTAGGCGCGCGGGCTTCAGTAGTTGTGGCTCGTGGGCTCTAGAGCGCAGGCTCAATAGTTGTGGCCCATGGGCTTAGTTGCTCTGCGGCATGTGGGATCTTCCCGGACCAGGGCTCGAACCCGTGTCCCCTGCATTGGCAGGTGGATTCTTAGCTACTGCATCACCAGGGAAGCCCTCGATCCATATTAAATAACTCAAAAGTTTATTCCTACTGGTGGCAGTTCCAGACCAAACAAGTGAGGATGATAATGACATCACATGGATGTAGGCAGAGAGAAAATTATTTCTGGTAAAATGTAACTTCAAAAGAGGAACCCCAAGTCAAAATGTGCAGTTTCCCCCCTGCCTCCCCGATTCCAGCCAATATTAATGCCAACCCCTTAGGTTATGGAAATTATTCCAACATTTTTCCTTCCTGTGTTTCTACCAATTTTTCCCTTGTTGGTTGTAAGCTCTGTATCACTAGTCTATGTGACAGTAGAAAACAATATCTTAGGAAAAATTAATGACACTGATTTATAAAGCTAATAGAAATATAAGAAATGATTAATTTTATTTCTCCAAACAATTCATGATTACTTCTGAGATTACATGAGTTTAGAAGATATCTAATATTGCTATCCAATGGTAAAATGTTTCAAGTAGAATAATTTAAAAATTTTCCAAGTTCTAGGGTCACTTTCTATTTCTTGTAAGTGTCACTCAAGGTTAAAACTGTTAACATACAGCTTCTAGGAAATACATTTAACCTTCCTATTTAACCCTTCTGCCAGCCTTGATCTGGACGATGAAATTTTGATGATAGAAAGAAGAGAGAATATGGATTTAGACAAGGCTAACAACACATTCTCTAGGCTTATGAGATGCCTCCTGTGCACTGTCTCCCATCTCTTCCACTTCCGATTCCAGCCGCAGCTTTGGTTAACAGCTCTGGGCAGGTTTCATCCCGCTCTGTGCTGTCAGTGCCTCATCTCAGGGTCGCGTCAAGAATCTAGCTTCCTGTCCTAAAGCTTCTCTGTTGCAGCACATGTGATGCTGTAGTACCAGTGAGGGTCTCCTCAGGGGGCAGTTAATGCCCCATGGGAGCAGCCCTCAGCACACAGGTGATAGCTGCTGAGAGATAAATCCTTCTTCTTTTCGTCCCTCAGGCAGACTGTTCTGAGCCAAAGTTTGTTAAGAATCCTGGGAAGGCTCTGCACTAAGTAGCCATGAACGCTAGTGGACCACTCAATAACACTACCTTGTTTTGTCTGGACTTTCCCTTTTCCGCCTGTTCACTCCCCTCTGTCTCATTCCTGTTCCCTGGGATCACATTCCCAAATAGAATGTGTCTACCTTTGTTTCAGGCTCTACTTTCAAGAATAACCCAGATTAAGACCGTAGGTAAATAGGTTGTTGGTAGACTAAATAATACAGGAATATAATTTCCCTTGACTCTGCACATGCTATAAGGAAACACTTAAGGGAGCACAGTTCATGGTAAGTTCGATGATTTTCCATCCTTTTCCTTTTTGAAAGTTCATCATCGATCCTGATGCCTGAATGCCTGAAGAAAGAAGTTGGTACAAATTAGCTTGTAATTGAATAGGCAAATTTCTTTGTGATGACAGCTCTAACTGTTTTTTCTTTGTGAGGCAGCCCTCAGCTATTTGATTGGATATTTCAATCTAATAAGGAGAAACCCTCAGTCTACTTAATGAGGTAAAGCTTTTCGTTGCTTTGGAAACAACCATATCACATTTCTTATTGTCTTTGGTAAAAAGCTGGAGCTTTTACTGCTGTAATCCTTTTTGCTAAGACACTCAGACATACCTTAAACATTTAAAAATTACTGGAATACTGTCAGGACTTTCTTATTCATGAAAAACTGAAGAAGTATCTTGAAAGATTTAGAGGTTATTAGGAATAAATTAAGGTTGCCCACATGCCAGCCCTGAGAAAAATGTTATCAGTTATAATTTTTTACTCATTTAAGGTACTGAAGACACTACAGAGAACAAGATTGGTTAAATCCCCCTCCGTCTTCACCAGAACTTATATTCTACTGGTGCGGAAAGTGAGACAGTAAGGAAATTAAATAATTAAAATACATAGCATTGGGCTTCCCTGGTGGTGCAGTGGTTGAGAGTCCGCCTACCGATGCAGGGGACGCGGGTTCGTGCCCCGGTCCGGGAAGATCCCACATGCCGCGGAGCGGCTGGGCCCGTGAGCCATGGCCGCTGAGCCTGCGCGTCCGGAGCCTGTGCTCTGCAACGGGAGAGGCCACGGCAGTGTGAGGCCCGCGTACCACAAAAAAACAAAAACAAAAAGAACCCCATAGCATTTCAAATAAAGGCTACATATAAAAATAAGTTGGGGATGGGGGAATGAACTTGCAAGTTTTTTGTTTTGTTTTGTTTAATTTCTAGGTCTCATTGAGAAAATGACGTTTGAACAAAGACCTGAGGAGGAGAAGAGAGTCAGTCATGTGGATGTCTGGGGGGAGAACCATTCAGGAAGTGAGAAAAGCCATCCCAAAAGCCCTGAGATGGAAAGATGCCAGTGTGGTTTGCGAGATGTGAGCATTAGAGATGAGGTTAGAAAGGGCATGGGGCAAGGAGGAAAGGAGGCAGTGGCAGATCATGTGAGAGAGGGGTTCTCGATGGATGTAGGGCCATACTATGCACCGAGGGGATATTTTGAAAAACTGGGAGGACATTTTGGTATTACTATGATTGGGGTGGTACTATGGGCTTTAATGGGTAGGCAACATTTATGCGCAAAGTACAGTAATGTTCGGGACAGTTCCACCCAACAGAGTATTTTTCCACATTTGTGTGTCTTTAAAATGCCCTGCTGCTCATTCGTGTAGATGTATGCTAACTTCTAAATTCCATTCATGGTAAGCTAGGTTATTGGGATCCACTCCCCATTGAAAACAAGTAAACGTCCTGGATAAAATATAGTTGATCAATTTTGGAAAGCTTTTGCTAATAATTTTTCAAATATTTTTCTGCCCCAGGCTCTCTCTCCTTGCTTTTCAGGAGTTCAGTTTCATGTATGTTAGGCCATTTGATGCTGTTCCATCAGTCACTGATGCTTTATTTAAAATATTTTTTTCTCAGTGCACTTATATTCGGATGATTTCTAGCAACCTGTCTTCAAGTTTAATGATGCTTTCATGACTGTGTCCAACCTACTGATAACCTATCAAATAATTTCAGATATTATATTTTTCAGTTGTAGGATTTCCATCTCATAAAAAAATATTACCCGTATCTCTCTCGAAATTCTCTACTTCTTCACATATTACATCTTGTTTTAGTAAGATTCCTTAACATGTTTATCATGGCTAAAGACCTTGTCTATTAATTGCAGGATCTGTACTGATTTATGTTTCTATTGATTTATGAGAAAGGTGACACTGCAGGGCAGTGGGAAAAGAATAGTCTTTCAAGAAGAGCACCTGGGTCAGCGGGATAGCTATATGAAAAAAAAATTAACACTTAACTGCACACCATACTCCAAAATCAATCCTACGTGGTTAGTAGATTTAAAGATTCAAAGAAAAACATTATGTTTTATTTTTAATTAATTTATTTTTTTTTAATTTATGGCATGTGGGATCTTAATTACCTGACTAGGAGTCGAACCCTTGCCCTCTGCAGTGGAAGTGTGGAGTCCTAACCACTGGACCACCAGGGAAGTCCCCCAAACATTATGTTTTTAGATGGTAAAACAGGAGAAGGTCCTTGTAGGCAATGGTTTCTTAGGATAGCAAAGGTACTAACCATAAAAGAAGATTGAAAAGTTAGACTTCAATAAAAATTTAAAATTTACAGTCATTAAAATTTAACAATGAGATGGTTAAAATGCAAGTCACAGATTAGGAAAAGTGTTTGTTTGTTTGCTGTACTCATAAATGAAAATGGACTCACTTTAAATCAAACAGAAAAAGACAACCTCACCAAAAATGGAATAAAGAACCAAAAGGCATTTTACTAAAGGGCATATTCAAAGGACTAATAATTACATGAAAAGGTGCTTTTTTTCATTAGTCATCAAGAAGTGTAAACTGAAACCACACAACCACCAAATGTTGGTGAGGGTGTGGAGCAATGAAAAGTCTCACACGCTGCGGGTGGGAGTGTAAATTTGGACAATTGTTTGGCACTGTCAACTACAGCTAACCATAAACGTAACCTATGTTGGAGCTATTCTACTTTTAGGTATATATCCCAAGAGAAATATGTATCTATGTGATACATATATAGCTTTAGATACACATAATATGCTGATTAGTATAGTAATGTTCACAACAGTATTATTTGCAATAGCTGCAAACCTGGAAATAACATGAATATTCAGGATCAGTGTAAGGGACCAGCCACAAAAGACATATGACTCCATTTTTATGAACTATCTAGAATAGGCAAATCTATAGAGACAAAAAATAGATTAGTGGTTGCTTAGGGCTGGAGAGGATGCAGGGTAGGGGAGTGACAGCTAAAGAATATGGAGTTGTCCTGAGGTGATGAAAATGTTCTAAAACAGACTGTGCCTGTCAATGGTTGCACTTACCTGTGAATATACTAAAGAAACATTAAACTGTACATTTTAAATGGATGAAAATTGTATGGTATAGGAATTATACCTTAATATAGCTGAAATTTAAAAAATAACAGTATAAACGATAAACTGCAGCATATTCACACAATTAAATGCCATACAGCATATAATAAAATACAAACCTGTTACATGCAACAGTGGATGAATCTCAAATGTAATATGGAAAGAAATAAAATACTACAGAATATTTACTGAATAATTCATTTCATGTGAAATTAAAGAAAAGACAAAACTAATCTTTTGATTATGGTTATATTTGGGGAGAAGTTGCCCTTGACTGAGCATGCTCTATTTCTTGATCTGGGTGGCAGCTGCAAGGTTATGTTTGTGTTAGTCTTTGAAAGTTTATTGAACTGTTTATTTACAGTTTCACCACATTTTTGGATTTTGTAATTCAACAAAAGTTTATTAAGAAAAATTTTTTAGAAATCCAGTTCAGTAAGTTGTCCTATTAATATGCATTGAAAAGCTGGACTAGAAGAATACAGAAACATTTTGATAGTTCATTTTTGTGGGTTGGGAGTATGCTGAATTTTAATTTTTGTCCATATGCTTTTCTGTATTTTCCAAATTACCAGAGTGGACATAAATATATACATCTATCAGTAGAAAAAATGCTATATAAATACAATTGTCTGAGATCTTGTATTGTTTATACTCATTTAATCACAGTGTGAGGACTTTGGTTTTTGCTCCCAGATAGGAAGGGATTGTCATTTTAGAGTGAAGGAGGGTGTGGCTGCTTGTCTGGGGATATCCTGGCAGCCCTCCTGACTGCCAGGAACTCAACGGCCACTCAGCAGAGAAGAGCAGAGGTGCAGGTGTAGGGGCCCAAAAGATGGTAAACTAAGCCTCAGTAGGTGGCGCCCAGTAAGCCCGGTTGGGTCGTGGTCCTCCTGGAACCTGAGTCTTTACTGCAGAACTGTGGTTGGACCAGAGACTTAAGCTCTAGCCTCCGTGCTGGGTAAACTGAAAGACTGTAATCTAATCATAGTAATCCCCATGTTTTTGTAAAGCCCGAAGCTAAGAGCGGTTTTTTTTTCCTTACATTTTTATGAGGTTGTTAAAAAAAAAAAAAAAAAGAAAAATAAGCGACAGAGGCGACTGTTCCTGCCCTGCAAATACTAAAATATTTGCTATCTGGCTTTTTACAGAAAAAGTCTGTCAACTCCTTGATTAAGAAACTCTAGGCTGAAAAATTTTAAGGTATTTAAAAATGTTACCTGGGTAAGCTGTTGTTGGCGAGAAGCCCCGTGTGGAATGAGCCTGCCCGGGCATTTTCGGTCAGTGGTCACGAGCTGTAGTACTGCCCAGGCTCGTCAGAAAGTAAGTCAGAATCCACTAAGCAGAGTGTGAAAGCTCACCTCTGGAGAATCCAGCCTGCACGGGAATGGCCAGGCACCAGCGGCCTCACGCAACGTGCTCTTCCTGGCAGAGGGCTCCAAAGGGTAAGCGAAGCTCCGTGCAGCCCGCAGCGGATCGCAGAGGAGGGGGCGGGGTTCAACTGGGAAAGCAGCGTCGTCACTCCTGGAGAAGACAGCGGAGCCCCCTTGGGAGCTTTCTCTTCTCTCCTCTGCTCCAGGCAGCCGAAGTGACTGCGAGGTCTGCCCCACCTCTGTTAACTTTTGGAGAAGCGCCGCGTGGGCGTGGCTGCCACCTAGCGCCTGCGCAGTGGTCGCTCGCAGGGTCCTCCCACCGCGCAGGCTCGGCGGGTCCGTCCGCGCTAGGAGGAGTACGACCCTGCTTCAGTACCCGAGGGAGGAGGAAAGCAGGGCGGAAGGACATGTACAGTGTGTTTTGCTGAACAGTTTGAGAGTGAGTTGTGGACGTCATAACCCTTCACCCTTAAATGTTACCAATATTTGACCTGCGCGGCAGACCATTTCATTTAATTCAGCCTAATATCGCAGTACTGTCCCCTGAGAATAAGGGATTCTTCTACATCAAGGTTTATCAACTGTGGCGCTTTTGATTTTGGCGTGCAGTCTCTTTGTAGTGAGGGGAGTGGGGCTGTCGTGGGCATTGTACAGTGTTCAGTAGCACTCCTGGCCTTCACACGCTGCTGGATGCCAGTCGCACCCGGCCCTCCCCTCCCCAACTTGTGACAACCCAAAATGTTTTCAGACATTATCACGTGGGTGTGGGGAGGGCGGGGCAGAGCAAAATCGCCCCAACTGCGGACTACTGGCCTATAGGATCAGTGCTGTGTCTTTAGGAAATGTATCCCTAGGCTTTTCAGACCTGGGGAGGCGGAATGCAGTAAACGTTGTTACATTACTCTAAGTTAATATATAGTCCATATTAGAATTTCCTCCATTGTCCCCCCACGCCACCCCAAATCCTTGCTTACCCTGTTGTTGTCTGTAGAATAAAAATCCAGGATATAACAAGGATCACGTGTCGATTTTAGTCATAAAGTCTCTTGAGCTTCCTTCAGTTTAGACTACTTCCTCAGCCTTTTTTGCTGATTTTTTTTTTTTTCTGGCATTGACTTTTTTGGGAAAGTTCAGACCAGTGGTTTAACAGAATGCCCTTCAATTTGGATACTCAAATTGGTCCTCGTTGAAAGATTGACGTTGAATTTTTTGGCTTTTCTGGCTGGAATTCCACTTAGGTGATGTTATATCCGATGTTTTCTGTTTCACAGACCTATTTAGCTGTTCTAACAACATTTAATTTTCAAAAGCCCATTTATTTCGCAGTGATTTGAGATACCACTTTTATCACATACATAAATTTCCACATTGTACGTGGCTCTACATCTATATTTACTATTTTTTTCTATTGATCTGATTGTCTACTCAAGTGCTAATATTATACTGTTTTAATTATAGAAACTGTATAATATGTTCTAATATCTGGTAGAGCTAGGCCTGCCTTATTGCTGTTTTCTTATTTTGATTTCCTGTTTTGGGGGAAATAATCTTGCTTATTTATTTTTTCCATGTAAACTACAGAAACTAGCTGTGTAAAAAACACTTTGAAAATTGGCATTAATTTATGATTTTGCATTATTCAATTGAGGAGCAAGGTTTATTTTTCCTTTTATTCAAGTCACAGTTTTCTATCTTTCAGGAAAGCTTTAAAGTTTTTCTCATACAGGTTTTGCACAGTTCCTATAACATTTACTCCTAGGATATTTTTTCATTTTTGTTGGTAATGTAAATGGGGTCATCTCTTCTATTTTCCCCTATAATCACTTATTGCTTAAACATATGAAGACATCGATTTCTACATGTAATTTTGTATCTCGCTCTCATATTGAATTTCCTATTGCTTCTAGTTTTGCATTGATTCTATTGGCATCTCTATTTATGCTTTTATATAATTGCAGTGATTATTCATTTTAAAGCTCAAATTGCCCATCTTTGGCTTCTGTGTTCATTTGATAACTGCAAATGTCTTGATAGCTTCCTTGCTTTTGGATACTTTAAAGAGTCCCAGTCTCGTATTGGAACAGTCTCATTTACTGCTCCAGACCTAGAATCAGCCATTTCTCAAAGGAGACTTCATTGCTTTCAGTGAAAATGGTATTTGTTGACCACAGTCTGTGCATGTAGGATGTTCATGGCTAAAAGGCTTGTTGTTACTTCTCAGACATTTTAATACAGATCTAGGAAATATGTGGTTTTTCAAAGAAAAATAAATCATAACTTTGTGCTGATACTCCAATTCTAATGAAAGGTTATAGAATTTTTTACTTATTTAATTTTATAGAATCTCTTTTCTGCTGAAAAGCATGGTTCCTAATAATGTTAACATAATTGCTTATTTACTTTTCCCCATAATATATGTTAGTTTCAAAATAACAGAACCAAAGTTATAATGAATTTATAAAAGTGCTAAATGTAGTTTGATACAACTAAGTTTATTTGTTTCAGGTTGTTTTCAAATCTAGGTTGCTTAATTAAAAAGAAAATTAAGTCCAAAGTAGGGAGAAAAAAAAAAAACAAGTCTTAAATATTTCTAACTTTTTGAGGATAATGTCTATCTCATTTTCTCTCATTTTTATTGATACAAATATTTAAATCTATGAATCTTTTTCTAAACACTCTTTAGCAGTATCCTGTAAACTCTGATATCATGTTTTCATTATTTGTTTCTAGAAAATTTCATTATCAGTTGTTATTTTTTTCTTGAGTCAAGCTAAGTTTAATAGAAACATTTTAAATTTCAAAGTGGGAAGATTTTCTTATGTTTTGATTGTTATGGATTCATACTTTTATCATCTTGTTGATGGAGAATATTATTTGTACTTTTCTTTATGTAATTTATTGAAGTATAGATGTCTCTGTCATTATGGAATCAATTATTATAAATGGTTTTTGGTA
This sequence comes from Stenella coeruleoalba, assembly GCF_951394435.1. NCBI lineage: Eukaryota > Metazoa > Chordata > Mammalia > Artiodactyla > Delphinidae > Stenella > Stenella coeruleoalba. Next base: position 90,778,011 of record NC_137150.1, read on the forward strand.
CCATTTTTGGTCTTGGACCAAGGGAGGTATACTAAAGTCTGCTATTATTTATGTATTTCTAGTCTCTTTGAGTCTCCCGTAGTTTCTGCTAAATGAAAGAAGCTACTGTGTTATTTGCTGCATATTTTATAAATATTTTATTTTCACTGTGAATTGTAGCATTTAGCATTTGTAAAGTGCTCTTTGACTTGTTAATAGGTTTGGGTCTAAATTCTACTTAGTTGGATTTCAAAATCTCAATTCTTTCTTTGTATTTTCTTGGTATACCTTTGTGCATCCTTTCATTGTTAGCATTTCTGAATTGTTTTAGGTGTGTCTTTGTCTTTTATGTGCAGCAAAGAGTTGGGTTTTGCTTTGGAATCAACTGTTTTGTCCATTTAGTAGGGGGGTTAAGCCCTCTGTTGGTAGATACGTTTGGTTTCAGTAGCTCATCTTTATTATATGTAAGATGTAGCATATAATATTTGATGATGGTAATTGCTATTGAGGAAGATAAAGGAGGGGGAGGAGAGTAGGAAATGCTAGGGGGGAGTTTTCTATTTTAAGTAAGTGGTCAGGGAGAGCCTCAGCGAGAAAGTGACTTTCGCACAAACTCTTGAAGTAGGTGAAGGAATGAGTCGTTTGGATAAGTGGGCTAAGACTTACCCTGACTGAGAGAACTGCAAGGCCCTGAGGCACAAGATTACTTGGTGTGTTTTCAGAGAACAGCAAGGAGGCTGGTGTGACTGGAGCGCTGTGTGCAGGAGAATAGTAGGAGACAGGCCAGAGGGGATAAAGTCGAGGGTATCAGATAGAGCCCTCAGTCTCAGGGAGGGAAAGGACTATCCCTTGACGAGGAATTTTAGTGCCACATGTTGAAATAATATTACTTCTGCCATTCCACAGTCATAAACTAATAACTCTGTGAGAATGCATTAGTAACTCTGGGAATTCCAGCCTAGGTGGGAGAAAGAAGCCAGTCTTATGGGTTTTATATTTTGGGGTGCAACTCAAATTATGCATGAAATAGTTTAATCTCTGCTGGTTTTGAAGGTTGGATTATGAAACACCTTCCAATGCAGTGGAAATGATCCTTGAATATATTCCTCAAATCTCTGATGTTACAGTTTCTACTTTATATTCTACCCCCAAACTCATCAGATATAGCTTCACAACTGCAGCTTTTTGCCGTTTAGCTGAAGGCGTGAATTTACAGGGGAAAACTTTATTGAAACATAGCAATGAAATGTATCTTGACTAATAAATGTTTAAAAAGCAGAAAAACATTAAAATTCTATACAGAGATGCTTGACCAAAGGCGAGCACACAGTTTTTTGAATTCTTTTAAAAAATATTCAGCTTAAAACAGTTTGTTCTTTTTATAAAGAAATACGTTGTTTTAACAGAAAACTGTATGACAGAGAAGGTAGAATGAAATGAGTGCATCTATGAGGGAAGGGTTAAGGGTGAATTAAGTCTGTAATCCAGGAAAACAATGTTTAAGATTCCAGTGGATGGGAACAGAGAAGGGACAAACTTTCAATACATGCAGGATTACTTCTTCCTTGTCTTTTTGTGTTTCATTTTGCTGCACTTTAATTTTCTTTCCTCTTTTTTTTTCCTCCTTCACCTTTTTTTTTTTCTTAAGCTAAACTGTCAGTGAAATGCTGTCTGAATAAGTCACAACTCATAGAAAACTGAACAGTGCATTGTAAAATAGGACAGAAAACAAAAGACTTCATCTGAGAGCTGAGATCATCGCGTTGGGGTACACAGACCCAGTGCAGCAATTCAACAGTGTTTCTTAGAGCCTGAGACAGTTTCCACAATTCTTGGTGTGCTATTGCCCCCTGCTGTTCTTGTGGAAGCACTGACAACAGAAATAGGTTTTCAAAACGTTTCATGTTTTAGTCTAATTTAGCGTGTCATCAGAGAAAATTAGACGAAGCAGTTCAAATATTTAAAACAATAATTTAAGGAATTGTTTTCTAAAAAGCTGAATATCAGAGAAATCCCAAAGCATCTTCCCTACTCCCCAATAGATCAAAAAGAAATGTATGATTCTGTTATTTGGCTAATGAATCTAGTTTCCTTTTTAAGTTGCTGAAGAGAGCAAAGCACAAGGCAATTGAGGTAGCTCGGAGAAAAAGTGGTGAAGTAAGCAGGGAAAATGGAGGGCAAAATGTGCAAAAGGAGGGGGTAATGAGTAATTTACATACAGCGAGGGTAAAGCAGTTCAGTCCTGAACAGATCATTCGCATTCCTCTGAGGGTGTTGGATAGAAACTGTTTTGTCTCCACAGAAGAGGGTGGGTGGGTCATTTGCGAACCTTCAGGTCTTCTGCCTCCTTGTTCTTGGGTTTGGTCATGAAAACTTCTCAGAACCATTATGATGTGAATTGGGGCCCCTGAAGCAGAGTAGAAGCATATAATCCTTGGAGCTAATTTCCTGACTTACTCTGCAATTTCTAAAGAGGTCTGGGCTGTCTACTGGATGAAAGTTAGCCCATGTGCAAATATGTGTGTTTGAGCATAGGAGTTTCATGTTATTTTTTCCAGGTTTCATAACTCTAGCAACCATGGGCTGCTAGTTCCTGCATGCCAGTTCTTCCAGTGGGATTAGGTAATTAGGTGCCAGGATCCCCTCCACTCAGTAAAAGCAATTTAAAAACTAGGGGCCTTGTTTCAGCATTTTGTTTTTGCTTAGACCCTTTCTCAATGAGGAACATGACTAGAGAAGAATCTTTTAATATTTAGAAAATCACATGCATATTTATATACGAAATTACATCCTGTTATGCTAAACCTAGAAATCCAGCCTGAACTACTGTTGAAAGATTTAGTTTTGGCTGTAAATACCACTAAGAATGTCGTTTCTAACTTCTGAAGTCCCCACCTCAAAGGCACGAATGATGAATTCTAAGATAAAAATTTGAGAAAACATTTACATCATTTATTTCAGATAACAATAAGCTGATTCCTTAATACTTGAGGTAGTTACGTTCACAGTGTTGGTTTTAGTGCTTACAGAATTTTGTTTCTCCTGTGTGATATTTTACTGTTTACTTACTCACTTAAATGTGTATTTTCCACTATGGCAGATGTTAAAGATATGGTGAAAAATATGATAGACTCTGCCTTTAAGCTTTTTATAGTAGTTTAGCAAAATGTAGAACAACAGTATGATAATCACATAAGAAGGAGCCAAGAGTAGAAAAATAATTTCCCATTCCTTTTCACTTTATCATTTTATTCCCTTTCATTCCGTTCCATGTCATTCCATTTCTTCTCTTTACTATTTTATTTGTATTCATTTTGTTTAAATTACAAATCAGGAAAGCTGATTGTCCTTTTAATTTATCTTTGCACAACCCCTAGTACTCCAGCACTTTATACAAAGTTTGCATGTATTTGTAATAAATATCTGCTGAATGAAATACGAGCACTTACTAGTTGCCTTAGTACTATCCTGTGCCTATGTAAACTAGATGCACATTTGGTTTCAACAGAGGAAAAGAGTGAAATTAAGGGGAATTTATCTAGACCTAGATGGAAGTATTAGAAATATATTTTTTGTATTCAAACTCTAAGGGGTAATAAGAAACTTTTTAAATGAGAAAAACTAGAACACAAAAATTCCACCATGTAAGTACTTGAATCTTTTTTTTTTAAAACATCTTTATTGGAGTATAATTGCTTTACAATGGTGTGTTAGTTTCTGCTTTATAACAAAGTGAATCAGCTATACATATACATATATCCTCATATCCCCTCCCTCTTGAGCCTCCGTCCCACCCTCCCTATTCCACCCCTCTAGGTGGTCACAAAGCACCGAGCTGATCTCCCTGTGCTATGTGGCTGCTTCCCACTAGCTATCTGTTTTACATTTGGTAGTGTATATATGTCCATGCCACTCTCTCACTTCGTCCCAGCTTACCCTTGCCCCTTCCGTGTCCTCAAGTCCATTCTCTACGTCTGCGTCTTTATTCCTGTCCTGCCACTAGGTTCATCAGAACCATTTAAAAAAAAAAATTCCATATATATGTGTGAGCATGCGGTATTTGTTTTTCTCTTTCTGACTTACTTCACTCTGTATGACACACTCTAGGTGACTACAAATAATTCAATTTCATTTCTTCTTATGGCTGAGTAATATTCCATTGTATAGATGTGCCACATCTTCTTTATTCATTCATGGACACTTAGGTTGCTTCCATGTCCTGGCTATTGTAAATAGAGCTGCAATGAACATTGTGGTACATGACTCTTTTTGAATTATGGTTTTCTCAGGGTATATGCCCAGTAGTGGGATTGCTGGGTTGTATGGTAGTTCTATTTTTAGTTTTTTAAGGAACCTCCATACTGTTCTCCATAGTGGCCGTATCAATTTAAGTTCCCACCAACAGTGCAAGAGGGTCCCCTTCTCTCCACGCCCTCTCCAGCATTTATTGTTTGTAGATTTTTTGATGATGGCCATTCTGACTGGTGTGAGGTGATACCTCATTGTAGTTTTGATTTGCATTTCTCTAGTGATTAGTGATGTTGAGCATCCTTTCATGTGTTTGTTGGCAATCTGTATATCTTCTTTTGATAAATGTCTCTTTAGGTCTTCTGCCCATTTTTGGATTGGGTTGTTTGTTTTTTTGATATTGAGCTGCATGAGCTGCTTGTAAATTTTGGAGATTAATCCTTTGTCAGTTGCTTCATTTGCAAATATTTTCTCCCATTCTGAGGGTTGTCTTTTCATCTTGTTTTCGTCTTTTCCTTTGCTGAGCAAAAGCTTTTAAGTTTCATTAGGTCCCATTTGTTTATTTTTGTTTTTATTTCCATTTCTCTAGGAGGTGGGTCAAAAAGGATCTTGCTGTGATTTATGTCATAGAGTGTTCTGCCTATGTTTTCCTCTAAGAGTTTGACAGTGTCTGGCCTTACATTTAGGTCTTTAATCCATTTTGAGTTTATTTTTGTGTATGGTGTTAGGGAGTGTTCTAATTTCATTCTTTTACATGTAGCTGTCCAGTTTTCCCAGCACCACTTACTGAAGAGGCTGTCTTTTCTCCATGGTATATTCTTGCCTCCTTTATCAAAAATAAGGTGACCATATGTGCATGGGTTTATCTCTGGGCTTTCTATTCTGTTCCACTGATCTCCCACGTTCCCTTAAATAGAAAAAGGTGCTAAATGTCTCTTCATAGCCTATTTGGCCATAGTTGTCCCACCTACAGTTTTAAAAACAGACTGAACTTGATCTTCTGAAATCCTTCCTTGAACTGCAGCTCATTCTGTTAAAGAAGTCCTGGGAGAGAGGTCCTATTGGTATTGTTGATAGTCCCTAAAAGGTGAGGATGGTAACTGGGATGAAGGCAGCTGGGAGGGGTCTTCAGCAAACGGAGGGCTGTTGGGAAACTGGGCAGAGGCACATCTGGTCAACAAGATACCAGCTCCTTTGATGAGAGCTAGCAGAATGCCACCCATTGCGGCTGACCCAACCATGGCCACTGGTCCATTTCTTGCTGCCAGGATGGCTCCTGTTAAGGCACCACTCGTGATGCAGTTCCAGGGGTCTTCTTTCCCTCTGACGTGAACCATACTGCAGTCAATCATGGAAAACAGACCTCCCCAAACTGCAAAGCTACCTCCCAACTGCAGAGCCCTGGTTCTAATAGCTGTCAGATTCCCTCATAGTCTGTGGTTTACTCCCACCCGAGAATTGCGAAAACCTTTGCTTGAAAGATCCCACCGCCTATGGCTCCCATCGTAAAGACCCCATCACAGTCGTCCACATTGCGCCAGGGGCAAGGCTTGTGCCGTGTACTCCTCCATCTTGACTCTGCCACTCCTGAATCTCTTTTTAATGATTATCGTAAGTTGCCAAAACATATGAATTTTCAACATTTCTGCCTGTGCGATTCTTATCAGATCTGAGTACATGCAACCTACTGAAGATTTGGTAGAAACCTGAACATAGGTAGCGAGCAATGATGATGCCTGTTTTTCAAAAGGAAGCTGAAACTTATTTTCTTTTTGAATCAAGAACTAACTTATCAGTGTTTCACTGTACAAAATTCATAGTATATTGGAACATGCTTTTTGCCACCTTAATGGTGTAACCCAAATTGTCTGCTCCTATTTAATTGTTCTACTTAAATTGTATTGAATGCCAGTATCTAAGAAAACTGTCAGCATGAATGGTTCCAGAATTTCATTGGGTTACTGAGAAGTGGATCTTCTCTGCAAGTATACTATGTTATACTATAGAGTATTCTATATATGTAGTTTTCTTATATAGTATCTATATGTAGTTGTCCTATGAAGTTATCTATATCTAGTAATGCAGTATTCCATTAATGTCTAATATTTGAGAACATTTACAATATGAATGGAACTTAATCTAAGAGACATTCAACTAACTTTTTTTTCTTTTTACATTTCAATACTGGATATTAATACTGGATTATTAATAATACTGGATATTAATAAGAAAGATAGTCAAAATAATTATGATCAATATTATGTCAAAAATAATAAATGCTTGGTGTTAGTCTGCATACAATTCAGTTTTTGGTGTAAAGTTCTTTGGTTGCAAGAAGGAATATTTAGTTTATTTCACTAATAGAAATATCTTCTAATGCTAGATGGCCTCTTGGTATTTCTTCTGCTGTTGATTTTTAGCATCGTTATCTGTGATTACATGAATGGAGTTGAGTGGGGAGGTACTCATCATGTTTATTCCAAATAAGACTATGTAACGGATTGCTATAGTAGTAATGAGGTAGACAGGCAATGCAACTGCCTGATATTTTTGAGGCCAATAGGTTAAGCCTAAGGTGTTCAACCAAGATTCAGGAATAAAAGGCCACATGAGATATAGTGTGCACCAAAATTGGGAGCTTAACAGCAAAGCAAGCCATAGATCGCTCTTTCTGGAAATGGCAAGGGTGACTTTTCCACCATTTTTTCTGTGGCTGTAGACAATCTTGGGCCCGTCTTGCTGGCAGCTCGGCCTCCTGAGTGCCGAGTGCCCTGCAGGAGGAGAAATTGAGGGAAAGGCCAGGGCGTCCCCCGCTGGGGTGCAGGCGCACCACCTTCGTACCGGGTGGGAGGGTGCAAGCTGTAGAGTAGGTTTATGTTCTTCTTTCTTTCCCGTCTCAAGTCCCATGGACTCCACCTAGAAAGTTTGGAACTGTTTTCTGGTAAGTGGTCGTGTGGAAATTAGTATGGAAGAAGCTCACAGGGTTCAACAAATAGTTGACAGGAACTGTAGTTTAAATAGCGTAAAGGCTTCTTTTAATTTTAGTATTTTGTGACTCTTCTTCACATCAGGCATTGCCTAAAAGCATGTTTAAAAAAAAGCGCCAGCTTCTGAGTTTCATATGTGCAGTGGCTTCATGTCTAGTCAATCGTCACAAGGCATTTTATAAGTGCTTCATTGCATATGGTGCTGGGCTAGGTGCTGATGAGGGAGAACAGCACAGACTGTGTTCCATCCTCGAGTTATTTATAATAGAATGTGAGAGGAATAAAAAGAAGTCCGAAAGCACAGAATTAGAAGAAAAAGTAAGGTAGATAGCGTCTTGCTTCTATTTCAGTGAAGTGTCTTTGGGGAGGCTTGGTTAGTATAGGGTGGAGTGGTTGAAACTGTTGAAGGTACAGACCTTCTCAAATTATCCACCAAAAAGTTGGAATTCATGAATATAGATCCCCCTCTGTACAGGAAGCAATCTGCCTGTCTCTGTCCCTATCTCTGTGTTGCTTTGAAACCCAGATCTCTGGATGGCTGAAAACAATGGAAATTATTAGAGCTCCTCATAATTGATCACTCTTGCCAAAGCCATATTGATAGATATGGTTGGGATTTAGGACAAAAACAATAGCCCACATGACTTGGAAAATGAAAATAAATGTGCTGCTGAGATGCTGAAAATATATCATTAAATAGCCTAAGAGGTATAGGAAATAATTTATGTATGTTTTAGGCTGGTCAGTATGAGGTTTGTATTTTAGATGGTCTCTTCTCTCAATTCAAATTGCCTTAGGCTTCTGGCTTTTTAAAAATATTTTGTATTCATGAACACTTCTTTTATAATTGATGGGGATGTTTGCTTATGGCCCAACTCTAATTTGTAAGCTGGAAAGTTCATTTATTTATTCATTCCACATCTATTATGTATTTACTGTGTGCCAGATATGATGATAGTGATTGGGCTTTACGTTAATTATAAAGCATACTTAAAATTTTGTGAGCTCTATTTACCTAAATTCCAAGAAATCATGTTCAGAGAACAAATCAAGGCAAGAACAAGTGGGTCTGTTACATTTTGTCTAGATCTCTATTGTAGCAGTTGTCACACTTTCCTTTTTTACATTAATTTTGCCTGCTGGAATGAGAGCAGAGCATGGTCTGGATTTGATCATCATTGTGTTCTCAGCCTCTGACACAAAACGTGAAACATAATAGAGACCCAACAAGGGAGGTTTGGATGAATTTAAAGCACCACATACACAAACATAACATTGTTCTTTCTGAAGACATTTTTATTTTCACTGGGTGTCAAGGCTGTTTCACACTGGAATATCTTCCTCTAGGAAGAGGCAACATCTTTTCGTAAAAACCCTTGTTATCTAAATATCTTTCTTCCAGAATTAGACTGAACATTGATCTGAAGTACTTTGGCTTGACTTTGATCTGAAGCACTAAGATTTCCTCTTAGTGGAATCTGATTAAAATCATTTTTGTTATAATTAAGGTCTTCACGTTCCAAGTGAGTATTTGCTCGACATTTATGAGAACAGTTACTTTATATTAATCAATAATATTTTTCAATTTGCCTGGTAGGTAAAAATCAGGCTTTAGAGAAGCAGTTCTTATTTGGGAGATGCTGACGATGAGCTTTCTGAGGAACCCTTCTCGTTCATCTAGCATTTGTTGCTTTCTGTGTTTTCAGTGGGTTTATGTCCACCTAAATACATTTCAGAAGTGCTTTGAGTATGAAACAGTGCAGAAAGGAGACAGCACTCATATGCCGCCAGAGGATTATGTAATTCACACGAAATTCTTGATGATTCCCATTTAGGGTGGGAGTTAATGGTAGTACTTTGGAGTAAAATCCCTGATGCTACGTTTATTAGATCTCATATGGGTCTGATGGGATTGTCACTTACCATTGAGTAAATTGTGCACTGTACAAAGAAACTGATCTAAGGTGCACACTGTTTATATCATAGACTTACCAATTTGAATATTTATTGAGACAATTTTATGGCAGAGGACAGTCAAGTTTCTTGTTCAGATAAAATTAGTATATTATGATACATTTTCTGGCAAATGGAAGTAAAATGTCTTGAGGAAGAGGTCCTTGTTTTTTTTGTTTGCACAAATGCTCTGTATGGGCTAGTGGTGGCCTGAACTTGGACAAGTTACATAACTCCTTTGGCCTTCAAGTGAAGATATTAATCCCTACCTCACTAAATTGGTTGACAGTGTTAGACATGTCTGGCATATGGTCAGCATTCAAGAAATGCTTTTGAATGAATATGAAAGCACTGAGCTTAATGTATGTGGTAAAGGTTTGATAAGTTGCAGCTCACTTTTGCCTTGAATAAGGGGAATTTTAGAGGGATTAAGTATATGTGTAAATATATGTATTTGAACTTTTGAACTTAAGTGTTTCACATTTTACACTTATTACTATGTGGTATTACCTTGGATATCCATACTGAGATGTTTGGAGTCCTTCTTTATTTTCCTGAGGGGTATGCATCCAGCATAAAGAAAATTATGATAATTGTGACCCATTGAAAGGAAAATAGTGTCTCGTAGTTGAGTTTCTTTTGGAATCCCAAAATACTGGTATCCTAGGTTTAGAAGGGTCTGTTTGAATTTCCCTTGATTTATCAAATACGTATTAGTCAGTTATTACATGGGAGTATCTCTGCTATGCACTAGGGCTGTAAAGATAACCAAGATACTCTTGTCAAGTAGTTGCAAGTCTTTGCATGAACATTTCCAGGGACAATTCACAATTACTAACTTGATTTTTAGGAATCTCTTTTAAGACAAATCAAAATTTGTCTTCCTGTAACTTTCATTTATTGGTGTTAGCTTTACTCTTTGGGGCACAAAAAATAAGTCTGATTCTGTGATAGAAAGGTCCTTCTTACTTATTAAGGTAATTAAGGTTTTTCAGAAACTTCTGTTCTTCAAGTTAAACATCACTGTATAAATCTGCTGTTTCTCAAGCCTCTTCTCCCTCTTGCTCCCATTAGTGCCTTCCAGGTCATCTACTTACCTCTAAAGGTGTGGTAGCCACTGGGTATTCAGGGCTCCAGATGTATACCGACCACTGCAGGATACAGTAGTATGATCACTTCCAGCATTCCAGATTCTGTCCCTCAAATCTCTCTGAGTGTTCATTTTGTACTGTATTAAAAAGTATTATATTTATTTTGCACAAGTTACCATGTAAAGTATTTTTGGGAAAAGGATAAGTGACCTCCTTAATTTCTTGAGGAGCTCTTCATATACTGTATCCGACATTCCAAATGGGAACTATAATGAGGCTACCTTGCTAGAGTTCTGGGTTATTGAATTACGATTTGGAAGTCATTTTTGGTCCAGTTGGTTAAAGCCACTGTAATTCATACATTTTCTGACAGCTAAGAGGTGACTGACTAGCAGAGGAAGGACTTCTATAGTTTTGCACAATCCATTTCTAGAAATTATTATCTCATTTAAACATTATGTTTCTTTTTGATGAACAAAGAATATGACAGGGAAAGAATTGTTCTACTTATAACTCTAAGCACTTACTAAAAAAACTTAATATCTTCTTAACATTTTTATTTAAGTTAACAAATGTGTGGAACTCTCTTTATACCAAGTGTACTCTGACTCAGTGTTTGGGACAAGTAGCCCTGCCTAGCAGAGTGCCAGAAGATGCCAGTTATAACTTAGCCACAATTTATAGGTGTGTGCACTGCTTTGCTTTGTTCCTTTTAGTAGAAGGAAAGGACAAAGAGAGATGCAGTAATTAATTGGAAGATGGGAACAGGGAAGAGAACTATGCTTAAATAAATGCGGAGTGTTTGGCAGTAGTGTGGGTTAGAATTAGATGGGTAGTGTGTTAGTTTCTTAGGGCTGCTATGACAAATTACCACAAACTTTGTGGCTTAAAACAACAGAAATTTGTTCTCTCTTAGGAGCTCAGAAGTCCAAAATCAAAGTGTTGGCGAGGCCATGCTCCCTCTGAAGGCTCCACAGAAGAATCCTTCCTTGCTCCCTCCGAGCTTTGGTGGCTCCCGGCAATCCTTGGCATTCCTTGGCACGTAGATGCATCACTTCAGTCTGTCTGTGTTTTCACATGACTTTCTTTCCTGTGTCTCCTCTTGTCTCTTTGTCCAGATCTCTTTCTCTTATAAAGGCACCAGTCATTGCATTAGGGCCCAACCTAATCCAGCAGAACCTCATCTTAACTTGATGACCTGTAAAGATGCTATTTCCAAATAAAGTCATATTTACAGGTACTGGGGGTTTGGATTTGAACATATCTTTCTGGGGAACACAATTTAACCAACAACGGGTGAGACGGTACTAAATCATGGAACACTTTAAATGACAGGTAGAATAGTTGGGGTTTTATTTATAAGCCAGTGGAATCACTGGACAATTTAAGCAAGGGTGCTGATAAGATACTTATGACAGGAAGGTCTGGCAGCAGGCATTATGCTTCAGTATACTGAACTGAAGATGACGTTTAGAGGCTAGGATATTAATGAGGAGTATGTTGCAATGTTCCAGGAATAACATGAACAAAAATTTATAGAGGAAGATGGGGAAGAGTGTATTTTCCAAAGGTGGCTCCAACAGTGTCTGTCATACCACTTGCTCTTCTGCAACGAGACCTCCTTACACCTTCATCAATAGTTGGTGTCTGTTTCTCTATCCATGAACTTGGGCAGAGCCAGTGACTACTTTGACCAATAGAATAGGGTGAAAGTGACACCACGTACCAGTTATACGCAAAGACTTTTCTTGGCCCAGCAGCTTTAACTCCCTTACCTCTTGAAAGATAGTCATGATGTAGGAGGTGTGACTCCCCTGAGACCACTGTGCTGTGGTGTGTCTCAATTTGGTGCTTCTAAGCCATATGGAGAGGCCCTAGAGGTAGGGCCAGGGCTGGGGTGAGGCAAGTGGGTTTTCTAGGGTGCAAAATTTAAGGAGACATTCGCTCTCAGGTGTACTTGCATAATACTGAGAGTGAGCGCCTCCTTAAATTTTGCACTCTGGGAGATTCACTCTTAAGAAGGCACTCATTCTCAGGGGTCAGTAAGTACTGGGGCAGCACTTGAGAATTAGTGCCCCCTTAAATTTTGTGGCCAAGACACCTCTTCTTGCCTTACCCTAGTCCTCGCCCTTCCTGGAGGATGACATACAAAATGGAGAGAGAGAGGAGAGAGGAGAGAGGGGAGAGAGAGGAGAGAGAGGGGAGAGAGAGGAGAGAGAGGAGGGAAGAATGGGCCAGTAAGGAGCTTGAGAGGGAGAGAGAGAAAGAATAAAGCAAGAGTGGTGCAAGACATTTAAGTGAGGAGACCATCTTGAATATTGATCTTCTGGCCTTAGCTACCAGCTGGATCAGGTAGATGAGATGAACCACTCAGCTGAGTCCTCCTTAATTCCTGATCCACAGAATCGTGAGTGAGTTTTTTATACAGCAATATATTACCCAAAGCACTCTTGCCAATATTATGTAGGACTGAGAGTTGACTGAGAAATACCAGGTAGCTGTATATTTACTCAATTCTGATGGAGCAAAATATGTTTGATTGCTGCTTAGGGAGAAGGGATGAAGAAGGTGATGTAGAGAGATTATAGTCACTGGCAGCCTAGGAAATAGAATTTAAAGCTTTGCTTCTTCAACGCTCTGCTTAAACTACATACCCGTACAACTTTTAATGTTTGAAGTTGGCCAGAACAAAAAGATATACACACTCACAGTTTGAGTCTTTATAGAAACAAAGTCTGTTTTGATCTGACATGTAGAGGGTTGTGAAATTCTCATTTTTAAAGCAGATGGTCTGGATTCTTATGCTAAATGAATACAATTGTCCTTGGATCTCATTAACCCTCATATGGGATGGAGGGAACTCTGTATAGTTATTTCTTCTTGGCTTTGTCTGAACAAATCAAACTTTGAAATGAAAGGTTTAGTTTTTACAAAGGCTGAATTTACTAATTCTTTTATTGAGTACCTCTGTTTCATGGTAATTTACACATTCTTTCAAATGGTTGTTGGCACATTTATTTATTTTCCTTTGAAGTATTTTCTAGCTACTTGTAAACAAAGCTGAGAGAAAAAGCAAATTTGGAAAAAAAATTAAGGGACTGTTTGGCAGAGGAGTTGTATTACACATAAAATTAAATATGATGGATATATATTTTAATATTTATTTATTTATTTATTTTTGGCTGTGTTGGGTCTTTGTTGCTGCGCACGGCTTTCTCTAGTTGCGGCGAGCAGTGTCTACTCTGTTGCGGTGCGCGGGCTTCTCATTGTGGTGGCTTCTCTTGTTGTGGAGCACGTGCTCTAGGGCGCGCGGGCTTCAGTAGTTGTGGCACATGGGCACAGTAGTTGTGGCTCATGGGCTCAGTAGCTGTGGCTCGCGGGCTCTAGAGTGCAGGCTCAGTAGTTGTGGTGCACGGGCTCTGCGGCATGTGGGATCTTCCTGGACCAGGGACTGAACCCGTGTCCCCTGCCTTGGCAGGCGGACTCTTAAGGACTGTGCCACCAGGGAAGTCCCTGATGGATATTTTTAGAATCCTTCAGTTCATTTTATAGGTTTCTCTGCTTGCTCCTACAAGTGGGCAGTGAGTAAAGATTTCCTGACCCATTATTCATTTCAACAAGGTGTTAGACATTTTTATGACCTCCTAGAGTACTTTATAGTCTGTACTACACAATTTGGCACCTAATTATATTCTGTGTTGTATTGTTCATTATTATATCATTGTATGATTCTTGTTCCCTCAAGTAGATTATATGATCTTAAAAGGCAGGGACCATATCTTATACTGCTATATTTGTATTACATCTAGTATAGTGCTGGTCATGGTATCCACTTGGGAGAATTTAATTGATAGAAGTATATTAAGTAATTTTAGTCCCTCAAAGCTCAGTGAATGTGTCTGTGGAGCATTTGTCATGGCTCTGGACTTAAGGGCAGAGATAGGCAAGTTACTTTTCCTTTCTCCAGGGAATTTGTCATCAAGTGGAAGTACCAAGGTGAAGGATTGCTTTGACTGATGAAGTGACTTCTCCTTTTTTCCTTTAGTGTCAGACCAGGGCAGTTGAAAAGCAGAGAGGCATGCGCCATTGTGCTACCATTATCATTTTGATATAGATGATGGTTGACATTTTTTCCTCTTCATTTCTTCGTTGGACAAGCCAGCTAATGGTGTCTGACCTGGGGAGGGATGGGTATCTTTTTTGGCTGAGCAGCTATAGGCTAAGTGGGTTGGCAGCCTTTACCTTTCTCTTGTTTTGAGTGAGCATGCTGTTTCTCAGGGCATTAGATCTACATTATTATTTTTTTTTATTGTGGTAAAATGTAGGTAACCCCAAATTTACCATGTTAATCATTCTTTTTTAAAATTTTTATTGAAATATAGTTGATTTACAATGTGTTAGTTTCAGGTGATTCAGTTTTTACGTATTTATGTATATATATACACATATATATGTATCCTTTTTTAGATTCTTTTCCATTATAGGTTATTATAAGATATTGAGTATAGTTCCCTATACTTCAAGGTAGGTCCTTGTTGATTATCTATTTCATATATAGTAGTATGTATATTTTAATCCCAAACTCCTAATTTATCCCTCCCCGGTCTTCCCCTTCGGTAACCATAAATTTGCTTTCCATGTCTGTGAGTCTATTTCTGTTTTATAAATAAGTTCATTTGTATCATTTTTTTTAGATTCCACTTGTAAGCAGTGTCATATGATATTTGTCTTTCTCTGTCTGACTTCGCTTAGTATGATAATCTCTAGGTCCATCCATGTTGCTGCAAATGGCATTATTTCATTCTTTTTTTATGGCTGAGTAATACTCATTTTAAACATTTTAACCATTCTTAAGTAGACAGTTAAGTAGCAATAAATATATTCACATTGTTGTGCAGCCATCGCCAATATCTATCTCCAGAACTTTATCATCCAAAATTGAAACTCTGTACCCATTACACAGTTACTGCCCATTTTCCTTTCCCCAAGCCCCTGGCAACTACCATTCTACTTTCTGTCTCTATGAATTTGATAACTAGGTACCTCTTACGGGTGGAATCATAATGTTATTTGTCCTTTTGTGTTTGGCTTATTTCACTTAACATAATCTTTAAGGTTCATCCATATTGTAGCATGAATCAGAATTCCATTCCTTTTTAGGGTTGAATAATATTCTGTTGTATGTATATATAACATTTGTTTGTCCATTCATCCATTGGTGGACATTTGGGTTGCTTCCACCTTCTGGCTAGTGTGAATAATGCTCCTATGAACATGGGTGTACAAATATAGATCATTATTATGAGCACCAATACTGATTTAATGCTCATGGTGAGCAAAATATCCTTATCAACCATTAAACTATCTGGAAGAATCAACATGTCTCTGGAATTTCATAACTTGAATTCAGAGACTTAAGTACTCATAGGAAAATGTGGCTTGACAATATTTTTTAGATTAGGACTGTGACCAGTACTTGCATTCAGTGAGTATGTCTTGTTTATTTATCCTTCAAAACGCTTTTTGTCTCCATCTTTCTACTTGTCACTGCTCCAAGGTATGTCTTCATTGCCATGAAGTAGGTGTACTGCAGTCACATCCTAACCAGTTTGTCTAACTTTTCTCCCCTTTCCAGTTTTTCTTATAAAGTACTGCTTTGGTCATTTTACTTTATTGAACAAAAACTTTCAGTCCCCGTCATTGTACAGGACAAAGCTCGAACTTGTTTGAAGGACTTTTGTAACCTGCTACCAGCTTACCTTTCAAGTCTTACTTCTATTTCCTTATACAAACTCTACTCAGAGTCAAAATTGTCTTCTCATTCCCCCCTGGAAAAATCATCATTATTTTGACTTTTGCTGTTGATTCCACCATGTAGAAACTTTTTCATGCTGCCTTCAAGTGTTAAGTCAAACCTCAGTGTCACTGCTAATTCTTTTTAAAATAGACACATTTGAAAGTGATTGCTTGCTCTTTTGAATATTTGTACACTCACCATAAGATTAATCATATTAATGTTTTTGTGGTAGCTAACATTTTTTGAGTTCTCCGGCTTGGCCTAAGGGCTTTAGTTGCATTATTTCATTTCACCTTTATAGCAACATGTGAAGTATATACTATTATTATCCATTACGCAGATGATAAACTTGAGGCTTTGAGACACTCACTTGTCCCAAATCACACAAATAGTAAGTGGCAAATCTAGGGCTTGATCACAGGTTTTCTGCTGTTAAAGCATCATTTTAAACATACTATCTTAATTAGATTATAGACCTGTAGGTGAATACGGTATTTGCTGCTAATGGTGTCTTCCATAGGGACTGCCTGTGGAGGTCAAAGTCAAAAAAAGACTGCCCATTGAGTGGAAACTTTTTTTTCTTTTTAACTAGCTCACTGTGGATGAGCTTAGCATGATTTTTCAACTGGTTACTTTCTACTGTTTCTTTAAGACCAGGAAGGCTTCCTGACTGCTCACCTCTGATTAGGTATCCTTCTGAGGCACTTCCTTCTATCAGAGTACATGCCACACTGACTGTATTTATCTGCTACACGTTTGTCTCCTCAACAGCATCTTTGCTTGAATTCCTAGTACCTAGAACAATATCCAGCACGTATGCGCAGTAAATGCTTATTAAATGAATTAACTGCATTTGTGACCATGATCCATACAAGGAGTTGGTTTCTAAATGCGTTGCTGTTGTAGAGTTGAGTAATACCTAAGTCCAATGAAGGGTATATCCTCAAGGAGGCATAATGGGAATATAAATGAAAACTGTAATTTATTTTTATTTATTTATTATTTTGCGGTACGCGGGCCTCTCACTGTTGTGGCCTCTCCCGTTGCGGAGCACAGGCTCCGGACGCGCAGGCTCAGCGGCCATGGCTCACGGGCCCAGCCGCTCCGCGGCATGTGGGATCTTCCCGGACCGGGGCACGAACGCGTGTCCCCTGCATCGGCAGGCGGACTCTCAACCACTGCGCCACCAGGGAAGCCCTGTAATTTATTTAATTGTACTGCAACTTACATTACGTGGTATAATGGTATTTGTGGTCACTTTTAACAAAGGCTGATTGATTGGAAGGAGTTGACATCTATATTAAAAGAAGAGAGATCCTGAGTTTTAAAGGCATGGGTGTATTTGGTCTGTAGGTAATTTGGGAGCAGATATAGTTTAATGTTTTGTATAATATTCTTTAAAATTAGCCAGTTATTTCTGGATATATGCTGTACACATAACCTTCTGATTAATAATTGGATTTCTCAAATACCTTGATACTCAAAACCAAATCCATAGAGAGTAGATATTAATATTTTGGTCACTGAGAAAAAGTATATTCCCCACAAAAATAGCAGATGATTTTTAATATTTAATTATTTACGAGTCTGCTAACGGTGTCTTAAAAAAATTGAAGCAGAAAAGCATAAGACGTTAGACAATGGTGATGTTACTAAAAAAATTTCCCCAGAGTTCTTGCCTGAGAAGCCAACAAAATTCTTCATTTCTCTCTACAGATAGGTACAGCGGCATCTGGCACAATGCTTTGCACACAGTAGACCTGCAACAAATACTTTTTAAATTTTGTCAGTTCAGTAGACTACAGTAATCTAAAGCAACATTTGTCTATCATTTTTCCTTCATGACACACATGATGTTGCTCCAGCCTTCTAATGCATCTCTATATGTCTACTGAAGTTTGTTTCATGTATACCAGCTGTAACTGCACTTTCTCTCTCATGAAGCATATAGAATGTGCATGAGAATACATTATTGTAGAGGTAATAACAATAATAGTGATGATGATGATACAAGTAGAATATTTCAAGCATCAATCTGATCACTGTTTTGTTTATAACCTTGCAGTAGCTTCTCGTTGCCCAGGGTCAGCCCCTAAACTTTTGTTTGGGACACAGGGCTTAGCATGGTGGTGGTATCAGCTGCAGCTGAGTGCTTGTGCCCCTGTAGGATGCAGATTCACTTTGGCAAAGGCCACCAGGCCCCAACCACATTCCAGACCATAGAACTATCTGAAAAATAACTGAAGAGAAGCAGGAATAACAACTTGGTATTCAGTGTGAGCTCAGCTTGTTTCCTAGTCAGACAGCGGGTATATATAGATTCTTGGGTGCTCAGGGATTGTGAACTACTCTCGGGAAATCTCAAAGAGGCAATTTGATATGAAGCAGCTTCCACCTCGGGACCTTACTGAGGGTTTGCTAAAAATGGAACGACAGAATGTCCTGCTGTGAGGTTAGAGGGACCTCACAACAAGGATAGAGTTATCTGACTTTGATGGGTTTTTGAGTACCACGCTGCCACTTCCCAGTTCTTTGGCAACTTAATTCTGAGAAAAACTCAGCTTTCCTATGTAACAGAATTTTAATTTTCATTGGATTTGAGGCATTAAAAAAATTTTTTTTGTCCCTTATAAACTAGTTTATGGTACTTCCTGAAGGATTCCCAAGGCAGTTTAGAGCAACTGAGTCATTGATGGACTATCCTTTAATATCCTAAGGGTAAAGTAGTAAATAATTAATTGATTTTTTTTTTTTTGTACTCACATTATGGTATAATGGAAAGAGAGACTAGTTTCAAATCCTGGTTTTACAGTTTACATGCTATAGGACATTGGGCAATGCAGTTCATTCGTTCATTTTTTATATAGGAGATTATGGATTTCTTACTTTGTGTCAGACACAGTATTAAAGCCCTGAAGAGAGAAGTCAAATATAGAAATGATCTCTGTATTTACAGAGATTTTAGTCTACTGGGGGAGACTGGCAAGTAAACCAGTGATTTCATGAGTGTACCATGGAAGTATGTAGAATTGTAGTGTTGTGTGGAACTGAAACCAAGGCGAGTGTGAACTGAGAATGGGGGAGGGCATTAGGGAAGGCTTCTCAGGGAAAGCCATACTTAAGCTGAGTCTTAAAGCCAAGTACAATTTAGTTGAATACAGATATAGAAAGAACATTCTAGCAGCCTGAGCAAAGCTAACAGGGAAGCACGAAATAAGATATATTTACAGATCAGTATTAACTGTTCAGTATTACTGATATGAAAGTTTCATCTTGAGGAGACAAAGGAGATAAATTTAGACAAATGTTTACATTTCCTTTTCTCTAAAATGAAAATAACTATGTCTACCTCGTGGAGTTGTTGTAAGCACTCAGTAAAGCAGCATACGTAGAGTACCTAGCACGTAGGTGCTCAAAAATCTTAGCTCCTTTTTTCTCCACCATATACCCTCCCCTGCCCTTCCTCACTTATGATGTTGCTAAGTGGAAAAAAACCCCTAATGATGGTTAGGTTATCAGTTTGGAAATTATGGCTGCATTTGGAAAGTGGAGGAAGAGTCAAGAGCTTTAGAACTCTGTTCTTTTTCTGACCTGGACTGCAGAATGTTGAATTGAATGGGGGCAGTCCTTGGCAGCAACAGTACTTTATTCTGACACTGCACAGTTTCCTGTGTCATCACAATTGGTATGTGAGGAGGGCACTGGTTCCTAAAGGGCACTGTATTCTTGGTCTGTCTGTTTGATTTGCTGAGTTCAGCACTGAGCACCGGTCATGTGCGCTGGAGTGCCTGGAACAAACCTGGGAATGATGTTGCCTATGTTCTCTTTTCTTTCACCATTTTGAAGTTTCTGGATGTGTTGCAGGGAGCTCAGTTTTTAAGTATGCATTTTTTTCTGGGTAACAGGTCCATAATTTCTGTGATCCAGTAAATGTTAAGGATCATTGCTTTTGAGGATTTTTGGTCTACAGTTTGATATTTCTTTCAAGGAGCTTTGCCTCAAGTACTGGGTTGGATTCTGATAAGAGTTACCTAGTCTGGAGAGATTTTATTCATTCTACCATTTATTGTTAATAAGAAATTGTTGTTTATACTCAAATGTAGTTTTCCCAAATGTTTGTCATTTGCGAATATCTTTCATGATTTTTGTCATACCCAGATACCTTCTGTTCTATATATTTACTCAATATTTTCTTTAAATTTCCAACCTTTAAAAAACTTACATGAATTTAGCCTCATTCTAAGCAATAATACTTATGAATTCATGGACTTGGTATGCTAGTTACAGTTTTCCAATACATATTCAGACAAATGTTAAAATAAAAAATGATCTAATCTACCATCTAATACAGGAATCAACAAACACAGTCAAGTCTATTCATTTATGAAT
Source organism: Stenella coeruleoalba (assembly GCF_951394435.1). Taxonomy (NCBI): domain Eukaryota; kingdom Metazoa; phylum Chordata; class Mammalia; order Artiodactyla; family Delphinidae; genus Stenella; species Stenella coeruleoalba. The sequence goes on from NC_137150.1 coordinate 90,798,455, forward strand.
CGTCTATGGCTGCTTTTGACCTATAACAGCAGAGCAGTTGAGACAGAGACAGAATGGCCCACAATGACTAGCATATTTATTATTTAGCTCTTTAAGAAAACTTTGCCAACCTCTGACCTAAAATTGTCTGCATACCATCAATACAACACAAAGCACACTCTGTAAAACATTACTGTAGTGCAGTTTTGCCGAGAGAGTGTGCGTTAAATCTTTAATCACATTTTTTTCCAGAACCAGCAAATACTTTACCTTTTTATTCTGGAACTGAAATATTTAATTATAAATAACTTATGTTCTGAGACTCCTGGTGACAAGTCTGTTTGAGACCCAAAGAAAAACATAGACATTAAGGATAATTTGTATATTTTTAAAAGGGAATATTTGCCTATAAAAATACCTGATAGTACAAAAATGCATAAAGTGAGAAGTAAAAATTTCCCTGCAAGGAAACTCTAATCTTACCCACTAAAAACAACATTCGTTATATTTCCTCCTAGTCATTTTCTTTGCATATTCAAGATTAAAGACTTTTTTTTTGCGGTACGCGGGCCTCTCGCTGTTGTGGCCTCTCCCGTTGCGGAGCACAGGCTCCGGACGCGCAGGCTCAGCGGCCATGGCTCACGGGCCCAGCCGCTCCGCGGCATGTGGGATCTTCCCGGACCGGGGCACGAACGCGTGTCCCCTGCATCGGCAGGCGGACTCTCAACCACTGCGCCACCAGGGAAGCCCCTAAAGACTTTTTTTCTTTCTTTAAAATATAGCTTCTTTTTTTTAATGAAAAAATATGATATCGATATTGCAGGCTTTTTATAACTTAGATATATTTCTGTTTAGAAATTTAAGTAATATGGCTAAAATTATAAATTGTTTAATATTACTTCAGAGTGTTTCTTAAGAGCTTTGTTGATATATAATTTACATATTGTGAAATTCACTCATTTTAAGTGCACCATTCAATGATTTTTAATAAATTTGCAGAGTTGTGCAGCCATCAGCACAGTCCAATTTTAGAACATTTTCATCATCCCCAAAAGATTCTTCACGCCCATTTGCAGTCAGTCTGTTCCTACCCCCAGCCCCAGGCAACCACTAATCTACTTTCTGTTTGTATAGATATGTCTTTTCTGGATATTTTACATAAATGGAATCATATATTATATGATCTTTTGTGTCTGGCTTCTTTCACTTAGCATTTCAAAGTGATTTTAAGGTAAAAGATGAAGGAATTGTTCAAATAGCCCCAGGAATCTTCGTTCTTTTGTATAGGATGCTTTAGCTACAGTCAGTATTTTGCTTTCTTTTCTTTGGAAATTAGTCTTTGAGACATGCAGTGATACAAGTACCAGGTAACTTCTGCAGTTCCTAAAATCCACAGCTTCCCAAACTTCTGTGTACACTTGGAACAGTGGTCATTTGTGCAGCACTCTGGAGTGATAGAAGAGGCCGCTCACTGCTGGTGGCAGCAGGTCCTTGCCTGGCCACTTAGAGGGGAACAAGATCTTGGCACAGCTGTATCAAATGTACACCATCCCAGTGTGCTGTGCCAGGTGGACCAGGAAGTTCTCCTGCAAGTCTTCCAGCTTTGATGTAACAAAAACTTCGAAGTATTCTTATGAATGTGCTGTGTGGATCCAGCCCCAAGAGTCCTTTTCTCAGCCTCCGTCCTATGCCCTTTCCTATGTAATGACGATGGCTTAAAGCCAGTTAACAGACAGTCAAAATCAGTGAGAAACTGATTTATTTTTCTTTATCATATCAGCAGATATAGATTTACCTATTTCTTTTTAACAGAATTTCAATGCTTTGATGTCACACTTTATTTATTCAGTTTATTATTTAGTCTCTTCTTTTTTATTATTGCAAGCAGTGGTAAATGTCATATTGTGATTTGCATATTTTTGCCTTCTCCTCAAGTGTCAGTTGGATAAATTTCTACAAGTAGACTCGCTGGATCACGGGCTGTGCACATGCCTGTGGCACATGCCGCGGGACAGCTAAGCCTGGGCGCCACAACTACTGAGCTCACGTGCCTCAACGAGAGAGCCCGTGTGCCGCAAACTACAGAGCCCACGCGCTCTGGAGCCTGCATGCCACAACTAGAGAGAGAAAAACCTGCACGTCACAACTAGAGAGAAGCCTGTGTACCGCAACGAAAGATGCCACAACTAAGACCCGACACAGCCAAAAAAATAAAGAAAATAGATACAGAAAATAAATAACAAGTGGTCGCCTACTGGATCTCTGGAAATCTACTTTTGCACTATAATAAAATAATCCCAGGGTATAGTTTCAAGTTATAAGACAATGATACTCTGAGTTTCAAGGAGGGAAAAAAAAATGAAAAAGGATATTTCTAAGTGGGTGTAGAAACATTTCCAAAATTAAATAGTAATGAATTAAACTCTTCAAGTCACAGTGTACTGTGGGATCAGGAAGCAGTTGTGGGTCAACTTCAGAATTCTGGTATTTTCGTTGGAATTTCTTGGCAGTGACTCCCACTTAAAGGTTTATAGTGAATATAATATACTATTTCTACTGATCAAAGAAAGTTACTTGGTGTCAGACAGCAACTTGGGAGCCAGAGTGTTTACTATTTCTTAATGAGCTCTGGCTCATGGTTCTCATCTTTTTAAGAGGGAGGAATGTAACTCGGAATGCACAGAGTCAAACCATGAGCATTTTGGCAGATGTGGAGATGCAGCACAGCTGGAGAAGAACTCCCTTCTTTGAAATCTCATATCTCAAGTGCTACATCAATTTTTAAGCTTTTTCCGCTGCCAGTTCAGATTTTAATATGAGCAGGAACTGGGGGATGTTTATTGATACAGTCAAGGAAACATCAGTATCTGTTCACTGGTTGCCCTCTTCTGTCTGTACAAGTAATTTGTGAGGACAGTGGGTGAGGGGCAATGAGGGAGGAGAATGAGGTGCTCTGTTGTTGCTGGATTGGCAGGAAGCGTGGCAGCAGGGACAGCTGGGATAGTAATTTATCCTATGGCATGATCTTCACCTCCTGAATCAGAAGCCCTGTGGTTAATCAGGGGGACACAAGGCACTGATAATTATTCTTTTAAAAATGCTTTTTATTTTTCGTTATAAAGTTGTACATGTTCAGTACATAAAATACAGGAAGTAAAGGAAAAATTGGTGAAGATGTTGCTTTGTGCAGCTGCCAGCTTTCTATCTTTAATATATCATTTTTCTTCTGGTCCAATATGACTTGAATAAAGACCTCAATTCCCCCAGGCAACAAAATATAGTTCTTCAATAGCAGTCAGCAAACATATATCACATTGCAACCACCAAATCAGGAACTGGACTACTGCTGAAAATACAAAGGCAACAGAGATTTGGTTCCTTACACACAGATCCTAATGAGTAGTGTAAATGATGAACAATTAAACTAACTGATGAAGCTTGAGAAATGACAATATAACCGGAGGCTCAATGAGTCTGTATAAATAAGAGAAGAAGAGTACAAGTGGCATGGGTCACTAACTGGTTGACTTGATGTGTTCTCCGCGCCTTGGCTTCTTTCCCTGTGAAATGAAGGGTCTGGACCAGGTGATATGTAGAGTGAGCAACTTGTTCTGATCTGCCTGGGACTTTTTCCAGACTGAAAGTCCCAGGTCCCAGGAACTCCTTAGTCCCAATTTTAAAACTCAAAGTCCCTTGTCTTAGTAGCCTCAAAGTCCTGGGCAAACAGAGAGTCGGTCAATCTATTTATAGGGTTCCTTCTAATTTTCATGTTTATGATTTGTTAAAAAAACAAAATTCAACTGAGTAAATTTTAAAGATCTTATTGGTTTTATTCAGTGATTCATGAATTGGGCAGCATCCCAATTCTAGCAGATAGAAAGGAGCTCTGAGAAGCTGTACAAAAGGAAAGACTTTTATAGACAGAAGGGAGCAGGAACAAGGAAGTTATACTAGGCACAAAAGTAGGTTGGTTATCCCAAGGATACGTTTCTTGAGGGGATGGTAGGGGTCTCTCAGGCAGCTGACCTAGCTAGGGCTGATCGGGTGATTCCTGATTGACTGGTTTAAGATTCCATTTCTGGGAGAGCCAAAGCTGTAGTTAAGTCCTGGTTTGGTGACGTGGGGCTTAACATAAGCAACTCTATATTGGGCCTGTTGTCTTGTTTTTAACAGATGGTATATTGAGAAAGAATATTTGGCAAAGTGAGAAAGAATATTTGCCAAAGTTTATGATGTGACCAAGTGTTAAGATGCTTAGGTTGAAATGCTGTATGTACATTAACAATACTACTGTTTATGGGAAAATGGGTTTTATGATATTTATGGGGAGATGGGTTTTATTCTTCTGAGAAAATATCTCACAAATAAGTATCTGCAAACACCTTGTAGAGTCAAGAGTTTTCTGCAAGCCGCTGCCTTGGTTGTGATTCTCAGTTGAGTCCTCTAGGGGTCTGGTGTATACAAACAGCACTGGCTTTGTAGTCAGGCAATTTTTGCTCTTTTATTTACTAGCCATGAGAGCTGATGAAAACTCTTTTGTGATGTAGTTTCTTCATTTTTAATATATGAATAATAATAGCTACCTTGCAAAGTTGTTAGGAGAATCACAGAGTATATTAGTAAGTAGTAAGTGCTCAGCAGATGTTTGTTTTGTTTTCCTAAACAGTTTGCTTTCTATTGTTTTTAAATTAATGGGAACTGGATCCAAATTAGGACAAAAAAAAAAAATCTGAGAAAGATGCTTTTTACAGGAGCTTACCCTAAAATAATTGCGTATATAAATACATACGTGTGTGTATACATATGAATACATATATGTATACTTAAATATATAGATGTGTGTATACATATGAATACATACATAGAAGTATACTTAAATATATATTTTCCATTAATGTTGCCCAAGAAAGCCAAAGCATGTTCTAAGTGTTATTACTGAAAATTAGGATCCAGCTTAGGTCATAGAGTCTTACAAACCCCATTTAACTGTTGAAACTAACTGTTTTAATGCAGTGATTTTACTTGTTCAATATCCATTAAGTTTAATTATTTATTTGAATTTTAATAGCAAAAAAGAAAGCTACAATTCTACAGGCAATACCTTGTTGAATGCTGATGCATAGGTTACTCTCACAAGGATAATTTTAAATTTAAAAGAAATATTTAAAGTCAAAATTCTTAAATATATACCATAAATGATGACTAATAAGTGATAATAGCTTTTAATTTATTCTAGTATGCATATATTAGAAAAACTACTGTGGGGAGTAATGGTCTAAAGAAAAAATAAGGCACACATAAAGGAAAAAAAAGCCTGATGTCATAATGCATCTGAAAAAAAAAAAACTGTAAAAACTCAAAGGTTTGTTATACATGTTTACTGGTGACTTTAAGGGCAAGTGGGCCCAGCTCCTTGAGATGTATAACTATTCAGTAACAAGTCAGAGTGTTATTAGCCTGTTCTAGATAGTGAATAATATAATTCCTCCCCTCAGCTCTACATTTATACATTTCTTAGCTAAGAGACAAGTGTCAGTGTGTATTTCATAAGCCCAAGCTATTTTAAGTGTCTCCATTTTCATTTTTCTGTATAGACAAAAATGTTGGCTTCCAAAAACATAGCCTTAAATATTGAATTACCTAGTTCTAGTTCAGTTACCAAAATGCGGTTGTATACCCACCGTGTGCATGGGAACCATGCTAGGTTCTGGGAGGAGTGATGATAAGTCAACTCACTAGCAAACAAACAAACAGTAGGCATATTTCTTGCCTTCTAAGAGTTAACAGTTTTGCTGGGGAGGCACAATTTCACAAAATAAAATAAGCAGTTTAGTTAGGATTGTTTAAATATGAGTTTTTGAAATGTTTTCCCCCAAAGTTAAAAAAATAGGATCAGTGCCAGAGTGGCCAGTTCCAAAGTGATGTTCTAAAACTTCAGAAGTTTCCTTGGAGTAGCAGAAACTTTCCAGGAAGTGAAGCAGTTTATAAATAGTTTCAGATCTTTGGGGAAATATACAGAGAAACTGACAGAAAATGAATCCATGGAGATTTGACACCTAACAAGACCCACCTAAGCAAGATCTAAAAATAAAACTGAATGGAGTTGTCCAAGGATTATGTACCTCTTATCAGAGACATTCATGCAAAACTTTAGGTTAGGCGGTGACAGGATTACAACCACAACAAGAAAGTGAGATACAGTTAGTGAAATTCTAAAGTGCTCTCTTAGGCTGAGTCAACCTTAAGAAAGAACACCCCCGTTTTTGATAACAGATGAAGAAAGGCTATGGAGGAGACATTCTGGTAAGGCAGAGATTTCTGTAACAAACACAATAAAGATGACATTTCTAATGTATGGGCATGGGCTTTATTTGCAGTGTTACAACTGTTTTTTGATCAAATGTGTTGTGCAGGATTTGTGGCATAATAGGCATCAAGGGAAAAGGTTTGGATATTTTTAGAGAACTGTACCTTCAGTATGTCTCAACAGTGTGATTGAGGGCTTTCAGGGAAAGCTTCCCATCTCCAATTAACTCTCACACTTAGGAATAAAAAGTTCCATTATTAGCAGTTTCTCTATGGTGAACATCATCCTTTCCTTGTCTCTTTTTGAAGGTGGAAGAATTGCCGAGAATGGCAGCACTTTCTTTCCTTCACACTTCAGATCAATACGTGTTAGGTCACTTTCCTGTTTGATGAGAGAGATGGGAAAGCTTGAGAATGAAAGGAAGTGGGAATGGAAGGGGGCGGGGAGAGCAGAGGCCACCGAATCAGAGTCAGAGTCCTGAAAGACAATTGTGTTGGTTTACCAATGGTTTCTGGGCTCTACTGAATGAAACATGGATTTGTGTACAATGACTTGAGAGTTAAGGGATCTTTATGTAGGAAATAACCTTCTGTCCTATCTCACTGGTATATTGTTAGGATAGAAGTAATAATGAAATAATAATAAACAACTTTTAAAATTCTCTGAGCATTGCTGAAGAATATGATTATAATATTGTGATAGTGGATAAGTTATCAGTAGTCAACTTCCATGCAAATCTGGGTCAAAGAAAATTTAACCACAGGGGGAAGAAAATAAATCCATGAGACTGCCTTTAGCAAGGTCACAGAGCAAGATACTTTCCAGCCCTGAGAACCCGCGATTTCCTTCCTGTTTCTTTTCATCTTTATCTGTTCTGTATTCCACTATTTTATGTCCCTTCTCCCACCCTTTGCCTTTCTCAGTAAGGATATTTTCTTTTCGAGACCTGAGGATATTGCCACTGTTTTGGTTATTGCTTTTGCACTTGTGTAGCAGCTTTTAAATTCCCATCTTCTTTAGCAGCTGCAGCCAGACAAACATATGAGTCAGTGGGAGGGGTTTAGAGGAGCTGGCTCAGTTCTCCAGGGAGCAGTAACCTTTTGGCAGTCCAACAGACACACATTTAAAGTCCAATGACTGCAAAAGCTCTCTCTGTACATGTGATAGCAACTGCAGCTTTCCCAAGCTCTACCAAGAGTTTTTTCAGAGGGAATCAGGTTTCTGCCTATAGAGAGAGACATTCCTGAAGGCTTAACTCTGACCTCAGCTAAAATCTGAAGACAGCTGGGAAGTGATAGGGCGGTGGGGGGGGGGGGGATGAAATTTGGGGATATGAATGTGAAAAGGTCTTATTAAATGTTCTCATTAGGTTTTGTTGCCGTGTACCCTATACTCCAAATAGCGAATCAAAACTAATCTTTCCTTTTTCAGTAGTTCAGAGTACCAAGATATTTCTCTTTACAGTGTTCACATAAGTGATTCTCAAAGTGTGGTTTCCGATCTGGTTATCCTTGAGGGCCTCCTGGAGGGGTGTGCATTTTCAGCTCAATCTTTTTCACCTGTTTATCCTCTGACAATGACAGTGGTCCACAGACTAAGATGTTCCTGTGAGTGAAGCTTCTACTTTGCTAATTGCTTATATTTGATTAAAAACAAAACTGCCAGTTTGATCCACTTAATATTAAGAAGAAAATAAAGATAGGAGTGGGTTGTTGATTCCTACAAGAAACCAGTAAATGATTTCTTTCTCTCTTTCCTTACATTGTACTTCCTGTATCTTTTGCTTTCTTCTTCATTGTTTATCATAAAATGAAAACAATAAGAGGATCTTGTGTAAAAGGGATGAATCATGGAAGATTTTTTCTTTGTGGCGAGTAGGAACAATTGGTTCTTTTGCTAACTGAAAATTCAGACAGTACTTTCCTTGATATGCATTTTGCTAAGATGAAGTTTCACAATAAAGTCTGTTTACACTGAAAAAGGCAACAGAATAGTATCTTAGTTAACATAGAAGAAAGTGATGATTAGAGGCCAGTTGGAAAGCCAAAGCCACAGTCTCAATGAGGCTGGAAAGTTTTACTTGATGACCCAAGGTACCAGTTGGGGTTCTTGGTTTCAAATAACAGAGAACCTCTGTCTAACATAGGCAGAAAAATAATTTGTTGGAAGGATATTGGGTTTCTCACAAATTGGCTAGAGGGCTAGAGATCGAATTCAGAAAGAGACTGGGAACCAAGGGAGGATGAACAGCTGAGGACATAGCTGAGATCCCTCCACTGCTTAGAATCTGTCACTATTCCTGTTACTATTGACATTGATGCCCCTTGGCATTTACCACCACACCACTGGCCACTGCCCTCTGCTCTGGGGGTCAGGAATATTTCCTGGCAACTCGAGCAACTTGACATCTCTCTCTCAAGAATCAAAGAGCCAGGTGGCGCAGTGGTTGGGAGTCCGCCTGCCAATACAGGGGACACGGGTTCAAGCCCTGGTCCGGGAAGATACCACATGCTGCGGAGCAGCTAAGCCCGTGCACCATGGCTACTGAGCCTGCGCTTTAGAGCCCGCGAGCCACAACTACTGAAGCCCATGCACCTAGAGCCGGTGCTCAGCAACAAGAGAAGCCACCACGATGAGAAGCCTGCACACCTCAATGAAGAGTAGCCCCCGCTCTCCTCAACTAAAGCCCGTGCACAGCAACGAAGACCCAATGCAGACAAAAATAAATAAATTTTAAAATATAAAATAAAATATAATAATAATAAAAAGAATCAAAGGGCCAGTCAAGAGCACCTAATTGGCTGAGTTCAGGTCATGTGTGTTTGTCCAAACACCTAGGGATGGTGCCTGATGCAGGGGTGTGTGTGTGGGGGCGAGCAGGAGATGAGGAGGTGGACCTTTTCATTTTCAACTCAATTTTATCTATCTATTCATCTCCCAACAATGACAAGAAGCCCCCTCCCCTTGCTTACCCTGTTGGAGGTGAAGATATCCACCTTTCTTGCAGTACTTCGTATATCGGCTTTACTGCATTGTTTTATTTATAATTGACACGTCTGCTTTCCCTTACTAGACCTAATTTATGGAGAAGGATTGAGTTATGTTTTTAGCCTCATCATCTAGAGTGCCTAACAAGTATTAGGAACTTAAAACATATTAGTTGAATAAATTATGTTTAGTTATATCACAGGGAAGGCTAATACAATGAAAACATATGAAATAATAATAGCAAACAAGTACTAATGAAGCACTTGTTATATACTGACCGTTCTCTCATTTCATCCTTATAACAGTCCTGTGAAATAGTTTCTATTCTTTTCTTCATTTTATGCATGAGAGACCAAGGCTCAGGTTAACTAACTTGTTCTAGTTTCTATAACTGAAACTGACAGAGCAGGGATTTCAGATTCAGGGCAGTCCGACTTCATTAGAACTGTACTGCCCCCTGGAGGTAAATCAGAGAGAAGAGGAAAAGGGGTCCAAGTCTCAGAGAAGAGAGATCTCTAGTTTGCTATTCTCTGTTCTTAGATGTTCACCTAGGATGGATGGCATTTATTTGATGGTAGACGAGTCAGGCAAGAGAGTTTTATGTTTACTGATATAAATGAGGTCCTTTTTTGAATTTGATATTGTCCTAAAGAAACTGGTGTTTCATCATAACTTGATTAATAAAGCATTCCTTATTTATGGAATTCTTAGCTCTGTGTTTCCCTCATAATATAAGCAAATAAAATAAGTATAAAATCCACATAAATGTAGATTATTCAAATCAGAATTTACAAATTTTGTATCTCACATCAAAATCTTTGTTTTATTTAGTTAACAAAAGCCATATTTTACCCTAAAACAAGAATTTTGAGTATTTTTTCTTCTTATCTTTAGAAGTACATCTTTAGGAAATGTACTAAAATCACGACTGTCTGCTTTTGAAAAGAATTCTTGCCTAAATATGAGTAAGAAAATAGCAGTAATCCAGATATTTTTATTGGCATAAATGTATATATTTTTATTTTTATGGTGAGTTGTATCTGAGAGAGAGCATATACCTTCTTTTATCAGAAATGATGAAAACATGGGATTGCTCCTTGGGAAACATTAAAAGCAGATTTTCTTCATGATAGTTAAGAAGACAGAATAGAGTGAATTTAAATGTGATTGCTTTGTATTTGGATAACCAGTTGCTAAAGCAAGGATATATTCTGTTATATCGTCATTTTATTCCTGGTACTTGAGGCATTATAGAAACGTGCAGAACTCATACTTGTAATTGCATTCTTATACATGTCTTCTTGTATAGATAGCTCTGTTACTCCGGAAGGCTAATTACTAGTGTGGATTTACTCAACTTGTAAGTTTCAAGTAAATGGACAAGTAGTAAATGCAGACATAGAGGAATAATTTGAATTTAAGTAGGCTTGTGGGAAAGACTTTGTAGGCTATGGAAGATTGAGTATATTTGTGTTAGAGGGAAGAGAGAGGAGAAGGAAGGAAGGAGTAAAGGTATGAAAGAGGCAGGAGATTGTTCATGAAGATGTTAACTAAAGAGTGGAAGGAAAAAGATCAGATTCAGTAATGGAGAGATTGGCGGTGGAAGGAAGAGTAATATAGCCAGAGAAAGGAAATGCAAAGATCATAACCTTGAAGGGGGGTGGTTCTAAAAGATGATAGGATGCAGAGTGGCTGAAGTGGATCACAGTTGTAGTTGTTTGACATTGAGAAGGTCATGGAAGATGGGATGACAGATGTGGGGCTGTAGAAGATTTTCTCTTGGGTGCTAAAGTTTTTAAATAACTTGGGAATGCCCTGGAGGTCACCAGATGATAGTGGTAAAGATAAAGGAAAGTACACAAATGCTCAAGTATGCCTCAGAAACTGTGCTGAGAGCTGGTGATGGGCAATTGTGGGGAAGCCGCAGTGGAGATTATGTAATGCTAGCTCCTCCAGCCCACTGAATCCAGAGGCGCGGAAGAGAGCAACATCTACTGGAGAGAAACCTGGGGGTGAGCATCAGACAGAAAAATTGAGATTTCCAATCAGGTTAGGAGAAAGTACATCTGTTTTTGGCTTTGGCTTTAATTATTAACACACTCTTAATGAGTTACAACCATGTGGTAGACATCATGCTGGATGTTGGGAATTCAGAGGTTTAAAACAGTGTGTCATCATGAAGAGGGTGGATTTTGAAGCTAGCCTCAGTTGGCTTTCAAATCTGACACCATCACCACTATCTCTGTGGCCCTGTGGAGTTCTTAGCTTACCTGAGACTTTGTTTCCTCTTCTGTAAAATAAAGATATTGATAACTTATCTTGCAGCATTGTTGTGAGGATAAAATAAATTGTAAATAAAAGTTCTATCATTGCGTGGCCTTGCAGTTGCTATCATCATTATTATTGTTGTTGTTGTTATTATTTTGGTGTCTAATCTGATTGGTTGGGGCAGATGACATGCACATAACCATCAGCTGGTAGGAAGACTGAGGCTAACTAACCCCTGACAGTCTTATTTGGGAACTCTGGCAGTGGGTTAAAGTTTAATGAGCCCTAGGCCAGGCAATTTTGATGAGATAAGATAAGGAGGTAGAACACACGAGGACCACATTAACAGCACTGCCATATGTGTAGTGATCATGGATGCAGACCCAGAAGAAACAACACTTGCCTCAGAAATCAGAGAAACCATCTGTCTGGGTTTCAGTTTCTTCATTTACTGAGAATATAGACTTCCCTTCTTTCTGTTTGGTTGTTGTGAAGATGACGAGATAAGTGCGTTGACAGCTGTGAGTGGTGTGTATCTGAAAGGTTTTGTTGTTTATGAATTTTTGTGGACAGAATTTCCAGTGGCTGCTGTCCCCACCATCCTTACAAGACCTAGAGAAAATGGAGAAAATACCCTCCACAGGAGATTAAACCAAGAGTAAAAAAAAAAAATTTCTCCTCAGTGCAATTGAAACATTTGTGAATCATATGATAGGGAAAAGACAGAAAAATGTTGTAGCATGTAAATGTTGAAAAATGTAGGCGTGATCATGCTTGGTAGCTTCTAGAGTTGTCGTCAGTCATTAGAAAATGTTTTGCTTAGTAATCAATACTGTAATACGATGAAATGTGACATTTCTCCAAGCCATTCTTGGATCCTTAAAAGGAAAAAAAAAAACTTCCATTGTTTATGTGGAAGACTATCAGAAAGTGAGGATTTCTTGCCCACTGATATTTCTATCCAGACTTGTGTGACCCTTCCCTTTAACTGATCAGCCATCTCTATCACATATTCTTCCTCCCCCCTGCCTGTCCGTTGTCTGGATGGAGCAGGTTCTGCTCATCGGACTCAGCTTTGTGTTTCATTTGGCGTCCAAATGATTGGTTGGATCTAAAATATTTAAGAGCTAGCCAGTTTAAACTATGGTAACAATAGGTAAAAGTGAGTAAGTATAAGGGATTGATTCCTCAGCAAATGCCACCCATTTAAGACCAGATGAAAGAGGTTAACGTTCATAATAATAATGGCTAATATGTTGTGAATGCATCTTTTAACCAGTTTAAAATCCTCATCGCGACACGCTGAGCTTGTTATTACTACCCGATTTTAAAGGTGAGGGCATTGAAGGAGGAGAATAAAGTCACCTGCTCAAGGACTCCATTTAATCAGTGGCAGAGTTGGGACTGGAAACCTGATAGTATAGCTTTAAGCACTAGGATGCATCATCTTTTCAGGTTTGAAAGACTTAGAGAAGAAGTGTTAAAATGGAAAAAAATCAGTCAATCAATCCATCCATCAAAGGCCTGGAAAGGATTATAGTTGGTTATCAAATTTTAGAATGTGAGGAATAAGAGCACTTTTTGAAATGTGAGAGGTAAATTTAGCACAATAATTGGAAATGTGTTTCATAAATTTATGCAATTTAGTAACCCAAGAAACGATTTATACTGAAAACCTCCTCTCTTTAAAAAACCTCTGATGAAATAGATGTACATTTGAGTATCTTTTAGGGCATACATCCTCTAATCTTTAGGCTTATTTCAGGGAAAACATTAGGCTCTTTGCCTTTTATTCTCATGGTGCTGTTTACAGAACCGTAGTACTGGGCTGTGGGAAACGTTTTGTGTTCTGACTTATGAGAACTAACTTCCTTCTGTGGGTTTGACTTTATTCTCATGTCTTTGTCTCCATGGGGAACTGTCTTACAGTTTTTCAACATCAGCCTGACAACAATGAATGGAACAGTGACATGGTGGCTGGCAAGAGGCAAGAGGCTCAGGTTTCCAATAGTTTGTATAATAACTGAATTTATGTAATTTATGAAATACTCTAAAGAGGAACTTTTTATTATGAAATTAACAAGGTAGATTTTCAGATTCTTAAATCTGTCTTTGAAAAAATTATCCTGTTCTAATTTGTTGAAATGTAGCCCTTGAATCTTTCTTTCAAAAATATGTGTACTGTCTTGAGTGTTATTTGCACTTGTGAATTTTTATGAGATTTTCATTTCAAATTGTTAAATGGAGTGATTACTTCTATTTTTTTAACTTTTAGTTTTTAAAAGTTATTTCAATTTATTTTCTCTATATTTTTTTTTAATATTTATTTATTTGTCTGCACCGGGTCTCAGTTGCGGCATGAGGGGTATTTTTGTTTTTTAATTGTGGCACGAGGGATCTTCATTGCAGCATGCAGGATCTTTAGTTGCGGCATGTGGGATCTTTTAGTTGCAGCATGCGGGATCTTTTATTTGCAGTGTGCAAGCTCTTTTAGTTGCAGCGTGAGGGATCTAGTTCTCTGACCAGGGATTGAACCTCGGCCCCCTGCATTGGGAGCACGGAGTCTTAACCATTGGACCACCAGGGAAGTCCCTAAATGTTTTAAAGAAACTTAAGATTTAAAAATATATTTGCAGAGCCAGAGCTATGGTGTATTATTATTTTGTAAAATATTTTAGCAAAAAATTGCTAAATTTTTGCAAAGAAGGAATGAGATCATTCAGTAGACTTGTAGAGACATGGTTAACTCTCAATGCAGTTACTCCTGTGTCTTTCCTGCTCTATTTGCCAATAACAAGAATTGAGTTTTTTGGATCCTGTGGTTTGGAAATAACAAATTACGCATTCCACATACTCTTTATTGAGGTATACTATGTGAGACAAATGGTGTGATGTTCTGTTTGGAGACCAGAAAGCTGAGATGTTCTAGGGGCAGTGGGCATTCCTAGGCGGCGTGTGGGGAAGTAGGATAGTGTGGTGATAAGTAGGATAGTGTGGTGATAAGGTGATGGTTCCCAGAGGCCACGGGAGTTGGACTGGTGGCCTGGCCCAAGGGAGATACCCTGGCCTCTGGGTCACGGCTCTCTAACCCTCTGGGTTTATATGCTGCATTCGCTCAGGCACATTTCATGCTCACGTGAGAGGAAAACACCCTCACTGGTGCATTAAGGCACAAAGAGGCTTTCACAAATGCTGTCTCTGTTAGTTTCTGAAGGGGCTTTTCAGCTGTCACCATGACCCCTGCTGGACTAAACATATGTTTAAAACATGTGGAGGAATGGTCAGGTTGAGAGGCTCTGTTGCCACTTGGTATTATTCCTGGCTGTCTTTTCCAGTCGACTTGCCAACATTCTAATTGTGTGGGGCTTGCAGCTGCCACAGTCATACTAGTCTCAGTTTGGTGTTTCCAAGCTCCTGAAGGTTCCCCCACTTCTGCCAGAAGTCCTTCCAGTTGTTACCACCCTGATTGCTTTCAAGTTCAGAGGCAAAGCAGGGGGGTGGGGGTCAGTCTGTCTGTCTCTCTCTGTCCTCTTGTGCTCTAGATCATGTTCTGGCTTCTTCTTATTTACATGCCATATATTCATGGAGAGCAGCTCTGTTACCTTGCTTGTATGCAGCCTCCACAGGGCTCTGTGAAGAACACTTCATGAATGGCTTAAATATCACTCACCAATGTCTTTCTAGACCCCTCTGTTGTTTCTTGCTAAAAGGGTATCTGGGTTAACTTAAATGCTTCTATAGCAGGATCTCTTTCCTCTGTGTCAATGCAGTTATTAACGGATCATAAGTAGATCAGTTGTGATATTTAATTTTGGCAGCTTTTCATAAAAGATTTACCCTGTTTATTCAAATGATCCCCTCCATTTCCTGCTGGCTCTGCTACCTAAATGTAGTGGTCCAGATTGGTCAGGTACTGTTTACTTTAGTAAAACAATGGATGTGACAAATATTTCAGTTGGTCCAAATGAAATCTCATTAAAGAGTCTGTAATGTAATTGATTCTGATGTTTTTGAATAGCAGCACTGAAGGAAAGGAGAGAAAGGGGGATTGGAAGACAATTGACATTTGTCTCCCCCAGGAGCCATGTTTAGATCTTTATAAGCATTTTCCCATTTAATCCTGGCAAAAGCCCTTTCATCTAGTTAGTTTACTCCTATTTGAAAAATGGGGAAACTGAGGCTCAGAGGGTTGACTATCATATTCTAGGATACATACGTATCTAGTAAGTGGTAGAAATAATTTCAAATCCTGGTGGGTTTGATGCCAAAGTCAGTGTTCTTTCACTTGAGTATACTGCACCCAAGGTTGCTTCACACTTACTTTGGTAAGTGTATAAATGTATATGTGGAAGCCTCCTTACCTGTCCTGTTACCATCTGTGAAGACTGCCTGCCAAAATTATTACCTGCTTTATGAGATGTAAATATAAATTAATGAGGCTCATTTAAATAATGTCCTTCCCCTATTTGTGCCAAACGAGAGCTGTCCCCACATATCACGTACCTCAGGAGGTTATGAAATCATACCAAAGCCAGTCCTGGTTAGTGGCATTTTAGCAATCTCTCTTTGGGAATCGTGCAGTGCAATTAGCTTTGAACAGTGTAAGGGCCAGCTTTCTCTCAGAGATTTGTAGAAAGGAGCTGAGATGGGCCAGACCTCTGAGGGACTTCATGTTTGCCACCCTCAGTGTCCCTGTGCAGTCGCAGAAAATGTTTTCTTTTGAGAGCAGGGTGGGTTACAGTGAGATGGGGTCTTGAAGAGATGTTTGGAATGTCTGCTGTGGGGAATTAACCAGTGTCACAGGGCAGTAGTGCTGAGGGTCTAGCCTGTAATTCAGAGACAACATGTTTGGTTTATTCTAGGAGCGCTAGATGGTTAGACTGATAAATATGTAGAGGGAGTATGGAAAAAGGAGCCACGGCAGTGAGGATAATGGCAGGGTGTGGAGGATATGAAGCACTCTGGGCTCTGGTTCTAGGGAGGAAACTGAAACCATAGGAGGGGTGTTGTTAAACAAGAGGATGGGATAAACATCCCAAGTGAGAAATGATGTGAGTATAAAGCAGACACTTAACAGGCACAGGGCTGGAAGAATGCCTGCCTTTAATCTGCTGCTGTGAGTATATGTGGTGGGGAGGGGACAGAGGTCACCTGACCAAGTTGAGAGACTTCAAAATAGTATTTTTAAAGGGTTGTAGCTATTCTTTGTTTATAATTTCAGACTAATGTAGAATGCCACTTTGACTATAATTTAAAAAATTCTACTAATTCTAGTGATATCTTTTGCATGATAAAAGCAAATAAAATCAATTTGTAGCTAATTGCAAAATTTATTTTCAGTTTCAAATGTACAGTGGTAAATCAAAGTTGATAAGAAACTCGTGATCTGAGGTCTTCCAGATTTTTTTATTCCATAGGTTCCAGGCCCAGGCTTCCAGTTTTTAAGTTGAGAACAGAAATTGGTTTCCATATTCTGAGATAGAACACATGAAAGTCTTTAGTTCAAGGAAGTTCAGCTTGTAATCAAGTTTATAATGACTATATACAGTCTTGGTAAGTGAAATGAGCCATAGATTTGTCTTTTAGAATACAACTGCATTTACATTAGAGAGAATTTCAAAGATAAACTAGCATGAAATTTCATGAATATTGTCTTTCTTTATATAAACTGAACCCTACATACAATAGTGAAATCTTCTGGTATAAATTTACAATCTGTATATTCTGATAAGTTGAAGATTTTCTAAATGTCACAAAATTGTCATAAGAAATATCGAAATTGCATTTCACAAAAGCTCTCGTTTGTTAGTTCTACTGAATAATTTATATGTTTTGGAAATGGCGTGTGTTAATTTTTATGAAAAGTAATAATGTGATTTATTTGAAAGTTCTGTTTTTTCTGAGAATAAATCAATGCTTCTTAATCAGTCGTCTAATCTGCAAGCATTGTAGGTATAAATCAGGTTACAAATTAAGTCAGAAATCTAAGTTTAGACACAGATTGATTTTGATTTTGATTCCACTTGCCTTCAAGTGAAATAACCTGGACCCAATAAAATTCTCTCCATTGATTTCCAGAAGTGGCATTTGGGGTAGCCTCATGGTATTAATGTGCTTGTTATGGCCCGGTATTTGTACTCAGCTGTGGTAGTAGAGTAAGTTTAAATTGATAAGATTGGGTAAATAGCATTCTTCAGATGTTCTGGATGACAGCATATCTAATGTAATTGCATTTGTCTGCCAGTTTCTATGTGTTAGAGCACAAAAGATTTTGATCCATGAATAATTTCAATAAAGAAATTCAACTCACTTCCTTCTATAGTATACTACAAATTATCAATTTTCATTACAACTATTCAATCACTTGAGAAAAGAATGCATTTTAAATCAGGTTCCATGCCAAATATCTCATTTATGGAGCTGTGCTGCTTAACACTGGTCAAATTGATTACTTCGATGAATGTTGAAAATCTCAGTTGGAAACATTAAAACCATCTTTATTAGTTCTAGGATCTAGTAATACATCTACTTGTGTAATGTTAGGAGCTACTAATAGACCAGCTTGTAAGTGAGAGAATATCTATTTGCTTAATTGTGGTGAATTATCGGGATATGATTACGTAGGCCTGGGTGCTGAAATATGACTAAAACATTCATGAATGCTATCAGCTCCTTTAGGAAGCTAATAAATATGCCCATTAGATAGTCTTATGAGATATTGTGGGCTTTAAGGCCTGATCATAATGGTTGATTTATGCCTGTGTAGCTACTTTTATTACAAGATCATGAAAGGCTATGCAGTCATTCGCTAACTGATCACCACAATCCCTTTATGAGTGAAATGGCTGGTATTTATTGTTCCTGCAGTATCTGGTCACTTTTCAAGAGGCTAACATTTTAATCAATCTCTTTTGGTTCCAGTAACTTCATAATTTGAATATATGATACTGAATTGAACTATTATGTTTAGAAACTCATTTATGTTTCACTTTAAAAGATAGCTAATTTTTTCAAAAGTTTTATTCCTACCTCCATGCAGTCTCTCCTTACTTTTTTATATTAAATTTACCTCTGTAGCTTTGATAAGGTTTTCTGGATTCTGTCATGAAGAATCAGAATTGTGATTGGAACTGACCTTTAAAGTTTCAGGTTCTGACTCCAAGCCTCAATCCACTCTGGGCGTCTCTGAAAGATGGGCGTTGGGCCAGGATCATAAGTGTTTTCCCTGGAGTTTGTAGCAAGAAAGCCCTGATTTGAGTCTCTACCTAGTGAACCTGGTGGGGTTATTGCAAATTTTTTGAGATCAGCTTTTCAATTAAGAGACAGCTTGAGTGATTATGGTTTTATTTTTATACCGAGGTAGAACTTCTTTTGCAGTGACCTTAGGAATTAATAGAGTATGTAGCTTCTACTATTTTGACACTTTTAATGACTGATATGTTCTTTACTTTTCCATATTCTGTGGTAAATATTTCTATTTCTAATTTCTTCAATCCCAAAATAATGACATGGTTTCCGGAGGTCTTGCAGATCACTCTCATCCGTATTTTCTCCTGATATCCACAGTTGTCTTAAATTGTTGTTGCCAGAATTGCACATGCTGGTGAAAAACTGTCATAGCTAACCTTTTTTTTTTTTCCTAAAGTAGGCATTGTACTAAGTAATTTATATGCATTATGTATCTTAAAAAGTTAAGCATTTTATTTTAAGGTAATTATAGATTTTATCACAAATAGTTGTAAAAAATGATTCAGAGAGATCACATGTATCCTTTACTCCGTTTTTCCCAGTGGTAATATATTCCAAAATTATAATATGTTATCATAACCAGGAAGTTGACATTGATGCGATTAATCTGTCTTTTCAGATTTCCCCAGTTTTATTTATCCTTTGTGTTGGTGTATTGAGCTCTATACAGTTGTATCAATGGCGTATGTCCACCAGTCCAGAGATGGGATATCCATCACCTGAAAGATCCCTTGTGTTGTCCCTTATGCAGACACATCCCCTTCCTTCCTGCTTCCCCTCCCCAACCCCATCCTTAACTCCTGGCAACCACTAATCTGTTCTCCGTTTCTCTAATTTTGTCATTTCATGAACGTTGTATAAATGTAATCCTAACAGGTATGCAAACTTTTGGAGACTGGCTCTTTTTGTTGTTTTTTTTTACCAAGTAAAGTTATCTGGATAAACATTCAAACTATTGTATGTATATAGGGTTTGTTCTTTTTTATTGCTAAGGAGTATTATATAGTACGGATGTACCACAATTTGTTTATCCATTAACCTGTTAAAAGACATCTGGATAGCTTCCAGTTTTAGGCTATTAGAACATGAACAATCGTGTACAGGTTTTTTTGTGTGAGCATGCATTTTCTCTGCGATAAATGCCCAAGAATGCAATTGCTATTGTGTAGTAATTGTATGTTTAGTTTTCGAAGAAACTGCCAAACAGTTTTTTCAGAGTTTCGTACCAGCAATGTATGAGTGATCTAGTTTCTCCATATCCTTGCCTGTATTTGGTGTTGAGGTACTTTTTAAAACATTTTAGCCATTCTGATAGGTGTGTACTATCTCACTGCCAAGATGACAGAGTAAGAAGACTCCCGAGTTCATCTCCTACAGGCACACCAGAATTACAACTCTTTACAGAGCAATTATTGATGAGAAGTATTAACATGCATTTTTTTAAATGGCTAATGATTTGAATATTTTTTCTTGAGTTCTTTGCGATTTGTGTATCCTTTTCAGTGAAACGTCTGTACATGTCTTTTGCCTATTTTCTAAATGGATTGTTTGTTGTTTTGTTTGAGAATTCTTTATATATTCTACTAGTCCTTTGTTGGTTTGGAAAATTTCCTCTCAGTCTCTATTTTGTCTTTTCAGTCTTTTAGCAGGGTCTTTTGCAGAGCAAGAATTCTTAATTTTGATGAAGTTCAATTTTCAATTTTTCCTTTTATAGGTTATGCTTTTGGTGCTCAGTCTAAGAACTCTTTGCCTGGCTGTAGTTCCAGATGATTTTTCTCTGTTTTTTTCCCCTGGAAAGTTTTATAGCTTTCTATTTTATGTTTAAATACATGATATATTTTAGTTGATTTTGGATAAGGTGTGTGGTTTAGGTTGAGATTCAGGTTTTTTTTTTTCCACCTAGGGACGTCCAGTTGCTCCAGACCATTTGTTTAAAAGGCTATTTATTCTTCCTTCACTGAGTTGCTTTTGCACCATTGGAAAAATCAATTGAATGTATTTATGTGGGTCTGTTTGTGGGGTCTCTGTTCATTCCATATATCTATTTTCTGTCACTTCACCAGTACCACACTCTCTTGATTATGTAGACGTACTGTATATAATTAGGTAGAGTGATTATTCTCACTTTATTTTTCTATTCAAAATTGTTTTAGTTAGACAAGAGTGGCCAAGATGACAGAGTAAGAAGACTCCGAGTTCATCTTGGAATTACAACTCTTTACAGAACAATTATTGATGAGAATGACCTGAAGACTAGCAGAAAAAAATTTCAGAACTAAAGATATAAAGAATGAGCCACAGTGAGATGGGCAGGAGGGGCGGAGACGTGGTACAGTCGAGACCCATACCCCAGGGTAGGTGACCCACAAGTGGGAGGATAATCACAATTTCTGAGGTTCTTTCCAAGGATCAAGGGGTCCAAACCCCACACTGGGCTCCCCAGTCCAGGGGTCCTGCATCAGGAAGATGAGCCCCAAGAATTTCTGGCTTTGAATGGCATTGGGGCTTGTGTATGTGAGACCCAGAGGGCTGTGGGATTCAGAGACTCCACTCTTAAAGGTCACATGCAAAATCTCACACCCTTTGGCACCCTGCGCCAACAGAGTACTTTGAAAGTAGCCTGGGTCAGACTCACTTGCTTATCTTGGAGAAGCCTCCCAGAAGTGAGAAGGCCATGTAACCAGCAGAAGGCCACTGGGATTCCCTCCAGAGACAAAGATACTACTGGCAGCAGCCATTTTGGGGAGCTCGTTCTACCACGAGAACACTAGTGCTGGCAAATGCCATTTTGGAGTCCTCCCTCTAGAATGTTAGTGCTGGGACACAGCCGTGGCCACCAGACAGTGGGCACCAATCCACCACATCCTGAGCAGCCAGTTGTACCGGGACGTGACCCCTCCCACCAGCAGCTGGCACCAGCCCCAGGTCCCCTGGCCTCACAACCAGCCACCATGGGACCCAGCTTCAGCCACCAGTGGACTGGCACCAGCTCTGGAATCCCCCAGCCCCACAGCCAGCTGCTTTGGGACCCTGGGCCCATAGCCAGCCCACTGGGACCTGGCCCTGCCTGAGAGTGGGCCAGCACCAGCCCTGGGAAGCCCTGGTCCAGGCATCCAGCTGCCCCAGGACCCCATAGGCCTGAAGTTAGAAGGCTGGCACCAGTCCCAGGATGTTCAAGGCTCTGGCCCTGCCCACCAGTGGGCCAGCACCAGCCTCAGGACTCACCAGATCCCACAGCCAGCTGCCAAGGGGCACTGGCCCTGGGACCCCCGCAAGGCGCCTCAGCCAGTCATGCCAGGACCCATCCCCATCCACCAGTGGGCTAGCGTCAGTCCTGGGAGTCCTGAGGCCATGTAGCCAGCCGCTCCAGGACTCAGCCTTGCCCTAGAAACAAAAGTCCAGGACTCAATGGCTTTGCAGGTGAGTTCTACCAATCATTTAGAGAAGAGTTAACACCAGTCTTTCTCAAACTATTCCAAAAAATTTGCAGGGGAAGGAATGCTTCTGAACTCATTCTGTGAGGCCGGCATCACCTTGATACCAAAACCAGACAAAGATATTACAAAAAAAGAAAATTAATGAGATGATGGATGTTCACTAAACTTATTGTGTTAATCATTTCATGATGCATGTAATTCATATCATGCAGTACACCTTAAGCTTACACAGTGCTGTATGTCAGTTGTATCTCAATAACACTGGAAAAGTTGTTCTAGTTATTCTAGGTCCTGTATCTTTCCATAAAATATAAAAATAAGCTTGTCTATGTATGTACAACACCTCTATGAGATTTTGATAGGAATGTTTTAAATCTATAAATCAATTTAGGGAGAATTGACATCTTTGCTATGTTAAATATTCCAATACATGAACATGGTACGTCTCCCCGTTTACTTAGATCTTTGATTTCTTTCATCAGCATTTTGTAATTTTAAACATACAGATCCTGTTCATGTTTTGATAAGATTATACCTGAGTATATCAGTGTTTTTGAGGTGACTGTAAAAGGTACTGTGTTTTTAAATTCTAGTCAGCATATTCATTGCTAGTGTATAGGAATGCAATTGATTTTTTTGTGTTGATCTTGTGTCCTTCAGCCTTGCTGAATTCACGTATTACTTCTACAAGCATTTTTATAGATTCCTTTGGATTTCCTACACAGAAGATCATGTGATCTGCACATAAGTTTCTTACTTTCTAAACTGTATGCCTTTTATTTCTTTTTCTTGTCTTACTGCAGTGACTAGAACTATGTTGACTAAGAGAAGTGAGAGTGGCTATCTTTGCCTTGTTCTTAATCTTAGGAGGAAAGCATTCAGTGTTTTACTATTAAGTATGTTATTAGCTATAGGCTTCTTGAAGATGCTCTTTATCAAGTTAAGGTAGTTTCCCCCATTACTAACTTGCTGAGTTTTTTTTCTTCTTTAGCTGTTAGTATGGTGGATTATAGTAATTGATTTTCAAATGCTGAGACAGCCTTTTATACCTGGAACAAATCCCACTGGGCCATGGTGTTTAATTCATTTTATACATCGCTCAAGTTGATTTGCCAATGTTTTTGAGGATTTTTGCATCTAAGTTCATAAGAGATACTGGTTTGCAGTTTTTGCTTTTCGTCCTATATTTGTCTGATTTTGATATTTCGGTAAGACTGGCCTCATAAAATGAGCTTGGAAGTGTTCCCTCTTTTGTTTTCTGGAAGAGATTGTATATTTTTTCTTTAAACATTTAGTAGAGTTCTCCAGTGGAATCATTTGGTTGGAGATTTCTTTTTTGGAAGTTTTAAGTTGTGGGTTCAATTTCTTTAATGATTATAGGACTATTGAGATATTTCCTTCATCTTAATTGAGATTTAGTAGTTTGTGGTGTTCAAGGAGTTGGTACATATCATCTAAGTTGTTGAATATATGAACATTTTTCTATCAACTCTGCCAATCTGTGAATTTAATTGATGATTTTAGACCATTTGCATTTTAGGTAATTATTAATATTTTGGGGCATAAGTCCGTCATTTCAGTGTTTATTTTCTGTTTCCTGCATTTCTCATTTTTATGTTTCTTTTTGCTTTCCTTTGGGTTACTTAAATATTTCCTAGGATTCTATCTTGATTTATTTATAATGTTTTTTAGTGTATTTCTTTTATAGATTTCTTAGTGGTGTCTCTGTGTATTATAATATATACACAGAGAGTATAATATAACATAGTATAATATACATGTGTTTATTATCAAAGTGGTATCAATATTTTACCACTTTTATTGAAGTGTATACCTTACTGCTGTTTAGGTCTATCTCCCCTGCTTTTAAGTGTCATTGTCTTGAGTATCAGATAGTGTTACAATTTTTTTTTTTTTTAACATCTTTATTGGGGTATAATTGCTTTACAATGGTGTGTTAGTTTCTGCTTTATAACAAAGTGAATCAGTCATACATAAACATATGATCCCATATTTCTTCCCTGTTGCATCTCCCTCCCTCCCACCCTCCCCATCCCACCCCTCCAGGCTGTCACAAAGCACCGAGCCAATATCCCTGTGCCATGTGGCTGCGTCCCACTAGCTATCTACCTTACTGCGTTTGTTAGTGTGTATATGCCCATGACTCTCTCTCGCCCTGTCACAGCTCACCCTTCCCCCTCCCCATAACCTCAAGTCCGTTCTCTAAGAGGTCTGCGTCTTTATTCCTGCTTTACCCCTAGGTTCTTCATGACATTTTTTTCTTAAATTCCATATATATATGTTAGCATATGGTATTTGTCTTTTTCTTTCTGACTTACTTCACTCTGTATGACAGACTCTAGGTCTATCCACCTCATTACAAATAGCTCAATTTCGTTTCTTTTTATGGCTGAGTAATATTCCATTGTATATATGTGCCACATCTTCTTTATCCATTCATCCGATGACGGGCACTTAGGTTGTTTCCATCTCCGGGCTATTGTAAATAGAGCTGCAATGAACATTTTGGTACATGACTCTTTTTGAATTTTGGTTTTCTCAGGGTATATGCCCAGTAGTGGGATTGCTGGGTCATATGGTAGTTCTATTTGTAGTTTTTTAAGGAACCTCCATACTGTTCTCCATAGTGGCTGAACCAATTCACATTCCCACCAGCAGTGCAAGAGTGTTCCCTTTTCTCCACACCCTCTCCAGCATTTATTGTTTCTAGATTTTTTGATGATGGCCATTCTGACTGGTGTGAGATGATATCTCATTGTAGTTTTGATTTGCATTTCTCTAATGATTAATGATGTTGAGCATTCTTTCATGTGTTTGTTGGCAGTCTGTATATCTTCTTTGGAGAAATGTCTATTTAGGTCTTCTGCCCATTTTTGGATTGGGTTGTTTGTTTTCTTGTTATTGAGCTGCATGAGCTGCTTGTAAATTTTGGAGATTAATCCTTTGTCGGTTGCTTCATTTGCAAATATTTTCTCCCATTCTGAGGGTTGTCTTTTGGTCTTGTTTATGGTTTCCTTTGCTGTGCAAAAGCTTTGAAGTTTCATTAGGTCCCATTTGTTTATTTTTGTTTTTATTTCCATTACTCTAGGAGGTGGGTCAGAAAGGATCTTGCTTTGATTTATGTCATAGAGTGTTCTGCCTATGTTTTCCTCTAAGAGTTTGATAGTGTCTGGCCTTACATTTAGGTCTTTAATCCATTTTGAGCTTATTTTTGTGTATGGTGTTAGGGAGTGATCTAATCTCATACTTTTACATGTACCTGTCCAGTTTTCCCAGCACCACTTATTGAAGAGGCTGTCCTTTCTCCATTGTACATTACTGCCACCTTTATCAAAGATAAGGTGTCCATATGTGCATGGGTTTATCTCTGGGCTTTCTATCCTGTTCCATTGATCTATCTTTCTGTTTTTGTGCCAGTACCATACCATCTTGATGACTGTAGCTTTGTAGTATAGTCTGAAGTCAGGGAGCCTGATTCCTCCAGTTCCTTCTTTCGTTCTCAAGATTGCTTTGGCTATTCGGGGTCTTTTGTGTTTCCATACAAATTGTGAAATTTTTTGTTCTAGTTCTGTGAAAAATGCCAGTGGTAGTTTGATAGGGATTGCATTGAATCTATAGATTGCTTTGGGTAGTAGAGTCATTTTCACAATGTTGATTCTTCCAATCCAAGAACATGGTATATCTCTCCATCTATTTATATCATCTTTAATTTCTTTCATCAGTGTCTTATAATTTTCTGCATACAGGTCTTTTGTCTCCTTAGGTAGGTTTATTCCTAGATATTTTATTCTTTTTGTTGCAATGGTAAATGGGAGTGTTTTCTTGATTTCACTTTCAGATTTTTCATCATTAGTATATAGGAATGCCAGAGATTTCTGTGCATTAATTTTGTATCCTGCCACTTTACCAAATTCATTGATTAGCTCTAGTAGTTTTCTGGTAGCATCTTTAGGGTTCTCTATGTATAGTATCATGTCATCTGCAAACAGTGACAGCTTTACTTCTTCTTTTCCAATTTGAATTCCTTTTATTTCCTTTTCTTCTCTGATTGCTGTGGCTAAAACTTCCAAAACAATGTTGAATAATAGTGGTGAGAGTGGGCAACCTTGTCTTGTTCCTGATCTTAGTGGAAATGCTTTCAGTTTTTCACCATTGAGGATGATGTTTGCTGTGGGTTTGTCATATATGGCCTTTATTATGTTGAGGAAAGTTCCCTCTATGCCTACTTTCTGCAGGGTTTTTATCATAAATGGGTGTTGAATTTTGTCAAAAGCTTTCTCTGCATCTATTGAGATGATCATATGGTTTTTCTCCTTCAGTTTGTTAATATGGTTTATCACATTAATAGATTTGCGTATATTGAAGAATCCTTGCATTCCTGGAATAAACCCCACTTGATCATGGTGTATGATCCTTTTAATGTGCTGTTGGATTCTGTTTGCTAGTATTTTGTTGAGGATTTTTGCATCTATGTTCATCAGTGATGTTGGCCTGTAGTTTTCTTTCTTTGTGACATCCTTGTCTGGTTTTGGTATCAAGGTGATGGTGGCCTCGTAGAAGGAGTTAGGGAGTGGTCCTCCCTCTGCTATATTTTGGAAGAGTTTGATAAGGATAGGTGTTAGCTCTTCTCTAAATGTTTGATAGAATTCTCCTGTGAAGCCATCTGGTCCTGGGCTTTTCTTTGTTGGAAGATTTTTAATCACAGTTTCAATTTCAGTGCTTGTGACTGGTCTGTTCATATTTTCTATTTCTTCCTGATTCAGTCTTGGCAGGTGGTGCATTTCTAAGAATTTGTCCATTTCTTCCAGATTGTCCATTTTATTGGCATAGAGTTGCTTGTAGTAATCTCTCATGATCTCTTTTATCTCTGCAGTGTCAGTTGTTACCTCTCCTTTTTCATTTCTAATTCTACTGATTTGAGTCTTCTCCCTTTTTTTCTTGATGAGTCTGGCTAGTGGTTTATCTATTTTGTTTATCTTCTCAAAGAACCAGCTTTTAGTTTTATTGATCTTTGCTATTGTTTCCTTCATTTCTTTTTCATTTATTTCTGATCTGATTTTTATGATTTCTTTCCTTCTGCTAGCTTTAGGGTTTTTTTGTTCTTCTTTCTCTAATTGCTTGAGGTGCAAGGTTAGGTTGTTTATTCGAGATGTTTCCTGCTTCTTAAGGTGGGCTTGTATTGCTATAAACTTCCCCCTTAGAACTGCTTTTGCTGCATCCCACAGGTTTTGGGTCGTTGTGTCTCCATTGTCATTTGTTTCTAGGTATTTTTTGATTTCCTCTTTGATTTCTTCAGTGATCTCTTCATTATTAAGTAGTGTATTGTTTAGCCTCCATGTGTTTGTATTTTTTACAGATCTTTCCCTGTAATTGATATCTAGTCTCATGGCGTTGTGGTCAGAAAAGATACTTGATACAATTTCAATTTTCTTAAATTTACCAAGGCTTGATTTGTGACCTAAGATATGATCTATCCTGGAGAATGTTCCATGAGCACTTGAGAAAAATGTGTATTCTGTTGTTTTTGGATGGAGTGTCCTATAAATATCAATTAAGTCCATCTTGTTTAATGTATCATTTAAAGCTTGTGTTTCCTTATTTATTTTCATTTTGGATGATCTGTCCATGGGTGAAAGTGGGGTGTTTAAGTCCCCTACTATGAATGTGTTACTGTCGATTTCCCCTTTTATGGCTGTTAGTATTTGCCTTATGTATTGAGGTGCTCCTATGTTGGGTGCATAAATATTTACAATTGTTATATCTTCTTCTTGGATCGATCCCTTGATCATTATGTAGTGTCCTTCTTTGTCTCTTTTAATAGTCCTTATTTTAAAGTCTATTTTGTCTGATATGAGAATTGCTACTCCAGCTTTCTTTTGGCTTCCATTTGCATGGAATATCTTTTTCCATCCCCTTACTTTCAGTCTGTATGTGTCTCTAGGTCTGAAGTGGGTCTCTTGTAGACAGCATATATAAGGGTCTTGTTTTTGTATCCATTCAGCTAATCTGTGTCTTTTGGTGGGAGCATTTAGTCCATTTACATTTAAGGTAATTATCGATATGTATGTTCCTATTCCCATTTTCTAAATTGTTTTGGGTTCGTTATTATAGGTCTTTTCCTTCTCTTGTGTTTCTTGCCTAGAGAAGATCCTTTAGCATTTGTTGTAAAGCTGGTTTGGTGGTGCTGAACTCTCTCAGGTTTTGCTTGTCTGTAAAGGTTTTAATTTCTCCATCAAATCTGAATGAGATCCTTGCTGGGTAGAGTAGTCTTGGCTGCATGTTTTTCTCCTTCATCACTTTCAGTATGTCCTGCCACTCCCTTCTGGCTTGTAGGGTTTCTGCTGAGAGATCAGCTGTTAACCTTATGGGGATTCCCTTATGTGTTATTTGTTGTTTTTCCCTTGCTGCTTTTAATATGCTTTCTTTGTATTTAATTTTTGACAGTTTGATTAATATGTGTCTTGGCGTGTTTCTCCTTGTATTTATCTTGTATGGGACTCTCTGTGCTTCCTGGACTTGATTAACTATTTCCTTTCCCATATTAGGGAAGTTTTCAACTATAATCTCTTCAAATATTTTCTCAGTCCCTTTCTTTTTCTCTTCTTCTTCTGGAACCCCTATAATTCGAATGTTGGTGCGTTTAATGTTGTCCCAGAGGTCTCTGAGACTGTCCTCAGTTCTTTTCATTCTTTTTTCTTTATTCTGCTCTGCAGTAGTTATTTCCACTATTTTATCTTCCAGGTCACTTATCCGTTCTTCTGCCTCAGTTATTCTGCTATTGATCCCATCTAGAGTACTTTTAATTTCATTTATTGTGTTGTTCATCGTTGCTTGTTTCATCTTTAGTTCTTCTAGGTCCTTGTTAACTGATTCTTGCATTTTGTCCAATCTATTGTCCATTCTATCTCCAAGATTTCGGATCAACCTTACTATCATTATTCTGAATTCTCTTTCAGGTAGACTGCCTATTTCCTCTTCATTTGTTAGGTCTGGTGCATTTTTATCTTGCTCCTTTATCTGCTGTGTGTTTTTCTGTCTTCTCATTTTGCTTATCTTACTGTGTTTGGGGTCTCCTTTTTGCAGTCTGCAGGTTTGTAGTTCCTCCTGTTTTTGATGTCTGTC
Organism: Stenella coeruleoalba; assembly: GCF_951394435.1. Lineage (NCBI taxonomy): Eukaryota > Metazoa > Chordata > Mammalia > Artiodactyla > Delphinidae > Stenella > Stenella coeruleoalba. Next base: position 90,827,825 of record NC_137150.1, read on the forward strand.
TCCAGTGGCTAAGGTTGGTTCAGTGGGTTGTGTAGGCTTCCTGGTGGAGGGGGCTAGTGCCTGTGTTGTGGTGGATGAGGCTGGATCTTGTCTCTCTAGTGGGCAGGTTCACGTCTGGTGGTGTGTTTGGGGGTGTCTGTGGCCTTATTATGATTTTAGGCAGCCTCTCTGCTAATGGGTGGGGTTGTGTTCCTGTTTTGCTAGTTGTTTGGCATAGGTTTTCCAGCACTGTGGCTTGCTGGTCGTTGAGTGAAGCTGGGTGCTAGTGTTAAGATGGAGGTCTCTGGGAGATTTTCGCCGTTTGATATTATGTGGAGCTGGGAGGTCTCTTGTTGATCAGTGTCCTGAAGTTGGCTGTCCTACCTCAGAGGCAGAGCCCTGCCTCCTGGCTGGAGCACCAAAAGCTTTTCATCCACAGGCTCAGGATAAAAGGGAGAAAAAGTAGAGGGAATTAGTAGAAGTATTAGGAAAGAAAGAAGGAAAGGAGGGTGGAAGGAAGGAAGAAAGAAAGAAGCAAAGAAGGAAAGAAGGCAAGAAGGAAAGAAAGGAGGGAGGGAGGGAGGGAGGAAGGAAGGAAGGAGGGAAAGAAGGAAAAAAGACAGAAAGAAAGAAGATACAGTAAAAATAAAATAAAGTATAATAAAGTTATTGAATTAAAAGCTTCTTATTTAGAAAAAAAAAAAAAAAAGGGACGGAAAGAACCTTAGGACAAATGTTGGGAGCAAAGCTATACAGACAAAATCTTACACAGAAGCATACACATACACCCTCACTAAAAGAGGTAAATGGGGAAAAATCCTAAATCTTGCTGTCAGAGACCACCTCCTCAATTTGGGATGATTCGTTGTCTAAAGGAGGGAAGGAAGGACGGAAAGAAAGAAAGAAAGAACGAAGGTAAAGTATAATAAGGTTATTAAAATTAATTATTAAGAAAAAAAATTAAAAAAAAAAACATGGACGGATAGAACCCTAGGACAAATGGTGGAAGCAAGACTATACAGACAAGATCTCACACAGAAGCATACACATACACATTCACAAAAAGAGGAAAGGGGAAAAATCATAGATCTTGCTCCTAAAGTCCACTTCCTTAATTTGGGATGATTGGTTGTCTATTCAGGTATTCCACAGATGCAGGGTACATCAAGTTGATTGTGGAGCTTTAATCTGCTGCTTCTGAGGCTGCTGGGAGAGATTTCCCTTTCTCTTCTTTGTTCTCACAGCTCCCAGGGCTAAGCTTTGGATTTGGCCCTGCCACTGCGTGTAGATCGCTGGAGGGCGTCTGTTTTTTGCTTAGACAGGATGGGGTTAAAAGAGCCGCTAATTGGGGGCTCTGGTGCACTCAGGCCGGCGGGGACGGAGGGGCACAGAGTGCGGGGCGGGCCTGCGGTGGCAAAGGCCGGCGTGACTTTGCACCAGCCTGAGGCGCGCTGTGCGCTCTCCCGGGGAAGTTGTCCCTGGATCCCGGGAACCCGGCAGTGGCGGGCTGCACAGGCTCCGCGGAAGAGGGGTGTGGAGAGTGACCTGTGCTCGCACACAGGCTCCTCGGTGGCGGCGGCAGCAGCAGCTTTAACGTCTCCCGCCTGCCTCTGGGGTCCGCGCTTTTAGCCGCGGCTTGCGCCCGTCTCTGGATTCCGCGCTTTCAGCCGCGGCTCGCGCCCGTCTCTGGATTCCGCGCTTTCAGCCGCGGCTCGCGCCCGTCTCTGGGGTCCGCGCTTTCAGCCGCGGCTCGCGCCCGTCTCTGGGGTTCGCGCTTTTAGCCGCGGCTCCCGCCCGTCTCTGGAGTTCCTTTAAGCAGCGTTCTTAAACCCCTCTCCTCACGCCCCAGGAAACAAAGAGGGAAGGAAAAGTCTCCTGCCTCTTCTGCAGGTGCAGGCTTTTCCCCGGACTCCCTCCCGGCTAGCTGTGGTGCACTAACCCCTTCAGGCTATGTTCAAGCCGCCAACCCCAGTCCTGTCCCTGCGCTCTGGCCTCAGCTCGCAGCCCCGCCCGCCCCGGCGGGTGAGCAGACAAGCCTCTCGGGCTGGTGAGTGCCGGTGGGCACCGATCCTCTGTGCGGGAATCTCCCCGCTTTGCCCTCCGCACCCGTTGCTGTGCACTCCTCCGCAGCTTCGAAGCTCCCCCCTCCGCCTCCCGCAGTCTCCGCCCGCGAAGGGGCTTCCTAGAGTGTGGAAACTTTTCCTCCTTCACAGCTCCCTCCCACTGGTGCCGGTGCCGTCCCTATTCTTTTGTCTCTGTTTTTTCTTTTGCCCTACCCAGGTACGTGGGGAGTTTCTTGCCTTTTGGGAGGTCTGAGGTCTTCTGCCAGCCTTCAGTAGGTGTTCTGTAGGAGTTGTTCCACGTGTAGATGTATTTCTGGTGTATCTGTGGGGAGGAAGGTGATCTCCGCGTCTTACTCTTCCGCCATCTTCCCGACTCAGTGTTACAATTTTTGTTTCAATAATTGAATATGATTTATACAATTCATGAGGAGATAGTCTATTACATGTACTCATATTTGTGCTTTTTCAGTTGTTCTTTCTTCCTAACTGATACTCCAAGGTTCTTTCTTTTATCATTTCCTTTCTGTTTGAAGAATTTTTTTTAGTCATTATTTATGGTCCTGTCTGCTATCAACAAATTGTTTTAGTTTTTCTTCATCAGAGAGTTTCTTTATTTTTTCCATATACCTGAAGGATAGTTTCACTGGTCATAGAATCTATAGTTGACCATTCTTTTCTTTCAGCATTTGAAAAAAGTTGTGCCACTTTCTTCTGGTCTCCAAAGCTTCATATAAAAAATCTGCTGTTATTCAAATTAGTTTTCCTTGTACATGTGTTGTTTCTCTCTGGCTGATTTTAAGATTTTCTGTTTGTCTTTAGTTTTCAGAAGTTTAATTATAGTGTATCTTGGATTAAATTTCTTTGGATTTATTTTATTTGGGGTTTGCTCAACCTCTTGAATCTGTCGCTTTATGTCCTTTGCCAAATTTGGGAAGTTTTTTGTCATTATTTCTTCAAGCACTTTTTTAGCCCTACTCTCTCCTAGTCTTCTGAGACTTTAATGATACAAGGTGTTGGGTTTTTTGCTGTTTATCCCTCAGATCCCTCTCGCTCCCTCCCTCCCCTCTCCCTCCTTCTCTTTCTCTCTCTCTCTCTCTCTCTCTCTCTGTTGTTCAGGATGGTATAAATTCCATTGATCACTGAGCTTATCCTCTGTTGTCTCCACTATACTGTTGAGCCCATTCATGAGAGTCCATTCTCCACACCACCACCCCCCATTGTATTTCTCAGTTCTGTTTTTTTGGTTTGGTCATTATTATTATTATTTTACAAATTCTGTTATTTGCTGCAACTTTTACATTTTTCATTTGTTTTAAGAGAATTTGTAATTGCTTGTTGAAGTATTTTTTTTCAGTCACTTTTGGGCATTTTTATGTTTTTTATATTCAGTTTCTCTATATTTTTATCTTTTTTTTTAAATTGTAGTTTGTTGAAGTATTTTTATGATGGTTTCTTTAAAATTATTGTCAGATAATTCTAACATCTAATTTACTTTGTTGTTTATATCAGTTGATTGTTTTTTTCTCCTTCAAGTTGTCATTTTCCTAGTTCTTTGTATGAGAAGTGATTTTCCTTCTTTCCTTCCTTCCTTCTTTTCTTCTTTTTTTTCTGTATTCTGACAATCTTGGTTATTATGTCATGAGACTCTGGGTCTCAATTAAATCTTTATTTTAGTAAGCAGTCATCCTGTTTAGATTTAGCTTGCAGGTCCTGGCCTACTTTCTGGGTTGTGATTCCAGTGGAGGTTTAACTTTAAGACCTTTGTGGTGCTATTTTCATCTGTTTATTGTCTGGTGCTGCCTGAACTTATAATGGTGCTTCCTGAAGCTGCAGGGAGCTTCCCCAGTCCAGACTTGATGGTTCCTCTAGATGGCAATAGGGAGTCACATGGTTCATGGGGGTGACAAGCACTTCTTAGGCCAGGCACTTGTGGTTGCCCCTGTTGGTACTGTCTGGAGAAAGAGATTCTCTAGCCTGTGGAGACTAAGAGGCTTCCTGAGCTGGGCCACTTGATGTGGTGGGATTCCACCTTGCCAGTGGTGTCTGGTGACTCTCGGTGGGGGAGGGTAGTCTCAGGCCCAGCAGAGGAGAGTGCTTTGTCTGGCCTTTTATTTTCAGTGGGGTTTCTGACCAGTCTCCACTGCCAGTTATTGCTGAGCTCACTTAGTGTTGTCATTGGGATCCTATTTGATCTGGGGGGAAAAAATCACCTTCTGTTGATACGTTGGAAATGCCAGGTCTGGGTTGCCTTCTTTTGTTGAGTTGGATGTCATGTCATAGGTTCTGTAATCAGTCTATCTTCCTCTTTCCACATTTCAGGTTTCTCTTTCTCTTGCATCATTTCTAGAGTTATGTTTCTTCTTAGTGGGGAGAAGCAAACAGAAATGAGCCCATGCCATCTTATTTAGTATGTACTATTTATTTTAATTCTAGGGACTGCCCAGTGCCACAGGAATAATTGCCTCCCTGCTGCTGCCTGCCCAATAAGGTGTTTTTTCAGTAATTGCTGTTTTAGCTGTCAACATGTTTTGAAATCTTAAGAGAATTTTATTTTTATATTAATTTATAGTCTAGTAAAAATTAAAATCATACATTTGGGAAGACTGTAGTTAATGTTGTTTTCAGGGACTATCTTCTTTTTTTTTTCTTGTCTTCCTCAATGATACAATAGCCACTCTTGAAATTTTCTCTAAGATAAAGCCAAACCTCATAGTTTCTGGAATCATTATACCTCTTTAAGAAATTTGCTTGTATTCCATCATTTGAGATCCTTAAAAACTATATGAATTCTGTATCTTTTGCTTTGGGGTATAATATTAATATAGGGACTTGCATCATTTAGATATACTCTTATTTCATTACCTATCTCTCTTTCTTTAATCGTTCCAGACTATTCCCCCATCTGATTGTGTTTTACAAGGGTTTCAATATTATCATTCATTTCATTGGTGAAAATGGAAGAAGCACAGGAGTTGAATAGATCTGTGGTCTTTATCTGTTAATATTGCACCATTTTCTCCAGAAAGGAGCCTATCCATTCTTAGGCCTTCATTTGTTCTGAATACATGTTTTGTTCTTTATCACATTCTCTATCAATTTTCTTTGATCTTCACTCTGAACTTTCTTTTTTTCTGGGTCCTACAAGTCTTAACAGTTCTTCTAAATAAAGAAAATTGGTCACTGTCATTACATAAGAAATATGGTTAAATTTTTCTCAACTGTCAAAGTAATACTATTATATGTAGACAGTACATTTCATTATGTGCTGTCCATCATATGCAATGATAAAAATGATGTATTATTATCCCATGAGAATGGAGTCCCTTTCTTTGGATAGCTCTGTGTGTGTGTGTTTGTGTATGTGTTAAAGGAATTTGCTTTTATCCATTTATATGATTTTAACATATAAATGATGTGTGTATGTGTCAAAGGATTTTGCTTTTATCCATTTATATGATTTTATCCTTTTTTTCCTTTGAAATCATGGCCATGTTTTTGATATAGCTGTCAGGTGTAGGGGTACAATTAGACTAGGGAACTAGTCATATGAAATTTGAACTCATGACATGAGCCTCAAAGCAGTGCCTGGATTGAGCTAGCTGGATACTAAATTATAGTATGCAGAATTTTTGTCAACTGAGTGGGCTTTAGTGTCGGGTTAAGAAGTTCCTTTTGCCATGCATAGGAGATTATTTCAGTTTTTGAGTACTATACTCAGTATTTTGTTCTACCTATTCATACATGGTCATGAAAGAGCTATTCATTATCCATGACTAACTTACTAGATGAAACTTATTTTGCTGATCATTCTTATTTTTAGACAAATCCTATAGCCCAAGATTATTTCTCCTCCTTATTTTCCATGTAAATAAACATACCTCCCCTATTTTTAATATTATTTTATATCTCCTTCCATTTCTCTGGATAGTAACTGTCCTGTCTAATGTGAGGAATTATCTTACCCTCAGACCAGAGAAGGCAGCAAGTAGATGCTGTAGTTAAGTGTATGGCTTTGTAATCAGACTGCATCCTAACTTCACAACTGAGTAGCTTAGCTTTGTGACTTTGGACAAGTCAATTAAAGTTCTTAAAACCTCAGAACAAACTGAAAAGGCGATGGTTTATTTTTTACAGTTCCAACAGTTAAATTGCTCTAATTATAGATGAGTCTTTTATCTGTTCTGAGGTCTACCCATAGGCCTCATCCAGTGGTGTTTCTCTCTCCTTTCTTCCTTCCACCCCTCCCTCCCTCCCTTCTTCCCTTCCTTCTTCCCTTCCTTCCTTATTGTTTTTAATTGATATATAATTTAGATACCACAAAATTAACCTGCTTAAAAGTGAACAGTTAATGGTTTTTGGTACATTCAGAAGGTTGTACAACCATCACCATTATCTAATTCCAGAACGTTTTCATCACCCCAGAAGAAATCCTGTGTTCATTAACATTAACTCTCTGTCTCCCCTCCCCCGGCAACCACTAATCTACTTTCTGTTTCTATGGATTTGCCTATTCTGGATAGTTCATATAATGGAATCATAACATATATGGCCTTTTGTGTCTGGCTTCTTTCACTTAGCATGATGTTTTCAAGGTTTATCCATATTCTAGCATGTATCATACTTCATTCCTTTTTGTATTCCATTGTATGGAATAGATGTACCATATTTTTTTTTTTTTGCGGTATGCGGGCCTCTCACTGTTGTGGCCTCTCCCGTTGCGGAGCACAGGCTCCAGATGCACAGGCTCAGCGGCCATGGCTCACAGGCCCAGCCGCTCCGCGGCTCGTGGGATCTTCCCGGACTGGGGCACGAACCCGTGTTCCCTGCATCGGCAGGTGGACTCTCAACCACTGCGCCACCAGGGAAGCACCCATATTTTATTTATCCATTCATCAGCTGGATATTTGGGTGGTTTCCACTTTTTGGCTTTTTGCTGCTATAAACATTCATGTATAGGTTTTTGTATGCATATATGTGTTCGTATATGTTTTAAGTCTCTCAATTATGTATCTGGTGGAATTACTGAGTCATCTGATAAATCTATGCTTAGCTTTTTAAGGAACTAACAAACTGTTTTCCAAAGCGGTTGCACTATTTTACACTCCCAGCAGTGTATAAGGTTCTGATTTTTCTCTACGTCCTCACCAACACTTACAATTTTTTTATAGTCATCTTTGTGAGTGAAGTGGTGTCTCATTGTGGTTTTGATTTGCATTTCCCTAATGACTTCAAGCTCATCTCCCACCTTTTCTAAATATATTACACTGTTAACTCAGTAAAAACTTGTCTACCTGTGTCTTTTTTTAATCTCTTTTGTTTCCTATACCTAGAATGCCCTTATCTGTACTTCTTTTGATATCACTTGTCATCCTCAAAGACTCATGGTTAAATCAACACTTTATCCATGAAATAACTACTCCATATAAAAGTGACCTTGCAGGGCTTCCCTGGTGGCGCAGTGGTTGAGAGTCTGCCTGCCGATGCAGGGGACGTGGGTTCGTGCCCCGGTCCAGGAGGATCCTGCATGCTGTGGAGTGGCTGGGCCCGTGAGCCATGGCCGCTGAGCCTGCGCATCCGGAGCCTGTGCTCCGCAATGGGAAAGGCCACAACAGTGAGAGGCCCGCGTACTGCAAAAAACAAAAACAAAAACAAACAAACAAAAAAAAGTGACCTTGCAATTATTTAAACCTCCATAACACTCAATGCTTCCTTTATTATAATTATTTTACCATTTATCATAATTTTATAGTGGTATTGTACCTCTGCATAACAGATTTTAATTTATTTAAGATAAAGGATAGTGTCTACAATTTTGGTTTTCTCTAAAGTGACAATATGTATTTTCTATATCATAGACAATCATATATTAGTGAATTGAACTGATTATCCTGCAACTCTCTCCTTTCCTTTTGTGTTCCACAGTAGTTTGGGCTCTTAATAGTTCCTGTCTGCCTTAATTTGATAAAATTCTAACCAGTTTGCCTGACTCTGTTTTCAGTCTGAATCAGTCTATATATTGTGTGATGATAATTTTACAACCCAGGACAAATCATGTCTTTTTGTTCCAAACACACTGTTGCCTTCTACGTAAGATCCAGTTTGGTTAATACGGCACCCAAGACCCTCCTGCCTCTTCTCCTATCTACTCAGTGCCTAAACTTTATGCATTCATCTTGATTCCCTAAATAAGCTCTTTGGTGTCACGGTACACATAGGAATAACATTAGTAAGTCACCCTGGGGTAGCTGCGCACAACTACTTCTGACAGTGGTAATTGGCCTGTGGTCTCTGGGTACTCAGTGTTCACCCAATTGTCTTGAGAGTTGAGGGGAATTTATTTAAACACTGCCAAACCCATTTATGACACATCTTGGCAGAAGCTTTGTACCACGCTTTTGTACACTTTGACTTTTGCTCATGTTGTCTCCTTTCCTGGGAAACTTTGTCCTTCACCAATTCCATGTGCCCTCCATCCCCTCCTCCCAACGTGGCTTCTGTTGTCAAAATGTATGCCTGTCTTTCAAGGCCTGACTCTGCTGTTGCCTCAAAACTTTTTTTTTTGATGTCTTCTTCTAAAACCAATTTGTTTTGTTTTCCCCATAACATTTTATTTTGCATTTTCTGTAAAACTACAAATAATCTTTCTGATATCAGTTAATTTTTGATAGCTTTCCTTCTTTCAGCCTCATATGGTTGAAAATTTTTTATTTGCACTCCAATCACTATTTAATCCACTCAACTTTTTAAATCTTCCTTAGCAGATAAGGCGTAGCCTACACATATAAAACATGGAACAAACATTTTTGAGTTGAATTGTTGGGTATCTAATAAGAGTAATATGTTATGTTATATGTACAACAATTACATTGGCAGTGTTTCTAGTCGTTTCTTTTTAAAAAGAAATTAATCTTGATTTTGCTATATCATTTTTTTCAAAATCATTAGGTCAGTGGTTCTCTAACTTTAGTGTACGTAGAATAACCTGGAAGGCTTGTTAAAACACAGACCGCTAGGCTCCAATCCCACGGTTTCTGATTTAATAGGTGTGGGGTAGTATCCAACATTAGCATTTCTAACAAGTTTGCTTGTGATGCTGATGCTGTTGATCAAGGGGTTACATTTGAAAAATTGTGCTTTAGGCTACAGATATACTTTTTTATGCTTCAGGAGGCCTTGTAAAAATATATCATTTTAGAAGGATTTTTTTTTTTTTTTTTTTTTTTGCATAGGTGTGACAAGACAGAAGTGTTGCGGGATACATTAAAACCAGAGGTTAGGCTTTCTAACCTCAACCGTGTTTGGTTGGGCTTATAAATAGGAAATAATAATGTTCCTTTGGGATTTACTCTCTTGCAGATATATTGGATCTCTCAAACTATAGATGGACAGTGCTGTGTCAGAGATTGTTCTCTTTGTGGGCCAGGGATCAAGAAACATTCTTGGAGCCTCTGTATTTTGCTTAGTATCTCCTAGAAGCCAGAGGTCACCAAGTCTACACTATTTGTGTTCAAATTCTAGAGGAGAGAGAGGAGAAGGGCCAGGTTCATTGCTGGACCTTGTTGCCGTCTTGAAAACGGGTGATTCTAGCAAATGTGTGGCATAGAGAAGAGTAGAACTATGAGTGAGAGAGAGATGCATGTTCCTGGCGCCACATGGTGTCCATGTTAGGCCCTATGAAGGATATTTTTCCCAATAAAGAATAGTCCGTTATTAAAGGCAGTGGCATTTTAATTACGTTGTGAGTTTACCAGGGCTTGTGGGCAATACTGTGAAGCTGGCCATCATTTATAACACTGTTTATGGGATAATTCTGAGCTCCAAGTAGCCAATTTGCAAATCAACTTAGAGAACACAACCTATCTCCAAACTGGGAACTGCTTGTATTGCAATTTCTAGAGCGTATTTGTTCTACTCATTTCCCCAAATGGTTCATCTGTATATGGCAGGGCAATAATACGAGCAGGTGCTTAGTCTGTACAGAGGAATTGACAATTTCTTATACCTAGACATTGTTTCTTCACATAGAATGGAGACAAGGATATAACATCCTTCTTAAGGTAGTTGCAAATTTTAGCTCTGAATCAAAGAAAGGCTAAAGGCTAGTTCTGGATCAAAGAAAGGCTAAAGGCTACATCTGTATAGTTGCCAACACTCCAGTGTGGTAAGTATCCTAAAGCCATTGTGTCAGTAGTGGCCACTCTGGGCATGTTTGGCTGGTGGGCAGGCTGAGGAAGACCCTGAGGAAGGAACGACCAGGACTAAAAGATAGCACTGGCTTTGACACGTAGCACTTGTCCAAAAATAGTGGCCAAGAGGGTTGTGCATGTTTATTTTACCAAATTGTGTGTTAAGTTGATTGTACGGTGTCAATAATAATAGCTAGGTGAGTGGTTTCGAGCAAGGGATTGTGGTAATCTCTTGTCACCAGATGGGTTCTCCAAGAGGCCAACTCTGAGCCAGAGATGGACACGTAGAATGTTTATGAGGGTGGGCTCTTAGGATCATTATCTATAGGAAAAATGTAGGGAAGCAGGGCTGGACTGAGGGAAAAGTTGGGCTGTAGTGCAGTCACCACAAAGCCTCCCTTGGCCACCCCTGCTCTGAGGGTGGGAGAATTTCCCTGGCTTGGGCCAGTGGCACTGGTTTCTATCCTCTTGCATCCACCAGTCTTTGGATACAAACCGCCCTTTCAGGAAGAGGGTGTGACTTTGGCTCAGGAAATTCCCAGAGAGGGCTGACCGTGTCTGTCATCAGTGGGGGAAATGCATCCTTTGGTCCTGAAGGGGGGGTCTGGGTGGCAAAGCAGGGCATCCATGACATCTATTTGGGAGGAAGGAAAAGGAGCTGGTAATACAAGGAATAAGAGGTCCATGGTCTCAGTTGAATAGGCTGTTACAGGGCTGTGTGCACAGTGGAAGGAACTGGAATACTATAATATGACCCTGATTTATTGTTATTTCTTATAATAGCCCTAAATGTAGATATTAATAACTCTACTTTACGGAAGGACACTCACAAGAAAAGGTCGCTTCCCCACAGCCAGATGGATGATAAGCGCCTGAAGCAGAATCCAACTCAGTTTCTTCCCAAAGCTCCTGCTCCTTTGATTCTGTTTCCTGAACACACTCAGGAAATTGTCACACAGATTTTCAGAGCCAGGGCAAATCCTGGACTGGCCTCAGACTGGATGAACACGGGCTGGGGGATCACTCCCGAGTGCTAGGCTTAGGGCAAGAGGGTTCCTGACAATTAGCAGCGGAGGCCTTGGTTGGAGTTTAGCTCACAGAGGAACAGAGCTGGGGGAGGAGCGATGACAAATCAGAGACCCAAACTCAGTGTTTCCACCTCAGAATGAGGGAGTCCACTGACTGAAATGCGATGGTTTATTACTGTTGAAGCAGGCTTTCAAATTAAACTCACACTACACTGAGCTGTGTGAAGGAATGATAGCTTTATTTTCTGTAGATTTGATCTTCTTTAAGAACCTCCTATCTAGTTAGTGAGGAGGGTGGAAGTAAAACACCCAGACCTAGTCATTCTAATCCAATGATTTATACAGGCTCTTAAGGTAACTCAGAGTCTTTTAGATCAAACCCTAATCTTTAAGATTTTTACCCACCACCACCCTCATATTTTCTTTTCAGACGATATATACATGGAGGTGGACGTGACTTGGCCCAGTGGTGCCAGGGAGGAATGGTGGGGACCCAGGAACCATGAGCAGGTCCCAGTACTGCTTCCTCTCCTTTGGAAGCAGTTTCCCTTATCTGCCCCTGAGGTCAGCTCAGGTCAAGTTGAGGTCTCTTCCCTCTGGCTCAGTCACATTCCCAAGGACTTCCCTGAAGACTCAGCCTCCCCTTGCCTTTGACAACCCTGTGGGCCTGCCTGAAATCTGCTTGCAACTGATTTGATTCCCAACTGTGGTCTTTCCTGCTGCTTCCAACCTCGGCCATCTGACCTTTCTTGCCAGTCATGGTATCAGCTACCTTCTGCATCCCTCCACGCTGCATGTGGAAACCTCTACCTACTGTTCATGTCCTCAGGAACAGGAAGCCTCCAGACAGTTAGGTGCAGACCTGTCTCTGACCAACAACGACACCCTACCTCTTCACATTGGAATGGCCACCCAATGCTGATCTGAGCATGGCTGGTTAAATCATTACCTCACCATCTCAGACAGACATAGGGTCAAAGCCCCCTGACTTTTGGCTTGACCCTTTCTTAACCATGCTTCCTGCATTGGCTGAAAAGGAGGGCAGGGCAGACAGTTGCTCTGTTCCTTTCTTCCTCTCACCAACTCCCCAGTGCGGCAGTGACAAGCTCTCATATTCCTTCTCCTGATTCCTAAAAACTTCTTTCAATGTTCTCGTTTTTGGAGCAATGATGGTGGAATTGCTGTTGGGGAACAGGGAGAAGATCAAAAGCACATTGGTTTAATATTGCCAAATAGTTTTTTCTATCGGCTATGACACATGCAATGAATCGTCTTTGTACTCTTTCTTAGCACCCAATTGTCTGTGCAATGCATCCCCACTGGTATTTGCCTTAACTTCTACTGACTTATCGTGCCTCAGAATTAAATATTTCGCCAAAGTGGAGGAAAGAGCCTTTCTAAAACTTTGCATTTAGTTAAACTGCTGAATTCAATAATTTAAAAAATCCTTTGGTTGCTTGACTGTGTGGTCAAAATAATAATAAAAAAAAGCTGCAGTTAAATTTCTCAGAATTGAAATAGTCATACACTAAGCCATTTCTTATATGATAATAATGGGTACTTTTAAGCCCATGGCATATGATCAGAAGTCTAAGAGGTCAAAAGAGCAATTTTAAATCGTTAATATTAAAGACTTCTTCAGTCATTCAATTTCCTTTAAAAATCTCATCAGTATGTAGTTGACTTTCATTCCCTGCTGATAGACCGTTTCTTACATTTGACAGCTTCACAGTGTTTTTGCCAGTCTCATATTCTGAAGTGCTGTGTAGTTGGCAGTTTTGGTACTCAGTGTCATCCGTGGACCAGCAGACCTGGCATCACCTGGAGCTGGTTAGAAATGCAGAATCCCAGCACAACCCAGACCTACTGAATCTGAAGTTTAACAAAGTCCCTAGTTGACTTGTGTGCACATTACTGTCTGAGACGCACTGGGCAGCAACACTGGTGAAAACCCTCTAAAGAGACATCATAATTCACTCAGTGTGTTTTTGTAAACCATTTATAAAAAATAATAAAGTGGAACCAAACCATCTCTTTGCACTCTGGCTCATAGAATGTTATTTTTCAGATCTGTGCCCACTTTTTTCCCCTAATCTAAGTAGAGACAGCTGTTCACTTGGTGCACCTGGGTTACGCCTGTTCCAGGTTCAGTTAGGTTTCTGCATCAGTCAAGCCAGCTGAGAGCAGCTGTGGCTTCAAGTCAGCAGTTCTTCAGGCCACCTGTTGCAACAAATGACATTAGAACACTCCCAGGCAATCCTGTCTCTAGGTCTTTCCTCCTCCATCCCCCAGTAACAGTCCATTGTAATTGAAAGCAACATAAATTACTAGTCAAAAGTAAATCTCTCTGAAGAAAAGCAGCTGTGTTTTATGGAAGGGACGTAATTTTACTGAGTAGTTTTCTTCCTCCCCATCAGTTAAAACCACAGGAGAGGGAGGAGTGGGAGGATGGGTTATAAAATTCCCTCATAATCCCACCAGGAAAGGCCTCTACAGCCAAAGAAAAATGAAGATCTAAACAAAGATCCTGCTAATATAGGCCAAACCCAGAAGTGTCAGGGTAATTGAGGATAAGAGTTTCTTTGTTCTCCCTTCCCACTCTCTGCTATTTTCTCCTGTTTCATTCCTCCATTTAGCTTTATCCTCAACAATTGCCCTACCTTTTTAGCATTCCAAGAATACCTCTAAGTATCTGTCTCTTCCTGTATACACCCACCCCTTCCTGCTCAATATTCTTTTGTAACTTGGTTAACTCAGCAGATAGACTGATGTAGAGTCATGCCCATAGCTCCGTTCTTTGGTAACAGGGGAGCAGAGCCCATAAACAGGCACAGTCTGGCATGGAGCAGAGTTTAGGGAGGAAAGAGGACAGTAAGGGCACGGAATCCAGCGTGCCTGGTGATAGGTGTAAGCTATTGGCCTTTGTTAGGAAGGTCCAGCAATGGTTATAAATAAAGATGATAATAATGGCTGCATTTAACACCCATGTCATGTTCATTTACTTATTACAGAGCTTTGAGGCAGATATTGTTACTATCACCATCGTCACTGCTTTAGGAAACCAAGGCTCTAAGAAATTAAAAAGAAATCCACAGTTAGTAAACTGTGGTATCAGGATTCACACCCAGGTTTGATTCCCAAGTCACTGCTCTTGCTACAAGGGCCTGCTTCCCTTATGGGTGTCTTAGCAGATGGGCACGGCATGAACACAGACATGTCTGACAACAAGACAATACATGGATATGCAGCCAGGTAGCCATATGGTGGGCATAAGGAAAGTCTGGTTGGAAGTAACAGAACATCTGCTATGGGCCTGGGGTTCGTGGGCAGGATCTAAATGCTGAAAATATGGTTAAAAACCTAGTAGGATCTAGTCTTAGGAGAATGAAGCTTCTTGGCAGTTATCAATTGTAGGCTCTCTATCTGAGTAGAAGTAATTATCTGGAATAGAACGTGGGGGCTGAGTCCTAGCAGCCACTTACTAAGGAGAACTAGGGACAAGGATAAAGTGGGAAAACAAGGACATGAAAAAAGTATGTTTCATTTTCACTTGAGATGTGGATCTGTGAATTGTGGAATTCCCTCTGAGTACAGAACTGGTGCTAGAACAGGATTATAGTGGAATCTGAAGGTGGGGATTTAGAAAAAGAGGGGACGTTTTCTGGGGCTTCCCTTTGTGGTAGTAGGAATTTCAGTGGAAATTATAAAAATAAAACTCAGGGACGCTATGGTGGAACAGAATGTTGTATGAAGGTGTTATGCTCCCGGTCTCTGAGACTTTGGCAAGCATTCCCCTGCTTACAGGGCATTTAATGGCTTCTGTCGGCCGTTCTTCTCTCTTACTGTGGCCCCAAGGTCCTCTGTAATGTGCCCTCTGTCTGGTTCTCTGACCTCCTCTTTAACAATTTCTCATTCACTCACTGTTCTCTGTCAGGGTTGCTCAAAGGAAGTGCTGGTATTTTGGGTGGAAACTTTCTTTCTGGAGCAGTCTCCTTCAGGTTGTGCTCGATATTGAGTGTCCTTGGCCCCTGTTCATGAAATAGCAGCAACACCCCCATACTATCATGTGACAATCAAAAGTGCTCGCACACATTTGTGGCACTCCAGTGAAGACTCGCTCTGTGGTTTTCTGGCATGCTCTCATTTTAACATGCCAAGCTTGTTCTCATCTCAGGGCTGTCATGTTTGCCTTGGATCTTCCTCCCATGACGTTTCATATTACTTCTCATTTTTCAGTTTCCATATCACTATCTCCAAGAGCATTTCCCAGCCCTCATTCTGAGCATTTAACATGGTATGAAATTACTTTCTTTTCTTTGCTTCTTTCTCTTTTCCCTTCCTCTCACTAGAATGTAATCTTTGTGAGAACGGGACCTTGTACTTCACATTCACTAGGTACATTGGCACACTGAGGAGTGCCTGGGGCATAATAGGTCCTCAAGTATTTTTTTATTTTATGAATTAAAAAAAAATTTGAGCATTATGAATGAAGGGACAGATGATCACTTTCCAACATCCTGTATAAGAGATTTTTGCATTGCATAGAAAATTGGGTTCCTTATCAACTGTAAGATTCTATTGCATTCTTTTCTATAGCTTCTGGAGTATTCGAAGGAGAAGAAATTCTTCTTGGTGAGCTTCTAATCTCCTGTTTGCATTATTTACCTGAAGATAAATATGACTGTATAGTTAACAGCATAATTAAATCCCCCTCTTGGAAAAGACATTTTATATGATAGAAGGGATCTTCACCTCATCAAGATTAAACTGCAGAACATAGATTCATAAATATGACCTCCAAATACTGAACATACCCTAGTCTTTCCAAGATGACTGGGAAGATAATGGAATTAGTAGAGAGTCCTGAGCAAGCTTCTTGATATCAAAAAAAAAAAAAAGAAAACTCAAGAAGCCATTCATCCATTTTTTTTTAACATCTTTATTGGAGTATAATTGCTTTACAATGGTGTGTTAGTTTCTGCTTTATAACAAAGTGAATCAGTTATACATATACATATATCTCCATATCTCTTCCCTCTTGCGTCTCCCTCCTTCCCACCCTCCCTATCCCACCCCTCTAGGTGGTCACAAAGCACGGAGCTGATCTCCCTGTGCTATGCGGCTGCTTCCCACTAGCTATCTATTTTACGTTTGGTAGTGTATATATGTCCATGCCACTCTCTCACTTTGTCCCAGCTTACCCTTCCCCTTTTCATCCATTTTTGTTGCATATTCCCTCGATTCTCGGCATTCTCATGGGCACTGGGGGAATGGTAATTTGGGGGATCATTTCATCCAGCTGTCAGCGAAATCAAGAATGGCCCCAGAGGAGGTTTATTTGGTTTAAAACACTTTCGTCCTCTTACAACCCAGGCATAGAGGGAACTGGAGTCTGGTTGGTACACTAGTACCATTGTTTCCAGGTATCGCACAGCCTGTTTCCAACCCAGACCCCAGGAGTTCTTTGAAGGTAGATAGCTCCAGTCTTCTGAGAAGAGCATGGCTGAGGTTGCTTTATATTTGTTCACTATTTTCAGTTCATATACACAGTTCATATCCTCTTCCTGGGTCAAACTGGACCTCGTTTCAGAAATCTAACACTTCATGGTCCTAGAACTTATACCCCTACTGTGCTGGTCTTTCCAGATACTTTTAGATCCACCCCTACCCTTCCCTGTTGTCTTCTGTACCAAAGGGTTGACTCTTACTGACATTTCCCAGATCTCTTGCCAACTAGCTTCAGTTAGATTAGGCCAATGTGAAGCACTGGAGCAGACTCTGGAGGGCAGGAAGAGGGAGCAACTGGAGTGTTTCCCTTTTCTCCCTGCCTCAGTGCCCAGCACTGGCTGTGTCTCCTCTGTGGTTCTAGCTCTTACTGATGACCTCTACCCTGAGCTCTAGTTATACCATCTGTGACGGTCAACTTTATGTCCACTTGCCTAAGCTATGATATCAAATGCTAGATGTTGCAGTGAATGTTTCTGTGGATGTGATTAACATTTACTGTCAGTTGACTTCGGGTAAAGCAGATTACCCTCCAAAATGTGAATGGGCCTCATCCAATCAGTTGAAGGCCGTAAGAGCAAAACCTGAGGTTTCCCAAAGGAGAAGCAATGCTGCCTCGAGGTTGCAACATCATATCTTACCTCAGTTTCTGGCTGTCAGCCATCCTTACAAATTTCTGACTTGCCAGCCCCTGCAATCACAGGAACTGATTCCTTAAATCTTTCTCTCTCTCTCTCCCCCTCTCACTCCTCTCTCTCCCTTTTCCTCCCCATCCTCCCCTGCCCCCATTGGTTCTGTTTCTCAGGAGAACCCTGACTAATACACCACTTCTTCCCATTGTCTTTCCAGCCTTGAGGGTGACAGTGACTTCCTATAATTTTTTATCTCTGGAACTGCTTCACTAGCTCCTAAAAGCTCTTTAGTGCTTCCAGCTCCTTTGTGAACCAGTTCCCTGCATTCAGTTCTCTCTATTGAACTACAATATGGGTGTTGTCTTCCTAACTGAATTCAGCTTTATCCCAAGGCAGATTTTTAAGTCACTCAAAACCTAATCTGCCCTTCTCTTAGGAGGACAGGTAGGAGGCCTGTTCCTTTAGCACTTAAATAAAAAGGGATAGCACTCAAGAAAACCTTATGAAAAGGAAGAGACTATATTACTGTGCCATTCTCTGTTCCTGTCTAGTTAAGAAGTAACAGTTGTAAAATAACAAAATAATGTCATTTGCAGCAACATGGATGAACCTAGAGATTGTCATACTGAGTGAAGTAAGTCAGACAGAGAAGGACAAATATGATACTGCTTACATGTGGAATCTAAAACAATGGTACAAATGAACTTATTTACAAAACAGAAATAAGAGTCACAGATGTAGAAAACAAACTTATGGTTATGGGGGGGAAGCAGGGGGAGGGATAAATTGGGAGATTGGGATTGACATATACACACTATTATGTATAAAATAAATAATTAATAAGGACCTACTGTATATCATAGGGAACTCTACTCAATACTCTGTAATGGCCTATATGGGAAAAGAATCTAAAAAAAGAGTGGATATATGTATATGTATAACTGATTCACTTTGCTATATACCTGAAACTAATACAACATTGTAAATCAACTATACTTCAATAAAAATTAAAAAAAGAAAAAGAAGTAACAGTTGTGGAAGAGAAAACAATTGTTGGGTGGAGCACCCCTGTGTGACTTTGGGTATGGACGTCAGCTAGGGTGGGGAGAGGGAGGTTAGGTGAGTGGAGCTGTGACAGAGTGAGAGAGGGGGAGGGTAGAACTGAGTAGATGGGATCTGTGTGAAGGAGTGGCACTGGGTGTCTGTGTGAGTGTGAGTGAGTAGGACTCTGTGAGCTTGTGTGGAAGTGGGACTTTGTGTGCGTGCGTGTGCTTGTGTAACCGGGTGTGTGTGCCCATGTGCGTGGGACTGTAAGGAGTGTGGGTGAGTGCATGTGACTGGGGTTGGGTATTACTGTAGAGGAGTGCATGGGACTGAATGTGAGTGTGTGAGTGTGCTTGTGCTATGGACTGAATGTCTGTGTCCCCCGAAAACTCATATGTTGAAACCTAACCCCCAGTGTGACAGTATTAGGAGGTGGGGCCTTTGGAAGGTGCTTATCTTCCATGAAATGAGTGAGATTAGTGTCCTTATAAATAATAATATTAGCACCCTTATAATCTCATGAATGGGATTAGTGCCCTTATAAAGAGACTCCAGAGAGCTCCCTTGTCCTTTCACCATGTGAGGATACAGCAAACATACACCATCTGTGAACCAGGAAGAGGGCCCTCACCAGACACCAGATCTGCTGGCGTCTTGATCTCGGACTTGCAGCATATAGAACTGTGAGAAAGAAATGTTTGTTGTTATTGTCACCTAGCTTATGGTATTTTGATATAGGAGTCCGAACAGACTAAGGCAACTTATATGTGGGATGGGGAAGGTCTGTGTGAGAATATAATTATTGTAGAGTAAATCAAGGAGAGGAATAATAAAAGAATCATGAGAACAGGAGGGCAGGGTGAGAGAACTGGTCAGCCTCTACCCAGCAGCATAAACACGTGGACTCTATCAGGCTAGAAACCAGACACCTGGGGAGCAGACGTGACATGCAAGCTAGAGGGAGAGACCTTCTCAGATGCTTCTTGATAGAGCGTGGACTAAATGCAAGGTGTAGACCCCTCAGTGCTCATGTGGAGACAAGGTAGATGATTGAAGGCCCAGTGAGGTGAGAGGCAAAGTCTTGACAAAAGAATTAAATTTAGTTAATTGAGATTTTAATTTTATCTCTTGTCACCTCTGGTATCCATCAAAACTTGAAAACGCTTATTCATCACAGAGATCCCAACACACACATCAAAGAGGTTTAATGAGGCAGACTGGTGTTGGCAGTCTCCTCTTTCCTTCCATCTCTGAGCAGTGTACATCCTATTATTTTCTGTGCCACCCCCGCCCTGTTCTCTTTCTTTCAGCCTCACTTATGTTATAGAATTAATTTCTTACAGTTAAAAATGAGAGATCATTGCTCTTAGATAAGTAAACAAATGAAGAGATTAAATCGCAAGTCTGGATCATACCTACATGTCAGGATTGTTTGCAGTAAGTTATAAAAAGGTTACTTAGAGGGAAGGTTTGTCTTTCCTATGCAATAAATAACCAAAATATTGGTATGGCTGCTAGATAATGTTTCCATTGGAAACAAGGAATATAATATATAATAATCTCTAGATGATAAATCAAAAGTTTATTAGCTAAGTTCTATGAACTAACTATTCTAAGAACCCCCTGAAATCCTATTCAAAATCTGAATTTGCATTTTTCTGGATGGAGCATCCACAGTGTGCATTAAAGTCTCAGAGGGAGACTCTGACCTCCCGAGGTCATGCACTACTGTTTCAGAGATTACCTCCCCCACAGACTTTGAGTTCCTGCGGGACTTCTTAGTGATTGCACTAAAGCTGCTCCTGCTTCTTTGGCTAGAGCTGGTTCTGCCGGGGCCTTGACCTTCAGTGGGTTGCTGTTATAGAATCTTTTGCAATCCCTAGAGTCAACATCAAAGGGAGAGAAAAGGAGAGGGAGTTCGCCATTTATTCACATTAAAAGCAGTATAAATAAATTCAGTTTATCTGTATATATAATAATTTTTTTGTTGTATCAGTTTCCATGGCAACTAGTTCTTTAAAATATTCTCCTCATTTAGAACTTAGGTTTTTTCATTCAATACCTTGTTCCAGGTATTGGCATACCGATGATTTTGCTCATATTAGATAATATTCTTTCAATATTCTTCTCTTTCTCTTTGACTATTTCTTTTTTTTTTTCCTGTGTTGCAATTCACGAAGAGGGAGTTGCATCTATTTTAGTAGTATACGTAGGGGTAAATCCCAATTTGTGGGACCTCAAGTTTATACAGTTTTGGGCCCTTCTTTAAGAAAAAGAATAAATATTATGCATACAGCAATGCTAGGGACTTTCTCTGGGCTTTGGGCAGGTGAGGGGCCCTGAAGCTTAGGCATCACCTAAGGCATCATTGGCACCACCCCATGCGAATGCGTGCATGTGAGGAACAAACCTGTTTAACTTTTTAATGTTGGGGTAAGGGGTTAACTTTGGCCATTTTGTTTAAGTACACCATTAAGAAGAGCTACCTGGCCAAATCATTTACTCAACGTTAGCTTGAGGGATTTATACAAATTTAGACTATGCATGAAATCTATAAGACTCCAAGTACCATAAGCACTCTAGTACCAAATGGGCAGTTCAAGGGAGAGTTGGTTCAGTTTACAAGTTCAAAATAAGAGGGAAAACTAACTCTGGAAACTTGTTCCCTTGAGATGCTCAGAGAAGTGTCCTGGTTTAGAAAGCAAAAAAAGAAAAAAAAAACACAGAAAGGAAGCTTTATTCTAAAAGCTGGGTTTGTCTTTAGGAGAAGGGTTGCTTCATACTCCTTGGCTCTGAATAAATTAGTAATGAATGCTATGATGAAACTATCAGTGGGGTTTAGTTGTTTCAGAAATAATTGTGAATGGGATGACAAAGAGAAAATGAGTGAATGAGAGAGATTGGAATGAATTACATAGACATAAAATTTTATATACAGACAAATGCTGGTGTGAGCATACAAACAAAATTTCCAAATGTGCCATTAATAATTTCATTTTATAATTAATTTGTAGGCTGCTAAGGATTCTGAATTTATTGAAGAAATATCTGATTGCAGCAAAATAAAAAAGCTTGCTTGGCTTTGGGAAGCAGCAGGCTTAGGAGAAAAAATTGTACAGGAATTCTTACTATAAGGTCAAGGTGAAAACATCGCATTTTTTCTACTGCTTCACTGCATAATCTAAAGATGTCTGGAAAGGAGCCAGTCAATTAAAAATATAGCTGGAGGGAACTGTTCAGGGAGAAGGCTTGTGGCAGTAGCAGTCCATGAAAACATTCCCTTTCTCTTTCTCTCTTTGCAATTGAAAAATAAACTTTGATTATCCCTTTATCAAAGAAGGGTATTCAATTGCCAGTGAAATGTGGAAATTGCATCTCCTGAACAGCATAGTACCCAATTATTCTTACAGAAAATAATTTTATTTTTCTGTTACATACTTTAAAAAACCATAATGTCTCCTTGGGTGTGATTATTATTTTTGTGTGTACAAATAACCCTGTTTAGAATAATATTTAAAACTGCCGTGGATTTTTTGAGGGTTTCTGGATTAAGACATTGAGTAGATAATTAAAGTAAAATGTTAATAGAAATAATTCTCAAAGGTGGTCCTCACCCAGGAGTCTTTTAAAACTTAAAACGTATCATACATTTCTTGTTGCTCTGCATATATACGTGTGTGTGTGTGTGTGTGTGTGTGTGTGTGTGTGTGTGTGTGTGTATGTTTATATACCTTGTGGGAAGACGTGGGTTTAATCAGTATAATTTCTGTGGTAGTCATTAACAAAATTCTATCAGTATATCTGTCTCTTCACCTTTTGGGTTCACAGTAGGATTGAATTCCATAATTCCATGGTCCTCTTACACCTGGGTTTGGATCATGTGACCAGTTCTAGCTAAATATTTACGAGCAAAGGTAACATTTGTTACTCTGGCCGATTGCAAGTCTCACTAGATCTCTCTTTTGCTCTGTGACGTTTGAAATGATGGCTGTTCTATGAGTCTGGGTTTCTGAATGACTAAGGTCAGCAGCACCCCTGGTTGACCTATTATGGACATATTCCATGAATAAGACGGAAAGCTTTCCTGTTTAAGTCATCAAAACTTGGGGTTATTTGATATTGCAGCATACACTAGACTATTCAGACTTCTACAGGCTGACAATAGGGCACATCTGGGGACAGTTTACCCAAAGTATTATTCTGGTGACTCAGGTTGGAGAAAACAAATCCCTGGAGCTGCCATCTCTAGAAATAAAGGGCAATTGCTTCAATTTTTACAGATTCCAGTTTGTTTTCTGACTAGGACTCCAAAGGGTTTGTTGCACTATACAGTTTTTTAGAAATTTAAAGCTAAAACTTGGAAAATCCATTTTTTCCTCTAGAGCTGTTTCATGGACTGTTTTCAGTAGTAGAGACCAGATCCCACTGTCTTGGATACACCATAAGCATTGCTAGTTTTTCTTTGCAAAGGTGAAGCTTCCAGTAACTATAATCTTGATTTATAATATACATTAATACAATGCAAAAATTGATACTTTGTGGGGGGTCTCTCATTAAGCACATTTTATTGATTGCAGAGTTTTACAGCCAAAGGTGTTATAGAGAATGTTGGGGGATGCCTAAAAATGCTGAATTTGTTGGCAGAATCTAGATTAATCTTAATTTCCAACAGAATGTTACTTTTCTGGGGGCAGGAGCCAAATGTTGTATTGTTTTAGCCAACCTTCTTGAAAGATTAGCCTATAATTTCTTTCGCTGTTTTCTGACATTTTTACTCACTGTCGTAAAGTTTTAGTCACCATCTCCACACCAGGCCTGCTCTGGAAAAGGTCTGTACTTTACTCCAAATCACCAAGATCCTTGGACACACTGCACACTTATTATTTTGATCTCTCTGCAGCCTTCAAAACTGACCAATCACTTCCTTCTTGAACCTCTTCCCTCCCTTCCTTCCTTGACTCCACTCTAGCTTGGAGGTTCTATTTGTCTCCATCTTAAAGTTCTGTTGAGGGCACAGGAGCTATATTGAAAATATTCACCTGCTGATGCTTTGATTAAGATCCTCTACGGGGCTCCTACATTCAGCAAATCAAACAGAATCCATAATCTTCCCCTTTCCAAGCACCTCCACCTCAGAGTCTGTTCTTTCTTTTGTGTTTCTGTTCTTGATGAATGAAACTTCCATCTGTTGAGCTATTAAACCAGGAACATGGGATTCATTATTGGTCATCCATATATGTGTTAAAACCCCATTGTTTCGACTGCCTACATATGTCTTGAATTTATGTTTCCTGCTATATCCTTGTTAAAGCTGTCATATTTCTCTTTGTCTTTTTTTTTATGAATTAATATAGTAGCTTCCTAATCAGTTCACTTTCCTCTTGTCTAAGCTTTCTGATTTATCTTCCACAGGCAAGTCAGAATGATCTCTCTAAAGACAAATCAGAACATTTCATTCCTTTGAGCAAAACCAATCAGTGGTTCTCCACTGATTTAAAATTATACTGTAAACTCTTTTGTACAGCACATAATGACCCTTAGAATGGTTAGCTCCCTGAATTTTTATTTATTGCTCGTCTCTCTCTTTTTTTTTTTTTTTTTTTTTTGTGGTACACGGGCCTTTCACTGTTGTGGCCTCTGCCGTTGTGGAGCACAGGCTCCGGACGCGGAGGCTCAGCGGCCATGGCTCACAGGCCCAGCCGCTCCGCGGCATGTGGGATCTTCCCGGACCGGGGCACGAACCCGCGTCCCCTGCATCGGCAGGCGGACTCTCAACCACTGCGCCACCAGGGAAGCCCTGCTTGTCTCTTTTATGTGTGCTCTAGAACGATGGAATTTTTTAGGTCTCCAAATACCTATATCTTATTTTACCTTTCAACCAGTTTGTTCCTTCTGCTTAGAATAGAATGACCAGTTGTCCCGGTGTGCCTGAAATTTACCTGGTTTTAGCCCTGAAAGTCTCCCCTATCCCAGGCAACCCCTCATTCCCAGGCGAACAGGGTTGGTTTATCACTCTAGCTCAGAATGTCTCTCTCCCTTTAGTTTTCCTGCCTTGTTCTTCAAGAGTCTGATTAAGTTGACTTTTTCTAAAATCCTATTCCAATCCCATTTTCCCTCCAGGCTGAAATGTATCTGTTTATGCCGCAGGGAAAGGAATTGCCATATTCTGCTTTAATCTGGTCCTGCTATACTTTGTACTCTTTGAAGGGAGTTGCTCTGTTTTGTTCATTTCTACATCTCCTCGTGTCATACACATCTAGCATAGTGTTTAGCACGTGGAAAGCTGCTGACAACTATTAGTTGTATGGTATTAGGAAAACCCAGGGCTTCTATCTTAATGTTATTCAACAAGTATCATAAATACTTTGCTGATTAAATTAGTCTGGTATTTCCAAATGTTTCTGTTGTTTTCACCTTGAAATAAAATGTTTCATTTTTACTCATCTAATTTACTGTCATTATTTAACTCAAAAGTAATGATGATTTTCCTTGTTCTTTTAGTAAGTCTCCTCACACGTTTAACACGCATTTGAATATCTCCCCACTGTTGCTTCTGTCCTAGAATATTTAGAGATGTTTGGAATACTTAAGATTGTTTTCAAAAAGGATTTCTTACATCACCCAATGATGTCCAGAAATTTACCAGATGCTGTGAAATGCTAGGTATAAACCAAGGAAGTTAGACTTCTGTTCTCCAGAAGTTTACAATCCACATGGTAAAGCAAGCATGTAGAATTGAGTAGAGAATATTTTCTTAAAGATTTATTTTAGCACATGGGCCTGAGAACTAGAGTTCCAATTACAGATGTACAATCTAATGACCTGAGGATCCCTTCCTATAATGTATAAAATGTGCAGTTGGTAGAGATAGTTTGAGAGGGGGTATTGCTTAGGGAAAAAAACCCGTCTACCTCCTGTGTTTCTCCTTTACCCCCACCCTACTGTTACACTCAGGACACTCTGGTCACAAAATGTGTGGCTTTTTCCCCCACCAGGAAGTTGTCTGTGATACCAGCTGGGTGTCCTACAGTTTATTCAATTCTGACACTATCTACCTGGAGATAGCATCAGATCCCACAGGTTAAGAGCTCTGTCCCACAAGACCACTCCCACCTCACTTCGGTTACCAATTGCAAGTACAGGTTGTCACCTGTGCTTCTGATCCCTAGGCTATATATCTGAGGCTCCCATGACTTTCTTTTTGGGTTTGATTAATTTTAACTGAGCAGTTCTCAGAACTTAGGAAAGCAGTTACTTATGCTTACCAGTTTATTAAAGGATATGATCAAAGACACAGATGAACTGGGAGGATCCCGAGCACAGAAGCTTCTTTCCCATGGAGTTGGGGTGCATCACCCTCCAGGTCTGTGTTCACCAACCTGGAAGCTCCCTGATTCCCATACTACCGGATTTTATGGAGGCTTCCTCATGTAGACCTGATTAGTTATTAACTCCATTTCGAGCTCTTCTCCCCTCCTAGAGACTGAGGGGCAGGGCCAAAGAGTCCAAGTTTCTAATCATGGTTTGGTCTTTCCAGTGACGGTCCACATCCAGGAGCCATTCAGGAGCCCATACAGTCTCCTCATTAGAACAAAAGACACTCCTTTCACCCAGGAAATTATGAGTTTCAGGAGTCCCATGTCAGGGTCACAGACCAAATATTAGAACAAGAGATGTTCCTAGAGCTCTTATTACTTAGGAAGTTACAAAGGGTTTTTAGGAGCTCTGTGCAGGAACTGGGGACAGACACCAATGTATGTATTTTCTATTATCTCACAGGTATTTGACTTGTTAGTTGCCAAATAAAACCACAAAAAGGGCATAGTATTATTTGAAACACAAAACAGAATCTTTCCCTTTTACTTCTATTGATTTGTTTTCAATTTTAGCTATCCTGTTTTTAATTTTAAAGAGTTTTTTTGTCTCCCATTGTTCCTTTTCAATAGCACTCTGTTCTTTGTTATTGATGTAAACTGATTTCTCAGAGTATGTTAGTGATAGGTTTTTTTTTTTTTTAATGCTTTATTATACCCTGTATTGCCTTTATTCCTTCTGTATTCCTATTTTGTCCTGTTCATTTTTCCCATTAGGGGATTCTTTCAAACACTGGTGATAACTTGGCTGTCCATTCATATTAAGAGTGAGGCGATAGAAAGTTAATTGGAAGCCTTGGGTCGGAGGTGTTTATCTGCTGATGATTTACTGTAGGGTAATCTGAGGGCTCAGCCTTTTCATTAGGGGCCCTTAAACTTGTGGTCTTTTCTTTGGGACTGTTTGATTTTTTTTTTCCTGGGGAAGAAACCTTTTATATCTTGCCCTGGGGTCGGGATTTAAGCCCAGCTTCTGGCATTCTAGAATCAGGGAGGAGGAAACTCTACTTCTTCGGTCCTGTCATCAGCTCCATATTCCTACCTCCCTCCTCCCCCACAGTTGTGTCTGGTGTCTTAAGTCTGGGGCCTTCAGCTTCAATTTCTCCAGAGAATAAACCTCTCACCTTTAGGGAGGTGGTAGTGGTAGGGGCTTGGTAGGGAGAGGAGTAACCACAAATCCGTGAAGGGAGGTTGGGAGAAGACTATGGATCTAACCTCTTTACACATAGATTTTCCTTTTAGTTTGTCTCTTCAGTCACTATAAGTATGATAGAGTGTGTTGTTGGTAACATAAGGCACTACTTCTATAGAACACAGCCCATGGATGAACTGGAAACTAGCCTTCTTTAGGCATTCTAGAAAAATCACATTGCAAAATTACCTAATCACTTAAAAAATATTCTGTGCAGGAAATTTCTTTTTTTTTACTACTTTTTGAAGGGTGGTTTTCATGTAAAATAAAGATACAACAATAAAAGCCTTAACATTTTCAAAGGACCAGTTTTCTACTTAATCCACCCCCTCTTTTTTTGATGTCAGGTATTACTAAGAAGTGAAATCTTTTTTTTTTCTTTCCATATAGATATAAAAAACAAACCTTTTCAATCTCCAGGTTTTGTTGATTTTGTTTCTTCATTTTCTCACTTTCTATTGCTTATACTCTGATCAAACCACCCTCACTGTTCCCTGATTCTGATGAAAATGGCAAATACTTTCCACTCCTTCACTGCAGCCTTTCTTGGCTTATTCCAACCCATTCTCCACATTGCCACCATAATGGTATAAAAACAAGCATTATCATAATCCTACAGCAGAGATTCTTAACCTGAAATCATCCATGGTTGATGACTTTAGAAGTCTGTGAGTCCTTTGAATTATAGGCAAAAAATTGTGTTTATGATTATTTTATTTCAGGGGAGAAGCATTGGTATTTTATCATATCCTATACCCTCAACTATTAAAAACCACTTCACAGAGAATTAAGATGATGAGTAATGATGAGAATAACTGATGATCTCAAAACACACATCCATGAAGAGTCTCCATTATTTCTCTGGAAGTGTGTTTACTAGAAATCCAAACAGCATATGTAATTGATTGCTATTCTTTTCTCCCCATACAATGGTGGCAAAAGAATGACTGTTAGTGAAGTGTCTGTCAAAGTGAGTCACAAATATGTTCATTAGAAAACAGTCTGTTAAAATGGATCAGGTATAAATATATTTTGCATACCACAAAAGAAGCCTAAATTAAGGAAAGCTGTGGAAGAGACGACAGCCGTTTTTCAATTACATATGACCAGTGTGGCATTTCTTGATACCTTAGTAATTCAAAGGTCTGGAAATGCCATACCTGACTTTGTAATTTGGAGTCATTGCTTTTTTTAATTAATTAATTTATTTATTTATTTATTTTGCGGTATGCAGGCCTCTCACTGTTGTGGCCTCTCCCGTTGCGGAGCACAGGTTCCGGACGCGCAGGCTCAGCGGCCATGGCTCATGAGTCCAGCCGCTCCGCGGCATGTGGGATCTTCCCGGACCGGGGCACGAACCCGCGTCCCCTGCATCGGCAGGCGGACTCTCAACCACTGCACCACCAGGGAAGCCCTGGAGTCATTGCTTTTAACACGGGCAGTGAGTCTAGAAATTCCTACCCTGCTCAGAACAATCATGCTTTGACTTTTCCCTATTTGTGCAGTTACCGAGATTGCACCTCATCGAACACTTTTATGTTTATGCACATGAATATTTACTGGGAAATAGACGTGAGCATTAAGAAAAAAGTCATCCAGCTTCCTTGACTTCATCAGGTTGTTTGTGGAGAGGCTCTTTCACAAACATACAAGCTACAAATCAAAGGGATGTGACACCTTTTTATATTATCAGGCAACATGGTGAAGAAAAAAATGAAATGGAGTTTGTGAACTTTATTACTCAGGGTGACAAGTTAATATGTGGGTGATGGTGTGCTGCTCCCAAGTGGGATTCGTTGCATCCTCAGCGCTGCTTAAAATGTCTAAAGAGAGAGGGAAGTTTCTGCGCCGTCGACAGACTCGTTGGCTCTCCTGAGGATGTTAGATTGGAAACGTATAAGTCCACAATCGTTTGCAGGTGATAAAGTGTGTGAAGTGGAGAGCTGGGAGAGACTGTGTTTGCGTGAAGAATTTTAATGAGTTAAAGTTTCTTTTCTTATTATTAATTTTGGCATAGGGAGGCAATGAGATAAGGAAGTCATCAATCTTACAGATGTCTTTTTCCCTACAAAAGGCATGGTTGATTTTGTACAAGCACCATAAAGCAGGAAACCAAAAAACAGAATCAAATCAAACATGATTTTATAGTTATCATTCCTAAGAATGGCTGCACTCCCACTGACGTATATCTTAGATAGGAGAATGATAGTGGAAGTCCTAGTTTGTGCACCGAGGGGCTATGCATTTGGAGGGGATGTGCTTGTTGGATATGACAGGCTTGCTCCAAGAAGCATCACTGGGTCTGCTCCCAGACCTACTCATGATTCAAGGCTGTGAGTCTTCTCTTTGCACATAAGACAGGTGAGTTATATTACTTGCTGGGTTAAAAAGGAGGGCAGGAGATGAGTTACCTGAAACCATCTGACTCATTATTATCCCCTCAGTACTAACATGATGTCAGAAGAGGATCACTGAATCAACTAGAACTAAAGCATTCTTTTTAATCTCTGTGTTGGGGGCTTGTCTGTCCTGCTGTGCTAGACTGTTCAGGTGGAAACCAGATAAACTCAAATCACTTGTCTGATTAAATGGGCCAACTGTTTCAATCATAGCGCAAATAAATGGTGTTTCTGTGTCAGTTTCCACATGTATACTTTGGAGTAAACTGTTATATTGTCATCTCATGTTTTCTAGAGGCGACTTAGAAGTATTGGAAAACTGTTTTGAAATCCTAATTAGAGCCTAACATTGAGGCTCACATTATTTTTCCTTTTTATGTGGGCATTCTCAGTTTAAATAGCTTTATATTTTTACTTTTTCATTTAAAAAATGTAAAATAATTTATTTTGCTCTCTTTGGGGATGCTAAAATAGGATCATTGAAAGGACACTTATAGTTGTCCGCTTGGCCCAGAATTCCTGCCTTTTTCTGAGATGGCACTAAAACAATTGATCTAAAATAACACAGTAATTCCCAGATTAGACCTTCATCCATTAAAAAAAATTACTTAGCTATGAAAGATCAGAACTTGTACTTGCTGTCTACCATTCCGTTATTAAATCAGTGAGCATAATGGCCTTAAAAGGAACATTCAGTTGAATCCAAAGAAATGTTATTTGAGGTCCTATTATATGTCAAACCTTGTGAAGCGCGTTGGGGAGGAAAAGGCAAGTATTATACCATTTATGAAAGTAAGTAAAGATATTAACAAACAATTCTAACACAATGTGATAAGTACTATGAAAGGGAATTTGGTTGTGCGATTTCAGTGTCAGTAGATTTCTAATTCAGTTAGTCTCATCTGCCAAAGAAAATATTTTTGTAGTGAGGAAATGCTACTTCTGTTCACCACTGGAAATAACTGTTTATCACACTATCATTTACTTGGATAATTTTACTAGGCATTGCCTTACAGATGATATTGAGGGAGAATAAAACTGTTTTCGGCAGACCCACCTTTGGCTTATAAACTATGATACTTATACTGTTTAGTGCATGGTGCATATGTGGCTTCCTGCCCATCTGGTCTTTTGTTGAAGGACTAAATAATTGGATCTAGGACTAAAACAAGTCCTCACTGTGATTAATTTTATTACTGTCTTCCTTGGGCCATTTTTTCCAAATAAGAATATTTACTGAGCATAAACTTAATTGCTTCAGAGGTTTTCAGAAAAGTATTATGGTCATGCCCTTGATTTGCTCCTTATCCCATGGATGAATTTTAATTGACCTTTTTTCCTTAGCGAGTGTTTCAGTTTCATTTTTTATGACTTAGAAAAAAGAATCAGTTGCATATGCCAATCCAGGAAGTCCCTGAATTTAAAAACTCTGAATGAAGGGCAAGAAAGGAAGAATCAGGATGCCCTGTGATCCTCTCTGTATGTCTAATGTCTGTCTTCTTCATGTCTGCCAACACCCAAAGCCCTGTACAAAGACTCCACATTCACCTTCCTGTCGCCCACAAGGAGTCTCCCTGGCTGTTCACCCTCTTGCTTTTACAGGTTGACTTCCCCTTGTCATTGTGTGCATCAGGGTCTGACTCCCTTAGTGCTGTCTGGAAACCCTATATGGCCTGACCTCTTATCTCTGGCACTTGCACTGGCTCAGCTCTCTCTTGGTAACTGTGGACACGAGTGCCCTGCCCCCTTGCCCAACTCCTTAATGACATAAACTGGAAACCAATGTATGTGCTATCGCTAAAATCAATCAAAGCATAGTGACCTCACCGAAAGAACATGGTCACCCCAAAGGGAGTGGCCACAGGGCAGGAGGCCTTGGATATAGAGAAGAAACTCACTTTGGGATACTGGAAGCTTTCTGTGAATGGATACAACTTGTGTCCAGGGGGCCTTGGGTGAAGGCTGGTGAATAACGTGAAATTATAGGAGTTGTATGACCTTAATAAGTAATACTATTTAACCTGAGTTTTTTATACAGATTCCAATTGCACAGTGTCCTAAGGCTGTCTAAGTTTAGCAGAATGATTTCTCCTAAGTAAATCGCCTTACTCTTCTGAGCAGAGCCCAGGTAGCCTGGTTATCTTAACTGAAAAACTGAGAGTTCTCTTGTCTCCTTGGGGGATATTTGAAAATACATAAGGCAAAATTATATCATCTTAACTACACTATGAGTTCAAAAGCATTCAGTCAGCCCCAACAGATTTTCCTTTGCCTTGGAGAACTGGAATAATCATAAGTGCAGACAAAATGAGGTTTCTCTCACAGGCAGTCTTGTGAGTCCATCCTGGATCTTTGGGAATTCTTTTCAGTTTCTCTGGGGAGCTAAATTAAATTTCTGCAGTGAGGCCAGTGGGGGGCACCAAATAATCATGATCGATAGAGTGGTTAGGCTGAGCGGTTGTGGGAGGTTCAAGCATCAGGCCTGTGAAGCCTCTGTGTCTGTTTTGAACGTTTTGGGCAGAAAGTGTATTGAAGTCTCTGTGTTACTGAATCATCGTCGAAGCAGGAGCTGACACCCCAGCTTAAGTGGCCCAAACTGTGCTCAGCTAACGAGGAAGCAGAAGTTGGCAGGATCTGTGGTAGCAAACATTCTTAGAAAGCCTCTGTACTCCTTACACCCTTTTCTTCTTTCACTAATCAGAGTTAAACTGTAGGAAGAATTGAGAAGCAAAGTTTGCCATGTCCTTAAAAAGGACTGGGATGGGTCTTTCTTGATCTTTCTCTCTGAGGCAGAGAAATCACTGGCAGGTTTCCAGCTTTAATACTTCTGGATACGTTGCTGAAACGTCACTTTGGTCTTCAGGAAAGGGGGATACATTATCACATTTTAAAATTCATCTTTACCTTTGGCTATTTGAGAAGTCTGCTTCCTTCCCTTCGGCAGGATTTCTAAGTTGAAGACAACTTTCAGAAGTATTCCACCATAATTTTGTAATTTATCTCATATGGAAAAGTCATGCTTCCTGTTATTGGTACTTGTTACCCTTTGTGATCTGTAGTTTCCTTACATTTCCTTATTTGTAGTGGATTAATTGAGGGCAAGGGGCTAGGATGAGGGCAGAGAAGTTGGAATTTCCTCTGTTCAATTGAGGAGGATACAGGTATGCCTACTCTGTTCTTTGCCAATACTTGATGGGTTCCAGCTCTTGCAAAATACGTTTGAATGCCAAAAGTTGTTAGTTATGATCATGCGAAGTTTAACACACACTTAAGCCCTGGACTCTCATTTGTCACCTCAGTTCTCCTTTTTGACTTTCTGTATGGTTTAGGGGTATATATTTCAAAGTGGCCCTTGACTGTCTCTTTTTGTACGGTAAAATCTGTGCTTATTTTCTTTCCCAGTATGGGGTACATGACAAGTAAACCGATGTGTGCAGAACAATTCTGACTTGGGGAGACAGACACTGTGAGGATCCTTACAGCTACAGGCCCCTTTATATGTCCACATTTTAACTTAGTGTTTAGGAACTTGGACTCTGGAGCCAGACTGCATTTAGGCTCTGCCTGTTACTACCTGTATGACCTTGGCAAGGTGCTCAGCCTCTCCGTGCTTCAGTTTCCACATTTGTAAAGTGGGGTAATGACAGTATCATAGGGTTATTACAAAAATTAAATGAGAATTAAATTTCATATAAAGCAGTTAGAATAGAACCCCTTATATAGTGTTTCATAAATACATGCTAAATAAATGTTAAAAGGCAATGTAAAACCTGTTACTCTAGTCCTACAGACTTTTTATTTCTCCAGAGAAATTCCCCATCAGGTGATTTTTATATGGGCAGATATTGACTTGGGTGTCTCATGTACATGTACCTGGTACTCCCTGGCTGGAGGTTTAGGACTCTCCCGCTATCTCTTATGCACATAGAAACCTTTGAGAGAGAAGAAATGGAACAGCCAAAATCTTGTACAAAGATCCTGTTACAACTGACTCCTCAACATAATTTATTTAACAAACATTTATATAGCACTTACTATGTGCCACACAGTGTTTTAAACCCTGTCCAAATATTAACTTATTTAATCTTCATTATAACACAAGAATACTTGTTGAATTTCAATTAAGTGACGTGGGAAAATCCTGTATCCCAGTGTCCAACATGATAATCCTTCAGCAAATGTTTGTTGAGCGAATGAATACCTGAGAGTGACTCGATCAATCAGTCTATCTTGTTTGCTATCAAAAAGCAAACAATACACTAGGATGTTATATTAAGTGGCCTAACGTGTTCTCAGAGACTGGAAACAGTTGAGACTCTTCTTCCACAGATAAATTCAATTTGTACTGAAGGGACTGAAGTAGTCTAAATGTTCCTGTTGCTTTCTCAGTATTCACTCACTTATTATTTTAATGTTAAGTTTAGCTGTTTAGATGTCATAGAATAGATAAAGTCTTTGGTGACTTGTAGACTATTACACTCAACTATATTGACAGTTGAATGTACCATTCTAAATTTTCATTTTAATCGTTATTTTGGATTTTGAGCAGAAAGTATTATGGTTCTGTTTGAAACACTAAGATTTGCCAATTTTTCTGCACTCTTTAAATTGCATCCTTTATTTTTATTCTAATCTAGGAAAACATATTTACATCATACTTCTTAATTTGTCACTATTCTGAGAAGATAAGCAAATAAGTACTTAATATTTTATAATGCTTTATCATAGTTGAATATATCCACAAATTAAGCCTGAGGAATAAATTACCTTAAAAATAAATATGTCAGATCTATTCAAACACCCATTTGGGAACACTTGAGAGGTAAATGCCAGTTTTTTATGAGGTACAGTACATATTTTTATTCAGCATGTTATTGCTCCAGTCAATTGTAGACTCTTTTTATAGTCACCAAATTTGTTGCATTTAGTCTTAAATTATACTTGTTGAAGCATGGTTAACAGGACAGAAAAGAATCAATGTAATAACAACCTAAGACTTCAATAGTGTCTTGTCCGTCTCTCTTTTCTCTTGCTCTCTCTCTTGCTCCCTTCGTCTCTAGCTACTAATTGAAATATTTATCTCTTCCTAACTATGACAAGAATCTGGTGAAATGGGATTTAAAATTTTTTATGGAGCTATTGAGATGTGGCAACTGAAGGGCATTTGGAAAAGTGGGTAAATTTGCATGAGGACTTTGGTGGTTATGAAGTGGAGAGGAAAGATCAAATCTGCAGCCTTTTATCTCTGAGATTAAATGTTATTGATACTGCTGGGGTAGACACGGGTGATTGTGGGCAAGTCCTGGATTAGGGGAAGTCAACAAGTCTAAAACCACAATGTTGGCGAAA
Organism: Stenella coeruleoalba; assembly: GCF_951394435.1. NCBI lineage: Eukaryota > Metazoa > Chordata > Mammalia > Artiodactyla > Delphinidae > Stenella > Stenella coeruleoalba. The sequence goes on from NC_137150.1 coordinate 90,862,572, forward strand.
ATTACAGTTGGGGAGTGTATTGCTCTTGTACCTCCAACCATTGGTCAGAGGTAGAAGGTGGGTTGCAGTTGAAGAATTGTCAGTTGGTAAAAACTGTCCCAATCCAGCCAAGTGACGGTCAGGCTTGAAGCCAGGTGGCTGTTCAAATTACTCTAAGAATTCCAGTCCAATTTGGACACCTTTGTTTGGGTGTAGTTCTAAGATGGGGGAAGGGGGCGGTCTCCTCACTGCATGTTGAAGGTTTATTGAGGTGAGGACACAGTGAGGAAAAGAGGATATCATTGGAAAGTCTAGATTTCAGCTGTGAACTGAAGCCTCACATTTGGCAGTAGGGACTTTGCATTATGGACTTTGGTATTATTCAAAGAATATATAATTTAAATTCCGACAAGCTTTTAACACATTTTCTTCAAAGTAATGCCTACAGATTAGTCCTTTACTTCCCCTTCTTAGACTGGGGCTGTGACTGAAATATCAGATGGGAATAGGATCATAAATTTCTGTTATAGTTGGACCTAGATCAACAGGAGGACCTATGGGTAAGTAGAAGCAGAGTTACGGATGGATTCTGGAGCCTGCTTGCTGACATACGCTTGTGGCTGTGACTTTGTAAGTTTAGTTTTTAATCTGCTGTCAACTAGCACAATATCATAAATAGCGTAAGGGAATAAACATTTAATCTTATGAGGAAGGCTCCATTGACCTGAACCTTTCTCTGAATAACTTGACAAAAGATCTCATTCTCCATGATGTGAGAGAAGTCTACCAGTTGCACTGTTTTGCTGCATAAAGTATATTCGAGTTTAAATTAGTGGCATATAAAGTTATCATCTTGCTTGAACAAAAGTCATATTAAATTGAGCATGTTTTTATTCCCCCCCCAAAATTAAATTTTTAGACATTTTTTCAGTTGGAAATTTATTGAGTTAATAGAAAATAAGTTACACAGCCTTCCAAGGAATATATTACACGGTTTTGCATTTTGGTTTTCTTTGGCATTGTGTGGTTTTTAGAAAATCTTGCAAGTTAAATATATTAGGGTAGAAATTGAAAGAAAATAACCAGAGATAACAACAGTAAGTTTGCAGATAAATATTTCTGTGAATAAATGTTCACCGCAATATTATTTATATATATAGTCTGGAACTACCAAAGTCTCTAACAATAAATATATTGTTATAAAAACTGTGACCTTTCCATTAATGGACTATTAGATAGACATTAAAAATATTTTTGAAGAAGTTTTAAAAGCACATTTTTTTTTTAATGTAAGAAAAAATACAACAACAACAAACCCAGAAAACCAACTTTATATACAAGAGAATTTTGGTTTGTAAAGACAAACTCATGAATGAGCATAAGGCAAAGTATCATATTTAATCCTCTTAGGAGCACAATGAGACTGTTATGGGCAGCTCAGAAAATGCCACTGTCAAGGACTGATTCCCTGGATGAATAGTTTTTGGAGATCATTTTGAAGTTGAAAATCATAGGTCAACAGTTTGAAATTTTGTACTGGAAGAAATTAAATATGCAAATATAGTGGATGTAATTGATTTTAAGAGTATGTTTCTTTGGATGAGGTGCCTTAACTGCTGTTGTTCAGACTGGTTCGTAAAGTATAAACTGACCAAGTGGGTTTAGGCATTAAAATACCCAACAATGACTGGTTCCCTCTGTAGCCTTGGCTAGAGCTTTAACACCTTAAGGCTCCCCTGAAATGAACTGCTTTACCGCGATGAAACAGAACAGTCTCTTTGATAGAACTTATATTCCAGTCATGGTGGTTTTCCCATGAGGACTCCAAAGAGGAGGTGATCTTCTCCCAAAGCAGAACAAAGAGTCCCAACATGCTTGGAGTCCAAGGTTTCTAGGACCTGCCTTTGCCATTTTTCTTCACTTATTGCCACCCTCCCATCATCTACACTGACATCTAAAGGGTTAAAGAATGGTGTTGCTTGTTGCGCTAACAGTCTTCACTTATGATTTTAGGGACTGAGGTAAGCACCAGCAGTAAAGTGTTTGTGCTTAGATGCCAATTTTCTCCTAAGAATCATTATTATGTTATGTTGCCAATGCATGCAAATGTTTTTTAATACAGAGGAGAATTGGGCTTTGGTTCTTTACTTGAGAATGATACCTAAACATTGGTTGGTAACTTCATTTAGCGTATGAGTAAAATTAAAACATAGAGAAGACCGTAATTTGTCTAAAATCCTGTCTACTTGTGACAGACAGAGTCAGGATTTCACCCAGCTCTGTCTAGCCTTTGGTTATTTCAGTAATGGGATCACAGATAGTTTTTCTGCTTTTTTTAAAAAAATTTTTTTCCTCTGTATTTTCTAAACCTTAGATGGTGGTATTGCTTTTATAATTAAGTGATAAATATTATGAAAGTAGAGATAAAACATTTTAACATAACCTGAAGAAGTGGGAAAGAAGAGATTTTTCCTATTAATTAGAAACACGTTCCTGTTTCTCTTTTCCATCCTGGACTATTTGCTGTGACTGCACCTGACATAGTCTGAAATGACCTGAAGACAGATAGAAACAATGTGTGCTCTACAAGCCTGGAAATATATACCTCAACCTAGTTTTATTAATGCCTGTGTGATCAAATTGTGCAAAAATTAGTGTATATTATTAGGTAAAGTTATTCAAGTGCTATTTCTTAATAAAAATACAGAACAATAAAAACAGTTCATAAGATATTCTTTATTAGTTACCACTTGATTTCTTTCAGTTCCACCAGCATTCTGTTTAACTGTAGAAACTTGAATATATACAAATCTGCATGGATATAATTCTTAGTCCTTTTTGGGCTAGGTGTGCTTGCCCCCAGGAAAGAAACAGAATTTTTGGAATTCATTTTTATTCATGGAGGTGCTCTCTTTAGACTTCTGAGAGAAGAGCTGCTGGGCAGATGAGTTAAATGTTACTCCTGTCTGGCATGTCTGCCCATCAAGACTAGCTGATACAGTGTACTATAATGACCCTTCTATAGTCAGAACTGACACTGGCACTAACAAAAAGGATTTGGGACAAAGAACTGTGTTCACCTGCAAATCAGCTTCAAGTTTCACCACAAGCTTTGCTTTTTGTGTTACCTATTCTGCTTAAGCACTTATTTGTATCTCTATAAATTAAATGCTACTTTAATACTTAAGGACTTTATCCTAGGTCGAGGAGGGGACAGTTTGGATCATACTGTTTTGGCAGGTAAGCTCTTTGATAGGGAAAACTATGTGGCTCGATCATTTAAGAGCTAAAAGTCACTAAATCTGGAACTACTGAAATTTTAAAGTATCTGTTGGAATGTCTCCTATTTGAGCCATGTTTGTAAATGAACTTATTCAAAGGCATTTCAAAAGCAAGTACGTTAAAAAATTCATTTGATTCCGAGAGTTATATAAAACTTCAAGTACTTTATTAAAAACCCTAAAAATTGAATGATTGAAGATTGTTAACAGAAGACTGGGCAGTGAAAACAAATTGGGAGTTGGAGAAATGGAGTGGTATTCAGATACACAGCTAATTTAGACTATCTCCAGGGCAGGGCTTAAATAACTGAAAATTCGAATGGACTTCTGAAGGATAGCCTGTTTGTGTTTGAGTCTTACATTACAGGATGTTCAGCTTTAAAGAGTGTTTAAGAGTATGGTTCCAAGGAGCTTGAGGGCCCACAGCTGCAGTGAATCCTGGCATAAGCCAATAACAAACTTTCAGAATGACAAGAATTCTTCTGAAACTGTTAGTTCTTCTCAAGGAATAGCAAAACACTCAGCTTTGAGACTCTCTTACCAATGCCCATTAGGTTTAGAGCAATAGCTAGATGATAATTAACCTAGTAGCTCTCTCAGTAATTTTATATTTAGGTGATCAATGTCAATATATATCTGCATGGTTTCAGTTCTTTTGTGTGTACCTGCTTTGTACCAAATTGAGGCAGCCCTGGCGCTTTGGGATGATTGAATTGGACTGCTAGGGGGAGGCTCCCTTCTGACTCACCCCAAGAATACTGGTGACTCCCATGGCCTCAGTATCCCAGGAAGAAGTGAATGAAACAGCTAAACAGAAAATCCGTGGTGATTACATCTAGGGATTATTTAATGCTGGTAAATAGAATATTTCATAGAGATTGTAACTGATCAAGGAGGGTAACTTTTTCCTCTGTGAATGCAACCTGAAAATTCTATCAAAGCAAGAGTGAGATAAAAATCCTCCTACTGACAGGACTTATGGTAGATAAGGAATGTAATACAGCAGAAAAGAAAAACAGGCTCACAGTGGATATTAGGCAGAGCTGAGAGAAATTTTCTCAGGTAATAAACACTTGCAGTCAGGATTTTGCAGGGTGTTTGGGAAGAAAACAATGCCACAGAAATGCATTTGAGGGAGACCATGTTGAAATGTTGAATTTTGCCATTTGTAATAAAGAGAACAAAAGTTACTTTTGAATTGTATTGAAAACATTGATGTTAAAAAGTGACCACTCCAATAGATATTTGTGGAAGGTATAATCAGTGTCAAATGCAGATAAGGTCTACAGGTGAAAAGAATTAGATGACTAACAGGGACCAGAAGCCAAACCAGAATAGTGCTGAGTCATTTCCTCTGGCTTCGGGATTCCACAGGAGGGAAGAGCTGGATGCTTAGCGCAGGAAAAGGCTGCAGGTAAGTGAGCATAGGGTGCCTGTGTGTTTGAGGATGAGTGAAGCCTAGTTTTAGTATCAGTAATGAAGCATTTGTTATTAAAACAAAACAAAACAAAACAAAACTCCTGTTAAATTAATTAAGCAAAGAGGCTGTTAGACTGAGGTGTCTCCACTGCCGGGACCCATGTGATCAAACCAGAATCTAAGCCTGTAAATGCCCTGAGGTTACCAAATCAAAACATGCCTTTCCCCTGGCTCCTGTTGGTGGAGCACCCCGAACCACTTTTGTTTGGCGTTGCCCGATTCCAGTTGTGTTTCTGTGTGTTGAGATAGGACATATCAAGCCTGACTTTAGGGGAGGAAGAGGGGAAGCCCAGTGAGGTCTAGTTTATTCATTCAGTGAATGAACTGAATTTTAAATGTATACATTTTTTCTTCTCTAATCTATAGGGTGCGTTTTATCATTCTCCATTTTTGTTTATCTTTATAAAATATTTGTTTAATCTCCCCCAGATGTTATTACACATAAGTAACTGAATTAGTGAAACTTCTGCTGACAGTTGCAGTCAGGATTCTCTGCCTAGAGGGTAGAGTGGATGAATAAACATTTTTATAGAATGATTCCAGAAAAACTTTCATTTCTATTGACGTGAGTTTGCCTACAAGTTATCATTATTTGCAGATTAATAAGACAGTTTAGAAGCTTCTTATCAATTTTGTCAAGATGTAATTCTTTATCCAACTAAGGAGGGATTGTTAGCACATAAGTAACATTCCAAGAGTGTGTCTTGCCCATTATAGTAAGTCAAATACGTATTCAGTTGGTGTTACAAACAAGATCTAAATTCAAGAGGATTTTATGTCCTTCTTCAGTTGAAGGTATAACGCAAAGTAAATTAAGGTTCTGTATAATTCATTGGATTGTTAAAAGCTTTGTGCACTTTTCCTAACAATGCCTTGAGGCATTAACAATAAAATTAAGCATCTGCATCTCCTTACTACAATAATGATATATTCAAAAGGAAATTAGGAACATGCAAATGAAGCAAGATGCCTAGTTACCCTTGGAATACTGAAGGGTGCATTAAAGATATATACTGATTTTCATGCGGAAGGGTGAAAATCTTTCTTGTGTTCTCTTTTTATATTCTCTTCACTTCTCTTGATAAAGCAGCCTCTTTTTGATAAATATTCCACCTGTTCAAAGTTAAAACGCACTATCAGGGCTGCTTCTTTTCTTTCAGGTGGTACCACCTCCTTCTCTTCCTTCCCAGGAAGGCAGGTTGGTGCAGGAGGACGCTGTGTTCTCACAGTGGGGGTGGGAATTAGTGGATTGAGGATGGGAGGAGGGTCTGTTCCAGCCAGTCCTCTGGGTCAAGGTGTCTTGTCCTGCTTGTTCATGGGCCTCTGTCACTGACACGTCTGGTACTGTTCTCTCAACACCAGTAGTGCCGTGGGCTCTAAACTATCGGGCTGCTCCCGATCATTGCTTTCTTCCCCACATCTGCTTTTCTGAGCCCTAGATCCCTGAGGTTTGGCAGTGAGTCCCATTTAACCTCAGCTGGACAGCTGGCCCCTCTGCTCCCTTCCTCAGGGTTACTCCCTTTCACTGTGCTGCTCCACCAGGTCAACCCACCAGCCAGTGACACCAGCTGTTCCCTCTGGGACAGAGGGGGCTTCTGGATCACTTACATGTCACACCTAGGCCCTGGAGAATGTGGGGTACTGTCTCAGGTTCTCTATCTAAGCATGCCATCAGCCATTTTATTCCACCGTAGTCACCCCAGATTGGCATGGCTGATTTTGAGGGATTGATTGCCTCCCAGAGTTCCAGATAGCACTTGGCTTCCCCTTTAATTAATCTGGGGTAACCAATCTGTCCCTCTTGACCTGAGGCCTGATTCAGATCTGTAGGTTTCTGTAACCTCTCCTTCCCACTGCTCTTTCCCCCTTATTTTCCCCTGTGAAGAAGGAGCCATTCTTATGTGGGAAATATAAGGAGGAAAAAAATAGGTGATCAATTGCCTGTAATCTTGAGTCAAATGCATGTCTCACTCCTAGCTCTTCAGTGCTTGGTGTGTGCTGGGGAATCAAATCCCTTGACTCCTGTGAGTGCAGATGTACAGCCAGGGGCTGTGTTAGCCGGTACTTGGTAGGGAGAGGAGAAGGAACACAAGGCACGGGAGGAGGACGTGTTGCAGAAATCTCTGTTAATAACTTAGTGTCAGCGATGATCCGGGATGCAGCATGCTTGCCATCTAGGAGTATGGATTTGCTCTCACTCACTGTGTTCATCTCCTCAGCTGAAAAATGAAACTAGCTTAATAATTTTTGTTTGCTTTTTGCCTTCAACCCCTTTTAGTGAGAATAAAATAGGAACCAATAGATAAATTTCATTTTTACAGTATTCTTATACAGCAACGATATTAGTTTGCTAGGACTGCCATAACAAAATTACCACAGACTGTATGGCTTAAACAACAGAATATGTTTTCCCATAGTTCTGGAGGCTGGAAGTTCAAGGTAAAGGTGTCCGTTACTTTGGTACCTTCTGAGTCCACTCTCCTTGGCTTGCAGATGGCTACCTTCTCCCTTGTGTCTTCACTGGTCTTTCCTCTGTGTACAGCATCCCCAGTGTTTCTTCATCTTCTTATAAGGACACTAGTCATATAGGATTAGGGCCCTGCTTAATGGCCTCATTTTATTTTATTTTTAAAATTTGTTTATTTTTGAAATTTATTTTATTTATTTTTTATACAGCAGGTCCTTATTAGTCATCCATTTTATACACATTAGTGTATACATGTGAATCCCAATCGCCCAATACACCACACCACAACCCCCACCTCTCGCTGCTTTCCCACTTTGGTGTCCATATGTTTTTTCTCTACTTCTGTGTCTCAATTTCTGCCCTGCAAACCAGTTCATCTGTACCATTTTCCTAGGTTCCACATACATGCATTAATATACGATATTTGTTTTTCTCTTTCTGACTTACTTCACTCCATATGACAGTCTCTAGATGCATCCACGTCTCAACAAATGACCCAATTTCGTTCCTTTTTATGGCCGAGTAATATTCCATTGTATATCTGTGCCACATCTTCTTTATCCATTCGTCTGTCGATGGGCATTTAGGTTGCTTCCATGACCTGGCTATTGTAAATAGTGCTGCAGTGAACATTGGGGTGCATGTGTCTTTTTGAATTATGGATTTCTCTGGGTATATGCCCAGTAGTGGGATTGCTGGGTCATATGGTAATTCTATTTTTAGTTTTTTAAGGAACCTCCATACTGTTCTGCATAGTGGCTGTATCAATTTACATTCCCACCAACAGTACAAGAGGGTTCCTTTTTCTCCACACCCTCTCCAGCATTTGTTGTTTGTAGATTTTCTGATGATGCCCATTCTAACTGGTGTGAGGTGATACCTCATTGTAGTTTTGATTTGCATTTCTCTAATAATTAGGGATGTTGAGCAGCTTTTCATGTGCTTCTTGGCCATCTGTATGTCTTCTTTGGAGAAATGTCTATTTAGGTCTTCTGCCCATCTTTTGATTGGGTTTTTTTTTTTTTTTTAATATTGAGCTGTATGAGCTGTTTGTGTATTTTGGAGATTACTCCTTTGTCCATTGATTCGTTTGCAAATATTTTCTCCCATTCTGAGGGTTGTCCTTTTGTCTTGTTTGTAGTTTGCTTTGCAAAAGCTTTGAAGTTTCATTAGATCCCATTTGTTTATTTTTGTTTTTATTTCCATTGCTCAAGGAGGTGGATCAAAAAAGATCTTGCTGTGATTTATGTCAAAGAGTGTTCTTCCTATGTTTTACTCTAAGGGTTTTATAGTGTCGGGCCTTACATTTAGGTCTCTAATCCATTTTGAGTTTATTTTTGTGTATAGTGTTAGGGAGTGTTCTAATTTCATTCTTTTACATGTAGCTGTCCAGTTTTCCCAGCACCACTTATTGAAGAGGCTGTCTTTTCTCCATTGTATATCCTTGCCTCCTTTGTCATGCATTAGTAGACCATAGGTGCGTTGGTTTATCTCTGGGCTTTCTATCCTGTTGCATCAATCTATGTTTCTCTTTTTGTGCCAGTACCATTTTGTCTTGATTAATGTAACTTTGTAGTATAGTCTGAAGTCAGGGAGTCTGATTCCTCCAGCTCTGTTTTTTTCCCTCAAGACTGCTTTGGCTATCTGGGGTCTTTTGTGTCTCCATACAAATTTTAAGATTTTTTGTTCTAGTTCTGTAAAAAATGCCACTGGTAATTTGATAGGGATTACGTTGAATCTGTAGATGGCTTTGGATAGTATAGTCATTTTCGCAATACTGATTCTTCCAATCCAAGAACATGGTATATCTCTCCATCTGTTTGTGTCATCTTTGATTTCTTTCATCAGTGTCTTATAGTTTTCTGAGAACAGGTTTTTAACCTCCTTAGGTAGGTTTATTCCTAGGTATTTTATTCTTTTTTTTTTTTGCAATGATGAATGGGATTGTTTCCTTAATTTCTCTTTCTGATCTTTTGTTCTTAGTGTATAGGAATGCAAGAGATTTCTGTGCATTAATTTTGTATCCTGCAACTTTACCAAATTCATTGATTAGCTCTAGTAGTTTTCTGGTGGCATCTTTAGGATTCTCTATGTATAGTATCATGTCATGTGCAGACAGTGACAGTTTTACTTCTTCTTTTCCAATTTATATTCCTTTTTCTTCTCTGATTGTCGTGGCTAGGAATTCCAAAACTATGTTGAGTAATAGTGGTGAGAGTGGACATCCTTGTCTTGTTTCTGATCTTAGAGGAAATGCTTTCAGTTTTTCACCATTGAGAGTGATGTTTGCTGTGGGTTTGTCATATATGGCCTTTATTATGTTGAGGTAGGTTCCCTCTGTGCCCACTTTCTGGAGAGTTTTTTTCATAAATGGGTGTTGAATTTTGTCAGAAGCTTTTTCTGCATCTATTGAGATGATCATATGGTTTTTATTCTTCAGTTTGTTACTGTGGTGTATCACATTGATTGATTTGCGTATATTGAAGAATCCTTGTATCCCTGGGATAAATCCCACTTGATCGTGGTGTATGATCCTTTTAATGTGTTGTTGGATTCTGTTTGCTAGTATTTTGTTGAGGATTTTTGCATCTTTATTTATCAGTGACATTGGTGTGTAATTTTCTTTTTTTGTAGTATCTTTGTCTGGTTTTGGTATCAGGGTGATGGTGGCCTCATAGAATGAGTTTGGGAGTGTTCCGTGTTCCTTCCTCTGCAATTTTTTGGAAGAGTTTGAGAAAGATGGCTGTTAACTCTTCTCTAAATGTTTGATAGAATTCACCTGTGAAGCCATCTGGTTCTGGACTTTTGTTTGTTGGAAGATTTTAAATCACATTTTCAATTTCATTACTTGTGATTGGTTTGTTCATATTTTCTATTTCTTCCTGGTTCAGTCTTGGAAAGTTATACCTTTCTAAGAAATTGCCCATTTCTTCCAGGTTGTCCATTTAATTGGCATAGAGTTGCTTGTAGTAGTCTCTTATGATGCTTTGTATTTCTGCGGTGTCCAATGTAAGTTCTTGTTTTTCATTTCTAATTTTATTGATTTCAGTCTTCTCCCTCTTGATGAGTCTGGCTAAAGGTTTATCAATTTTATTTATCTTCTGAAAGAACCAGCTTTTAGTTTTATTGATCTTTGCTATTGTTTTCATTGTTTCTATTTCATTTATTTCTGCTCTGATCTTATGATTTCTTTCCTTCTGCTAACTTTGGGGTTTGTTTGTTCTTCTCTCTCTAATTCCTTTAGGCGTAACGTTAGATGGTTTATATGAGATTTTTCTTGTTTCCTGAGGTAGGCTTGTATTGCTGTAAACTTCCCTCTTAGAACTGCTTTTGCTGCATCCCATAGGCTTTGGGTCGTCGTGTTTTCGTAGTTATTTGTCTCTAGGTATTTTTTGATTTCTTCAGTGATCTCTTGGTTATTTAGTACTGTATTGTTTATCCTCCATGTGTTTGTGATTTTTTTCCCTGTAATTGATTTCTAATCTCATAGCATTGTGGTCGGAAAAGATGCTTGATATGATTTCAGTTTTCTTAAATTTACCGAGGGTTGATTTGTGACCCAAGGTGTGATCTATCACAGAATTTTCTGTGTGCACTTGAAAAGAAGGTGTAATCTACTGTTTTTGGATGGAATGTCCTATAAATATCAATGAAATCTATCTGATCTGTTGTGTCATTTAAAGCTTGTGTTTCCTTATTAATTTTCTGTCTGGATGATCTGTCCATTGATGTAAGTGAGGTGTTAAAGTTCCCCACTATTATTGTGTTACTGTCGATTTCCTCTTTTATAGCTGTTAGCAGTTCCCTTATGTATTAAAGTGCTCCTATGTTGGGTGCATATATATTTATAATTGTTATATCTTCTTCTTGGGTTGATCCCTTGGTCATTGTGTAGTATCCTTCTTTGTCTCTTGTAACATCTTTATTTTAAAGTCTATTTTATTTGATATGAGTATTGCTACTCCAGCTTTCTTTTGATTTCCATTTGCATGGAATATCTTTTTCCATCCCGTCACTTTCAGTCTGTATGTGTCCCTAGGTCTGAAGTGGGTCTCTTGTAGACAGCATATATATGGGTCTTGTGTTTGTAGCCATTCAGTGAGCCTGTGTCTTTTGGTTGGAGCATTTAATCCATTCACGTTTAAGGTAATTATCGATATGTATGTTCCTGTTACCATTTTCTTAATTGTTTCAGGTTTGTTTTTGTAGGTCCTTTTCTTCTCTTGTGTTTCCCACTTAGAGAAGTTCCTTTAGCATTTGTTGTAGAGCTGGTTTTGTGGTGCTGAATTCTCTTAGCTTTTGCTTGTCTGTAAAGCTTTTGATTTCTCCATCAAATCTGAATGAGATCCTTGCCAGGTAGAGTAATCTTGGTTGTAGCTTCTTGCCTTTCATCACTTTTCATCACTAACTATAGCATGCCACTCTCTTCTGGCTTGTAGAGTTTCTACTGAGAAATCAGCTGTTAACCTTATGGGAGTTCCCTTGTATGTTATTTGTCGATTTTCCCTTGTTGTTTTCCATAATTCTTCTTTCTCTTTAATTTTTGTCAGTTTGGTTACTGTGTGTCTTGTCATGTTTTTCCCAGGGTTTATCTGCCTGGGACTCTCTGTGCTTCCTGGATTTGGGTGGCTGTTTCCTTTCCCATGTTAGGGACGTTTTTGAGTGTAATCTCTTCAAATATTTTCTCTGGTCCTTTCTCTCTCTCTTTTCCTTCTGGGACCCCTATAATGCAAATGTTGTGTTTAATGTTGTCCCAGAGGTCTCTTAGGCTGTCTTCATTTCTTTTCATTCTTTTTTCTTCTGTTCCGTGGCAGTGAATTCCACCATTCTGTCTTCCAGGTCACTTATCTGTTCTTCTGCCTCAGTTATTCTGGTACTGGTTACTTCTAGTGTATTTTCCATTTCAGTTATTGTATTGTTCATCTCTCTTTGATTGTTCTTTAATTCTTCTAGGTGTTTGTGTTTAATTCTTCTAGGTCTTTGTTAAACATTTCTTGTATCTTCTCGATCTTTGCCTCCATTCTTTTTCCAAGGTCCTGGATCATCTTCACTATCATTATTCTGAATTCTTTTTCTGGAAGGTTGCCTATCTCCCCTTCATTAAGTTGTTTCTCTGGGGTTTTGTCTTGTTCCTTCATCTGATACATAGTCTCTGCTTTTTCATTTTGTCTATCTTTCTGTGAATGTGGTTTTCCTTCCACAGGCAGCAGAATTGTAGTTCTTCTTGCTTCTGCTGTCTGCCTTCTGGTGGATGAGGCTATCTAAGAGGTTTGTGCAAGCCTCCTGATGGGAGGGACTGGTGGTGGGTAGAGCTGGGTGTTGCTCTGGTGGGCAGAGCTCTTTAAAACTTTAATCCACTTCTCTGCTGATGGGTGGGGCTGGGTTCCCTCCCTGTTGTTTGTTTGGCCTGAGGCGACCCAGTACTGGAGCCTACCTGGCTCTTTGGTGGGGCTAATGGCAGACTCTGGGAGTGCTCACACAAAGGAATACTTCCCAGGACTTCTGCTGCCAGTGTCCTTGTCCCCACGGTGAGCCACAGCCACCCCCCGCCCCTGCAGGAGACCCTCCAACACTAGTAGGTAGGTCTGGTTCAGTCTCCACTGGGGTCACTGCTCCTTCCCCTGAGGCCTGATATGCACACTGCTTTGTGTGTGCCCTGAAAGAGTGGAGTCTCTGTTTCCCCCAGTCCTGTCGAAGTCCTGCAATCAAATCCCATTAGCCTTCAAAGTTGACTCTCCAGGAATTCCTCCTCCCGTTGCTGGACCTCCAGACTGGGAAGCCTGACATGGGGCTCAGAACCTTCACTCCAGTGGGGGGACTTCTGTGGTATAAGTGTTCTCCTGTTTGTGAGTCACCCATCAAGTGGTTATAGGATTTGATTTTATTGTGATTTCGCCCCTCCTGCCATCTTGTTGCAGCTTCTCCTTTGTCTTTGGATGTGGGGTATCTTTTTGGTGAGTTCCAGTGTGTTCCTGTCGATGATTGTTCAGCAGTTAGTTGTGATTCTGGTGTCGCAAGAGGGAATGAGCATGTGTCCTTCTACTCCACCATCTTTTTTTTTTCTATTTTTCTTTGCGGTACACGGGCCTTCCACTGCTGTGGCCTCTCCCGTCGCGGAACACAGGCTCCGGACGCGCAGGCTCAGCGGCCATGGCTCACGGGCCCAGCCGCTCCGCGGCATGTGGGATCTTCCTGGACCGGGGCATGAACCCGTGTCCCCTGCATGGGCAGGCAGCACTCTGCCATCTTGAACCAATCTCCAATGGCCTCATTTTACATTAATCACTTCTGTAAAGAGCTTGTCTCTATATACAGTTACATTCTGAAGTAATGGGAGTTGGGACTTCAGCATTTGAATTTTGGGCTGGAAACAGCTCAGCGCATAAGAGCAACTGTATTCTAGGGAATTCAAAGTACTTTTAAATCAAAATCATTACTGAAACAAATGTTTGTACTATCACTACTTTTCAGACAATAATATGCAAGAGTCGGGAGTGGTTTATCAGAGGTTCCAAAGCTCAGGAGAGAAAGTGAGAACTTCATTTAATCCACTTAGAATGAATGGAATATATGCTTTTGCAATTTTATTTTGTTCTTTTAATTACGTAAATAATACCTTAAAATGTGCTAGGTGGGGAAATTTCAAACTGTACAGAAAAATGTGGAGTTGCTATCTACTTTATATTGTCTCCCTTTCCCCCAGAAGTTAAATACTGTTAATATTTTAATATCTTTTCATCCAGAAAAATGATATTTATACGCAAACACATTGTGAAGATGTTTAAATTTTGATTTTGATTTTACAAAGTGTGATAATACCCTAAGTGTTGTTGTCTGGCTTGCTTTTGTCACTTAGCATGATGACTTGGAGTTCTTTCTATGTTAGTATAAGGCAAGGTTTCTCAACCTTGGCACCATCATTTGGGACTGGATAATTCTTTGTTTGGGGGAGAGGTGTCCTGTGCATTGTAGAATGTTTAGCAATATCCCTGACCTCTACTCATTGGATGCTAGTAGCACCCCCACCCCTTCTATTTGTATCAACCAAAAATGTCCCTCGCTGTTCATTGCCAAAACTGTTCCCAGCTTGAAAAACCACTCGTGTAGAGATTTCCGTAATTTTTAGAAACTGCTGTGCAGTATCCAGGGTATGGGTCACGCCATAGTTTATTTACCTCTCCTCCTGTTGTTGGACATTTAGAATATTTCCATTTTATTACCATTAGGAGTAACACTGAACTGACCATCCTTGTGTGTGACTCTTTGTTACACGTACTAACATTGCTTTAGATGAAAATACCTGGAACTTTAATTGCCGGGTCAAGGATAATGCACGTTTTATATTTTGATAGATGCTGTCAAATTATCCTTCAAAACCTTTGTTTAGTTTACATTTCCAAAAGTGAGTGTTCTTTCCTTTACCTTGCCAACACTGAATAGTATCAAACCTTTTATTTTTCGTTAGTGTGACTAAAAATTTGTATCTTGTTATATTTCCCTAATGACTAAAAGTTGAGCATCTGTGTACTTTATTTCCAATTTTGTGATCTGTTCAATTTTCTTACACTCTACCTTTTTTTTTTTTTTTTTTTTGCGGTACGCGGGCCTCTCACTGCTGTGGCCTCTCCCGTTGCGGAGCACAGGCTCCAGACGTGCAGGCTCAGTGGCCATGGCTCACAGGCCCAGCCGCTCCGCAGCATGTGGGATCCTCCTGGACCAGGGCACAAACCCGTGTCCCCTGCATCAGCAGGTGGACCCTCAACCACTGCGCCAACCGGGAAGCCCTACCCTCTACCATTTTTATGGACGATTTGATATGTAGGAGTTCTTCATATGTATTCTGACTCCTAATCCTTCTACTGCTACATACATTGCAAACATTTTCTCCTAATCTGTTACCTGTTTTCTAACTTTGTTAACACAGCGTTTTATGATCATGCATTTAAATTTTTATACAGTTAAGCATTTGAATCTGATTTCAGAAAGCACTCCAAACCTCTATTGCATAATACTTTATATTTTTATTCTTCTTTATGTATTTTTATCTTGCTTCACATTTTACCATTTAGATCTTTAATTGTCTAATCTATTTTTTGTAAATATTTTTATATGGGGTATTTTCATTATTCTTTTTTTAAGGTATATTTTATTTATTTATAAATTTATGTATCTATTTATTTTTGGCTGCGTTGGGTCTTTGTTGCTGCCCACGGGCTTTCTCCAGTTGCGGCGAGCGGGGGCTACTCTTTGTTGCGGTGAGTGGGCTTAGTAGTTGTGACACGCGGGCTCTAGAGTGTGGGCTTCGGTAGTTGTGGTGCACAGGCTTAGTTGCTCTGCGGCATGTGGGATCTTCCCGGACCAGGGCTGGAACCCGTGTCCCCTGCATTGGCAGGTGGATTCTTAACCACTGATCCACCAGGGAAATCTCTTTTCATTATTCTTGAACCAAGCATTTACATAAACAAGGTTGAAGCTGTATGATCAATTTTTATTTGGGATGTTCTGTCCAATACAAATGTGATGATAGAAAACAAATGACATTTGCATTTCTATCCATATTAAAATTATTTACAGATCTCCTATCTCTCTTTTATGTAGAGAATTCATGGCACTTAGGGCAGGTGAATTTCTGAGTGTTGTTCCCCTTGCTCTGCTGTTCACTGTTTGGCTACAAGTGGGTGGAGTAGAGCAGTCTCTGAGCGGGGAGCAGAGGAGCGGGATTGTGATGATTCATAACTAGTGGCTCCTTTCCGGAGAGCAGGATCACCATCTGTATGAGGCCTTTGAATTCCTTCTCCGTTTTGCTCTGGGCTAGCCCCCCTGTGAAATGTATGCCACGCAAGAGATGGGTCTCTTTTCATTCCCTGGGTTGGTTAATCTGGATGACTTCCAAAGGTGCAGGATCGTCACATATTGAAGAGCATGTTGTTTTTGGATTGCAAACCAAGAGGATGAGGTGAGGCCTGGGAGGGCCCCGCTAGGAGGCAGGAATTTGAAAAGGTTCTTGAAAAGAAGCAGCCCGGAGCCCGAAGTTCTAGAAGAGTCAGAAGAAGTCAGTGGTTTCTTTACATCTCATTACCAATTCTGCCCTCACACTGGATGAGTTCAAACCCTTTCATATTCACTGCCGATTAATTAAACTTTGTACTCAGGGAGGAGAACAATGAAGGAAGTAAAAAAGAGTCTCAAAGAATATAACATTAGTGAGACTGTACATGAAAAAGGACAAAATAAAAATGTAAGTGGGCAGTGACATCTGTTTCCTCCTCTGACCCCATGTCCTACCAACCCCACATCTTCTCACTCAGCTCCAGCTACCAGCACCTCCTTGTTGCTCCGTGAATACACCAAAGTGAGCCACTTTGGAAGGGGCAGTCTGACCCCCAATATTTCGGGCCTGCTTACTCACTTTCTTCAGTCTCGGCACACAGGGAGCCTATTAGTGAGACCGCTGAGTCCTGTCTATAAAGTAACACCTCTCTGGTCACCTTATCTGCGTTTGTCTTTCTCTGCAGCATGTCATACCTTTGCTGGGCTGTATACTTAGTTACAATGTGCACATTCCCTTATGCACATGCATTACTGTCTGCTTCCCCCACTGGAATGTAAGTGCCTCATCTTTAGTACCTAGAACAAGTACCTGGTGCTCAATGTATTTTTCTGCTGAAGGAATGACTAGATTGAGGTTACTCAGCTAAGATGTGGGGAAGGGAAGACATCAAGTACCATTCTCTGATTCCTAATTCCATCCTTCTTAGGAGCCCTGAGATATTGCATTTAAAATGAATATGTCATTTAGGGATGAGGTAAATGTACTTTTAGTGTATATTTTGTGTGTATCTTGTACTGTGCATCTAACTTGTGGCAGTTTAAAGGGCATGCTAAATTTGCTGAAATAAATGCTGTCGTCAGTAACTTTGGAATTTTGTGAGATCAGAAAGCAGAAACTAGGGGATGCAGTGTTACTATGATAGATTTCCCTGGTCCGTGGCTAGCCTGCACCTCTCTATGAGGCCATCCGTGAAAATCTTTCTATTTCAGGCTCAGTAAGGTGCACTATTAGAGATTTATCCTTTTGTGAATAATGGAATCAATAAAAGATTAGAAGGATGTTCCTTGAAAACTAACAAATACTTTTTCTTCTGTACTACCTGTTTCCCAATAATTATGAATAGTATCTCCTCACCTTCACATATTGTTATGTGAAAAATAGAATCAACTGTACACATTGTATATCTGCAGATGGTCAAATAAAACCTCTGAATCTTGCTTTCCTGTTTTGTGTATTTTGATAGAATGTTTGAATCTTTTTACCATATAAAGGAAGAAAAATGAAGTAAATAGAGAGTATTATATTGAAATCAAATTCATTTCCAAATCCTGTCTTAAAATTGTTGTTCTCAGTGAGCTTATCCTGAGCCTGTCAACCAGTGGAGCTTTCCTACCTTGGAACAAGGAAGTACTTTGGACTTTCCTGAAAACACTTGCTGGCTTTATATTTTAATAAATTATATACATGTCCCATTTTCTCAGTGCAGTTGTGATTTAAAAATTTATAGCTGCTTGGGATAGGCCTTTTAAAAATTTAAAATAAATGTTGAAAATGTCAGTTTCATAATAAGATAAAGTAGGATTTTTTTTCATTTGGTTATATTTAGGGCACCATGAATGTTTATCTAGAATAAGGAATATAATTTAACATTCATCAAACTATATTACTAAATTCTGAGAAATGAGACTGCCCTTTGCCCTCAAATGATTCTGGTGAAAAAAACATTAAAATAAATATCTGGAATACATGTGAGAAATCACAAAAAGAAAAATAATGAGCAAAATTACATTCTTAATTCCCATACTTAAGCATTGTGCTTTTTCTAAGAGTTCTCACTGCAGAACTATGGCACAAAAGGAGGGCAAACATATGCAGAAAGACAAATTAATAGAAATTTTCTATTAATTTCTCTGCCCGTTCTCTCAGGCAGGAGAGAAGTGGAAATATCTCTAAAGAAACGCAATGAGAAAAGAGAATGCAATTACCAAATTTACCAAGCTGAATATTTAAGCTTTATGAAAAATCTAATGTTTCCAGCTTATATATGCACTGGAAACATGATAGCTAGAACTGTCCCATTCCATAATATCTACTCTTATTAAATGGTATAAAGAGTAAAGTAAGAATTAACTTGGATTATTTAATAAATAGTCTCATCTCTAATAGTGAGTTGTTTGCATTTTTTCTTGAAATCTTTTGCCTATTTTTGAACAATTCATCGTTTGCTTTATTATCAGTTACGACAGGATCATCAGCTACAGGCTTCCTTCTGCAGGGATGTTACTCAGGAATAGGTTAACTGATGCTTTCTTGGAAACTTTATTCCAGGCAGGATTTGTAATGCTGTGGCTCTTTGGTTCAGCCTAAATCTCATCTGTTTAATAGTTTTACTGACCAAATGAGATACTTCTGGAGATTCATTGAGAGCCTGTCCGTTCAGTGGGAATCCTTAGATATAACAGCATTGCTTACATGGCGGATCCAGAAGACACCACTCATTTGTTGATGACTGTGAAATGAAGTAGAAATGGTTTCCAGTGAATGTAAGATGAGAGCTAGGGCTAGAGATGATATTTGCAGAAAACAGTGCCCGTAAAACTGTCAGAAAAATAAAATTTCCTTTGAAGAAAAGCAAACAAAAAAAACAACTTTCTACCTAAGCCCAACTTACATGACTTATGTGGTGGTGGTCATTTTCAAGGCAGTATTCCCTCCCTCCTCCCCCATAGGTAGCAACTAGGTATTTGGATAGGCAGTAGAGCATAAGTATTTATTTCTGAAAGATATACAGGAAAGAATGACTTAGAAACTAGAATGATTTTCTCTTTCTCTTTCCTTTCTAAATATTCATACACTTGCTCTTCCCTCTGCCAGGCACACGGTGTTGGATATCACCCTATTAACAAGGATAATACCAGGATTGCACACTTCTTTCTGTGTGTCATTCTTTTATAGGGCATTGACTCTGGAAACACACTTCTTTCTGTGTGTCATTCTTTTATAGGGCATTGACTCTGGAAATCATCTCCGACAATTACTACTGTTAGTTATATAGTATGACAGAGACCCTGAGACTATTATCCTTCCATGGCATTTTCATTACAAGTCCCATTAAAATGTGATTTATTGTTTCAAGTACCCCATACTTTATGCGGAATCGCTGTTCAAGGCTGATATAAACCACTCCATAGCTTTCTTTTTTGATCTATTAAACAAAACAAAGGCTCTACTGTCCAAAATCTGTGTATATGTCATAGTAAAATAATGCCTATTGAGTCTTGAAAAGAAACTAAACTTCTACATGAGACTGCCTTTAATGGGAGCTGCTGCTGACTTATTGTATTACTGTTGGCATTAACCAACACAGCTACATGCTCTCAGGCCTTTCCCCCCAGGTCTAAGTGCTTCTGTAGAATGTAAATTGTTTCAGGACAGAAGCTACGTCTTTTGAAGGTGCCATTTAAATTTATTGTATTTAATATCCATGGATGCAACGTATTAAGTGATGATGAATGTGATGAAGATGAGTCTAGGTTTTCTTTAACTCTAATTTATTGTAAGAATCATAACACCAGTGCTTTTAGTCTCAAAGATCCCCCTGCCTCGTAGATAATTTTATAAACTGTCTCAGAACTTCTTCCTTTGCCCTGATTAGTTTCTGCATGTGTATGCAGTGGACCACCAGGCTCAGTGTCTTGAGACAGGACAGAGCTTGGCAGGGACTTAACGTAGAAAAGAAGTTCTCAAAGTGCTGGATTTCCTCCAGCCCCTTTCAGGAGACCAGGCTCTCAGGCTGTGTAACTGAGTGGGCCTGTGGAGTCTCTAGGTTTCCACCTACCTCGGTTCCTGCTTGTTGCTGGTGGATGATGAGGAACCCAGCTCCTGGCCCAAAACCTCTGTGTGATTTGTTTTAAGCCTGACCGTAGGAAATAACAAAGCCCGCCAAGCGAAGCTGCCTTCCTCACACCAGGCTTGGTGCAAAGCTGATGTATTTGCAGTGTCTGGAGGGAATAGCAGCTGAGGACTCCAGCCCCCTGGCTGGCCATGCTCTCGAGTATTTCTGCATTCCTAGACCAGGCACCTCCATTTGGAGGTCTCTTTATTGGGGGCCTTTGGCAGAAGCCTTTCTCAGGTGCCTCTGCAGAGACCTCCTTGTCTAGGGAAGGGCGGAAGCTTGAAGACACTTTTTCTCCATCTGACCCTGTACTTAGTACTTTTTCATTCCTAACCCTTCCCTCTCCCCTCTTTCTGGCCCTCAGGTCCATAAAAACCTCAAGAGTCTTTTATTTTGAACTCTCTTGGCAGTGAGATGATTCCCATCTGGGCTTATTCACCAGACCCTGACCTAGGGCTGATCCACGGGGAAAAGTGGTCCAGTGAGGGAGCTGCCACTTCCCCTATTTGACCTCTTGCTTATGCTGTCACAGTAAATTATTAAAGGCTTGACTGTTTCATTTTGGCTTGTTATCTTAATTGACCACTCTAACACCACTCAGCTCAACTCAGCTCAGCCCTTGACAGTCGATATTACTTTCATGTAGCATTGTCTCACCTTACCCAATTTCACATCTGAATTTTAAACATCAGAATTTGAACCAGAAGTCTAACCATTGAACCATATCTTGGAGTAGTGTACAGAGGGGGGAATCCACTCTTGACCATTACTAGGACAACTGGTTTTATAGGTGAAGCCAGTCATTAAGACTCACTCAGGAACTGTCTTCCTTCATCTGTCTGCCATGGTTTACCTTATCTGCAATGTAGATAGAAATTTTAACCAGTAATATCTTTAATTAAATAATAATGAACATTTATTGAATGAACACTTTGTGGCATACACTATGCTGGGCATATAGTAATAAAAAAATCTCACAAGTTCTATATAAAATATTGGAGCAAAATGTGGGTGGGTAATGCTTAAAAGCAGATGAGTAGAGCTTCGTGTTTGCGGATCATTTTTTACAATAGCAAGGTGCTGACTAGTTGTTGGTGGATGTGGAGATGAGTAGGTGGCTAGCAAAGATGGGGTGGCTAGCAAAATTCAGGTATCGCTATCCTGGCCATGTAGGATGGAGAGCAGGGCATGGTACTAATTTCACCATGTCACTGAAATGTCAGATGGGAAACAAATCAGATTAGACATATAAATGGAAACAATATTGTAGGTATCAGGGAAGGTCCTTGTAGTTGAAGAGCTGTGTATATTAATATCCAGTCATCCTGCCTAATCCCATAAACAGACTCTAACCCTAAAGCATCCACCTCAGCCCTGTACATACAACCAGAGGCTGGTAGGCAAGGCAGTGAGGTTGCTAATTTATCTATTGATCTGATGAAAATTGGCATATAAACTGGGCCAGGAGGAGGGCATCAATCACTCTAGTTGTACAAGCTAGTAAGTGGGAGAGAAATTTGAGCAGGTATTGAAAGATCATTTATCACTGGCCCATCTGTTGAGTGAAAAGGTTATGGACCTTAAATATATTGAAATACAAGGACTTCTGCTTCCTGTTTTGAGGTAGAAAGTTGAAAAAGACCATCGATTCCACTGTGAATGAGAACAATCCGATAAACTTGAATAGCAAAGAGCTAAAGAATTACAAGTGAATTAAAGTCAAGAAAGGAATCATGATCCTTCCTAGCAGCAAAGGACCCATGACTGCTTTTTTCCCTGGGGAACAGCAGAAAGAGGCACCAACTCACCTCAAATTGGACAGGAAGAAACCAGATGAACTTCTAATAAACATTTAACAATGCCTGTTGGATTAGACCCCAAGGAGCCCTGGTCAGAGAGCAAAGCCATGTCTACCTCCCAGTTCTTGCCACTGAGAGTAGAGGCAGCATGCTGAAGGATGGGAGCAAAGTAGGAGAGCTAAGAAATTCCCCTGAGGCACACAGTGTCTTTTAGCATATAGGGCAGGTGCATGGCCTAGAGGCTGGAGGCAGGGCCAGAGAGCTGAGAGAAACCCCTTTGGCATACCAGGAATTTACTGATTACAACATGGTGGCACACTGAAGTCTAGGGGACTAGATAGGGGAAGGATAGTAGGGCGAAGGGAAAGGATAGTAGGGCGGAGAAAGATTTTCATGGTTTGGGATGGGAGAGCAGAGGGACTCCACAGAGGTCTTAAAAGCTGTTGGATAGATTATAAAGCATAGAGGGACCTTTGAAGCATTGCTTGTGTTCAGATCACAATCCGTGATCTTGCCTGATACAGGAAGAAGCAATATCTGAATAGCCTCATGTCAATGAAAGAAATCTAATTTGTAATCAATCACCAGAAAATGCCAGGACCATATATTTTCAATGATGAATCTTATCAAACATCTAAGGAAGAGAACTATTGATCTTACATAAACTTTTTCAAAATACAGAGGAAGAGAAAACACTTCCTAACTTGTGTTTTGAGCATTTCCCTGATACCAAAACCTGAGAAGGACATTTCAGGATAAGGAGACTACAGATGAGTATCCCTCATGAGCACAGACACAGAAATCTTCAGTACAATATTAGCAAATAAGTCTAATAATATATAAAATGTATTCCACTAAAATATGCTGTGGCCATTTATTTAAGCCAAGGTAAATATTACTGTGTTACTGTAAACTAGTTTCAAAATGATTACCATAACAAAAACTCTTCATGATAATAGAAATGCCTTTCAGGTAGAACTACAAAACCAGTTGCTGGATGAGATTTTTAACATGTTAAAGTTAGGCTGCTGCCTTAATGCTGGCAAATGTTTAAACAGTTTGAATTAGTGTCACTTTAGAACCAACCTTCCTCCCTTCCTCCCTTCCTTCCTTCCTTCCTTCCTTCCTTCCTTCCTTCCTTCCCCCATCCCCCCTTCCTTCCTTCCCCCATCCCCCCTTCCTTCCTTCCTCCCTCCCTCTCACCCTCCCTCCCTCCCTCCCTTCCTTCCTTCTTCCCTCCCACCCTATCTGTCTATCTACATCTATCATCTATCTAGTGAGCATTATTCAGCTTTCTTGAATCATGTTCTTGTTATCTACTGACAAGTTTTAGTAGGCTTTGTCTTCCTACATTAGTGCTTCCTAGAATGTGTTGATCCTTAATTCTATGACCTTACAGGGAGGCCTTGCAGAGCCTTATTGGTCCAGGTATGTGTGATGCTAGTATAGTGGACTACTTTGGAGCCTGCCTCAGTTGGTATGTTCCCCAAACTTACTGCTTTGATTTCAGACACTTTAAGAATGTGGATCTTAACTACAGGTATTCTTGAAGAGATAAACATAGATTACGTAGTGTGTTATAAAGCAAACATCCATCATTAAAGCAGCTGCTCAAAAATATTTTCTCTGTGCCATCTTCTCCTTTTCTCTTCTTCCTTTTCCCCACTTACCTGTTTGTCTTTCTGCTTTTCTGTCAGTCTGCCTCTCTACCCATTTACCACTCCATTCATTCTCACTTTCTTTCCGTGCATTCATGTTTATTTACCCTACACATTTTCTTTTCCCTCTCCTTTTCTTTAGTTGAGATATCTATAACTATGTTAGACCTGCGCGGTCTCCTAGGAGTTTCGACTCGCCCAGGAAACAACAAGAGTCGGAAGTCGATGCAAAACGCAAGAGGTTTATTGAAGGCCGGTGCACCGGGGTTCCTTGGTCCTCACGCAGGAGGTCGAAGAAGGAACCCTTTTGGGCGCGAATATGTCAGTTTTATAGGTTCCCACTTCCCCGTATGTAAATTATAGATTTGGTTGTGTTCTCCTGCTGATTGGTCCCGGCTTAGGCTCGGACCAGAGAGGGAACTTGTCCCCAGCTGCCTGATTGGTCTTTGACAGACACCTTTTTTACATTTTGTTATCTCCCTCCTTCTCGGAAGGGGGCCGGACATCCTGGAAATTCACCCATTGTCTAAGAAGCCCCTATTGTCTGGAGAGTTCTTAATCATTAGCTGGAACAATGTCCGTCGAGTCCCACATTCCCCCCTTTTTCTTGTGACTATTGATTCCAATCATGGAATCTCAACCTTCTGTTCGTAAACTTTGGTACTGTTGTCTTAACATTAGAACTTGTACAGTACTGATACGTTCTCTAATAAATGCTATCAAGCGATTTAGAACACATGGTCCAAAAGTTAAAATCAACAATAAAACAATAAGAGGTCCCAACAGAGTAGAGATTAAGGTGGTAAACCAGGGGGACTTATCAAACCATGATTGAAACCATCCTTTTTCGTTCTCTCTCTCCCTTTGCCTTTTATCTAAGCGTTCCCTTAGTTTATCCATGGTTTTGGTAATGGTTCCTGAATGATCAATATAAAAGCAACATTCTTCTTTTAGAGCGGCGCATAATCCCCCTTCCTTAAGAAACAGCAAATCTAGGCTGCAACACCATTTCTGAAAGTGAGGTGAGTGATTCCTTTAGTTGAGTTATGGAACTTTCTAATGCTCGAAGGTCGATGTCTACAGCCTGTCTTAAACTTGCATAATACTGGGGTTGTTGTATGAGGGCTGTGGTTCCTGTTCCTATCCCGGCAGATATTCCTAGTCCTAGAAGGACAGCCAATGTGAGGGTTACAGGTTCTCTTTTGTTTTTTGTTTTTCCTACATATTCATCTAAAAAGGATGAGTCTGAATGGTAGATAAGTCTAGGGACTAATTGCACTAACACACAAAAGTCAGCTGAAGTATTAAGAACCTCTAAAGAGACACAAGGGGTGAGCCCCGTGTTACATGTCCACCATCCATCTTGAGGAGGTACAAGATATCCTGAGCCTGAAGGGAGGCTAAAATCATGACAAAGGTGTCTATGGGACTGGGGAGGTGTTCCTATACAAGTACCATTTCCAAAAACCGAGGACAGGGTTAATTTACTGTTCCCTTCTTGCTTCCATCGACATTGATCTGAGGAGGTAGAATTAGTATAGTTGGAGCTATATCCTATAGCATCATAATAAGGGGGAGGGGCAGCATAGCAAAGCCAACATGATTTTGTAGCCTCTGGGTTTGTAGCATTGAGGACCGTAAAGGCTGCCTGCACCAAAGAAAGCATCCTATCCTGAGGAGTCCCAGGCTTAACTGTGGGTTCTTTGGATCCAGAGGTTTCATTAGTCTCATTCTTTGTTGATGTAGTTGAAGGGGCCCGGGGAAGCAAAGGGGGGCCAAGTATGGGATTTGGGCCTATTGATATAGGAGCAGGAGTCTCAATCTTTAGCTTAAGGGTCATTAATATTCCTAAATCATATCCCCTCATGTAAAATCTAACGCCCCAAGAATGACCATTTATCCATTTTTTATCTCTTTTTCCGGGATTACTAAAGGAAATTTTAAGGGGATGACACCATCCTGAACATTTACTCCGGTGTCCGGTATCCTCATTATGAGAATAATTAGCCGTTACAGTAATAAAATCCCAAGTTGAGGTGGGTTTCCAATTAGTATCCCCGGTAGTTTCACATCCCCAGCTTTTGCAATAAAAGTTTTCAGTTCCACCACATTTATAATTCAGAGATCAAGGGCGGTGGAACCCGGGGCATACGTAGAAAGTGAGGATACCAAGCATCATTCTTTTGCCTGCATTTTTGCAACCCGGCCCAAACCAATCAGTTTCCGAAACTTTGGAAGGGGCAGTGTTCATATCATGAGAATCTTCTGTATCCCAATAAGGTGCTCCTGTAGCCAATTTACAAACATCAGGAAAAAGATCTGGCCACCAGGTCCAGGGGGGTGCAGTATGACTAATGGACCAGGTTACATCTCCAGTCTGAGAAATTACCTGCCAAGTTAAACGTTGGGGGAGGTGAGGGCTAAAATCACTTACAGTCAGTAAAGGCAGTAAAACCAAAATTATAAGTCTTAGGTTCGTAGAAGCTTGAGTTTGAGCGGGTTGTCTGTTCTTTGGGCCCGCCATCCTGATGATGCCGTCGCTGGTGCAGCCTTCACATGTGAAGCATGGATCCAGGCAGCGATGCCGTCCACTTTTATGGCCGTTGGGGTGGTGAGGAGGACGGTGTATGGTCCTTTCCATCGAGGTTCCAACGTCTGGGTTCGATGCCGACGGACGTATACGGAGTCTCCGACTTGGAAAGGATGAGTTTCTCCCGGTGTTCCCGGTTGGTAGGCCTTGGCGAGTTGGGACCATATTTCTTTCTGGACCAATTGGAGTCCCAGTAGCCTAGCATATAAGTCAGTGTTATTTTGACAATCAGGTTTTATTTCTTTTCCTAAAGTGAGGAGGGGAGGCGGGGCACCATATAATATTTCAAAAGGAGTAAGATGGTATCGGGAAGGTGTATTTCTAACCCGGAATAGGGCCAAAGGAAGGAGCACCGTCCAATCGGTACCGCCAGTCTCCAAGGACAATTTAGTTAGGGTCTCTTTTAGAGTCCTATTCATTCTTTCTACCTGACCTAAACTTTGGGGTCTATAGGCACAATGTAATTTCCAATCAGTCCCCAAATATCTGGCCACATCCTGACTTACCTGGGCGACGAAGGCTGGACCATTATCAGACCCTATTACCTTTGATGCTCCAAATCGAGGAAAAATTTCTTCTAAAATCTTCTTGGCTACTACAGCAGCTGTTTCTTTCTTTGTTGGGAAAGCCTCTATCCATCCTGAAAAAGTGTCTACAAAAACTAAAAGGTATTTATTACCGTACCTTCCAGGACGCACTTCGGTAAAGTCCACTTCCCAGTAAGTTCCTGGGCGGTCCCCCCGGAGTCTCTTTCCAGTTTCAAGTTTCCCTTTGTGAGCATTTACCTGTTGACATGGGACGCATTCCTGCACAATTTGTTCAGCTAATTTTGTCATTCCAGGGGTTTCGTACCCGGCTTTTTGTAACAAGGCTACCATCTTTTTAGTCCCCAAATGTGTCCATCTGTGCATCTGTTGTAACATGGATTCTGCTTGCTGAGGGGACAAAGTTCCTTTTGTTGTGGCTGGGATGATTTCTTCATCGCGGCCTGGTTTTTCAGGAACTTTATCTGACAGTCCTAAAATGACTTCTCCCGATGCTATTTCTCGGGCCACTTGGTCAGCCATATTATTTCCCCTAATTATTGGGGTATTTCCTTTTTGATGTCCAGGGCAGTGGATGATACTGACTTTAGTAGGAAGCATGAGTGCAGTCAACAAAGCCACGATTTCGTCTTTGTTTTTAATTTCTTTGCCACCTGAAGTTAGTAGCCCTCTCTGTTGGTAAATGGCACCGTGGATATGAGCGGTAGCAAACGCATATCTACTGTCTGTGTAGATGTTTACTTTTTTATTCTCTGCCATCTCTAATGCCCTCGTCAGGGCAATTAATTCAGCTCGTTGGGCTGAGGTCCCTTGTGGTAGTGCCGCTGCCCATATGACTTGTTTTCCGTCTACCACGGCTGCCCCAGTTCGACGCTTACCTTCCTCCAGGAAACTGCTCCCATCCGTGAACCAGGTGAAATCAGCATCAGGGAGGGGCAGGTCCATCAGATCTGGCCTACTGCCGTGTGCTGCGGCTAGTACTTCCTGACAATCATGTATGATGGTGGAGCCTTCCAAGTCAGGATCAGGTAGCAAGGTGGCTGGATTGAGTCCTGTGGCTGGAGCAAACTTGATGCGATCTGAGTTTAGCAACAGGGTTTGGTAATGGGTCATCCTGGCATTAGTTAGCCACCTATCCGGTGGCTGACGGACTACATTTTCCAGGGCATGAGGAGCTGTTATCGTTAGATTTTGTCCTAAAGTTAGTTTGTCAGCATCTTTGACTAGAACGGCCACTGCAGCGATTATCTTTAAACAGGTGGGCCATCCTGATGCCACAGGGTCCAATTTTTTTGACAAATAAGCAACTGGGCGATTCCAGGGACCCAATTTCTGAGTCAATACTCCTTTTGCAATGCCCTTATTTTCGGCCACATATAAATGAAAAGGTTTGGTTACATCTGGCAGTCCTAGGGCTGGAGCTGAAAGTAAAGCTCGTTTGATTTGGTCAAAAGCCCGTTGTTCCTTATCGCCCCAAACGAAAGGAGTGCTGTTTTTGGTTAGGGGGTACAATGGGGCTGCCAGCTCAGCAAACCCTGGAATCCATAGTCTACAGAATCCGGCCATCCCCCCAAATTCTCTAACCTGCCTGGCGTTTTTGGGAGCCGGAATTTGGGCCACCGTATCCTTTCTGCTCTCCGTGAGCCATCTTTGCCCCCCTTTTAATAGATACCCCAGGTAACTGACCTGTTGTTGGCATATTTGTGCTTTCTTGGCTGAGGCTCTATATCCCAGGGTTCCAAGTTCCGTTAACAGTTTTTCAGTACCCTTGATACAATCTTCTTGGGTCTCAGCAGCTAATAAAATATCATCAACGTATTGGAGTAATGTTACCTGGGGATTTGATTCTCTATATAATGCCAAATCCTGATGGAGGGCTTCATCAAAGATGGTCGGGGAGTTCTTAAATCCCTGAGGTAGCCGTGTCCATGTCAGCTGACCAGACATTCCCGATGTTGGATCTTTCCATTCGAAGGCAAAGTAGGGTTGGCTCAGGGGAGAGAGTCTTAAACAGAAAAAAGCATCTTTAAGGTCCAAAACAGTATACCACGTATGTTGAGGTGGAAGAGTGCTCAGGAGGTTGTAAGGGTTTGGAACTGTGGGGTGGAGGTCTGCCACCCGTTTGTTTACCTCTACCGAAAAATTATGGGCTCTGGCCCGAACTTCGGTCCAATAGCTTAGGGTAAGGGAAAGAGGAGTCGTCATAGTTTGTCCCATTGTCGTCCGTCAGAGAAGAAGAATAGACCACAATACAGAAACAGTTAAAACTCCACGAAACACATATACGTATGGGCCACCGCGAGCTCGCTTCAAAACCAAAACTTCTTCAGATGGCAGTTATCACCAAGGGAACTGCCGAAACCGAGTGAAGGGGAGACAGAGTTTGCCTCTCCTTCCAGATTAGCCACCAGGGCGTCCCCTAGGGCTCATGGACGCCGGCTATTAGCACGTCTGCCTAGCCAGAGGTCCGATACAGATTCCATAATAAGCCGATTCTTACGGCTTTCCTCCGATAATGGCCCACAAAGAACAAGGGACAAACAGACAATCAAGCTCGAGCTTACCTGGTACCTCCAACTCCCGATGTTCTTGTGGTCCGGGGCGAGTGGAATCCCAGACGAGCCCCCAAATGTTAGACCTGCGCGGTCTCCTAGGAGTTTCGACTCGCCCAGGAAACAACAAGAGTCGGAAGTCGATGCAAAACGCAAGAGGTTTATTGAAGGCCGGTGCACCGGGGTTCCTTGGTCCTCACGCAGGAGGTCGAAGAAGGAACCCTTTTGGGCGCGAATATGTCAGTTTTATAGGTTCCCACTTCCCCGTATGTAAATTATAGATTTGGTTGTGTTCTCCTGCTGATTGGTCCCGGCTTAGGCTCGGACCAGAGTGGGAACTTGTCCCCAGCTGCCTGATTGGTCTTTGACAGACACCTTTTTTACATTTTGTTATCTCCCTCCTTCTCGGAAGGGGGCCGGACATCCTGGAAATTCACCCATTGTCTAAGAAGCCCCTATTGTCTGGAGAGTTCTTAATCATTAGCTGGAACAATGTCCCTCGAGTCCCACAACTATATATCTCCCTATAGAGAGAGTGTGTATATCTCTCTCTACACACACACACACACACACACACACACACACACACACACACACACAAAAGCAGCCCTCTGTATCTGCTGGTTCTGCATCTGTGGATTCAACCAACTGCTAAAAAGCTAAAAAGCAAAATTTGAATTTATGTGCCAGCAACTATTTACATATCATTTACATTAAATTTACAACTAGTTACATAACATTTACACTGTATTAGGTATTATAAGTAATCCAGAGATAACTTTAAGTATATGGGAAGATGTGCATAGGTTATCTGCAAACCGTATGCCATTTCATATAAGGGACTTGAGCATCCTGGGACTTGGGTATCTGTGGAGGTCCTGGAACCCACCCCCCAGAGATACCAAAGGATGCCCCCCCACCTCTCTCTATATATGAAAACATTCCCAATATGAAAACTTCTATGTCTTTTGCAGCACCCTTGGAAGTTTAATATAGTTTATGCTGTATTTTCTTTTTGACTTTTCCTTTCCTCCTTTCTTTTCCTCTTTTCCCTTCTTCTCCCTACCTTCTCTCTTTGCCTCTTCTTTTTGCGGGGATAAACATCCTGGAATTCTGGTAAGCAAAAATTTCCAGCTAATTACATTTCATTTCTCTAAGAGAGGTATTTATTATATGGTGTGTGCTGTTTCATCAGCTTATTTAACCATAGATTTTTTTTTGAGGGGACATTTTGTGGAAATAATTTTATATGGAAAAAAATTGGGACACTCTGCTCTATTTTAATAAATTCATTCTCTTTTTTTGCTTTTAAGGTATTTTTCAATAATAAAAGCAAAGTAAGTGCTCATTATAAATGACAATTTTACAAATGTATAAAGTTAAAGAGTTACAGTTCTCTTACATTTCAACTAAAGGGGTGCTCCATGAGGGGAGGAACCATGTCTGTCTGATTCACTGTTTTATCCTTTCATCCAGCACATTGCTGGGTACTGAGTAGGCCCTGAATAAATATGTGTTGCATTTTATAAATTTGTACACACATATAATGCATATCTGTTAATCAGAAGCTAAAATATATTTGCAACTATTCTGCATTTAAATGTCATATAGTTCTTATTCAGTGACTCACAATGAATTCATAGTCAGTCTATGTAATGTGAAAGTCCCTGCCTAACAGCAGATGTAATCCAAGGCTTTAGACTGAATTATTGCAAGAATTTATGAATATATTCTCAGAAGCAATGGGCTGCTCAGAATCCCCCTCCCCATAAAATAGAATCCCTAATGTAGGGACCCAGGATTCTATTTTCTGCAACAGTCTTAAGTGCACCTATTTCTCTGCATCATTCATGCCACAGGCAGTGAAGAATATTAGAGACTTTGAAATCACAGACCTGAATAATTGCTATTCTGTCTATAGGGGGAATCAGTGTTGGCAGCTGCCTTCTAATTTAAAACCACATTACCCTGTATACTGTCTGTGACAGGTCATAATTTAAATTTATTTTGATAACTAGTTCTTTAAATTTGAAAATAAATTCATGGAAGCTATTAAATGTTCGAATAGCATGGAAGAGAATACAATAAAAACAAGTCTAGAGACCCCTACCCACCTAGCCCACCCTTTCCAGAGGCAAATGCTCTAACAGTTTCCTTCCAAAATTTTTTTGATCACAGATTTAGCTTCCAAGATTGTTTTCTGGGAGAGAGTTAAACAGAGACATACAGAGAAAACACATAACAGGAGATCATTAAAAAAAAGAAGAAAAAAGAAAATGGAGCCCTCTAGTTTCCATATATCAAGTTGGGAAATAGAGATTAAAATACATACACTCATTTGTACTCCAGGCCTCCTGCTTTCTGTATTCTCCATGGGGATGTTGAGAATCCCAGCCTATCTTTTGTGAATGAGAACTCATGGGATGGGTGGTTTCTTGTCTATTGCCCTGGTGGTCTGTCATTTGATCACCCCTCCAGAGACTGAGTCATGTTAAAAAAAATTCCGGGCTTCCCTGGTGGCGCAGTGGTTGGGAGTCCGCCTGCCGATTCAGGGGACGCGGGTTCGTGCCCCGGTCCGGGAGGATCCCGCGTGCCGCGGAGTGGCTGGTTCCGTGAGCCATGGTCGCTGAGCCTGCGCGTCCGGAGCCTGTGCTCTGCAACGGGAGAGGCCACAATGGTGAGAGGCCCGCGTACCGCAAAAAAAAAAAAAAAAAAAAAAAAAAATTCCCTACCTCACTGGTAACTGTCTTGTTTCATATGGATAAAGGATGTTCTCAGTATGATAATGGCAGGTGGGGTGATACGGATTTGGAACTGGACAAGTGTGTGTGTGTGCTTTCTTTAAACGAGTGGTTCACAATGGAAGCAATTTTGTCTCTCCAGGGGCATTTGGCAATGTGTCTGGAAACATTGTTGATTGTCATGACGGGGTGGGTGAGTACTGCTGGCACCTAGTGGGTAGAGGCCAGGGATGCTGCAACATCCTACGAGGCATAGGACAGCCTCTCACAGCACAGAATTATCTGGTCCAGAATGCAATACTGCTAAGGTTGAGGAACTCTAAATTAGCTGTTTTGCCATTTGTTCTTTTGGGGACAATGATTTTCATTCGGAGAAACAACTCAAAATAAGCAATAACGTCAACAGCAATAAAATCCTATGCAGTTTTCCACTGGGTTTACAGTTCAGGTTCTTGAACCTTGGAACATAATGGAAGAATTTGGGGTCTTACTAGTTCATCCAGAAAATACTTTTTTCATAGCATTATCTACCCTTAGCCTTTTCTCTTTCTCTCTTTCTAAATAACCTTTCTGATTATATTGCCAATGGGAAAAAAGCAACATATTGCAGGGAGATGAAACTTGAATAGCAGGGAATAATATCAAATAAATATTCTATATCTGTTTGAAAAATACTAAAAAAATAGATAGCAAGCCCCATGTTCATTTTCCTTTGCTGAGTTTTATTACCAGCTATTCTTTATCTGGTTGTGACCAGAATCTTTACACAGATACCCTCTTTCAGTTAAGTGGTGCTATATAAATCCCTTTCAGGGGGTGAAGCCTGACAACTGTGTTCTGGTGGGTTAATTATATTTAATCTGCTCATTTCTGAATGTCATCACAGATTAAAGCATGTGAAAAATTAAATAATGTGAGATTGCATTGACTCTGGGTTAGAAGATTCTTGACCCATAGTAAATCCTGCCTTTGCTTCATTTTGGAGCATTTTGTTGGCATAGAGGAAAATGTGAAATATTGAACACTTAAAGTTGTCTTAATGAAGGGAATTAGATTGTTGGATCTGCAGTAAGGTGGTTTAGAGGGTGTGGAATACATCCCCTTGAGTTGTTGATGAGGAAGTGGAGACTCCAACAGGTAAGTGGCTTGGCCTGGGTCACAGGTCATGGTGATCCTGAGGCTAGAGTCCAGCCCCGCCCTCCCCCCCCCCCCCCCCCAATCTGAGTCCACTGCTCTTTTGGCACTATTTCTGTGCAGGAGTTCATAATTATCACCATGTGACCAGAGCTGCCCAAAGTGAAATATGCCAAGGTCAGACCATAATATCTTGTATGTGTTCATCACTTTAGATTATTCAGGCTACTTTCACATATATTATCTCATGTCAGAAACAACCTTATTACATAAATAGAACAAGAATTATCTCAGTTGATCAGAAGAAATAGAGATGTTAAGTAACTTATGTGAAGTTAAATAACAATAAGAAATAGACGCAGATGTCCCAGTTCAGGACTCTCCTCTCCAGTTCCCTGCAGGTTTACTGTAGAGGTAAACAGTTCTGCACTGGTGTAAAAATAGCTGCTCTCTATTGGTTGCTTACTGTGTGTCTGGTACTGTGCGAAGTGTATGCATCAGCCCATTTATCCCACACAATAGCTCTAAGAGGTTGGTATGATTTTTAATATTATTTGTGTGATGAATAAACTGAGGTTTAGTGAGGTTTTGTAACCTGCTTAAGTTTGCACTATCAGTAAGTTTAGACTAAGATCTGTTCCAATCCAGAGGCCATACATTAACAATTATACTGTTCTACCAGCATTGTTCAGTATGGTTTTTCTATGGCTATTTTGTGACCAGTACAATTTCTTGATTGGAATAGCTATTGCACATCTAATTTTATGCATTGATATTCTGATTTTTTAAAAAAAATAGACTTTTTCACCCTTATTTGTAGCTGATGTTGGGGAGAATGGAGACAATAGGTTAAGGTAATTTTCTCTCTTTCTCCTCCGTATTTACCCAATACCTCCTATCCGATTTTCCTCCCTCAGCATACCTGCATTTACACATTCGATCTAACCTACCCACTGCAGATAGAGCAGGCTTTCTAGGAAAGAAATCTGGTTGTGTCACTACTTAGGAGCCTTTAATGGATCACCCATAACGTAAAACACAAGATATTCTAAGATCTGTTCCCTGCTTTATAATGCAATTTTGTCTCTTGCCAATCTACCACAGACTCTGCTCTAGCCATCCTGAAGTTTGGTTAGTTTCCCAGTGACACATGCTGCTTCATGTGTGTGCATTTTCCTGTTCTTCAGATGACATCTCCACACTGCTACCTGCTTCCTTCCCAGCCCCAATCTGGCCCTTATTTAATTCTTTTTGTTTAAAACTCCCTTCAAGAATATTGCTTCTGAGCTCCCAAAACAGTCAAAACATGGTTCTATCATGGCCCCTATCACTGTCATTGATAACTGACTTTCCTTCTCGACTATTTTATGAGCTATTTGGTAGAAGGCACCATTTTTTATGTGTCTTTATTTCCCCAATGCTTAGCTCAGTTCCTGGCATATAATGGCAAGCCAATAAAGTTGAATGAGCATGGTAATATCACAAGAATTTGGGGATTGAGTAGATATGGAAAGTAAAGGAGAGAGAAGAGTGAAAGATGATTCCAAGATATCTCCTTTGGGTAACTGGGAAGATCTTTATGATATTAACTGGAACAGGAGACTTAAGAGAACGATAATGAATCTGGTTGTGAGAAGGAAAGTTGGTAAACTTGGGTTTGCTCATGACCAAAGAATAGCAATCTTCAACCAACTAAATAATATGTAACTAGC
Organism: Stenella coeruleoalba; assembly: GCF_951394435.1. NCBI lineage: Eukaryota > Metazoa > Chordata > Mammalia > Artiodactyla > Delphinidae > Stenella > Stenella coeruleoalba. Next base: position 90,897,456 of record NC_137150.1, read on the forward strand.
AGAGTAGTTAGAAATTTAGGTTTTGGGACAAAAAACTTGAAAAGGCTCTGTTATCCTTTGTAACTGTAAAATAAATAGACCTTAAGTGCCTCTTCAATGCATGTGTTTATGCAAATGAAAGAGTGGGCTGACTTCCTTGCTCAGACTGCAGGTTTTCTTCTATTACCTTTTTGATATTGCTCATGCAGAAGTAGAAATTGACTCTACACTTATGAGCAACTGTTCTGCAGCAAGTGAGTACACTTTATGAGTTTGGCTGAAATGGAATGCTGTGTACAAATGGAATGTTTTTTGGTAGCTAAATGGCTCTTAATAACATTGTGTAAATATCATTCATTGAATTAGCGAACTAGGAGTAGTTTGCTTTAAGATGCTTATGCCTTTAGTTTATAAGCCTTATTATTTAAGCAGAAAATTTGTTTATGCAACTGGACTTTCTATTCTCAAAGTCTGAGTTGGGGACCCAGTGTAGACTGGAAACGAAGAACAGAGAATAGAGTCCTGTGGTGAATAAACTCGCTTTGTAAGAATTATACAGATAAAGCAGAAGGGCAGATAGTATACAGTTAGTGATTTTGCTTTTTCTGGAATGGACCTGCCTAGTTACTTCACTACTATTTTATCTCCGACATGCATGCATACCTTTTGGCAAAGTGTAGCCATTATGATTTTTAGTTCCACAAGGATTTTGAAAATACAGAATGCCTCTCTGGCAGAGGGGCTAGTTAGCAGAACTTAGAATTCTCTTAACAGAGAACTTACTGTGCATGCAGTTTAAATAGAAGAAAGGTAAGCTCATTGCTGGGAAGTAGAACTCTGTCAGGCAAGTGCTGGACAGCAACAATATTTTTGCTTTCCCAGGTCTTCCTGGGAGCACTTCACTGAGAAATCACATATGAGTATTCTGAAGTAGGGCATGTGTCTGTTGTGGGCTGAATCATGTCCTTGCCACAAGTTATCTGTTGAAGTCCTGACTTTCAAAATGTGACTGTGTTTGGAGATAGGGTGGTTACAGAGGGAATTAGGTTAAAATAAGGTCCTTAGGGTGGGCTTTAATCCGATAGAAGAGGACATTTGGACACAGACACACATAGAGGGAAGACTGTGTAAAGATACAGGGTGAAGCCAAGGAGAGAGGCCTGGAACAGATCCCTCCCTCACAGCCCTCACAAGGGTTCAAACTGAAGACAGTTTCATCTTGAACTCCTAGTCTCCAGAACTGTGAGAAGATAAGTTTGTCTTGTTTAAGCCACCCAGTGGTACCTTGTTGTGGTAGCCCTAGCACACTAAAACAGGGTCTTCTCATCTTTGCATCCTCAGGCCTTAGTGTGTGGCCCGGGATATAGGAAGTTCTCAATAAGCATATTTGTATCAAAGGAGTAGAAAAAGGTCATTCTTGTCTTTGTAAAAGGATTAGCACAACTTGGAGGAATGTGCATAATCCACAAGCTATTATCCATTTAAAAAAATTCACCAATCAGCCAACAGATACCACAGCTTTAGGTGTTTGGTCTTATAGTGGGTCCTGTGTGTTGGTTGTGCTCAGAAGAGTGGGCATCAGCCCTGCTTTCAAAGAGCTCATTGCCTGGGTTTCTTCATCCTGGAAAAGACTTAATGAACAGTCTCATGGTAGCCTCATCTGCAAAGGTGGTCCTCCCTCTTTATTCCCTAGCTCTGTCTGTATCAATAATGGTACTTTTTTTTGGTGGTGTGGGGGTCATCAGTCATTTAAATTATAGCCCCATAAACACATACATTCAAATTTTCCTGCCAGTAGGTAGAGAAGTAGGCTGGCATAATTGGGGATTGTTTTTGGCCTGGGTTCCAGGCCAATGATCAAATGATCATTAGTGTCCACTGGGATGTAAGTATCCACTATACATTTGTCAGTATCATTTTAGTGTTCTTTATTTAGACTTGCAGCAAAAGAGAATATTTACCCTGTGCATGAACTTTAACTGAATTTTCTATGGAGTTGAATCGAGCATGAAATACACAAGGCTGAGTTTAAGTTGGACCGAAAATCTTTTCTCACTTTGAGAGCTGGTAAATTCTCTCTAGCCATCCCTGGATACATCGACATTTCAGTCCTGCTTTCTGGGAATGAGAATTATTCTTCAGTGCAACATTCTCTATGTAGCACATATTTTGGTGACCCTTTATAGCTGCTGCAACAACCCAAGGCAGTGAATGTAATTGTGCTGAGGCATACTACCTCCTTGTTTTCATCAGTGTTCCTCTTTTGATCCACTTTCTCCTGTTCTTTTCTTACGAATGTTGTGTGTAGAGTGGGTAGATGTTGAGAGGGCTTGGAACTTCTTAATGGCTTTACAATTTCCCAACTTACCTGTTTCTTAACTCTGTTCTTTCTTTGTGTCTCTGTGACTCTTATCCTAAGCATATTCACTGAAGGATGTTCTCTGCTCCGTGCCCTGCTGCTGTGTGCCCTGACACTGCCACTTCTCCACACTGCCATTCCAGCCCTCCGTTTTGGGAGTTTAGCCTTGTCTGCTTCATCATCAGCCGTTTCCTTTCCTTGTATGCTCTGCATTTCCTTTCTTTGTGTTGCCTGTTACCACACTCTGTTTACATTCTCTGGACTTGCCTGCCCTCTAACATATGATTTAGCTCACTCTAGAGGCCTGGGCATTGGATAACTGGTTTCACATACTCTGTGGTCCCACTTATTTACTTGTTTCTTTTATAAGTAAAACAGAAGCTTATCTTTTGCTTAGGCAACTTCACTCTTGAAATGGGAAAAGATCTACTTTGTGGCAGCACCTGCCAGGAAAATTATCTTCTCAACCCACAAAAAAAAAAAACCTTTTATGGTGTTCCCACATTTTCAAGAATACCTGTGGTTGATAGATATCAAATCACACAGAAGATTAATCTAACATGTTTCTAGACCTGCATTTTCCAATGTGTGTTCCCAGAAGCATTAGTTCTGTAATTTTTTTCCTTAAAAATTATAATCACAGATAATCTCATGTCATTCTCCTCTCTCATTCACCTCACTCCTGCTCCATGAACACAGAGACTATGCCCATCTTGTTCTGATGAATGCATAGTACCTAACACAGAGCCTGGTGAGTAATAAATATGCAATAAAAGCTCATTACATGAGAATTCATACATAAAGAAATGAACAATAGCCCTGTGAAGTACACAGGCTTTTCAAAGAGGCCAAGATTATTTGCTAATATCACACACCTGTTAAATGATGAGCAAACTAGAGTTTAAGCCTTTGTGATTGAAAGTTTAGGGTCCAATCATGTTCATTGATTGGCTGTCTCCCTCTCCTGCCACGTACTTCTGTTGAGAAAATTACTAAATAATGGGGAAAAAACTGAGAATAGTCATGGAGCATGAACTGCACAAATAATAGATAAATTTGTTATTTTTTGTACATGAGAAATGAGCAGACCAAATATAATGTCTGTGAAGTATGTAAAAAACAGATTGGAGAAGGCCTTGAATGTTAGGGTAAAAAAATCCAAACTTTATTTGGGAGGTAATGATCTGCCTTTGAAGGTTTTGGAACAGAGAAATGGTATTTATAAAACAGAACTTTGCAGTGAAGAATGTGAGGATGTTGTTTCAAAGGGGAATGGAAGGGATGTCCACTGAGGGATATACTGCTGTTTGATTATGTGGTTGGTCACATCATATCCTTCTTGTTCTTGGTGTTAAAATGATGAAAGAAGGAGAGTCCAGAACAAGAAGAGCATGATCCGTATTCTTCTAGTCCTCTTGTGACTTCCTAAGGTTGTCTCATAACCTCTCTGGGTTTTTCCAGCCAGTCAGGTAAACAGTTCGTACTGGATAATCTCTTAGCTTCTCGTTCTAGCACTGGTGAAAGTGCTAAGCACATAGCATGCACTAAAGAAATATTTATTTGTTAAATGAATTAGTGAAGAAGTGAATGAATCTGACTATGACTATGTGATACATTTTCCACCTTTTAATATTTATAGTTCCTTGCAGAAGTCGTGAAATTTCAGAAAAGTACGAAGAAGGAAACAAAAGTCACACATAACCCCATCATCCTGAGACAACCATGATGAACATTCTCATGCATCTCCCTTCCATCCTTCTTTCTCTGTCTTATTTCTTCCACCGTACCTTTGTAAAAATGTTTGTTATGAATTTCTTGGGGGTGATTAATATATTCTCTATGTGAAACATTTGGAAACTCCAAGAAGAAGAAAATATTTCTTTAGAATAAAAAAATGTATATAATCACAGTAATATGTCCCTTTTGCCCCCACCAGGATGCTGCGGGTGGTGGGAGCTAGTCACAGAGCTCTCACCGCTGCCCCTCACTGCTGACCACATGCCCCGTCTCTCCATCACAATGTGCCTGAGAGGCCCATTGAAGGAGGCGACAAGTACACCTAACCATCTGCCTTTCCCTAAGATGTCACCAAACCCTGCATCTTCTTTTTTCTCAATCACTTCAAGCCTCCCAAGCCTGCCAGTCCATCTTGCAGCCCAAGACCCTTATTCTCATGGATTAAATGTGACGACATTCGCTGATAAGCCACAGTCTCCCTCCCTTCCCAGCTCTTCCATTGCACGTTCTGCAATCATGGAGTGTGTACAAATCAGGAGAGACTAGGTTTTACTGTGGTGACAAATCAAACACACATACACGCAGACACACACACTCACACCCAGAAACACCACTGGCCCTCACAAAACAAAAGCTCATTTCTCACTTAATCTTTATGGTCAACATTGGTTGGCAAGGAGTCCATTCTACATAGTCACCCAGAGAAGCAGCTGACAGAGGCTCCAGTCTCTTATCAAAAACATCTGGCAATAAAGCCTTCTTGGCGGCCTCAGAAGAGTAAGAGTGAAATGAGAGAATTGCACATGGGCTTTTCACTGCCTCAGCCCAAAAGTAACATGGGTCATGTCTCACATTTCTTTGCCAGAAATATTCAGATGTCCCTGCTTAAGTAGAATGGGGTTGAGAAGTCCTGTCTTCCAAGTGGCTGAAAGGGGAGGTGAATGATATTTCTGATCACCAGTAAAAACTATCTCAGTCTGTAATTTAAAAAAAATACCCCATCTTCAATCTCTTCTCTTAAATTTCTCTTCAACTTCTTGTACTAAGAGAATCTGGCTTTTCCTAAAGCTTTTTCTCCTGTACCCCATATACTCCTGGACTTGTAGGCAAAGTAATGTATTCTTTGCTCACTGTTTATTCTTCCAGAATGTGGCTCTCCCTTGCTTTCCTTGCTTCTTCCCACAAATCTCAGTTCCTTTAAAACACATGCCGTCTGACCGGACCATCTGATACCCTTCCTTGTTGCAGCCATCAGCTGTCCTCTGGTCACCTTGCCTCCTGTTCTCCCTCCCACCTGTCCCACTCTCCCTCCCTACACCTCCCACACACAAACACAGGTTCATGGAAGATTTTAGCACTTTCTCTACTTTGGTTTACTGTATTTTTCTCCTTTATGGATTCTGTCATCAAGCTTGGTGATTTCAGTATCCACAAGGATAATTCATTCTGTGCCTTATTCTTGACTGCTTCATCCCCAACTGTTTTGTCTTTTCCTCACCTCTGACATCTATTTTCTTTTCTTTTCTTTTCTTTTTTTTTTGTGGTATGCGGGCCTCTCACTGTTGTGGCCTCTCCCGTTGCGGAGCACAGGCTCTGGACGCGCAGGCTCAGCGGCCATGGCTCACGGGCCCAGCCACTCCGCGGCATGTGGGATCCTCCTGGACCGGGGCACGAACCCACGTCCCCCACATCAGCAGGCAGACTGTCAGCCACTGCGCCACCAGGGAAGCCCTGACATCTATTTTCTTGATCACACTCTAGGCCTTTGCTTCCCAAACCTCAATTTTGTGCATCTTATTTCCTGGACGTCGCTTTGTTTTTCCATTTCAATCCCCTTGTTATGGGCTGAATTGTGTTCCTCTAAAGTGCTGACTCTGAAGTCCCAATCCCCAGTACTCAGAATCTGACAGTATTTGGAGATAGGTCTACAAAGGTGATTACAGAGGTGATTAAGTGTAAATGAGGTCATTAAGGTGGGACTAATTCAATAGACTGGTGTTCTTATAAGAAGAGGAAATTTGGACACAGACACACAGAGGGAAGACCCTGAGAAGATACAGGGAGAGAGGATGGTGATCTATAAGTTAAAGAGAGAAGACTTCGTAGAAACCTGATCTTGTACTTTCAGCCTCCAGAATTGTGAGAAAATAAATTTCTCTTGTTTTAGTTACTCAGTCTGTGGTATTTAGTTATGGTAGCCCATGTTGACTAACATAGCTCGCTGATAGCACCGTGCTCTCACATCTTCCCTCAGATCGGATTTCATGGCCCCACATCATAATCATGGCCTCTCTACACTTTTGTTTTTGTGGTGCCTCATCTTTTTGTTATATTTTATAAGTCCTGCTTGGACTTATAATTGGACTCTGATTAGATCCCGCTCTCCACTTGGATAAAGCCCGTGGCCAAACAGCTGAGCACGGCTAAAGGAAAACAACACTCATTTAGTACCTATGGGAGCATCTCACATTCAACATTTACTCTCTTCTTCCCGAGAAGACTGTTTTTTTTGGTTTTTTTTTGTTTTTTTTGTAGTACGCGGGCCTCTCACTGTTGTGGCCTCTCCCGTTGCGGAGCACAGGCTCCGGATGCACAGGCTCAGCGGCCATGGCTCACGGGCCCAGCCTGTCTGCGGCATGTGGGATCTTCCTGGACCGGGGCACGAACCCGCGTCCCCTGCATCGGCAGGCGGACTCTCAACCACTGCGCCACCAGGGAAGCCCCGAGAAGACTGTTTTACAGCATCAGGTTAGTCCTCATACTTGCACTCCCCTTTACAGTCTCAGCCAATGATCTGCCTCGTGATTTAGGGCCAGAATAGTGGTAACCAAAACAGTACCCCCGATCCTCCCTCAGCAAGTATACCAGCTTCACATACTCTGTAGTCTTATCTGTGAAAATGGGTTCCTGCAACTGTCCCCTTTCTCTCCTGCATCAATGCCCTTCCCTCCTTTCTGCAGGATCATTCCTATCAGCATGTCTGTATGCCCTAATACTTTATTACAGTAGGCTTTGCTGGTTTGTGGTTACAAGCCCTGAAATCTTAATGTACAGAACAGTGATTTATTTCTTGCTTATACAGCATTAAGCAGGTGCTGGATGACTCTTTAGAGCAGCTCTCCCCTATGAGAGTGACACAGGGATTCTGGTTCCTTCAACTTGTGAGGTCAATACATGGCTCTAGGGTCCCCATGGCCAGGAAAAGAGAGTGGAAGGTGGCATAAACAGAGTTGGAAAAAGAAGCTTTGAAGAACAACATATAAATTTTTTTTTAAGGGAAAGCTGTTTTAGAGATAAACATTTAAAAATCCAAGATATTTTAAATTTAACTGTTTACTATCCACTATGTGAGATTTCACCTACCACTGATAAATAAAATAAGGATGATGATCTCCTTTGCATGCAGTAGACACATGAATGGGATTTTCTCTTTCATTGTGTGTGTGTGTGTGTGTGTGTGTGTGTGTGTGTGTGTGTTCTCCATAGAATCTATAGCAGTATACTCATCTTATTCTTGGGAGAGCAAAGGTGATTTCATTCAGTAAATATGCAATTGAGAGGGAGGGATTGTTCATCTGGGTTAAATTTTCTTTTCAGACTCTGCAGAATCAGGCATAAAAATCATCTGAATTCATGTATGAAAGGAAACTATTTGCTGTCCATATTGTCAGAGTGAGGGCAATGTATTTGTTTATGCTTGTGCATACCTGCTTGGGGTTTTTAATAGGCATTCATGTCACTCCAGACTAACCTTTGGTTTTAAGAACCCAGCTGCATGTTTATAAATATGTCCTTCAAAATTGACAGAACTAACAAAGAAGCATATGGTATATGATTTCCTTTTGTTACATAATAAACCACTCCAGAACTTACTGGCTTAAGACACTTGTTTATTTTGTTCATGATTCTGTGGGTTCGTTTGTTCTTTTGGTCTCACTGGACTAAGTTACGTGTCTGCAAGCAGTTGTCTTTCAGCTAGGTAGCTCTGCTTCTGAGGGTTGGCTGGCTGTAGACTGGGTGGCAGTGGAGATGGCTAAGCCAGCGTCTCTCATCCGCCTGCAGTACAGCCCAGGTGTGTTCACACAGAAGTAGGCAGGATCCCAAGAAAGAGTGGAAGAATGTAGGGCGCTTCGACTCAAGGCATGGAACTGATACACTCTGAGCTCTGCCACATTCTATTGGCCAGACGAAGCACAATGTCAGGCCGTATTCAAGGAGTGACGGAATAGATTCCAACTTTTTTGTGGCAAGAGCTGCAAAGTCAAATGCAAACGGATATAGGAAAAGGAAGAGAAATGATTTATGGCCACTTAGTAACCTACCACATCGGACAGGCACTTGAGAAGTGCAGCACGAGATCTTTGAAATCTGTTCCTTCACCTAGTACTAGCCAGCGAGGAAAACAAAGGTCAGAAATAACTGTTTGAAAACAAGGCTTCCTAAATATTTCTCCATTGCTTGCCCAGTTCTGCTGTCACTATTAAATACAGAACTTTAAGAAAATAGTCATTCTTTTAAAACTAAAAGCTTCAGTTTTTGAGCTCATTTATTTTCCTGTGGAAATAGTTTTTCTGAACGAGGAAGTGTGTTGGCTGCACTGAGAAGGACCAACATCTTGTCCCCATGGTAACAAAATTTTGAATTCTCCAAGTGTTCGCCACGTGGTGTTTTGAAACCCAATAGCCACATAGTACTGCATTATATAACGTGACGACGGAATCTACACACACTGCACGTACAGGGACAGTGAGTGGGCTCATAGGTGCAATTTGGTATCAGATCAGAATTATGGCCTATGAAATAATAAGAATATGGTTATATTGCTGAAAATAATAATAATAAAAGTAATCTTTCTTGTAGGAGATACTTGGATAACTCTGTTATCTTAGAAAAGTACTCCTTTCAGCAACATAGGAATAGACTGCATTTTAACGCTTTTAAGTACATTGTAGGCATCAAGCTTACATGCTCATGTGCAAATACACAGGAACATACACACACATGTGCATGTGCATAACTGTTGAGCTCTGAATTTAAACAAAAGTGCAGCAACTGTAACAGGCCTGCTATTAGTTACTGGAGTATTTGAAATGATGACTCTTGTCCTGACTTACTATATTCTTTTAAAGAAGATGTTTAAGAAGTATAATGTCTGAGTCATAAGATATTTGTGTGGGTGGTTGCTTTTCCATGGTAATTGTTCACTCTCCTAAACCCCTATCTTAGTAAGTGTCACTAGGGCTTTTAAAAATTAGAATTTAGATTCAAATCAAGCTATATCTCTATGTAGTGATTTGGGGTATATAAATGATAGATTTAATATCTGTGTCTATGACTTTTGTTAAGCTGCATAGGAACCATGAAAGAACAGATTTCTGCTCACTGTGGTAGCTGAATGGCTGCTGTTGCTGCTAGGACTGTAAAGCAATTTTCTATTGTAAAACCCATGGTAATAGAATGCAGGGAAGGTGGATTCCTAGGGGGATTGAGGAGGGGATGCATGTGGGATGTTTTTGAATGAGTCACTGGACAGGATTGGAAGCATTCTTCAGATTAGAGATAAGAACTAGTGCTTGGAAAAGCAGACATGGGCTTTGAACTGAGAAGAGAGAGGTCTTCGGGACCCTAGGAGGGATCCTGGGATGATGTCTTCCATCTGAAGGGAATACAGAAAGTTTGGAACCTAGATCCTGATACTAACTGCAAATAGTAGGTTAATAAGACAGGCCTGTCATCAGCTGGTGTAATGATTAAAGAACTCAATGGAAGCAACATGTTTTAAAAACTGTAAAGCAATGCACGAAGCTCTTTCCTCTTCACTGGGGGCCCACAGAGGGAGAAGTGAGTTAGAAGGTAGGTGGAGTGTTAAAAAAGAAAACACTGTTGATATGCACTTTCCTTCCCCAAACTGCAGAAGGGCCGGCTCCCATAGGGCTTGGAAATACAGGTCTGAAGAGGGAATACTGAGTGGAAGAAGGGGGATCTATGTACCTTCTCAGTGTGCCTCTCAGGTCACTTGGCAACTGGATGTTGGTTATCTTAGGAGAGGGAGTTTATGCTCAGGAAAGATCTCCCTTGTACTTGGATTCCTTGGGTCCTCATTTGTAATCCATCCTACATAATCTTCTGAGTTTCTATCCACCATATGTCATTTATTTGTCTATCCACCATATGTCATTTATCCACCATTTATTCCTCACAATCACTCTAGGATGAATATATTTATGGGTTGCCCTCCCCAAATTCAAAAATCCAGAAAGCTCTAAATTGGAAAGTTCTTTTTGTAATTTTGGTGACAACACCTAACTTGAACTGCCAGAAAACTGTTAATAAATTTTATTTTTCTCATCTAGTAGATTACTGATACTTCATTTTTCTGAAGGAATATCAATATGTTTGCTTACTAATTGCTGTCCCAAACATTGTGAGTCTGGGACATTATAAAAAATTCTGAAATCTGATCCCAAGGATATCAGGTAAGAGACTGCGGACATGTATTATCTCTAGACTAAAGATTGAAACTGAGGTCCAATGAGGCTAACTGCTTGGTTTAAGGTCACATAACCAGGAAACAATGGATTTCAACTCAGGTATATTGGAATGGTGGTTTCTTTTTCAACCAAACTGTAACCAGTTTCAGTGAATTCTTTGTTTTTGAGTCAGAGAGTTATTTTGATGCACCACTTTTAAAAGAATAATGAAAAATGTCTTTGAGAGCTGCAGCCTTAGGCAAGCACTCACCATCGATCCATCACTCACACTGTAAAGACGGAGAAACCTTCCATTGTTCTTTTAGCTTGCAGAAGCCTGTTCATTCCATACGCCTTTCTCTCTAGCATTAGTCCCTGGATGACGTACTGGCTTCCTGTCATCTTAAGCTGAATATCTTCTTAGCAACACAAATAAAACATGGTGAGGACAAAGCAAGTTCCAAACACAATCCCTGGGCCCTCAGTATGTGAAATCTAAACCTTGTGATCATTGTCAGTCTTTCCAGACCTCGTTCTTCATCTCAGTCTGTTTCTATGTTCTCTTTTCTTCGTTTTACACACTCCATGAAAGAGGGTTATACGATGCCATCTCTACTCTTTACCTGCTTCCTTTTAAAGGGCTGAGTTTTCCTTTTCTCCCAATCATTTGCCAATTTTGGTAGATCAGGTGATTTAGTTGATTTAGTGGTGCATAGTCAGGATTCCATGATTATGGTTGTATTTATTTTAGAAATGGAAAAGTGTGTGAGGCAGATGTCATCTGTCTTAGTCAGCTTGGGCCGCTGTAACAAAATACAATAGACTGGATGGTTTAAACCACAGACATTTTTCACAGTTCTGGCTGCTGGGAAGACCGGTATCAAGGTGCCCGAAGATTTGGCTCTTGGTGAGGATCTTCTTCCTGGTTTGCCTTAGTCCCAGGGCCATCTTCTCGCTGTGCTCATGTGGTGGAGAGACAGAGAGAGCTCTGGTCTCTCTCTTTTTCTTATAAGGACACTAATCCTGTCATGGGGCCCCCACCCTCATGACCTCATCTCCAAAGGTCCCACCTCCAAATACCATTACACTGGACTTAACGGCTTCAACATATGAATTTGGGGGGACACAATTCAGTTCATAAAATCATCTATTTACTATAACACATTCTTTTAATATTTAAAAATTCTACATAAATGTATACATAGCATTGGATTGGTAAGCAAAATGTTAGATTCTGGTTCCTGCTTTGCTATTGGAAGAAAAAAAAAAACACCTTAATACAATATACCCCAGTTAAAATAATTTTGTCAAGTCTGAACACTATGTTACATGTATAACAGAGCAACACAAAAGTAATAATATCTCTAAAGTATACTACAAAGACTTTTTTGTAACTTCACTTTTTCTTACTAGTTAGTGATTTATCCATCTTTTCTGAATTGCTACAAGTAAACATTTTCCTAGTTTCACAGATTTTGGAGTCATTTTTTCAGCTTCTGCTCAATGGATATTTCTATGGTAGATAATAATTGCCTTTTGATCTCCCCCTCTCTATCTCTCTCTCTCTTTTTTTTTTTTGGCCACGCTGTGTGGCTTGCAGGATCTTAGTTCCCTGACTTGAACCTGGGCCTCAGCAAAGCTCCAAGTCCTAACCCCTGGACCACCAGGGAATTCTCTGCTCTCGTTTTCTTTTGCTCCCTTTTTAGGTAGCTCTGACTTTGCTCTTTTGGGGGAGAATTGATAGTGATAGCGCAGTGGCTATAAGTGTTTAAAAACAAGTGAGATGAAAGTCCTATATTTTCAGAATATAATTTCTATACAATTTGCAGTTTCAAAATTGAACATTGACATGATCCCCTTTCTAAAACAAAAAAAGGTATAAAATTCCCAGTGCATGTGTTTAAAAAAATTCTTTCATTTCATAGCTGGCAAAAATCATGCCAGATATTTAATTTTTTTTTTTTTTTGCTAAAAGACTGTTCTAAAGTAGCCCTGACTAAAAAAAAAAAAAAAAAGTGGTTCTGAAGAACCTAGGGGCAGGACAGGAATAAAGACAAGAATGGACTTGAGGACATGGGGAGGGGGAAGGGTAAGCTGGGACGAAGTGAGAGAGTGGCATGGACTTATATATACTACCAAATGTAAAATAGATAGCTTGTGGGAAGCAGCTGCTTCCCAGGGAGATCAGCTGGGTGCTTTGTGACCACCTAGAGGGGTGGGATAGGGAGGGTGGGAGGGAGACGCAAGAGGGAGGGGATATGGGGATATATGTATACATATAGCTTTGTCGTACAGCAGAAACTAACACAACATTGTAAAGCAGTTATACTCCAATAAAGATGTTAAAAAAATAAATAAATAAAGTAGCCCTGAATATGTCTTTTCAAAGTGTATAAAGAAATAAAACTGTCATCTATTGGGGTTCGGTGTGACTTTGTCCTTTGTCTTTTCTGTCACACTAGCCTGCAATCGTTTGCTTTAGCTTGGCCCACTTTTCAGAGATGTGATTGTGTGGGTTTCAGGGCGCTGTCAGCTCTCCTTTCCCCAGATGCTGTGGGCCAGCTCGAGGCCTCCGGACACCTCTGACAGAGGCAAGTCCCAAAGTCGATAACTCTGAAGAGGCTGCTGATCGCAGGACGGATGACAAGATGTGCTGAGCCTTTGGGACAGACATGGCAGGACGTTACTATTAAAAGACATACCTGCTGTTGAAGGAGGGGAGGGAAGCAGATGTGAGGGCAAGATTCAGGTGACAACCTGGGCACTGCAGAGATACAGGAGGTTATGGAGGAGGGAGAAACGTAAGTTGGCATCTGGCAGTATGTGCAGAGGCGAGACCTGAGTGTGGGCAGTGGAAATGGCAGCTTTCAAAGATTTCTGACCTTCTGCCTGCCAACTTGGAATTAGATTTCTTGATGGAGGGGGAGGAGGAGGGAAGGGGTGAAAAAGGCAGATGCCAAGAGAGATTATTGACCTGGCAACCAGACAAAAGGCTACTGTGGCTGGCACGCAAGGCAGAGAAGGGCAGAGTGGTGTAGCTCATAGGTGTAATCCAAAGGGCTGAGTGCCAGAGTTTCAGCTGCTAGAGAGTAGCCTGAGGTGGCCTCTTCTGTTGACAGGAGAAAATAATCAGTACAGCAATAAAAGAAAGAAAAGTGAAATTTAATATCTTTGGATAATTTTTAGGGTTGGCATTCAGAAGTGTATTCAGCTACCTTTATCCTATCTGAGAAGCATAACCTCTTGCAGCCAGATTGATAATGCTTAAAAAAAAAAAAAATCCCAGTAATACTGCTGCCACCTTTCCAATTCCAAGACCGAGGTGGTATGATTTGACTACCGGCTTCTCATTCCCCAGCAGTGAATATTAAGTGACTTTTCCAAATGTTGACCCAGAAAAATATTTTCTTGGAGACAGGACTCACTGATTCCATTGGAATACAGTTTTGTTGCCACATAAATCAGGAAACTTTAAATGTAGCTTCATAGTTCCCAGGTTTTGCTCTCAGCTCTCACTGAGCTTTTCTGTCTCACCCTCCTATATCACTGTGTGCCACTAGATGTCACTGTTACCCGTGCCTTTGGGTGACAGAAACAGAGCAATCCGTCTGCCGTTTTGTGCAGGGGGAAGAATCTTCAGAAGTGGAGGATAATGCTATGTGGATTTCAATACAAAGACCTCTTTACTTGGCATTTTTCATTGAAAAACAGACACTCTGTATATTGCGTTATTTGGTTGCTATTTCCCTTTGTGCTTTTGAAAAGGAGAAAATGAATTAAGTGCAGTTCTTCCCACAAATGCACCTTCCCCTATATCCTTACTAATTCTTAATTCTCCCTTAATATATAGTTTTCAGCTTTATAATATGAGGACTATTCGTTAGCAGATTTGGAAAATTGCTGTTATTCTGTCTAACCTTGTTTTTTCCCTTTAGAACACTTCCACAGTAGTGACACTATACTGGTTCACTTGTCCTTTGTCTATCACCCCAAGTTGACTGTTAGCTCCCCAAGAAAAAGTGCTGTATCTTTTTTACTCATTGATATACTCCCTAGCATCTAGCACAGTAACTTGCATGTAATAATGCTAAAATAAATGATGGTTTGATGAATGAATACTTGAGAAGAAACAGGTGCTATATAATGTCATTGTGAAGAGAGAGAACTGTCTAGGGCCTGACTTCCCTGAGTGCAGATCCTTTCCCAGGTGTGTGACTTGCCTAAGTCATTATTCATTCTGTGCTCAAGTCCTTCACTTGTAAAATGAGGGTGATAATAGTAACAACCACATAAGGTGGTTTTGAGGATGAAGTATTTTTTAATGTTTTAATATATGTCAACATTCCTGGCACAGAGCAAGGACGAGGTATTAGCTAGAGGAGGTAGAAGCAGATCATTGTCATGCGGACCTACAGAAAGAGAGCTGGGTGAGGGAGGGATCCTGTCTGTGGAGTTGACAACCTCAGGCCAGAGGGCTGCACGCAGGGCAGGGGAGGGGACAGGGAGCAGTTGCTCAATCAGAGAGAAAGCCTGGAGCAGGAGGCAATCTGCATTCTGTACGAAAGATAGCTCCAGGAAGGGTGCTGTCAAGTGGAGGTGCCATGAAAGGCAACGCAGCCATTGCCAGATTTTGCCTGCCGCCTGCAGGAACTGTCTGTCGTTGGCAGGGACCAAACTGCTCCTGATTTTGGCAGGGATTCATGAAGCTGATAATTTGGAGTTTGTTTTTCTCAATGAAAAAAAAAAACTTGAATTAACGATCTTAAAAGAGGAGAAATGTGCATGCTTGCTGACCTGTGGTTTGCAAATTGCTTATAATTCTATTACTGTCTGCCACCAAAATATCTCAGCCTGACAAGATCAGAACTACTGTCATCCTTTTACATTTAATTTTAATGTACACGAAATAATGTTCTTCTGCTCCATTTCTTCCAGTTCTTTTCTTCTCCTCCCGTTCATTTTTCCTTATCATTTCAAAGTTACTTCTCTCAGCAATGTCATCTTCTTCTGCTGTAATGTGCTTCACCTTTATACATCTAATAAACGCATTATTTTCAAGTTTATGTCCTCTGTGGTCACACTTATAGGCTGTAGAATTGAACTTAGAAAAAAATAATAAGCTGACTTTGTAACAGAGATGATTTCGCTCTTGTTAACAATCATTTTGGCTGGCATTTCTTTATTTTGGAAACCTTTATTTTGAATTTAATTTAGAAATTCAGGGGGCACTAGAGTGCACATGAATGACTCTTTCTTCCTCCCCTCCTTTCTGCCTCTCTTTCCCCACATCTCTTTCCTTCTTTCCTTTTCCATGCCTTTACAATACACCTATAACATGAAGAAAATTTTTAAAATTTTATGGCTATTGGTTTGTATCTTTTCTAGACCTTAGATTTATTACTAACAGATTTTTAAACAGTTTTCTATACAAAAATGTTTGCTTTGACACAAGACCTTGCACTGGGGAATAACTTTACTATAAATATGCAATGTACAGCTTTAGGGATAGGCGTTTGGTTTCTTTTTCAGCTCAACAAGTAAGCATTTACTAGCCACCACATTTAGAGACCTAACACTATCCTGGATGAATCATAAACCTGCTCTAATTTGGTAATTCTTTATGTACTTGCACGGGAGCTACAGATATTTTATCATAATACATTGCCTTCATAATTATTCTGCTTTGGAATACAGAAACACCCAGTGCTCTGATTTCTTCTTTCTGGTAAATTTGTCTCCCATTTCAACTCTAACCTCTTCCCAAAGAGGTTACCTCTTAATTCCATTACTAATATCACATGTTGAAAGTTCGAACAGACTTTTGCTAATTCACTTTTTCCCCAAGAGATGATGGCTACTATTCTTTTGAATTATTGCATCCATTTTAGAAAAGGAACTAATTATTCTTTATTTAACGAAGACTATCCTGTGACTGATATAGTTAGATTCATGTGAAAATGCATAAGTGGTAGTGAGGATATCATTTTCTCCAACAAAATGTAATTTCAAAAGTAATTTAAATGGAACATAAAGAAGTACTCATGACTTTGGTTGCTTTTATAGCTAATGCAGATATCTTACTTCTACCACTGATATTTCTGAGTGCCTTCTACTTAGCAGGTTCTCAGTAAATATTTCTTGATATTAACAGTTTTCCAATGCTGAATTTTGTGATAGCTCTTGAAAGCTTTACATAGTGTTTAGAAAATATGAGATCCATAAATATGGATATGGGTATAGGTATCCATATCTATGGATCTCATATTATCTAGGTGATATTATAGCTGGTGACCTGGATAATTGTGTGTTGATATGACCCCAAAAGACTCTAGTGCCATGTACACTCCTCTTCCTACTGCATAAGTATCCCTTTATGTGCCCTGGCTTGCATTCCTTCCTTCAATTACAGACAAAACTTTGCCTCTTTCAAGGCACATGCTTGGCTATAGGAAGTTTTGTGACAGTTAAGAATTTACTTCTGAATTTTCTGCATTACAGATTCCACTTCAGTGCACTAAAACTGGCTGCAATTAAAACAATGTGTATCATACATTCTGTGTATGCTACCCATTTGAGCGTGATGCTTGGAAGATAACAATTTTTCCCCGTCATTGACTTTGGTGAGCCTCATTGCTGCTGTGAAAGCAAAATACCCTACACATGAAAGCAGAAAAGAGGACTCTAGATAGAAACCTGGCATGGGAGTAGTGATGGCCACTGCCTCCATTGTTGTTTCATTGATTTTCCTTCATTCACGATCTTTAAACAAGCGTTTATTAATTACGTAATATCAATCAAGGCTTCTTCCTGGGGCTTTGTTTTCCTTTCACATCTGCTTTTTCGTTTTTGTTTTTGGCCATGCGGCTTGTGGGATCTTTGTTCCCTGACCAGGGACCGAACCGGGGGCCCCTGGCAGTGAGAGTGCCAAGTCCTAACCACTGGGCCACTAGGGAATTCCCATATCTGCTTTTTCTTTAAATAACTTTTATTTTACAATTTAAGCAGGATTTTGTTTGATGTGGGCCATGTTGTTTACATGATGAGCAGTTATAGTTAGAATGGATTTCACTGGTTGCTAAGAAAATGGGTTAAGCTGCCAGGTGGGATACCATTCAGGGTCTAGTTATCATAGTTGTGGGAAGTTAACTGCAACACCCCTCCTTTTGGATCTTCCAGTTAGTTGGTGTTCATTTGACACCAGATTTGATCAGTTCCTAAAGGTGCGCTGGACCTGGACTTGATGCTCCACCTGGTTATTCGCAACTTCATTGTGATGTGAGATGTCTGCTTTGCTCCTAACTCTATGCTCTTATGATTCGGAGAGAAATCTCCAGAATTACTGTCAACTTCTAGTTGTATATGATAGAAACTTTTGAAACCTGATGCAGGCTCCTGACTTATTTGTTTTCCTTAGGCAAATTACCATTTCAGAATAATATGCATCATCTAGAAAGTGTATCATAATTAGATGTAAAGTATATATTGAAGCTTCCAGATGACTCATGGAATATGTTTTGTTGATGCTTACAGACTAGCTTATGCTACTCTTCAGGACTGTATAAGACTGGGACCAACAGGTAGTACTTCAGTCCTTTGGTAATAAGGGAATTCATTAATCAAGAAACCATTATTTCTGAACAAAGATACTTCTAATATATTAAAACACTCTGCCAATTCTCTTATGCTCTCTCTTCAATATTCTGTTGCAGAAAATGTCAAGTCACCTAGCTTCAGCTCTGCTTTTCTTTTGTTTGCTCTGGCTGACCACTGTGTTCTCCTTATTCCTTTGAGAGGGAAACATGCTGACACACGTGTGAGTATAAAGTGAGATGCTGACTCTAGAGTTACATCTAATCACCATAGTATTAGGAGAGTTTTGGCCCGCAGTCCCAAGCTTCTGACAGTGGCAGGACGCTGAATCTACTGGAATATAAATTCCAGTGAGATTTACACCAGAGCTATGCTTCTCAAACTTTAATGTGCATATGGACCACCTGGAACCTTTCGAAAATGTGGATTCTAATTTAATAGGCTCGGGATGAGGCCCAGGATTCTGCTTTGTTACAAGTTCAGCACTTGAACCAGGCCTAGAGGAGCAGAACCCTTTTGATTTTCAGTATAGGCCCTAAGTGTTATGGGCCAGATAAAATTGATATTCTTAGATTTCCATGCAGAGGAATTGAACTCAAAGAGAAGGCCTTATCACTGACATTCTCATGCTGAATGGACCCACTCAGAATTCTCAATCCAGAATTCTGGGAGTACTGAACTATTCATTCTAAAGACTACTGAACTTGTACCGTGCCTAAAATTAGCTTACAGTTTCTAACGTCTTATAGAGTTCTTGTACAGAGACAACAGAATGGGTGAATGGGACAAGTAGATTATCCGAAGTCAGAAATTCTGAGTTTGAACCCAGTTTTGCCTCTACTTGGTTCCTTGAGTTTGAACAAGTCATATATCCTCTTTCAGTTTCCATTTTCTTTTTTTTTTTTTTTTTTTTTTTTTTTTGCGGTACGCGGGCCTCTCACTGTTGTGGCCTCTCCCGTTGCGGAGCACAGGCTCCGGACGCGCAGGCTCAGCGGCCATGGCTCACGGGCCCAGGCGCTCCGCGGCATGTGGGATCTTCCCGGACCGGGGCACGAACCCGTGTCCCCTGCATCGGCAGGCGGACTCTCAACCACTGCGCCACCAGGGAAGCCCAGTTTCCATTTTCTTGTGCCTAAATTGGCAATAGCAACGTATAACTTTATAGGTTTGCTTTGATATCAAGTTGAGAATATATATAAAGGTGTTTTGTAAATATCAAGTACTATGCAAAGATTATTTGAGGAGCTTGTAACCTAGGGATGATGATTTACATTCACATCAGAACACTTGTGTTTCCTGAGATCCTTTTTTTTTTTTTTTTTGCGGTACGCGGGCCTCTCACCGCTATGGCCTCTCCCGCTGCGGAGCACAGGCTCCGGCCGCGCAGGCTCAGCAGCCATGGCTCACGGGCCCAGCCGCTCCGCGGCATGTGGGATCCTCCCGGACTGGGGCACGAACCCGTGTTCCCTGCATCGGCAGGCGGACTCCCAACCACTGCACCACCAGGGAAGCCCCTGAGATCCTTTTGTTGTTTGTTTATTAGCAGCGAACATTCTGACTGAGAACACAGGTATTTCATTGTTTCCTCTGGGTGTCATTTGTATACAGTCATTGGTCATAATTCTGTAGTAAAAAATCCTTTATTTTGTCCCTTAAAATGCCAGTGTTGTCATTAACACCCCATTATGTTTTGGGGAAGGAGAAGTGATGGGTAGCATGTATAAAAGTTGGTATAGAATTCTGCTTGGAAGAACTAATTAGTGTTCTGTGGCAGTCATGGATGGTGTACTGGGTTACCCTCAACTTTTGAGAATTGCTTAATCATCACAGAGATATGCTTGCTCTGAGGAGAATACACCGTGCTCATCACCTAGGGAAGAAGTCGGCCTGCAGGCAGCTTGCATTTTAATTGATTTCTTTTTTTTTTTTTTTTTTTTTTTGGTACGCGGGCCTCTCACTGTTGTGGCCTCTCCCATTGCGGAGCACAGGCTCCGGACGTGCAGGCTCAACGGCCATGGCTCACGGGCCTAGCCGCTCCGCGGCATGTGGGATCTTCCCGGACCAGGGCACGAACCCGCGTCCCCTGCATCAGCAGGCGGACTCTCAACCACTGCACCACCAGGGAAGCCCTTAATTGATTTCTTGATGAGCATTGACTTTATTAAATTTTAGACAAAATGCCCTATGGCATCTGTCAGTGATAAGTGACAGGAAAGACATTAAAAGTTTAGTGAACACTTAGGAATTCTTTATCAGCAGGAATGTATTGAATGCCCCTGGATGAGAATAATAATGCTTGCATTTATAACTTACAAGTCATTTCCACAAATTTTATTTATGACACAATTTTCATTGGGTCTATTCCCTTTTCTGATATAAAAATCAACTTTGTGGTGCTTTCATTCATCATAATATTACAGACGCAGCACAGTTTCCATTTCAGGGAGATATAATGTATCTTTAAGGGAGGAAGGGAGAAGTGGAAGGAGGAAGGATGGATGGAAGGAAGGAAGGAAGGAGGCAGGGAAGGAGGGAAGGAAGGGAAGGGAGGGAAAGGAGGGAGGGAGGGAGGAAAGGGAATGGTAAACACAAAAGTGTTATTTTTTGTTTTGCTTTGACTTTCCAGAAAACCTGCTCTGAGTTAATGCCCAAGAAAAGAAGAAATGGTTTTGGACAATTAAATATGTGAGACATGGTGTCAGGTTTTTTGGAGTTGATATCTCAGTTTGTCAAAACGTGCATCTTTGCAGGAACTAAAGAGTTCAGTAGCTGCTTTGGTGTGTGTTTTAGCTTGATTTAGTCCCACTTTCCGCTTTTCTTTCTAGACTCTCTCTGATTTTTGTTTTCATCCTTAGCCATGTCTTTTCATTCCTGTCGTTCTCTTCTATAATTAGAATACTCTAAGGATTTGTCATTAAAGTTTAAGGTATACTAAACATCCAAAGTCTTTCTTTTAAGATAGTGCTGTGAATAAGGTAGATGACACTTCCCAAGGACATCTTATTTAGAGGGTCCTTCTGTTGCTGAGGAGGCCTCATCCAGGACTACCAGACTCATCATTTCGACACACAGACCTGTTGTTGAGTAGGTGGTACCTGGGTGAGGCGCCATTCGTTGCAGCCTGCTTCTGCAGAGCCTGCTTTGGCTCAGACCCCTGTAGGTGTTGCATTCATTGGAAGACTAGTTCAGAATAAGTAGAGAACGGCCAGTAAGAATTTCTGAAAGTTTTGAATTAAGGGATGTTTAGAGAAGATTGAACTTTAGATTTTCAGAAGTATAAATGACATCGTATCTGATCTGACTAGTAAATATGCATCTTTACACGCAGAAGTTAGAAATAATGAAATGAAACGATCTTCTATTAACTGGTAAATAAACAGAACTTTTCTAAATGTTTGTTACTTGTATTCAACCATTTATATATAATATAATTTATGTTTAATCACATCCAAAGCCTTGCCAAGTAGTAGTCCCACAGGAATTACTCTAATGAATACACGAGCATCTCTTGTATTGAGCATATTAATTGCTTATATGCAAATGATTTTAAGTACTTGAAAAGTTTACCTTAAGAAGGATAAACATTATCTTTGTAATCTTGTATATGATATTCATTTGCTTAGCAAGCCCTTTTCTGATGGATTAAATAAAAGCAAACTTTACAATCAGCTGGATACAAATTATCCTGAGTTTGGAAAAACAAATTAGTGAGGTTTTATGATCTTAAGTTCCAGACCTCTCTGCCACCTGATTCAATATAGGACAATAATATACCATAAATTGATATGAATGACTCGTAATTTTACAATGACTTCCAGTCTTTATTTTTCTCTACTAATTTTTAGATGAATCCCTAGGTAATTCTGAGAGATAGAATTTGCATTAGTATTTGGGAATTAGACATCGGGCAACTCAGTTTGCCTATATGAGTTGGCAGCACCTTCATTCTCTTGGCATTTACATGAATGAATCTTCCAGTACCTTTGTTGTCCAAAGACATCCTTGATGATATTTCTCTAGGGTCTTAATATATCATGCATCTATTTGAGGTGTTAGTTCTTAAGTACAAAAAGTAGAATCGTATCTCAGAGTTGGCAGGACCTTTAAGATTAGCTTGTAAAAAGTACTCTGATGCACAAATCATAATTTCCAGAAAATCTTTTATTTGGAAAGTTCCCCTAGTGCAATGAGAGGAGTTTTCCATATGTAGATCCAGGCAAATAGTCACATGCACCCTAATTAATCATAATCATACACATATACATTCATAGCAGTCAGATGATAAAATAATTTATTGTTAGAGCCAAGTAAACGTATCATAATTAATTCGAACCACACACATATCGGTCCCTATACCTGAGAAATAGGACTTTGATCATAGGATCATTAGTTGATGTAAGAGAAAGAGGGTAGGAGATCCTTTTAGAATCCATCTGAAAAATTTCAAGAATCTGTATAAAATTCTCCTAATCAGATTCTGATTTCTGTTTTTCAAATCTGCAGATATGTGACCTTCTTCCTATGGATTTACTTGCCAGGACATATCTTTATCCCAGGGAAGTTTAGATAATTGGCATGTTTCCTGAAGTGTGCTCTGGATAATACTGGTTAAGCAAAATATTTATAAGTAGGCCTTGTAATCTTTTTACAAGTAAATTAAAGGAATTCTGGGTACATTTATTTATTTATTGAACAAATGTCTATTACTTATTATGTGGTGAACACAGTGCAAGATGCTGTCAATATAATGTTGAGCAAAATGGACATGATTGCTGCCTCATGTTGTTTATGATCTAGAAGGAAAACAGACATTGATTGCCATGGTCTGAATGTTAGTATCCCCCCCCCCAATTCATAAGTTGAAATCCTGATGTCCAATGTGATAGTATTAGAAGGTGAAGCCTTTAGGAAGTGATTTAGGTCATGAGAGTAGAGCCCTTATAAATGAGGTTGGTGCTCTTATAAAAGAGACCTCATAGAGCTTCCTGTCCCCTTCTACCATGTGAGGACACAGCAAGAAGACACCAGCTCTGAACTAGGAAGGGGTCCTCATCTGACCGTGTTGGCACCTTGATCTTAGACTTCCACCCTCCAGAACTGTGGGAAATAAATTTCTGTTGTTTATAAGCCACCCAGTCTGTATTGTTAAAGCAGCCCAAATGGACTAGAACATTAATCAACTAATTACACAAATATATCTAACTGAGATAATTCTAATGAATAAAAAGTATAGGACATTATAGCAGACTATTTTAGGAGGTCTTGTTTAGTTCTGGAGTATCTGGGGGCCAGAGAAACTTCTCAGGAGAAGAGGGAAGTCAGCAATGCAGAAATGGAGCAGCATGCACAAAGGACTTGGGATAAACAGAAACGTGATGTTTGAGAAATTTAAAGAAGGTCTTTGTAACAGAAGCACACACAGGGAGGTAACAAGGTAAACAGAAGCCAGAATGAGCAAAGCATCAATGATTTTTTTTTTTAAAGACCATTTTTGAGGGAGAGTGGCATGATCAGATTTTCATTTTTAAAGTAACACTTTGATTACAGTTGGACATTAGAGTAAAAGGGGGTGGTATGAACTGAATTGTGACCCTCCAAATTTATATGTTTGAAGCCCTAACTTCTAATGTGACTGTATGTGGAGATAGGGCCTATAAGGAAATAATAAAGGTTAAGTACTTGAAGTCATAAGTATGGGGCCTTAATCTTATAGAACTGGGGTCTCTATAAGAAGAGGAAGAAGCAACAGAGCTCTTTCTTCCTCTCAGCCTGTGCACAGAGAAGAGGCCATGTGAGGAGTAAGAAGTGGCCCTACAGTAAGAGGGTGGCCATTTGCAAGCCAGGAAGAGGCGCCTTGATCATGAACTTCCAACCTCCATAACTGTGAGAAAAAAAGTTTCTGTTGTTTAAGTCACACAGTCTATGGCATTTTGTTATGGCAGCCCAGGCAGACTGATACTAACAGGTGGCAAGAATGGACATGAAGTACTGGGTAGGGAACCACAGCAGTAGTTCCGATAAGAGATAATGTAGTACGTACTACAATGGGAACGGCAGACATTGAGAAAAGTGTACAGAAGTGAGAGCCTTTTTGTAAGTAGAGGTGATGGGATTTGGTGTTGGGTTGTGTGTATAGGATGAGAGAAAGCGGTATTGAGCTTGCTGATTTGCACCACTAGATGAATGACTTGCACACTCTAGGCATCACCTGAGAAGATCAGGTTTGGGGGTATAACCCATATGTTCAGTTTTTGACACATGAGGGCTTAGATGCCTTTGGATATGTCGAAGGGGCAGATGAGTGGAGCTTAGAGAGAAATTAAACAATGTTCAACAGGTTCTGTTACTACATGACTTCTCAGAACTTTTAGTGTGTTTAACTATGTATGTATGTCAATTGTGACTCTCCAAGACAGGGTGATGGGTTCTTGCACTTTTCCAAACTTGGACCTCTTTTCTGAATGGAGAAGATCACAGGACTTCTGTAGACTCTATCTGGTAATTGCTGGTCTATCAGCACCTTTTTAATCATTCTCCTTCCTCTGATTTTATTTAATAGAACATGCTTTGGACACATGATGGCCAGTGTACTTGCAAGTTGTGAGAATAGGTGGAGAAGGACTCAAGACAGGAAATTCATAGTCTCTCACAGTTCCTCAGTGAACATTGCCAGTGTCTTTTAGAGCACCTGTCAGGAGCTGAGCTGAATGCCACACATGCAGCGGGGGGAACAGCCTCTGCTTTCAGGTCATTCCTGGATACGGTATTCAGGTAGAGTGAATGAGCAACGCCTCGCTCAGGAGGTCCTTGCCTTCCTGACTCTCTCTCAGGGTAATACCGCTCCTGGGCTTGAATCCTATCTTGTAAACTTAGGAACTTAGGATATGTCTCCCTTGGGTTGGCCTATACCAAGTTTTCAAAGTTATTGCCTAGAGGTTCAAGTCAATTGAGCATTAGGGTCTTAAAATTTAGATAAAGATAATTATGTAAATTATAATGAATCCTCCTTAGTGTTTTGGCATATATAATATGATACAGTATACAGCATTCAACAACTGGCTTTTCCATTCAACATATATTGTGGAAGTTTATTCGTCTAACTATGTGTAAAAATGTTTTTTAAGCTACTGTGTACTATTCTGTAGTATGAATGTATCAAAATATATCATTTAGCCATTCAGTTATATTCAGCTAGATTAAAAAACAAAAACAAAAAAACACTGTGCACCAGGTAGTATTAGTGGGAGATATAGGAAGAGGAAGATTAAATACATGAATTGAATGATTCTGCCTGTTCTTTGCCGAAAGATTACATGGACTACTAAAAGTTTAATTTATTCATATGAATTACCTTCTCTTCATGCTCATTTTGAGAAATAAATTACCAGCTAAACAAATCTCTAGAAAAACCCTTTGTGCCAGGTTTTTTTTTTTTTTTTTTTGCGGTACGCGGGCCTCTCACTGTTGTGGCCTCTCCCGTTGCAGAGTACAGGCTCCAGACGCGCAGGTTCAGTGGCCATGGCTCACGGGCCCAGCCGCTCCATGGCATGTGGGATCTTCCTGGACCGGGGCATGAACCCGTGTCCCCTGCATCGGCAGGCGGACTCTCAGCCACTGCGCCACCAGGGAAGCCCTGTGCCAGGTTTTATTCCCATTGTCAAATCCTCCATAACACTTTTTTTGTGGTTGCAAAAAGTATGATCTCTCACTTTTTTAATGCTTCCTCTGCACTCCAGTTAAATGGCTTGGGACCTTGTATTCCAGTTATTTGTGATAGCTTATTAAGGCACACAGCCTCCTTTGTGTTCCCCAGAATGCCTTGCTCTTAGGGCTTCTGTAGAGGTGTTTTGGTTTGAATTTTGAATTAAACTCGATTACTTATTCAGTTCTGGTTATTAAGTGACCAATGTGTTCTTGAGCTTCATTTGCACCATTATATTCCAGAGGGACAGTTTTTAAGAAATTATGAGTTGGAATGTTAATAGTGATTTAAACACTTCCCAAAGTAGACCTATTAGTTATCTGTGCTTCTAATGCCCCTTTCCACCTTACTATGCCATGTCTACATGAAGTACAGCAGCAGAATAATTGCTAACTAGCTGAAGATCTTGAACTCAATTTACCAATTGCTGCAAAGTAGAAAAAAAATTACATGAGCCATACTTTCCATTATGAAATATTCATAGAAATGAGTTTCAACCTGTGTTACAATAAAATGTTCATAAGACTTTTAAGAAGACAAAGACACACGTTTACTGTTGGGATAACTAGATTCAAATCTTTTATTCCTCAATTTGGTAAAAAAAAAGGGGTAGTTTGGGATAATTTAAGTGTAGTGTTGTCAGGTAGATGGATACTTGCTTATTTCCAGGAAAACTTTCCATTGCTATGAAGTTTTCATGGATAATTATAATTTTCAGCATCTCCCTGTGGCAAAATAAAACAGTTGGAGGTATATCTAAGTATGTGCTCATACCTTACTACCATAATATATTTAATAGCAACTTAAATCACCTTCATTTGGGGGGAGCTCAAAAATACTATCTAAGATTGTTTGCTGTCCAAGTGAAGATCATAGTCAAGGAATAATAACATTGCTCAGAGTTTAGGAATTTCTCCGCAGAGATAGAAGTGGGAAGTCAGAGTATCTGCTAAGAATTAATAAGCTCTAATAGGATGAGAAGAGTCTCTCCCATTTTTTTTTCATACTGCTTCACTTACTGACTCTAAGCAGCTGTGGAGAGAATGTCAGTCCCCTGTCACTTTAGGTGGCAAGTGTAGCATCAGCCTAGTGTATTGACCTACAGACTCTTTGCCTCTATCAATTTTTCTGTTGGCATTGTGGAACTGACCGTTCTGGGCAGGACTACTACTGAACTGCTCTTCTGAAATGTCAAAGATATTATTGACTGGAACTCTTGCATTTTTTGACAATAATAAGTTCCTTGACAGGACATCTGGACTCTAGCTTGTCTATTTACACTATAGGGAGAAGGAAATTATCTATGTTGTGTCTGCAGAATTCTGGAATCAGCAGCCATTTTTTTGGAATTCCTAATGTGATAGCCTCGAATTATACAACATGCACTGATAATACAGTGGTCACCATGACTTGGAGTATAAATCGTCAGTAGGAAGCAATGTTAGTATTATGCTGAAGCCAGAGGAAAGAGGAGAAGTTTGCAGCATATACAGAGCTGGCTTGAGGTTATAAGAACCCAAGTTCTTCTAAGTTTTAATCTGACATATTCTGACCTTCTTCAATTCAGTCTTTTATTGTTAAAGCATTCTTTTATAAATAACAGGCAATGGGTGGCAGGCTGTGTCTTCTTACTCTTTTGCATATAACTACTGGTACTGAGTTGTGGGTGTTTTGGTCACACCGTATGTATTCAGGGCTACTGCTTTTGCTGGTGATTGCAGCAACTGTTCAGATAATTGCAGTTATCTCTATATGATCCCTTCTATGATTAAAAACATTAATATGTGAATGTAATTCTAGAGAGAACTGTCCTTATAGCTTATTATCAATTTTCAGCACACGGTTATGCAAATCTAGGACTTCATAAATGTCACTTTCTGCTAATGATTTGCAGTTTGGTGAGAAGTTTTAGCTTTTTAGATGGACTAAAAGAATATATAGAATTTTAAATTTGTGAGAAATACAGTGTCAGTGAAGTACCTAATTGAGAGGCTGATCTTTTCTGAGAGAGAGAAAAAAATGTTACCTTTTTGTTTCTGTCTACTTAAAAACGAGGTTAACATCCCCTCATTTCTTTCTCAAGCCTTTCTCAGGATGGAGACGCCATCTGTGTCACATGCCTCGAAGTGAGAAAGCATTGTAGAAGAGTTGCAGCTTTTTGTTATCCCAGTGGTATAAAACACCAATTTTCTGGGATAAAGTATAAGTTCAAAGAAAATAGAATTTACTAGCATGTCAGTTTTGGACATTCTGTGAGTGTCCAGCAAGGAAGGCTGTGAATTGCTTCTGTCATTATGACTGACATAAGCTCTTCAAGCTGTTGACAGCCTGCAGTTCTTCTTACTGACTTTCAAAGAATTATTGACATTATTATGCACTAACTCTCCTGTTAATGCAACAGTAAATGATAAAATATAAATTTGATTTCAAATAAACTTAAAAATTAAACCTCTGAAGATCTATATTTATTGTCATTCAGTGGCCATTTGATTGTATCAGGGTGTTGCACTTGAATTCAGTTTCAAACAAGTTTTAAAATCTGAGGTAACTTCCTGGGATGTCCACATGCTTGAACTGGATTGGGCCAACATTGTGTTGTTAATTAATCCCTCTGGAAAAATTGCATCTGGCTTATGCTTTTACTCTGCAAAAGCAATTATATTTTGAATTATGCTGTAAACTAGCCTTACCAAATTCTTTCTATGCCTTAGCTAGTTGTATTCTGATATGCTGCAAAATCGTTTGTATTCTAATAAAGGTACCCTGATTTATCATTCTTTTATAAGCCAAGATCTCAGATAGTGACACTTATTTATTATAGTGTTTAATGCTGAATTCCACCTTTTGATTAAAGGCTTAGTCTACTAAAATGGGGTTTGGTTTAAATTCCAGTTAACCTTTTGCTTCCTCTGTGCTATTTAGGTGCATAGTATTATTTCACCTTGATAAGAGAGTGCAATTTTATCCTTTAGTTTTTCACTGAAACCAACTATATTTATTAAGCTAGTTTGAATCTCCTAACTCCAGCTATACGGCTGGGATGAGTAAACTGATCATTGTAAAATAAAATAAATGATTCCATTTACAAATTTTAAAAAAAATATTTCCTTATAATATTTTTAGAATTATGAGTAAAATATTTTTTGATAAAAGTGAATATGAGTCACATTTTTATAAACTTGGATGAACTTCATATGACTCTAGCTTTGGTTAACACCACCTATTCTGAAATATTTAATAGTAAATTATATTCAATTTAATTCAACAAGGCACTTGAGGCCTTTGTAGTATAAAGTTGAATAGCATCTCCTGACTTTGAAGAACTCAGTAACCAGCAGGGAAGACAAGCACATGAAGAGTTAGCATGTTGTGTGATATGCTCTGAGGGAGTAGTGTGTATGAAGTAGTGCACAACACTGATAATGGGGCATCTGATGTGGGACCACAAGGGAAGGCTTCCCAGGAGAGGTAGAGCATTTGAACTAGGTCAGAGTAAGAGTACGTCAGGCATATGAAAGGATGGGGATGCAATATCCAGGATGAGAGGGTAGCATAAGCAAAGGCCCAAATCAGTGAAAGTGTATCGTGGATTTAGAAAGTTTGAGTTGTGCAAAATGAAAGGTTCCTGGTAAGTGTATATGGAGCAGGGGAGATGGAATAGAGAGGTGGGAATAGGAGGGGTAGGAGATTAGGATATAAAGGGTTAGATAGCCACAGGATATTTTTATGCAGGCTAAAATGTTAAAATGTTTTACTTTAAATTGTTTTTAGAAGTATCAGATAATGTGCATAAAGACAAAGACGCTCTTTCTCCACCTCTGACACTTGTGCTGTCAGCCATTCCGGTTAGGATGAAGGCCAGAGTTGTAAGGTGCTGTGAGAGATAGGATGGAAGTCCAGATTCAGTACAATTTAGGAATAATTATTTTTCATATTAGCTGGCTTCTTTAGACATCTTGGACTACAAAATTAGTTGAAGATGAATCAGCACAACTGCTGTAAGTTTGCCCCTTTTCTAATAGGGCTCAAAGGTAAAACCGTACACTAAGACCATGCCTCACCAAAGACTTTTTCCTACCCAGTCCCAGGACTAAGGTCCCATTCTAGAGACTTCTTGACTCCATGACGAGGGGTTAAGAGAAAGTTCCAAACATCCAACCCTCCCCACCTCTGAACTCAGATCATCACCAACACAATTGACCCTGAATCCACCAGGACAAATCTTACGGCTTCTATCTCTTCCTGATCTGTCAGACAATAAGAGGGCCCCTAGACTATCAGTCATCCTTTAGCTCCAGTGTTCTCCATAAGGCTTTGTAGAATCTTATGCTCCCTTTTCCCACCTATCTCCAACTCCTGAAATATTTTTGTTGTGCTTTCTAAAAATCATTATCTAGCATCACCAAATAGTATATCAATATATGTGACTACTCTCTTATTGAGACATTCAGATTACCTTTTTTGAGCTAATGGAAGCCTGTTCTTTCACATGCGTACCCCCCTGGCCCTTAAGACACTACTTCCCCTTTAGCTCTTTCAGCTATTGATAGTTTTTCTCTCACAGATATCATACTCTTGAACCTGAAGAGGAATTTTATGTCACCTGATTATATCACCCACTTTCTATTATTTTTCTGTCATCTCAAGCTCTGGATTGTTCCTGTTCCTTTTTCATAGATTTTAGCACCTGGTTACTTGATGCTTTTGCCAACACCATTCCTACCTTAATTCTGCTTGGGTTCAGCTTCACTGATGATCCTTTCAACATTCTATCCTCCAGTGATTTTGTCCTTTACCCTGTTTCAGCTCTCACTCATATGGTGTTTCTCTAGACCCTATCATTATCAGTGATTACAGCCCTTCTAATATGTTAATTTCATTCATTCCACTCTCTTACCAGGCTTGAATTCTGTGAGCAATCATTATAGATGCTTCTTGCACACATGCTCAATTCTTTTCTTCCTTTCTCACTTCATTGAACTTACTTGGAAAGAGCACAACTCTAGTTAAAAGAGCTCTTTGACTACTCAGTGCTTGCCCCTGTCCACTGATTGGAGAAAAATACCTAAACATGCTGAATGGTCCTACTTTAAATTCATGGCCATGAGCATCAATTTTTTTATTTTAATGCTGCCTGGCAATCGTGATGAATTTTTGTAGACTACCATGGGCTCTCCTAAACTACTATTTCATATTCTCCCCTTTCCTCAAACCTCCCAAACCTTGCCCTCCATCTCCTATCTCAGTTAATGACATTGGTTCCTACTTCACTGAGAAAATTGAAATGCCAAAATAAAAACTTCTAAGGACTCCCACAGCTGCATCCAGTCACCTGTCAGCTTTTGCATTCATATTCTTATGCCTTTGTGCTTAAATCTGGGCTCCTATCTAACACTATCCTAACAGATTTCATTCTTGCTCCCCTATTTGATTATCTTTCCACTTAGTTTCTCAAAGATAGCACTTCAGCAGTAATCCACTGTTAACATCTAAGTTGACATCTTAAAAATATTGGCTTTTCTGACTCAAGAATATGGTTTATCTATTTATTTGGGTTTTCTTTAATTTCTCTTAGCAACATTTTCTAGTTTTCAGTGTATAGGTACTGTATATATTTTTTTGTCATTTATTCCTAAGTATTTCTTCTGTATATTTTGTATTATAAATGGCATTATTTTCAATTACCAACTGTTTATTGCTAATATACAGAGATAAAATTGACTTTTGCATATCGATCTTGAATCCTATGTGACCTTGCTAAATTCACTTGTTAGTTTTAGTGTTTTTTTTTTTTTTAAGATGTCATCGAATTTTCCGAGAACATGATCATGTCATCTGTGAATAGTCAGTTTTACTTCTTTTAAAAAAATACGGATGCATTTTATTTAATTTTCTTGAAGAATTACGTGGAGTAGAACCTCCAGTGTAATGTCGAACAGAAGAGATGGGGGCAGACATCCTGGTCTTACTCATGATCTTAGTTTGAGAAAAGCAAGCTGTCTTTCATTATTTGGTATGTTGTTATGTATGTGGTATATTGTTAGATATAGATGTTTTGTAGATGCTCTTTATGAAGTTGAAAAAGTTCCCTTCTATTCCTAGTTTTGTGAGAATTTTTGTCAAGAATGGATATTTTGTCAAATGCTTTCTTGTCTATTGAATTGATCATATGATTTTTCCATTTTGGTTTGTTGCTGTGATGAATTACATTGACTTTTGAATGATTAAATCAACATTGCATTACTGTGATAAATCTCTTTTGGTTATGATATTACTCTTTTTATAGATTGCTGGATTTAATTTACTAAAATTGTGTTAAGAATTATTTCTGTTTGTATAAGGGACATTGATTTGCCATTTTCTTTTCTGGTAATGTCTTTGTCTGCTTTGGTGTCAATATAAGGCTGGCCTCGTAGAATGAGTTGGGAAGTATTGCCTGTCCTTCAATTTTATGAAACATTGAAAAAAAGTGGTATTATTTCTTTCTTAAATATTTGGAAGAATTCATCAGTGAAGCCATCTGGTCCTGTAGTATTCTTTGGGGAAAGGTTTTTGACAAATTCAATTTCTTTAAGAGATATAGTACTATTCAGAATATTTATTTCTTAAGTGAGATTTAGTAGTTAGTCTTTTAAGGAACTTTCATTTAATCCAAGTTGATGAGTTTATTGGCGTAAAATTTTTCATAATATTACCATATTGTGCTTGTAACAATAAAATTTGTAGTTTGTTACTTCATTTATTCCTGATATTGGTACTTTGTTTCTTCTCTCTTTTCCTTGGTCAGTATAGCTAGGTCTATTAATTTTATTGATCTCAAAGAATCAGTTTTTTTTCATTGATATTCTCTATTGTTTTTCTGTTTTATACTTTATTGATTTATGCTCTGGTTTTTATTATATCCTTTCTTTCGGTTGCTTTATGTTCATTTTGCTCCTTATTTTCTAGATTCTTAGGTGAAGCTGAGGTCACTGATTTGACATCTTTCTTCTTTTCTAATTTGGGCATTTAGGGCTATAAGTTTCTAAATACTGTTTTAGTGGCATCTCACAAATTTTTATATGTTGTGTTTTCACTCATTCTAGAATACTTTCTAATTTTCCTTTTGATTTCTTCTTTCACCTTTGGGTCATTTAGAAGTGTTATTCAATTTCCAAGTGTTTAGGATATTTCCAGATATATTTTTGCTATTAATCTCTAATTTAATTCCATTGTGATCAGAGAACATGCCTTGTATAAATAAAATTCTTTTAAGTTTATTGAGACTCAATTTATTTACTCTGGTAAATAGGCCATATACACTTGAAAAGATTGTGTATTCTGCAGCTGTAAGGTGGTGTGTTCTCTAAATGTAAATTTGGTCCAATTGATTGATACTGTTATTCAAACCTACTATATCTTTACTGATTTTGAGTCTCGTTGTTCCATCAGTCATTGGCAGGGCATTGGATTCTCTGACTGTAATTGTGGATTTATCTAGTTTTCCTCAGAGTTCTATCAGTATTTGCTTTAGCATTTTAAAGCTTTTTTTTTCGTTATGGCACAAAACTTAGGATTTTTAGGTCCTATTGATGAATGGACCCATTTATCATTATGAAATGACCTTCTTTAACTCAGGCAATATTCTGTGCTTTGAAATCCAGTTTGTCTGATAACAATATAGCTAGTCCTGTTTTCTTTTGATTTAGTGTTTGCAACAATTTTTTTCTATCCTTTCACTTTTAAGCTTTTTGTTTCTTTATATCTCTTGTAGGCACCATGTAATTGGGTCTTTTTTCTTGTCAAATCTGAAAATATCTGCTTTTTTATTAGGGTATTTAGATCATTTATATTTAATATGAGATCCACACCCACAATTTGCTACACCTGCAGTCTTCTCTTACGTTTAATAACTCCATTTTCCTTTCTCCAGGCCAAAAAAAAAAAAAAAAAAGGAAAGAAAACATAGGCTTAGAATTATACCTGACTCTTCTTTTTCTCTCATAATCCCCATCCAATCTGTTAGGACATGCTATTAGTTCTACCTTAAAACTATATTCATTATCTAACATCATTTTCACTAATGCCACCTCGTTCTGAGCCAACATCATCTTTCACTTGGATTAATGCAGAAGCTATTCACTTTGTTCTCTGCTTCTTCCCTTTTCTCCTCCTCAAGACAGCAGCTAGAGTGTTGCCTTGAAAGTGTAAATTAGATCATGCCATGCTGCTCAAAACCCTGCAATCATTTCCTACTTCACTCAGAATAAAGGCTAATATCCTTCTAATATCAACCAAGGTCTCAAATAATCTGTCCCCTCATACTCTCTGCCCTCATCTTATACTGTTCTTTTATTCACTTCCTCTATGTCAGCTATACTAGTCTCCTTGTTATTCCTTGAGCATGCTGTGCCCTTTCTTCCCTTAGAACCTTTAAACTGGCAGTTTCTTTTGCTGGGAACACCCTTTCTCTGATATCCCCCTTAGCTCCTTTAACTCTTTGCTCATATCTTATATTCTCATTGAAGTCAATCCTAATAACACATTAAAAATTTCAAACTGCCCCACTTCCCAAACCCAGCATACTTGATTCTTTAACCTCTTCAACTTCTTTATTATGCTTGTCATATTGTAACATATTAATTTCATTTCTTATTAGTTTATTTTTATTATCTCTCTCACCTTACTAGGATTTAAACTCCACAAGGCAGGGATCTTTGTCTGTTTTGTCCACTGATATATTCTAAGCACCTGTAAGAGCACATGCACCTAAGAATGATTAGTTGAACTAAATAAATAAAAATGTTTTTGTATTTTGATGATACCACTTTGTTATGGGAATGTTAGAATAATCCTGTTAAAAGAGCTGATTCAAAATCCACTTACTGCCACCACTGCTAATAGGTTATGTCTCTTGTCCTGTTTCAAGCATGAGCTATGTATACTTGGCTACAGAGTTTGTGTCTTATGCTACAGGTAGTAGGGATGCATACATTTTTTTTTTTTTAGCAGTTGTACTATAAGACATGACGTGTTTTAGAAAAATGAAAAGTAGCCATGTGAAGAAGGGGTTTTGATGAGAAAGTACTGCTAGCAGAAAAATCACTTAAAAGAGACTATTGTGTAAATCTGTTTCAGGGATATTGAGGTACGTGAGTATCTCTCAGTGTGCCTTGCTCTCTAGTATCTCACATGCTATTCCCTCTCCTTGACATACTCTTCAAAACCATGTATCTGCATCTGACTCCTTCAAGAAAAATCAGTTTTTTCTTCTCCAAGTTTCTAAAGTATTTAACATGCTGTATCTAATTGATTACACACCTGTTTTCACAACTATACTTTGATATCTGCTTTTTCAAATTTAATTTTTGTGAGCCCAGTAACAAGCATGTTGTTTGGTGCAATGTATATAGTAAAGTGTTCAATAAATTATTTTGAGATGATTGAACACGGTGATGAGAAAGTGAGTGGCAGTGACAATGAGGATGGAGAAGTGTGCATGTATGTGTGGCAGAGGGAGTTAATCAGTTATAAGTGAGCCGTGAAGGAGATAGAGAATCTAGGATATCATTTAGATTTATGCCTTGTCCTTTGGATAAATATTTGATTCACCAAGGACACTAGGTGCTATGGTAGAAAAAAATACTGTATGTAGTCTTCTTTTGGAGACATTTGGAAAATATCCCTGAAATGTATTATGTGCTTTCTAACTTATAAAAGAAAATATGATGGGGTCCAAGTCCGATTCAAATAATTGTTGGAAAAAAGTGCTTTTTCCAGTATTGGGTTACCCTTAATTGAGCACAATATTGTACATTCACTGACAATGTAGCCACATTTACAGTCATTAATATCTTTTGAAAATGTCTGGCTACAATATTGGTAAGCATTTGTATAAAAGAATTCTAAAGCAGCAGTGTGATAGCTTGGGTGCTAGCATATATTTGAATGAGTCACATGTGGTTCTAAAGATGCTGACTGAGAATAATTGATCTGGAGGAAATCTAGTTCAATTTGGTGGGTGCTAGTCTGGGACATGGAGAGTCCAATACAGAGTAATAATGTAAAATTAAGTAAGAGTGGGCATTCTCCTCGATGGTAATCTGGTTCATTGTAGGATGGATAAAAAGGGTAGCCTCCAAACACAAAGTTTCTGCCTTGAGTTGAATCAGTCAAATTCCACATCCACAGTGAAATTCTAGAAGAACATCCTCAAATGAGAAATAAGGGACGAATATATTCAGATTCATTCATTTTATTTGTTGTCATTAGGTGTCTTGAATGTGTCAATGAGAGAAGTATTTGAATTGAAACAGGTTCTTATAAATCTCTGTTGATTTAAATACATAGCATATATGAATTAATATTAGATCAGTCTCAGGAATTATGGGTAGAGTGTGTGCTGGTTTCTGTAAAAAGGAATACATTAGAAAAAGGTATTTGGAGATATTTTCCACAGTTGTGTTCTATGGAAATGGGGTTAAGCATCTCCTTATACTGCTGTTATGAAGATGAAAGAAAATAAAGGAAATATCTTTGAAGAAGAAAGAGTACTGTCCCTATATATGTGGGTGTAGGAACATTTCTGTTCTTCTCTGTGTACCAGGAAGCTTCCATTTCTGCTTGTTTCTTCCTGTATCCACCTCCATGAGAGAAAACTATTCAGTGAGTTATGTTTACAAGTGGGCAGATGACTGTGTTAAAAATTAGGTAGTTATGTTCTATTCTCTCCTATATAGCTGGGCAGACTGGTGGATTCAGTCATTCTTGCTATTTCTTGTCTTTACTTTCTTTTATTCTCACCACCTCTGTGAATATTGAGGAGGGGGTAAGTGGGCCAGGGCTCATGCTATAAATCCAGCTGACTCTTTTGATTCCATTTCTGCACAAGCATGTAGATCCATGTAGACTGTCATCTTTCTAGGCAGTGTGTCATACAGGCTGCTAGCCAAGAATAGGGATGTTGTTGTTTCAGTGGCCTGAGATTTCCTTCCCTGGGAAACTGGAGGAGGCAGACAGCACTGTTGTCATTGGTTTTAACAAGTACAGCATACCTTTCCTATTCCCATACCTTTCCTATTCAGGGTTCCTAGGCAACCCTGAAAATAGGGCTATTTGCTTGGAGCAGGAGGGCCAACTCCAAAAGCGTTACTTCCTACCCAGACAAAGATTTAGTTTCATAGAGTGGACATCAAGGGCAAGCTATTTAGTTCAGCTCTTACAAGGAAATTCTGGATTGAATTATTGGGCCCTTATCTTGTTACAGGAGGCAGTCTGGGGGAATGTTTAGAACATAGGCTCTGGATTCAAATCCTGCATTCAGATCTGAGATTTGCCGCATATTAGCTGTTTGAGTCAGTTTATCTTTGGCTCTCTTGGACTCAGTTTTCTTTTATGAAAAATGGAGATAAGAGTAGAACCTTTCTTATAATAAGGTTTGCTTTGAAGATCGTATAAGTTAATGCACATAAAATGCTTAGAGTGAGTCCTGACACACAGTAGATGATTAAAAATTTTAGTCATTATCATCATTTCTGATTTATTACAACAACTATACTTTGGTTCTTATTTGTTACTCCTTGTATGTGTAATTCCCTTGGGGATGCCTTGGAAAGAATGGGTGATTGACAAGAATTTCTGGTTCTCTGGAAGTATTATCTATCTCAATTGAATAACTTCTAACTCACTTCCTAAAAGAATAAGTTATTTCTATTAGTCAACAAACTGAAGGCTACATTTCTGAAGTTTAGCGCAATGCCTGGCAAATGGGTCAGTGTACAATAAATACCTGGGATAAATGAGTGAATCCTAGAACCCTCTCTGTTTATGGGGGAGTGAGTCATGACACAGAGAAGTGAGAGACTAGTTGAAGGCCACACAGCTAGGTACCAACAGGCCAAGATAGAAGCTACCTGTTCTGATGAATCTCAGTCTATTACTTTTAAAATTGTTTCCATTGCTTCTTCTTCTTTTTTTTTTTTTTAACATCTTTATTGGGGTATAATTGCTTTACAATGGTGTGTTAGTTTCTGCTTTATAACGAAGTGAATCAGTTATACATATACATATATTCCCATATCTCTTCCCTCTTGCGTCTCCCTCCCTCCCACCCTCCCTATCCCACCCCTCCAGGCGGTCACAAAGCACCGAGCCGACATCCCTGTGCCATGCGGCTGCTTCCCACTAGCTATCTACCTTACGTTTGGTAGTGTATATACGTCCATGCCTCTCTCTTGCCCTGTCACAGCTCACCCTTCCCCCTCCCCATTTCCTCAAGTCCGTTCTCCATTAAGTCTGTGTCTTTATTCCTGTCTTACCCCTAGGTTCTTCATGACATTTTTTTCCCCTTAAATTCCATATATATATGTTAGCATACGGTATTTGTCTTTCTCTTTCTGACTTACTTCACTCTGTATGACAGACTCTAGGTCTATCCACCTCATTACAAATAGCTCAATTTCGTTTCTTTTTATGGCTGAGTAATATTCCATTGTATATATGTGCCACATCTTCTTTATCCATTCATCCGATGATGGACACTTAGGTTGTTTCCGTCTCCAGGCTATTGTAAATAGAGCTGCAATGAACATTTTGGTACATGACTCTTTTTGAATTTTGGTTTTCTTAGGGTATATGCCCAGTAGTGGGATTGCTGGGTCATATGGTAGTTCTATTTGTAGTTTTTTAAGGAACCTCCATACTGTTCTCCATAGTGGCTGTACCAATTCACATTCCCACCAGCAGTACAAGAGTGTTCCCTTTTCTCCACACCCTCTCCAGCATTTATTGTTTCTAGATTTTTTGATGATGGCCATTCTGACTGGTGTGAGATGATATCTCATTGTAGTTTTGATTTGCATTTCTCTAATGATTAATGATGTTGAGCATTCTTTCATGTGTTTGTTGGCAGTCTGTATATCTTCTTTGGAGAAATGTCTATTTAGGTCTTCTGCCCATTTTTGGATTGGGTTGTTTGTTTTTTGTTATTGAGCTGCATGAGCTGCTTGTAAATTTTGGAAATTAATCCTTTGTCAGTTGCTTCGTTTGCATATATTTTCTCCTTTTGGTCTTGTTTATGGTTTCCTTTGCTGTGCAAAAGCTTTTAAGTTTCATTAGGTCCCATTTGTTTATTTTTGTTTTTATTTCCCTTTCTCTAGGAGGTGGATCAAAAACGATCATGCTGTGATTTATGTCATAGAGTGTTCTTCCTATGTTTTCCTCTAAGAGTTTTATACTGCCTGGCCTTGCATTTAGGTCTTTAATCCATTTTGAGTTTATTTTTGTGTATGGTGTTAGGGAATGTTCTAATTTCATTCTTTTACATGTAGCTGTCCAGTTTTCCAAGCACCACTTATTGAAGAGGCTGTCTTTTATCCATTGTATATTCTTGCCTCCTTTATCAAAAATAAGGTGACCATAGGTGAGTGGGTTTATCTCTGGGCTTCCTATCCTGTTGCATTGATCTATATTTCTGTTTTTGTGCCAGTACCATACTGTCTTGATTACTGTAGCTTTGTAGTATAGTCTGAAGTCAGGGAGTCTGATTCCTCCAGCTCCATTTTTCTTTGGCTATTTGGGGTTGCTTTGGCTATTTGGGGTCTTTTGTGTTTCCATGCAAATTGTGAAATTTTTGTTCTAGTTTTGTGAAAAATGACACTGGTAGTTTGATAGGGATTGCATTAAATCTGTAGATTGCTTTGGGTAGTATAGCCATTTTCACAATGTTGATTCTTCCAGTCAAAGATCATGGTATATCTCTCCATCTGTTTGTATGATCTTTAATTTCTTTCATCAGTGTCTGATAGTTTTCTGCATACAGGTCTTTTGTCTCCTTAGGTAGGTTTATTCCTAGGTATTTTATTTTTTTGTTGCAATGGTAAATGGGAGTGTTTCCTTAATATATCTTTCAGATTTTTCATCCTCAGTGTATAGGAATGCAAGAGATGTCTGTGCATTAATTTTGTATCCTGCTACTTTACCAAATTCATTGATTAGCTCTAGTAGTTTTCTGGTAGCATCTTTAGGATTCTCTTTGTATAGTATCATGTCATCTGCAAACAGTGACAGTTTTACTTCTTCTTTTGCAATTTGGATTCCTTTTATTTCTTTTTCTTCTCTGACTACCATGTCTAAAGCTTCCAAAACTGTGTTGAATAATAGTGATGAGAGTGGGCAACCTTGTCTTGCTCCTGATCTTAGTGGAAATGGTTTCAGGTTTTCACCATTGAGAACAATATTGACTGTGGGTTTGTCATTTATGGCCTTTATTTTATATATGTATATATATATATATATTTATATCTTTATTGGAGTGTAATTGCTTTACAATGGTGTGTTAGTTTCTGCTTTATAACAAAGTGAATCAGTTATACACATACATATGTTCCCGTATCTCTTCCCTCTTGCGTCTCCCTCCCTCCCACCCTCCCTATCCCACCCCTCCAGGCGGTCACAAAGCACCGAGCCGACATCCCTGTGCCATGCGGCTTCTTCCCACTAGCTATCTACCTTACGTTTGGTAGTGTATATATGTCCATACCTCTCTCTTGCTTTGTCACAGCTTACCCTTCCCCCTCCCCATATCCTCAAGTCCATTCTCTACTAGGTCTGTGTCTTTATTCCCATCTTACCCCTAGGTTCTTCATGACCTTTTTTTTTTCTTAAATTCCATATATATGTGTTAGCATACAGTATTTGTCTTTCTCTTTCTGACTTACTTCACTCTGTATGACAGACTCTAGGTCTATTCACCTCATTACAAATAGTTCAGTTTCGTTTCTTTTTATGGTTGAGTAATATTCCATTGTATATATGTGCCACATCTTCTTTATCCATTCATCCAATGATGGACACTTAGGTTGTTTCCATCTCCGGGCTATTGTAAATAGAGCTGCAATGAACAGTTTGGTACAGTCCTTTATTATATTGAGGCATGTTCCCTCTATGTCTACTTTCTGGAGAGTTTTTATCATAGATGGTGTTGAATTTTGTCAGAAGCTTTTTCTGCATCTCTTGAGATGATCATATGTTTTTTATCCTTCAATTTGTTAATATGGTGTATCACACTGATCGATTTGCATATGTTGAAGAATCCTTGCATTCCTGGGATAAACCCCACTTGATTATGGTGTACTATCCTTTTAATGTGCTGTTGGATTCTGTTTGCTAGTATTTTGTTGAGGATTTTTGCATCTATATTCATCAGTGATATTGGTTTGTAATTTTCTTTTTTTGTAGTATCTTCGTCTGGTTTTGGTATCAGGATGATGGTGGCCTCATAGAATGAGTTTGGGAGTGTTCCTTCCTCTGAAATTTTTTGGAAGAGTTTGAAAAGCATGGTTGTTAGCTTTTCTTTAAATGTGTGATAGGATTCACCTGTGAAGCCATCTGGTCCTGGACTTTTGTTTGTTGGAAGATTTTTAATCACAGTTTCAATTTCATTACTTGTAATTGGTCTGTTCATATTTTCTATTTCTTCCTCATTCAGTCTTGGAAGTTTATACCTTTCCAAGAAGTTGTCCACTTCTTCCAGGTTGTCCATTTTATTGGCATAGGGTTGCTTGTAGTAGTCTCTTATGATGCTTTGTATTTCTGCAGTGCTCGTTGTAACTTTTCCTTTTTCATTTCTAATTCTATTGATTTGAGTCTTCTCCCTTTTTCTCTTGATGAGTCTGGCTAAAGATTTATCAATTTTGTTTATCTTCTCAAAGAACCAGCTTTTGGTTTTATTGATCTTTGCTATTGTTTTCTTTGCTTCTATTTCATTTATTTCTGCTCTGATTTCAACTTCTGCCCTCTCAATATGGTGAGTTAAGCAAGGGAATTAAATCAGTAAATCTAAGACAGTATGATTAGCATAATAGTGGAGCTAAGTTCAAGGTACTGTGGAAGCATAAAGATTCTGAAGAGGAAATGATTCTTGGACCACAGATAATGGACTACAGCACTGTGTAGAGACATTGCTGAGTTGGATATACTGTAGTGTCTTCTGGGGTGATTATCTTAAGTACCTTGAAGCTAATACTGTATCTTTAAATATTTGCATGCAAATGATTCAAGTATCTGCATAGGGCAGATTTAATACCATCTTTTAAAAGTACTCAAAGTGAGTTTAGAAGAGGGAGATCGAGTTTGGAAAGGCCTGAATTTCGATCTTTGGTTCTTTACGTGGAGGCCACCTAGCACAGGTGGCAGAGGGCAGGGTGAAAAGCTTGGTATCTGGAGCCAGTCTTCCTGGGATCAAGGGTCAGCTCTGATGTTTACTGACTTTGTGCCCTTAGACAAATTAATCCATAAATCTTACTTCCTTTTCTTCATTTGAACAAATGTGGATGAAAATAGTATATACGTTTATAGGGTTGTGATAAAAATTAAATGAATTTATTCTTATAATTTAGGCCAGTTTAGAGCAGTTTCTGACTCATAAGGGCTCAGTAAGTGATAACAGTTACTATTATTATTACTATATAACAATGATTATAATTAGTATATTATTGTTATTATTATTATGCATTATAACAAAAACAAATATTAAGATTTTTAACCCAACATTCTTCATGGCCATTTTATATTTGAAAACAAACAAACAAAACAAGTAAATGCTATATTACCTGACTACATTTCTTCAC
Source organism: Stenella coeruleoalba (assembly GCF_951394435.1). Lineage (NCBI taxonomy): Eukaryota > Metazoa > Chordata > Mammalia > Artiodactyla > Delphinidae > Stenella > Stenella coeruleoalba. The sequence goes on from NC_137150.1 coordinate 90,939,900, forward strand.
CTTCTAGACCACTGGTGAAGGGCTGGTTAGAATGGAGTTGGGTCACTCGAAGGGGGTGTCTCATTGGATGCTCGTGTTGTAGGAGAGGACTGGGTTGCACTATTACAATACATTTTTCATGACAATAACAAATGGATAAAGATTCCAGAAGTAGCTAGCAAGAGTTGAGCTTAAATACACAGGTCACTGGATATATTTCTGATGACTCTGTTGATTGGAGTCAACTGTGAAAGGGCCTGCCTACTCCTTTGAAGTGAATTTGGATTTTAATAAAAAAAAAAAATCCAACTAGTATTGCTACGGACCCTCCTGAGTTGGGCCCCAACAAGGGTCCTTCTGCCGGGTGCGTTGTTTGAGCCAATAGGAGATGCAGTTCGGTTCAGAAGCAAAGGATGGAGAGGTGCCTGTGAGCCCTTCTCTAGAGCACACTGTTCCCTCTGCCTCCCGCAAACCAGGCCATGGGCGGAGCTGCTTTGTAGGAATCTTTCAGCAGGGAGGGGGTAGAGTTGTCGTGGGTCAGTTGCACCTGCGCCGCTCATGCTCTGGATCGCAGTAGAGGCACAGTGCCTCTGCGCATGCCCCGCCGATGCTATCTTGAATTGAGGTGTCGTGGTGTCCCGATTTCCATGAGGAGCTCCGGTCTGAAGCGCTGGGTTCGAGGCCTCTCTGCCCGCAGCATCCTGCGAGCAAGTGAAACTAGACTAAGCATAAAGGAGAAAACAAACAAAAAAAGCTATACTTTATTTTATTACCCAGATTCTATTTTTATTTCCTGGGAATTGTTAATGGGCTCTGCCAGTGATGTTATGGGATAGATTTGTTATGACTTGGATGAAGAGAAGGGGGTAAGAGAATTACAAACTGGATCTTTATGGAGCAGATATCAATAATCTACATGTAGTGAATTTCATCTGGATATAAGCCTGTGAGGAAAAAATAAGAGTGCGGGTTGCTGCTGAAGATTGGAGAAACCCAGTGAAGAAAATATTATGTGCTTTAGTGTTTTACAGAGATTGAATCTATCAATTACCAGCAACGTATTTTACCTAATTTCCTTGATACGCAGTTTCCTCATCTGTAAAATGGGTGCAGTATTTCCTGCTTTCAAGGTTGTTATGAGGAATAAATGTACTAAAGCATGCAATATAGGACAAGAGAAATTCCTATTAAGTATCAGATCTTTTCCACAATCTGGGAATTCTAGATAATTTGCTACTGACATCTGGAAGGAAAGCTGCTCTAGGAAAGTAGGAACGGATTACTACTGGAAGATTCTCCTTCCTTCTGACCTTCCCCTGTGCTTTCTGTAATTCCACATCTGGTAACTAGGCTTCCCATCTCTCTAGATAATAAAGTTCTCCTTTTCTTGCCTAATGCATCCTTCTAGAAAATATTAGGGTAGAGAGTGTATAGTACTAGAATTCCCAAAGCGGTTTAACTTATCTCTACATATAACTTATATGTAGCTTTTAAAAAGGGTAAATATTAAATCACTGAATTTGATTTTCAATGAGGAGGAGGAAAAAAGGAAACAAATAGAAGCACACAGAGAGGAGGAGAAGAACTTAATAGTCTCTGAATTGCAGCCTCTGCTGATGCAGGCAAATGGTGGCTGCCGATGTGCCGTGTGTTTTGCGGAGTCCTGCAGCACTGCCAGCCATTATCGACCTTAATAGGCATTTGTACAGAAACACCACATGAGTATGAGAGATGTTAATTGTTCATAACACTTTAATTTTTTTTTTTTTTAATTTAGCAGGCTGTTAGTCATTAAATAAAGAATGCTGTTTGGCTAAGTTGAGATTTTAATGTTCAGCTCTTAATTTTTCTGAGATAGTTTTTCTGTGAAAAGTTTGTAATAAATACTTTGTATTTGCACCATGCCTCACTCCAAAGAGATCAAAGTCCTGATCAGAAACTTCTTGAGACCCGGGAAGGATTCCAGGCTTTTATGTACTTTGCTCAGCTCTCATGGAAATGCTGCTCCTAGCAGTGGGTCTGACCTATGGGGAAACCGTCTCTTTTATGTACCATCAGCTTCTTGAAGTTCTTCTCAGTTACTTATCCCTTGTGGCAAACATCTCAAATCCTGAGGTTCACTGCCCATCTAGTTCTAGTACAATCATTGAATGATTGTTTTTTTTCATGTTTTTGTTACAATTTCACTTAAAAATCAGTTTTAGTTTAAAGAGAGTTATGCAAAATATCTGTACAAAAGCACTAAATAAAACAATTTCTAGTAACCTCTTAGGGTTACAGCAGGAGAAGTGATACCTGAAGGTAAACAGTGACAGAATGTATTTTAATAGAGAAATCTTACATAATCTGAGACTTTTCTGATCATTCATAGTATATATAGTTATGTTCTATACTTCTGTGTTCTTTTAATGAAACGTGCTATCCTGCATGCTTTTAATGTGTTTCGAACCATTCTTTTCACTGCTGTGAAGGCTTATTCTTTTTTTGTCTGTTCAAGAGTTACTTCCTCTGAGAAGTTTTTCCATACCTGACCATAGGCTCAATTTGTTATTATTTACTCCAGCCTAAATGTTTCCTCAAGTCTAGTAGCCTAAATGTTTCCTCAAGTCTAGTATCCATGGCACTGTAAATATCTGTATACATGTTTATCTCTCTCTCTGTGCTATGAACCCTTTGGAGAGAGATCATCTGTCTTACTGTTTTCTGAATGTTTACTGTCTAACACAGTGCTGCACACATATAAAGTGTTCAGAAATATTTTTAGAATGAATGATTTCTGTAAATTACCAAAAAATTTTACAAAATTTAAAACTACAACAGATGTTCCATTTCAAATAGGCTCCTCTCTGCTTACACCAAATTAGCGTCACTTCAGGAGACTTTCTATTGTTGGTGCGTTAAAAACAATTCAATCATTTCCTTTATTGACCTTAAATGAGTATTTGAGAAAGAAATAGGAAAAAGGAAATAACCTGTAGTCTTAAATAAAAATTAGGTAAAAAAAATTATGGAATTAACTATCTAAAATGAATTTGCTTTGTTAAGTGAAAAACTCTGTGTATTTAAACAGAAAGGAAAATGCCTGCCTATGAAAGGCAACAAGGTGGTGCAATTTCTGGAAACTTCCACAGATATATTAAATGTAATTCTTTGCAGTTTCATCCCTAAGGCAATATAGTCACTTGTTTGCTCTTGTGTGTTAAATTCGGCTCTTCATTTTTTATCTCATTTGTCTGCTTGAATTTCACAGCACAGGCTAATCTAGAAGAGAATGTGGGTGTAACTTTCTCATTCTTTCTTACTCTGTAGAAGCTTGAGTCAGTTTTTCAACAAAATAGTTCAGTGAATTGCTGTAGGCCACAGAGCAAGTAAATTGTAATGAAGGGAAGCAACTTCAGGTCTCTCACTTTCCTGGATTCCCATTCTACTCTATGAAGATTAAAATGTTCTATCCTTAGACCACATATTTCATAATGATCTATAAAAGAGTATAGAGCTTCTAAGGTAGTATGACCCTCCATAAAGAAATAAAGATCTATATAAATAATAGAACCTTAATACAACAAATCTGGAAAGAAGAGCGTTTTTTTTTTTTTTTTTTTTTTGCGGTACGCGGGCCTCTCACTGTTGTGGCCTCTCCCGTTGCGGAGCACAGGCTCCGGACGCGCAGGCTCAGTGGCCATGGCTCACGGGCCTAGCCGCTCCGCGGCATGTGGGATCTTCCCGGACCGGGGCACGAACCCGTGTCCCCTTCATCCGCAGGCGGACTCTCAACCACTGCGCCACCAGGGAAACCCAAGAATAACTATATTTTTTTCATTTTTTCAGTATCCTATAATGAGCATATATTGCTGCAGAATTTTTTCAAAAAGGAATCTTGAAAGATACCAACTTATAGGTTAATAATTTTCTATTCAGATTTTACTGCAGAAAGTTACTTTTCAGGGTAGGTTCAATACATGATAGAGTGTTGTTATAAGTGATATCTTGCTGCATAGTGTCCTAGAAAATGCAAATGGATCTCATTTGATGATCACGGGCTGTTCATCAGAGTAACTTTAGTAGAGAGAAGCTTTTAAAGAATATTCCTGCCTGGGACTCATCTCGGTCCTGTTGCATAGGTACCTCTGGGAATGTGGATGTAGAATCCAGTATAAATATATTTTGTAAACCTTTCTCCAGGTAATTCAGATACATATCACTGATTATGCTTTGCTACTTTGGTTATAAATAAAGAGACTAAATCTTGAATCAAGCTTAAAGAGGAGAGGTTAGGTTGGATGAGTAGGAAACATTTAGCTTCTGGTGGAAAGGATAAGTGAGGTGCTCAGAGCTCTCTGAATAGGGAGATAATCATCAAAACATCTTTAAAAACCTGCCAGTTACAACAGATATAGAATAATAGTTGGTGACTTACTACTTTCTTAAACTCCAGAACTGAGGGTGGGCAGAAGAGGAATAAATAGATATTTTTTTTTAAATTGGAATTATGACTTGAGAAAGATATTTAAATCATTTATAAGCCTATGCATATCTAAATTGGCAGCCTGATTTAATCAATATTTCTATTCTTTAGCAGTACCATACACCCAGCTCAGTATTACCCTCTCCCATTTTATATAATACTATTTCCACTATTCTTATCTAGTTTTTATATCACAGAAATTTTTGTTACTTTTTAGAATCAGTGTTTGTTCAAATTGACCATAAAATCTGGCAATTTATTTGCTCATCTTGGTTTCTTTCAAACCATTTTTTCCTTTATTCAAATTATTTCTTATGAAAATATAGTGGCTTATTGTGAGAATGCGAGTGGGATTCTGAATTTTCTCAGACTTTGACTTTTAAAATGCGTGAATTTTACCCTCATTCTTGAATATACAAAACAAAATATGAGCAGATATCAGCAAGATGGAAGAATAGGTCTATGCTCTCATTCCCCCATGGAAACACTGATTTAACAATGAGATACAAACCAGAATACCTTTATGAGACTTCCAGAGTCCAGTTAAGAAGTTGTAGAACCCCAGGTGAGCCCGAAGCTGAGAACTGCTCCACTGAAACAGATAAGAGCAATTTCACTTTACCCACATCAACCTCTCCTTCAGGCCAGCACAGCTCAATGTCAGCAGGGAATACTCTGGCTCACCACTTCTACTTTGGGGGAAAGAGGAGCATGGAACATGTGTACCAATGTTCCAGGATTTTGGAGGGCTGCACAAAGGACTGGTGTCTGTCTTACCTCACTTAGAGAGTTAAGAGGACCAGGATAGTTTGAATGCTAGGGTTGACTGAAAGGTTGGTTCAGTGGGGAAAAGCATACAACTTGAGGATTCTTTCTCAGAGGGAAGAAGAAGAGTGCAGTGTGTTTCTGGCAGTCCAGCTTTTCAGAGATACCTCAAGAGACTGGTATCTGTCTTTACTGACTCAGGGTGCTGATAAGGAGTTGGCATACTCTGGATGTCTGGTGGCTTTATCTTGCTGCTGAGGATCCAGAGAACATGCAGTTCCACAGACAGATACCAGAGGGAGCAAGAGATTACAAGCTCCTGAAAAAGAAACTGGCAAACCTCTCTAAATGAGAAATTTTATGCACAGGCCCAGAGAAATTGCTTCCCAAAATGGTTCAGAGGCCCCCACAATCTGTAGATGGATAGACTGGTGAGGGTCTCTCCCTGCACAAAGTCAGTCTATAAAGACAAAGAGAAGGCTGTTTTTCAAATGTGTGGATGTTAACATAAAGCTACAAGACACATAAACAAACAGGGAAACATGGCCCAATTAAAGAAACAAAGTATATCTCCAGAAGCCAACCCTAATGAAATGGAGATAAATGAGTTATCTGACAAAGGATTAAAAATAATCTTAATAAAGATGCTCTACGAACTCAAGAAAACAGTGCATGAACAAAATGAGAATATCAACAATGAGATGGAACTTATAAAAAAGAACCAAACGGAAATTTTGGAGCTGAAGAATACAATAACCGAGCTGACAAATGCACTAGAGGGGTTCTACAGCAGACTTATCATGAAGAAGAAAAACCAGCAAACTTGAAAATAGGTCATTTGAAATTATCTGGTCAGAGGAAGAAAAAGAAAAAAAAGTGAAAATGAGTGAAGAAGGCCCAAGGGACATATGAGGCACCACCAAATGGACCAATATATGCATTATGGGAGATTCAGACAGAGAAGAGAGAGAGAGAAAGGGGCAGAAGGCTTATGTAAAGAAATAATGGGCAAAAGCTTCTCAAATCTGAGGAAGAAGATGGACATACAGATTCAAGAAGCCCAGCAGAACCCAACTAGTATGAACTCAAAGAAATCCACAGTGAAACACCTTATAATTAAAGTGTCAAAAATTAAAGACAATTTTGAAAGCAGCAAGGGAAAAGCTACTCATCATATACAAGGTAGCTCTTAGAAGAAAATTTCTCAGCAGAAACTTTGCAGGCCAAAAGGGAGTGGGATGATATATCCAATCAGTGGATTTTTCGGCAGATATCTTGTAGGTCATAAGGCAGTGGGATACCATGTTCAAAGGGATGAAAAAAACCCCTACCAAACAAGAATACTATAGCCAGCAAAAGTATCTTTCAAAAATTAAGTATAAATAAAGCCTTCCCTAGATAAACAAAAGCTGAGAGTTCATCAGCAGTAGGCCTAACTTAAAAAATTGCTAAAGAAGTCCTTCAGGTTGAAACAAAAGGACACTAAACAGCAGTGCTAATCATATGAAAGTTTGAGGCTTTCTGGTAAAGGTAAATATATAGACAAATACAGAATACTGTAATACTGTAATGATGGTGTGTAAATCACTTTTAAATATGGTATGGAAGTTAGAAGACAAAAACTATAAAAAAGTAACTTTAGCTATAAAATATGCAATACTTTGTTATTCATTTCATAAATTACATATTTTATATTGTATATCTAAATGAGTAACAAAGTGTGGGAGAGAGAAGTGAAAGTGTAGAATTTTTGTATGCATTTGAAGTTAAGTTATTATTAGCCTAAAATAGATCATTATAACTATAAGGTGTTTTATGTAACCCTTATGGCAACCACACATAAAATATCTATATAAGATATAAAAGAAATTGAAAAAGGAATCAAAACATGTCACTACAAAAAAAAAAATCAATGAAATACAAAGGAAGGCAGCAAGAGAAGTAAAGAGGGACCAAAAATGCTACAAGATAGAAAGAAATTGACAAAATGGCAATGAGTTTTCACCTATCAGTAACTACTTTAAACATGAATGGATTAAACGCCCCAATCAAAAGACATAGAATGGCTAAATGGATTAAAAAAAAAAAAACAAGATTCAACTATATACTGTCTACAAGAGACTCACTTTAGACTTATGAACACACATAGGCTGCAAGTAAAAGGATGGATTTTCCATGCATGTGATAACTAAAAGACAGCTGAGATGGATATACTTACATCAGACAAAATAGACTTAATATAAGAAACACTGTCAAAAGAGACAAAGAAGTACATTACATAATGATAAAAAAATCAATTCACCAGGAAGATATAGCAATTATAAAAGTATATGTACTCAACATCAGAGAACCCAAATATATAAACAATGGCTAAACTGAAGGGAAAAATAGACAGCAACACAATAATAGTGGGGATTTCAATATCTCACTTTAAAAATAGATAGGACAGGGCTTCCCTGGTGGCGCAGTGGTTGAGAGTCCGCCTGCCGATGCAGGGGACACGGGTTCGTGCTCCGGTCCGGGAAGATCCCACATGCCGCGGAGCGGCTGGGCCCGTGAGCCATGGCTGCTGAGCCTGCGCGTCAGAGCCTGTGCTCCACAACGGGAGAGGCCACAACAGTGAGAGGCCCGCGTACAGCAAAAAAAAAAAAAAAATAGGACATTCAGACAGAAAATCAGTAAAAATACAGAGGACTTGAACGATATTCTAGACCAAATAGACCTGAAAGACATGTATAAAACATTCCAACAGCATCAGAATACCCATTCTCTTCAACTGCACATGGAACATTCTCCAGGATATATCACATGTTGAGTCATAAAAGAAGACTAAACAGATTTAAGATGGAAATCAAACAAAGTATAATTTCTGACCACAATGGAATAAAATTAGAAATTAATGGCAGAAGGAAAATTTTAAATTATATGAAATTAAATAACACAGTCTTTTTTTCAATATTTTTTAATTGACGTATAGTTGATTTACAATGTTTTGTTAATTCCTGCTGTATAGCAAAGTGATACAGTTTTATATATATATATATATATATATACACATACACATTCATTTTTTAAAATTCTTTTCCATTGTGGTTTATCATAGGATATTGAATATAGTTCTCTGTGCTATACAGTAGGGCCTTGTTGTTTATATTCCATTCTATATATAAAAGCTTACATCTGCTAACCCCAATCTCCCATGCCATCCCTCTCCCAACCCCCTCCCTGTTGACAGCCACCAGTCTGTTCTCTATGTCCATGATTTTGTTTCTGTTTCATAGATAGGTTCATTTGAAACAACACAATCTTGAACAACCAATGAATCAAAGAAGAAATCAAAAGGGAAATTAGAAAATATCTGTAGACAAATGAAAATGAAAACATAACATACTAAAACTAAAGGGAGGCAGCAAAAGCAGAACCAAGAGGGAAGTTGATAGCGATACTTGCCTACATGAAAAAGAAAGATCAAAAATAAACAAAATAGCTTTACACCTCAAAGAGCTAGAAAGAGAAGAACAAACTAAAATTATAAAAAGGAAGAAAATATTAAGATTAAAGTAAAAATAAATGAAATATAAGAGAGAAAGACAATAGGAAAAAGTGAAGAAACTAAGGAAGACAGTTCAAGATGGTGACATAGGAAGATCGTGAACTCACCTCCTCCCATAGACACATTGAATCTACAGCTACATATAGAACAAATCCCTCTGAAAAAGACATAAAAACTATCTAAACAGCTCCTTCACGTCAAAGAAAAGGGTCATATTGAGGCAGGTAGGAGTGGCAAAGACACAATCTCACCTTAAACCCTGGTGCGGCAACCCACAATTGGGAGGGAACTCACAAATTTGGAGTATCTCCCTAAAGAGCGCAGTGTTCACACCCCACATCAGGCACCCCTACTCTTCAGGTTTGCCACACATCTAAAGGCCTGTGGAGGTCCTTCCAGGGAATGTAGGCTGGGGACTCCATCTTTGTGCTCTGTCTCTGCCTTGTGGCAGCTTGCTAATACCTCCCAGAAAGGAGCTTATCCACTCCTCTGGAGCCCTGAGTTTTGCAACTGTTGCCCAAGGGACACTTCCAGATTGTCTGGTCTGGAGACCAGTGGGGTTTATGGCTATGGGATTGTGTATGTTTGCATACTTTACAAGCCATTGCCTGAGGGTCTGGTTTCCAGTCACCCTGAAACTAGGTGCTGACTGAGATCCCTTTCTTTGGAGCACTAACAGGTCTTGGCACGTCTTCAACAACTAGGAGCTAATAAAAATAAAATGGGCTGCTTGGATAATCACAAAGGTTTGAGACACAACCAAGAACTGAGACAAAGTTGAACAATATGGTTTATTCTCTATATGAGGCCACACATCAACTCTGCAAGAGGTAGTTGTTTCACCTAATACGTAGAAATAAACAAAGAAGAGTCAAGCAATATGAGGAAGTAGAGGAATATGTTCCAAATGAAAGAACAAGATAAAACCTCAGGAAAAAACCTTAATGAAATGGGAATAAGTATTATTTACCTAATAAACAGTTCAAACTAATGTTTATAGAGATGTTCACCAAACTTGGGAGAAGAATGTATAACTGCAGCGAGAACTTCAACAAAAAGATAGAAAATATAAGAAAATACCAAACAGAAGCCACAGGGCTGAAGAATAAAGAAACTACTTTCAGCTGAAAATAAAGGGCACTAATTAGTAATAAGAAAACACATGAAAGTGTAAAGCTCACTGGTAAAAATAAATATATAGTAAAGGTAGATTAATCACTTACAACACTAGTATGAAGGTTAAGAGACAAAAGTAGTAAAAATAATTTTAATTACAATAATTAGTTAAGGGATACATGAGATAAAGAGATGTAAAATGTGACATCAAAAACAAAACCTGAGGAGGAACCAAGATTTTGGAGTAGGAGGACGTGCTGTCACTCCCTCTTGCAAGAACACCAGAATCACAACTAGCTGCTGGACAGTCATTGACAGGAAGGCACTGGAACTCACCAAAAAAGATACCCCACATCCAAAGACAAAGGACAAGCCACAGTGAGATGGTAGGAGGGGCGCAATAACAGTAAAATCGAATCCCATAACTGCTGGGTGGGTGACTCAGACTGGAGAACACTTATACCACAGAAGTCCACCCACTGGAGTGAAGGTTCTGAGCCCCACATCAGGCTTCCCAACCAGGGTGTCTGGCAACGGGAGGACGAATTCCTAGAGAATCAGACTTTGAAGCCTAGTGGGAATTGATTACAGGACTTTGACAGGACTGGAGGAAACAGAGACTCTACTCTTGGAGGGCACACACAAAATAGTGTGTGCATCGGGACCCAGGGGAAGGAGTAGTGACCCCAGGGGAGACTGAACTAGACCTACCTGCTAGTGTTGGAGGGTCTCCTGTAGAGGCGGGGGGTGGCTGTGGCTCACCGTGGGGACAAGGACACTGGCAGCAGAAGTTCTGGGAAGTACTCCTTGGCGTGAGCCATCCCAGAGTCTGTCATTACCCACCAAAGCACCAAGGTAGGCTCCAGTGTTGGGTTGCCTCAGGCCAAACAACCAACAGGGAGGGAACCCAGCCCTACCCATCAGCAGAAAGTGGATTAAAGTTTTACTGAGCTCTGCCCACCAGAGCAACACCCAGCTCTACCCACCACCAGTCCCTCCCATCAGGAAACTTCCACAGGCCTCTTAGATAGCCTCATCCACCAGAAGGCAGACAGCAGAAGCAAGAAGAACTACAATCCTGCAGCCTGTGGAACAAAAACCACATTCCCAGAAAGGTAGACAAGATGAAAAGGCAGAGGGCTATGTACCAGATGAAGCAACAAGATAAAACCCCAGAAAAACAATTAAATGAAGTGGAGATAGGCAACCTTCCAGAAAAAGAATTCAGAATAATGATACTGAAGATGATCCAGGACCTTGGAAAAAGAATGGAGACAAAGATCAAGAAGATGCAAGAAATGTTTAACAACGACCTAGAAGAATTAAAGAACAAACAGAGATGAACAATACAATAACTGAAATGAAAAATACACTGGAAGGAATCAATAGCAGAATAACTGAGGCAAGAAGAATGGATAAGTGACCTGGAAGACAGAATGGTGGAATTCACAGCTGCAGAACAGAATGAAGAACAAAGAATGAAAAGAAATGAAGACAGCCTAAGAGACCTCTGGGACAACATTAAACGCAACAACATTCACATTATAGGGGTCCCAGAAGTAGGAACATGGATACAAAACACTGACAAAACACAATGATCCAAAACCTATGGGATGCAGCAAAAGCAGTTCTAAGAGGGAAGTTTATAGCTATACAAGCCTACCTCAAGAAACAAGAAAAATCTCAAACAATCTAACCTTACACCTAAAGGAACTAGAGAAAGAAGAACAAACAAAACCCAAAGTTAGCAGAAGGAAAGAAATCATAAAGATCAGAGCAGAAATAAATGAAATAGAAACAAAACAATAGCAAAGATCAATAAAACTAAAAGCTGGTTCTTTGAGAAGATAAACAAAATTGATAAAGCATTAGCCAAACTCATCAAGAAAAAGAGGGAGAGGGAGAGGACTCAAATCAATAAAATTAGAAATGAAAAAGGAAAGTTACAACAGACACCACAGAAATAAAGAGCATCCTAAGAGACTACTACAAGCAACTCTATGCCAATAAAATGGACAACCTGGAAGAAATGGAAAAATTCTCAGAAAGATATAACCTTCCAAGACTGAACCAGGAAGAATTAGAAAATATGAGCAGACCAATCCCAACTAATGAAATTGAAACTATGATTAAAAATCTTCCAACAAGCAAAAGTCCAGAACCAGATGGCTTCACAGGTGAATTCTATCAAACATTTAGAGAAGAGCTAACACCCATCTTTCTCAAACTCTTCCAAAAAATTTTGCAGAGGAAGGAACACTCCCAAACTTATTCTATGAGGTCACCATCACCCTGATACCAAAACCATACAAAGATACTAAAAAAAAAGAGAATTACAGACAAATATTACTGATGAATATAGATGCAAAAATCCTCAACAAAATACTAGCAAACAGAATCCAATGACACATTAAAAGTATCATACACCATGATCAAGTGGGATTTATCCCAGGGATGCAAGGATTCTTCAATATACATAAATCAATCAATGTGATACACCATATTACCAAAATGAAGAGTAAAAACCATATGATCATCTCAATAGATGCAGAAAAAGCTTTTGACAGAATTCAACACCTGTGTATGATAAAAAACTCACCAGAAAGTGGGCATAGAGGGAACCTACCTCAACATAATAAAGGCCATATATGACAAACCCACAGCAAACATTATTCTCAATGGTGAAAAACTGAAAGCATTTCCTCTAAGATCAGGAACAAGATAAGGATGTCCACTCTTAACCAGTATTATTCAACATAGTTTTGGAAGTCCTGGCCATGGCAATCAGAGAAGAAAAGGAAATAAAAGGAATACAAATTGGAAAAGAAGAGGTAAAACTGTCACTGTTTGCAGAGGACATGATACTATATATAGAGAACCCTAAAGATGCCACCAGAAAACTACTCGAGCTAATCAGTGAATTTGGTAAAGTTACAGGATACAAAATTAATGCATAGAAATCTCTTGTATTCCTATACACTAATGATGAAAAATCTGAAGGATAAATTAAGGAAACACTCCAATTTACCACTGCAACAAAAAGAATAAAATACCTAGGAATAAACCTACCTAGGGAGACAAAAGACCTGTATGCAGAACACTGTAAGACACTGATGAAAGAAATTAAAGATGATACCAACAGATGGAGAGATATACCATGTTCTTGGATTGTAAGAACTGACATTGTGAAAATGACTATACTACCCAAAGCAATCTACAGATTCAATGCAATCCCTATCAAATTACCAACAGCATTTTTTACAGAACTAGAACAAAAAATCTTAAAATTTGTATGGAGACACAAAAGACCCCGAATAGCCAAAGCAGTCTTGAGGGGAAAAAAACGGAGCTGGAGGAATCAGACTCTCTGATTTCAGGCTATACTACAAAGCTACAGTAATCAAGACAATATGGTACTGGCACAAAAACAGAAACATAGATCAGTGGAACAAGATAGAAAGCCCAGAGATGAACCCACGCACCTACGGTCAAGTAATCTATGACAAAGGAGGCAAGGATATACAATGGAGAAAAGACAGTCTCTTCAGTAAGTGGTGCTGGGAAAACTGGACAGCTACATGTAAAAGAATGAAATGAGGACACTCCCTAACACCATACACAAAATTAAACTCAAAATGGATTAGAGACCTAAATGTAAGACCGGACACTATAAAACTCTTAGAGGAAAACATAGGAAGAACCCTCTTTGATATAAATCACAGCAAGATCTTTTTTGATCCACCTCCTAGAGTAACGGAAATAAAAACAAAAATAAACAAATGGGACCTAATGAAACTTCAAAGGTTTTGCACAGCAAAGGACACCATAAACAAGACAAAAAGAGAGCCCTCAGAATGGGAGAAAATATTTGCAAACGAATCAATGGACAAAGGATTAATCTCCAAAATATATAAACAGCTCATGCAGCTCAATATTAAAGAAACAAACAACCTAATCCAAAAATGGGCAGAAGACCTAAACAGACATTTCTCCAAAGAAGACATACAGATGGCCAAGAAGGACATGAAAAGCTGTTCAACATCACTAATTATTAGAGAAATGCAAATCAAAAGTACAGTGAGGTATCACTTCACACCAGTTAGATTGGGCATCATCAGAAAATCTAGAAACAACAAATGCTGGAGAGGGTGTGGAGAAAAGGGAACTCTCTTGCACTGTTGGTGGGAATGTAAATTGATACAGCCACTATGGAGAAGAGTATGGAGGTTCCTTAAAAAACTACAAATAGAATTACCGTATGACCCAGCAATGCCACTACTGGACATATACCCAGAGAAAACCATAATTCAAAAAGACACATGCACCCCAATGTTCATTGCAGCACTATTTACAATAGCCAGGACATGGAAGCAACCTAAATGCCCATCGACAGATGAATGGATAAAGAAGATGTGGTACATATATACAATGGAATATTACTCAGCCATAAAAAGGAATGAAATTGAGTCATTTGTTGAGACGTGGATGGATCTAGAGACTGTCATACAGAGTGAAGTAAGTCAGAAAGAGAAAAACAAATATTGTATATTAATGCATGTATGTGGAACCTAGAAAAATGGTACAGATGAACCGGTTTGCAGGGCAGAAGTTGAGACACAGATGTAGAGAACAAATGTATGGGCACCAAGGGGAGAAAACCACGGTGGGGTGGGGATGGTGGTGTGCTGAATTGGGCGATTGGGATTGACATGTATACAGTGATGTGTATAAAATTGATGACTAATAAGAACCTGCTGTATGAAAAAATAAATAAAAGAAAATTTAAAAATTAAAAAAAAAAAATTTCCCATCTTAAAAAAAGAAAAACATAAAACTTGGGAAGGGTGGTAGGAGTAAAAACATAGAATTTTAGAATGTGTTCAAACTTATGTTGTTATCAACTTAAAATAGGCTATTATATATATGTGTTGTTCTATGTAAAGTTCATCGTAACCACAAAGCAAAAACCTATTGTAGTACACAAAAGATATAATGGAACAGGATAGAATGCCCAGAGATAAACCCACGACAAAGGGGGCAACAGTATACAATGGAGAAAAGACAGCCTCTTCAATAAGTGGTGCTGGGAAAACTGGACAGCTACACGTAAAAGAATGAAATTAGAACACTACCTAATACTATACACAAAAATAAACTCCAAATGGATTACAGACCTAAATGTAAGACCAGACACTATAAAACTCTTAAAGGAAAACATAGGAAAAACACTCTTTGACATAAAGCACAGCAAGATCTTTTTTGATTCACCTCCTAGAGAAATGGAAATAAATAAAAAATAAACAAATGGGACTTAATTAAAAACTTTCCCACAGTAAAGGAAACCATAAACAAGATAAAAAGACAACCCTCAGAATGGGAGAAAATATTTGCAAATGAAACAACCGACAAAGGATTAATCTCCAAAATATACAAACAGCTCGTGGAGCTCAATATCAAAAAAACCAACAATCCAGTTAAAAAATGGGCGGACAGGGCTTCCCTGGTGGTGCAGTGGTTGAGAGTCTGCCTGCCGATGCAGGGCACACGGGTTCGTGCCCCGGTCTGGGAAGATCCCACATGCTGCGGAGTGGCTGGGCCTGTGAGCCATGGCCGCTGAGCCTGTGTGTCTGGAGCCTGTGGTCCGTAACGGGAGTGGCCACAACAGTGAGAGGCCTGCGTACCGCAAAAAGAAAAAAAAAAAAGGGTGGACAACCTAAATAGACATTTCACCAAGGAAGACATACAGATGGCCAAGAGGCACATGAAAAGATGCTCAACATCACTAATTATTAGAGAAATGCAAATCAAAACTACAATGAGGTATTACCTCATGCCGGTCAGAATGGCCATTGTCAAAAAATCTAGAAACAATAAATGCTGGAAAGTGTGTGGTGAAAAGGGAACTCTCCTGCACTGTTGGTGGGAATGTAAATTGATACAACCACTATGGAAAACAGTATGGAGGTTCCTTAAAAAACTAAAAGTAGAACTACCATATGACCCAGTAGTCTTATGGACCTAGAGTCTGTCATACAGAGTGAAGCAGGTCAGAAAGAGGAAAACAAACACCGTATGCTAACGCATATATACAGAATCTTAAAAAAAGAAAAAAATGGCACTGAAAAAACCTATTTGCAGGGCAGGAATGGAATAAAGATGTAGACATAGAGAATGGACTTGAGGACACGGGGTGGGAGGGGGAAGCTAGGGTGTAGTGAGAGTAGCAGCGACATATATATACTACTGAATGTAAAATAGTTGGCTGGTGGGAAGCAGCAGCATAGCACAGGGAGACGGGCTTGGTGCTTTGCGATGACCTAGAGGGGTGGGATAGGGAGGATGGGAGGGAGACGCAAGAGGGAGGGGATATGGAGACATGTGTATGCATATGGCTGATTCACTTTGTTGTACAACAGAAACTAACACAGTATTGTGAAGCAATTATACTCCAATAAAAATCTATTTTAAAATAAAGGTGATGAGAAAGGAATCTAAGCATAACACTAAAGAAAGACATCAAACCACAATTGAAGAGAGCAAGAGAAGAAGAAAGTAACAGAGAGGAACTACTAAACAGCCAAAAAACAATTAACAAAATGACAATACGTACATACCTATCAATAATTACTTTAAATGTAAATGAAATAAATTGTCCAATCAAAAGACAGAATGGCTGAATGGCTGAAAAAACAAGACCCATCTATGTACGCCTACCAGAGACTCACTTCATATGTAAGGACACACACAGACTAAAGGTGAAGGGATGGAAAAAGATATTCCATATAAATGGAAATCAAAGGAACGCTGGGGTAGCTATTTTATATCAGACAAAACAGTTTTTAAAATAAAGACTGTATCAAAAGATAAAGTTCTAGAAGTGGAACTATTATGTGATCCAGGTATCCCACTTCTGGGTATTTATCCAAAATAATTGAAATCAGGATTTTGAAGATATTTGCACTTCCATGTTCATTGCCTCATTA
Organism: Stenella coeruleoalba; assembly: GCF_951394435.1. NCBI lineage: Eukaryota > Metazoa > Chordata > Mammalia > Artiodactyla > Delphinidae > Stenella > Stenella coeruleoalba. Next base: position 90,956,761 of record NC_137150.1, read on the forward strand.
CTCACAATAGCTGAGAGGTGGAAATGACCTGAATGTTCATTGATACCTGAATAAATAAATAAAATATGGTATATACATATAATGGAATATTTTTTAGCCATAAAAAAGAAATAAATTCTGTCATGCCATAATATTGATGAACCTTGAGGACATTATGCTAAGTGAAATGTCAGTAACACAAGGACAACTACTGTATGATTCCACTTATTTGATGTTCTCTAAAGCATCTTAGTAGAAGCAGAGAGTAGAATGGTGGTTGCCAGGGATGTGGGGGAGGAGGGAATGGAGAGCTGCTGTTCAGTGGGCTTTGAGTTCCAGTTGTGCAAGATATAGAAGTTCTGGAGATCTGCTATATAACATTGTGCTTATAGTTAGCAATACTGCGCCGTACAACTAAATTTTTCAGAACAAAATAGATCTCATGTTATGTAGGGCTTTTTTGGCTGCAATTTTAAAAAAAGAGAAAATTGAATTCAGTAATACATAAACTATGTTAACATGTATAAGAAGTATGGTTTATTCTGAGGTAGCAATGTTGATTTAACATTTGAAAACCTCAGTCACTGCATTGACCAAATTAACCTAATCAAGGAGAAAAGCCCTGATTATCTCATTAGAAAACCAAAAAGTTTGATAAAATTAAACACATATTCATGGAACAAAATTTCAGTAAGCCAGAAATGGAAGGGAACTTTCTCAATCTGAAAAGAATATCTATAAACATTTAAATAGAATATTTAATAGATTTAATAGAGTACTTAATAGAGTAAATATTGAATGCTTTGCTTCTTAAAGTATGAAATGAGACAAGAATATTATCACTTCATTATACTGGTGGTCCTAATCTGTACAATAGTGCAAAATGAACTTTATTATTCACGTATCTATATAATATTAATATTTCATGAATATTGAAAATATAGATTAAAACAGCTATTATCTGCAAATGACATGGTGTGTGTATATAGAAAATTCCAAAAGAATTCACTAAGAACATTAGAATTAATAAGTGAATTTGGCAGTTTTCCTGAATAAAAAAGTAGATATAAAAACTGTTTCTGTATACTAGGAACAATATTTAAAATAGTATGAAGTATTAAATACCTAAAAACAAGTACAATAAAAGATGTACTAGACCTTTCCTCTGAACATACAAATGCATTTTAGAAAAAAAATTTAAAGACCATAATAAATGGAACAATATAAAGTGTTTATGGACCAGAAGACTCACCATTGTTAAGATGTCAATTTCCCCTAAACTAATCTGTAAATTCAAAGCAATATTGACCAAAATCCCAATAGTTTTTTCTGAAATTTTCATGCTGTTACAAAGAACATAAAATAGCAAGAGCCAACATGATCTTGAAAGAGAAGAAAATAGTTTGAAGGACTTCTATTGCCACACAGCAGTATTTAACACAAAACTACAATTATCAAGGTAGTGCAGTATTGGTGTAAGGATAGAAAATAAATTTGAAAAATTTTGATAAATTTATACATTCGTGTAATCTAGACTCTGATCTCCTGATCAAAATATAAAATATTTTTATCTTCCCAGAAAGTTTTGCCTTGCTGCTTTCCAATAAATCCTCACCCCTTCCTCAGAGTAAATCACTGTTATGATTTTTATGACCATAGATTATTTTTTCTGTCCTTGAACATTATAAAAATGAAACAGTGAGTACTCTTTTGTGTCTGACTTCTTTCACTCAAAACAGTATGAGAGTTTCATTCATGCTGTTGAGTTTCTGTTTTGTTTTTTATTGCTGAGAACTATGAATATAGCATAATTTGTTTTTTTCATTATCCTTTAGATGGGTATTTGGGCTCTTTCCAGTTTTGGCCGATACGAATAAAACTGCTATGTAAATTTATGTATAAGTCATTTCATGGGCATATGTTTTAATTTTTCTTGGACTTGCCTAGGAATTTCTAGGGCATGGGTAAAGCATGTGTTTAAGTTTATAAGAAATTGCCAAATGGTGTAGTTTTTTTTTTTTTTTCCTGCAAGGTGGTTATACCATTTTGCCTTCCCATCCACAAATTTTGAGAGTTTTATTTATCCCACGTCCTTGCCAATGTTTGGTTTTCTCAGTCTTTTAAATAATTGTTTTGAGTATGCAATTCTTTATCTGATGACTGATAATGATTAGTACATTTTTATGTGCTTTTTTGGCCTGGAAATGGCTGATATATATATACTTTTGTGAAAAATATTTTCAAGTTAATTGCCTTTTTATTTTTCATTTGGTTGGTGTTTTTCTTATTGATTTTTAGAAGTGCTTTATATATTCTACATATGAGTCCTTTGATATCTATGTTACAAATATTTCTTCCAACCTTTGTATTGCCTATATATTTTAAAACATTTTAAAGTAAACATATGTCAAGGATTATTATTCAACATATGAATGAAGTAACCAGTAAGAATTTTTAACTGGTTCATATGAGAATTTGAGTTATAAAGATTCATAATCTCTACTAAAGAAAATTGACTTACATTGTTATGAATAGGGATTATTTTGTTGCTAGTAATCCTTTGCATGGCTATCAGTTTTCTACAACTTAATCACTACAATGTAGAGTTATAAAATTTCCCAGTCAATAGAAAGTTAATGAAAGGTGCATGCTCCTATAGAATCAGATAATTAGAGGGTTCTCTAGGCAATGCCTAGCACTCCACTGAAAGGATACCAAGTACACTCTTTTAACTATTTCCAAGTTGTGGGGTATTTTTTTCCCCAAAATATTCCTTCCTCTAATCACCTGTGACTATGAATAATCTCTAAAGCTTATTCTTGATCACAAAAATGTCTAGTTCATTAGATCTTGTTTGATTCCTTACTAAGATGCATCAATAGTGTTAATCAATTATATATGTCTTCTTGCATTTTCTTGGCAAATCTTGAGGCATACAGTATAGACCAGCAACTAAGTCTAAAGAATTTACTTTAGCCTAAAATATTTATAAGGATTTTTGGATTGGAATTTTTATATCCTTTCTGATTACTTCACTTAATATGATAATCTCTAGGTCCATTCATGTTGCTGCAAATGGCATTATTTCATTCTTTTTCATGGCTGAGTAATATTCCATTGTATATATATTCCACATCTTTTTTATCCATTCATCTGTCAGTGGACGTTTAGGTTGCTTCCATGTCTTGGCTATTCTAAATAGTGCTGCTGTGAACATTGGGGTGCATATATCTTTTCAAATTAGAGTTTTCTCTGGATATATGCCCAGGAGTGGGATTGTCGGATCATATGGTAAGTCTATTTTTAGTTTTTTTAAGGAACCTCCATACTGTTCTCCATAGTGGCTGCACCAATTTACCTTCCCACATATAGTGTAGGAGGGTTTCCTTTGTTCCACACTCTTTCCAGCATTTGTTATTTGTAGACTTTTTGATGACGGCCATTCTGACTGGTGTGAGGTGATATCTTGTAATTTTGAGTTGCATTTCTCTAATAATTAGCAATATTGAGCATCTTTTCATGTGCTTTTTGGCCATCTGTTTGTTTCCTTTGGAGAAATGTCTATTTAGGTCTTCTGCCCATTTTTTGATTGGGTTGTTTGTTTGTTTTGATATTAAGCTGTATGAGCTGTTCGACACATGTAAAAATTTTTTATTTTATGTATTTAATATTTTTGATGCTAACTTCTATTTCTCAGAGAAAACTAAATGGTAGATAATTGAGAACTTTCTGTAACATAGAAGAAGTTTTAACAGTACCAAAGTGCATGAATAAAGGAAAAAACCTTATATTCCTTTACACCTTCTTATGCCAAGTGATCAATCTTCCAGTAATCAGTCCTTCATAGAAATCATCTCCCATAGAAATCAATGGGTAATTACCTATTTATTAACTCAAGATGATATTAGTATAAGTTATTATGGTACCTAAAGATCTTGAAAATTAAGGTCTAGCTGACACACTCGAAAACCTAGTTACTATTGGTATAAAAATGATCAAACTTATGATTCGATTTAATTGAACAAAATTTTATATAAACATTATTTTAAAGATTAAGCATTAATCTGAGTCATCTGAGAAACAGAAGACAAGATGGCATTGGTCATTCATGAGCTTCACTGGGAGATTTCCCTCTGTGAGGGAAAATGAGAAGGGAGCTGGAGGAGGCTGGGCGAGCATCTGATTGTGATCTGTCTGACCCCTGTGAAGGAGAAAAGGAAAGAAGGAAGGAAGAAAGCAAGCCTTAGATTGCAGTGCCGTTTTATGAATGTTTTGGCAAGGCCAGTGTAGAGTCTCTGTGCCAAAATAGTCTGTCAGAGGAGTCCCAAGTCACTGGAGTGTGCTTGCCATAACATCCTTTTGCACTAAGTCACTGGTTGGGAGCAGCTCAGTGGAAGCATGCCCTTGGCCAGGATACAGTGATGTATTCAAAGCATAGCAGCTGGGGGTGTCAGTCAGTTGTAGTCACTACAGTTGGAAATTTGAGTGGTACTTTTTTTTATGACTGTCATAGTCTATCCCTTACATCACACAGATCTGCTTCTCCATACAAGTTCAGGGATCAGCTTCTCCATGATTCCTACGGGCTTATCTTTCTTTATTTTTTTTTTTTTTTTTTTTGGCGGTATGCGGGCCTCTCACTGTTGTGGCCTCTCCCGTTGCGGAGCACAGGCTCCGGACGCGCAGGCTCAGCGGCCATGGCTCACGGGCCCAGCCGCTCCGCGGCATGTGGGATCCTCCCGGACCGGGGCACAAACCCATGTCCCCTGCATTGGCAGGCGGACTCTCAACCACTGCGCCACCAGGGAAGCCCCGGGCTTATCTTTCTGAGAGGAAACTTAGCAGATTAGTGAGATAAGCTACAGCTTTAATAATTGCAGTTGATATTGGGGCTAAAACCATTCTCATCTTTTACCATTTCCACTCTCCATTCCAAATTCCCCTCACCCTCTGCTAATGCCGTGTTGGATCTTAGTAGCTTACCTGGTGGTGTGACCCAAATCTTCCTTTCAGAGGGCTCTGAAACTCTGGGAATTATTTCCAGGCCAGAGTTGCTGCTTATGTTCATTTCTTGCTACAGTGGACAAAAGAGTACCAGTTGCCATCCAAGTGGATCACCTGGGTTCCACATGTATTCTTCCCTTTCCGTATTGTGCAAAACCATCTCTACTCCTCCTGTCGATCATGGTTAATTACCCTGGACAGTATGGTAGTAACTCCTTGACTGCTGATCCCTGGACACAACAATTCCAAAGTGCCTAGCAGCAGCTCTAACTTATAGTTCCTTGGAACCTTTGCTCTGTCCACTGGCAAGATTATGTCCCTGTGCTCTCAGTTGTTAGCTTCATATATTTTGAAGTTGTATTATTAGATGTATATATCATTAGAATTTTTTTTTCTCGATAAATTGACCTTTATCCCTACAAAATGAGCTTTTTTTCTCTGGCAACACTTCTTGTTTTAAAGTCTACTTTGTATATTCATATGGCTACTTCCATTTTCTTATGATTATTTTATCTTTTCTCTACCTTTTAATCTATTTGTATCTTTAAATTTAAAGTATGTCTCTTGCAAACATCATTCAGTTGGTTCTTGACTTTTTAATCCAGTGTGACAATGTGTGACTAATACTTGGAATATTTTGTCTATTTACATTTAACATAGATATCAGTATGATTTTGGTGTAAGTCTATCATCATATTATTTATTTTCTGTTTAAACCATCCGTTCTTTGTTACTTAGACTGAATTTCCTGCTTGAAATTTTTAAGAATTTTATTCCAGATATTGTGCATAAAAAGTAGAGATTGAAGTGTCATATTGTTCGTTATGTAGTTTAGAGAGCTGAATTCCTTTCTTGTGTTGAGCTGAGGCTAGGTCACAGCTTTTATTAGATTGAGTTCATTCCCTTTAAATCTCATAAATATGTGAGCTGGGAGTCCGTTGGCTGCAGCTTCAAATATGTTGGTTAGTCTTTGGATTCTATACCTGTATGACTCAGCAGTTCGGTCACCGTGAGAATGCATGGATTATGTTTCTATTCCTTTCTCCACTGAAGCTCTCTTTGCAGAATTTTAAGGATAGAGTTGGTGGAGAGAATTGTCAGGCTCAGCAATTTGCTCTTGTACTTGGGACTTTTCTTTACTCCAGTTCAGTCTACACTATCATTCAGGGCTTGTCTGACCTCTCCCGTTCCCACGTAATTGTTTCATCTTTAGCATCTCTCTCCTTAGTCAGCTGTACCTAGACCATATACCCACCTCCAGGTATGGAGGCTGTCAGCTTATCAAGACTCCTTTGTCACATTGAAAATATGACTTTTATTTTGTTAGGTTTTTTTCTGGTTGTTACCACTAGGATCAAGGTCTTTTTCATCCCATACATTTTATCCAGAAGCAGAAGTCTTTTGCTCTCTCTTGAAAGGTCAGCTGTGTATTATATTCTATCTGATGTTTGAGCTGGAGATTTTTTAGGCCATCTTATTTCTCCATCTTGTTGAAATACGAACAGAAACCATAAGTTTAGCTTTACATTTTGACTATTAGAGGGATGATGTATTAGTGGTTTAAAACACTGATGTGCGTTAGAATTTTTTGAAGCCTATAAAAATATAGATACCTTGATCTTAAAATAGATGATTCAGATTCACTTACTTCATGGGGAAAACCCAAAGGAATATATGTTTTCCAAAGGCTCCTCAAACTTACTTTGATGCAAACAGAAGTTTGAAAAGAAAATGATAAATGAATGGTGCCCTGAAAGTCTGTGATATTTATCTATATTTTATCCCTAGTGCCCAGCACAGAGCTAGTGAGTGCTCGGTTTATGTTTGTTGAATGGGTGAATGCATTCATTATGGCATCTTGGTTTTCTACCTAAATCAGTTGTGAGATGATTTAGACATTTTAGACATTATTTCAGTAAGTAAAACTATAGCCATATGAGCAAAGACTGAATCAATTTACTGCTTTTGAGAAGGTTACCAATGTCCTCCTTGTTGCTTAATATATTGGACACTTTTCCTTATATATTGTATTTGAGCTCACTTTAGAGTTTGACACTATTTTCTTCCTGAAATAAAAATATTTCCTTGCCTTTATTTTTTTTAATTAATTAATTTTTTAACATCTTTATTGGAGTATAATTGCTTTACAATGGTGTGTTAGTTTCTGCTTTATAACAAAGTGAATCAGTTATACATATACATATGTTCCCATATCTCTTCTCTCTTGCGTCTCCCTCCCTCCCACCCTCCCTATCCCACCCCTCCAGGTGGTCACAAAGCACTGAGCTGATCTCCCTGTGTCCTTGTCTTTATATTTTCTGGTTTCTCCCTACCTGTTGGTCTCTTCATTAGAATTTATAATTCTGGTTTCCTCCTACTAAATCTAGGGCTTCTAACATGATTTTTTTTTTTTTTTTTTAGGGCTTCTAACATGCTTTTTGAAACTTATCATAGTTGCCTCAGTTATCTCAAGATGGGTACAACAAAATTCTTATAGACGAGGAATTCGCTATCAATGCATGAGTCTGTGTGTGTGTGTGTGTGTGTGTGTGTGTGTGTGTGTGTGCATGCACATACACACGCATGTATTCCCTATCAAGGATAAATATTTATTAAGTTTTCTTTACTGTGCTAGATACTGGGAATACAAAGAACCTTAAGATACCACCTCTGTGCTTAAGGAGCTTGTAAATCAAATAAGTAATGATATTATTGTAATTCTGAAAGAGTTCTGAGAACACTGCCCCAAGATATGAAACACAGGTTGGTTCCTCCTCGAAGACTTTAAATGTCCTTCTCTTCACCTTCTCTTTTTATTTTCTTGGAAATTTCTTTTAAGGACTTCACTGTCTTCAAGTATATGTACATGAGAATTTGTGATAGGAGGAGATGGGGGAGAGCAGTGAGGAGGAAAGGTAAGAGGGAAGGAAGGATGGTCTCTAGGCATGTGGCTTTCTGCTTCTTTATTATAAACAAGCATGAACAGAATAAAGATACACTATAGTATTTTAACTTTCTAAAGTGTCCTTAAAACTTCCTCCAATTTTATTTTCACAACATTACATTTTACTGAAGGGGAAACTGGATCAGGGGATGTCCATATGCCTAGACACCTCCATCCTTCAGCCCTCAAAGCACATTTCATCTACAGTATCAATTTGATCCTAAACACAGTCCTCTGAGTTTGTTGCTCATAAAACAGGGAGCAGCAGTAGAATGAACCATGTTTGAAAGGGAAAATAACCCAACCCAGCTGAATTTAAATCTCTGCTCATCCATTTGCTAGCTGTGTGACTTCCAGTTAACCTCCATGAGCCTATTTATCTATTAAATATGAATAAAAATTCCTACCAATAGAGTTTTGTGGCTGACCTCATGCTTTCTAAATGTTGGTTAATTTTCCCTTTTGTCTGAATTTACTTTTGTTCCTGGAGATCAGTTCTTCCAAAGACAGGTTTTTTTGTTTTGTTTTGTTTTTTTTCTTTTCACCGCAAAAGACAGTAATCTGTCTGTAATCTGCATTTGAGAAGGTAAACACGAACTGCATCTGGCTGTTACTAGTCTGGTAGAGCCCGTATCCCTTTCTCTCACATGAAACAAAGTCTCAGGGAACACTTTATCCTATGCAAGATTTACTTTTTAATAGCACAGCAACACCCTAGATGGAATAATCTCTTGAAAATAGAAAAAGAAAAAAAAAGAAAAGAAAAAGAGGACCTGGAAGTTGTTATGTGCCATGTGTGTAGCTGCACAATTTCTAATCTAGTAAGAATTCAAATGTAACAATTAACGTCACATCTCACTTCATTCAGATTAGTCTAAAGCTTATCTGCCTCAGGCAGTAATAATTGGGACTCAGTAAAAGATGCTAGAGCAGATGGATGTATACAGTTCCCAATTAAACTCTTCTTTGTTAAACTTCGTATTCTCTCATGATTTATTGAACTGACTTCAGCTCTCCATCACCTACACAACTGCTGTGTGTGTTTAGCACAACCGGACGACTTTGGTTACTTTCTTAGGTAAGGAAGGGCTTTGTTTAAATAGAGAGTCTCATTTTACCTTAATGAGATAGTTGTAGAAAAGATGGCATTTCCTTTTGTAGCTGGAATAAAACGAGAAGGAGAAAAAAGGCAGCTGATGTTTACTGAGCATTGGGAATGCCCTATAGGCATTTTGAATAAATGTACTCTGGGGCAATGCTTTGTATGTATTGTTGCATTTAATCCTCATAACCATACTGTGAGGAAGAGGTTGTTTCTTGTTCGCTCACCATTTTGTTGATGAGAAAACGGAAACTGGCATGAGTCTGAATCAGCAAGCTTATAAGATCATATCATCAAGGGAAAGAAAGGTAAGAGAGATTTTACAAATGAGAATGTTGAGAATGTTAAGAATAAAAACATCTGGTTTTATTAAAAGAGGAACATAGAACATATACATGTATATATGAATCAAAATTAATCTTTTGAAAATTCGAGGAGTCTCTTCTGCATGTGAATAGCATCACTGTGTGAAGCATGTAACAAACGTGTGTAGATGTCACACAGCCAGACACTGTACTAGGCATTGGCAGTTTAGTGGTGGAAAAGACCGCCTCTATTTTTGCTTTCATAGAAAAAATGAACACAGATATTCATGTAATTCCAGTTAATGCTTACCCATTGTTCACTAAGAAGATGAGAGCTTTGTCTGCTTGAGTAGTCTGAGGTGATTAACAAGGCAATAAGGATGCACTACTGTGGGAAGTGCAAAAGAACTCTAAAAAGAAGGTGGGAAAAAGGCAGGTGCTATCTCACCTCATAAGTCCTAGTTCCTGAGAAGGACTATGGAATAGAGTGAGAGATGGGTCAGGTGTTTCACTATCTTGTTAAAAACAGCAGGGTCTAAAAGAGTTTAGGATTCCTCAGAAAGTGGAATTTCTTTCTGTGCAACTGTATTTGCTCCCAAGAAATTACTGTTCTTCTTGACACTTTAATAAGGCAGTTTAGCTAGTCAAAAGCAAGTAACACTTGCTAACCATGTATTTCTTGTATCTCATGACGAGGAGACACTTAACTTTCTTAAAAACAGTGCATTTGATATGTCATTCTACATACACAGATTCAAAAATTTTGTGTTGCAACATGAATTCTCCAAATACCATAATTTGAGTTAAGCCAAAAATAAGTTAATCATTGATAGCTTAAGTGTAATGTTGATGTCGTATCTTCTGTTTCCAGAATTTAAAAATAGTTGGTTATATTTTCAAGGTACAGTGAAAGATGTAAATTCAGGAGTAAACATAGGATGTGAGATGTGAGATTATGATAAAGTTTGGTGTAGAAATTAATGGACAGTCCAACAAAAGCATCTCAAAAACAAGCAGGAAAAGAGTAATAAAGGAAAAATAAAATCAGGGATTAGTCCGCATATTTGGGCAAAATATGAAGCAATATTCAAAACATTATTAGACTGTCGGGTTTATCTAATTAATAGGAATGTTGGAAAGGCTCAGATATCACAAAAATGATCAAAGGGTCAGAAAAAAGGAGCTATAGAGAAAACTTTAATTAGAAATATAACGAGAACAAACCCCTCATTACCACACCTCATATCACAAATTTGAATATAACACAGTCACATGACTCCCCAAAGAAAACTTCACAATAAAATTATAAAATTTTTAGCGTATAAAGTAATAGTTCTATCCCCTACATTAGCACTGAAATTGGGCTTGGAAAGAGAAAGATAAGAGCAGACTTAATAACTCTTTATAATAGTTCTTTATGTGGTGAACCAACAAATTGTGGAAGCAATGTAAGAAGATGCATGATTTGTGATAATGGCGCTGAACTCTTCTAAAACTTAGGAAACTATTCTAATTCCAGTTCTTTGTAGCACATGGATATATCATAAAACATGTGTGTGATTCCTCATTTATACATGGGGATTATACTTGGTTTATTCATTTAATAAAGCATTAGTGGGTTAAATTAACATGCTTTCAGAAAAGGGATTTGAAAAATTAAAGTTACAGAGTAAAGTTTCTACCTATAAAATAGTCAAATGATAGAGTGGATCAGAGAAGATGGTTGTTGTGATGCCAAGAGTAGGAGGAAATTATTTTAGTTTTGACTCTAGAAAGTTAAGAGGTTCTTACCACAAGAAGTTAAGACCCCGTGCCCCTCAGAGACCTGAAATTTTGCCTTTTAGGTTTTATGGAAGTGCCATGTGTTAATTCAGTGGCTTGAATTCTAATCTAGGTTCTCAGGTGTGGGAATTCTAATAAAGGCCGCAAATGAACTTCTTATTATGCTGCCCGGGCTTACATAATAGTTTCTAGACACACCCTTCCTCTTATCTGCAAAAGTCTGTCTTATTTGCAGAAGTCTATGGAATGAGGACTAGGGTACAAATACAGTCTACTGAAAACATGAAAATGTGCAGTTCTCTATTATTGCTGTTAAAAGAATCCATAAATTTTCAAACGTTGTACTCTCTCTGAAGTACAGCTTTCCATTTGGAAATAAATACAGGTTTATTTCTTCGGGTATTCAGGAAGCACACAACTTTCATTGAACAATGAAAAATGTTTTAGGAATATGGAAACTTAATATTATACTGTAATGGTATATAATAGAATTTATATTTTTTAAATGTGTGTGTGTGTGTGATATCCACATTCAATTTCCTAGCCAATTTTAGAAGTGTATCTATCTCAGGTAGGGATTAAGAATGCCAGAAGAGGAAATCAAAGAGAGTGAATTAATATTCAGTTTCTGACACTATACAGATAGAAGTTTACAGAAGACAATAGACTTAAAAGCCTGGCTTTGGTAAAACAGAGGATTTTCTACATTCTTTTATTTCTTCATGAAGCATAACATGAGTGAGGCTGATGAAACTGGACTGCAGTTCCATTTTCAGGTGGTCCTTATCAAGCAGGGGCAGAGAGAGAGAGGGAGAGAAAAACTGCTGCTTGTCTTGGTAGTTTGTGGGGAGAGGAAGGCAGAGGAGAGGACAGAGAGGAGAGTGAGTAGATGAGGAATAAGGGCTCTTACTATCTGCCTAAATTGAAAAAAAAAAAAAAAAAAGAGTTGACTTGATATATTCACATGGGTATGCGGGGCCTGAGTCCATTCAGGCTGGTCATGCTTCCCTGGCAAGACTGAATGGAAGCCTTTGAGCCTCTATCCCTCAGATACTTCCAGCTTGGCATGGAGTGGTTATGCATATCCTTGCTGTAAGGCAGCTAGGTAGATGGTCTGCACGGCGTTCTGGGATCCCAGAATTTCTCCAATGAAGTGATGAAGAGATGTTGAAATTGCTGGCAGGTAGCAGAGACCAGGGATCAAGACAGAGTGGCCACCATAGGTAAGGACTTTGAGACTGGGTGAAAAGTCCTTCTGGGTCCTAGCAGTTGTGCCAGCATGTCACCCCAAAAGCCTGGTCCAGCCACCTGCCCATCAGCAGTCACCCATCTGGGGAGGAGACTACTCCATATATGCTGTATAAGAGAATATAGAGATCCAGGTGATACCTCATGGATCTGAGGAATGAATCTCTCCACCGTCCTTCCATGTGTCCTTCACCTACTTCTATGAGGACAAGGTCAAACCCCCTCACACACTCATATAAACTTGAGAGGACTAAGGGGGTAAATCTGAAAGACTGGACATTTACCTTAAAAGACTAAATTCTGTGAAAGAGGCAAATTTTAAAAAGCCCTAATAGGAAGTTGAACTTTGGAAAGACTGCATAAGGGTTGTTGAAACAAGAAGAGGCAGAAATACTTTAACTGACCAGTTGAAAAAAAAAAAAAAAACTCTTCCTACCCATGGTTAGAGGTTGTGAAAAAAATAAATGCAGATTTAAAGAATTTAAGAAGCTATTTTCTTTGTGCAGCTCAATCACAGTGAGTAAATATTAAAATATTCACAGAGTTTAGAAAAATAATGGAGTTTGAGGATTAAAATGTTGGTGTTTCTCTTGGGAAAATGATAATTTCAACCGATACAAATATTTTGAATTAAGAAAAATGACTTTACTATTACCTCAGTGGAATTACCTCCAGAGTAGCCAACTTTGATGCAACAGAATCTGACTTGAAATAGGAAGTCCTGGTTTGAAAAATTCATTAGCATTGTTACCTGTGTCACTTCAGGTAATAAGTCGATTAATTTCTCTGAGCCTCAGTTTCTTCACCCATGAAATACATAACGCTAACCTCGCAGAGTTGTGATAAATCTCTCATATATGATCATGCATATGACTTGTAGTGCAGACCTGAGCCAAAGCCAAAGCCTGCGTGCTGCCTGTTTGGTGTATGAAGTTATAGTGGGAAATGGCCTTGCCCATTTCTTTACCTGCCCTATCCATGGCTGTTTCACACTACAAAGTTAGAGTTGAGTAGCTGTTACAGAGACTGTACTCTGAGCAGGTGCTGTTGTTTTTATCATGTTAACCCCTTTGCTCTGAGTCCAAGCTCATATAATTGCATTTTGGTAAATATATATATTTTTAAAGCCTTCATTCTGGAGAAAACTATTCTTTCATTCAAAAGTATGTTTCTCATTGTAAGTTAACCAGTTGGCAACAGGTTTATAAAGCAGCCTATTCAGAATTTGGTTACATTTTCTCTCTTTGCCAAGGCCTGATCTCCCCAACTGAGCTGATACAATTAAACTTCTGAGTCTAAAAATCTAAGGACCACCTGTTCCTCTGCAGCCACAATGAGCCATTCCCTGCCCAGCATCATCACTGAGATCAGGAGCCTGCTACTTTACCACACTTATCACAGGATAGCCATAAATTTTTGCCTCCTTATGTGAACATGAAATCAAAAGATAAATTACTTTCAAAAAAGACACAGTATATCCGCTTTGATATTTTTCCTTTTTCTTTTCTCCAGTGTTCATCCTCACACGGACCATCTGTCACCTGCTGCAGGGCAAAACCTACTGAGAACAACAGGCGGCTATTCTGTGAAAGGTAACCTTGGGTAGATTTGCCATGATGCTAATAATAATTTCAAATGCTAGTTTATTATTAAATGAAGCCTGATTTCTAAAAAATAAAATTAGTGATACAACATCCAGTGATGGGAACGTAACATGCTTGGGTTAATTATGTCACTCTTTAGGTAAAAAGTTAGTTGTTAACAGCTAAGCACCTGCCATGTGTTAAAACATAAGAGGCTTTAGATTCCTTTCTGGAAATAAAACGTTTTTGAAATTGAGATGCTGTAATTTTGCCAAATGCTGATGAAACCCCAAAAGGTAATTATGTCAGCCTGAGAAGACTATGATGGTGAAAATAAGATTAAAAAAAGAATTGTGGGTTTTCAGCCATAACCAGCAGACAATTTTAATTTTGGAAGTGAACGTCACTGTGCTTGGACATAGTTTAAATTTTTTCCTCCCTACCAACTGTTCCCCTCATTTGCCTGAAAACCTTCCAGTTCCCTCTCACCTTCTTTTCTCTCTTTTCCTTCTTTTCTTCCTCTCTGGACTCTTCTCTGCTTCTCACCCCTCCCATGGCCACAAATGCTCTTAACAAAACTTAGAATAATATAGAAACCTGTGCTCTTTCAACAGTGATGGGAAAGCAAAGGGTTTTCTTAGTGCATCACCTTTGCTTCTTCTTTACGCATTAAAAAAGTATCGAGCATTCCCCACAAGTCCAATTCAAGGAATCTGTTCTACAGATAGACTTTCACCAGGGTGCAAAGTTCTATTATGAAAATGTTCATTGCAGCCTGAGGATGGAAAGAAAAAGAGAAGCTGAGCCCGGCAGAGAGCTGGAACGACAGGAGCAGTGGGAACAGGAGAGCCCAGGAGCTGGGAGCAGCACTAATAATGGAGCAAGGTTCAGGAACAGCGTGGGAGAGAAGAGCCAGCAGTGCGGGCTCCCCGCTTCTTCTTGGTCCCCAGTGGGCTGTGTGCCAGGCAGGTATCCCTGCAGGCTGCATGGCAGTGGTGACAGACGCAGCTGAGCAGTGCCAGCTGCCTTACAGGAGCCTCCCCACTGCGTGGATTCTAAAATGCTTCCACATCCAAGATTAGCCAGTGCCCTAACTGGAAGGATTGAATTGAGGGATGGGAAACTTTGGCATTTCCAAGTGGCATAGCCAGTGGGGAGAAAACTCAATCCTTAAAAACCACAGAATGAAAATGGGTCTTTACATAGAATTTGTTTTTGAATAGTGACCATTTTCTGATCATTTTTTCAGTAAAAAAAAAATGAGCCTTTTTTCCTCAGATCTTGTCAAATTTTATACCAGTGGTAGTTGTTAGTGAACACACTGCTACTGGGAGCCATCTTCTGTTTGTCCATACTCCAGGCTAGCATGACATAAAACATCTGGCAATTTGAAATGTGCATTAAAACATTTAAAGGAATATAATTGACTGTAGTGTAAACAAAACATACTAGTACATGGATAGACCAAGATATTTCTTTCTGAAGCATCATTTAAAGACAACTTAGAGACTAGAGGTTTATCAGGTACAGTAACTATTTTCACTGTTGTCCAGCCCATTTCAGAAAGTCAGATTTGATGGTAAAATTTTACTCATTTTGCCTGTGAGTATTATCTCACAGGTTCCTAGTGAGGTCAAGATTAAAAGTTTGAAATAGTTTTTCAGCCACTTAATAACCTCTAAAAGAGGTCTACTATGGGTGACTCATTCTTCAAAGCAGTATACTAAGACCTTGTGAAGAGGATATTATTTCATGTGTTTTGGGTTAAATTGTCCCACCTTCCCTCTGAAATTCATATGTTGAGGCCCTAACCACCAGTACCTCAGAATGCGACTGTATTGAGAGACAGGGCCTTTAATGAGGCTATTGATTTTATTTATTTATTTATTTTTTAAATTGAAGTTTAGTTGATTTATAATGTGTTAGTTTCAGGTGTACAGCAAAATGATTCACATATATATGTATATATATACATATATATATATACTTTTTTCAGATTTTTTTTTTGCATTATAAGTTAGTACAAGATATTGAATATAGTTCCCTGTGCTACATAGTAGGTCCTTGTTGTTGAGGCAGCTAATTTAAAATAAGACCATTAGGGTGAGCCTTAATCCAATCTGGCTGGTATCCTTTATAAGAGGAAATTTGGACACATGAGAGAGACATCAGGGATGCACTTCCACAAAGAAAAGGACATGTTGGGATACAGCAAGAGAGCAGCCATCTGCAAGCCAAGGAGAGAGGCCTCAGGAGAAACCAAACCTGCCAACACTTTGATTTTGAACTTCCAGCCTCTAGAACTGTGAGAAAGTACCTCTCTGTTGCTTAAGCCACCTACCCAGTATGTGGTATTTTATTATGGTAGGTGGAGTAAACTAATACAGTGTGTCACAAACAGACTTTATACAGCGTAAACTGTACAAATTTCATTGTTTTAACTCAGTATCATAGCTGTAGAGAATCTCTTTTTATTTTGTTGGTGAGGCATTAGTAATGAGCCCAAAGTATCCTAGAAAAGTACTGGGTACATCTGAGGGTACTTTTCATTGACAGCGTATTAATGAAAGATGCCAGAGAGAAGGAGAGCATTAGGCTGCCAAAGGTATTTATTGTAATAAACTTTGTAGGATGGGTCATGTGGCATGATGAATCCTCAATTGTTTGGCCTGGAGCAAGAGAAAAACAAGTTAGGAACAGGCAGTGCCAGGACTAGGGAAACCTTCTCAGCAGAGGGTTTGCCTGTGAGGATGGTGGCAGGAATCCGATTTGGGATCCAAGTTGATGCAGCAAATTTGTTCTCCATCTGGACTTGAATTGATATCCTGAGATTCAAATCAGGTGGTGGGGGCCCCTCAGCCTGAGTTTCCCTGCAGTAGTGCCATGGAGACAGGTGGATGGGGATTGTGTGGTTTCCGGAGTGTGGGAGTCCATCTGGGTTGAAGCAGGATTCCAGCCAGCTGTTGGCAGGAGGGACAGAGGGTCCAACTCCTAGGGAAAGTAGGCTTGTTTTAGAACCCTGTTAGGATTGTTGAAACTGAGAAGACAGATCCAATCCTAGTCAGAAAACTGGCATATAAGTCAGCGCTTGAAACAGTTTTCCATTCGGGTGGAGAAAGCAATAGCTCTGTAGGCACAAAAGCATCTTGGAACTCACACCTGTTACAGGGCTGACAGTTATTGCAGACCCTAATCCAAAATTATACAGTCAAGTTTGTTCATTTGGTTTGGGCGTGGAGAGGACAGTATGAGAAACAACACAGGCGATCTGAAATGACATGCATGGTGGAATCTTAAGAAATGTTTTGAATGGTGCTGACAACTCAAAAGATACTGGAAGCACAAGCAAAGAAGATAATTTTTCTGGCAGGCAAGTAAAGCAGTTCAGGGATGATTACTTCACTCTTTAATTTATTAATCTATTCTTCAAAGAGTTCATGGTGTTCTGTTGCCCTGAAGGACAAACAGCTCAACATATTCAATTTCATAAGAATAGTGCAGATGAGCAAAAAGCAAGCTAATCATCTACTTTATATAGAAAGCAAGTGTTTGAGAATGTCTTTAAATCCATACTCCTTACTCCCTATATCCCACATCAGGAGCAGCTATGGCATGTATAATTAATATAATGATAATTCTAAGTAATTGATAAAATGTGAAATTTGGTTATATTGTACATAAGAAGGCAGAGAAAAAATTTGCTATTTAATGAGTTGCTTTAAGAGTCTATACTGGGACTTCCCTGGTGGCTCAGTGGTTAAGAATCTGTATGCCAAGGCAGGGGACATGGGTTTGAGCCGTGGTCCAGGAAGATCCCACCTGCTGCTGCGGAGCAACTAAACTAAGCCTGCGCGCCACAACTACTGAAGCCTGCGCACCTAGAGCCCGTGCTCCGCAGCAAGAGAGGCCACCACAAGGAGAGGCCTACACAACGAAGAGTAGCCCCAGCTCGCCACTAGAGAGGGCCCACGCGCAGCAACATAGACTCAATGCAGCCAAAGATAAATAAATAAAATAAATAAATTTATTTTAAAAAGAGGCTATACTAACATTGTAAATATCTTTTGAAATTCTGTTTTTACAAATTTTTTTTTTTTTTGCGGTACGCGGGCCTCTCACCGTCGCGGCCTCTCGCGCAGGCCCAGCGGCCATGGCTCATGGGCCCAGCAGCTCCACGGCATGTGGGATCTTCCTGGATCGGGGCACGAACCCATGTCCCTTGCATCAGCAGGCGGACTCTCAACCACTGCGCCACCAGGGAAGCCCCGTTTTTACAAATTTTAATCTTTAATTTGTGTTATATAATATCAGATCCCATTCATGCTTTGCAAATGTGAATTCTCTGTGGTAACTCAATTACAAACATTTCCATACAGGTACAAATATAAGTGATTTAGCAGATGTAACAAGTTTTCATTCATAATGTATATGTGGGTATGAATATTTATATGCAGGTATATCCATTGTGTGATTACAGTGTACTGAGAGGAATGGATTTCTGCACATCATGATAATTATCATTAGTGTGTGCTTACTAGTTGTCAGACATTGTATTAAATGATTTTACAAACGTTAACTTTTTCAATACTCAGAAAACTTCTTTGTAGCAAATGCTCTTATCCTGATTTTACAGATAAGGAAACGGAGAGCTAACAAGTGGTTAAACTGCCTAGGGCCCTAGACTTGGAGGGTGGTGAAACTGGAATTCGGGCCAAAGTCTTATCTGGTAGGCATTGATGCTCTGAACCTCTCTGCTACATTACTGTACAAATTAACTTAAGTATTCACGGATGAAGCCACAGTTGTACAGTCAGTTTATACAGAAGCCAGTTGGCTTTGGGTAGAGGAAAGACCGCTGCTTCACTGTCACCATCCTTGACACTGCTCGAAACGTCTGTGCCTCTTATTTCCACATGGTTGGGCAAGACTGAGGAGTTATTTTATATTTTATAAAACTTGCAGATGAATAACTCTTTCAATTCCATATTTTGATGCCGTGGTATCTAATATGTGGGAAAGTAAGTTATGACATTTCTTAATACTTTCTAATTATATCTAATTCAACAGCAGATAGTATGATGGAAAGAAGAGCATTTCACTATAGGCAATGCTATTCACTTAACCTCTATCTCATTTTGCCCCATCTGCAAAATAAAGGGATGGATTCAGGTTCCTTTTATCCTTAAAACTTTTATTCTAAGCATCTAATTCATTTCTAGTCAAATTATATTTTTTAGAAATAATACAAAACACGAAATTAATATTCACTGAGCTGTTTTTGTACTCCAAGGAGTGCAAACACATATATACACTCACAAATTTATTCACTTGTTTAGTTACCTAAGGTACTTTGTATAGTACTTTGTATAGTAAAACTGCATAGCATGTGATATTCTATGCATTTTATAGAAAAAGCATATTAGGACTTAGAAGTCATTTAACTTTCTAAAGATTTCAATCATAAGATGTAAACTAGGTATTTAAAACCAAGTTTATCAGACTCCAAAGCCAATGTACTTCTGTTTAATAACTAATCTTCAGTTTAATTGGGAAAGTAACTTGTTTAGAACACACTGTGTATTAGGTTAGGCAAGGATATGCAGTGTAACAAATTAGAACATGCAGTAACAGTGATGTAATATGGAATTTTTTTTTTTTTTTTTTTTTTTTGGCCGCGTGGCATGGCTTGTGGGATCTTAGTTCCTGGACCAGGGATAGGGATTGAACCCAGGCTCTCCACAGTGAAAGTGCTGAGTCCTGACCACTGGACCACCGGGGAATTCCCTGTTTCTTATTCATGTGAAATTTAGCAGCAGGTCTCAAATGGTTTCAGAAGAGAGTGGGCAGAGGATATATACCCACCCTTAACTTCTGACTAGAATTTACGTGTATGAATTCCATTTACATACTGCTAGACGGACTAATCATACAGCCCTGACCTAATAGCAAGGGCAGTTTGGAAATGTGGTTTTCTTGCATTTTCAGAAGAAAAATGAAATGAGATTTCATGAACCCACAGCATTGGTTCTGCCTGTGCTGTATCTCCACCACTGGTCATGGTGCAAATAACTGAAGGACTGCTACATTATCTTTTATTATTATGCTTATAGACAGAAAGAGGGTAACACAGAGCTTATGTCTTCCTGATAGTAGTACTCTTTATTTAGAAATTTCCAGAAAACTGTAATACAGTGGGACATCAAAGCCTTCCTCTTGATATAGGAGTTCCACAATTGCTTTATCATGTTTCCCATCTTCATCATTTCCCTCCAGTGTCTCTCACAGGGTCCAGGCATCTGTACTTGTGGCAGGGATGTTGAAATGTGGCTGTAGTGATTATGGATGATTAATGGGTGAAGATACTAATATTTTATCACCTGCTTGAGAAGCCTCTCAATGGAGGTAAATATTTAGAAAGACACCACTGAAATTTTGAAACATTGTAACAGTGTGAGTTTTATGGTCTACTACCTTCTCTCAGTCTCAACTTAACTATATTAAAAAAGAAGGCATGTTTCATCCACAACGGTTTAAGCTATTTCTGAGCAAAGGCCTGACCTTTCTGCTGAAACAGAATTCACAAATGTAGACAATCTCAGGCAATGATGCCTAGAGCAGTTTAGATGAGAAGGCTGAACAGGAGCACTTCTAGTCTGTGTATTCCTTGACTCAAGTGCCCTTTGCTGCTTGCCGGGGAGCTTGGGGAGGGCAAGATGACATTTTGGTGGTGCAGCATGACCTAGACCTGTGATTCTCAACCTTTCCACGTTTAAGATTCCCATTTAAATGTCAAACTTTTCAGAATCCCCAAAGACACTAGTTGTATTTTTTTGAATCAATTGCCAAAGAATTTTAAGATAATGAAGGAACTACAAAACAATGAGGAACTACCAAACAATGCTAATTCCGTTGAACTCAGTAGTAGTTTTAAATGCATTCATATTTTATTAATTACAATGCATATATCTGAAAGATAGTCAAAGAAATGCAAGACAGATTTATGTAGTCAATCAACTATTCTTCGTGCACTGTGGACTTGAAGATGCTTTGCAGTAACTCTGAGGACCACTGGTTGGGAAGCCTTGAATTTGGCTGAAGCATGGGTCCTTGTGGTGCCAAATGCAGTTCTGAGCTTCACAGTAACACTGCATGTTACTTGTATATATTTGACATATGCAGGTACTTTGAACAGTTTTAATTATTTAAAAGTAAACACCTGATTATGAATATTCCACATTTCAGTAGAAAGTTAGGATGTGCAGAATGTATATGTGTACATGTGTGTTTGAATATTTATCCATTCATTTGCTGTTCTAGGCATTGAGGAAAGTGGTGAACATAAACAATAAAAGCCAAGACTTATATAGTGGTTAATATCTATAAAATATATATTTGTTATTGTATATTTTAAAGTGTATCAGTCCTGTTATTAACTGTATTTTCCAGGTGAGGAAACCAAGACATGGAGACATTAAGCAATGTGCCCAGGACTCTAATTCTAGTGTTTAGTCCTCAAATCTGTGCTCTTAATCTTTATACTGTGTGGCCTTTCAAAATCGTTACTATCCTCTGTCTCATGGACCTTATATTCCATTGGGTGAAAAAGAAAATAACCAAGTAAAAAATTAAGAAGCGTAATTAATGCATATACAAGCTCTGTGATAGAGTGAGTGCTGGGCATCTGTTTTCTATAGGAGTGTATAGGGAAAGCCTCATTGAAGAGATGACATTGTAATATTTAAATAAGGATATGTTCAACTTCTCCCTTCTCAACCAGACCATCACCATCAAAGCCTCTCTTTTCTTTTTAGGGAACCAATTGCAAATACAGTGCTTGTGAAGTCATAATTTGTAGCATCTACAGAATGATTAGATTACTGGCTTAGACATATCTTTCCAACATAATTTCATTATATATTTAGCTCTTTGTATGCATAGGTAATCTGTGGGTTGATCAACTCTGCCAACAGAGGTCCTATATTAAAAATTCTAAGGAATTGCTTTTTGCTTGTGATTTTTTTTTTTTTTTTTTTTGGCCACCGCCACGCGGCATGCAGGATCCTTAGTTCCCAGACCAGGGACCGAACCCGTGCCCCCTGCAGTGGAAGCATGGAATCTTAACCACTAGGACTGCCAGGGAAGTCCCTTGTTTGGGATTTTATTGCAAAATTGTATTATACTGACTCATTTGCCATTCTTCTGTTTCTATACACCACTTCTTACAAGAACTCTGAGCATAAGTTATGCTAAGAAGTTGACTTAAAAGAAAATAGCATCTAATAAATTTAAGCCAGCAGCACATCAGGGTGACCTGCTACCTCAGCCATGCTGCCAAGCTCCTTATATTTTGAATTTCTTTCACCTTGTTCCATTAACTGGAACTTTGAAAAGTAAGGTCATGAGTGTTAGGAGCACCTCAGAGGCAGGCTCCATCTCATCTGCACTGTTCCTCTGTATTCTTATGTCCTCGTTTTGACCCACGAGGTCTGCTTCCCACATTTGTGGTACCCACTGGTGGCTTGTTATCTATATGCATCCATTGCTCTATGCTGTCGGCTCACTTTTGCTCTGAAATACATAGGAGACACACACACACACGCCTCTAACCTTTGTGGAGAATGTGAAACCTCTCTCCTCTAAGTAACTGTCCCCAGTATTTGTCTCCCCACAGAAAATCTCTGTCTCTGCTTCTATATATGTTTTGAAACACTCAAGACTCTATTCTCTTTGAAGAGTTCCCTTCCTGGTTCATCTCTTCAGCTTTCCTGACTTCTGTTAAATTTCACATGCGATTCTGCATCTTTTTGGGGAGACCTAGAATGATGAAGCTGTCAGTTTGCTCTTGTGTATGATTTCAGAAAATTTTCCGACATTTCCTTGGAACACATTGTGGATATTCGTTCAGTGCATTTCTCTAAGTTCTGAGGGGGTCAAAGTAGTTGATGCAGTCTTGTTACCCTCATGAATTTTTTCTATTAGTTTAATAATCAATATCCAATATTAGCCTATCTCTCCCTTTCCATATTTTTTTTTCTTTAGGAAATATCTATTGTATGCCTGTTCTGTGACTTGTACCTTGCAAACTGCTGTGGGATGTAGTTTTGAAAAATTCATAATCCTTTATCCTCAAGTTAATAATTTTTACACGATGAGAGAATTAATATAAAAAATTGTGTGTGTGAATATGCAACATATACATGTAATTCCCAATAATAATAATGGCATTGTTTTATTGACTGCTTATGATGTACCTGCTCTACTCCAAGCTTTTAACCTGTATTAATCCATTTAATTTTCATAATAACCCAATGAGCTAGGTATTTTATTATACCAAAATTTTAGATGAGAAAACTGCTGCCCAAGGATTTCAGCAGCAGTTCTGGGTACCTCAGTAAGTAGAGTTGCTGGGAGTCCAGTCAAGACACACTCAATCTGGAGCTCGTTTCCAGTATGTTGTATGCATTAAAGTGTTCAATGCAATCATTAATTTCTTAATACCCTACTTTACCACTGCTTCCTGATGAATCTTCTAAGACAAAAGCTTACAGGTTGTATTTTCCTACTTCAATCCTTTTGGTGGCTGTCCCTACAGGTTCACATGTGCCATTTAACACTCTCCATTAACCAGGTACTATGATAAACATCTCATTGATGAATCAATCACATTGGTTAACCTCTGTCTTCTACATGCTCATTCTCATTTTGTACCATTTTCCAAGTGGTCTCCTTTCCACATGAGATATCTTCTTGCCTCTCCACCAATCAGTTCAACACATATATTTCCTTCAATGACAGTTTGAGACCAAGCTCTTCCATTCCTTGCTAAATTCCCAAAGCAAGTATAGTTTGAAAACGTTCTAGTGTGTTGTAATACACACTACACTTTATTTTCTAGTAACTTTTGTATGTCTTTTTTTAAAACAACCAGATATGATTCTTCACCGGTAGAGGTCACATATTTTACTCTTTTTTTTTTTTACTCTTTTTTTTAAACCTCCACAGTGACTAGAATATATTTGATGATGACTAGCTCCTTCTTGATTGACAACTTTTTGAAGAATAAGAAATTATAATGTGATTTAAGGCACTTCTTCAATGTGGAAAGTATGTTTCCAGAAAAGAGTTAAAGATTCAGGTCAATGCTGTTCATGTAAGTGATAATTGTAGCACATGCAATATTATATAAATTATTCCCCAGAATTTTAAGACTCTCTGCCCTTTGACTACAACACAGTGTAAACCAAAGTGCTCGCCTGACTTATTGGTATTACTTAAATGCTGTTTAAACACATGCATGGTTTGATCTTGTCACCCGTGGAACAGGCAGAATAGAGATAGCAGGGAGAAGAGGCAAGTGGAAGCTGCATAGGATGTTGTTTCCCCAGTAATCTTCCTGTTTCTTTTGTCCTTGATTCTGTGGAAAGGACTGCTAGAGCAGGTGGTAGGACATGCTTTTATTACTATTCAGAATTTGAAATGGGTGAGCAGGCTTTTGATATGGTGCTTTGGGTATTCCTGCTTTTTCTCAATGGATGAACTATCTCTGTTTCAAATTCTACTTTCTTTATAAATTACAGTTTAAAATGTCTACCAAGAATCACAGAGTTAGTAGGTGTACACAAGCGCCTAATAAATAATTATAGTGTATGGTATGTCACTGAGTTAGGGAAGGCTGTCTTACTTTCTGATGTAACTCATAATGAACTAGTCACTGAATATAACAATATAATAAAAGATTGGATTGTATGGAATTGAACAATACTTTTAATTGTAGTCCCTAGGCATTCATACCAATTGTTGCTCATATATTTTTTGAAAATATACTGGCAAATAGCAATCATCGTATTTCATAGGAGAAGTTGCACATCAACTGCATACTTCAATTTGTAATATTTCATTCATATGGACTACAGAGAAGTTGACATTTCTATTATAGACAGTGTTTTAGAGCATTAACAGAACCATAATAATTGGCCACCAGACAAAATCTTCAATGCCAAGCCTAACCTTGGGGCAGTTTTTAAGCAATTATTGTTGTGAAGTCAAACCACTTTGTAGTATTTATTTTACAAAGTACTGTATGCTGAAATAGACCAGGGAAATATGACTTCATTTTCAATATGTTTTAAAAAGATTTCTAGCTTTGGGGCTTGAAAACACATTTTCTTTTAAATGTAGAGGATTCATAACTCCCCATCAAAATAAAAGCAATCAGAACCTACCAGCTTTAATACATAAATATCCTTTACATATTTTAGGCTTATATACTTAAGGATAATTACTCTTATCTGAATACAACTTTAGTGAATTCATAAAGAAGACTTGGGGTTTATGCTGTTGTATAGAAGATTAAAAAGTATTATTATGAAGGCTCTAGTAAGTAGCTTTTGGGGCAATATGAATATTCAAAATTGTGCTAAATATGCAACAAAATGTATCTGAAATATCCTGTTGCATATACAATAGGGACTTACTCTGCAAGAAAGGAAATCCCTTTGAATATTTTACAGCAATATATATTTTTGCAAATTATTTTACAATCATATGTTTTTCTTCAGACACGCTGGCTAGAAATGGTGCTGTTTTAAATTGGAAGGAATAGAAAGAGGAAAAGAAAGGCATATATACAGATGGAGTCACAACCTCTCAGATGAAGATAGCTCCACACAAGGAAACCTTCTCCCCTTGCTCATTTACTGTTAGTTTACTTAGAGGAGCTCAAGAATTTTGTCAGAATTCCTATCTTCTTGGACAGTATTTGATCTCCTTGGGCCTCCGTGGAGTTGAAACTATAAGGCTGATTACCATCAGAGAGCTGAATGTACCCCGGGGAACAGAGAGAACTGGGGGATATGGTGTAGTTGGAGCTCTCAAATGAGTGGCAGTCTGATTTGAATAACATGTTAGTGCATGGCGAGACTAAGGTTGTCAAACTAGCTAGAGCCAGGGTTATTTGAGTACTTGTGTCTCCTACTTAGTACTGCCACTTGCTTGGCTGACTCACAACACAGACCCATTTCACCAGTGTGGTGTATATAAGAGCTTGACTGGAAATGGTGGTTATGCCCCCTCAGAGGGTATCATCACCTGTGACTGAGGATATCCAGGTAGTCATGTTGCAGTGGTGTGTGCCTGATTCCTGAGCAGCACTAGATAGACATAGTCCTAGAGTTTTATTATTATTATTACTGTTTATTACAGTTAGCTTGTCAAATCAAGTGCATTTATTTTTATGTCTTCTTGATTACAAAGGCTGTATTTTTAGATGATGTACATTTGCAGGTCTAAAAGAAGGAATTTCTAAATTTAATGTTAAATGTAGCATTAACTTTGAATTTAACGTTTGAAAGCCTAAACAAAGGAATTTATAAAAGCAGTACAAAAACTCCATACCTGGGTTCTAAAATTAAAATATTTCTTAAAGACTGGCCTCAGCTCACTGATGTCTGCTTTCTGTTTCAATTAGCCATTATGAGCCATTATGAAAAATACTAACACTAACATTCATATATTCCTATTTCAAACATGTGCTGTTAATGGTTGATATAAGTTACAGGGGCACTGACTTTTGTGAATTATTCCATTGTTAATGTACCAGACAGTAGTTTAAGAACGTGGGTTTTGGGGACGTGTTGCCTAGGTTCACATTCCAGCTATAATACGTACAAACTAGATGACCATGGGCAATTTACTTAACCTCCTGTGCTAGTTTCCTCATCTGTAAAATGGGAATAATAATATAATAATAGTACCTTTATCATAGGGTTGTTGTGAAGACTACATTACATATGTACTTCTTAGAACAGTAAAACAGTGTCTGGCACAAAGTAAGTCCTATATATAGGCATTAGCCACTAGTATTATTGCATGCCTTCAGATATCTAATGAAACATTTCTCTCAAAGTTTCCATGTGCTCAAATTTTTATAATAGCAGAAATTCTTCTCAACTTTGACATTTATTTTGTATTGGGTTTCATGACTGAAACAAGAATCCTCCTATACTGCTGCTAGGACTGGACTATAAATTAGTGTGATCACTTTGGAAAAATACTTAATAGTATCTCTTAAAGCTGATCTTTTGCATAACTTATGACCCAGCAATTTCACTCCTTAGTGAAATTGGATAGGGGTATCCAGCAGAAAAGTGTGTGTGTGTGTGTGTGTGTGTGTGTGTGCGCATGCACACACACACACCAATGGACATACAAATGAATATTCATAGCATCATTATTCATTATGATCCTAAACTGGAAAAACATAAATGTCCACTGAACAGTAGTATAGATAAATAAGGGTGTTATAGTCATACAATGAAATACTGTTTAAAAATGGAAATGAAGGAACTACCATCACAGCCAACAACAGGGATGAATTTCACAATTATAATATTGCTGGGAAGGTCAGAAACAAAAATGTCTATACTATGTAATTTCGTTGATAAAAAATTGTATCAAATAGTGAAAACTAAGTTGTAGTGTTAGAAGTCAGGATAGTGGTTTCCTCTGAGGAGATGGCAAAGCATGGTGGTTGGGAGTGGCCATGAAGGGAGGGCTTTTGCAGGGTTAGCAATATTCTTTGTTGACCTAGTGATAGTTACACAGGAACTGGTTTTGTGATAACTCACTGAGCTGTACATTTGTATGTTTTTGCACTTTTCATTATGTATATTATATATCCTAATACAAAACAGTTTTGGTGTTTTTTTCAACATCTTTATTAGAGTATAATTGCTTTACAATGGTGTGTTAGTTTCTGCTTTGTAACAAAGTGAATCAGTTATATATATACATATATCCCCATATCCCCTCCCTCTTGCGTCTCCCTCCCACCCTCCCTATCCCACCCCTCTAGGTGGTCACAAAGCACCCAGCTGATCTCCCTGTGCTACGCGGCTGCTTCCTACTAGCTGTTTTACATTTGGTAGTGTATATATGTCCGTGCCACTCTCTCACTTCGTCCCACCTTACCCTTCCCCTTCCCCGTGTCCTCAAGTCCATCTTCTACATCTGTGTCTTTATTCCTGTCCTGCCCTTAGGTTCTTCAGACTTTTTTTTTTTTTAGATTCCATATATATGTGTTAGCATACAATATTTGTTTTTCTCTTTCTGACTTACTTCACTCTGTATGACAGATTCTAGGTTCATCCACCTCACTACAATTAACTCAACTTTGTTTCTTTTATGGCTGAGGAATATTCCATTGTATTTCTGTGCCACATCTTCTTTATCCATTCATCTGTCAATGGACACTTAGGTTGCTTCCATGTCCTGGCTATTGTAAATAGAGCTGCAATGAACACTGTGGTACATGACTCTTTTTGAATTATGGTTTCCTCAGGGTATATGCCCAGTAGTGGGATTGCTGGGTCGTATGGTAGTTCTATTTTTAGTTTCTTAAGGAACCTCCATACTGTTCTCCATAGTGGCTGTATCAATTTACATTCCCAGCAACAGTGCAAGAGGGTTCCCTTTTCTCCACACCCTCTCCAGCATTTACTGGTTGTAAACTTTTTTTTTTTTTTTTTGGTGGTACACGGGCCTCTCACTGTTGTGGCCTCTCCCGTTGTGGAGCACCGGTTCTGGATGCCCAGGCTCAGCAGCCATGGCTCACGGGCCCAGCCGCTCTGCAGCATGTGGGATCTTCCCGGACCGGGGCACGAACCCACGTCCCCTGCATCGGCAGTCGGACTCTCAACCACTGCACCACCAGGGAAGCCCTGGTTGTAAACTTTTTGATGATGGCCATTCTGACTGGCGTGAGGTGAAACCTCATTGCAGTTTTGATTTGCATTTCTCTAATGGCTAGTGATGTTGAGGATCCTTTCTTGTGTTTGTTGCCCATCTGCATATCGTCTTTGCAGAAATGTCTATTTAGGTCTTCTGCTCATTTTTGGATTGGGTTGTTTGTGTTTTTTGATATTGAGCTGCATGAGCTGCTTGTAAATTTTGGAGGTTCATCCTTTGTCAGTTGCTTCGTTTGCAAATACTTTCTCTCATTCTGAGGGTTGTCTTTTCATCTTATTTATGGTTTCCTTTTCTGTTCAAAAGCTTTTAAGTTTCATTAGGTCCCATTTGTTTGTTTTTGTTTTTATTTCCATTTCTCTAGGAGGTGCATCAAACAGGATCTTGGTGTGATTTATGTCACAGAGTGTTCTGCCTATGTTTTCCTCTAAGAGTTTTATAGTGTCTGGCCTTCCATTTAGATCTTTAATCCATTTTGAGTTTACTTTTGTGTCTGGTTTTAGGGAGTGTTCTAATTACATTCTTTTACATGTAGCTGTCCAGTTTTCCCAGCACCACTTATTGAAGAAGCTGTCTTTTCTCCATTGTATATTCTTGCCTCCTTTATCAAAAATAAGGTGACCATATGTGCGTGGGTTTATCTCTGGGCTTTCTATCCTTTCCCATTGATCTATGTTTCTGTTTTTGTTCCAGTCAAAACAGTTTTAAAAAGTGAATAGCTATACTGGCCACAAGCATGGATCTTTCGGTGTGTGTATGGCGAGTTTACATATTTAACTGTATAAGAGATTTGCAACTAAAAGACCAAAAGTGCAGTAACCAAAATCATGAACTGAAATTTTATGTGTGCATACCCATGAATACTTTAAATTTTAATGTTGCCTCCTGTTCCATAAGTCTCAATGCCAAATCAGTCTACTTTTCTCTTTTCATCATTCTAAGATTTAAACAGGCATTCTTAGAATGGCTGGTTCACACCAAGCTGTTGAAGAGGCTGCTATTGAGAAAGGAGCTGAATACAATTGCCTAGGCTTTTTAGCAGACAAGAGCACAATCAAGGCAGTTTTTCTCCTGTGCTGGCACGACTGGCACCATGTCAGGGGCCCTAGCCCTCTAAAAAGAGCCTTCAGAGCAAATTTAGTCACGGTTGTTTGTCACTAGCCTATCTGAAAACTGCTGAACCTTAAAGATGTTCTGCATATTCATTAGTGATCACTGTGGCAATCAGGACTTCTAAGACAATCATGCAGATGAATGAATACCTTCCACTGATGTTTTTTGGCACAATGCACTGTCCATGAAATTACAAATAAAAGCATTCCAGAAACAGTTGCACAATTTTTTCTAGACCCCATCTATTCTGTTATCCTAAAGGTCTGAGCATGATGCATTCATGCTAATCATTTGTCTCTTGGAAAACATACCCTTCCCCCCCCCCCCACCGCCGCCTCATGTATTACTGACAGCACATTCACAGAGGTGTTTAGGTGGATGCAGGTTACAGGTTTTTTCTTTTTCTGTTCTTTGATCTCTTTGGCTTCCCTTAGTGAGAAATTAGCTTCTGGATGATGAAGAGTAGTTTTTAATTTGGGGGACATTTTGTAAGCTTAGTAAGGTTTGAGATATAAGTCTTTGCATTCCAGTAGCAATGCTAATCTACTAACAATGAATTTATATACATTAAATATTTAAGCCCGATTTAAAAAAATGAGCTTTGGGACAGTTGAAAAAATATTTGAATGGGCTGTCACAAAGGAGGGAAATGTTTTTTACCTGGAAGTCTTAGGAAATAGGATTTATTCTCATCTACCTGGGATAATATAAGTGGAACACAGACTAGACGACCTGAAAATGGTTTCTTCTAAGCAGTTTAACTTATTTTTCATTAGGGTGAGAGCATACGGAGGACTTTAGACACATTTGGGGCGGTTTATTTCTGGATTATAATGTTTCGCCATTTGTCATTAGCACTAGATGAAGATGAATTGTGACTCTTAGAAAACCATTACAGCTCATTACTTTAAGCCAGTGTTTTCCAGATATTCCTGATGACAAATTTTAATTTGGGTGTTTGTGAAATAACATTTGTCTGGGCCCCTCCTGAATCTGAATCTCCAGAGGAAGCCCTAGAACTTATTATTCATGTAACAAGCAACCCAAGAGATTCTTCCGTTCGAACATGAAGGGGAAACATGATTTATAATTGAATCTTCAGATTGGGATATTAAGGACATCAAGGGAATATTATTTAACTATTCATCTATATATGAAAAAGGGATAGGATAAGAAGAGATATTACACAAAAAAAGCAAAAGTAAATTTCAAAATTTTATTTTATTACAAATTGGCTTAATAATAATGAATAACGTGTAGTTTCTTTTATAGTGAGGGCCTGCATATGTGGCAAATGACTTTTTAGAAGATTTTACCATTTATAAAATATAAAGTCAGATATATTCATCCATTTAGTCCTCTCAAAACCTTGTGATATGTGTGTTACTATGATCAATCTCAGTTTCTAAATGTCAGTGGAAGATCACAGAGGTTAAATGACTTGATCTTGTATCTCTTGCAAAGTTAAATCTCATCTAATTTTAGAACAATTCATATTGAAATTGCTTTTCTACTCATGACTTTGCAAGCAGCTAAGATTCTGAATGCCCTGGGTTACATTTTTCCTACCAAACTTCTTTTCATGGAGTAGCCTAAAGAAAACAACCTCTTGAAATAAAAATCTTCTATCTGAAGTGAAATATCCCACCATGATTTTTCCTTTTATAGCAGAATTTTTTTGGAGCTGCTATTTTTGTACTAGAATCTGTTGGTGATATTATTCTACCCAAAGTTCTCTAAGAAATTATTTGTTTTTGTCTTCCAGGTAGAATAAATATTCTTTTCTATCTTATTATTTCATTTAAAGGCCAAAAGTATACGCAACTTCTCTTTAGAAAGCTAAAGTTGACAGCACGTGAATCACACAATAAAGCTAATCTTTCTATTAGCTGTTCTGTAAGTTAGCAGTAAACTCATTGCTAGTGCAGGAGCAGGATTTTGGTATAGCAAAGAAAAACAGTGAAGTGCTACAGCAGACATCCTAACAGAGAATCTTCCCTTTTAAAAGGAGCACAGAATTAAAAAATCACCAAGTACTCAGGGAAATTCATTGCCA
The DNA here is from genome assembly GCF_951394435.1 of Stenella coeruleoalba. Lineage (NCBI taxonomy): Eukaryota > Metazoa > Chordata > Mammalia > Artiodactyla > Delphinidae > Stenella > Stenella coeruleoalba. The sequence goes on from NC_137150.1 coordinate 90,988,619, forward strand.
TGAAAGAGAGACAACAAAGGTGATAAACAGAAGAACTTAAACCCAAAGAAACAGAGCTGTTAGAATAAGGATTTCTTATTAGAGCAAATTATATTTTAGCAACAGGGAGTTGCAAGAGGATATTGATACCTAAAAAGTAATCAATTATTTTACATGGAAAATAAAAATTGGTTAGTCAAACAACAGCAAAATAGATGAACTAAGTATAACAGAATGAGCCCTGAAGCTGATAAGTGAATTTACATACTAAAAAAAATATATATGAACTGAGGAATTCTTACAGAATCCAGAACAAAAAAAAGAGATGAAACGTATTAAAGGTAAGGTAATCTCCTGTCTCAAACTTCACATTCTAAAAGATTCAGAAGAAGAGAGTGGAGTGGAGGTAATTAATAACATTAAATGAAAGAACTGTCAAAAATTTCTTAGAATTGGGAAAAGTTCTGTCTTCAGGTTGAAGAAAGCTATCAGAGCACCACCCATCCTAATGAAATTTAGAAGGACAAAGACAAAACCAAGGACAAAGATAAAACCCGAAAAGCTTCCAGAGAAGGAAAGTAGAAGAGATTGTTTACTAGGAAATAATGGTCAAATTGAAATTAGATTCACCTCAAAGTTCACTAGGTTAAATAGATGCAAGAAGATAATGGGAAAGTACATTTGAGGTAAATAACTTTGTATAATTCTTTATCTGATCATTCAGTTGTGTGAGAGAAAGAGGGTTGGTTTGTACATAGAATGGTTCAGAGAATGTATCACTTATAGACAAGGTTGAATTACTGTTGGATGTTCTCCTGCAAGAAGACAAATATGGATCCAAGAGGAAGAATAAGGATACTAAAGCACTGATAAGCAACTAAATTAGTCAAAACTATTATAAATCCTAAATAAATATTGACTGTAACTATTTTTTCTAAAATTATTTATAATTAAAAATTTCCAGGTTATATCAACAAGGCAAATGGGATGGTGAAGAAAAGCATAAACATGCTACAGTTCTTAACTTTTAGTGAGAAAATTTGTTTATGCCATTTTTAGAAACAGTAGAATTACAATTCATTATAAAGGAGTAGTTTAAAAATTAAAGTTACTACTAGAAGAAGAGAAAATAGATGTTTTACCCATTAGTAAAAATAAAAGATACAAACAAAAGTTGATTGATTCAATAAAAGGCAAGAAAGGGGGAGTACAAATATTTAAAAACCTGGTAAAGAGAAAACAATACATAGGTTCACAGAAAAAACATATAAACATAGATGCAAAATTTTTAAATAAAATATTTATAAATATCAAGCAGTGCATTGAAATTAAAATATATCATGAACATCCAGTGTTTACCCCAGAAATATAACAAATGTTTCAGCAACACAGAGTCTGTCAATGCAATACACAATAGTGACATACTAGAGGGTACGAAAAACTTTTTAAATAAAACTTAAATTCATTCTTTAACAAACAAGGACTAGAAAGGTTGTTATCATTATCTTGAAGGTGTTTTACAAAAATCTATAAAAATACATATCCCATTAAATGGTACTTTCAGGATTCCCATTGAAAAGAGGGACAATAAAGAAGGTCCGTTATTACTGTATCTATTTAACAGGGCGCCAGAGGCCTGGTCAATGAAACAATAACAACAACAATGTAACCGGATAACCTACAGAAGATGATTGTCACATAGACAATCCAAGAGAATCAGCTGACAAACTATCAGAACCCAAGCTTGTTCAACAAGGTGGCTAGATAAAATATCAACATACAAAAGTAATTACTTTCATATATGTAAACTTAACAAACTAGGGAATACAGAGTTAATAATCCAAATAAAAATAGCTAATAGCAACAACAAATACACAAACCATAAAGCACTTAAGAAGAAAGCCAGCAAGTCTGTCCACGGAACTCAGGATTAAAATTTTAAAATATCTAAAATGTTATTTAAGGAGTTTTATTAGAAGAGCTGCAAAAATGGAGAGAGAGAAAATTTTATGGGTGAGGAAATTTATCATTTTAAATATTTCAGTTGCCATAAGGCAAATCTGTAATCTAGATCTGTAATTTAAATTCACACCATTCAAAATCAATAGATTTTTTCCAATGAACTTGAGAAGCTGATGGCAATTTATAAGTAAAAGTAAATGTGAAAAAATAGCCAAGACGATATTGAAAGAAAAGCAATGGTGGAAGCTTGCCCTAATAAAGTGTTAAAAATTATAGTAATTAAGTAGGAATTAAGTAATTATTAATTGAAAAAGATATTAGCAAATAGGTAAATGGAGTAAAGAGCCCAGAAGTGTTTACTTCTCTCTTCCTTTCTTCGAATTTGACATAAATTGTAAAGGAGACATTTTAAGTCAGTATGGAGAATGGGTTATTCATTAAATAAGATAAAAGTTGGTGTGTGTTCTACAAAATTTTTAAGATATGATTTCTTACTCATACAACTCATAAGATAAATGAAAAATAGATTAAATATATTCATGTGAAAGTAAATTATAAAACTATTAGAAGACAATATAGAAGAATGTATATTTGATCTTTAGGTTGGAGAAACCTTTCTAAAATAAGTAGCCAAACTTATGAAGGAAAAATTGAAGAAATTGACATTACAATTAAAATTTAAATACAGCAAGAGACACGTTAATATTTAGAATACACAGAAAGCTACACAAATCAATAAGGAAAAGATAAATAGCCTTATAGGAAAAATGGAGGAAATACTTGTATAAGTAATTCATAGAAGATGAGAAAAAAAGCTCATTTTCAGTGGTAATAGGTATATTCCTACATTGCTATTGGAATTTTTATGGATTTGTGTTTGTATGTGTAGTGTATATAAAATACTATGTACTTTTACATACACATTAAAGTATATGGTATTTTACATATATATTATTATATATTATGTTTAATAGTTATACATAAATGTGATAAAAGGAGGAGGAAGGATGCACACTCAACTGATAATGTTGGGTACCTCTGGGGATGAGACTGAAATTTAAGTTAGTTATCAACATTTTCTTTAATCTCACATCTTAATTTTGCACAGGGAGAATATGTGTTATGTGTGTTTGAAATTATTTTAATCAATTTATATATAAGGTATTAAAAAAGGTAAAATGAGAAGTTCACATAAATATTTTTTCTAAATTCTAAGCTCTAGATATTAGTAACTGAAGCCAGTTCATATAACAACCAAGCACTCTAACCAATGTTCATTTTGGAAAAACAATTACAACCATTTAACTAAGTTATCACTAATAAGGCACCAAAGTTTTTATACTTTACATGGGTGTCCAACAGCACCTAAGTCTCATCTACTAGCTAACCCTCTCTTTTTTGTCCCTTGCAGAATTTGACAAGATTAATGTTAAACTTCCAGGCCACATTGACATTTTCTAGAGTTTGTATTTCAAAGCATGTACATATTCATAGGGATAAATCTATAACTTCCTAAAACATTATTGTCATTTGTTGAGAGCAATACAAGCAGATATTTAATTCCACTTTGGGAAGATTTTTTAAAAGCATTTTTGAAAGTGAATTCATAGCTTTACTTTAGAAGTCAGGGAAATGTTATTACAATATTTGTAGCACAGAGATGCAAGAATATTCAAAATGTGCTGTAATTTAGAAGTGATCAAATTATGATAGAAAAAAAGCCTCATTTTGGTATCAGACAATGATGATAACACAGTCTGAAAACGATTTCCTAAAGATTCATTTCCAGAAGAGAATTGATGGAAATGGAGCCTTGATATCCATAATTTATCACCTTGTACAGAAAACAGACCCACAGCACAACCAGGAAGGTGATGAAATATAGCCACCCCATTCTTCTATGTTTCAATGGCTCACTTATTTATTTGGTAGAAAGCTTTTTACACAGAGAGAGAAGACTTGTTCAAGGATTAATATAAAGAATAGAATTTCTTAAAAGAGAAAGCTGCCACAGAGTAATGGTATGCGTAGACAAATAATATAATCAGAAGCACTTCAGCTGTTAATCCTATTGACAAGCCCTGCATTCATGCAATTAGCTTAATTTTTCTTGCAGAGAAAATGGTTTTCCTGGCTTCTCTTTCTAGTCACCCTCATAACCTTTATACTTAAAAACCCAGGATTTATCTAGAGTCCAAAATTTAAGGTAAAAAACATTGATTAAATTTAGTTTTACTTTTAAACCTTCATTAATTTGAAAACTTCTGTCCCTAATTAACTATGCAAATTTTTTCATCATCATGCAATTCTTTTAAGTTGTTTTCACATATTCTACATTATACACATTTAAGAAAAAGTATGGCAGCATCTGCCATAACAGATCTATCGTAAGACATGTTAAAAAGCTGTAGATGTAAGTGAAAATGGCAGTTGACTAGGCAGGTAGATGACTGTTAGGAAAATAGAATAACATGATTGTTTTTCTCAGAAGGACACTTGACCCTGCACTTCCTGGTAGACAAGGATGAAAGGAAAACAAGCAGGTGTATAATCATCAGAGTCTTTTAAAAAGAATGACTCGGATTTTCCGTATTAAAAAAAAAATCCTTGTACAGAATTTTAAGAGAAAAATCAGTGAATCATTATATGAAAGAAAATGAATAGAAGTTTTCAACCAAGATTTAAACATTATTTTTACCTGTTGTTATACTAATGATTGCCAGAAGCTAATATTTTCTTTTTAAATTTTTCCCTCTTAAATGATTAAACATTTTCTCTCTTTTTACCTTTTTCTAATAGTAAGTGATACAGACTTGTTTTTGAAACATGGAAAGCAAAAACAAATTAAATCTCTCATAGTACTTCCGTAAAGCCAGAGTCACTCCCAACTTTTTGGAATATTGTATTCCAGGCTTCTTTGATATACATTTTATGTAATGGGAAATATAATGAATATTTTTGTACCCTTTCTTATTAATATTATATCATATGCAGTTCACAATATGTAAAAACCTTTGTAAAATCTTTATATAAGTATATAGGGATTGGATTTAATCATTTCCTAAAGCTGAATATTTATGTTGTGTCCACCATTTTACTAGTAATAAACAATGCAATAATATGTGGTGTTGACATAAATTTTCTTTTAAATTTAATTTCATAAAACAGACCTTCAAAAGTAGAATCACTTAGTCATAGGTTTTGGATACTTTTCAAGCAACTAATAACGGGGTTGCTCTTCATAAAAATTGTATCAGTTTAGACTATTATCAGTTGTGGTTGGGAGTGCCTAGCTTCGATGCACCATTTCCAGAACTGGATGTTCTTATTTTTTAATCATTGTTTATTTTATCAATTAAATGGATTCTATTGATTTAATTTGCATGTAAATGATTCTTAGTGATGTTAAACATTTATTCAGATGTTTATTATACATTTATTTTTGCTATTTCTTCAACTACTTACTCAACTGTTATTTTTCCAAAACAGATAGGAGGGTCTTTCATTTTTACTTATTTATTAATTTGCATCAGTTCTTTACATAAGAATAATGATTTGTCATATTATAAAATTTTTATGTTGTGATTTTAATCTCCATATTATTGTAGATATATTGTTTAAACTTCTGTATTTGACCTTTACAGTACTTTTTTTCCAGAGTAATCAACTCAGTTACTGTATGATTTCTTCATTTTTAAGTACGTTAAACCTTTCTTTGTGATTTATATCAATTTTTGTGAGTAGTTCATAGATACAGATAAGATGGTTTTTTCTCCATGAAGTAAATGATTTTTCTTAATTTGGTTTAGGGTCTAAAAAATTATCTGATGTGGATATTGGATGACTAATTTAATTACATTAAAATTGTGTTATGTAACAGTGTAGACTGGTATTTTTTCTGGCATCTGTTTTATTTTTAAAGCAAAAATATAAATAAAATATATTTTTAATAAAATATTTTTAATAATGTTTTCTAAAAATAGGTTAATAGTTCAATGTTTATGGGTAAGCAGCAATATATATGAAGTTATAACTGTCAGCTGGTTTACTTTTATTTATTTTTGTCAAATTTTAAATAAAAACTGTTTTTCTTTGTAGTTCACAGTCTGACCTCAGGTCTGTTAAAGGCACAGTTCTGAGTGAGAAGTAGCATGTTGCTTTCTAAAGACTGAAGGCTGTATTACATGTTAATGGGTTTTATCTGCATTTAATTTTCATATATCAGTGTTTTCAGAAATTAGAATTTTAAAAATATTCTGTTGACAAATGAACACCTTTAAAATGAGACTCCAACACTGCTATCCAAAATATATGAAACATTCCAGAAAAAAGTACCTTAAGTATAATTATGCTATCTTTGACAGCAGCTGAGTGGAAATTTGTCGGCATTTGAGTTATGAAGTGTCGGTGATTAGTTTTGGATGAGAACAACATTATAGGCTCTGAACTCTTAAGGTCAATAAATGTTTAAAAACAAATTTGGAGTAATTATGTTTTTGCCTTGCATGCCCCTGTTACTTTAAGTGGAGTTGTAAGCTTAACACACCTGAGGGTCTTGCTCGAGTTGAATGCTTATTGTAATATTTAAAGGTTCCTGCAATTTTCACAAGGGCTTAAAGAAATTACTTTATAAAAAAAGGAATCCTGTATTTCTTTCTTTTTCACAGTAGGTATGTTTTTATTTATTTTTATTATTTTCGAGAATGAATAATTCAATTCTAGATTATTGATGGTAGTAGTCCACAAAGAAAAATCAACTAATTGTGTGTTTTTTAAAAAGATTTTGCTCAGGAATCAGTTAGGCAACACTGGCCCCACCCATGCTTTCTCCAATTAAAACATCTCAGCGGTACTACCAGAGGGAAAAATGCCTATATAGTCCTAAAAGCAGACAGTAAAATGAAACACATGTACCCAGAGTTTGCACTGAGGAAAGAGAAAGAAAGATGAGTGAAATGTTTATATTCCTTTCTGTTCAAAGCAAGTTTTATTTGTTAACCTGCAGCTTGTTCAGAGATACTAGTTAAGTTCTAGCTTTTTGCATACAGGAAATGTGACTTTGTATTGTATTCTTATTACAAAGTTATAAGGTGATAAAACTTTTTAAAATTAAATTTTATTGAGGTAAAATAAGTACATAACATTATATAAGTTTCAGGTGTACAACATTATGATTTGATATCTGTATTCACTACAACTTTGTTGTAGTGATCATCACCAAAAGTCTAGTTACCATCTATCACCATATGCTTGACCTCCTTCATCCATTTCACCCACTTCGTAACCCCCTTCCTTTCTGGTAACCACCAACCTGTACTCTGTGTCTATGAGTTTGTTTTTGTTTTGTTTCATTTGTTGTTGTTGTTCTCCTTTTTTTTAGATTCTACATATGAGTGAAATTATATAGTTTTTGTTTTTCATCTTTTGACTTATTTCACTTAACATAATACCTTCAAGGTCCATCTATGTCATCGCAAATGGCAAGATTTCATTCTTTTTTATGGCTGAGTAGTTTATTATGTATATATAGCTCATCTTCTTTATTCATTCATCTGTCAGTGGACACTTAGATTGTTTTCATATCTTGGCTATTGTAAGTAATGTTGCTATGAACATCGGGGTATATATATCTTTTCAAATTAAGTGTTTTTGTTTCTTTGCATAAATACCCAGACATAGAATAGCTCCATACTGTTTTCCATTAGTGGCTGCACCAATTTACATTCCTACCAACGTTGTATGAGGGTTTCCTTTTCTCCGTATCCTCGCCAACATTTGTTATTTGTTGTCTTTTTGATAATAGCCATTCTGACAGGTGTGAGGTGATATCACTGTGGTTTTGATTTGCATCTCCATAAAACTTATGTTGAACATCTTTTAGTGTCTGTTGGCCACCTGTATGTCTTCTTTGGAAAAATGTCTATTCAGATCTTCTCCTCATTTTTTAATCAGAGTTTTTTTTGTTGTTGTTGTTAAATTGTATGAGGGTTTTTTTTTTTGTATGAGTTCTTTATATATTTTGGATATTAACCCTTTTGTTGGATGTGTGATTTGCAAAAACCTATATTCAGTAGGTAGCCATTTCGTTTTGATGATGGTTTATCCTTTGCTGTGTTTTTTAGTTTGATGTAGTCCCATTTGTTTATTTTTGCTCCTGCTTCCCTTGCCTTTGGAATCAGATCCACAAAAACATCGCTAAGATCTATGTCAGTGAGGTTACCGCCTATGTTTTCCTCTAGGAGTTTTATAGTTTCAGGTCTTACACTCAAGTCTTTAATTCATTTTGAGTTAATTTTTGTTTATGGTGTAACGGTGGTCTAATTTCATTCTTTTGCATGTGACTGTCCAGTTTTCCCAACACCATTTATTGAAGAGACTCTTCTTTCTCCATTGTATGTTCTTGGCTCCTTTGTTGTAAATTAATTGTTCATATATGTATGGGTTTTGCCATCACCTGTATTTCTAAAACTTTTCATAAAGACTTGCAGTATTGTTGATGATTTGGGTATTATAGATACCATGTTAGATGAGAGAGGGAGAGAGCATTTTAAGCATTTTAATGTAACAAGATATACGACGGGAAGATAATTCTATTGGAAGTTAAAAGACTATTAATTGGTTCAGTGACCTAGACAAGTTATTTTAACTCTCTGTGCCTTACTATATTTATGTGTAAACTTGGGGTATTTTGTAGAGGAGCACTAAATCCTCTTTATAGCATTAAAATCAGAAAAAAATGTATAGATTTCAAATACATATTCTTAAGATACAAGACTTAAGATATCATTACACTTTGAATTTTGGAGGCATGTAAGCATAGACATCTCAGTCTTCTTTTAATAGTATGTGTGGCAGATCATATTTACCAAAATGGTTGCAATAAGTTCTCTTATTCTACCTACACTTCTTATGATATATTATAGGCATTTCTCCCACTGAAATGTTGGGGCAAAGGAGGAAGGTTGTCTGTGTTACCTTTCCTTGAATTTGGGCATGCCTTTGACTAAGGCAAGAGTCATACTATGTGACTTCCAAAGATAGGCCATAAAAGGCAATACAGCTTGTTCTTTGAACACAATCACCATGCTGTGAGGAGATGAAGAGACCATATGGATTGGCCATATGTAGGTGTTCTGACTGATAACCCTAGCCAAGGGCCCAGCTAATAGCCAACATTAACCTCAAGGCACCTGAGTGACCAAAGCATCATATGATTTCATCCCCCAGCCTTTGAGTCTTCCCAGCTGAGACTCCGGACATTGTGGAGCAGAGGCAAGCCGTCACTTCTGTGCCCTGTCCAAATTTCTGATGCACAGAAATTGTGAGATATAATAAATATCCATAAGGTGTTGGAGTAATTTTTGCTCAGCAACAAGAAGCCAGAACAGATTTGGGTGCTGGAAATGAGCAGCTAAACAATTAAAACAGGTGGCTTTGGCTTTCGATGGCAGATGGAAGCTGGAAGGACTTTGAGAAGACTGTCAAGGGCAGCCTAAAGGACCCTAAAGAATGAGTTAGTGGACACCTAAAAGCCACAGGAAGGCTACTGGTGAAGCCTTAAAGGAAAGTAAGAAAAATGTTATTAGAGACTAGCGGTAAAGGAACCATGGTTATATAGTGGCAAAAAGTTTGGTGACATTGACACTTACAGTATATGGAAAATAGTATATGTATCTAATGAATTCCATGATCTAGTTAAAGAACTTTCCAGGGAGAATGTTGAAAGTGTCACTGAACTTCTTGGCACCCATGATAAAATATGAAAACAGGGAGATAAGCTAAAAAACAAACTGTTAAAAATAAAGGAGCCAGGAAACACATGTAAAAACAAAACTGTTTTTCATTCCCACCTCTCCAAATGGAAAATTATTCTAAAATTAAGAAAAGGCTTCCTAATATATGTCAAATGCACGTCATTGTCAGGAAAACATGGTCTAAAGAAAAAGCCAGGAATATGACTGTATAGTCTTTTTTTTGAGACCTCAGAAAGATTTAAGGTGGTGCTTCATCGACTCTTTTAGACAGACTAAAGCCTCTCTAAGGACCTTATGGGTGTACCTTATAGATCTCTGTCAAGTTATAAGGCTTCAAGATTCTTACATTTGTTGAACCATAGCAGTGTTTCAAGGAAGACTAGGTAGAGGAGCTCATCCAGAAGAGATTTGTGGTTAATGACTTTTGCCTAATGAAGTGAATGAACACCAAAAAATGTCGTAGAAAATCTCAAGGCATTTTTAATTTCATGGAGGCACCACCAGCTTGGACTGAAAGGGACAGAGCGTACAAGTAAAAGAGACTTCCAGTCCCTTTCCCCACAAGTTTTACTAACAAGACACATCTTGAGAAAATTACTCAGCTGCAAACATGAGCTGATTTATACATAAAAGGAAAGATAATTCATAAGGCAGAACAAAGAGTCACAGAGAATCATTCCTAGGGGCACTAATTAAGGAACTGGCAATATATGTTAGGATGCATTTCAGAATTGCTGTTAACTTGTGACTGCTATGTGCCTCCTGCTTTTCCCCTTTTTGAATGTTTGTCCTGTCCACTATCGCTGCCTGAGTCATTTGTAGGAAAGACGCTGCTCTGATAATCTGTTAATGCCTAACTTGTCTCCTAATGTCATAAGTCTCCAGCTGGAAAGGAAGGGTGCTTAAGGAGCTGTAGTCGAAGAATCTCAGCTAAGGAGCCCCATCTGCTTGATTTAGATGATTCTCATGGACTTTGAGCTGTTGCTGTAATGTAATGAGACTTTGTAGTCTTGATGGTGGGAATGGAGGTGGTTTGTATGTTTGAGAGAGAGTCGACTGTAGCAGATTGTATTTTCCATGTTGGCAGCAACAATAATATCGCCTGCCCTTTATGCTTTTCTTATAATGTGATGTTGACACTCTTCCTTAGAGTCTGGGTGGACCTATGACTATGGTAGAAGTGAAGCTATATGACTTCTGAATCTAAACAGCAAATGGTGATAGAGCTTCTGCCTGCTCTTCCTGGGATACTTACTCTTAGAACCCTCTCACTATGCTCTAAGGAAACAGAAAAACCATGAGAGATTACTGCTAAGTATTTTGGCAGATAACCCTAATAAACCCACAGCTGAGGTCCAAGTCAGTAGTTAGCAACAACCTTCAGAAATGTGAATGAATGAGCTATTAGATGATTTTGTCCTCCAGCCATTCAGTTACTTTAGCCTTCAAGTCTTCTCAGCTGAGACCTTGAACGTCATAAAAAAGACACAAGTTGTTCCCCCTGTGCCCTGGTCAAATACCTGACCCAAAGAAACCATAAGAGGTAATGGAATGATTATTATGGTTTTAAGCCACAAAGTTTGGGGGGATTTGTTGTACAGTTGTAGATAACTGGAACACTATCATTTATTTAAATGATTCTTGGAAACAAATTATATCTTTGTACTCATACTCCTTATACACATGAGCTACATCATGGAGTTTACAATCCAGTACATTTAAAGGTAACAATTACACAATCAAAATGTATCTTTTGAGTGAATTTCAATACTTATTAGAGCATATATTCTGAACAATGTTCATATAACACTGAAATAGAGTTTAGTACATTTTTTTCTTGGGAAGTATCTTAATCTATTCATTCACCAAACTCTTTTTGAGCACCTACTATATTACAGACACTGCATTAAGTTCTGGGGATACAGAGATGGATTAGACTCCAGTCTTATCCTTAGGGAACTCATAAAGCTTTCTCAAACTGGAAAATTTCTCTCTAGTTATCAGAATACTGTGACTTTTTGATCCAGAGTTTATTTTTCTGATGAATCAAATTTATATTTTCTTACTAGTTATAACCTGTTCTTATCCATTTTTCTGAGGAGAGCTTTTCTCGGATTGCCCAGTATGTGAAGATTTGGAAATGTTGGTTCTTCATTTTTTGTTTCATCTCAGTTAGGATAGCACAATTTATTCATTTTTTGATTTGGTCATTCAAAATATGTTAATTGAACACCTACTATACATTATGTCAGATTACTAAGGATAAAGTAGTAAACCAAATTAATGGTCTCTCTGTCCCAGAACTCAGTCTAGTGGGGGATGTAGACACGTAAGTAATTACAGTACGGTGCTATGGTAGGACAGGATACAGTGATCTCATGGATGCGGGCACCTCATTCATTTGGGGGTGAAGGAATCCTTTCTGGAGAATGCTACTCCCATGATCTTAAAGCGTTTTCTGATTGCCAGGTTTTATAGAGTTGCCTCCATCTCTTCCATTCTTAACTATCCTGTTTCCCAGGATCTTAAAGATACACAGTTGTAACATTTTTATACTGGCACTTTCTTCGGAACCAGCTCCTCTGACTCATAATTAGCAAATAATTATAGACATTTACTCTTACTACACACAGATTTAGCCTAGGCTTTAACTCTAATAGTTACAAGATCTCAGCAAGAAATATAGAGATGGAGGCCCATTTGCCATAGGTCTAAATATTTAGAAGTTATAAATCAAGCCAACAGACTGGTAGATAAAATATATTCTATCCTCCTTCTTTGACAAATATACTTTTATAATTGCCTGGAAGGCCAGCTTCAAATTTGAATTATTGGACTGCCCCATCCACATCTTCTGCAAAAAGCCATCCTTGACTATACCTAAGCTCATATCAGTTGATATAACCTTAGGAGTATAGACCCTTGGAAGTGCTTGTGCAGGCCCTGAAGGAAGGCTGGGTCAATTGGAGAGGACATAGTAGGGTCCTAGGTATAAAGAGAGTGGCCCAAAATTGGGGGCATGTATCTGGTTGGGCCTAGTCCCATGGCCCCATAGACTCCTCCCCTTGTATGCTGGGAGCGAGTGGGGGAGGGCAAGAGCAATGTCCTCTTTCCCTGCTATAGGGTGGTATGCATTACCTAAAAGGCCATACCTAAGTTATATTCCAATGGTGATGAGACTGAGCTTTATATTCGTCAACTTTTATAAAAGGAAACTGAACTGACTACACCTCACATCGATCTAGGAGGCAAGTGCATGACCAGAGAAAGAAGTGTTGATGGGAAAATGTTCCCAGCAATTAGTTCTGAGTGAGTGATAGTTAAGGATAGCCTGATAGTCTACTTCTCTTTTCCTGGGACTCCATGTCCACTGAGGAGTGAGGAGATTTCTTGAGGTATGTTGCTTTGCCTTAGTTTTCTACCAGACCTGCTGAGTCTTTAAAAAGTTAAGTCTGCAGTTGAGGACTTAGCAGTAAGAGGGTATCAGCTCCTTACACATTCTCACAGTTGCTCAGGGAACAAAGGGCTCAGGAAATCATCTCAGGAGAGGAGCAAAGACAGAGTAGATAATACTTACAGATATGAAAGATAGTTCTAGATGTTTGCATCTAAACTGCATAAAATCACATCTGCAGGCATATAGTGTACCAGTAATAAATTGTCTTGACAAGCAGTTGTTTATTATAAATTTAGCAACTTTTTATTCAGATGCCTTTGGTTTCATTAAATTTAAACATTAAGATAGGAATCCATAGCTGAAGATAAATATTCCAGTGTGAATCTTATGGGTGTAAAATAAATTTAATGTTTTTACATTTCTATTAGCATATTTTAAGACCTGCCTCGGGAAAGTGCTTGCTTGGCAGCGAGCTGAGCTCAGTGTAACTTTTGATTTTAAGATCATTTTAGGGGCATGCCAGAGTCGAGCACGAAACTGTTCAAAAGACTATGAGTGAAGGGAGATTTCTTCCTTGAGTTTTGGGGACTTTCTGGTAGCTCAGGATTTTCTAATGTGACCCTCGTGGATGCCCTGAGAAACAGGAAACAGTGTCAGTAGAGGCCAGGATGGGAGCGACAACAATAACGCAGTATGTTTTCAACTAGAGAGTTGTCACCGTTGTCCTGCTCGGGGGATGGAGTTTCAACCACTGCTCCACAGTACCAGTTAGCTCCCACCTTGGGTATATATGAAGGCTGAGTGAGGAACCTGGGCATCTGCCTCCACCTGGCTGTAAAAGTCAGCTCCTCTCCTTGCCCTGCCGAGTGGTTTCAGAAACCCAGCTAATGCAGGAGACAAATAAGATAAAGTGTTTCATAACGTAACATCTACAATGTCCAGGTTTCAATAAAAAATGACGCCTTATTTGAAGAACAGGGAGGATCTCAAACTGAAATGAAAAAGATAACCAATAGATGCCAACACCAGGCAGAGAGAGATATAATAATTATCTGAAAAAGGGTTTAAGCAACCATCATGAAAATACCTCAATGAACAGTTATTAACTTGCTCGAAGAAAAAAAGTTTCAGCAAAGAAATCAAAAAGTCTCAGGAAGAAATAGAAGATATAAAGAAGAATCCAGTGGAAATTTTAGAACTAAAAAATATAGTAACCAAAATTTTAAAAAAGCTAATGAATTGGCTCAACAGCAGAATGGTGGGAAAAGACAAAGGAATCAGTGAACTTGATGACAGAATGATAGAAATTGCCCAATGTGGAAAAAGACGAGAAAAGAGACTGAAAAAAAATTAGCACAGCCTCAGAGATCTGTAGAACTAAAACAAAAACTCGAATATTTGTGTTATCAGAGTCCTTGCTGTGTGGTATTGATGGAGAGATAGACACAGAGATCAATGCAGCAGAATAGAGAACCCAGAAATATGCCCACAAATGTATACCCAACTGATTTTTGACAAAAGTGCAAAAGAAATTCAGTGGAGGAAGGGTAGCTGGAGCAGCTGGATATCCATTAAAAAAAAAAAAAAGAACCTTGATTTATGTCTCATACCTTCACATCTTACACAAACGTCAACTCAAAGTGGATCACAGACTTAAATTGAAAATGTAAAATTATAACATTCTTAGAAAAAATATAGAAAAATTTTAAGCTCTACAGTTAGTCAAAGAGTTCTTAAAATTGACATTAAAAGTACCATCCATAAAAGGAAAAATTGATAACTTGAACCTCATCAAAATGAAAACCTTTATTCTGCCAAAAAAAAAAAAACTGTTGATAGGATGAAAAGATAAGCTACAGACTGGGAGAAAATATTTACCAACCATATATCCATCAGAGAATTAGTATGTAGAATATATAAAGCACCCTCAAAACTCAATAGTAAAACAAACACTCAATTAGATAATGGGCAAGAGACAAACATTTCTCTGAAGAGGATATACAGATGGCATATAATCACATAAAAAGGATGTTCATCATCATTAGCTATTAGTGAAATGGATATTAACATCATGAGATATCACTGTGCACCTATCAGAATGTCTAAAAATGACTAAAATAAAGACAGTGACAACACATAGTACAGACAAGAATGTAGAAAAATTCGCTCATACACTGCTGGTGGGAATGTAAAATGGTACAGCTACTCCAGAGAAGAGTTTGGCAGTTTCTTAAAAAAAACTAAACATGCAACTACCATACAACCCAGAAGTTGTTCTTTTGGGCATTCATCCTGAAGAACTGAAAACTTGTATTCACACAAAAACCTGTACATGGATTATACAGGGATTTAATTCTCTTAATTCTTTTTTTTCTCTAATTTTTCTAATAACTTAAAAAAATTTTTTTATTGGCATATGGTTGCTTTACAATGTTGTGTTAGCCTCCACTGCACAACAAAATGAATCAGCCATACACATACAGATATCCCCTCCCTTTTGGACTTCCCTCCCATTTAGGTGACCACAGTGCATTAGGTAGAGTTCCCTGTGCTATACAATATGTTCCCATCAGTTGTCTATTTTATACATAGTATCAATAATGTATATGTGTCAATCCCTGTCTCCCAATTCCTCCCTCCCCACCCCTTTCCCCCTTGGTATCTATACATTTGTTCTCTACATCTATGTCTCTATTTTTGCTTTGAAAATAAGATTATCTATACCGTTTTTCTAGATTCCACATATATGTGTTATTGTACGATATTTGCTTTTCTCTTTCTGACTTACTTCATTCTGTATGGCACTCTCTAGGTCCATCCACATCTCTACAAATGACCCAATTTTAGTTCTCTTAATTCTTAAGAGGGGAGTGGTTAAACTCTAGTACCATAGATTACGACTCAGCAATAAAAAGAAACAAACTATTAATATACTCAACAACTTATATGAATCTCCAGAGAACTGTACTGAGTGAAAAAAGGCAATCCAAAAATGTTACATACTATATGATTCCATTTCTGTAATATTCTTGAAATGTCAACATTATAAAAATGGAGCCCAGATTAATGGTTGCCAGGTCAAAAGGAGGGGATATGTGGCTCTAAAAGGCAGCATGAAGGATCCTTGTGGTGATGGAAATATTTTATATCTTGACTGTATCAATGTCCATATCCTGGTTGTAATTCTGTACTATAGTTATGCAAGACGTTACCATTGGAGAAAGTTGGGTAAATGGTACATGGGATCTCGCCGTATTATTTCTTACAACAGTATATAAATCCATAATTATTTTAAAATACAAAGTGTAACTAAAGAAAACCAAAATGTAAATCATGTCCTTTCCTTGCTCAGATCCTCCAATTGTTTCCTGTAACTCTTAGAATAAAATGTATACTCCTTTCCATGGCTACAAAGTCCCAAAATACATAGTTACTGCTTACGTCTCCCCTCTCCTTGCTCTTCTTCTAACATACCAAGTTGTCCTCAGGGCCATTGTGTTTGCTGTTCCTTCTGCCTAACACACACTTCTCCCTGTTTTCCCAATAGTCAACTTCCTTACTTAATTCAGAGCTCTGCTCAAAAGTTAATTCTTCAGAGATGCCTCATCTAGCACCCTCTTTAAAGAAGAACCCTTCCGCCATCCTCACTAAGTCTCTTTCTCTGTCGGTCTGTCTCTCTCTTTCTCTCTCATTCTCTTTTCTCTACATACTATCTATAATTGCTCAAAGTTCAATATGTTATAAACTAATTTATAATCTGTTTCAGACCAAATCTTTGCATGGTTATGTTTTCCTTATAGAAGTAAAATATTGTAGAAAATGCTGAGGTCCTCTTTGACCATGAAAACTAAATGTGTGTCTTTTCCCTACTCCTCTGTTAGATGTGTTTATTGTCAGATGTTTTTCTATGGACTAATATATACAAGCTCCATGTAGATTGTAAGTGTTGTGTTTTATTGATATCCTCATATACTACACATTATTTTGCAAGTTGCTTTTTTCAGTGATACATTTTGGAAATGGGTCCATGGTAGTATCTACAGATATAATTGGTATTCCATGGTATGTGTCCCATGTTTTATTCAGCAATTTTATTTATCCTATTAAAGAACAGACTTTTCCCTAAAATTTTATTTGTTGTTTAAAACTACAATTAACTAAACATCTTTTACATGTCTCCTTGGGCATATTTGTGATAACTAGTTTGTTATTTAATTTCCTACATAGTACAATGACTGGTAATGTGAATTTCAATTTTAAGATATATGAATGTTTCTTGCTATTTTTGTTGTTGATTTCTAATTTTTTCTAATAGGATCAGTGAATAAGCCTTGTGAGACTTATACCAATTTTTTGAAACTTGTCATCTTTATAGCCTGATAGAAAATCATTTTTTTTGTTGTGTAAGTGTGCTTAAAAAAGAATCTGTTCTTTTTCATGCAACTCCTCATGGGGTGTGTGTGTGTGTGTGTGTGTGTGTGTGTGTGTGTGTGTGTGTGTGTGTGTGTGTGTAGTAGATCAAACTTTTAAAGTGTGGCATTAAAATCCTCTGTACTAATATGCTTTTCTATTTTATCTGTTGATTTCTGAGATGTGTTATATTCTCCTACTGTGAACTATGGATTTATCCATTTTCCTTGGAAGTATCAGTTCTTCCTTTATAAGTTTTGTACTTCTGTTGTTAGATGCTTAAAATTTATGATTAGATTGTTGTGTTATCAGTATGTCATGAACTGCTTGAAAACTCTTTCAAAGCTTTTGCTTTGAATTCTCTTTTGTGTGCTATTGCCAATGCAGATTTATTTTGCTAGCATTTACCTTTATTTTCAACTTTCTTGTGTCCTTTTTATAAAATGTGCATCATTTAAAAATAGAATATGGTTAATTAGTTTGTTTTAACAAATTTGAAAATGTCTTCCAAAAGATGAGCTAATTGAAACACAGTTATATTTACTGTGTCCACTGAAACCTGATGTCTTGCTTTGTGTTTTCTCTTCACCATGGTATCTCTTTCTAAATTGAAAATGCTACTGCTATTTCTATGCTTTTAATGTTTCCATTGTGACTTTAGCAGGTGTTAGAACTTATACTTTCAAAAACAAAGATTTAAATTATTGAACATCTATATATACCCTAAAAGACGTAAACAAAGATGTGTTTGCATCATTTAATTTCCACCTCTGTGCTCCACCCTCACCTCAGGCACCTCTTCCCTTCCCCCACATACACATATGTGTTAAATGTTTTAATAATCAGTACCTATTTAAACTTTACAGTAACGCTGAGTAATTAATTTACTGTTACTTCCTGAATTCCAATAATTCCTCCTGGCTTCATTTTTCTACTTTCTGTGGTACCTGCTTTGGTAATTCTTTTACAAAATACCTCTCCGGGACACATATTGTGAGCCCTTATAGATCTGAAATCTCCTTATGTTAGTCCCGCTTTTGAATAATAGTTTGTCTGTTATAGAATTCTAGGGTATGAGGTGACTTGGAAGCTGGTCTCTGGGCACAGGTTGCTATGGGCCCTGCCAGGGCTCTGGAGCATATGCTCTCGCCTAGACTTTCCACCCAAGGGGGACACTCTCCTTTCTCTCTGTGTAGAGGTGTGTGCCTGTGGAGGGTGTGTATAGTGCATGGGTGGTGTATGCTTGAGGATCTGTCTCTCCTGGCTGATTGAACATTGAATACACTTAAAGTGTTCGGTGTTGCTGCAGTGAAAAATGGGAGGAACAGAGCTGCTCAACCATCACCCTAAAGCTGTTGGACGTTACTTTCCTATGTGCTTTCCAGTAGAGGATGACAGTGCTACCTCACCCATAGATGCCGTGGTTATTTTGCTATAGTGCATATGTAATTGAGCTTCATACTCTTCCAGCTGATCACCTATAAGACAGCTTTTCAGTATGAACTCTTGAAGACAGGGGTGTGTCTTAGTCCCTTTCAGGCTGCTACAACAAAAGTACATAAACTAGGTGGCTTATAAACAGCATTCACTTCTCGCAGTTATAGAGAAGCTGAGAAGTACGAGATCATGGTGAGAAGTACTTCCTGGACTGCTGTCTTTTCACTGTAACCTCATGAGACCCAAGAGGTGAGGGATCTCTCTGGGGTCTCTTTTATAAGGTCACTAATCCCATTCATGAGGGCTCCGCGTTCATGACCTAATCACCTCTCAAATTATCTAACTCTTAATACCATCATTTTGGGGGCTAGTGTTTCAACATATGAATTTGGGGTAGTGCAAACACCCAGACCATAGCAGGGTGTCATCAGTAGCTATGAGTCACCAGGCCCTAATGGGTCCTGAACCTCATTAGGTGAATGATTTAATGCCCTAACCTAACTCATTCTCTTTGTATCTTATGCTTCCCTAGTTTATCTTTTCTTCAGGCTACTGCATTATCATTTGACACCACTTAGCCCTTTGCTCCTCTTGTCACTGAACCCTACTACCTTCTTCTGCCTTACATTGGAGGATTGGTGGAAGAGGAAGAATCTATAGAAAGATGATATTTATCGAAATCATCAAGAGGAGATATTTATCGAAATCATCAAGAGGAGAATGGGGAATGTAATTACCACTGGTGTGTAGTGATTGTGGATACTTTTTTTACTTCTTTGTCTGTTCATGCATTTAGTAAGTATTTACTGAGGATTTGCTGTTGCCAACCACAGTTTCAGGTGCTGCAGATAAATTATGGACAAAGTGCAGGTGATGAATGTAGTCTTGGAGTTTTGTATGCTATTGGTAAAGACAGAGGTAGTTGTTTGAATCAGACACTTTTTGTGATATTCTACCAAATCACAGTTACAGTTTCTGGATTCAGATTTATTGGTGCATATTTGTTTTTCATTAACTTTTTGCATTCATTTTCCTTTGATTCACTATTGCTGTGTGATGTGGGGAATCCATAAATCTTTGAGAAATAGCTGCTCTATTAGTAGTAATTCATCCATTCTCCAAAGTGACCAATTAAAAACATAAGAGTGATTGTGTCAATGTATTGCTCAACACCTTTTAACGGTTTCTTATCGTTATCAGGGTAAAGTAAAATCTTTGATGCGGCTTCCAAATCTGGCGTGATCTGACATCTGCCTACTTCTCCCTCTGCCTCATGCCATGCTTTTACCTCCTCTTGGCTGTCTCCATTCTGGTTTTCTCTCAGTTCTCAAACTTTCAACACATCAATCCACTCTGGGGCCTGTTAGCCTGAATAGTTTTCCTTCTCCCACAACTAGTTCCCAGCTGCTTTCCCTATTAATTCTCTTCATCTTTCAAAATTAGCTCATATATCCAATGAATCATTCTATAAAGCTCCAATTAGTCAAATCTATTAAATGCTCCCATAATACCCTGTTCTGCTTCACAATGCTTATCACACTAAAATGAATACTTAGTTGCTTTTTTTTTTTTTCCTACAGGTAAACTGTAAATTCTGTGCAGGCAGGGACTATACCCATCTGGATCATTGTTTTATTTTTAGAACTTAGCATAGGTAACAATACATTATAGATACTCAGAAATATTTTTTGGTAAACTAATTCAATTTTTAAGTTGACCTGGTGTATGCAAAACACACTTTGTGTATTAAAGTCATGAAATAAAGCTTCTGTAGATGGTGGATTCAGTAATGTTTTCTCTTGGATGGGAACAAAAGAGGAGTATAACTTCAGAGAACTGATGAAATGCACATTAGGGTATGCTCTTGGATGAGAGATGAAATGAGTTTTGAGGAGGAGAAGTTCTTTTGTATTTCTTTTTTTTTTTTTTTTTTTTTTGCGGTACGCGGGCCTCTCACTGTTGTGGTGGCCTCTCCCGTTGCGGAGCACAGGCTCCGGACGCGCAGGCTCAGCGGCCATGGCTCACGGGCCCAGCCGCTCCGCGGCATGTGGGATCCTCCCAGACCGGGGCACGAACCCGTGTCCCCTGCATCGGCAGACGGACTCTCAACCACTGCGCCACCAGGGAAGCCCTCTTTTGTATTTCTTGAGTTTTCTGATATTGACTTGCCTAAATTGAACTACAATATAAACCAAGGGTCCACTCAGCTTTTGTTCTTTTTTCATTTTGTTTTTCTTTCAAAAAGCCCTCTGGACATCTATCAAAACTACAAAGTGGAAATTGGTTAACCTCATTTAACACCATATCCTGCTGCAAAGGCCTCACATCAAGGCACTTGCCATTTTACGTTCTTCTTATTTTAATAGTTTTCCCAACTTGAAAAACTTAAGAGTTGTAGATAGCTAAAGGCTCCCGTTGTAAATCCCTCGAAGATTCAATTCTATGAAGATATTAAAACCCCAGCGTTTCAGCAGCCAAAGGAATACAAACTTTCTCTGATTCCTCATCGCAAGACTGATGAAATCACACTGACGAAATTAGGAGGGCTTTGACAACACACATTGAAAGCAACATCTCTGGTGCTTTAACAGTAGAATTCCTTTGCCTTGGCTGACAGTATATATGTGTCTCTAGTGTCTAGCTGTAATTTTAAATTTAAAAGGCATTAAAAGTTTTCTGCTTTTCACTCAAATTTCACAAGAAAAAGACAGGAAACCGTAAGGTAATTTCCTCATAGGAAACAATATTATTAAAGGACAAATTATTGTTGCTTTGATATACTTATATTTTGTTCATGAATATGAAAGCTTGTGGAGTTTGCAATTTATATAACTAGTTAATGAAAGCATAAACTTTACAAGTGGGATTTTTAAGAGATTTTAAAATAAAATATACACATTTTGATACATGCCACAGATACTGCACCAGGAAACTATTCTTGTTTTATTGATGATGTCCCCTTCTTTGGTGTTTGATAGATTTCCTACTAGAAGCAAGCTTGTTTTGTTGAATTGTTTGTCCAAAAGTGTGACACTAGACATTTTGACAATAAAAATAAGAGTAGTTTTTATAAACAACTGTAAATACTTTTTTCTATTCTATATTTGTTTGCAATTAGTGTTGCTTTAGATTTCTGTAGGGAATGTATTATCTGCTCAATATTTAGCACTCGATTTTTAAAAAGATATGTTCTGTATATCCTAGCATAAATGAGGCTTGATATAACTTGTCATGGTCAGCTGGCTCAGAAACCTTTTCATTTCAAATGCTGACTTGGGGAGGTAGTGTCAGGAACTACTTAATGACCTAAAGAAATTACAGAAAGAGGTTAGCAATTATATTCACAATGTAAGATCTATATAGCTCTTTATTTTTTAAACTGACCTCTAACTCAAGGCAGAAACTTAAGTCCTCTGTGATAGCCTGCAGACAGTACTTCCGTCTGTTGGTGCTCCTTCAGCTGAATTAGCATTCCAGTGTTGTCTGTTTTCAGTTTTGTGACTGTGGCATTTGGAACTTTGTGTAATTTAATTGTCAAAACTTGACCATTTCTTTAATTTGTTATTGGGCAGTTCATCAGGGAGTTTTATAAAGTATTATCATGAAAGAAGTTATAGCTCTGCAGGAATTCTTCTGAAGCTGGATTCCATTCAGGAATACAAATGTTGTACATTTAACCAAATAATGGAAAACATCCTTGCACAGGGTAAATAGTAAATAGTTGCTAGGTAAATAGTAACTCCCCTGGACCAAGCTCTGTGATAGGTACTTAAGGGGCATGGTCTTCAATTCTCCCGACCACCCTAAAACATGGCTATAATACAGAAACAGTCTCCATTTTACATGTGAGAAACTGAGGCATTGATTTCTTCGGTAGCTTACCTACAGTCACCTAGCTAGTAAGCAGAAGAGCCTAGAATTCCAGCTGGCGGGTCATTCAGTGGTGATATAGATGACCCCACCCGCTCCACACACACCCCGCTCATATCTTTCGGCCTCCAATTTTATACTTATTTTTACCATACAGTAGTAGAATTTCTTCTCCCCTCATCACAGATGTTTGGTTTATTGCATTATGTAGCCCACATGTGAACCATTTCTTAGATGTCACATTGAAGAGTTTTGTTCCTTGGAATCATACTAAGAACTTTAACTGACATTTAAAAGTACTTTCATCATCATTTTTTATACAAAAGAGGCCAAAGAATCTTTTGTTATAAACTCTTTTAAGTCTTTGTTTCCAGATCAGTGAGTATAAATTCCAGACAAATATGCCGTGGTAGGCATAATAATGGCCCTCCAAAGATGTCCGTGTCCTGTGAATGAATGTTAGGTTATATGGGAAAAGGGACTTTGTAGATGTTATTAAGCTAAGGAACTTCAGACTGGGAGATTATTCGTGGATTATCTGAGTGGGCACAACATAACCACAAAGATCTTTAAAAGAAGAAAAGGCAGTTGGAAGTGGTGGTCAGAGGCAGAGAGAGAGATTGGATGATGATGCTATCCAGCTGGCTTTGAAGGTGGAAGAAGGAACCATGAGTCAGGGTTTGCAGGTGGCCTTTAGAAGCTGGAAAAGGCAAGGAAATTGGTTCTTCTTTAGAGCCTTGAAAAGAAATGCAGCCTATTGCCCCTTTGATTTTACATTCAGTAAGGCCCATTTTGGACTTTTGACCTTCAGAACTGTAGCATAATGAATTTGTGTTGCTTTAAGTAATTTGTTATAGCAGTAATAGGAAACTAACACAGATGCTATTGATTTAACTTTAATTTTAGATGTGAAATCAAACGTAGATTGCCTTTTCTCCTCAGTGGGAGCCCAGAAGTTCTACGTAGAAGGTGGTTAAGGCCAGTAATGTGACTGAAATGGGGAGCTGGGAGACTTGTATCGACAACAAGTCTTCACATGACAAATCATTTTTCTTTGTAAAAAATAAAGGTACTATTTCTTTTTCTTATTTATTTCTTTATTCATTTATTTTTACTTTGATTTTACTTTACTAGCTTTTTGATTTGGAGGAAACTAAAATCACACTTGGGTTTCCCCTTGTCTAAAGGGTGTTTTGAAGATAAACTTTGGCAATGTATCATCCCCCACTAGAGTAGTGTAAAGAAAAGAACGTTGCCTGCTGTTCCAGTTCTTCAAGGATCAAACCCTTCGTCACTGCAGTTACCCACCAACATTATACCCTGAGGGGAATTCAGGATGGAGAAAACCAGGAGGCATTCTGTGCTTTGGATACTGGCCCTAGACAGTTCAGATGTATATTTAGATACAGTAAGTCCCCTACATACGAATGACTTCCGTTCCGAGAGCAAATTCAAAAGTTCAGTCTGCTCGTGAATCCAACAAACTTAGCCTAGGTACCCAACTAACACAATCGGCTATATAGTACTGTACTGTAATAGGTTTATAATACTTTTCACACAAATAATACATTAAAAAAAAACAAAAACTAAAGAAAACCTTTTTAATCTTACAGTACAGTATCTTGAAAAGTACCATAATCCAGTACAACAGCTGGCATACAGGGGCTGGCATGGAGTGAACAGGCAAGAAGAGTTACTGACTGGAAGAGGGAGAGGAGGTGGGAGATAGTACTGTACTCCTGTACTCTATACAGTACTGTACAGTAAAGAACACAAAAGCACAACCACTTGCAGAGGATGCACGCATGTGACACTGTACACCAGACACGTGAACTAACTTACTTGACTGGACATGCGAATTCATGTTTGCATCTTTGAAAGTTCACAACTTGAAGCTTCGTGTGTAGGAGACTTACTGTATAGATAATTTCAATGACCCCAGATTTTTGCATCTTCCCACGCATAGATAGAAAAGCACTAAAACCATTAACTTGAGATGTCTGTTCTTTTGGATTAGAAGTAATCATTTGATGTTCGACTACATGTCTTTTCCCAGCAAAAAAAGTTCGTATATATCCTGGCTCCTACCTTACCTCTTCAGAGCAGTTCCTTGGATCTACTGAGAGGCTGTCTCCTGGGCTGTAGTCCTCAGTTAAGGTCCCCGAATAAAACTTAACTTGAAACTTTTAGGTTGTGCATTTTTCTTTCAATTGACAGTAGTTAGTACATGGTAGGTTCTCAAAAATTGATAGTACTTTTGAAAAGCGTGTCCTGTTTCCAGCCAGACTCCAGGACTGTTGGGAGTGTGTGGAGAGGCAGTCCTTGATTAAACACTTTGTGAACTTTGAAGTACTCTGCCTGGAGCTCTCCCTTGTTTACACTGTCAATAAAATGGATGCAAGATGTTGAAATGCACATGCGTGGGAAAAATGACGCCTGTTTTCGTGATCAAAAGGTCACTTTCAGTTGTTCTCTGCCCCTTCAGCAATTCTGTCCTCAATAGCTAGACCTGGGAAGGTTTTCTCTGACTTTCTTGCCAATCTCACTGTGCCCTCAGCCAGGCCCTGGGCACTGCTTCCCTGTCATCCGGGAAAGCAGGTGAGAGGCTTTTCAGTTGCAGTCCTTCCACGAGAGTCCCAAACACCCCATAGTTAAAAAAAAAAGCTACCCCTCACTGAATCTCAACTGAAACTCATTTTTATGCAGAGCAGTAGAAAGAACATCAGCTGTGGATTCTGATAGACCAAAGTTTGCATCCGAGCTTTCTCACGAATTCGCAGTATAGCCTTGGGTAGACTGTCAACATCTCTGAATATTAGTATCTAATCCATAACATGTGAATAATAATGCCTACCTTGCAGGGTCTCTGCAGTATTGAATTGAGATAATGTATATATAATGGGTCTAGGACAGGGCCTTGACTTTAGTGGGCATCCAAAAATGGCCAATAATTTGCAGTAGTGTTGAGGGCATTTGAGGCACTAGAGACAGTTGAGTTAGTTTTCAGCTTTTAAAAATATTTCTCTAGAGCCTCCTTTTACTAATTCCATGTAAGTTTGAAGGGTGAAAGTGAAAAATAATTTAGAATTAGCAATGTATTCTTTCAACCTTAAAATATACATTTTTACTTTTTTTTTTTTTTTTTTTAATGGCGTGATGGAGATAAAAGAGGCAAGAGTTTGTAGGACTGGTCTGCATTGCCTGAAAGGCTAAGACTGTCTTGTCAAGCACATCTGCATTGTTAATGACTGTTTCAATTTGCCTTGTTCACATAATGGTTTTCTTTAATGTGAGATTAACTTCAATAAAAGCCTTTTGTGGCTATGTTCATTCTTCGACTTTCCCTTTAATTGTTCTCTGTGCATTTCTTTTGCATTAGCAGCAATTTATTTGTGCCTACTACTGCAGTTAGAACTAAGCTGAACTAATGCAACTTCTTACGCTGAATTTTAGCTATGAGTCTTTTTTCTGGATAGTTTAAAAATTTAATCCATTATTAAGCTAGTGAAAGTAAAACCCTGTAAAAATTCTTACGATGATTATAACTGACATGGCTCCTTTCCTAGACTTGAAAGGATTAAACTCAGCATCTGTGGTATTGATTGTATAAGATTCTTCATTTTCTCTCTCTCGTAAGAAAGGAAAATTTCCCAGGCAAGAGAAAATGCACTGCAGTGTTGTCCAAGCCTCTCTTACTGATTGTGGTTCAGAATTGTGCAGTATTGACTACATTGATTTAAAGTCTTATGGACAATGAATACTCATAATTCTGTGTCTGAATGAGAGAGGGAGAGAAAGTGGGTCACTGAAGATTGCTGAAGCTGCCGATTAGTGACACTGTTCATTACTTTCTGTAAAGAAAGGCAGGTAAGACCTTCAGGGCTCTGATGATGGAATTCACAAGGCTTTGGGGTAGCTCTAAACAAAGTAATTACTTATATGTAGCTGCTGCTTTATTCCAGAAAGACAGTAGATGCTTAGGGACCATGAGGAGGGGAAACTAAAATACAAAATATAAAATCAGGAGAGCAGAATGTTCTCAAGTTTGGAGGAAGAAGAAGTGGTGCCATTATGAAGAGATGGACCCGCCAAAGCCTGCAGCATCTGTCTTCAGCTTCTGGAGTATGTAGTAGGCCCTCCAAGTGGGCACACAATTATGGAAATATGTGGACCTGTGCTTATAACATTGCAATGGGGGTGGGTAACATCTAGAAGGTATTTTTAGTTTGCTGGCATAAATAAGTCCCTACACCATGTCTGTTTTAATTTATATCATCTATGCTTCTTCAGTTAAGGAGTAATTCCCTTATGCTTTATGACAGGAGATGTATAGACTTTTCCAACTTGTTGAGCTGTCGTATTTCTTGAGGTCCTGTTTAAACAAAATAAGATATAGAGGAAAGAAACAAGGTGAGATTTCTCAGTTGGAAAGAACCTAATTCAGAACCCTTGTTTTGCATTTGGGGAAGTCTGTGTCCTGCAGTAGTGAAGTGATTTATCAGAGAGGAAGTAAGGTGAGTGGCAGAGCCACATTAGAGCTCAGGCTTATGCATCTAATATCCAATCCTTTTCACTGCACTCATTGGAAAAACTTCAAAGTAATCATTATAGAAATTCCTATGATGTGTTGAAAAACAAAAGGTGGTTATTGAATAGTTACTGTGTTTCAGACACTGTTCTCAGTGAATATAATAAAGATCCCTGCCTTCCTGGAGCTTATCCTAGTGGGAAGAGATACACGATGAACAAATAAGCACAGAAGTACAGTGGATGTCAGATCGTGATAAGTGCTGCGGAGAATAATAAATCAGGAAAGCAATGAAGGGAAGTGATATTTGAGCAAAATCTGAGCAAAGTGAAGAGGCGCCTTTTAAGCCTTTGGGGAAGAATATTTCAGAGGGAACAACAATGTTCCTGAAGAAAGAATGTACTTGATGAGCTTGAGAACTTGCAAGGAGACCAGAGTGGCTGGGCAGAGTGAATGAGAGAGAGAGTGGAAAGAGGTGAGGTCAGAGCTAACACAGGGATGGAATACACAGGGCTTTTAAGGCAATCTTAAGGATTTTTGGCTTGGAGGAATATGATTATCAGTTTCATGTGTCAACTTGGCTAGGCTATAGTACCTAGGTATTTAAGCAAACACTAATTTAGATGTTGTAGAAGTATTTTGTAGATGTATTAGCACCTATAATCTTGATTTTAAAGCAGTTTGTCCTCAATGTGGTAGACTTCATCCAATCAAATGAAAGTCCATAAGAACAAAACCTGAGGTTTCCTAGAGAAGAAGAAATTCAGCCTCATGACTTCAACATCAACTCCTGCCTGAGTTTCTAGCCTGCTAGACTGCCCTCTCTAGACTTCAGACTTGCCAGCCTGCACAATCACCTGAGCCAATTGCTTAAAGAAATCTCTTTATTTTGTTCCAGTTCTCTGTACAATTTGTCCTGTTTTATTGATTCAGTTTCTCTGGAGAACCCTGACAGATACAAGTGAGATGGGAAACTATTTTAGGGTTTTGACCAGAGAAGAAATATGATCTTTCTTAGGTTGAGAATAAGCTGCAGAGGTTCAAGAGTGGATGCAGGGTGACCAGTTAAGTCTATTGCAATAACTCAAGTGAGAGATGATGGTAGCTTTGCACTAAGATAGTAGCAATTGAAGTGGTAAAAAATGGCAGATTCTGAATATATTTTGAAGGTAGAGTCAACAGAATTTGCTGATGGGTTAATGGGGAGTATGAAAGAAGGAAGAATCAAAGTTACTCCAGGTTTTTTGGCCACAAGTAGAACAATGAGGTTGCCATGCACTAAACTGGGGAAGATTTAGGGAAGATCAATTTTCGTGAAGGGAGGAGATCAGAATTCAGTTTATACCTGGTACATTTGAGATTCCCATTAGACATCTAAGTGTGGGTGGGGAGTAAGCAGTTGGACATAACAGTCTAGAGTTTAGTGAGAGAGATCTGGACAGGAGGTATAGGTTTTTTGTTTGTTTTGTTTTGTTTTTTGGCTGTGCCACGCAGCATGCGGGATCTTAGTTCTCTGACCAGGGATCAAACCTGTGCTCCTTGCATTGGAAGCGTGGAGTCTTAACCACTGGACTTCCAGGGAAGTCCCAGGAAGTATAATTTATAGCATCAAAAATAGTTGATATTTTAAGAAATGTGTATAGATAGAAAAGGAGAGAATATTTAGGGCCTTGAGCCCTGGGTACTCGAACATTAGAAACATGGGAGATGGAGATGAAATGGCGAAGAGACTGAGACAAGGCAGCTAGTGTGATGGGAGGAGAACAAGAAAGAGGAAAAGAAGTGAAAAGAAGTGAAGTGGCTGAGAAAATGTCAACTATGACAAATGCTGTTTATAGAATAATTGAAAATTGATTATTTGATTTAACAATGCTGACCTTCACCAGAGCCATTTTGGTGTAGTGGAAACAAAAGTCTGATTGGAAAGGAAGAAAGGAGAGAAGGTAGACAGGGAGGATAGCTGTATGCTTTTAGGAGTTTTCCTATTGGAAAGAGTGTTTTCCAGAAGGGGTTGTGAGGTCTAGATGCCTTAAAAAAAGATGCAAATAAAACGTTGAATTTCTATGCTCATGTGAATGATGTAGTGAAGAAAGAAATTGGTCACAGGGAAAAGGGGAGCATTGTGGAACTATGTCCCTGAGGATACGAGTGGGGAAGGGAGCTAGTGCATCCGTGGAAGCTCCTCATAGAGGAGCTAAGTAAGGCAGTTCCTCTATAGCAATGGGAGAGAAGGCAGTGTATGTACAAGGGTTCAATTGCAGGCATGTTGATAGCTGTGGAAATGGCAGCATGCGAAAAACCACTTCTGATGGCCTTGCTCTTCTGAATAACAGGAAATAAGACCATGAGCTGAAAGTGAGCACACATAAGGAGGAGCTAGGATTTGAGGAATGAGAAGACTGATATGGTCATCCAGGGGTGGAAAGGAAAAAGATTAAGAAAATGTGGTGCATAGAAGGGTAGTTTAGGCTTCTTGTCAGGGACACACAGCTCTGGGCTTCTGTCTTTACTATTGATTATGCATATGGAAAAGAGTTAGATTTTTCTTTAAATTGACGTTTTAATTTTTTTGTGTGTTTTTTGCTGATTAGTAAGAAAGTAGCAAATTGAAGTCAGAATTAGAATGAATTCTGGTAAATGAGACTAAAGGTGGATTTTCCTTAGACTTGTTATACCTCTAAAAATTGTGTTAATGTAACAAATGCCACTAAAACTTTATGGTCATATCTTTGAATCGAATATGATACAATTAAACCTCAATATGACAATTAGGATATGTTCCAATCCCCAAGCCAGAAGCTGGGTGAGGAGAAAACCAATATCACTAAGGATATGAGAAGATATTAAGTCTCATCCAGGCTTATGGTTGGGAAAATGCTATTTGATATAATTACATCTAAAACTATATTTCTGAGAACAGTTGTATTGAGAATTTTTATACTCATATACATAAACAAGAATGTAGAAGGTTTGGGAAAAATGTATCCTTAATTGTCGTATTTCCCCTGATGTGATATTGATACTCTCAAACATGAGAGTCATCAAAAAACATGATTTGACAGCTGCCTTTGAAGATAACTCTTCCTTTAGTACCTTGGCAGACTTCCTCTCCTCTAAAACATTCAGTCCTCTTAAAAAAAAAAAAGGGCAATGTCTAGTTCTTTTTGACACTTGGGAAATGATAATAGAAGCTTTGCATAGTTCTACTTAGAATTCACGCCTATGCAATTCCAAATAAGAGCTGTTGAAACAAATAAGAAAAACAGTCTAAGAACAAAGATATATGAATTCAGACAGAATAATCTAAGAAAATAGAGTTTTCTCTTTAAAAATCTCATTTTAACAATGCTAAGAAAACTAAACTCCTTTAAAAGTTATCATTGGTGTTTATTTAAACAATTTTCTCTGAGCTGAAGATACACCCTTGAGGTGAAAATATTTTTCTTTGCCAAAACCTTGAGGAAGTTATAATTGACTAATAATTCTCTGCTTTGAGAAAAACACAACCATCAATATCAGGAGCATGTGTAATCTTTTTTTTTGGAGTATATTTGCTTTACAATGTTGTGTTAGTTTCTACTGTACAGCAAAGTGAATCAGCTATATGTATACATATATCCCCTCTTTTCTGGATTTCCTTCCCATGTAGGTCACTGCAGAGCATTGAGTTCCCTGTGCTTTACAGTAGGTTCTCATTAGTTATCTATTTTATACATAGTATCAATAGTGTATATATGTCAATCCCCATCTCCCAATTCATCCCACCTCCTCCTTCCCCCTTGGTATCCGTACGTTTGTTCTCTACGTTTGTGTCTCTATTTATGCTTTGCAAATAAGATCATCTATACCATTTTTTAGATTCCACATATATGCGTTAGTGTACGATATTTTTCTCTTTCTGACTTACTTCACTCTGTATGACAGTCTCTAAGTCCAACCACTTCTCTACAGATGACCCAATTTTGTTCCTTTTAATGGCTGAGTAATATTCCATCGTATATATGTACCACATCTTCTTTATCCATTCCTCTGTTGATGGACATTTAGGTTGCTTCCATGTTCTGGCTATTGTAAATAGAGCTGCAATGATGAACATTGGGGTGCATGTGTCTTTTTGAATTATGGTTTTCTCTGGATATATGCCCAGGAGTGGGATTGCTGGGTGATATGGTATTTCTATTTTTAGTTTTTTAAGGACCCTCCATACTGTTCTCCATAGTGGTTATATCAATTTACATTCCCTCCAACAGTGCAAGAGGGTCCCCTTCTCTCCATGCCCTCTCCAGCATTTATTGTTTGTAGATTTTTTGATGATGGCCATTCTGACTGGTGTGAGGTGATACCTCATTGTAGTTTTGATTTGCATTTCTCTAGTGATTAGTGATGTTGAGCATCCTTTCATGTGTTTGTTGGCAGTCTGTATGTCTTCTTTGTAGAAATGTCTATTTAGGTCTTCTGCCCATTATTTGATTGGGTTGTTTGTTTTTTCGATATTGAGCTCCATGAGCTTTTTGTGAATTTTGGAGATTAATCCCTTGTCAGTTGCTTCGTTTGCAAATATTTTCTCCCATTCTGAGGGTTGTCTTTTCATCTTGTTTATGGTTTCCTTATATTAAAACTTTCATTGTAAAATAGTGGATTGACTTTTAACTAAATTTTAGGACACTATTATTTTGGAGTCCTTTCTTTATTGCATTCTTTCTGGAAGAAAAACTCATAGTTCCACTTTGATGAGTAGGGCTTATGTTATGTTTTGCTTCAGAGAGAGTGATCTTTCATAGAGTATGGTGGCTGTGGAGAGATGTTGTTTAGATCTTTCTTCCAGTAAGAACTTACTATTCATCTGAAAGAAGTACAGTTAACTGACAGCTTCTAGTTTTGCCACCATCAGGATACACCTCAGCTTTCAGGCCAAGGTAGTGGTTTCCCTAGGCAGTCCCTGATCCACGAGTGTGCAGGTTGGAGGTACTGGGCCTGGTCATTTCTGCCCAACATGGGACTCCACTTAAGGGTACTTATTGGTCTGAAGCTCCAGATTCATTGCTCTGGGTTGGCTATGACTTTTTCAGATATGCGTTGAAGTCTGAAATCTTTCCATGACCAGTTCAGCTTCCCTGTCTTTTAGCTTTACAGGCCTGAATCCCTCTATACCTCCACAAATTCCTCACACTCCTAACTCTCAGTGTTTGCTTCTCATTGGACTCAACTGACATAGTAACATCCCCCTAAGATATTCAATATATGCTTGTTGAACATCTCCCATCCCATATGTCAAGTAATGTGCTAGATGCTGGGAATACAAACATCGTTTAAACATAACTTTTCATCCGAAGCAGCTCACAAGCTGACTGAGGAGAGAGCACCATAAATAAGAAATGCAAGGGAGCCAGCATAAGCATGGATCGATAACTATGGAGTTTTGTTTTTCAATTGCTGCAAAACAAATCTCCACAGACTTAGCAAACTTAAAACAGCATCCGGTTCTATCAGTTAGATATCTGGGCAGGCGTATTTGGATTCTCTGCTTAGGGTCTCACAAGGCC
Source organism: Stenella coeruleoalba (assembly GCF_951394435.1). Taxonomy (NCBI): domain Eukaryota; kingdom Metazoa; phylum Chordata; class Mammalia; order Artiodactyla; family Delphinidae; genus Stenella; species Stenella coeruleoalba. The sequence goes on from NC_137150.1 coordinate 91,021,499, forward strand.
AAAAATCAAGGTGTCAGCCAGTCTGGGCTCTTATATGGAGGGTCTAGGGAATAATCCACTTTCAGGTCCATTCAAGTTTCTGGCAGAATCTAGTTCCTTATGGTTGTAGTACTGAAGTTCCTGTTTCCTTGTTGGCTGTCAGTCACGGGCCTCTCCTGTATTCCTCATCATGTGGCCCCTTCCATCTTCAGGTCAGCGATGGTCTATTGAATCCTTCTCAGTCTTGGAATCTTTCTAACTTCCTCTTCTGCTACCAGGCAGAGAAAACTCTGCCTTTAAAGGGCTCATATATCCTACCTGGATAATCTCCCCTTTGATTAACTCATGGTCAACTAATTAGTAATCTTAATTACATCTGTAAAATCCCTTTTATTAATTGACACAATTAGAACTTGAATGAATTCTCATCACATTCATGGTCCTGGGAATTGGACAGAAAAATCTTGGGGGACTATTTTAGGGTTCTACCTACCACAGGAGTGTAGAGGAAGGGTTCATCATAGTGAAGCGAGGAATAGAAAACTTCCAGGGTGAGATGATGGCTGAGCTGAATTTTTAAAGAGTAATAATAAGGTCAAATGGGGCAATTTTAGCCAAGAATTGAAGATTTGAAGTAGTATATTATGAGCCAGCATACATAAGTAGGACTGTTGCTTAAGAACACTGGTCCAAAGTTCCAAGAAACTAAGCTTCGGAATTAGGTTTTATTGTTGGAAAACCATCATAGGGTGTTAAGCAGGTGATTGGCATGTGTGTTAAAGAATGACTTGGCAGCATTATAGACAGGAAATATTAAAGTGTAATACTGGAGCCAGAGTGATCAACTAGAAGCTGTGAAAATTGTCCATCTGAGACAGTGATTGTCTGAATCAGAACATTGGTAGTGAGATGGGGAAGAGAAGGACTTTCATAATTTAGGAGGTAAATTTTGTAGCACTCAGTGATGGACTGCATGTAGAAAATGCCAGAGGCAAAGCAGTCTAGGATGACTTTTGGTTTAGGTTACAGTAAGTGGAGCTTGTCTAAATTGATTAGCATAAGAGCAGGGCATGCTGACTGAAGGGAGGCGGGAGCCGTGGGATGATGAATTCAGTATTTGAAATGTTGAATCTGAAAGAGTTGTGGAGCATCCACATCATCACCTTTTCTCTCTCTCCTGGATCAGTACAAAACATGCTCTTCTAATTCCCATTAAAAATAAAACAAGAAGTCCTCCCTGAATCTCTCATAGCCCTCTTGCTACCAGCTTATACTTTTTCCTGCTCTTCCAGTAGCTAAACTTATTTCACATATCTCCTTGCATTCACTTTCTTTTTACTTTTCAGCTCTTCTCCAGTTTTGCTTCTCACCCAACCGCTCTATCAAAACTGCTTTTTCGGGGCTTCCCTGGTGGCACAGTGGTTGAGAGTCCGCCTGCCGATGTAGATGCAGGGGACACGGGTTCGTGCCCCAGTCCGGGAAGATCCCACATGCTGCGGAGCGGCTAGGCCCGTGAGCCATGGCTGCTGAGCCTGCGTGTCCAGAGCCTGTGCTCCGCAACGGGAGAGGCCACAACATGAGAGGCCTGCGTACCGCAAAAAAAAACCCAACAAAAACCAAAAAACTGCTTTTTCAAGGTCAGAGGTGGCTTTCGCGTTGCCAAACCAAATGGACATTTTTGTCTCCTCAGTTTACTCAATGCCCCAGCAGTATTTGATGTAGTTGACCTGCTACTTAAATCCACAAATTGACTTAGCAGTACCAACTGCAGACCTAGAGAGTGAGAAATAGTAATCACACATGAAGTTCATCACAGCAAAATGAAAATAATACTGAAATGAATAATGCAAGCCATTTATTTAAGACATGTTCTTATTGTGTTTTCTATTCAGCAAGTTAAAATAGTAGACTGGGCAGTTCAAAATTGCATGTTTCAAAATTGTTTTTTTCTTCCTTAAAGAATATCTTCTTACATCAAAAGCTAAAGCCTTTGCCTGTGCTTTGATCTTGTCCCCTCACAGGTCTTCTTACATAGGCCTGAAGAGGTAAAAAACTTTACCAAGATTTAAAAACAAGCAGGTAACAAAAAATGTTAACAAGATTTCAGAGGCAAAGGGAGAGGTGAGATTGAAACTGGTTTTGAGGCTAAGCCATCCCCTTTTTTCATTATTCCACAGCTTTCATTTTCACTTTTCATTTCACCTTAAACTTCATGTAAAATACCAAATTTCTATTCATTTATTTGAGTTATTATGAAATATTATAGACATGTAGAATTTTATAAAAGATATGTGCATGGAACATGCATGTTCTCACTATCTATTTATAAATAAATAATTTAAAAAATAATTAAATCATGTTTACTTCCCAGTAAAGGAAACCATTAATTCAGTTTTAATGTTTATCAATTTACTCAATGATAAATTGAGTAAATCATCTATTTCTTTATATTTTTGCCCAATATATATATATCCCTATATAGTATGTAGTTTCATTTTGCATATTTTCATTTCTGTATAAATGGAGTCATTGAGTATGTAGGTTTTTGTCCCAAATATTTGTGATTTATCCGTATTGAGTATTCACTTGCTGTGAATTCATTTTCATTGTTGTTTAATATTTTAATGTATGATTATGTCAGAATTCATTAGCCTGTTCTTTTGATAGACATTAAGTTGTTAATTAATTTGCTGTTATTTTTTGACATATCTACTTATGAATATGTGTGATCATTTATCTGGTTATATACTTATAAGTATGCCTTCTGAGTAGTAGGTATAATCTCTTCAGAATTGCTAGATAATGCTAATTGCTCTAAAAGTAGTTGCGTTTATTGGTGGAATGTAAAATTCTCATTTATTATTCTTGCCAAAGCAGTATTTTCAGAGATGTGAAGTAATATCTAAAGTTGGTTTTCATTTTTACCTCCTTCTTTCCTAACTTGGTTGAACATCTATTTGTATTTAAAATTTATTAGTTGATTTTTCTTTTCTTTCAATGGCCTGTTTGTATCTTGTGACATTTTACATTGGATTTGTGTTCTTTTTCCTTATTGGTTTTCATGAGTCCTTCATATATTTGGGCAAATAAATGTGGTAGGTATTATTACATCCTTACTTAATATCCATGTACTCTTTTTTGTTACTAACAACTGATTTTGTCTGTGGCAGTAATGAGCCCAACTGAAAATATTCCATTTCCCAATCACCATTGCAGTGACAGGTAGCCGTTTGATACAGTTCTCATAGATGAGGTGTCAGTGGAAATGTAAGAGAAGGGCTTTCCCATTCAGAAGAAAACGCAAAGCCTCCGAACCTGAAAGCAATATGCTCTCTGCCTTTTGCCTTTTTCTTCCAAATGGATGTGAGGCCTTTAACGATACAGATGTCTTGAAGCCATGAGACCACAGCATGAGGATATATGTCCTGATAATGGTGAGAAGAAAGGTGGAAATGCCTAGATCTCTGATGGTATCTTTGAGTCAATCGCAAACGCTTCTACCTTCAAACTTCTTGTTGCACAAGACTAATGTGTTTAAGCAACTGGTATAGTGTTGTATTTTGGCTTTGTTTTTTGTTTTAATTCACCATATGTTTTGCAAATATTTCCTTTCTGTGAATTTCTTTTTACAAGATGTTGGGGGTAGGGGTTTATTAATTAATTATTTATTTTTGCTGTGTTGCGTCTTCATTTCTGTGCGAGGGCTTTCTCTAGTTGTGGCGAGCGGGGGCCACTCTTCATTGCAGTGCGTGGGCCTCTCACTATCGCGGCCTCTCTTCTTGCGGAGCACAGGCTCCAGACGCGCAGGCTCAGTAGTTGTGGCTCATGGGCCTAGTTGCTCTGCGGCATGTGGGATCCTCCCAGACCAGGGCTCGAACCCGTGTCCCCTGCATTAGCAGGCAGATACTCAACCACTGTGCCACCAGGGAAGCCCCTCTGTGAATTTCTTTTGACACTTCATGTCTCTTAAAAAGTGTTTTAAACTTTAGCATGGTAGGTTTTTTGTTAGATATTCTTTACCACATTAAGGAAGTTTCCCTCTGTTTCTAGTTTACTGAGAGTTTTTGTCATGAATGGTTGTTGAGTTCTGTCAAATGCTTTTTCTGCATCTATTGATATGATCATGTGATTTCTTTTTCTGTTTATGTGATGGATTACATTAATTGATTTTCTCATGTTGAACCAGCCTTATATACCTGAGATAAATTTTACTTGGCTGTGGTATATAATTTTTTTGTACTTTTTTGGATTTGACTTGCTAATATTTTGTTGAGGATTTTTACATCTGTATTCATGAGAGGAATTGGCCAGTAGTTTTCTTTTCTTGGAATGACTGTGTCTGGTTTTGGTATTCGGGTAATTCTGGCCTCATAAAATGAGTTAGAAAATATTCTCTCTGCTTCTATCCTCTGAAAGACATTGTAGAGAATTGTATTTATTTCCTTAGATGTTTGCTAGAATTCACCAGTGAATCCATCTGGGCCTGGTGCTTTCTACTTTGGAATATTATTAATTGTTGATTCAATTTCTAAAATAGATTTTCTAGAGTTTTTAATCACAAATGAATGATAGGGTTTTTGCCAGAGCCATCTTCTGCATTTATCGAGATGTAGTTTTCTTATCTATTATTTTGTTAATTACATTAATATATTTTTTAATTTAAACATTCTGCTTCTCTGTGCTTAATGAGTTGACTTGATAATATTTTATTTAGAATATCTGTATCCATCTCCGTCAAAAATATTGGGCTAAAATTTAATCTTGTGTTGGTGTCTATGTCTAATTTTTTTTTTTTTTTTTGTGGTACGTGGGCCTCTCACTGTTGTGGCCTCTCCCGTTGCAGAGCACAGGCTCCGGACATGCAGGCTCAGTGGCCATGGCTCATGGGCCCAGCTGCTCCACAGCATGTGGGATCTTCCCGGACCGGGGCACGAACCCATGTCCCCTGCATCAGCAGGTGGACTCTCAACCACTGCGCCACCAGGGAAGCCCTATGTCTAATTTTTTAATCAAAATTTTCTCACCACATAAAATATATTGTAGAGTAGCGTATCTATTTTTCTTCCATGGGAGAGCGCACTTTGGTAGACTGGACCACTGTTCTTTTCTATGAGAATATTATTTACACTCTTGCCTGTTATCATTTGATTAGCACTGTCTCCTCATGGGAGTATTGTTGTTCATTAGCATAGTGATTGGACATATGATTTATATAAGAAATAATTATGCTTTTACTTGATAATCCAAGTGTCTGAAAAACTCTTAGCTTTAAATCTTGCTTCTTCCTTTTTTTTCTTTTAACATCTTTATTGGAGTATAATTGCTTTACAATGGTGTGTAAGTTTCTGCTTTATAACAAAGTGAATCAGCTATACATATACATATATCCCCATATCTCCTCCCTCTTGCGTCTCCCTCCCATCCTCCCTATCCCACCCCTCTAGGTGGTCACAAAGCACTGAGCTGATCTCACTGTGCTGTGTGGCTGCTTTCCACTAGCTATCTGTTTTACATTTGGTAGTGTATATGTTCATGCCACTATCTCACTTCGTCTCAGCTTACCCTTCCCCATCCCTGTGTCCTCAAGTCCATTCTCTATGTCTGCGTCTTTATTCCTGTCTTGTTCCTAGGTTCTTCAGAACCATTTTCTTTTCTTTTTTTTAGATTCCATATATATGTGTTAGCATACGGTATTTGTTTTTCTCTTTCTGACTTACTTCACTCTGCATGACAGACTCTAGGTCCATCTACCTCACTACAAATAGTTCAATTTCATTTCTTTTTATGATTGAGTAATATTCCATTGTATATATGTGCTACATCTTCTTTATCCATTCATCTGTCAGTGGACACTTAGGTTGCTTCCATGTCCTGGCTATTGTAAATAGACCTACAATGAACATTGTGGTACATGACTCTTTTTGAATTATGGTTTTCTCAGGGTATATGCCCATTAGTGAGATTGCTGGGTCGTATGGTAGTTCTATTTTTAGTTTTTTAAGGAACCTCCCTACTGTTCTCCATAGTGGCTATATCAATTTACCTTTCCACCAACAGTGCAAGAGGGTTCCCTTTTCTCCATACCCTCTCCAGCATTTATTGTTTGTTGATTTTTTTGATGATGGCCATTCTGACTGGTGTGAGGTGATACCTCATTGTAGTTTTGATTTGCATTTTTCTAATGATTAGTGATGTTGAGCATCCTTTCATGTGTTTGTTGGCAATCTGTGTATCTTCTTTGGAGAAATGTCTATTCGGGTCTTCTGCCCATTTTTGGATTGGGTGGTTTGTTTTTTTGATATTGAGCTGCATGAGCTGCTTGTATATTTTGGAGATTAATCCTTTGTCAGTTGCTTTGCTTGCATATATTTTCTCCCATTCTGAGGGTTGTCTTTTGGTCTTGTTTATGGTTTCTTTTGCTGTGCAAAAGCTTTTAAGTTTCATTAGGTCCCATTTGTTTATTTTTGTTTTTATTTCCATTTCTCTAGGAGGTGGGTCAAACAGGATCTTGCTGTGATTTATGTCATAGAGTGTTCTGCCTGTGTTTTCCTCTAAGAGTTTAACAGTGTCTGGCCTTACATTTAGGTCTTAAATCCATTCTGAGTTTATTTTTGTGTATGGTGTTAGGGAGTGTTCTAATTTCATTCTTTTACATGTAGCTGTCCAGTTTTCCCAGCACCACTTATTGAAGAGGCTGTCCTTTCTCCATTGTATATTCTTGCCTCCTTTATCAAAAATAAGGTGTCCATAGGTGCGTGGGTTTATCTCTGGGCTTTCTATCCTGTTCCATTGATCTATATTTCTTTTTTTGTGCCAGTACCATATTGTCTTGATTACTGTAGCTTTGTAATATAGTCTGAAGTCAGGGAGCCAGATTCCTCCAGCTCCGTTTTTCTTTCTCAAGATTGGTTTGGCTGTTTGGGGTCTTTTGTGTTTCCATACAAGTTGTGAAATTTTTTGTTCTAATTCTGTGAAAAATGCCATTGGTAGTTTGATAGGGATTGCATTGAGTCTGTACATTGCTTTGGGGGTAGTAGAGTCATTTTCACAATGTTGATTCTTCCAATCCAAAATCTTGCTTCTTCTTCATGTACTCTTCCTTCTTTTAGTGCTGTAAGTTGGTGTTTTTACACTTGATCACTCAATGCTTTTAAAAATGCATAACCTAAAAGTTGAGAGTTATGTTTTATTTGGTGGGACTTTCTGAGGACTTCAAGCAGGTCTGAGGGACTGCTCTGAAGATGTAAGGGAGGAGCCAGGATATAAAGGAGTTTTTGCAACAAAGACCAGGTAGTCGGAACATCTAAAGATTACTGTTGAAGAAAACCAGACATCTCAAGTTATTGAATTTAGTGCTTCTCTATGTATGGGAACATGCAAAAATACGGGCTCATTGAAATCATTCCTTTGATATGCACCTCAGATACCTGGGGCCAGTATCCTGTGCTTTCTCGTCCTGAGTCTCGTCAGGGGTGGCTGTAATATGGTAGCTTGATGGCTGCAACACCCTTGGTTTGTTTACTGATATGACAGGTAACATTTTTTCCTTCACACTTTTAAACTATCTCTAATATTTGCCATAACTTTGTCTTTCTATACTGTACTTTAGGAAATTACATTAGATCATTCTTTAGTTCAGTTAACTAATTCTTTCTTTTCCTGTGTCTGATCTGCCCTTTTTCCTATACTTTATGTTTCTAATTGCAATGAAATATATTATATTTAATTTCTAAACTAGTGTTTGGTTCCTGTTCTAAATATGTCTGTTCTCTTTTTATACTATATTATTATAATTCATGTTTTCAACTATCTTTTATGTCTATCATTTTAAGCATAATTATTTTATGATAATTTTTATGATAGCTTAAATATTTGACACCCTTGAGTTCTAAACCTGTTATGATTGTTTCTGCTTACTCATGGTTGTTAATTTCCTCATGTGTTTTGAAACTGTGGGTTGTGAGCAAATGTTTGAAGAGTTGCTGTTATCCAGGATAATCCTATACCACCTAAGTTTTTTAGATTGCCTTTCCTTTCTTTAAATAAACTCCTAGGGTGCTTAAACACAGGGGCAATTTTAACTGAATTTCTCAGCTTAGTTTTCCTGGATCATGTGGACAGAGTAAATTCACACACAAACTCACATAAAATCAGGCTCTTGGTTATAATTACAAGGAAAGGTTTTTTTTTTGTTTTGGTTTGGTTTTTTTTGTGGTATGTGGGCCTCTCCCTGTTGTGGCCTCTCCTGTTATGGAGCACAGGCTCCGGACGCACAGGCTCAACAGCCATGGCTCACAGGCCTAGCCGCTCCGCGGCATGTGGGATCTTCCTGGACCGGGGCACGAACCCGTGTCCCCTGCATCGGCAGGAGGACTCTCAACCACTGCGCCACCAGGAAGCCCAAGGAAAGGTTTTTTTAGTCCGCAATTAGAGTGAAGACCAACCCAAATATATTTTGTTAGCTTCCTTCTTTTTTAGTCAAACTGTCTACTGAGAATGTAGTCCTTTGTGTTTTGTGCTACAGTCTAAATCAGGAATATTTACTTTGTGGGTTCAAGACAGAATGTCTTGTCCTCTGGGTGGCTATTAGAATGCAAGGCAATAAGTAACACAGAATGTAAATGCCCCATGGTAGCCACAGGTTAAGTGCCCACTTCCAACACAGGTTTTCAACATATTTTTCTTTTTAAGCTTATGGAGTTTCCATTATTTCTGGCAGAGTGAAATATGCATTGAAAACTACTGTTAAAATTTATTCATTATGTTTCCTTTCTTTATGGGGGACGTTTTTGAGGTTGTCTCATATAAATTACCCCAGAAATGATAGTTTTCTTTCATTCTTAAACTCTTTGCATTCTGAATTCCTGCCCTCACCTCAGTTCTTGTAAATTTTCTTAAAACTCTCATAAATATCAATGTAATGACCTTCTCTGAATACTCACCAGCTCATGATTTCTCCGTGACTTTTCCCTTGCATTTCTGACCTCTTTTCTTATGCACTTCTTGTAATAGTACTACTCTTTCCTAAATTGCCTACAATCTAAACTTCAAAATTATATAACATTGTGATATCACCATTTTTGTCTCATAAAGAACAATAATCAAAATTAAGTTTTGCAATTTAATATGAAAAGGATGCCTTATACACATTAAATTCTCATTACTTTCTGCATTGGCCTAGGATTGCATAACTAGTGAGTGGTGGGAACAGAACTTATAAATAAATATATAACTCTTCTAAAATCTAAGTCCTTTGTACTTTAAACATGCTTATTCCATTATATTATACTTATATTGGCTTTGAAATTTTCTCTCTGAGACTGTCTTCTAACAGAACGTCAAAGACAGTGTTCAGCTCCCTTCCAGGGTGTGTTTACATATAGCTGTACTAAACTCCATCATGCTCACTCTGCATATATGGGAAAGTTCTTTTCAGACGCAGAGTTACAGAGTTATAGTTAGAGTACTAAATTACACTCAGAACCCCATTGGAACTGATACACTGTGTTAAATATAGAATATGAATTATATCATGATTAGAGAAACTCTGGTATTTTTTACTTCTAAAGAAGATGTCGTAAGTACTGAGAGTTATATCCATGTGGATGTTTAAAGTTGCTATTACTACATGATTTTAATTAATTTTGCAGAATATGCATATCAGTGAATTACTATTTTTTTATTTCAGCACAATTGGAAATTAAAAAGTAACTGATAAAAACTAAGTCAGAAAAAGTGACATTCTCACATCTGTGGAGACATTGTTTCCAACTGTTGGCATGTATCTCCAAGTAATTCATTGACTTTAGACTCTAAGATCTTTTCCTCATTTTAGGTGGCTCCTAAAAATTTGCTTTGTTTAATCTGATGTTTCTCAAATAAAATTGCATATATCCATTGCCAGGGAATGTTTGATAATTCACATATCCTAAAATATTGGAAACATTGAAATTTGGCTTTTTATTTCAATATGGCTTTGTCAATTTAAGAATATTCTGGATTACCCAAAGATCAGATTAAAACTGAGTATTCCCAAATGATTTTAGTTGTTAATTTAGTATTATTTTTGTGATTTTATTCAGCGTAAGTGGTTACCATAATTGATAATGTATTAAGCATATCCGCAATTATCTTTTAATGTATTGAGCATATCCACAGTTATCTTAGCATCTCTTAATGTTAAAATGATTACTATCTGTCACTATATTCACATTTGAATTTTTGTCATAAGGATCTACTTTGGATCCTTATATCAAAAGTGTGATATCTGACACAATTTTCATGTTTGACTTTTTAACAGTTACAGATGAATTTATAGTTATACATTTCTATTGAAAACATTTTCATACATTGAAACTTTAAATTATTAAGCTACATAAAAACTGGGATCTGATATTATGAAAGAACTTTGAGGTAGAGTAATGTACCACTTGTAGTGGACTGAGAAGAGGAAAACAGAGGTTGACTTAAAATGCAAATGTAATGTTTGCACCTAGTAAAGGTAAAGTGATATCACAAAGGAACACAAGCCATATGATAGTTTAAATAGACAAAAGTGGCAAGGAGTTTGTGCCATCACACCACCACTAGATTGCTGAAACTCAGCTAACTTCCACTACAGCATTCAGTACCATATTTATATTGTGAATTTTAATATAGCTTCAACAAAATATCATTCATCCCGTTAATGCTGTCACTCTGAATTTTTATTTTCTTAAATTTTTTAGTATTTGATATAAATGCTTGGTTTTATGATTGGGAGAGTACTAAGCACATGAGAGATTTATACTGTTGTATGTTTGTATGTATTTAAGCAAGTTAAAAATAATTTATTAATTCACTGCTGGTCCATAATATATCTTTTCTTTTATATGGATCTCTCCTTTTCTCTCGGTGGAGGCATTGGCTTTAACCCTAATCATTCACACGACAGTTTTAAAGGAAAAAACAAACACATTCTAAAGACCTACTATGATCTATTTTTGAAATGCTATGATAGGTTTCCCAGTTTCAGAATTTAGAGCAATTCATCATCACAGATAGTTGATCAAAGTTTGGAGCAATGATCTGCTGAAAAATGTTAGGAAAAATATAAAGCTAACCCTTGAACTCTGAAACTGTTTTGAAATACTTAATTATCAGTCCACTCTATGTAGGTAACACATTTCCTCATTGATGTACAATTGAGAGCAAATTGAAACAAGCTTGAAAATAGCTAGAAATTAAGTAGATTGATCTAATATAGATAATTTAACCATCTCCTCAAGGAGAGTAAAAAGCAATACAAATTTTGGGGTCTCTACTTATCAACATTTAGTTGTTTTATTTATTCTTTGTTTCATGGAGTTCTGGTAATTTACCACTGATCTTTAGGCCAGTGATCCACTTTTGCCATGAGATAATAGGAAGTGATAGAGGTTAAGAAGATCCCCAACTACGCAGCTTTCTCCCTTAGTGGATTTGGGAAGCTCGAGTTTCTTCCCATGATTTTTCAATTACACTTTCACAACTGCTTAAATTCTTGTACTGGAAATAGAAATGAGTAATGTAGCTCTCTAGTTAGACTATTCATCTGATGCCAGGTTTTCACTAACGATAACTCAGTGACTCTTGGCAGAAGTTTCACAGTGGGCCTAAGATGCTCCATTTGGTGCACAAATCCATATAGTTAGTATTTATAACATTAGTGTCACCTGCTCTTAAACAGTACTTCCCTTTTCTTCCCTACCATCCCTCTCATTCCCTGCTCCTCCCAACGCGTACCACAAATCCACTCTCCAGCTCTAGGTTCGAAAGGTACTGAATATTTAGTTCAAATGGTGAAATTAAGTTACCATTATCTCTCTTTTTCCCTATACCTCACTGATGAGGACTACTGGAGCTTGAGAGGCAGGTACTTGTCAGAGATATGGAAAGTATTTATGAACTTAGAGATGTGTCCGTGGAATTCTTTGCCTGCAGTTACAAAGGAGATATTCAGAAAGGCTCCTATCACAACAATTATGCAGAAAAAGTCTAGTCAAGTGTCTTGTGTATTCAGAGGAATTTTCTAGTATTTGATTGTGCTGTCCTCTGAATAACTTAAATGCTCTGGTTGAATAAGTAAATTGGCTAGTGTTTGATTCTTAAGGTTGGATTTTTAGATATATTCCTTTTTTTTGGTTTAACTGAAAACAGTCACTCAAGAACAGTGGCATCTCACTTTGAAAGAAGGTTGGATCCTTGCTTCTTCAGACACAAAACATTTTATGGGATTTTTGCAATTTTTCAAAATGTTTGAAAGATCTCTACCTGCAATATCTTAAAAGGCCACAAGTTGACAATATTGTTCCATGGAGGTCAGTTTCCATTACTGATGTTCCTTTTTTCACTGTTTCTGTCAGTCCAAATTTCTTTCTCTGCCTCTTTTCCTCTATCTGCCTGGGCCTGTCTTTCTTTCACTTTCTTTGCATTTTTTTCTCTGTGTTTCTCCCCGCAAAACTCCTGTTTCTTTATTGTTTTTTACTTTCTCACATTCCTTTTTTTAAAAATATTTATTTATTTTTTATTTTATTTATTTATTTATTTTCACCACTCCATGCAGCATGCTGGATCTTAGTTCCCTGACCAGGGATTGAACCCGTGTCCCCTGCAGCGGAAGTGTGGAGTCTTAACCACTGGACTGCCAAGGAAGTCTCACTTTCTCATACTCCTTTAACTGTCTATAATGTAGAACTATATTTTAATATAAATATATGTGTACATATTTATTTAACACATGCACATAGAAGTTTGAACAATTTAAAATAGCACCACATGTCAAGTAAAAAATTATTGCTAGTTTTTTTTCTATTGAGACAATATCTTGGGACTGCACATTCTATTCACATTTTCATTTGATGAGGAATTAACTCATGTCTACTAACATTGATCTCTCATCACCTCCTGAGTTTTGCTACCAATATTATTGTTTTCAATTATTCTGTTTACTAAAATACTTAAATCTTTATTTTTTTGTTTCATCAACTTCAGAACTATTTCAAAATACATCACTATGAAATAGGACAAAATTAAGACTCCCTTATCACTATCTACCCCTCACAACCCTCACTATTCACTTTTGTATACCATATCATTTCTTATATATTTTTCAGTTTGTAACATTTATGTTCTATTAAGTGAGTAATTAATAGAATTCAGTTAAAATTTAATTTAAAATGCTTTGCTTATAGGTTGGTTTTAAAAATGGCAAATGAATAAAGGGCTCCTATAATTTAATGATTTTATATATATATATATAATCTACTACAGGATTAAATATTCTGAATAGGTCTACAGAGAATGTGTGTAATCCTATATCATTTCAAAGAGAATGAGAATCTTGCAAGAGACAGGTCAGTGGATATTCAAATACATGTTCAAAATCAAGTCATAATGAAAGATAAGCTCCAGAATGAGAGAATATACTTGCAAATCACAAATCTGGTAAAGCACTTATGTCTGAAATATATGGAGCTCACTCAAAGCTCAATAGTAATAAGCCAAACAACCCAGTTTTAAAAATGAGCAAATAAGTAGTCAATTCACAAAAGAGCATACTGCGATGGAAATGAGCATATGAAAAATTGCTCCATGTTACTGGCCATTAGGAAAATGCAAATTAAAACCACAAGGAGATGCCACTACATACACAGTAAAATGGCTGAAAAACAAAACAAAACGAAATAAAGCAAACATGGTAATCTAAAGTGCTGACAAGAATGTGGGGTAGCTGCAGTGTTCACACTTCATTAGTAGGAAAGCAAAATAGCACAGCTACTTTGGAAAACAGTCTGGCAGTTTCTTATAAATCACATATACAGTTATTATGACCCAACAGTCCCATTCTTAGGTATTTGCCCTAGAGAAACAAAAGTACCAATATGTTCATTGCAGCTCTATTTACAATAGCCCAGAGATGGAAACAACCTAAGTGTCCATCATCGGATGAATGGATAAAGAAGATGTGGCACATATATACAATGGAATATTACTCAGCCATAAAAAGAGACGAAATTGAGCTATTTGTAATGAGGTGGATAGACCTAGAGTCTGTCATACAGAGTGAAGTAAGTCAGAAAGAGAGAGACAAATACCATATGCTAACACATATATATGGAATTTAAGAAAAAAAAATGTCATGAAAAACCTAGGGGTGAAACAGGAATAAAGACACAGACTTACTAGAGAATGGACTTGAGGCTATGGGGAGGGGGAAGGGTAAACGGTGACAAAGTGATAAAGAGGCATGGACATATATACACTACCAAACGTAAGGTAGATAGCTAGTGGGAAGCAGCCGCATAGCACAGGGAGATCAGCTCGGTGCTTTGTGACCGCCTGGAGGGGTGGGATAGGGAGGGTGGGAGGGAGGGAGACGCAAGCGGGAAGAGATATGGGAACATATGTATATATATAACTGATTCATTTTGTTGTGAAGCTGAAACTAACATACCATTGTAAAGCAATTATACTCCAATAAAGATGTTTAAAAAAAAAAAAAACTTATGTGCACACAAAACCTGTTGACAAACGTTTATAGCAGCTCTTTTCTTTTGCCCAAACCTAGAAATAATCCAGAGTTTTTCAATGAGTGAATAGATGAGCTATGGCACATTGAAATACTGGAATACTCCTCAGCAGTGAAAAGGAATGAACTGTTGATACACACATCAACACAGATGGATCTTGAAGGCATTATGCTGTGTTAAAGAAGCCAGTTTCAAAAGTTACATACATACTGTATGATTGCATTTATATGACATCCTGGAAAAGGCAAAACTATCTAATGATCAAAAGATCAGTTGTTGCCAAAGGTTAGGCATAGGGAGATAGTGCAACTACAGAGGGGCAGCATTATAGAGATTTGGGGGTTGAGAGAACTGTTTTGTATCCTGATGGTAGTGGTATTAACATGTGTTAATACTCAAAGAACTGTACGTGGACAAGAAGCCAATTTTACTCTGTTAAAAAATAAGGTAAAGTAAAATAAATCATACCATATATTAGTTTCTTCAGATCTGGAGCACAACTTTCTTTTACAACATTTTCCCATAATTTTCTATTGCCTTTTAAATTTTTACCTTAAAGTAAAGTTAAAATAAAATATAACTATATAATACTGCAAATATCTTCCAGTTTCTTAATAATATTATGTGTTATGTGGGATTTATTTTTTTCTTGAAAGCAGTTGTTGGGTCCTGGGCTTTAAAAATGTCTAATTTTGACTGAATACTTGATATGTGTCTGTATTATGGTCCAGAATCTCTTTACTTTTACACTCCTGAGTCAGTTGTGTTGTTTGCTGGATTTCAAGTCTTCTTTCTCAGAATACTTTTTAAAATTCCTAGGTTACCTCTTTAATTTTTTTTTTTGAGAAAAGGTGCATAAGAAAGTAAGTAAGTAAGTAAGTAAGAAATATATTTCTTACCTCTTACATTTCTTTCCATGTCTGAAAATATATTTTGCTTTCATGCTTGATAATAGTTAGGCTAGGTATAGAAATCAACATTCCTTGTAGATAGTGTTGCTGATAACAAGTCTGTTATCAATCTGATTGTCTTAATTTGAGTTCCTCATCAAAGCAGAATGTAAGAGAAAGGCTTGGGTACAGGTAGTTTATTTCAGTGTCAATCCAAAGTATGAGAAGTGAGAGAAGGGGGAGAGTGAGATTGGTAAGGAAGAGAATTCAATACAAGGGTACTTTCTCAAGGGAGCTACTGAGGGCAACAGGGCTCAATTCCTGTAGTATCTCCTGAAAAATGTACATAATATTGCCCCGATTTTTCCACCTGCAGAACAGGAGGCTGGAGACTTAATATGCAGGCTATCACTCCTCATTGGTTGTTTCTTTCTAGGTGCATTAAGTTTCCCCTTACCACTGCCACTTGTTCTGTCAATTCTTCCAATTTCTTACAATGTTAGAGAAGATTTTGAGGCAGCATACAAAAGGATGCACTCTTGATGTGCGATGCTGTCGGCATTAGATAACTTTGATCCCACATAGAACTGTCTACTGCAGCTGAGAATGAAATCGCATGTGGATTGATGGGATGTGACCAGTGCACCAGAGTTCTCTGGTCCACTCCTTGCACTATAAAGATTTCCTTATGTTCCACGTTAAGTCCACTCTGTTTCTGATGCTTCAAGGTGATGAGCAGCTGGAATCTTTATAAGATTTCATATTTAGTGTCTTTTTGAAACAAACTGTAGTCCCCAGTGCAACCACTGCTTCCAAGACTGTGATGGATATTTATTATCTCTTTCCTCTAGGACTCATTCTAGATTTTTCTCATCTTTGGCCAGCACCTCAGCTGGTCTAAACTGCTTGCTTGGTGATATAACCAAAAGCTTAATCTCTGAAAAGTCAGTGTGATTACCCAGAATTTCTTCCCTAATTGCCGATTATCTAATGCTGGATAATAAGCCACTGCAAAATTTAGTGGCTTCAAATAACAATGCCTTATTATCTCTATGGTTCTTTGTGTTGACCAGGCTTAGCTGGGTGGTTCTTCCTTGGGATCTCACCTATGGCTTCAGTCAGATAGAGGCTGGTGCTAGCATCATCAGAAGACTCAACTGACCTGGATGTTCAAGATGGCTAAAACACATGGCTAGTAGTTACTGATTGTTGTCTGGATGTTCAGGTGGGGTTGTTGATTGGAGCATCTATATATTGCCTTTCCATATGTCTTAAGCATCTCATATATGGCAGCTGAGTTTCAAAAGTAAGTTTTCCAAGAGACAGGAAGTGGAAACTGCCAATTTCCTGAGGCCATGACCTGGAACCCCCGGCATTGTGTAGCTTGCACTATATTTTATTAGTCAAAGCAATCACAGAGCCTACCCAAATCTTAAGGGGTTGGCCATAAACCCTACTCTTGGTGAGAGGACTGTCTTTTTCATAGAAATAACCCATGTTTGCAACTAAGTAATTTTCTTAGGCTGATTCTTGTGTAGATGTCCAAAGACAGATTTTCATTTCATTTTGTCCTGTTTCTCTCCCTTTCAGTCCAAGCTGATATCATTCTTTTAAAATCTTTGTGGACTTCCTGTGTATCAAATTATAGTCCAGTGCTTTAGATCAGTGGTTCTGAGATGAAGATGATCTCCTCTCCGCCAGGTGTCATTTAGAAGGTCTGGAAACAATTTTTATTGTCAAGAATGCAAGGAGGTATAAAACAGATAACTAATAAGAACCTGCTGTAAAAACAAAATAAAATTCAAAAAGAATACAAGGATGGATACTACTGGCAACTACGTGGTAGAGGCCAGGGATGCTGCTATACATCGCACAGTGCCTGGACAAGAGAACAACCTCCTCCTGCCCCCTTAAACAAAGAACTATCTGGCATAAAATGTTAGTAGTGCCAACGCACAGATACTTGCTTTAGACAACAGCCACACTCATAACTCTTTTGGGGACAGGTCTTCTCTACCTTTGGTCCCCTGTGGGACAATGTCTTTAAGATTATTAGAAGCCTTTATGTTTTACCACAGAGGGTCTACAAGGCCCTTTGTCTGAAATTGTCTTTCAGTTACCGTCTTAGCTCTTTCTGAGGTTTATCAAGGAACTTACACTCGGACATGATTTGATCTTTGCTTTTAAGAAATTCACACCATAAGAATCTTTTCTGGAGGGACTGGAGATAAAAAAAAAGTCTTATTTTTGATCCCCCAAAGCTTGACCCTTTATGTTTAAGTTCTGCTAAAAAAAACACTTAAAGATTTTCTCCTTTATTTTATTTCTCTCTTCTTCTGTTTTATCACAGGCAGCTGAAAGAAGCCAGTTGAGGTTTGGAAGTTTGCCTTCAAATCTCCCCAGGCATCCACAATTCCACTGGGGACTCTTTCTAGTTTCCTCATTAATGCAGGTGACAGTGTTGCCAAATTGTCTACCACTACATAAAAAATGCCCTTTTTCTTTGGCCTCCAATAACATTTTCCTCACTGTATTCAAACCTTCACTAACAACTTCCTCGCGGTCCTTTCAGGTTTCCCTAACAGTCTTCTGAAGACTTTTCCAGCTTCTGCCGATTGAATAGTCAGCAGGAAGCTAATGCCAGGAAGGTTTAGGGTTTACTTCTTGCTCCTGTCAGGTTGTGGTTGCCGAAACTGCTCACTCATTGTTGTCACCAGGCATGTGAGCACCAAAATTTTAGTTCATGTTTCTCCAAACTAAGTCTGAGTAAAGGACTTGGGTGCAGGCCAGTTTATTTGCAGTGAGATCCCAGGAAACAGGGTTGAGGAAGGAGAGAAGTGAGACAAAGAAGGAGGAAAAGGTAATCTTAAGGTGCATTAATGAGGTCACTACTGTGGTACACAGGGGCCTGAGTCTGCTAAGATCTTTTGAGAATCACATATAATGCCACCAGAATTAGCCTCTGGAAATACAGGGAGCTGGATCATTTATTTACCAGCTCCTCTGCTGGTAAGGTTGCTCCTGGGTATAACTCTCTTATACTCTGGAATGTGCTTGTGCCTGAGCACAGGAGCTCCTATGGGCTTGGAGAAGGCTTGGGGGCAGAAAGAGAAAAGACACACAATGTGTGTTTCAGTTGGGATGCTGTCTCTGTGAGATGTGTCCCAGTTCCCATGGAATATACTCTCCAGATGCAACTGAAATCAGACTCAGGCAGTGGGCTGTGATGTAACTGGGGGGCGGGGGCACTGGAAACATCTGCTACCCTGAAACTTGTTACTTGCGAGCACATCTTATTTTTCTTTCTGGAAGCTTTTAGCATTTTGTCTTCATCCTAGGTATTTTAGAATTTTATAATTATGTGTCTAGGTGTAGCTCTTTTAAAATTCATTATGTTTGGCACTGGTGACCCCTTTAAGTAGGAAGCCTCATATCTCTTTTTAACTCTGGGATTTTGAATTCCTACATAATTTTCTTTCCTCCATTGTATTCTTTCTTTCTGAAACTTTTATTTGTTAGCAATTGGATCTTTTGTATTTTCCCTCTTTGTCTTTTTGCTATATGTTGTAGGAAGTTTGTTTAACTTTATGAGCCAGCCTTTCCACTGAACTTTCAATTTCAGTAATAGTATGTTTAATTTCCCATTCTTTCCCTATTATCTGTGTTTTCTCCAGGATCCAGGATCAGTGATTTGGCTTGTTCTTCTTTTTTTTTTTTTTTTTTTTTTTTTGGTACGCGGGCCTCTCACTGTTGTGGCCTCTCCCGTTGCGGAGCGCAGGCTCAGCGGCCATGGTTCACGGGCCCAGCCGCTCTGTGGCATGAGGGATCATCCCGGACCGGGGCACGAACCCGCGTCCCCTGCATCGGCAGGCAGACTGTCAACCACTGCGCCACCAGGGAAGCCCAGGCTTGTTCTTCTTGATACTTTTCTTTGTACTGATGATTTTTCCCAACTGTCTCATGATAATTAGGTTTCCATTCATCTTTGTGAATAAAATACAATATTGATTAACTTAAGTTGCTAGAATAAGTTCCTTCTGCTGTAGATTTGTTTTTTATCAAACCATCATTTTCCTTATCCTGGAGGGCAGGACTCAATGTGTGTGTGTGTGTGTGTGTGTGTGTGTGTGTGTGTGTGTGTGTGTGGTATTATTGGCAATGCACAAGTTTCATTTTAAGGTATGGAGATGAGAAGATGAGAAGCAGGCAGGTATACTGCCCTCAGGATACCCCCAGAGAAAGTAAGGACAGCTTTAATCTGGGCACAAAATCCCACACATGGAACACTTGCTGTTTCCAAGCAACTGATTCAATTTCTTTAGAAAACAGTCCTCTGGTTTATACTCATTGAACATTCAAGACCTATCATTCACCATTCACGCGGGAATGGGGGTTTGCTGGGGGGAGCCAAGTTGCAGTGATGTGGACAGCTTTTTAATTATTTCCTTTGATTGCTTCTCCATAGTTCTTTCTTACTCTCTAGGCCTGCCAATTTTTAGCTTCAGCCTTCTCAATTTCTCTAAAAGAACAGTTTCTACGATTGCTGACACTTGTTCCTCTCTTCACATTCTGAACCCTGGCTTCAGCTGTCCTGCATAGTTTATCTGCCATCACATCTGCTCTATGGATGACCTCTCCACTCCAAACCTTACTGTGGTTATGGATGCCCTTTATAACACTTTGAGAGCTTGGAAAGGAAAGTACATGTTCTCAGTCTGTCATTTTATTCTGGAGTCTAGAAATCTTTCTCTTTTCCATTTTATTTATTTAATAAAGCTTTATTTTTTCTAGTAACAATTTAAAAGTCAATGCAGGAAATATTTTATATATATATATATATTTCCTTCTAAAAAATAAAAATTTTCTTTTATGTAGAATTTGACAGTATCAGTAGAGGAGGGCAGCCAACCCAATAGCTGCACATTCCAGATGCAAAATGTCTTCCCAAATGGTTATTAGCTCTTTTAAAGAAAGGGGTACAGCCTTCTTGTTGATTGCTTCTCAGCCACTCTTTCCTGAGTGCTGCCCCTTTCACCACTGCCCCACTCACTAAAGCTGCTGCCCTAAGCAGCAGTGCTTTTCCTGCATTTGACCTTGGCGGCTTATCCCGGTGACCTCTCTTTGACACAAGGTGGGAACTGCGGCATCAGTAACCCTTCTCTGGGTATTCAGTATTGGATGGTCCTTCATAGCCACATTTTCCACTGTCTACAAAAGTGATAGCTAGTTGGGATGGTGGGGTGGATGGGAAACTGAGAGTCAGCAAGTATGAGAGAAAGAAATAAAACAAACTGGCAGAAAGAAGAGGTTAAAAGAATCCTGTTCGGTTCAGAGGCTTGCTGAGCTCTCTGCCCTTGTGTTGTATATTACGTCCTTGTAGCCTAGGTTTCTTATTTGGCTAGAGTGGGTTTCTACAGCTTGAGACACACGCATGCAAAATTTGAATCAATACACCTTCCTTCCAGTGAACTGCAAAGGACATCAAGTGATCAGTTGTTTCTAGTGAATGCTATTCCAAGTTTCTTCCAATGACATTTGACACTTCATGAAGCCAAGCATTAAAAGGGTTCCACAATCTTAATGATTTTAAACTATCCACAACAGTTTAAAACTGATTACTCTAAGATAATCTTCATAGATGCCTTTCAGGAGAAATACATGGATGCCTGAGGCCTTGAGGCAGAGGAAGTTGACAGGCTTGGGGTAATGAACTTTGGGTACAGCTGGGCCAAGTCTTATAGTTGTGACTGGGAGAGTTAGGGGAGAATGGAGTCAAAAGAAATGTCAGGAGTGCCAGGAGCTAAAGGCAAATTGGAGACTGTTCTAACTCTGAAAATAAATGAAATATTGGTAGGAATTGGGAGTGGGAGAATTCACAAATAGAAACCTCCACGAAGTTTGCATTATATTATTTCTCATTTAGGATCAAACTCTGCCCTCTGGTCCCTTTAATAGGGGAAACTTCTAAAAGTGTCAGTGTGACCATTTTCTGAAGGCTGAGCAAGCTTTAGGGCCAACTGTGAATTAAGAACAACAGTAACACATAGTCTGAACATTACAAAAGCAATATGATACAAGTTATACTGAAGGCTTTGAAGACTCTAAAATATTTCAAGAGAGATCACTTCAGGTTACGAAGAATATAGATGTGCAAAATATCAACTCCTGAGGGAATTTTCATGTGTTTGTGTTCTCAGAAATGTATACTCCCCTGAGAATTGTTATAAACATACATATAAATATTAGGCACCAAATGAAACAGCTCCTCTTTTTGTCTGAATACTTTAAAACTACACTTAAAATAAAGGAAAACGAGGGCCAAGGCTCCAGCTAAGCTTTCCTTTCTGCAGGCTCTCCGTTCTCCATTTCCTACACCATATTTCAGACCAATATCATTTTCCCTTAGACTGTTTATAGTAAAAATGATGGAAAGCACCTATTATATGTCAGTTGTTCTCTCAACAATGCTATCATGTATATATAGATGGATATTATTATTCCCACTTAGAACTGAGGAAATAGGTCAGAGAAGTTGAGTATTGCCCAAGGTCACCCAGCTAGTAAGTGGTAGAAACCTTTGGCCCCTGAGTCTGTCCCCCTAACTACTACATGTTCATAATCCATAGTCTCCAAGTGCTATTTCAGGCAACACCTGTCCTCAGCTGCCTGGTTGGTAAATTTTCCCAACCCACAGACCAAGCTGAAAGGGTGGGTGCTCAGGTTTGTATCAAGTAACCTCCTTCCACTGCACATAAGAGGTTCAACCAGGAATGTATATCTCACAAACAATGCTGATCAACTCATATCCAGAAAATTTGGAATTAGAACAATAGAAGAGCCAGTTAGCCAAAGGGAGCTACAGTTAGAGATCTTAAGATGGGGTAGGTTTACTGCACTGCTGTGCCAAAGCCATGTGCAAAATGCAGTTGTGGAAGGGCAGAAACTGAGGGTAAACAGAGGAATGCACTCTGCACCACAAGGAATCTCTTGACTTTAGGAATTTTGCTCATCTTTCAAAAAGATTGTAGCTATTTACACTTTCTGCAACTGTCTGAGAGTTCCCTTACCTTCATAAAAACCAGGCTGTCCATCATTTTTGTTGTTGTTGTTTATGCTAATTGTTTGGTCAAAATGGTGTTGTTTTTATTTCCGTGTTTGAGATTAATGGTGAGTTGAATATCTTCTACTATATTTTCCTATTTTCTTAACCATTCCTATTTCTTATTTTGTGAATTTTCTATTTACATTTTTTGCCAGTGTTTCTACTGTTTTTTCTATTGATTTTTCTCCCCCCCCAGTCTTGAGAAACAGTCGATGTATAACTTTGTATTCATTTAAAGTGTACAACATAATGATTTGATTTATGTATATATTGAAAAATGATTACCACAGTAAGTTTAGTTAACATCCCTCACCTTACCTAGTTACAGGTTTCTTTTTTCCTTATGATGCAAACTTTTAAGATCTACTCTCAGCAACTTTCTTTTTTTTTCCCCCACATCTTTATTGGAGTATAATTGCTTTATAATGTTGTGTTAGTTTCTGCTGTACAACACAGTGAATCTGCTATATGTATACATATATCCCCATATCCCCTCCCTCTTGAGCCTCCCTCCCACCCTCCCTATCCCACCGCTCTAGGTGGTCACAAAGCACGAGCTGATCTCCCTGTGCTATGCAGCTGCTTCCCACTAGCTGTCTATTTTACATTTGGTAGTGTATATATGTCAATGCTAGTCTCTCACGTCAGAAACTTTCAAATATACAAATCAGTATGTTAACTATGGTCACCATGCTGTATATTATACCCCCAGAACTTATTTATCTTATAACTGGGAATCTGTACACTTTCATCCATTTCCTCCAGTGATACATAAGAGTTCCTGGTTTATTAACAACATTGTAATTTTTTTATCTGTCATGTTTTACATATGTTTTTTCCTAGCTTGTTTACACTTAGTTGATTCCTTTGCCTCTTGTTTTGTCCCTTCTGGTATCACTACTGGAGTGCTCTTTCCAAAATCCGAATATAACCATGAGTCTCTCCTGTTTTAAAAATGTTCAGTAGCTCTCCATCACTTACCAATTAAATTGTAAAGGCAGTGGATTGGCATACAAAGCTCTTCACTGCCTGATTGCTACCTCTCTGATGGCTTCCTTCTCTATGTAACTCCAATAATACTTATTTTTAACATTTAGTGTTATAAAACTTATACATGTTGAGTTAAATCATTCTATATATCTTACTACTAAATGAGTCTTCTGTCTTTCCTTCCTACTCCTTGTTTCTACTCCCTAGGAACAATTTTTTTAATGCTTTTCATTGTTCCTTTCTATGTTTCCTCGAATGTTTATAAATACATTCTTATCCTTCCTTTTTTTAAAAAAAAATATTTTTACATATAGCATATTTACTTTCAACTCTGAAAGATGAGAATTGTGCTTTGTTATATATCCCCTGTGCCACTGTGCACTTCCCCTCCCTCCAATACAGTTAAGTGGTAATTTTGTTCTGATCAGTATTGCTTGTTCTTGCGTTACTATGGACATGTACATATTATTTACAGCTGAGCCATTTTGTTTTCATGAAGTTAAGTAGTCTCAATTTTTGTTTGCTTAATTTTCTGAATATTCGTCACAAGTTCATTTACAAACACTTTGTTAGAAATCTCAGTCTCTTTTCAGTATGTTTAAACATCTCAGTATATCTCTTGATCTCATTTCTTTTTCCTTAGAGGTATCCCTTTGGAGCTTTCTGACTCCCTGCTCCAGTATGTACTGATTGTTCTGCAGGCCTACGGCACATCTGTTCTCCTGGGATTGTTACTGAACACAGGTTCATGTGCACCATGCACAGTGAGGCCACACAAACAGAAATGTTGGAGTTTGGAGCAGAGAAAGGTTTACTGCAGGGCCATTCAGGATGACGGGTGGCTCATGCCCCCAAAACTGCCAGACTCCTGGAAGGGTTTCAGCTAAGCACTTTTAAAGGCAAGGTGAGGGAGGGGTGTGGTTAGTTGTTGCAAACTTCTTGAGGTCAGAATCCTTTGTTCTTGTAACTTTCTACTGAAGGTCAGCTCATGATGTTCTTGTAAACCTCCAACAAGACAAATGTTATTCTCTGTTCTGCAACTTTTTATCTCTATATAAATGGATTCTTTTAAAGGTCAGAGCCCTGAGAATAGGCTATCCTATATATTTCAGGCTGTAGGCAACATTCTTTTACAAAAGGTGCAGAGCCGGCATGACTAAGCACAGGCAACAAAGTACAAGGGTTAAAGTAAAAGGAACAGATCTAATATGGAGTCAGATTTGTTTTTCCCTATTATAGGATCTACCTTTACCATCATCATTTGGATTCCCTCTCCTGTGTTGAATCCCTTGCTTTCTTGATCCTGCATCTTCTCTCTTGGTTTATTTTTCTTTAGTCAGTGAAGTGGATTTGCAGTTGTTTCCCAGGATATGGTGCAAGATGGCTAAACTTTTCCACATCTTATATATCTGAAATATCTTAATCCTATCATCATGGTTGATATTGTGGCTAAGTATAGAATACTAAGTTGGAAATTATTTTCCTTCAAATAGTTTTCTAGATTCCTAAAACATTTTGAAAGCTGGGTGTCATTTTTATTTCCTTTCTTTTGTATGTGACCTGTTTCTTTCTCTCTGGGTACATCAGTGTCTTTTCTTTGTTGCCAGTTTCCTGAGACATTGTGATATGTGTCTTGATGTGAACTCTTTTCAAACCATATTGTATGGGAGTTCTCTGTGAGTACTTTTAACCTGGACTCTCTTGTTCTTTTATTCTAGTGAATCAGTTGGAATCATGAATAGACATTTTCTTGAAACTCCCCTCTCTACATAAAAAACTCCTATTTACATTGCAAATTGAAATTTAAAAATTGCATTCATTGGCATATCTGACAACCCTCCCACCTCAAAAACAAATACAAAGCAAAGCAAAACACCACCAACAACAACCCAGGGCTATTATTCTCCCTTGTGCATGTACCTATTACTCCCTTTTGTTGTAATGTTTTTTATTGTTTATTTTTCTGCTCAGACAATGAGCAGTTTGAGGGTAGAGACTGTATTTTAAAAATAAATAATTAAAAAGTGTATCCCTAATTCTTTTACATATTTGTCTTATTGAAAGAAATTCAATATTTTTGAGAAAAAGGAAATGCCTATTATACAACAGTAAGTACTACGAAAAAGAAAAGCAGAGACTGTTCTACTTCTTAGTGGAGTGGGTAAGCAGCACTGATGCTGAGGGCAGCCAAGTGGGCTGTTTGTAAGCAGCTGCTGGGGTCCTGCTGCTGGATTAAAAGAGCAGAGGTTTACTGGCTTCTATTTGCATTAAGTTGAGTGTAACGGAGATGGAAATCTGATTTCCTGAGGAGAATGTCTTTCTGGTGACACTAGCAGGAAGCCAGCCCTTTCCATCAAAGTGGCTAGGTTATCAAAGGACATAAATAGCTCCTTATATAAGCTGTGAGTGAAAGAAAAGCAAAGTGAAACTTGGAGACTAAAGGCAGGCTATCTAGAGGAATTAGCAAAAAAGCTAGTGAGTTCGTACGATAAATGCTTTGTTTCAGGAGTAATTGCTTATTAGTAGTGTCGGAATTCTACTATATATGTTTAAGGGGCTTAATCCATACGTGTTATTCTCCCACAAGCAATGCATGTATATTACCTCCAAAGAAATCTTCAGTTTTTTGAATTATATAACTTATTTACAAAACCTAGAAAGGAATTGTGCCTCGTTCCAAGTGATACCTACATATTAAGTGATGACTAAACTAGTATTCAGGCTGGGATTCACAGTACTTGAGTCAGCATGTTTGTTCTCCTTAACAGTAAGAAAAAAAAGGGGGGAGGGGGATGTGAAAAAATAGTGACATCAGTAATTAAATAATACATTTATATTTTATCAAGCAACTCAAGAATAAGCTCAATGAGTGATTAAAAATAAAAGGTTTACAAATAAATTAATTGAATCATTTTATTGAAAAACACGCAACAATGCATAAGAATGGCCACAAACAAGTATCTTTAGAATATCACAGTTTATAAAGCACTCACACATATATTGTCTCACTCAACCCTTATTGTTTAAATAATGTCTCAGTGATATAGATTGTATTATTATCCCCCTTTCACTGATTATAAACTAAACTCAGAGACATTAAGTGTTTTTCCATGTTCATGCAACCAGTAAATTGTAACACTGGATCCAATTACTTTTCTAAGTCTTTTCTACTAAATCATTGCCAAGGTATAATTTGTGATGGTTTAGTTAATGCTAATATGCTGTCTCTGATTGAATAGTAAGAACAGTTTATATTGCAGAGAGCTGTAACCCACATAGATTCCCTCCTCTAACTCCTCCTTCTGTTTTTACCTTTCCTTTTCTGAATCAACCACTTCTGAGTAAACCTGGCATTGGAACTCCCCATAGCAGTTCCTTCCCCACAAAGATCTTTAAGCTTGGGTGTGGGAAGTGCATTCTAGGAACTAGAGACGTAGGTTATACCACTGAAGTTAGTGGCACAGTATTTCTGGGCTATGTGTTTGTGCATCAGTGTGTCGATTAGTTCCTCCTGTGGATTGTAAGGGGGAAGAAACAAGATTTTCTAAACCAGCAACGGAAGAAAAAGAAAGGGGGAGAAGTAAAAATATAGAACTATATTTATTAGGAAGTTGGATCCATTCAAATTTCTGAACACTTTGGAGCATGCAAAAATCATGTTTTTTCTTTTTTCCCTTTCTTTTCTTCTCTCTTTTCCCCTTCCTTCCTTCCTTCCTTCCTTCCTTTTTTCCTTCTTTTACAATAAGAACATATTCCAGTTTTAATCTGGTAACTTTTATATTTAATGAATTTACAAAATAGAGATTAATCATTAAACTATAACAGGAAATAGATCTAAAGTGGAGAGAAACCTCCCCTTTAATTTTCTTCTCCGTTTTCTGGTCTCTGCTGCGTCTTCATTGATTAGTTTGCTTTGCTTGTGATAAGTGAGTTGTTTCCTTTAAAATTAAATTGACTGTCAATACTGGAGATAGATATAAGTTACAAGATATTTTAAGATAAAAATCAAATTGATTGTTAAAAAAAGAGAATGTGTCTTAGAAATTTGCTTGGGGAGAGGGCATGGAGGTGGGTGAGCCAGGTGTTCCTACTGTGAATCTTGTCGTCACTTGTGCCACGTGTGAGAGGGGAACACATGCTGACTTTTTTTTAATGTCAATGTCATCATTAGATAAAATAACAGTTTTATTTTGGCCTTTTACATAAATACTTCCATGTAACACAAATTAAATGACTCCTTTAATTTTCTCCAAATCTAATAGCATATGGCACATTAATATATGTCAGCTGATACGTTATTCAGATGATTTGCAGTGTATAGTTTATGGTGTATGTATGCGTGCATGCGTGTGTGTGTTTCTGAATGTCCCCACAGTCTGCCTCCTTGTTTTTTATACATGCTGCGCTTGGTTTATTCTTCCCTGCAGGGAATAATGAGTGAGAAAATTACAGGAGAGACATTAAACAGCTGTTTGGGTTAAATTTTCTTAGCCTAATTGGCAGAATATGACCAGTCTCACAACATGCAGAAGACGAGGTGTTGAGCGAAGAAAAGTCTGGAGGAATGTGTGGATATTTTGCATTTCTAGTTTGTAAATACAATGGGTCACATATTACAGTTGGTCTGCTTACAGCAGCTTCCAGGTGTGGCTGTAGAAGGATGTGCTTATTAGAGACCAATTAGAGTAGAGAAGAGATCTTAACCCCTCCTGTTATTGCTCCTGGGTTCTTAGGTTGCAGTACTGATAAATTAGTCGACAAACCTAAGATTCTTAGAGGCATACCCCACAGAATATCTACAGGCTTTGAGACTCCTAGAGTGACTGTATCATTTCCCTAGCATTGCCTCTATTTTCACATAAGAAAAGACAAAGGCCTCCCCAAATTACTTGCCTAAGGTCCAAATTTAACCCACGTCTTATAACACCAAGCATCAAAGTTTTCTTATTGAATTATTTGAAACATAGCTGTGAAGAATTCAAGACTGTGTGCTCTCTTACAGAAGGGTGAGGTTTTTATTGTGATATTTTAATACTCATCGTAAGAGTGAAAAAGAATGGTCTGCTGATGTCTTATGTGTGTGCAACCTCCTGAAAATTCCAGTTTCCAAGGGCTCCTGAAATATTTCAGGGTAGAGGATGGAATGGAGGTTAAGAACACAGACTTTACAGTCAGACTGCCCGAGTTTATGACCTTAGAAAAATGCATTTTCTCCCTCTCTCTATCTTCTCATTTGTAAAATGTGGAGAATAATAATTCATTCTTCATAGTTGAAAAACATTGCTTTGTACACACCTCATAGTTGAAAGGCAGCCTGAGTAGTACTTAGAAATATGGGCTTTGGAACCATCTACTGGGATTAAATCCAGGCTTCTCCACTTGTTACCTCTGTGACCTTGGGCAAGTCACTCAACATTTCAGTGCCTCAGTTTTTTCACGTGTGAAATGAGAATAAAAATAGTATCTATTTCATGAGTGGTTGAGCATAGGAAGTGAGGCGTGAGTCAAATCTTTTTTCCCCCACTTTTATTAAGATATAATAATTGACGTATAATACTGTATTAGTTTAAGGTATATAACATGATGATTTGATATATGTATATATTGCAAAATGATTAATACAAGATTAATTCATATCCATCATCTCACATAGTTACAGTTTTTTTTCCTTGTGATGAGAACTTTTAAGGTCTACTCTCTTAGCTATATTCAAATATATAATACACTATTGCTAACTATAGTCACCACATGTACATTGCATCCCCTGACTTTAGTTATCTTGCAACTGGTGACTTGTACCTTTTGACCACCTTCATCTTATTCCCCCAACTCCAACGCCCTCCTCTGGCAACCACAAATCTGATCTGTTTCTATGAGGTTTTTTTTTTTAGATTCCACATATAAGTGAAATCATACAGCATTTGTCTTTCTCTGTTTGAATATTTCAGTTAGCGTGATACCCTCAGGGTCCATCCGAGTTGTTGCAAATGGTAGGATTTTCTCCTTTTATATGGCCAAATAGTATTTCATTGTATGCAGGTATACCTTGTTTTATTGGGCTTCGAAGATACTGTGTTTTTCACAAATTGGAGGTTTGTGGCAACCCTGCATTGAGCTAGTCTACTGGCACCATTTTCCCAACAGCATTTGCTCATTTCATGTCTCTGTGTCACATATTGGTAATTTTCAAAACATTTCAAACTTTTCACTATTATTATAAAGGCATACGTCATTTTATTGCACTTTATTGTGCTTTACAGATACTGCATTTTTTACAAAATCAAGGTTTGGGGCAACTCAGCATTGTCAGATGATAGCATTTTTAAGCAATAAAGTATTCTTAATTAAGGTATGTATGTATATTGCTTTTTAAAAACAGAATGCTATTGCACAGTTAATAGACTACAATGTAAACATAACTTTTATATGCACTAGTAAACCAAAAAAAAAAAAAAATTCATGTGACTCACTTTATTGCGATATTTCCCTTATTGTGGATCTGGAACCAAACCTACAATATCTCCATGGTATGCCTGTATATACACCAGTATTTCTTTATCCATTCGTCTGTCAGTGGACACTTAAGTTTTTTTTATATCTTGGTTATTGTAAATAATGCTGTAATGAACATGGGGATGTATAAGTGATTGAGCCAAAACTCTTATAATAGCCCCTGGCACATTGATGCTCAATGATTATTAGCTGTTTCTGTTAAGTATTTATTCATAGAATGACCATATAATTTATCATCCACTTTGGGACACTTTTGGTGGTTGAAAGGGAACACTATGAGTAATTATGCAGGAACAATAGAAATTAACAAGACCTGTCCCATAGTAAACAGAAATGTACCCTTTTTACTGAGCCGTAAGTAAAGAGCCCTGGTGTCATCTTGGGATTCTTAGACTATTTCTAAGTAGCAAGTGTATCCTGTTTGCCTTTCTCCAGGTCTTTGGCTCACTAAGAAGGAAGCTGCTCTTTGAGATGGATTCTGGCATCCTTTCAGCTTCCTTACTTTTCAGCAGCTTGGTGTCTATTGCCATTTATGGTCTTCTCTTCCATGTGGCTTCAATAATTGACCATGTGCTCCACATTTTCTTTATAATAAAACCATTTTTTACATAGTAGTGTATATATATGTCAATCCCAATCTCCCAATTTGTCCTACATATATATATATACACACTACTATGTATAAAAGAAAATTCATCCCATATATATACACTACTATGTATAAATAGGTAACTAATGAGAACCTGCTGTATAGCACAGGGGACTCCACTCAATGCTCTGTGATGACCTAAATGGGAAAGAAATCTAAAAGAGTGGTTATACGTATACGTATAACTGATTCACTTTGCTGTACAGATGAAACTAACAAACATTGTAAAGCAACCATACTCCAATAAAAATTAATTAAAAAAAAAAACCCAATGAACTTAGAAAAAAAACTCACAGCCAAATCCTAAATCAGTTTATTCTTCCATATTTCTCTTCCTCCTTCAAAAATATAATAACTTTCAAGGATATCAGAAGTGAGGGCAAAATAATACAACTTGCATTTGTGGTGTCCCCCTCCATCTGCCATTGCCAGGACAGTTCTCAGACGGATCACCAGTGGAGGAGTGGGAGAGCATAAAGTGAAGACAGCACGCGTGCACAAGCTCCACACGGAGCTCTGAGTCCCGTTAGACTGTTTCACCATTTTAAGGGTAGAAGAGTCAGTGGGGGGTGTGGGTCTTATACATAGGGAAAAGGTCACAGATTTGATAGTGCATCTGGACGTTCATATTACTCTCTCCTGGATGTTGGCAGTATCAAAAGTTATATCAAATTAATTTTGATCAGATTAACCACTTAAAAATACTCATGTGTTTGACTTCAGAAAAGAGAGAAAAACAAGGCAGCACAAGTAATAGACAACTCTTTTGTGAGCCGATAATCGAAATGAAGTTTTATTTTAGTTTATACGTATTTTGAATAAATTGGAAAGTTATGCTCCATCCTGCTAAGTTCTAGGGGAGTGGTACTTGTCCAGAGGTGCTTCCAGATTTTACCGTAACAGGGTGATGAGCTTAGTCAGAGGGCTGAGTTAAGTACTGAGGATTCTAAAGTGGGCCTAGCATCCAGCTGTTTCTCATTTTGGGGTTTTTGTCACATGCAGGTCTTTGCATTGGGTGTCCTGTACCCCATGAGCCCTTATTATGCTTTTCTTTTTCTTCTAGTTTAGGAGATAAAAGTTCCCATTTATCTTATGAATCTTGTTCAAGCTTTACCTTCTCTGTGAAATCTTCTTAACTCTAAAAAGCTGGAATTAGACATGTCCCAATTGAGCTTCAGCTTTACATCTATGATAACATCTATTATGATTGATGACTGATGCTGGCTTACCTGCCTATCTTCTGTTACGAGTCTTTGAAAGTTTTGGAAAAGGGGCTGAGTCATCAGTGTCCAATGCATTACAAGGTTCTAGTATAGACACCTCAGAACTTTCTCCAAATTGAACAGAACTTCGATCATAATGTGATGGGTTAGAGATGCCTAGGGCCTGGTTCACATGATTAGATTAGTAAGTGTATAAGGTTACCCAGAAATTCTTGGTTAACTGGTTGGTGTATGCTTTGGTCCTCCTATATGTTTTTCAAAGTATTGACTGAGGACCATATGAAATAATTGTCGGGGTAGGTTTTTTCTCCCTTATCCCAGAACAGAGGAATCAGAATAACCAGAGATGAGTCCTGGAATTCTGCATTTTATCAAGACCCTCAGGAAATTCTTATGGTAAACAATATTGGGAACCAACACAATATAGATAGTAACTTTCTCATACTTAAAAAAATACACTGAATGACATCATTATTAATGATAATAATAATGGCTAAGTTTTATTGAGTACTTATTAGGTACTTAGTAATAGTAGTAAGATCTGTTACTATACTGTAATTTCACAGGTGTAATATTATGAGGATTATGAATTAATAGACATGTCTGAAAGACACTGCACAGCCATGAAGTACAATTATCCCTTTATGTCCATGAGATCATAGAGTGATTTAGTAGCAGAATTGAAAATTGAATCCAGGAAACTCATTTTTCTTTCACCAATGCTTAATAGAGTGACTTCCATGAATAAAGAGAAAATGTAATATTTAATACCCAGCCCCAATATTATCTCATTTTTTATTGCTTTTCCCTTATTCTATGAGTCCTCCTTATATAAGTGACCAGCTACTCATGGCTTCTCATCCTTCTATATTTACTGTGAAGAAGAAATGTATTTTCATGGTTTCAAAAAATCAGAATTCTTTGTCATTAACATACTCTCATCACGGGCACTTGCATTGCCTGATTGACTTATTCATTAATGAGTGAACCTACCAATGGTAATGAACCAACCAATTCATGATGGTGAAACTGTCAAACCACTGAAGAGCTAGAACATTGACAATAGCTTTCATTTACTTATGTGCTCCTCCCTTTATTGTATTTCCATATCTTAATTTTGTCTTTCTCTTAATTTTTTTCAATAGTTTTATCCTAATGTATATGCCTAAATAAGAAATTATTTAATTTTAATTATTTAAAAGTCCAACAAAATTATAACAGTCTCATAAAGCATCTTATTTAATTAATATTAATGTACTGTATTTTATCCCTATTATTGTGGGTGCTATAGTTCTTTTATTTTTGCTGCAGGATTACATTGTGTTATTTGAGTATACCAAAATTTTAATTCCATTCTCCCTGCAATAGGCATTTTTAATGTTTATAGTTTTGTTTTATTACATACACTGTTTCCATGAATATACATGTATTTATCTCCTGGTGCATAAGTACACCAGAGTTTCTTGTACATACTTAGGAGCAGAAGTGTTTGGTCATAGGATATACATATTTTCAAATTTACCTAATAATACCACACCACTTTCTGCCAGCAACACATAAGAGACCTTGTTTGTTTTACCTGTTTATCTTAGTAATGTCTAATTTTAATCAGGATCTCTAATCTTTCCCAAAATTGTACAAGAAAATTGAAAAACGTTAACTCCAATCATTCTTCTCCATATTACATTTTATTATTATTTATATTTTTTGTAATTTTCTCAGGTATCTCTTCTATGTTACTAATTCATAGTGGCAGAGTGCAGGGTACTAATGAAGAGCATAGACTCCCCAGGTTCAAATTCTGGGTCTCCTATTTGCCAGCTGTGATTTCTTAGGCAAGTTGCTTAGTCTACTTTGGCCTGGTTTCTCCATCTGTTAGTGAGGATATTATACGAACTATCCCATAGATTTGTTATGAGAATTAAACTAATTGATATATATATAAACACTTTTAAAGAATTTCTGGTACATAGAAATACATTAGCTATCACTTCTTCATATTTTATTTGCTCCTAAATTTTTATCCTCAGATTAGTAATTATTGTTAGTTTTTTAACAATTAATGCTTGATTAGATTTATTCATGCTTGCTCATTTCTTTGCCTACCACTGCTTCTTGCATCCTACTCCTGCCTTTATTAACATAAATTTCTAACCTTCTTCCTGAATTATGTCTTCTAATCATTTCTTTAATAAATACATGTGAGTGGTAAGTTTTTAAAATCTGAAAATGTTTTTCTTTTTTGAATTGTAGTTTAGCTAAGCATAGAATTTTAGTTTGAATATTTTAACTCAGCAGTAGGAAGAGTCATTGTCTCCTTCCTCTATTACTACTAATGAGCAGTATTCTAACAGTCTTTTTGTTTGCTTGCAGATGACCTGTCTTTTTTCTTTGGGTGCTCTTAAGATGTTTTCTTTGTTTTAGTGTCTGGTTATTTCAAAATATTATGTTTTATATGTATTCTTAAATATGACTCTATGTTTTCCATTAACTGTGGTTTATTTTTAGCCATTATGTTTTTTCCCCCACAAACTAGTTTATTATATATTTCCTGTAACATAACAAAGCATAGAGTTGAATGGTGTTAGTAGTTGAGGAAACTGAAGCCCAGAGATTAAATGCTTTTTCTAACAGCAGAACTAATTTAAAAACATTGTGTCTAACATTAATCAATAGATGAGTAACTTAGTAATCATGATAATAATAATTATTATCACAGAAATGAACTGACTTTTTCTGAGCAAAAAAAAGCCTATGGTTTATCTTTATGTTACAAAATGCCAAGCCAGACACAAGGGGTATTTGAAAAGTGAGATTATCCTGAAAAAACAGATCTATTTTACTATTTTAAAATAGCAAAAAACAGAGCTATTTTACTACTAATGGCAGCAGCATGCTGGAGTTATCTGGGGGAGAGATTGGTTCCAGTGGCAGATTGTGGAGAGGATTTGGGAGGTCCTAGGAGGGAAGTCTAGCAGCCCTCTCTAAGTTTTGTGTCTGAAGACTGGCTAGAGTTCTGTAGATGTTAGTTAATGATTCTACTTTAGGCATTCAAATGATTGCCCTCTGCAGTAGGCTGAATGATGGTTCCCAAAAAGATATGTGCATACCCTAACCCCCAGAACCTATCAACATTACCTGTTACATCAAAAGACATGATTAAGTTAAGAATTTTGAAAGGAGGAGCGAAGCCTGGATGATCCAGGTGAGTTCTAAATGCAATCACATGTATTAGTATAAGTGAGAGGCAGAGGGAGTTTTGAGACAAGAGGGTAGGGCTGGGTGACTACAGAGTGATGTGGCCACAAGGCAAGGAATGCCTGGATCCACCAGAAACTGAAAGAAGCAAGGAATGGATTCTCCCTTGGAGTCTTCAAAGGGAGAATGGCCCTGGTGGACATCTTGATATCAGACTTCTGAACTTCAGAACCGTGAAATAATACATTTCTATCATTTGAAGCCACCAAGTTTGAGGCAATTTGTTATGGCAGCCATAGGAAACTAATACAACCCCTATCAGAGACATTATGTATTAAATACTTTTGGGGCCAGGGTTTTGCTTATAGGCGGAATGTTTGTGTTTTCCCCCCCACCCCATCATATGTTGCAACCCTAACTCCCAGTGTGGAGATGGAACCTTTGGGAGGTGATTAGGTTATGAGAGTACACTCCTCATGAGTGGGATTCTTACCCTTATGAAACCCCAGAGAGTTCCCTTGTCTCTTCTGCCATGTGAGGTTACAGAGAGACGACAGCCATGTATGAACCGGAAAGTGGCCCTCATCAGAAACCAGATCTGCTGGCACCTTCACCTTAGACTTCTCAGCCTCCAGAACCATGAGAAATAAATGTTTGCTTAAGCCATCCAGTCTGATATTTTTGTTGTAGTAGCCTGAATGGAATAAGTTCCTATTTCTTCTGTAATTTTCCAATGTTTCACCATTACTGTTGGTATTACTGCTGCAGTCTGGCACTGCTGAACTTAGAGAATGGGATAGAATATCGAATGGGGAGAATCCACAACCAGGGAGCTTGACAGTAGGTCTGATATACGGAGACTAGGTTGGCGTAGACAGAGGCGTCTCTCACCCACATACACACAAGGACAAAAAGGGCTATTCTATTGAGCAGCTATAAGTTGTGTTTAAAAGATGAGCTGATTTTGGAAATAGGGTAGGGTCATAGGTAAGAGGAATGGAACACAGGTCAGCACAGATACATTTGTTCTGTATTTTGCACAAGGTCTTGGCCACTTTTAATTGACTCAGTCTTGTGTTCGGAGACTCATATATCAGAGCCATCCTACAAGGCACTTCTCAGACTCTCACAGTTATATTAGGAGAAAAAAATGTCAGCTTAAACTGGGGAGGTGGGTACATGAGTGTTATTGAATGATTTTTTGTGTCATATAGATTTTATAAATAATCATATGTGTCTCCCGATTATATAATTTTTAAATGTTCTCTACTAGCCAAGGAGTTATAATCGAAATTGACAGTATTCCTTTCAGAAAAATAGCCCATGCCCTTCACTAGATTGCTGTGTATGCAGCATCTGTTTGTATGGTGTTTGCCAGCAAGTTTAAACAAATAATGTTGAATGATAGTATCCTCCATCCTCCATCACTGCAGACCCCAGATGTGGATTGGCACTTTCACTTCAGTCTCTGATGTTGGAAGATCTCCCTGGCCCAGTTCTGCAGTTATTAGGACAAGATCCCAGATTGACTTAAAGTGATCATCATGCGGAACTGTTCGCAAACCACGAGCATGATTTACCTACCTATGCAGGATGGTTTCATGGGGATGTTGCACTGATTTTCTAGAAGGGTAGTATTGTATCTTGGTCATGATACATGCAGTAAGCCACTCTGGAGTAAATACGCATGATTAAATGTGACTTTACTCATCACACTTTAAGTATGAAATAAAACTAACAAACACTATGGCACATAGTAGGTGTTCCATACATGGCCATTCATTTTGACAGCATTGGCGAAAGTCTATGTCAGGGGCCCAGACTATTTTCAGAGTGGAAAGGCCATAAACAACCTGTAGAACACTGGCATTTTTCTCTGAGGTGTGACTAAGAAAGCGTAGTATGAATATATATGGGTTCCGCATACCTTCCATAGGGAAGCTTCTGGATTGAGGCATAGATGTGGTGAGACATATCAAAGTGTCACTGGAGGCATCAATTCACCCCACTTTTAATGTTCAAATCTTTTCCAGCATCCCCACTGAGTGGTTATCCACTCTATATATGAACAACTTCACAATAGGGATCTCACCATCCATATTTCCACTGGTGGAGAGTTCAGTCTTTAAGGTCCAGCTAAAAACAGTCCCTCTTGTGAAGCTTTACCTGACTGCTGTTCTATTCTGTACTCACATAACACATATAAAGAACATTTTTTACATTGTATATTAGGTATTGAATATTTGTCTATTTCTTCCACTAAACTGCAACACCAACATGTCTTCTTTACTTTATTCACCTCTGTATCTCAACTTTTCCCATTTAGTACCTAGTGCATAGTAGGTACTCCATGAGTATCTTTAAAGTTTCTATGCATTTTTTAATAGATTTTTATTGGAGTATAATTGCTTCACAGTACTGTGCTAGTTTCTGTTGTACACCAAAGTGAATCAGCCATATGCATACATATGTCCCCATATCCTGTCCCTCTTGAACCTCCCTCCCACCCTCCCTATCCCACCCCTCTAGGTCATCGCAAAGCACCGAGCTGGTCTCCCTGTGCTATGCTGCGGCTTCCCACTAGCTATTTTATATCAGTAGTGTATATATGTCGATACTACTCTCACTTCACCCCAGCTTCCCCCTCCCACCCCGTGTCCTCAAGTCCATTCTCTATGTCTACATCTTTATTCCTGCCCTGCAACTAGGTTCATCAGTACCAATTTTTTTTTTTTTAGATTCCACATATATGCATTAGCATATGGTATTTGTTTTTGTCTTTCTGACTTACTTCACTCTGTATGACATCTACCTCACTACAAATAACTCAATTTTGTTTCTTTTTATGGCTGAGTAATATTCCATTGTATATATGTGCCACATCTTCTTTATCCATTCATCTATAGATGGACATTTAGGTTGCTTCCATGCCCTGGCTATTGTAAATAGTGCTGCAATGAACATTGTGGTACATGTCTTTTTTGAATTATGGTTTTCTCAGGGTATACACCCAGTAGTGGGACTGCTGGGTCATATGGTAGTTCTATTTTTAGTTTTTTAAGGAACCTCCATACTGTTTTCCATAGTGGTTGTTCTTTTTATTAGATGAAAAATGATAACATTTAAATTAGCCTGTCCTACTAAATATAGAGTACAATTAAATAGTTAATTGTATTCTGTACTCTGACACATTTCACAGAGGTAAATCTCTTGAGGAAAAGTGTCTGTAAATGAAATTGGGAATTGAACCATAACTGCATATTTTCCAAGTTGCTAGATCTCTACTTTTAATAAATTGTCAGTGATTCTTATTAGAGTTTTATCTGATCCATGACAAAATAGGAAACAATCTTTAAGCAAATATTTAATGCACTGTGGGGTATGCTATATTTAAAATAACCCTGCTATGAATCCTTTCATAAACTTGAAATAATGTAATATAAATAATTACTCCAAATTGTAGCTTCAGAACTTTTTCGGCTGTGGGATATAATAGCAAAATGAACAGCATTTACTCTTTTTTTTGTCAGAACTAACTTGAAACATTTTCTTGCAATGATTGATATATTGAGGACACTGAAACTCTATTCAATATTTTAGAAATTTCTAACTTTATATCATAGAGCCTTCACTTATTGAAAATAGTTTTTTTGTGTTTCCCTGTTTTTCTTCTTGAGGGCAACATATCAAATTGGATGATTCAAAGCTCAGGTTGAAAAGTTCTGTACTTATCAAACATCTCTTGTCTCTCGGTTATTTTCTTTCCTTTTTTTTTCCTCTTTTAAATTCTCTTCCAGATTCAATACCAAATGTGATGCCATTAAAGGGATATTCTCTAAATAATTTTTAGAGAATCAAAGCAGGCAATTCTGTTGAAGTATTAGCTTCTCCTGATACTTAAAATGTGAAATATCAATGTGTCTTACATTGTCCTTTGAAGAAAGAAATACTTGAATATCAAATAAAGAATGATTTAGTAAATTCTACATGAATACAATCAATGTTAATTAGCAGATAATACTTAAAATGACTTAAAAATATGAACACTAACGTTAGCTCTTGGAGCAACAGTAAAAGATGACTCATTAAAATTAATCCTCAGAAAAGCTGTTTTTGTGCAAGCTGTTCCTCTACACGTATGAAATATAGGAAACATTGCTTCCTAGCTAAAATTTAATAAAATGGTCAAAGAAACGTCTTTCTGTGAAAGGGTAAGCTCTTAGGCTGTTTAGGTTAAAAAAAACCAAGGAGATGAACTCACTGCTGCTGCCGCTTCTCGTCAAAATTTCATTGAAATGAGTATAGGTCTCTTATCAAAATAAACATGAGATGAATTGCAGGGTTCACGGTCAATTTCCTTGCTGTTGGAGGTGCTGTTGGTTTTTCCTGTAGCTGTAAATGATGCTGAAAGAATGCAGACCAGAAGCTAATGAATTCTATGTCGAGTAGTCACAGAAGCAAGCAAGCTTTCACTGTCACCCTATTCACGGAGGGATTTTTTTTTTTTTTTTAAAGCTATTGATACAGAAGAGTCTATAGAATTCATAATGTTCAAGTCTGGAAGGCAAAATCTATGTTTTTGAGTATTACAGGCTCTAGTTTCTGTATCTGTGTTTCATTTGAAGATGTTAGAAATTATAAAGAGGGGGTGCCTTTTAGGTAAGCTAACACTAGTGCTACGTTACATTTAGGTGTATTTGCTTAAGCACAGATCCACTGGTGGAAGCTCAAGTGATTTATCACTCAGTAAAAGTATGCAGTAACAGCTTTTATTCTGAATGTACTGCTGCAAGATGTGAAACAAAGGAAACAAAACTTAATTTATCTTTTTAAGGGGGGGAGGACATCCTTATTTGCCACAAAGAATGAAACCTAAAATATTAAGCAACCTGTCTCAAAAAGGACTCAAAGCTCCAAACAGCCTTTAGTCAAGTAATTGTTCAATATGTAACCATGCCTCTGTGACTCTTTTGTAAAGGGTCCCAATAACTCAAATGATTTGATCAAATTTCTTTGTGCACTCATCTTAGAAACAGAAACTAAAAATTGCTTCAAATATTTTTTTTTTTAAGATTTAATTTTATTTATTTTCATCTGCGTTGGGTCTTCGTTGCTGCACGCGGGCTTTCTCTAGTTGTGGTGAGTGGCGGCTACTCTTCGTTGCGGTGCGCAGGCTTCTCATTGCGGTGGCTTCTCTTGCTGTGGAGCATGGGCTCTAGGCGTGTGGGCTTCAGTAGTTGTGGCGCGTGGGCTTCAGTAGTTGTGGCTTGCGGGCTCTAGAGCGCAGGCTCAGTAGTTGTGGCGCGCAGGCTTAGTTGCTCTGTGGCATGTGGGATCATCCCGGACCAGGGCTCAAACCCATGTCCCCTGCATTGGCAGGCGGATTCTTAACCACTGCACCACCAGGGAAGTCCCCAAATATGTTATTTTTGGATACTTTAAACAAAGCCACAGACATATTTCATTTGGTGGTCATAACATGCCTAAGAGAATAGCTATTTGTATTTGGCAGGGGGCGGGGGGGGGTGCTTCTTTAAATGCATTGAATTTAGTGTATTTGCATATGGAAAAATTGAAGAGGAAGGGAGAAAAGAGAGTTCCACACAAATGTCAGTACTATGTACTGTATTAAGTCGCAATTCAACTTTAATTTCTATTTTAGTTTTCTTTTTCCAGTTAATTATATGTAGAGCCAACTGGGTACAAGGTACCGCAGGGGACGTAAAATAGGAAGAAGATGGTCCTGCCCTTGAGAACTTTGTGATCTAATTGGGAAGAGAAGAGTCATGCAGAATTTACTTTTTTGCTTGGTGTAAAAACATAAACCTGGGCAGATGGTTTATAGGAATACTGGTGGGTGTTGTAATGACCACCAATTCACCAACCCCATTCGTTTTTTTGTTTTTTTAAATATTTATTTATTTGGTTGCACCAGGTCTTAGTTGTGGCAGGCAGGCTCCTTAGTTGTGGCATGGGAGCTCTTAGTTGCAGCATGTAGTGGGATTTAGTTCCCTTACCAGGGATCGAGCCCGGGCCCCCTGCATTGGGAGTGTGGAGTCTTAACCACTGCACCTCCAAACATTAAAACCAAATGGGGAAGTCTCCCCATTTGGTTTTTAATGTTTGGAAAATCATTAGGCAAAGTGCACATGAGATTAATATAATAACCAGCATTTTGAAATATTAGTTGTGTGGATCTTAATTTACTCTTTTTTTTTAAAAATTGAAGTATGGTTGATTTACAATATTATGTTAGTTTCACGTGTACAGCATAGTGATTCAGTATTTTGCAGATTATATTCCATTATAGGTTGTTAAAAGATAATGGGTATAATTATCAGTGCTATACACTTGTTGCTTGTTGCTTATCTATTTTATATATAGCAGTTTGTATCTGTCAACCCCATACCCCTAATTTGTATCCCCCTTCCCTCTCCCCTTTGGTAACCACAAGTTTGTGGGTCTGTTTCTGTTTTGCATATACATTCATTTGTATTATTTTTTAGATTCCACATATAAGTGATATCATATAGTATTTGTCTTTCTCTGTCTGACTTATTTCACTAAGCATAGTATTCTCTAGGTGCATCCACATTGCTGCAAATGGCAGTAAAGTACTTGTCAACACCGCTGGAAGAAAGATGAATGCTGTCTCTATATTTTTAGATTGATTTTGGTATAAGTAATGAGATGGCAAAATTTTAAACAAACATAAGTTACTAAAATGCATTACAGCTGAGAATATTATTTCTAAAAACTAATTTTTGAGTTAAGCACACTCGTTGGTATGTGTTCTTCTTTTTTAATTAATAGGTTGAAAACAAATATCCATAAGGTCATTTATTTGAGCATTTATTGACCATCTGCTGCTTTCGGAAGACTGTTAAAAAAGCAGAAAACAAATAAGATAGGTTGCAATTGCGTATGTATACATTCTACAAATGCTTACAAAACTAATTAGATGTCTAATGATAATGACTCATGAGTTTGCAACAAGAGATAATCTATTTCCAACACGTTTCCTCTGATTACTTGTAAGGAATAGTCAGTGTAACATTAAGGACAGCAGCAGCAACTTATGTATACATATACTACCTAGGTTTATTTCTAGGGACTGGATGTCAAGTTATCCAGCACTAATGAACTGTGGTCAGTGAGGTTTGAATAACCCAGGAAAGTTCTAAAAAACTAAAGGAATTCATTTACCTTAACCAACACGATGGCTAAATGCACAGGCAAAATTTCCAGGACTTGTATGAAAGAAGATTCAAGTCTCATAGTAATAATAGTTGATAATGTAGAAAAATGCTTTGACTACAATGGAAGAAGTAGGTAGGTATCATTGGTTTCCTATTATATTCTTGCTTAGATTTTTGGCTTGTTGCAAGAGTAGTTTTTGGGTTGAGGTGGATTTTATTTACAGAGTTGGAGTTTTTTGAGATGAAAAAATTGGTCTGAAAGGAAAGTACATATTTGATGCCAGGAGAACAAAAATAAAAAAATAAAAAGAAAGAAAAATATCAGTTCTAGTTCACGCTAGTCCTTTTTCTATTATTTTATGCACATGCCACTAAAACAAATTTAATTTCTTTTTCTTTAGACATAATTATTGAATATTCATAGATACTTTATTTGTTGAGTTTATTTGCCCTGTAAGATTATCTATTATTGAAAATGTTTTGAAATCAGCTCATTGTGGTCTATGAACTGCCTGCTTTGTAATGTAAAAAGCCACCATATTGGTCAAACCATATTGGTTTTAGTGTATGTATACATTTGAATGACTCATGAAATAATGTGGAATTTTAATTTTTTTACAGTTAATATCATAATGCCTCAAAAATTATCTTTGAATTATAGGACATAAATATATTCTTTTATATTTTCTTACAAAACTGCTGAAGTTTTGCTTTTCACATTTAAGTCATGAATTCACGTGATTTGATTTGTGTGTAGAAAACCATCACCATAAATTAAAGACAACATTTCCTCAGTGATCTGAAATGCCACCTCTCTCATTTGTTGTTTCCATTTATATATGGATCTGCTTCTGGACTCTCTAGTTCCTTCCATCAAGCAATTTGGTTTTCCTTTAACGTACATCATATTGTCTTAATTCATCTGGCATTATACTAAGCTCTGTTTTTGCTGAGGGCAAGTCTGCCCGCCTTTTTCTTTTTAAGTGTTTTGGGTATACTTGGCTCTTTGCTCTTTTGTGAACATTTTAGAATCAGCTTATCAAAATTTACAGCAAATCCTGTGGTGATTTTGACTGAGATTGCACTTAATCTTTGGGTCAGTTGGGAGAGAATTGATATTTTAAAAAATGCCTCTTCATCACACATATGACATATGTTTTCATCACTTTATCATCTGGGATTTTTTTATATTTGTATAATTTTCTCTGTCTGGGTTGTGAAACAATGTTTGTTAGATATATTCTAGGAAACTTACAGTATTTTTGGCCATTGTAAATGTTATTTTTACAAGGCTTTTCCCAGTTTGTTGATGGGATATAAAAATGTACATAATTATTGTATATTAATCTTATAACCAACCACTTGACTGTTTTCTCATCAATTCCTACAAACTTTGGATT
The DNA here is from genome assembly GCF_951394435.1 of Stenella coeruleoalba. Taxonomy (NCBI): domain Eukaryota; kingdom Metazoa; phylum Chordata; class Mammalia; order Artiodactyla; family Delphinidae; genus Stenella; species Stenella coeruleoalba. The sequence goes on from NC_137150.1 coordinate 91,065,191, forward strand.
TTTTTTCATTTTCTTGATTGTACAATATTATCTATGAGTAATGAGTTTTGTCTCTTCCTTTCAAATCGTTAATCCCTTATTCTTTGTCAAGCCTGATGCTACTAGTTAGACATTCTCACTAAATGTTGAATTGAAGCAGTTGAATCTTTGTCAAATTTGACTTCGAAAGAGATGCCTCTTAAATTTCACCCTTAACAGTAACATTTGCAATATGTTTTTATTAGACTTATCAGGTTAAGTAAGTTCATTTCTCTTGCTATTTTGCTTAGAGTTTTTATCCTAAAGGAGTGTCTATCTTTCCTGTTTTAACTATCTTTATTGAATCTATATATCACGGTTAAAACTTTAAGACCAGTGTACCATTCTCATTGATTTGGGCAATATGCACCTGTCCTTATTTTCCATTATTTGGAAGACTTTGTATAAATTAGAAAGATTTTATCATTGAAAGTATATTAGAAATTGCATGGTAAATCACCCAAACCTGGAATATTGGTCTTTTTAGTTATTGATTAATTTTTATAATAATTCTAGGACTCTTCAGACTTTGTACTTTGTCTTGAGTTTTCAGTTCTGTTTTTTTATGAATTTGTCAATTTTAGCTGAGTTTATAAGTTTATTGACAAGCCTCTCTTTTATTCTCTCTTCTCTCTCTTTCTAGTGCTAGCAAACTAAATTTGGATCCTCTTACCTGTGCACAGTAAAGCCAATCTGCTGACACCAAGTTGTAAAAAAAAAAGGGGGGCAACATTTATTGTGAGCCCAAACAAGGAGTATGGGTGGCTAATGCCCAAAAAACCCAAAGTCTCCTATGGCTTTCAGTGAAGGATTTTTAAAGACAAGGTGAGGGAGAGGGTCACAGGATGCTTGATCAGCTCATGGACATCCTTCTCATTGGTGGTGAAGTAACTTGGTGATGTTTCAGGAATCTCAATCATCAACCTTCTGTTTCCAATTTGCCTGAGATCTACATGCTGGTGGTCAGAAGTTAACTTCTTCCACCTGATGGGAATTCTAGTATCTGCAAAACAAAACAAGGATATGGCTCAGGATATTATCTGTAGCCTTTGAGGGGGAACTAAAGTTTCTTGACTTGTTTTGTGGCTAAACTATTATTATTTTGTCTTGCTTCACTGTTTTCCTTTATTTCTACATTTTCTCATTTCTCTGGTTAAATTACTTGCTCTTTAGAACTTGGAAAAGGCCTAGGAAGCTAAAACTTTTCTACAAAGAAGCGTGGAGGACACAGGAGGGTTGTGTCCTTGGGAAGATCCCCACAAGGTCCTGCTCAGTTTAACTATGACTCCAACTAGAATTTATTAGATCCATATTGCAATAAGTGAGTCACATGAATTTTTTGGTTTCCCAATGCATATAAAAGTTATGTTTACACTGTAATCTATTAGATGTGTAAAGCATAATATCTTAAAAAAATGTACATACCTTAACTGAAAAAATACTTTATTGTTAAAAAAATGCTAACCGTTATCTGAGCCTTCAGCAAGTTGTAATCTTTTTGCAATAGTAACATCAAAGATCACTGACCACAGATGACTATGATGAATATAATAATAATGAAAAAGTTTGAAATATTGCAAGAATTACCAAAATGTGACACAGAGATATGAAGTGAGCAAATGCTGTTGGAAAAATGATGCCCATAGACTTGTTCAATGCAGGGTTGCCACAAACCTTAAATTTGTAAAAAATGCAATATCTGTGAAGCACAGTAAAGCAAAGCACAATAAAACAAGGTATGCCTGTATATATTTCATTTTTATATTTTCTATCCCATTCTATTGCACTTCTTTCATTTCAACAATTACATTTTTCATATCTAGAAATTCCATTTAATTGCTTTTCTAGAATTGCCTGATCATTTCTGAAAATCTCTTGAGGCTTGTTCCATTTCTGAATTTATCATTTTTTAAAATACATTTTCCATTTTATTTTTTGCACTTGACATTTCCACTCTCTTAAGGTTTTTGGTATATTAAACCTTTTTTGTTTGTTTGTTTCTGCTGCCTCACTCAGGAAGCATCTGCTTAATGATATTAGAAACTTACACTTGATTGATCTTAATCTGAGAATACCAGGGGCTTAAATTGTGAATGCTTTCCTTCACCTTTTGTTTCTGAAGAGAGCCCTGGGGGACCATAGATTTAGGACTCCATTAGTCTCTTAAGTGTCAGCTTTAAATTCTTCATTTGGTTGCTGGCCCAATGTTTAATGTAGTACAATTACAGTCGTATTATGGGTACCTGCTCTTAAGGGGTATGTTTCTCCCACTTGATTGCCTCTCACTGCTTGCACATTCAACTCGTAGTTTGTTCCTTCTGAGGGAGGGATGACAGACTTCCCTGCTCCTTGCAAGCACTGCATGCATTGAGAACTATGTTATCCATTATCTAGTTGATTTATTGTAGGAGAATCTCTCAGAGAATTCAGTCTGCCGCACTGCCAGATGGAGAACCCTCACACTTACTCTTGGAGGATGGTTGAACTAGTACAGAATTCCTTCAGCTCTTTGACGATGTCATGTCATTATTTCCTAGCATTTATTTTTTGCTAATGAAAATTTTTCTGCCAATGTGATTATTATTTTTTGGTAAGTAACCAACTTTTCTTTCTGGTAACTTTTAAAATTTATATTTTATTATGCCATTTCAAATGTAGACTTAAATTCCAGCTTGGTAATTGGAAGTCCTTTGGATTTGAGGTCTCTTTTCCTTCTTTACTTTGGGAAAAAACAGTCAGCCATAATATCTTCTAATATTGCTTCTCTTCCACTTTTTTTTGAGGGGGTGGATAAATTCCTATTCAAGCTGTCTTGGAGACTTTCAGTTATTCTCCATGTCTAGAAACTCTCTCTCCTTCTCCCTCCCTTCCTCTCTCCCTTCCTCCCTTTGTTTTTCTTTCTTTTTAAATATTTTTTACCCTCTGCCCATGTTCATAGTGAATATCACTCTCTTCAAATTTAATAATTCATTAACTCAAAAGTATTATATCTGACCTATTGTTTTAATTTCAGTAAACATATTGTCAATTTCAAAAAAAAAGTGTTGATTGGTTTACTTTCATTTCTACCAGTTCATGTTTTATAATATCTGTTTTAAAAGTGTTTGGTTTTTTTTGGTTTGTTTGTTATTTGTAGCATTATTTATCTTCATGTATTTTGGAGTTTTACTTTGCACAGTGTCTTCAATGAGATATTGTATTTTCTCTCTTGCTCTTGTCCTTGGCTAGTAGTTTTATGGCTGCCACCACATGGCTTCTGGATCGTCTTCCCCTAAGGGGGTCTCACTTCAGCAATTACGAGTTTTTTTGCTGTGAGGGCTCTTGGAGAGTTTCATAGACAGTGCGACCTGTCCAGTGCGTGGCTTGGTTTAGGATCCAGTTTTAAAGCTGTGACCTTCCTTCTTAAGTTGGTAGCTTTATGTAAGCTATTCCCACATTCAGTTTTTGTTACTGAACACAAGTTCGTGTGCTTGATGCACAGTGAGACCAGACAGTAGCAAAACGTTGGAGTTTGGAGCAGAGAAATGTGTATTGCAGGTCAAAGCAAGGAGAAGGGAGGCGGGTGGGCTCATGCTCCCCAAACCCCTGAATTCCGCGAAGAGTTTCAGCAAAGCATTTTTAAAGGCCAGGTGAGGGAAGTGGGTATTGCAGGGTATGTGATCATCTTGTACACAGTTCTCTGCTTTGTTGATGTTGAAGTAACAGGGCAGTTAACATTATCAGTCCTTGGGTGCCAGCAAGTCCGGGGAACTACATACTCATCATCATCAAGTATAGTAAGTCCCCTACATACAAACGAGTTCCGTTCCGAAAGTGCGTTCGTAAGTCCAATTTGTTCATTAAGTCCAACAAAGTTAGCCTAGGTGCCCAACTAACACAATCGGCTATATAGTACTGTACTGTAATAGGTTTATAATACTTTTCACACAAATAATATGTAAAAAGCAAACAAACACAAAAAATAAACATTTTTAATCTTATAGTACAGTACCTTGAAAAGTACAGTAGTACTGTACAACAGCTGGCATACAGGGTCTGGCATCTAGTGAACAGGCAAGAAGAGTTATTGACTGGAGGAAGGAGAGGAGGTGGGAGATGGTAGAGCTGAAGGATCGTGAGCAATAGGAGATGGAGGGCAAGCTGCAGTTTCACTCACACCTGACGTTGATGACACAGGTTCTGATTCCTTGCTGGATTCAATTCTATCTACCCTCTTGAAAAACCGATGCAGTGATGTCTGGGTAGTAGCTCTTTTTTTCTCATGATAGTTGACACGGTAGCCCTGGATTGCATTTGGAACGGCTGCTGCACCCTTCCTGTACCTCTCCACATTCGGGTCCTGTGCCTCAAAAACTAACAGTGCCTCCTCAAATAAAAAAAATTTCCTTGGGGCTTCCCTGGTGGCGCAGTGGTTGAGAGTCCGCCTGCCGATGCAGGGGACACGGGTTCGTGCCCCGGTCTGGGAGGATCCCACATGCCGTGGAGCGGCTGGGCCCGTGAGCCATGGCCGCTGAGCCTGCGCGTCCCTAGCCTGTGCTCCACAAAGGGAGAGGCCACGACAGTGAGAGGCCCACATACCGAAAAAAAAAAAAAATTCCTTGCCATTTCCTGCATTGTGAATCTTTTCGGTTCTTCAGTTACTTCTTCTTCCTCTTGTCTCTCTTTATCCTGTCTCTGGGCCTCCAATTCCATCAGATCTTCATTAGGAAGCTCTTCGTGTTGCACAGCAACAGTACTGTACAGTAAAGTACACAAAAGCACAACCACTTGTAGAGGATGCATGGACATCCTCTTCAAGTTCACAACTTGAAGGTTTGTATGTAGGGGACTTACTGTAGATAATTTCTTCCATTTGGTGGTGGTTTTTAGCCTCTGAAAAACGCAGGAAATATGCATGAGTATGCATATGCATGAGTATGCATCCGCGTACTTCACAGAGGAACTAAAGCAGAGGATTTGGGGGAGGCATCTGTCCCGGGAAGGCACTAGAGGGTCCTGCTTAGTTACATTTTCTGGAGCAGTTTATCAGCCTCCTTTTAGGCACCAAGAAGGCCAGTCCTGGCTCATTTCTAAGCGATAAACCTGGTTAAGGTTTCCCCTCTTACCTTGGCCACCTTATGCCCTGGTGCTTCTTCCTGCTACTGGACTCAGAGCAAGGAGACCAGCAGCTTGAGGACTACTTGCCTCTTGATGTTCGTCTTCCATTTCCTGTTCACAAAAATATTTTCTTAATATCTGTGAAGGCATTTGGATTTAGTTATAGTTGATTTAAACATGTATATCCTAGGCCATGTATAAACCATTTTTATAGGAATCTTTAATGCTTATTTTTATGATACATAATAAAATTATTTTGAAAGTGATGAAAATTAATTGACTGTACTTGCTGTTCAGTAAAAGTTTAAATTGCGTACTACTTTTTAAATTTTTTTTTTTTTTTTTTTTTTTTTTCCTGGTACGCGGGCCTCTCACTGTTGTGGCCTCTCCCGTTTCGGAGCACAGGCTCCGGACGCGCAGGCTCAGCGGCCATGGCTCACGGGCCCAGCCGCTCCGCGGCACGCGGGATCTTCCCAGACCGGGGCACGAACCCGTGTCCCCTGCATCGGCAGGCGGACTCTCAACCACTGCGCCACCAGGGAAGCCCGCGTACTACTTTTTAAAAAAATATTTCAAATTCTCTTTTTTCAATGTAATTACCCCTAGAGATATCTCATTATATGTCCTTGGATAACTTTATTTCGTGTGTTATCTAAATACTGCAATATGATATAGTGAAAGCAAAAAAGATTTTATTGTCAGGCAGAAGTAGGTTCCTATCTGAATTTCAATAGCCAAGGGATTGAGGAAGTTTCTAAACTGTGTTTTCTTTCTAAAAACAAAACATCATTTCAAATATGAAAGAGGAATTAGATCAACATGCAATATGATTCTTTTTCAGCCTTATTTCATAAAAAGACACAAAATACTGTACTTGACATGCAGGTCTTCATTTATTTATTCATCTTGTGGTCATGGTAGGAATCACTAGTTAAACTTTGTAGTTTCCATCTGAGCCAAGATCCAGCTGCAAAATTCTCCACAAAGAGCACCTACCAGTTGATAAGGGATGACACTGTAGAAAACTGATAGGTGATTTTAGCTCTAAACCTATACCTTTCACCTTTTTCCTAATATGCTGCTTTTATTTATTGCTGATATGCATCTAGCAAATAAATGTATTCAAAGGTCCAGGGAAATGTTAATATCTCACATGGTTTAATTTCAGGTGTGTCACTTTTCTTAAACAGATTAGGCTACAGAATAAGCCATTTTACAGAACGCATTCTATTCTAGTGGCAATAATTATCAAGTGGTAGAAAAGGATATGGATAAGAAATGGCTCAGCAGAATAATAGTTTAGCATAAAAGCACTTGACAGAGCATATTCTACAGGCTGTGAATAGGTGTTGCCAGAAAAAAGTTTTTCATGAGAAAATAATTTTATGATAAAAGTCCGCATTTAATGATGTTGAGGATATTTTTTTTTCCCTGACAAGAACTCCCAAGAAGAGGAAATAGTATTATTTTCCCAAAGTACTTGGCCATGGAACACTTTTTTCTGGGGTTTTAAAGGCTGATATGCCCACTATGTTGTTCTAGACAGTCCTTTCTGACTTCTGGGCAGTCATTCTTACTGGTTTCTGCCTGGTCCATACCAGTTGCTCAGTATTTTTAAATCACATTATGCAGAATATATTTTAGAAAATGCTATTTGAAAGGTTGTGTCACTGATGAGTTAAATGTTATATAGGATTTTAATATATTATTATATTAAAATCATATTATAATGGAGACATTTATTTCTCTATTTTAAATTGTTTCAGATTTGTTATTTTTTTGCAAAATAAATTTAACTTTGTATATTGATTGCTATGTGACATATAAAGTGCTGTTCTAGGCATTATATTTGTAAAAACACATTTATATGAAACACAAGTAATTCATATCCAGTAAAAAATTTTGGAAAACACAGATAAAGAAGAACTTAAAAATTAAAATATCATTTGGGATACTTCCCCCTATTCCTTTTGATAAGTACAGCTAAAACCCTGGACATTAAATGTTAAACAAACATAAGAAAACTCTGAAAGGTGGAAAGAGGAAGGCAGATGACCCAGGAATTTTGAGACCCAAGAAACAATATAGTGATGAACTCCTTGGGTGTTCTTCTTGCCTCATATATCCCAGACTTGGAGCTGAAGAAGCAAGCAACCTGAAACATCAAGGGCAGAGACATAATTAAGGATCCAAAAAAAGCAATCTCACGACTTTTCCTCTAAAGAATACCCCTCTTTCAAAAGTCATCAGTGAATTCTGTATTGCAAAATTCAACTCTTACATAGTGCATTAGTTTCCCATTGCTGTTGTAACAAATTACCAGAAAATTAGTGGCTTATAACAACATAAATTTATTATCTTACAGTCCTAGAGGCCAGAAGTCTGAAATGAATCTGCAGGGCCACATTCCTTCTCTCTAGGGGAGGATCCAATTGCTGGTGTCTTCCAGCTTCTACAGGTCATTGGTATTCCTTGGTTTATCTCTGTTTATCACCTCTTCCTCTTCACATCTCCTTCCCCAACTCTGACCCTTCTGCCTCCCTTTTGTAAGGACCCTTGTGATTGCATTGGGTTTGCCCAGATAATAATACAGTAAAATTTCCCATCTCAGGATCCTTAACTTAATCACACCTGCAAAGTCACTTTTGCCCTTTGTGAAGGTATCATATTCACAGTTTCTGAGGATTAATGCCCAAACATTTTTTGGGGGGGCATTATTTTACCTACCAAATATGGCTTTCCTTGAATTCCCTGGCTCTATACTGCCCTGATTTATATTTCTTAAATAAGTGGCCATTTTTTCTCAATTTCCTTTCCAGGATTTTATTCTCTACTCTTTCCTTAATTATTGGGTCTTTTCAGGTTCTCTTCTTAGCCCTATCTCCTCCTGGGCAATTTAGATCATCCTCTATGTGAATCCTAAAGATCTCTATATTTCTGACTCTGTTATTGAAATTTCATACAAATGACACAACACCTCAGATATAGCCTATCTCAAACTGAAATCAGTTTTGTACCATCAAAGGTGAACCATTTTGCACCCTTAGTGACTGCCACCTCTATGCACTCTTTGCCTAAATCAAAGAGGGATTATCCTTGATTCCTCTATCTGCCTCATATCCCCAAATCAATTAGTCCACAAACCACATAGGTTTGATTCCTCTATAAATATCCACATGCACAGCCACTCCCCAATTTAGGTTCCTTCGTCTTTTTTTCATATTTTGGCAACAGGTTCCCAAACGGTCTTCTATCCAAGTTTGTTTCCTTCTAATTTGTTCTCCACATTGCAGCCTATGATATTCCTGTTTAAAACCGTCCAACGACTTCTCAGTGATGTTAGGATAGAGGTGAGACCACGTGCTCAACTTGGTGTCAAAACTCCTATATAGTGAGTTCACTGGCTTTCTCTCTAGTCTCATCTCTCATTGTATTATTTTACTTCTTTACAGGCACTAATAATATCTCTTTCTCTCTCCTTTGGCCTCTACCAGCTGTCTTTCCTCCTGAGCCTCCTATATGCTGTTTATGCTATTTCTTCTGTCTGAAAGATATTTTTCTCTCCTGTCACCTAGCTAACTGTTACTTTCTTTTCAGTTTTCCAACTCTTCCTGGAAGCATTTTCTGGCCCTGACTTCAGGTCAAATGTATTTTTTTAAAGGCTCCTGTAACACTAGTACTCCTTTGACGTGCATTGTAACAAAATAGCTTCAACCGAGGAGGTCAACGGAAGACCTGGACCAGTTATCTCCATCCCACAATAGTAAGCAAAGAATTGCAAACTACCACTTGAGGCTTAAGCACAAAGCAAAGTTTATTTAAGCATAGATACACTCTCAGAGAGGGGGAGAGAGAGCGAGAGAGAGAGTGGGCTGTTTCTGAGAGCAGGCAGTTTCAGCGAAGTGAAGCAAGCCCAAAGCAAAGTTTATCGAAGCAAAGGTACACTCAGAGAGAGAGAGAGAGAGAGAGAGCGCGAGCGGGCGGCTCTTTTCGCGAAATGAAAACAACCTTCCTGTACAGGCTTAAGGGCTCTATTAAGGAGCATTTTGCAGGGAAGCAGGGGTGCGTGACAGGGGATCGTTATTTCATTGACCGTCTGGAGCTATGGCACAAGTTTACTGCTGCACATGCTCTCACCTTTGAATCGCTAAGAAACGCCCACGGGGGCGGGGAGGGCAAAACCACATGTAGATTTTATTATAATGATGGTATAATGAGTTTGGGTTTACTATAGGTTCTACGCCTGTCTGGTCTGGGCATGCGCAGCCCGGGGACGTTCCCTTGTGTTACTGTGCCCCTCTTTATCAGGATAAGCTGCCCACTACACAACCATAGTTTCGCCTGTTGTGAGTGGGGTCAGGGGAGAGTCCCCAGATGGTTGGGTGTGACTTGATTGCTTGCTCTTGTCTTTCTCGCCACTGTCACCTTCTTGCTGCAGATATCTAACTACCTAACACTTGTACATTGTTTCAGGTTACCCTCATGCCCTTTCATAACTGCCCATCATCAGCAGTAGACTGTACACACTGTGAGGGCAGACATACAGAGTTTGTATTAGGCATTCATTAATTATCTGATGAAAGAAGAAGTAAAAAATTACAATATTTTATGAAATACTAATTGTGAGGGATTGTAAATCTTCTTTGAAAAATAGAAACGTGCTTGAGTGTAAGATCTCATGTTTTCTTAAAAAGAGAGGAAGAGAGAAAAAGAACGAAGATAATCTTTAATATATCTTGAGATAAAGTATTAATGCAAATGTTTCATTGATGGATTGACATTTTTGATATTTTTAACATTGAGAGCTTTAACTGTTTACTGTCTTTATCAAGGAACTTTACTGTGATAAGATATAAACAAAATCCCATGTTGTTTTTAGAACTGACAAACCTAATTTGGAATTGCCAACTATGTAATTGTGACTACCTGTAAAATGGGGATGAAACACTTGCTGAATTTAATTTTAGAAGGCTTCAAAAAGAAACTAGGGCTTCCCTGGTGGCGCAGTGGTTGAGAGTCCGCCTGCCGATGCAGGGGACGCGGGTTCGTGCCCCGGTCCGGGAAGATCCCACATGCCGCGGAGTGGCTGGGCCCGTGAGCCATGGCCGCTGAGCCTGCGCGTCCGGAACCTGTGCTCCGCAACGGGAGAGGCCACAGCAGTGAGAGGCCCGCGTACCGCAAAAAAAAAAAAAAAAAGAAACTAGTTTATTTGGGGTCCTAAGGATTGCAACTTGGGGAAAAAAATGAGAGCATGTTCCTGGAAAGAGAAAGAGTCAGGGGCCAATAAAGACAAAAAGCCACAAGGTTGTTAAAGTTGCCTGGATAATTGTGGTCAACTCTGACACAAGTTGGGAAATATTTGGCCTTAAGGAATTATGAGTTATTTTGGGATAAGGGCCCGATAACTATGAGTTTCTGGCAGATATTCTGGATGCCTTTGTTAGGACAGTAGTGGTCAAAAGGTCCAATTCTATCCAGGCATAAAGGACTTGTATGATAGTCACACTTCCTGAGTGGCCTCCCTGCTCCATTTTCGAGAGCTCTTATTAGCAATACTCCATTTTGAGAGTCCTTTCATAAGACAAAATACCATTGGTTCTTACAATAATTAGAAAAAGTTAAGGTTCAGAATTTGCATCTTCACTTCAATAGTATCCTTTTCTATAAGTCTTAAACACATCTTAAATTGGACTTTTAAATTTTATGAGATAAATAGAGTTCTAAATTGTATGAAAGCACTCTGTATGTTAAAACTGCTAAGGTCTGAACATCTGTGTTCTTTGGTGCCCTATTTCCTTTGATTTGAAGTTTGAAATGAAAGATATTAAGTTCAAATGCAAAACAAAAAGCTACAAAAAATATGCTCCAACATAAAAACTGTTCCAAAAGAGTAATCATTCTTGAAACTCTGTAACTGTTTTGCAGATGATTTATTCACTTCCCTTCTCTAATCACAGGTTTTTCTGTACAGTCACAGAGTTAAGATTGTTTCCTTGAGGCGAGAAAGAAATGCAGAGGTCCTGACAAATAAGAGGTTGCCTTGGGGAAAGGAACTACAGTAAACACTCAGAAGTTCTTTCCTTAACAAGAAAACCTTTCAAAGTAAACATAAAAAGTGGTGTGGGTTACTGACTTTTAACCACATAACTTAACATTTAATCTTTTATAATCTGGTCATTTACAAAATGCTTCATATATGTTAAATATGTGGACTAAGAATGCCACCCACCATATCAGCAAACAAAGGATGTTGTGGCCCTCAAGTCATCAGCCACTGCAGCTTCCCCCCACGGTGAGCCCTGAGGGGACTCAGGATGGGAAAGAAGAGGATACTGGCCCTAGATAGCTGAGGTGCACATCAAGGGAATGATTTCATTGAGCCCAGACTCTTGCATCTTCCCATACATAGAAAAGGGCTAAATTCATTAACTTAACGTGTCTTTTTTTTTTTTTTTTTAAGTTAACAGTGATCTTTCGATGTTCTAACTACCTGGTTTTTGTTGTAAAAACTCCTATATATCCAGGGACCTCCCTTACCTCTGCGGAGCAGTCCCTCAGAGCTACCTGAGGGGCTGTCTTCTGGACTTAAGTCCTCAGAGTCCATTGAATAAAACATAATTCTCAACTTATAGGTTGTGCATTTTTTTCCAGTTGACAAATAATTGTTCCTAATAATACTACTCCACTGTAGATGAAGATTATTCAATATTAAAATTTTATTTATAAATACACAAATAAGAGTCATTCAGGTTTGAGAAAGTCACTAAGTAAATGTAACAAAGAGCTATAGAAAGGAATCCAGGATACTAAGGCATCTTTAAAATAAAAGAAATAATAAAGACCAGCTTAGTGGAGGAAAAGGCATTTTAGTTTTAATTAAAATCTGTATTACCAATGTTGGGCAAGTAATTTACGTTTCTAAAAGTCAGTTTACTTATCTGTAAAAGAGGTTTCTTCCTGGGGAAGCAGCGAGGATGCCTCTTTCAGTTTGTAGAGTAGTCCCTCGTTATCCAGAGGGGATCGTTTCCAGGACCCTCACAGATACCAATGTCTGAGGATGCTCATGTCCCTTATGTAAAATGGTGCAGTATTTGCACCTACACACATCCTCCAGTATACTTTAAATCAGCTCTAGATTACTTATAATTTCCAATGCAGTGTAAATGCTCTGTAAATAGTCATAAATACAATGTAAATGCTATGTAAGTAGTTGCTGGTATGCAGCAAATCCAAGTTCTTTTTGGAACGTTCTGGAATTTTTTTTTAAATATTTTCCATCCCCGGTTTGTTGAATCCATGGATGTGGAACTGGTGGATACGGAAAGATGACTGTATTCCATTTTTCTGACATATTTTGAGTTAAAATATCAGGGGGAGAAGAAATGGGGGTAGGGTTTCTCTGTGAGAGGCAGTAAACATTTGCTAGATTCCAATGGTAATAATCAATTACATCAGTTCCCACATGTTTGTTTTTAACAGTTGTTAAAACAACAAAGTTAGTTAACCCATATTAACAATTGTGTATACCCTCAAGTCTATCTACAGCTCATCTTCAAAATCTGGAATAACTGGATCTGTGTTTATTGTGCATGTAAACAGGTGCTGGAAGGGGAAAAAATAATTACTGCTATGGAGGGATACTAAATAGAAAATAAATGCTTAGAGAGATCTGAGACGTTTTAAAAAATAACAGAAATTAAAGCAAGTTCCATTTGATGATATTTGAGTTAAATATCAAAGTTTTTTCATAGTTTGAAATCCTCAGGACAAATCTCTTTAAAATGTCATGGATGACAGGTTTGTAAAACTGTGTGAACCCATCATCCTCTCGAAATGTTAAACAGTGATGGTTCTAAAGAAAGTAAATGCAATTCTCTTGAATTTAATAGGAAATTTTGGCGGTGGTTTTTTTAACTTAATGTACCACCACATAGAGGTCGAAAATTCTTAAAGTGAAAGGAAATAAAGAATTATGCCAGTTTATCTCTTAAAAGAGAATTAACTGGTATATGAAGAAAGATGTAAAAGATGGATGAATGAAGAATTAGATACTTAACTGTGGTCAGAAATATTGAGAAAAAGAACTGAAGATTGAACCAAGTGTGAATAGCTGTAGATATTCACAGTTTCTCAGGCTGTGTATTGCTGTTGTAAAACATGAATAATTATGTGATCACTTATTTGGCAGCTATGAAACCAGTGCATTCTTTAACCTAAGATCATAGAAAAAGAATAAGAAAAAACATTTTCAGATTTTTATCATAATCAGACCTCTCTAGTTCCATATTTCTCTGAGGTTTTCCTTCTTTTCTAATTGTGTTCGGAACTTTTGATTTTGGACTGTGGAACACATTGAAAATTTTAACATATGTTTTCTCTTACTCTTTTCTTCAAGAATAGTCTTAGAGATGTTTTCAAACCACATAAATCAAAGACCTTGAATAAAATCTATCTCACACCTTCTCTTTGATCCTATTTCCTTTGCCCTCAAATGCTCTGTCCATTTCAGAAAGTAAATGGGGTTTCAACTTTGCATTGTTCTTTTCCACTATGACTTTCAAAGACATTAAAATAATCCTTTCCACTTCACTAAAAGTGATTGTGCCCTGGGTTTTTTTTCCCCCTTTCTCAGTTATTAAACACCCCGAATCATTACATTTTTTGTGTGTTGATCTTAATTTGGGATATAGCCTCACTTATGAAATTAGTGAAAATCCTAAACTTTTTAGGGAATAAGGAATAAAGATTCCAGCCTTGAAGGGCATTGAGGTTTTCAGCATCATAACAATTTCTAACTTCTTAATTTACTGTAGTTAATTAAATCATCAACTAGACATATCCTGTTTATTGCTCTTTTGGATTAAATTAAAGCAGAAAGGAAATACAACCTAATTGGCCTTAGATAAGTTGTTACTGTTACTACAACAGTTCTCTTGGAATTCAGTAATCATAATTATGTGACTCTTAATTAGATAATTATTGTTGTGCAGTTTTTCTTGACTTAAGGGGGGAAATTCATTGGCATAATCAGCCATATCATGCTGTGTCAGAAACTTTAAATCAGAAAAAATGTTAGAGTAAGTTGTAGAGTGCTTTATTATTTATAGGAGTATAATCCCCTAGGCAACTAACAGAGGAAAAGTCTGAAAATACTCCTTGCTTGAATATTTGTTCTTTTGCGTAGTTGCCAAAGTATTGCTCTGATTTGTCAGAGTAAGACTAATGGAGGAAAGACAAGTCATCGTGCATGGGTGATTTTTCATCAAAGTAGACACCTGATAAAAGAGGCTCATGGATTTTTGGTTCTTTCAAGAATACATTTTGAATAAAATTTGAATAAATTTTTGTGTTAGCCCATCAGAGATTGAGTTTAGCCATTTCGTTTCTACTTTTCATATACAAACAAATCAAAGAAGGAGGAGAAATGAAGTGTTTCTACCATAACACATTATATGCATTCCTAGAAATTTACATATTCTGCAAAAGAGAAGAATGTGAATTTTGAGAAAAGTAGAGTTAATTAAAATAAAAATTTCTAACCAAAATGCTAACAAAAACAATGATAGGTATTTTAAGAGATAACTTGAACAAACCAGAAAGGCAGTTCAACATGGATAGAGGATACCGCAGTTACAGAGTAGAATGACTTATGGCATCAATAGAGTAGATAGAAGTGGATCTCTTAGCCAATATAGCTTTCATTGAGATGGTCACAGAGGAAGAGCAACCTGCTCTGACGTTGGATCTGGCAAAGCTGAAATACTGCCTCTTGGGAGATCTGGGTTTAGGCGGCATTTGATTTTTTTACCGATAGAATTAATGAACCAGCTTTACAGTCCTCCTGGTTTTTTCATCAATGAATTAAACACATTTTTTCTCAACTTTATTCTAACTCAGCTTTTTAAATTTTGAAAATTGTAGCTTGATTGCTTTGGAGGTTACACCAGAGATTTCCAAGTAAATACATTCCAGAGCCATTTAAACAGTGTAGCGAGGGAATAAACATCTTCTTTCCTTGGCTCCCGAAGCAAATCCCAAGGACCAATATAACTTTATTTACCTTCACTGACTCTTTGTTTCTCCTCCACACCCCACACCCCGATTCTGTGCTTTTGCTTTTGTTTCTGCTTCTGGTTTCCTAAAACCTGGAAGTTATTCTTTTTTTTTTTTTTTTTTTTTGCGGTATGCGGGCCTCTCACTGTTGTGGCCTCTCCCGTTGCAGAGCACAGGCTCCGGACGCGCAGGCTCAGCGGCCATGGCTCACGGGCCCAGCCGTGCTGCATGTGGGATCTTCCCGAACAGGGGCACAAACCTGCGTCCCCGCATCGGCAGGCGGGCTCTCAACCACTGCGCCACCAGGGAAGCCCTGGAAGTTATTCTTAATTTGCCACCAATGTATGTGAATTTGGTTTTATGGCCTATTTGATGGTCTTTATCAGGCAGAGATCTATCCTGTTGGGTGAGAGATGACAGAAAATTTTGTTTGTTGGTTTCCTTGTTTATTCAAGAATACATCAGCCTTCCACTGAAAAGGTTAAGAGCATTTCGACATGCAGTTTTGTGAGCTTTTGTTCTCCATGTTTATCTTAAGTTATGACTAATGGTATAGAACTAAAGCTACAAGCTGTGTGTCTGTGTCTGTAATTGCAAAAAAGTCTTTATCTCTCATTTTGTGTTAGAAATATTCTCTTACTTCTGGAAAAATAAGTAAATTAATTAGATATAAAATCTTGTAAATTAAGGAGTTCTATATTGATTGGTTTATAAATAAGGTTTATAAAAGTCTAATATAAAGGAACATACAATTTCCTAGAGAATTAAAGACACTAAATATCTAATGCTTTAAATATGGAACCCTTAAAAAACAAAAAATACCAAAAGAACACTTTTCACTGAAAATGCCAGTTTAAAAGCATTTAAAAAAAATACACAAGAATCCCGACTTCCATAATTAAAACAAATTTTTAGACAATTCTGACTAGTTTGAAAATGTTTTTTCACCTACCTCAGTTACTTTATTTTTTTAATTGAAATATAGTTGATTTACAATATTAAATTAGTTTCAGATGTACAACATAGTGATTCAACATTTTTATATATTCTGTTCCACTTAAAGCTATAAAATAATGGCTATATTTCTCTGTGCTGTACAATATACCCTTGTTATTTATTTATTTCATACATAATAGTTTGAATCTCTTAATCCTTACCCTATCTTGCCCCTCCCCCTTCTTTCTCCCCACTGGTAACCACCAGTTTGATCTCTATATCTGTGAGTCTGTTTCTGTTTTGTTATATTCATTCATTTTATTTTTTAGATTGCACATATAAAGGATTACATAGAGTATTTGTCGTTCTCTGTCTGACTTATTTTATGAAGGATAATGCCCTCCAGGTCCATCCACATTGTTGCAAATGGCAGAATTTCATTATTTTTTATGGTTGAGTAATATTCCTGTGTGTGTGTGTGTGTGTGTGTGTGTGTGTGTGTGTGCGCGTGCATGTGTGTGTACACCACATCTTCCTTAGCCATCTGCTGATACACGTTTAGATTGCTTTCATATTTTGGCTATTGTAAATAATGCTACTGTGAACACTGGGGTACATGTGTCTTCACGAATTAGTGTTTTTGGTTTTTTTTGGATTTATAAACAGGAGTGGAATTGCTGGAACATATGGTGATTCTAAGCTTAGTTCTTTGACGAAGCTCCATACTGTTTTCTAAAGGGGCTGCACCAATTTACATTTCCACCAACAGTGTATTAGTGTTCTCTTTTCTCCATATCTTTGCCAACATTTGTTATTTGCAGTCCTTTTGATGATAGCCATTCAGAAAGGTGCGAGGTGATATATCATTGTGGTTTTGATTGGCATTTCTCTGAATAGCAATGTTGAACATCCTTGCATGTGCCTGTTGGCCATCTGTATGTCTTCTTTGGGAAAATGTCTATTCAGGTATTCTGCCCATTTTTTTAATCAGGCTGTTTTTTTTTTTTTTTTTTAATATTGAGTTGCATGAGCTATTTATAAATTTTGGATATTAACTCCTGGTTAGTTATATCATTTACAATCATTTTCTACCATTCAGTAAGTCTTTTCATTTTGTCAGTAGTTTCCTTTGCTGTGCAAAAGCTTTTAAGCTTAATTAGGTCTCATTTGTTTATTTTGTCTTTTGCTTCTTTTGCCTTAGGAGACAGATCCAAAAACATATTGCTATGATTTATGTCAAAGAGTGTTCTGCCTATGTTCTCCTCTAGCAGTTTTATGTTTTCTGCTCTTACATTTAGGTCTTTACTCCATTTTGAGTTTATTTTTGCAGATGGTATGAGAAAATGTACTAATTTCATTTTTTAACACGTAGCTGTCCAGTTTTCCTAGCACCATGCATTGAAGATACTGTCTTCTCTCCATTGTATATTCTTCCATACAAATTGTGAAAATTTTTGTTCTAATTCTGTGAAATATGCCACTGGTATAAAGAATAAAATATAAAGAATATTTTATTTTATTTTATTTTATTCTTTTATTAAGAATAAAATATCTAGGAATAAACCTACCTAAGGAGGTAAAAGACCTATACTCGGAAAACTGTAAGACATTGATGAAAGAAATCAAAGATGACATAAACAGATGGAGAGATGTACTATGTTCTTGGATGGGAAGAATCAATATTCTGAAAATGACTATACTACCCAAAGCAATCTACAGATTCAATGCAATCCCAATCAAATTACCAATGGCATTTTTCACAGAATTAGAACAAAAAATTTTACAATTTGTATGGAAACACAAAAGACCCCAAATAACCAAAGCAATCTTGAGAAAGAAAAACGGAGCTGGAGGAATCAGGCTCCCTGACTTCAGACTATACTACAAAGCTACAGTGATCAGACAGTGTGGTACTGGCACAAAAACAGAAATATAGATCAACGGAACAGGATAGAAAGCCCAGAGATAAACCCACACACATCTGGCCACCTAATCTATGACAAAGTAGACAAGAATATACAATGGAGAAAAGACAGTCTCTTCAATAAGTGGTGCTGGGAAAACTGGACAGCTACATGTAAAAGAATGAAATTAGAACACTCCCTAACACCATACACAAAAATAAACTCAAAATGGATTAAAGACCTAAATGTAGGACTGGGCACTATAAAACTCTTAGAGGAAAACATAGGAAGAACACTCTTTGACATAAATCACAGCAAGATCTTTTTGGACCCACCTCCAACAGTAATGAAAATAAAAAGAAAAATAAACAAATGGGACATAATGAAACTTAAAAGCTTTTGCATAGCAAAGAAAACCATAAATGAGACAAAAAGACAACCCTCAGAATGGGAGAAAATATTTGCAAATGAAAAAACTGACAAGGGATTAATCTCCAAAATATACAAACATCTCATGAAGCTCAATATCAAAAAAACAAACATGGGCTTCCCTGGTGGCGCAGTGGTTTGAGAGTCCGCCTGCCGATGCAGGGGACACGGGTTCGTGCCCCGGTCCGGGAAGATCCCACATGCCACGGAGCGGCTGGGCCCGTGAGCCATGGCTGCTGAGCTTGCACGTCCGGAGCCTGTGCTCTGCAACGGGAGAGGCCACAACAGTGAGAGGCCCGCGTACCACAAAAAAATAAATAAAAAATAAAAATAAATAAATAAAGTCTATTTTGTCTGATATGAGTACAGTATGTCCCCTACATACACCTTCAGAGATGCAAACATGTGTTTGCATGTCCAGTCATGTAAATTAGTTCACGTGTCTGGTGTACGTTGTCACGTGCGTGCGTTCTCTACAAGTGGTTGTGATTTTGTGTACTTTGCTGTACAGTACTGTATAGAGTACAGTAGTATAGCATCTTTATTTCAAGCTCAGGATGTCCAGGAGCAAGCGTAAAAGCAGCAGTATATACTGATTATGTTAGTTGGGTACCTAGGCTACCTTTGTTGGACTTACGAACAAATTGGGCTTCTGAACACTCTCTCAGAACTGAACTCGTTCGTATGTAGTAGACTTACTGTATTGCTACTCCACTTTCTTGTCGTTTGCATTTGCATGAAATATTTTTTCATCTTCGAACACTTTCATTTTTTGTGTGTCTTTAGCTCTGAAGTGAGTGTCTTGTAAGCAGCATATAGATAGGTCTTGATTATTTTATCCAATCAGCCAACCAATGTCTTTTGATTGGAGCATTTAGTCCATTGACATTTAATGTAATTATTGATTGGTATGTGCTTATTGCCATTTTATTACTTGTTTTCTGGTTGTTTTCTGTTCTTTCCTTCTTTCTGTTTCTTTCTTTGTGATTTGATGGTTTTCTTTAGTAGTATGCTTGTGATTCTTTCTTTCTAGTTTTTGTGTATCTATTGTAGGTTTTTGATTTGTGTTTACTGTGGGGTTCGTGTATGCAGATCTATAACTATATCTACTTGTTTTAAACTGGCAGTCATTTACATTCAAGCAGATTCTAAAAGAGCTACATTTTCTACTCCCCTTGAGGTAAAATTTTGATGTCATATTTTACATCTTCACGTTTATAACTTTACTGATTATTATAGTTATACTTGATCTTATAGTTTTTTCTCTTTTAATATTTACACTAGCTTATTTAAGTGGTTGATCCTCAGCCTTACTATATATTTGCCTTTAATAGTGGGAATTTTCCTTTACTACAGATACTTACTGTTATATCCCCTTCCTTTCCAGTTAGAAAAGACCATTGAGGGTTGGTTTAGTATTGATGAACTAATTTAGTTTTTGCTTGTCTAAGAAGTTCTTTATCTCTCCTTCAATTCTAAAAGATAATCTTTCAGGGTAGAGTATCCTAGGTTGCAGGTTTTTTTCCAGGACTTTGAATATATCTTGCCACTCCCTCCTGGCCTGCAAAGTTTTTGCAGAAAAATCAGTGTATAGCCTTATGGGGGTTCCTGGGTATATGACTCTTTGTTTTTCCCTTGCTGTCCTTAGAATACTCTCTTTATCTTTAACTTTTGCCATTTTAATTATGATATGTCCTGGTTTGGGTCTGTTTGGGTTCATCTTGTTAGGGACCTTCTGTGCTTCCTGGACCTGGTTATTAGTTTCCATCTTCAGATTCAGGATGTTTTCAGCCATAATTTTATCAAATACATTTTCTACTCCTTTCTTCCTCTCTTCTTCTGAGACCCCTATAATGCGAATGTTGGTATGCTTGATGTTGCCTCTTAGGTCCCTTAAACTGTTATCTTTTTAAAATTTGTTTTTCCTTTTGCTGTTCTGGTTTGGTGATTTCCAGTATTCTGTCTTCCAGATCACTATTCATTCTTCTGAATCACCTAGCCTGCTATTATTTCCTTCTAGTGTGTTTTTCATTTCAGTTATTTTATTCTTCAGTTCCGACTGACTCTTTTTTAAAAAATATTTTTTAGTTCTTTGTTAAAATTCTTACTGTGTTCATCTATTCTTGTCCCAAGTCAGTTAGCATTCTCACTACTAATGCTTTGAACCCTTTATCTGGAAAATTGTTTATTTATGTTCATTAGTTGTTTTTTCAGGGCCTTTGTTTTGTTCTTTCAATTGAAACAAATTTCCTCTGTCTTCTCATTTTGCTTAACTTTCTCTGTCTCTATGAAATTAGGTGAAACAGTTTCCTATTCCAGTCTTGAAGGGGTGTCCTCGTATGGGAGCATCCTTATATAGTCTGTGTGTACCCAGTGGCTTTGGTGCGAGAGCTGGATCTGATGTGAACATGCGTCATATCTTTCCCCAGGGTTTGCTGGCAGGTATCACCTTGGTAGGAGGTGGGGCTGAGGATGGAGAGGATAGGACCAGAGTCAAGTGTAAGCCAGGCCTTCTCCTCTACTCAGTGTGCCCAGTGGCCAGCACCACCCTATTGGGGGTGGGCTCTAAGTTGCTGGAGCAGAAGCCATGAGGGTCAGCCCTGAGGTGGCTGTGTTCCCTTTAAAATTTGTGTTCTTCCCACTCCCAGCACTGGCTGCCTTGTCCCAGAGGGGAGCAGTGCTGGATCAATAAGGGCTGTTGCAGGTGCTTGGGGTGGGTCTGGGGATGAGCTCTGGTGGCCCCAGCTACAGTCAGAGCCCAGAACTGCTTTTGATGGCTGCCTCCTTAGGCGCTGTAACGGCTGCCCCTACACTGTTCAGAAACTGATCCGTGTCTGTGCTGGTCCCGTCCCTCACAGTGGAGCTCTCTCCTTGGCTGTGCTTACTCCAGTGTGGAGCTGCATCATGAAACAAGCAGAGCCAGAGTAGGCCCTTGGCTGAGGTCGGGGCGCCCATTGGGCGGTCATGGGAAACTGGCCAGCATCCCACGCAGTTTCAGTCTACCTCTGCTCTATTTTAGGAGTAAGCAAGCATATGTGTTCCTCCTGAGTGGAGTCCAGGCTTCCCCCAGCCCTTCTGTTAGTCCTACCAGCTCTAACCAGCCAAGGGGACTTGTCTTCATGGTGTTGGACCCCAGGGCCATGTGCGCAATCTGTTGCTCAAACCGTTCACTCTGTAGGGAGGTTCTCTGCCCATGTAATCCCCCTCCTCTTTTGAGTACCCTCCCTGTGGTGCAGGTCCCAACCTGATCACTTCTCTTCCCTTTCCCCATTCTTTGTGGTTCTTTCTTATAGCCTTGATTGTGTAAGAGTCTTTCTGCCAGTCTCCAGTTAGTTTTTACTGAAAATTGCTCCATGTACAGATGCATTTTTGTTGTGTTCCTGGGGAGAGGTTAATTCCGTGTCCTCCTACTCCACCATCTTGATCTATCTCCTTTGGGTTTGACAGTTTTGGTTTTAAAACAGCTATATGCATTTACCTTGTCTTATCTGTGTGATTTTTATTTAAACTTCCTAAACATATTATATACATTCTATACTTCTGGTATATCAATCAGATAAATAACATCATTCCTACAAAATGTTTAAGAATTTTAGGGGACAGAGATCAAGATGGCAAAATTGGAGGACGTGGACTCACCTCTTCCCACAAATGCATAAAAAAAGTATATCTACATGAGGAACAGTTCTCACAGAATACCTGCTGAAAGCTGGCAAAAACACTCATATAACCAAAATTGCAACAAAGATCATCACATAACTGAGTAGAACAAAAGAAAAGAAAAGGAAAGAAAAAGGAATCAGTACATGGCCTGCACCTCTGTGAGGGAGCTGTGAAAGAGAAAATGTTCCCTCACCCTCGGAACTCCCTTCATTGGCTAGAGGATTGGCCAAGACAGAAAGGGAGCTTCAGAGGCTCAGAAGAGAGTGCAGCACCTGGATTGCGGCAGCGATTGCGGCAGGCAGAACAGAGAGAGACCAGTGCAGAGGGTCTTGGCCACCTGCCTGCAGTCCCCAGCCTGAGATGTGCGTCTGCTGGTGTGTACGGGGGCTGGGAGCTGAAACTCGGGCTTCAGAGCACAGACTCAGGGAGGGAACTGGGGTTGGCTGCATGGAGACAACCTGAAGGGGCTGGAGTGTGGTCTGAGCTGCAATGGGGGCGTCCGCAGGACTGAGCCTAGGTCTGCTATAGGAGCCCGATTTTTAACACAAGTGCTGAAGGGAGGCGTGGACCCCAGACATAGCGGCCTCATTCTCGGTGTACTCACAGGAGGCATGGCTCCACCTCTGCGAGACCTCTACGGGAGCACACAGGCACCGGCGGGTTGCCCACACATGGAGAGGCTGAAATCTGAGCCATCTCCTAGTGGCTGTGCTGCCCCCGGATTTACGTGCTGCCAGCAGCTTTGTAAGCTCAGTGCTTGTGGGACATCTGAGCAGATTACTGGTGCCCCCGTGGCAGGGGCAGAGCCAGGGTTAGCAGCTGTGGGCTTTGCGGGAGTACGCATGTGGAGGCAGGGCTGGGGTATGGTCTGATTCTGTAGCTCCTGGCAGGGGGTCCAGGTGCATGACTGTGGCGGTCCTGGTACCTGACTTCAGCAGATCTGTGCCAACAAATCTGCACTGGTGGCTGTGTGAGCACAGTGCCTGAAGGACACCTGGGCTGATTGCCTGCATTCCCATGGTTGAAGTGGGGCCAGGGGCAGTGCCAACAACAGTGTACTTTGTGAGCCCACACAACTGGGGGTAGGCGACACCATAGAGTGCACTTCCTGGTGGACAGCTCCTGTGGAGGAATACCCAATGGTTCCTCTCCCAGCAGAAGTGTTCCAGTCCTGCCTGCCTCACACCACAGCTCAGAAATGGCTCTGGGGGCTTCTGCTCCAACAATCAGGGAGCAGACCCTGCACTCGACGGGGCTGTGACAGCCACAGAGCAAAGAGGAGGCCCCACTCAACATCCAGTGCAAGCTCTGGTCATCACAACACTGGTCACACCCCTTATCAAAGGGGTGATGGCCAGCACACACTGAGGAAAGACATGATGGGCATCCATACTGAAAACAACCCTTATACCAACAATATTAATTTGAACAGACTGATCGCTAGAAGTGAAATAGAATCTGTAATTTAAAAAACTCCCTGCAAAGAAAAGTCCAAGATCAGATGTCTTCACTGGGGAATTCTATCAAACATACAAAGAAGAACTTATACCAATTCTTCTCAAACTCTTCCAAAAGATTGAAAAGGGGTGAACACTTCCAAAGTCATTCTGTGAAGCTGCCATCACCCTGATATCAAAACAAGACAGGCAGTACCAAAAAAGAAAATTGTGGGCCAGTATTGATGAATATAGATGCAAAAATTCTCAACAAAATATTAGCAAACTGAATCCAGCAACGCATAAAAAAGATCATACACTACGACCAAGCTGGATTCATCCCAGGGTCACAAGGATATTTCAAATATGCAAATCAATCAATGTGATATACCACATCGACTAAAGAAAAGACAGAAAACACATGATCATCTCAATAGGTGCAGAAAAAACACTTGATAAATTCAACATCCATTCATGATAAAAACTTCAAATGGGTATGGAGGGAACTTATCTCATCATAATAAAAGCTATTTATGACAAACCCACAGCCAACATAATACTCAATGGTGAAAATGAAAGCCTTCCCACTAAAATCTGGAACAAGACAAGGATGCCCACTCACACTAGCTCTATTCAACATAGTATTGGAAGTCCTAGCTACAGCAGACAAACAAGGAAAAGAAATAAAAAGTATCCAAATTGGAAGGGAAGAGGTAAAATTGTCCTTATATACAGATAACATGATACTATATATAGAAAACCCTAAAGGTGCCACACAAAACTACTAGAACTGCTAAATGAATTCAGCAAGGTAGCAGGATACAAGATTAACATACAGAAATCTGTTGCATTCCATTACACTAGCAATGAAATATCAGAAAAAGAAAGTTAAAAAAAAGTCCAGTTTAAAATTGCATCAAAAAGTACTTAGGGGACTTCCCTGGTGGCACAGTGGTTAAGAATCCACCTGCCAATGCAGGCAACACAGGTTTGATCCCTGCTCCAGGAAGGTCCCACATGCCGTGGAGCAACTACTAAGCCTGTGCACCACAACTACTGAGCCCATGTGCTACAGCTACTGAAGCTGCACGCCTAGAGCCCATGCTCCACAACAAGAGAAGCCACAGCAATGAGAGGCCTGCACACCACAATGAAGAGTAGCCCCCTCACCGCAACTGGAGAAAGCCCGCACGCAGCAACAAATACCCAATGCAGCCAAAAATAAATAAATAAAATATATAAATGTATAAAAAAATACTTAGGAATAAACCTGACCAAGGAGGTGAAAGACTATAATGCTGAGAAGTATTAAACATTAATAAAGGAAATTGAAAATGATTCAAAGAAATAGGACGATATCCCATGCTCTTGGATTGGAAGAATTAATATAGTTAAAATGGCCATACTGACCAAAGCAATCTACAGATTTAATGTGATTCCTATCAAAGTAACTGTGACATTTTTCACAGAACTAGAACAAATTATTCTAAAATTTATATGGAGCCACGAAAGACCCAGAATTGCCAAAGCAATCCTGAGTAAAAAGAACAAAGCTGGAAGCATAACCCTTTCAGACTTCAGACAATACTACAAAGCTACAGTAGTCAAAAGAGCATAGTACTGGCACAAAAACAGACATATAGATCAATAGAACATAATAGAGAGCCCAGAAATGAACCCACATACCTAAGGTCAATTAATCTTTGACGAAGGAGGCAAGCATATCCAGTGGAGAAAAGACAGTCTCTTCAGCAAGTGGCATTGGCAAAGCTGGACAGCTGCATGTTAATCAGTGAAGTTAGAACATTCCCTCACATCCTACACAAAAATAAATTCAAAATGGCTTAAAGACATGACATCATAAAACTCCTAGAGAGAACATAGGCAAAACATTCTCTGACATAAATCATAGCAATGTTTTCTTAGGTTAGTCCCCCAAGGCAATAGAAATAAAAGCAAAGATAAACAAATGGGACCTAATCAAACTTATAAGCTTTTGCACAGCAAAGAAAACCATAAACAAAATGAAAAGACAACCTACAGACTGGGAAGGAATATTTGCAAACGATGCAACCAACAGGGCTTAATTTCCAGAATATACAAACAGCTCATACAAGTCAACAACAAAAAACAAACAACCCAATCAATAAATAGGCAGAAAACCTAAACAGATATTTCTTCAAAGAAGACATACAGATGGCCAATAGGCACATGAAAAAATGTTCAACATGGCTAATTATTAGAGAAGTTCAAATCAAGATCACAATGAGGTTTAACTTCACACCAGTCAGAATGGCTATTATTAAAAGTCTACAGTTATGCTGGAGAGGGTGTGGAGAAAAAGGAACCCTCCTACACTGTTGGTGGGAATGTAAATTGGTGCAACCACTATGGAAAACAGTATGGAGGTTCCTTAAAAACTAAAAATAGAGTTGCTGTATGATCCTGCAATACCACTCCTGGGTACATATCCAGAGAAAATTCTAATTCTAAAAGATACATGCACCCCAGTGTTCATAGCAGCATTATTTACAATAGCCAAGACATGGAAGTAACCTAAATGTCCATTGACAGATGAATGGATAAGGAAGATGTGGTATATATACACGATGGAATGCTACTCAGCTATAAAAAAAATGAAATAATGCCATTTGTAGCAACATGGATGGACCTACAGATTATCATATTAAGTGAAGTAAGTCAAACGGAGAAAGACAAATATCCTATGATATCACTTATTTGTGGAATCTAAAATATGATACAAATAAACTTACTTACAAAATGGAAACAGACTCACAGACACAGAAAAATTTATGTTTACCAAAGGGTAACAGGGGAGGAATAAATTAGAAGTTTGAGATTAGCTGATACAAACTACTCTGTATAAAATAAACTGTATAGTACCAGGAACTGTACTTAATATCCTGTAATAAAGCATAATGGAAAAGAATAGGAGAAAGAAATACATATGTATAACTGAATCTCTTTGCTGTACACCAGAAACTAATACAACATTGTAAGTCAACTATACTTCAATAAAAAAGAATTTTAGAAAAATATATTCTTTAAATTAAATACTAATTTCAATGATTTTTATATCAATAGTAATTATCTTCTGGATGCAACAGCTGAAAATATAATTTTTCAGGATTTTAGTTATTTTTAAAATATCAGATTTATATTTTCTTGTCATTAATTGATAGTTCTTCAGACTTGAATAATTTCTAAGCAAGATAAAATACTGAAAAATTGGTCATCATGCATGGTTTTACTATATATATATGTACATTGTTTTAATATATAATGCATATTTAATATAATATATGTGTATTTTACATATATAATATATATTCCTGTGTTTTTTAATTTGATATGTTATAGAGTTGCTGTACCTTTGTGTGAGAATACTGTGATATGCCATTCAGATCTTCTTTTAGGAATAAAATGTTTATTCATCTAGGAGCAGAGAGTGCTAATAAAAGAAGACCCTTATCCCATTTGGAGGAGTGCCCCAGTTAAAGAAACCTGACTTGCCCTTGGTCACATCTTCCAGAGGCAGCTTATATTCAATGACTAATCAAACATGGGCGTAAGAAGGTCCCTTTTATCAATTTGGACATCTCTCAATGGCTATCCCAGTCCTGAGATGTGTGGTCACCTGTGGCCTTCGTAATACTTGCATCCCAGCTCTACTTCTCCCCCTGCTCAGTACTGCTTCCTTCCCCCTATTTCCACAGGTCTTGATCCTAAAAGCACTCCTTGATAATTGTTGTGCATGCTCATCTCCATTTCACATTCTCATATTCTTTTCCTTTATGCATTGTTACAGGATATTGAATATAGTTCCCTGTACTATACAGTAAGACCTTGTTGTTTATTTTACATAGAGTAGTTTGTATCTGCTAACCTCCAGCTTCTAATCTATTCCTCCCCCACCCCCTTTCCCCTTTGGTCACCATAAATTTGTTTTCTATGTCTGCTTCTGGGGAATCCAGACTAGGGCACTTCGGGTCTATCTATATACCTACCTACTTGTTATCTTTATCTTCATTATCTATCGATCTATCGATCTAGCTATCCATCCATCCACTCTAAGAAAGTGTAAAAAGGATGTGTGCACTTACAAAATTCTTGATACACCAAATGCTTGTAACAGTTCTCATTACCTATTCTCTAGTTCTCTGAAATAAAAATCAGTTATTTCCTTACAAGTTGTAATGTGCATGAGTGATTACGGGTCTGTGAGCAATAGTGCCAAATTTTTTGACTGTATATTTAAGATTATGAGATGTGTTTTTGTTTATCAAGAAAAAATATGAGCTAATTGGTCTTATAGAAACATGTGCTGATGTAGAACAGGCTGTACCTCGGTAAATCTTGAGAATGTAACAGAGAATTTTACCGAGGAAACTGTAGTCAGTGATGTGAGGATGATACTTGGCAGAAACTTCTGAAAACAGTGTAGACAGAATTCTTTGGCACCTAAGCAACAATTCAGGAAGGATGACCAATGTTAATTACAACTAAACAAACCTTTCTTATTTACCAGTCTCTGTCAAAGGAGGGCTATTGAGCAGTATTTATTTTTCAAAAGACAGAAAATAGATGCAGTTGGCCGAGGCTCCAACTCTGATTTATTTATTACCCTTTTGCACATATCATATAAATTCAGAACTTTATGACTATCACCATTTTTATTGGAATCACTAGCAGTAGCTTTATAATTTCTATTAACCCAAGTTTCTTCATGACATGATCTCTGTTTATCACTGGTGCTTCATCTCTTGTGCTCTTCTTTCTGTCACACCCTGCCACCAACCCCACAAACCACCAACGTCACTTCTGTTGGTAAAATACTCTGTGCTCTTGCTTCAATACAGTCAAGTGGTTAAGAGGGTAGACCCTGCATTCGGTCCAGCCCTACATGTTTTCTGCCACTTCCAAACTGTGTGTCTACAGTAAGTTACTTTCCCACCTTGTGCCTCAGTTTCCTCAACTGAGAACAATGTTAGTACCTCACTTGGATGTGGAAAGGTTAAGTGGAGAGTGCTTGGTTCATAGTAGCTTACATACTGTTTGGTGCTGTGCTATTTGGTAGAAATTACATATTCTTGTTTAGGGGCTGTTCTGTTCCGTTTTGCTCTCCAAACCTATTACTGTGATTGGGAGTATAGTAAATGTGTGTGCTTAAACATTTCAAGTTCTCCTTTATGAATATGTATGATATGTATGAATATGTATGATAAAAGGATTCATTTTGATAGAGTACTTGCACATGTAGATTACTGCGTAACTGTTGAGAAATTAATGAAAATTTTATTTAAAATGTTCCTGTTGCCTGGAGACAACACAGATGCTTGAAAGTATCTCTACAAATTTTGCATTGAACAACTGAGGTTTATGTGTGGATTTGTTTTCTTCCCATAAAAAAAATTAGATGTGTAGAAGGCCCCAAGAAAAGTCTCTTTCCTTTTACCTTGACTGGTTCACTACAGGGAGAACATTCTGGAATTCTCTGGTAATCAGGCTTAGGTGTGATTCAAGAAGAGGGGCTGACCTGTGTGAGGAGACTGAAATGCTAGTTCACATTCAGTTCCTCACTCTGGCTGTTATTACCACTAACGGAATTGCTGTGTGCCCAGCCCAGCTGCTGTGTCCGTATCTCTCACAAACTGCAGAAAGGCTGCAGGAAGTCTTTAGAAAAGTAGATATTTGTTTTTCCAGGGATTAATGGCACCCTTCTTTGTCTAAGTAATGGATCTTACATGGTATATTTTAAACTTACTGAGCATTACTTAATTCCTATGATGCATGCCAACAATGTGATTAAAGCTGATTTGCACTAGATCATTTGTCAGATTACTTGGTTACCAGTTAGCCTTCCCAGGTACAAATTTCCACTTCTAAGCACTAAAAATAGCATCTTTACAGAATCCTCAAAAATGCACACTGTAAACCAGTTGCCACATCCAAAAATGAAATTATTCAAGTATTTTATTTGCAACTGAATGTTTGACCGTTGTGGGAAATAGCAACGTAACAAATATGGGGAAATGTTTCGGACGTAATTTTTGCTCTTTTGACACTTAATTT
Source organism: Stenella coeruleoalba (assembly GCF_951394435.1). Lineage (NCBI taxonomy): Eukaryota > Metazoa > Chordata > Mammalia > Artiodactyla > Delphinidae > Stenella > Stenella coeruleoalba. Next base: position 91,094,820 of record NC_137150.1, read on the forward strand.
GCTGTCATACATTGACTTCAAAACCCTCAGAATCCCAGAGCATTCCCTTCATTTGTTTGTTTTCCTTGATTCCATGTTAGCTTTCCCTGACTTCCCACAGACACTGCATTCTATTCACTTTTCTTCACATCTAAATTTTTATTTTCCTAATTCCTGTGGGAAAAAGTGAACAAACCAACATAGCATGCATCAGTTAACCAAAAGACCACCCAAATGTGATTATATATACCTATAAATATATAAAGCCCAAGACTAGCGTTTGTTTTTTTCTGCTCACTCAGCAAATCAGTCAATATATCCTCATATTGATTATTTTCTTGTCATTCTTTCTCTACTGTCTTGGTCTGGGCCTCATCGTTCCCTGCCCATGTTATTGCAATAGCTTTGTAACAGGTCCCTCCGTCTCTGGTTTATCCCCTCACTAGGTTCTTCTATTCAGCATGGCCAGTATAATTCTCCACTTTCATCATGTCATTTTTTTGCTTAAAACCTGACAATGCCTATTATTTATTTATCATAATGAAACTTTTCAACCCTTCTAACTTAAAGTCAGATACTGAGTTCTGGCCAGCAGAGTGTGGCCAGAGTGCCCATCTCCATGCCTGGACCACAAGACCTTCCACACTACATGCTTCCTCTCTTCCATCATCTGTTGACTGAATGTAGGCAATCCAGTGGAGAACTTGGAGATGATAGGGGATGGAAGAACCAATAAAAGAGTAGGGTCTTTGAATAACTTCATGGTGCAGAGCTTCTTGCCCCCAAATCTCACTCTTGCCATTGGACTCTTATGTAAACCAGAAAGAAAATTCCATTGTGTGAAGACAGTGAAGTTGTTTGGGGTATTTGTTGAAGCAGGTTATCCTAATATGTATCAATTTTGCAATAACAGTGTTATCAGTGCAAATCAAGATTAATGAACTTGCTGGGAGGTTATTATTTGGATTTGGGACTTTTTGTGCCCAGTTTTTTCATTAGTTCCTTCTATATGGCTTTTGAATATAATTGTCTTTTTACTTTTATAATTCTTAAGCAAGTAATTTTTAATACTGTTTTAGAGCATTCGAAAATGTCTATTCATTTGTTCATTCGTTCATGGATGCAACAAACATTTATTTAGCATCTATTTTGTCCTAGGAACAAAGAAGAAGAGAAAAAAAGTTATCTTCAATATGCTTTTAAAAAGTTAATGGTATATTACAGTCTTATCCTGAGCCCATTTACTACTTAATTTTTACACTCAGTGTAAAACCTCAACATTACCACTCTTCTCAGGGTTCCAAGGGATTAGAATCATTTTCAGTTCTTATCTGAGACACTCAGAATTGTTCTGTTGCCTGATTCTTCCTAGGGTTTGATGGTAATGGAAGAGTTTTTGTTTGTTTGTTTTTCATTATTCCTTCTGAAGGAAAAATTCTCTTTTACTGAATTCCCACCCTTGTACAAAATCAGTATAGGTTTTCTTTTGCAAGCACCCATTACTTTAGGCATTCCTTTTCATGGCTTGAGAACTTTGATGGCAATACCTTAGTAAAGAAAGCACCTCCCATCACTCCTAGAAGCTGAGTTTTTGTTGGGTAACTAGGTCTAGGGACAGAAGAAGGAAATCACATCTTCTGACATGGTCCAGGACTGAAAGAGTGTGTCATTCTTGGCCAATTCTTTTTCAACCATTCTTCTCTCTGCCATCTGATAAAGTCTATCTTGTATCTGAGGGCTTAAAAATGACATTTACTAGCTCCCCACTATGGAATTCACGTTTTGGACAAGTACAGGGATGTCAAGAGGGTCTTGACACTTTATTTCAAAATCTTGTTTTGCTTCCCAATAGCACCAGTGGCTTATTCTTTGCATTTCCTGCTATAGGAAAATATATATGCCAAGAGCTTTAGATTTGACTCCTGGGTTACTTAAAATGCCGAATTAACAGGTGAGCTTGGTCAATGCCATTCTCAGGTGTGTGTAAGAGCGTTAAACAATCCCTGATAATATCTTTCATAACCTTTCTGAGTGAGTAGAGGTTGAGGCATGTCAAGAAAGGTCAAGAAAGGGGAGAGGGAGGTTAAAAAGAAGCCTGATATTTGGTTTCTGAGCCTGGCTCTGGAACCAGATCTAACATATATACACTACCAAACATAAAATAGATAGCTAGTGGGAAGCAGCCACATAGCACAGGGAGATCAGCTCGGTGCTTTGTGACCACCTAGAGGGGTGGCATAGGGAGGGAGGGAGGGAGGGAGATGCCAGAGGGAAGAGATATGGGAACATATGTATGTGTATAACTGATTCACTTTGTTATAAAGCAGAAACTAACACACCATTGTAAAGCAATTATACTCCAATAAAGATGTTAAAAAACAGAACAAAAACAAAAATAAAAGCTCTAGGGACCAGTGCCAGCAACCGTAGAGACCATGCTGCTAACCTTCTTTGTTTTTCCTATACATTAGTGGGCTCAATAAAATGATGACACTTCACGTTGTATTGTCATTGCCTGTCATTGTCATTTGTTTGTCTTCCATGTTTGAAGGAAAGGACCATGTGTTACCTTTGAATCTTGAAACAAACACATTCAATAAAGTTTTGGTGGCTAAGGGAGTGAATAAGTGAAGTGACCTCTACATTTGACCATCATTGTAGTATAACAGGATGATGTAATTGAACTATAGACTTGATCACGTATGAATCCTGTGCTCCCATTTAGGCTTTTTACAGAATAAGGGTGGAAAAGGAAGAAATTAGTAGCAAGAAAGAGGAATGAAGGGCAGGGTAGTGTAGATGGGGAGGAATGGGTGAAAGTTAATCATTAGAGAACAGAAGAGATTGAAAGGTGAGAGGAAATAAGATTTATAGATGGAGATAGAGAGAGAGCTATGGAAGAGATGAACATGTTGGTGGAATCAGCCAGTAAGCATCCAGGATTATAGTCAAGTAGTTCTCTGACCCACCAAACAGCATGTTGGGAAGATGGAGTACAGTAAACCATGGAGTTTCTCAGAGGGAAGCTGTTGCATAGATAAGAGAGTCCGATTATTCCATATTATTATTTTCCTTTCATGTTGGGAGGATGTACCAGTAACAGTTGGAGTCTCCTTTCAGCCAAATAGCTCCCATATGCTACATAATTCTGCTGCTGATTAAAATCCTATGGAAGATTCAGGCTGTATCTGGAACAATAGCAGGCTGAATTCGATTTATCAGCCTTCAGGGGAAGAAAAGATAATCAAATTTCCCCCTTCAGCAACTTTGGGACCATGCCATTTGCAGAGATGACAATGGATGTGAGTTGTACACTTTCTGTTTGTACACCTGCTTCCTGTTAATCACAAGTTCCTGGCATTTTGTGATATATTTTTCCCTATTGATATCTTATGGGCTTTGTCATTTAAAGGCAAGGGCATTTCTGTAAAAACTGTTACTGAAACATGTATGAAAAATTAGGGAGACCAGTAGGGAGACAGAGTTGTGGATGATGTGAAGAAAAACAGTCTTTAGTCAGAGAAATCTGGGTTTCAGTATGCTTTTTAACGTTTTAGTATGTGACCTGGACAAGTGATTTAAGTCCTCTGAACTTTGATTCCCTTATCTGTAAAATGGGGATAATGATATTTACATCAGATGATTATTTTATGGATTAAATTACATAATTTATGTTTGGCTGTGCATTCTGGAAAAATCTAGGTAGTGAGAATTGCAAAGAACTCTCGGCTCGAAAACACCATTCAAACCCCGGCCCTCAGAGACTTGGCCAAACTTTAACATGGCTTCTAGCAGCCTAAGACCTCGTGTCCCTGAGACAACGAGCCCCCTTTGGAGTTCTTGTTTTGAAAAGCTCAGGGATGTCAGAAGAATTTACTGTTTGTTCTAGCCAACACCAGGTCTCTTCTTAGAGCATCTACTAAGAAAGTCTTGCAATTGTGAATCCTTCCTCTGAACCTTTAAGATGTAGATGTATCTTCCATAACTCAGAAGTGTCTTTCTCAAGGACCTGAAAAACATTCCTTTGAAATGTAATAATCAGGAAGGCCAGGGGCTCTATCTCCTACACTCTGGGAAGATAGGATCCTAACTTTAAGAATTGCCAGGTAGCAGAGTCAGCTGGCTGGCCTAATCATGTTTACACCGATCAGCCCTTGGTAATTTTGAGTCCCTGCTCGCTTCCCTTTTCTACACCGTCATTCTGCCTTTAAAATCCCAGTCACCACTGTGCAAATCAGAATGGAGCTCAGCTCTTTCCCCTACTGTCAGTATTTACTGAATAAAATCTGTTATCACTCTAACTAATGTCTGGCTTTGTTTCTCTTTGGACATAAAAGCTGGCTTTGTGGTAACACCTACCAAACCTCTGCCCCCAGGTCTCTTTTAATGGGATGTGTGTGTGTGTGTGTGTGTGTGTGTGTGTGTGTGTGTGTGTGTGTGTGTGTGTGTGTGTGTGTGTGTGTGTGTGTGTGTGTGTGTGTGTTTTCCGAAGGAGAGAGTGAAGTTCAGTCTTGTCAGGAAAGGTCATGGGAAGAAATTGGGAAAATGTGAGAAGGCTGTTGTGTGTTTCCTGACTGTCTCTGGGGAATAGGCTTGAGGGTTAGTTTCTTCTCATACATTTTTCAAAGGCCAGAAATATAACTTAAACAGCTTTCATTATTTTAGCTTAAACCAAAATGGAATTTAAGGTGGATCCAGCTTAGGGCGAGGTGGGATGCAGATATTTAAAGGATGAAATTAGGGCTCTATTTCTTCCTCTAGATTATGCTGTTCAGTAAAATGCTCTGTGTTTACAGAAATGTTTTATATCTAAACTGTCCAATATGATAGCCTCTGTGACTATTAAGCACTTGAAGTGTGGCTAATAGCAACTGAGGAAATGAATGTGTTAACTTAATTTTAATGACTTCAAGTGTAAAGCCACATGTGGCCGGTGGCTGCTCTGGTGTAGGGCACAGCTCTAAATCATGCTCTGCTTGCCTCTTCTTGGCTTTATTCTCAGGCTGTCTCCATGTGGTGTCAGTGGCTCCTGGAAACTGCAGAATTAGTTGGTCCTCAAATAATACGACCTCACAGAAGGAGAGAAAACCATCTCTTCTTCAGCAGCCTTATCCATCCCTGAGAAGGATTCGAATTGGCCTTGTTGAGGTAAGTCATGATGTGCAGGAGGGTGGACACTCATGGTCCACCCTGAGTCACATCCTGTTGTGGGCCATTCAGTTCACTGTCTTCCAGAATTGCTTCGAGTTTGAGAGAAATAGTTATCAAGTAGTGGTTAAAGCAAAAGTAGACCAACTTTTTGAGACAGGGCAAAAGTAGTGGTACCTTGTGGCCTTGGTGACAGAGTGCTGCACGTTGTTGAGGAATGGAGCATTTCTTCTTCATCACAGAGAGGATTTGGCACCTGAAGTCCTGGTCAGACAGCAGCAGAAACCGTACAATTTATAAAGCAGTGTCGTCAAAACAACGACAGCAGCATCCAATACACATTCAAGGAATCTTATGTACAGAGAGCAATAAAAAGGTAGGAGAGTAAAACACAGTAAGAGCATGACAGGTGTTATGTGGCCCCTGCTTCATGAGCACATGACAAACACTCTTCAGGAATGCTCAGAACACTAGAGGGGATCTGATAGGCATCCGGAATACCTGTGAGTAAAGGTGGGAGTTAAATACAGGAAATAAGGCTTTACTATTAATGTGACAATAGCTGTGTTCAAGGGCTGGTAATGCTGAAGTATTTGAATTACATATTTAAGCACTTGGAACTATTAGGTGCTCAAATTTTACCTGCCAGTACCAGTGTATGCACGTACACAAACACAGCCTACATTCATTCCTCCTTGAATAAGTACACAGTTTTTCTGTGCTTTATCGAAGTTGGTGGTATGAAGAGACATGCTAGAGTTAACTTCAGGATTTAGCATATCCTTTAGAACTCTGAGGGTTCATTTTCTGAAACCATAAGAGTTAGAAAAATCCAGTGTTGAGAATGTTGGAAGCAAATCTATAGACCAGGACTAACATTCAGCATTGTACAACATATAGCCATATCTTCTATTAAAATATAAAATGATTTTGGATGGACCTGTTATATATAGCAACTTTCCTGAGTCTCTCAAGTTTCCTCCTACCCCTTATTGCTTAAGGCACTTCTGCCTCTTGCCACAATCCAGCAATGGAAGGGTTGAGTCTCAACACGGGCAGGGGCCTCCGGGACCAAGGCACTCTAAACCAGCTTATGTTCACATTTGTTAGTGGTCTTGCCATTCATTTTCTCTAAAATCCCAATTGCTAAGCACCATCTTTGGCTCCTCAGGAAAACCCACAATGACCATTCATGTTCCACTAGCGTTTTATTTTGCTTGTGTTTATTCATCCACCTAAGTTGTTACTGATTTGCTGATTACATAACTTTTACATCCTCTTGTGATCAAACAGTAATGGAAATTTTAGGATATGTTGCCTCGTTTTTGGGAAGCTATAAAGTCTTTGCTTTATATCAGATGAATATATTAAGAAAAAGGTGTTAAAATTTGATTTTGTAATGATAGAACGCACAGAATCTGAAAAGAAATGTTGCAAGTATGCCAGGAGACTAAGTCTTTTCTAAAGAAAACTGCCATTGGTAGCTGTAAGTTAGATAGTCATGATTAAAGATTTATGAGTGCATAGGGGGCACAAGCAACTGGGACGAAAACTGTGATCCATAGGCGCCATCACTTCCAATATAATCGCCTCAAGTCCTTGCCTTACAGGTGAACACGTGGTTCACCGGTAGAGAAATCTGTGTCCTGACTGGCTGAGGGTGCTCATTTTCTGTCAGGAATTCATATGCCAATGGTTTGGGCTTTCCTTCAGGAAATGAATATTCACCTTCTTTACCACAAAACCAATTTCTCTCCATGGTTTTATCTTTATGATATATAAATCGGTATCTTGTCAAATACACACACACACACACACTTTGCATTCTAGTTATTGGCATACATAGGTTGATTTAGTTAGGTTATGATAAAATTGTTTATGGAGATTTCTGTGGAGGCTAAGTGATTGAAAATTTGGGAAAAAGCTGTGGCCTTAATTCAAGGCAGTTTGGATCAATAATTCTGAAGGCAAAACTGTAGCTATTAATAAGCCTAAAACCTTGAGGGAAACAGAATTTTTCAGCTTTAGGCCATAGGGAATAAGGACACATTGTTCTGCAGTGTTTTTATGGTTTAAATTTTTGAGAGCTTCTGCAGTATAAGTCTCAACTCTTTTGCCGGGTGATAAACTCATCATGCTAGACATGAAGCAGTGAGTTCAGATAGGATTTGACTTCTTTAAACCATTTTCCCTTTTTGCTCAAATATGGATCAAAACCTAGAGAGGTGACTCTTGTTTCCTCTGCCTCATTACCCTAAAACTGTGAAGAAACTTCTGAGTTTGTAAATTCCAAATGTGAATATCTCAGAGGTCAAATTTCTCTAACTCAAAATCATGTCACAGAACAATAATACATGAGCCAGCAACTCAGATCTATGTTTCTTTAGTTAGATTTGTTTACTGAGGAACATTATGGCAACGGCTATGACTTCTGAAAGTCCAACCTCAGCATTTGAGAGCATTTAATATTTAATCAAGTGGCAGAGCAGCAAACTCATTTTGAGTAAGATATTAAAAAGAAGAAAGAAATGTCATATGTCATCAGCTGGAATAATTTAACTTGCAAATCAGATGTTGGCAAGAGCTGGTTGACAGCAGATGGCTCAACTCTTCTGTGTTTGACTCCAAACCTATCCTTTCCCATTTTGCATTGGAAATCTAATTAAAAGCCTTTTTATCACCATCAGATTAATTATAAACATGCCTTTTTATCTGGTAGGAAATTGACCTGTGCTTAACAAATTTCCCCCAAAACCCTCTATTTTCCAAGATTTTCAAGAAGAATTTTTTTCCAAGCTTATTTATTCAGACTAAATGCACCTAATCTTTATAGGTTAAATCCCATGAGCTACTACTTAGGCCAAATATGAGTTACTTATTTACTATTTAGGACATAAACTGATATTAACTTAAGAGTACTTGCTAATTTAATTTCTTTACTTCTAGTTAATTTGATGAAATTCATTGAAAGACAACTTTCTTCCAAGTAAATAATTTGCCATGGCAAACAGAATCTTATAAAGCTTAATTTTAAAGTCTTTTATCATATGGTGGTGCAATTAATATCAGAAAAAAGGACGTGTTTCATTAACTTGTCTGTCACTCCATGAGTTTATGATGTGAGAACTGACACTTCTGTGCCATCTGTTTGTATATGACCATAATAGAAGCCGTACATGCCAGCGGACTGAAGTATTTTCATAGAGTAAATCCACAGGTATGGGCTCAACATTTCAATAAGTGTTAGATTATTCCCCACACATAATTTTGTCATTATTAGACTAATTCTTGTAGTAATGCATAAATTTTGAAAAAGCTAGTGCTATAAAAATGGGCAGGAATGAGTATATTTCCTCAATATACAAAGGAACTGTGTATTTCAGTGGTTAAAATAAAAGAGAGAAAGTGATGATCTGGCTTTTACTTAGGATGTAGAAAGCTGGAAAGAGCATCATTACTACCCTTACAATGAAAAAGAGAGATAATCTGCAAATTAATAGTTGTCCTTGAATTTATCAGAGAGCTGAGGTTGTAGAGCAGTCAACTAACTCAAAATCTAAAGAAAAACATTCTTCTGGAAGGAGAAGCAAAATATGAGCAATTTCTTTCCTGGGGTAAATGCTAAACCCCACGCAAGCTGTTCATGAGAATTCAGCTAAAATTTCTGACGAGTTACTTCAGACTGTGGACCGGCATGAGTGTATAGACTCTCTTGGGAGCTGCAGTCACAAGGAGAAATTGCCCATATGTACACGATCTTCTCCACAGACTATGTATGTACTTATAAGAGAGATTAGGGGCTGGGTTGGAGACCTGAGAAAGCCTCTGTTTTGGTGAAGGTATGGGAGAGGAGAACAACAGCTCTTGTGGAAAAGGTGTAAAGCCTCACCTAGAACCTTCTCTCTTACCTTCTTTATGGGGTAAAAGCTTAAGCTGATGTGGGAAGGACAGCAGATATTGTCACCCTCAGGCCAGAAGTGAACATGCATTGCAATTAGGTGAAGGAAATAACAAAACACCATCTGCCCTTAGGGGAGGGACAGAAAAACACCCTGAGCCTAGACCACTTAGAGCTCTACCTTTGGGGGAGGAGTATGACCACAAAAAAGGCCTCATATCCAAGATCTGGACACACAGTGCCTTCCTCAGATTGAGGTTGAACCAGAACAACAGAAAATGATTCCCTGTTCCCCCTCTTCCATTCTTCTTTATCAGGCTGGCAAGTGACCCATAGCAGTTGTCATATGTATAATGCTGGGAGAAGGGCAAAGTGAAGAGAGAGATCTTTTCTCAGGCACAAAGGAAAAACCTAAAACTGAGAGGCGAGCAGCCCTTGAGAAAAAATCTTCTGAAAAAGTATTCCTCACTCTAAGTACAAGTTAAAACAAGAGAATTTTGTGGTGCCCTGAGGGTAACCATAGAAGCCAAAATAACAACAACAACAAAAAAAGACTCAGCTCAATTCCTGACTAGACTGACACAAACTCTTATAATCCAAAGAGAAAAAGCATGCCTATTTCCAGGCATAAATACTATTTACAGTCATCTCTACTCTTCCACACAAGATATTCAGCTTTCAGCTAAAATGCAGGGCATACAAAGAAGCAAGGGGGAAAAAAAGCAACAATACACTGTCAAGAGACAAAACAATCAACAGAACCAGATCAAATATGATTCATATTTTAGATTTAAAATAGCTGAATAATGTGACAAAGATTCTGGAGGAAAAAGTGGACAATATGCATGAATAGATATGGAATCTCAGCTGAGAGATGGAAACTATGATAAAGAACCAAATGGAAATGGAAGAAATTAAAAGCATGGTTATCGAAGAGATGAATGCCTTTGATGAATTTATCAGTACAATCAATACAGTTAAAAAAAAAAAAAAAAAAAGAAACAGTAAAGTTGGAGATAGGTCAAGGGAAGTTTTCCAAACTGACAAGCATGAAACAAAAAACCATAACGGTTCTTCTAAGACCTAAGGGACAATAGTAAATGGTATAAAATAAATGGAATTGGAATCATAGAGAAGAGAGACTGAGCAGAAGAAATGTTTGAATAGATAATGACCAAGAATTTTTCAAAAGCAGTAAATTATAAGAACTATAGATCTATGAAGCTCAGAGAATACCATACTTCCAAACACACCTAGAAACATAACTGTTCAAACTTCTGGAACCTGAAGATAAAGAGAAAATCTTGAAGGCTGCCAGATAAAAAGTGTACATTGTATACAAAGAAACAAAAATAAGGATTGGAACAGACTTCTTATCATGAACTATGAAATCTAGAGACAAGGGAGTAACATCTTAAAGTGCTGGAACAACAACAACAAAACCTGTCAGCCCAGATTTCATACTCAAAGAAAATATTTTATAGACTTGAAGGAGAAATAAATACTTGCAGAAAAAAACAAGAACTGAGAGAATTCCTTACAAGCATATCTATTATTTATTCCTTAAAGGAAGTTCTTCAAAAATAAGGACTAAGATACCAGACAATAACTAGGATCTACACAAAGAAAGAGTGCTGGAAATGGCATTCATGAAGGAAAATTTAAAATTTAGTTTTCTTATTTTGAATTTCTGTAAAGATAGCTATGAAAAGCAAACATTATATCAAAGTATTACATGTTTATGGTATATATAAAGTAAAATGCATGCCAATAATAGCACAAAGGATAGGAAAGGAATTTAAATTACAATGTTATAAGTTCCTTATAGTGCATGATTAATTAAATGTGAATATTGTAAACTCTACGGCAGTCATTAGGATGTGTAAAACTTTTAAATAATAACCCCAAATTGGAGATGTTAGTAGATTTAAAACCAATCATTTAAATAATTACATTAAATTTAAACTGTGAAAATATACCAAATAAAAATTAGAGATTTTCAGATTGGATAAAAAAGTAGCACCCAACTGTGTCCTGACAACAAGATCTATTTTAAATATAATGAAATAGATTAAAGTAAAAATATGAAAATAATATAGTGTGGAACCATTAATCAAAAGAAAACTAAAGTGTCTATATTAATGTCAGACAAAGTGGACTTCAGAATAAGGAATAGTACTAGGACAGTATTCATAGTGATAAAAGGGACAATTCAATAAAAGAATAGTAATCTTAAATATGTATGCACCTAACAACAGAGCTTAAAGTATATGAAATAAAACAGACAGAACTGATAAGAAAAATAAATCTACAAGTAGAGTTAGAGACTTCAACTTTAAGTATTAGATTAAACAAATAGAAAGTTGGTAAGGAAACAGAGGATTTCAACAACACTATTTACCAAATGGATCTGTTAGATACATAAAAAACACTTCAAATCACAGCAGTAGAATATATGTTTTTCTCAAGAGCATATGGAACTTTCACCAAGATAAATATTATTCAAGATAGACCAATAAAGAATCAAAATCATTTAAGGTTTGGTCTCAAATCAAATGGGATTTAAACTAGAAACCAGCAACAGTAAGATATCTGAAAGATTTCCAAATATTTGAAAATAAACACTTCAAAATAGCCCACGGTTCAAAGAGAATGTCACAAGGGAAATTCAAGCATGTTTTGAATCAAATGAAAATAAAAGTTCTATGTGTCAAAATTTGTGGGATGTAGCTAAAGAAGTTTAGAGTTAAATTTATAGCTTTTAATGCTTTTTATTTGAAAAGCAAAATTTTATCTTTTTAATTTATTTTTAAAATTAATTAATATTTATTGGAGTACAGTTGCTTTACAAGGATTTTTTTCCTATTATAGATTGTTTATTATTTGTCGACAACATTTATGAAGACCATTATAAAATTTTGTTGAAATACAGTAAGGAAGATCTAAATACATGGTGAGCTATAACTTGTTCATGGATAGGAAGAGTTAGTATCATTAAGATGTTAATTCCTCCAAAATGGTCCTATGGATTACATGTAATTTCATCCAGACTCCCTATGGGGATTTTCATGGAATTGGACAAGTGAATTCTACATTTATATGGAAATGCAAAGAGCTAAGATGATCCTGAACAAAAGCAAAACAGAACTTTCCCTACCAGACATCATGATGTAGTCACAAAATGGAATAGTATACAGCAAAGAAAATGAACAAACCACAGATAATATGCATCAATATGCATGAATCTCAAAAAATATTAACATTGAGCCAAAACAAAAAAAGCCACAGATACGTAAAATATTCCAGTTTACACATTTAGAAAACAGGCAAGTGGAGCTATATTTCTTAGGGATACATACACATGAGATGAAACAATGAGGAAAAGCACAGGGATTATTAATAAAATCCAGAGAAATAGCTACAAGGGACTGATAATAATTAATTAAGTTAGGTGGTGAATACACAGGTGTTCATTTTATTATTCAAAGTGTCTTCTTAGACATTATTCTCTTTGTGTATATTTTATAATAAAACAGTTTAAAAGATGGAATGCTCAGAAAATAGTGAGTCATGTTGAAACCCTAAACAAAGAATGTATTAAATTTTGCCATGCTTTTTTAGAATAGTTTAACAAAACAACCGTAACTGAAAGGGAACAGGAGGGGTCCCTCAAAAGTAATGTGGTCCAAAGTTTAAAACTCCAATTTTTTTAACATCTTTATTGGAGTATAATTGCTTTACAATGTTGTGTTAGTTTCTGCTGTATAACAGTGAGTCAGCTATATGTATACCTATATCCCCATATTCCCTCCCTCTTGCGCCTCCCTCCCACCCTCCCTATCCCACCCCTCTAGGTGGTCACAAAGCACCCAGCTGATCTCCCTGTGCTATGCAGCTGCTTCCCGCTAGCTATCTATTTTACATTTGGTAGTGTATACATGTCAGTGCTACTTTCTCACTTCATCCCAGCTTACCCTTCCCTCTCCCTGTGTCCTCAAGTCCATTCTCTACCTCTGCATCTTTATTACTGCCCTGCAACTAGGTTGATCAGAACTATTTTTTTTTTTTTTTAGATTCCATGTATATGTTTAGCATACGGTATTTGTTTTTCTCTTTCTGACTTACTTCACTCTGTACGACAGACTCTAGGTCCATCCACCTCACTACAAATAACTCAATTTTGTTTCTTTTTATGTCTGAGTAATATTCCATTGTATATATGGGCCACATCTTTTTTATCCATTCATCTGTCAATGGACACTTAGGTTGCTGAAAAGCAAAGTTTTAAATCAACAATTTAAGATTCCACTTCAGGAGACTAGAAAAAAAAAAAAGAGAAAATTAAGCCCAAAGCAAATATCATAGAAGAAATAATAACAGAGCAGAAGGCAATGAAATTAAAAACAGAAACATATGAGAGAAAAGCATAGTAAGCAAAAGCCAGTTTCTTGAAAATGACAGTAAAATTGATGAACCTTTAGTCAGGTTAACCAAGTAAAATGAGAGACAACACAAATTGTAAATATTGGAATGAAAAGGGGTACGTTACCCCAAACCTTGTAGACATTAAAAGAATAAGCAGAGACTACTGTAAAGAATTCAGTGCACGTGAGTTCAACAATTTATATAAAATGGACAAATTTCTTGAATGATAAAAACTGCCAACGATCACTCAAGAAGAATAACCTGAATGGATCTATAGATCTCTGTAGATTTCTATCCATATTTAGAATACATCCACAACGTTTAAACAACCTGCCCTTTGCTCCAGAGAAAGACACTGTCTCTCTCCTCCATGGCTGTTCACTATAAAAACATTCTTGAAAGATAGTATGGAACAAAGACAGTAAGTTCCTCTGCTTATAAGATGTGAATAAATGCAAGAGACCCATGGAGAATTGTCTCCTAACTGGATTGAGATGACTTAGGGATCGTTGAAATTCTGTAGACTCTGGTTCTCCTTATATCTTATGTGTAGCTCTTCAGAAGTTCCAAATGAGAAACTGAGAGCCTGGGAATTTTCTAGGTCCCCTGTTTTTTCGATGGTCTTGAACAACAATTTCTCTCTCCTTAGCAGTGGAAGATTACAGAAAAATTCATCCTGCATTTCACTGGTTTTGTATCTTTTGTCCCATGAGATTATTCAAAGCTCTTTTGACTTCTCTGCCCCTTAACAGAAGTCATGAGACTCCTGGGTCAGAGTCAAAGGACAGTTTCTTTTAGCAGTGTGTCATAGCACAATTTTCTAGTTTTAGTTTTCCACACCCTATCACTCAGATGTGGACACAATGAGCGTCAGTTGACACCTGCACACACAGAGGGGTGTGTAGTCCCTTGACTTAATTCTTGACATTTAGTCTCACTCCAAGAATTGCCTGAGAGAAGAAATGGCCAACAGATTGTCTGCTCACCTCTCTGTGGTTCCAGTGTCTCTGTGATTTTGGCTCCTCGAATTCTAGAAGCTTCAGCCAGTCTCTAATGCCTTAAATCAAAAGCTTCTTTATTTTCCTTTTACCTGGCTCTTCTACTTTTTCCTGAGAGGACTACTGGTTTCTGCAAGTAATTCCACCTTAGCTGCTTGCAAGATTCTTCAATTTAGTCACACTTCAAATTATATTACATATTAGTTTCTTGTTTGTTTTCCGTCTTTCTTAGGACTATAAGCTCTGTGAAATCAGTTTACTTTGGTTAATTCTTCAGTGAATCCCCAGTGCCTTGAAAAGCACATGGCAACTGGTAAGCATTCAGTAATATTAAGTAAGTAGACAGCTGGACTCATTTAGGTGAAAAATGATAAAATCCCAATTTAAAAAGTTTCTTGCTGGATGTCTGCTGACATATCTAATCATTTCTACTTCTACATATATCTCTGTTAGTACATATTTTCTCAGTGAAAATAGCTCACATTTTAGCATATAAATTTATTAATGCACAGATATGTCTTTAGCTCTAACCAGGGGGAGATACATAAATGTTCTGTGAGTTTAGACATAGTTACCTTTTTCTCTGTGACCTAAAAGAAGGTGTACATAGAGATTATTTTGTGCACACATCCTGTTTCTTCTCCTTGTAGAGTTTTTCAACTCTCTGCAGCTTCATGCTTGCTGTCTTCTTCCTTTGATCAAAATTACACTCATTTTGGATCCAGTTAAAAAGTCACCTTTTATAAAAAGTCTTCTGAGACTTTTTCATGGTAACTCAATTATTCTCATCTCCATGCTCCCACAGCTCTGCATGCATTTATCTGTTACAGCCCTTATTATACCATCTTTTAGTTAATTGCTTACATGGCCTGGGTTCCTACCTGATTACTGAACTCCTTTCGTAAATGTCTTTGTGTCCTTAGTACCTAGCACATGGTCCGGCACATAGAAGTGTTTTAGAAAATGTTGCTTCGATGCTTTAGTAAATTTAAAATGCTATCTTAGGAATATGCACATTTAAAAAAGACAACAAAATGAAACTAATTTTGGAATTTTGACTAGCAATCAGCTGTGTATGGAAGCCACTGAAGGAAGGGGAGGCCTTCCCAGAGCCACTTGACTCTATTATTCTGTTTATTCATGAACTTACACACTTTAAATCCTTTTTCCACAAGTTATATTTTTGGAATCAGCTTTGATTTGCGGGGAGGGGAGGCTATAGGGTGTCATCTATATGGTATAATTTTAAGAGAACCAGCAAGATTTTCCTCTCTCTATTTGTGTTAGGAATTCCACATATAGTAATCTACTGCCTTGTTTTAGCTCTGCAATCATGCTGTAGACTCATCTTTAAAAATACTTTTACGTAGGGACGTATATCAACTTATTAAGTAGATAGTTTCTCTTTGTGATAGAAGAAATCTGGTCTGGTGATACCATGCACATCTGGAGAGGGGTATGAATAACAGAAAGGGTAGAACAGAGATAGCAAGGTTGACAAATGGGGAAACCAAAGACCACTGGTGAATTATTGGCACCTTTGTAAAAAATTTAATCTTCCCTCGAGATGCTATTTTTATATTGTATTTTCCTACTCTGCCCAAATAATGCAAATAGTGCTCTAACTATCTCCTTAAGTGTTTATTTAGTAGACTGTTATATGTCTCAGATGTTGAAAAAAGTTTGGGTTTGTTTTGAAAAGCATATGAAGGCCATTTAGTATGAGAACAAATGTACAGAGACATGAAAATATCCCAATATTTTCTGTTTCTGACTTAACTATTCAAATCACATGTGAAAATAGGTATTTTATCCTATTTTTGCTCTTTACCACCAAACGTTAAGAATTATAATAGCTTTAATGCAAATCTATTTTGGTTTGCTTTTTATAGGTTAATGGCAGTTTAAGTATCTTGGACCATGAGTACTTCTGTTTGGCATGACGTTGCTCTATACTTGCAAAAGAATTTGCTTTTGTAAGTAGACTGCTGTGTCTCTCACCGGCAATATTTAGAGGCTGTAGATACAGGTAAAAGGATGGTGATGGTAGGCTTATTTAAGTTGGCCACGACCAAAATCAATATCTGTAAACCTTTTCTCTACATGTGCTTACAATATAGAACCATGTGTTGCATGTATATGATATGATTAAAGAATCCTTAGCTTCTGTGAAAAAACATACCTATATTTTTGCGTTGAAGAGTTTATCTACATAATGAGATGTCACCTCACACCTGTTAAGATGCCTATTACAACAACAACAAAAAAGGTAACAAGTGTTGAGAAATTGGAACCCTTGTGCACTGTTGGTGGGAATATAAAATGATGTAGCCACTATGGAAAATAGTATGGAGGGTTCTCAAAAAATCACAAATAGACTACCATCTGAACCAGCAACCCCTTTTCTGGGTATATAGCCAAAAGAATGGAAATTAAATCTGGAAGAGATATCTGCACTCCCATGTTCATTGCAGCATTATTCACAATAGCTAAGACATGGAAACAACCCAAATGGCCAAATTGATAAAGAAAATATGGTAAGCACACAAAATTTTTTGAAGAGTGTAGATGTCGTATTAAGTGTTCTTAACAAACACACATACACACACACATACACAAAAGCAGAAGGACACAAAACTTCTGGAGGTGATGGATATGTTTATTACCTTAATTGTTGTGATGGTATCACAGGTTCTGCCTATGTTCAAACTCATCAAATTATGTACATTAAATACATGCAGTTTTTTTGTATATTAATTATACCTCATTAAAGCTGTGGGGAAAAGAAGAAAGAACATGCTTAAAAAAGTTTAACAGTGGAACGGTAGAACTAACCATGCAGAGGATGTAGGTTACAGCTAAGCCGAGGGCCTTTGTTAGTTCCCCTGTCCTCCTGGTGATATATGGGACTTGAGCTCACCTCATTCCTTATCCAGTCTCTTTACTTTCTCTTTTTTCTTCGGAGTACTTAGGAGCTCACAGCCCTCACTTGCAGGAGGCAGAAGGGTGTAGGGGTTGAAGCACAAACTCCAGACTTTGGCTCTTCATAACTATGTAACGTTGGGCAGAGAACCAATCCTCAGATTCTGTGTAGTTATGTGTGAACATGAGGTTTAAAAACAATACCTACCTATGAGGTTGTGGTGAGGGTTTAATTAGATAATACACAAAGCACAGCGCTGGAAGACAACAAATATTTAATAAATAATAGTTGCCATTATTATTATGGTTAATGTAATAATATTTCCCCCCTCCTCATACTTCCAAAAAGGATGGAAAATTAGCACTTCAGTCACCTAGAGGAAAAGTTATGGTGGATTAGGGGAAGAGCCTCTTTTCACTCTCTGTTCACTCCTACCCATGGATGAAAGACTAGGAAAGTTTATGTTAGGAACATTCAATTCCTAATGTGCCCAGTCCAACTCCTTCTTACTTTTTAGAGCCTGTTTGCCCACAGGGCCTTAAATTCTGGTATTTTCTCCACCAAGTCTGCCTCTTGCTTGCTGTTGTCCAGCTATGCCAGTGTCTAATTTAGGATGAAGTGTAAACAAGCTCATTTAACTGCAGATCTTGAGCCACATTCTGCAGTCAGCTTTATCAGTAGTAAGTGTGATAATTTTATCTCCTTCTGTCTGACTTTCCTCCCTCTGTTATGAAGTTGAACATGGAAAGTGAAAGCGTTATTTACTTGCTCCCTTACTCCCCCAGGTTTTCATTTTCTAAATTATTGCTGTGTCTTTGGTGCTATTAACTGGAGTTATCATTGTGGAATTTCTTTACAATTTGAGCCTTAGTCATTATTCCCCCACCTGCTGGCTGCCCCCTTGCCAGGCAATAGCCATTGCCCCTGTTGGACTGCTTTCACAAATGCCTTTGGCCCTGGTCCCATCACAGCTGCAGGCTGATGTGGGAGATGGTGCTGCCTTAGACACTTTCTCAGTGTTTGCCACCGCCCCTTCCACTGTTGCCATCACAGACATATGGCCGCCTGATGTGGCCAGCATCCGGAAGGCACATTCCACACAGTTTAGGAAACAGTATCTTTTAGTGCCAGGCCCCATGGACTGGCCCTGGGAGCTCTCTTCTGCAAACGAAGTAAGACACTTCTCCAAATATTCAGGATATGTGCCGTGTTTAATCTGCCTACACTGTGAGGATGGTTGCTTTTCCACTCCCATGTAGATTGCCTCCTTGTTGAATATACAGATTTCCTCCTTAGAAGCACTCCCATTATTGTGTATCAACACTTAATCCTTCTCTTCTCGGGATCTTCTCCTCTATAGTGAGAAAAACTCTCCTCTCAAGGTTTGGCTGACAGCTGCTGAAATGAATACCTGGTCAGAGATTGTGTGGCCAGAAGCAAAAGCATATTGTCAGTCATGCAGGAATTTCCTGGCCTATGTTCTATGCAAACAGCTGCTGCATTTTCAGTTTTTAACTTGGCAGGCCTTATTTTAAATATGCATTGCCAAAAATTACGGCTCATTTACTGTACTTTCCTTCTCCCAATTGGAAAAGAAGGGTCAAATAGAGAGCTAAAGTGGGGTCGATATGGAGTTGAACCTCTAGTAAATGACAATATTTACTTATCAGCATCAGATGTTTTGGGGGTATTCGTGTGGTCTGTTCCATTTATGTATGTATATATGTGTGTGTGTGTATATATATATATATACACACACACACATAATATATATATCTTATGTATATAGTATATATATATATATATATAAAATGTGTGTATGTATGTATGTATTTATGAAACAAATCAGCCGTAGGTTTTTACAGAGTAGACAACCATGAAATTAACGGTTTGTGATGGTTTCCTAATGCCTACGGAGATTTCTGGTCTAGTAAAACATGATCTTTTACAACCCTGAAATAGTGTTTATTTCCGTTACTAAAATTTCTTATATCAGGTATTACTCTTACAACTATTCCCCACCAGTTGATTTTCATGTCTTGTTAAAAAAATAAGGGAGAGAATTTGTGATACTTGGGACTCAAAAGTCCCCATCCTTTTTTATTGTCTCATTTTTGATAACTGTAACTGCTGTGGACATAGTTCTGGTGGTCTGCATTACTGAACCTCTTTTCTATGCCACAGCCTTTCCCTTCCAGTGCACTTTCCATATTACTGTTGGTGATACAGATCAAAATGTAAATCTGACCATGTCACGCTCCCCTGTGTTCAGACTCTTGCCAGTTTCTAATTTCCTACTGAATAAATCTCCTACTCTTTATCTTAGCATAAAGGGAAGACCCTTCAATATCTAATGTGAAACTCTTTCCAGACTTCTACCTTGGAGCTCTTCTTTCTAGCTTCTTCCCTACTTCTTCCTCATCCATTCCTTCCCTGGTAACCATAATTCTAATTAAGTACTCTTTTGGAACATATCATGCACTTCCATGCCTCTGAGAACTTCTTCATGATATTCACATCGAATGTTACCTCTAGATTCCTTTGTCTCCCTTGTCTGCTTGGAGAATTTATACCCATCCTTCAGGACCCAACACAAACAATACCTTGTTATGAAGTCCTCATGTTAATTGTACAGTATTTCTTTGTTTGCACGTTTGTCTAACCAACTAGTTGTAAGCTCTTCAAGTGTGGAGATCGTACTTTATTAAGTTTCTTCCTGAGATTTATGCCCATTGTATTGGAGCAGGAGGGAAAGAAAAACAGATGTCTACCTCCTCGTACAAGTGCCTGCAAAGACATCATTTCCTCTTTCTGTTTGTCATCACAGCAGGTCTAAATTATTGTCTAAGGGCCCAGCATGTGTGGGTGTTGGTAGCCTCAACTGGCCCTACTGTTGCGGCATTCAGACCTAAGCAGCTCCCTCAGGTATCGTTAGCTCTTGAGAGATGCTGCCTCATCTTCTGGCTGGTGGTGTCTTGCTCATGTTCTTTTCCTCTGAGGCTAAGCTCTGCCCTGCATTAGTTGGTCCATGACTAGCCTGGAGGCTCCAATCTCATCTTCCCCCTATGGCTCAATTGTGTGGACTAAAGGCAATGTCTGCTTTACTCTGGAGAGCTGGTACTCCATGCAGCTTCCTGGCCTCCTTGCACCTTGGCTGATTTCCCAGGCTCTTTCTCCTCAGTACAAATAAATGAACTCAGTTTACCCTCATAACAATCCTATGCAGTATATACTATTATTAACCCAGTTTTACAGAAGAGGAAACTGGAACAGAGACACAAAGTCAAAAGAACCAGGATTCAAACCCAAGCAGACACCAGAGTCGTGGCGCCAGACTCCATGCTCTTAACCAGTGTACTGCAGTCTTTATATTAAACATTGTGCTTAAAACGGGAGATAATTAATATATGCTTATTGCCTATAACATGACAGTTAATTATATATATGATGTATATGAAATGTATATATTCAATGAATCATTGAATCCTCCCACCAAATGTGAGAAAATGGTGGAACCATGATTGAAATTCTAGTTTTATCACTCTAAAGTAAATGATTTTTTCACTTAATACAATTTTTTTTATAGTTTGTATGCCAAAAGTAGTTTTTGAAGATCTTTTTTAAAAGTAAATTTATTTTATTTATTTATTTTTGGCTGCGTTGGGTCTTCGTTGCTGCATGTGGGCTTTCTCTGGTTGTGGTGAGTGGGGGCTACTCTTCGTTGCAGTGCGCAGGCTTCTCATTGCGGTGGCTCCTTTTGTTGCAGAACATGGGCTCTAGGCGCACGGGCTTCAGTAGTTGAGGCTTGCAGGCTCTAGAGCACAGGTTCAGTAGTTGTGGTGCATGGGCTTAGTTGCTCCGCGTCATGTGGAATCTTCCCGGACTAGGGCTCGAACCCATGTCCCCTGCACTGGCGGGCGGATTCTTAACCACTGGACCACCAGGGAAGCCCTGAAGATTTATTTTTAAAGGAGCGGTAACTTCCCCATTTTATAAAAGTATTCATAACAAAGGTAGCTATAGTAAGGATAGTGAACAATCTTAGGACCTGAAAGGTTTTCGTGTGCATTGACATTTTGTCTTTTTTTTCAGCCCATAGTATCAAATAGCCTGGCTTTTTTCTTTTTTTTTTTAAAGGTAGACTGAATGAAAGCATCAGTTTTTATTCCAGTGACTCAGTCCCCATTGTTTGAAGTAGATTAGAATGGATAAGTTGAGCTCTGTATGTTGTGCACCTCAATTATCCACAGAGACAGGCTGTCAAGTTTACTGTGGAAGTTCTTGGTGTTGCAGGTATGAATGTTTATCTGTTTGTGCCATGTCATCATAACTAGGTTTTTGCCTTTTAAATAGACCATCAGATTAACACATTAAAGCAACATCCCTGATTCTCATGGAACATTTGAATTATGTACAGCAGTATGTGTTTTAATCATTTATTTTAATCATGTTCCTCACCCTGCAGCTTAAAATGAAATATATTGAAATCAAAATATGTAGCATCAAATCACTCTAATTATTTCAGATAGATTACACTTGTTAGTACCTAAATGGAGAGGTGCTTTTGTAAATTTTTGCATTTCTGTTTGTTTGTGAGGCCCCCTCCTTTAAAATTTTTTTTTTCTACTAAAAATTTGTTAGGTTGCAACGTCAGTTGACACTATAATATTTCTTTTTTCTTTTATGTTTGGATACTGGTTTTCCAGACTAACTGGCTTTCCTGGGAACTGTGACTCTGGCTACAACATGAAGACTGAAAGCTTTCCTTTCTGTACTTCTAGAGGAGACTTCAGTGCACTCATGGAGAGAGAGACAAGGACCAGACTTTTGACATAACTGGCTTTGGCCCTGTGAATGAATGTTTCCTGAGCATTGGAAAGCTGGTGACAAGATACGAGAACCACAAATGGGCTATGGGGAAATGCATTCAATGAAGCAGAAATCTCTAAAAAGATGATATTGCATATCCAATGCATTTCCAACACATGGCAGATAATCTTAGCTTCTGCTATGACTTATAAGCCCAAATAAGGCAGTTCTTTGGCACATTTGCAACCGATGGCTTTCCTTTAATGAATATTGTGGCGGTGGATTCATTGGCTGTGTAAAAACAAACTGCTCATTCCTTATCTATGCTGAAAGGTCATCTGGCTTGTGTATCAGGTGCCACCTCAGGGATGTCAGCCAGTATCCTGTGGTGCATTCAGCCCAGTCATTGTGCCCTGTCAGAGAGGCAGTCATAGAGTTCCATTTGTACAGAGGTACAAAGATAGAGACAAGGTGTATTGGCTTTTTCTTCTTTTTATTAAAATTAATTTTTATTGCAGTACAGTTGATTTACAATATTGTGTTAGTTTCAGATGTACAGCAAAGTGAGTCAGTTATACATATATCCACTCATTTTTAGAATCTTTTCCCACAGAGGTCATTACAGAGTATTGAGTAGAGTTCCCTGTGCTATACAGTAAGTTCTTATTAGTTATCTATTAATATTTTATATATAGTAGTGTGTATATGTCAATCCCAATCTCCCAATTTATCCCTCCCCCTTCCCCCTTGCTAATACATAAGTGTCTTTTCTACACCTGTGACTCTATTTCTGTTTTGCAAATAGGTTCATTTGTACCATTTTTTTAGACTCAACATATAAGTGATATCATATGATATTTGTCTTTCTCTGTCTGACTTACTTCACTTGGTATTACAATCTCTAGGTCCATCCATGTCTCTGCAAATGGCAGTATTTTGTTCTTTTTCATGGCTGAGTAATATTTCGTTGTATATATGTCCTACATCTTCTTTCTCCATTCATCCGTTGATGGACATTTAGGTTGCTTCCGTGTCCTGGTTATTGTAAATAGTGCTGCAATGAACATTGGGGTGCATGTATCTTTTCGAATTATGATTTTCTCTGGATATATGCCCAGGAGTAGGATTGCTGGACCATATGGGAGCTCTATTTTTAGTTTCTAAAGGAACCTCTGTAGTGGCTGTACCAATTACATTCCCACCAATAGTGTAGGAGGGTACCCTTTTCTCCACAACCTCTCCAGCATTTACTGTTTGTAGATTTTTTTTAACATCTTTATTGGAGTATAATAGCTTTACAATGATGTGTTAGTTTCTGCTTTATAAGAAAGTGAATCATCTATACATATACATATATCCCCATATCTCCTCCCTCTTGCATCTCCCTCCCCCGCTGCCTATCCCACCCTTCTAGGTGGTCACAAAGCACCGGGCTGATCTCCTTGTGCTATGCAGCTGCTTCCCACTAGGTATCGGTTTTACATTTGGTAGTGTATATATGTCCATGCCACTCTCTTACTTTGTCCCAGCTTACCCTTCCCCCTCCCCATGTCCTCAAGACCATTCTCTAGTAGGTCTGCATCTTTATTCCCGGACTGCCCCTAGGTTCTTCATGACCATTTATATCTTTTTAAGATTCCATATATATATGTTAGCATACGGTATTTGTTTTTCTCTTTCTGACTTACTTCACTTTGTATGACAGACTCTAGGTCCATCCACCTCACTACAAATAACTCAATATTGTTTCTTTTTATGGCTGAGTAATATTCCATTGTATATATGTGCCACATCTTCTTTATCCATTCATCTGATCATGGGCACTTAGGTTGTTTCCATGTCCTGGCTATTGTAAATAGAGCTACAATGAACATTGTGGTACATGACTCTTTTTGAATTATGGTCTTCTCGGGGTATATGCCCAGTAGTGGGATTGCTGGGTCATATGGTAGTTCTATTTTTAGTTTTTAAAGGAACCTCCATACTGTTCTCCATAGTGACTGTATCAATTTACATTCCCACCAACAGTGCAAGAGGGTTCCCTTTTCTCCACACCCTCTCCAGCATTTATTGTTTGTGGATTTTTTGATGATGGCCATTCTGACCGGTGTGAGATGATACCTCATTGTAGTTTTGATTTGCATTTCTTTAATGATTAATGATGTTGAGCATTCTTTCATGTGTTTGTTGGCAATCTGTATATCTTTGGAGAAAAGTCTGTTTAGGTCTTCTGCCCATTTTTGTATTGGGTTGTTTTTTTTTTTTTTTTGATGTTGAGCTGCATGAGCTGCTTGTAAATTTTGGAAATTAATCCTTTGTCAGTTGCTTCATTTGCAAATATTTTCTCCCATTCTGAGGGTTGTCTTTTCATCTTGTCTATGGTTTCCTTTGCTGTGCAAAAGCTTTTAAGTTTCATTAGGTCCCATTTGTTTATTTTGGTTTTTAATTCCATTTCTCTAGTAGTTGGGTAAAACAGGATCTTGCTGTGATTTATGTCATAGAGTGTTCTGCCTATATTTTCTTCTAAGAGTGTGATAGTGTGTGGCCTTACATTTAGGTCTTTAATCCATTTTGAGTTTATTTTTGTGTATGGTGTTAGGGAGTGTTCTAATTTCATTCTTTTACATGTAGCTGTCTAGTTTTTCCAGCACCACTTATTGAAGAGGCTGTCTTTTCTCCATTATATATTCTTGCCTCTTTTATCAAAGATAAGGTGACCATAGGTGTGTGGGTTTATCTCTGGGCTTTCTATCCTGTTCCATTGGTCTGTATTTCTGTTTTTGTGCCACTACCATACTATCTAGATTACTGTAGCTTTGTGGTATAGTCTGAAGTCTGGGAGCCTGATTTCTGTAGCTCCATATTTCTTTCTCAAGATTGCTTTGGCTATTCAGGGTCTTTTGTGTTTCCATACAAATTGTGAAAATTTTTGTTCTAATTCTGTGAAAAATGCCATTAGTGGTTTGATGGGGATTGCATTGAATCTGTAGATTGCTTTGGGTAGTATAGTCATTTTCACAATATTGATTCTTCCAATCCAAGAACATGGTATATCTCTCCATCTATTTGTATCATTTTTAATTTCTTTCATCAGTGTCTTATAGTTTTCTGCATACAGATCTCTTGTCTCCTTAGGTAGGTTTATTCCCTTGTATTTTATTCTTTTTGTTGCAGTGGTAAATGGGAGTGTTTCCTTAATTTCTCTTTCAGATTTTTCATCATTAGTGTATAGAAATGCAAGAGATTTCTGTACATTAATTTTGTATCCTGCTTCTTTACCAAATTCATTGATTAGCTCTAGTAGTTTTCTGGTAGCATCTTTAGGATTCTCTATGTATAGTATCATGTCATCTGCAAACAGTGACAGCTTTACTTCTTCTTTTCCAGTTTGGATTCCTTTTATTTCTTTTTCTTCTCTGATTGCTGTGGCTAAAACTTGCAAAACAATGTTGAATAATAGTGGTGAGAGCAGGCAACTGTCTTGTTCCTGATCTTAGTGGAAATGGTTTCAGGTTTCATCATTGAGGACAATGTTGCCTGTGGGTTTGTCATATATGGCCTTTATTATGTTGAAGTAGGTTCCCTCTAAGCCTACTTTCTGGAGGGTTTGTATCATAAATTGGTATTGAATTTTGTCGAAAGCTTTCGCTGCATCTATTGAGATGATCATATGGTTTTTCTCATTCAGTTAGTTAATATGGTGTATCACATTGATTGATTTGTGTATATTGAAGAATCCTCGCATCCCTGGGATAAACCCCACTTGATCATAGTGTATGATCCTTTTAATGTGCTGTTGGATTCTGTTTGCTAGTATTTTGTTGAGGATTTTTGCGTCTATGTTCATCAGTGGTACTGGCCTGTAGTTTTCTTTCTTTGTGACATTCTTGTCTGGTTTTGGTATCAGGGTGATGTTGGCCTCGTAGCATGAGTTTTGGAGTGTTCCTCCCTCTGCTATATTTTGGAAGAGTTTGAGAAGGATAGGTGTTAGCTCTTCTCTAATGTTTGATAGAATTCACCTGTGAAGCCATCTGGTCCTGGGCTTTTGTTTGTTGGAAGATTTTTAATCACAGTTTCAATTTCAGTGCTTGGGATTGGTCTGTTTATATTTTCTATTTCTTCCTGGTTCATCTTGGAAGGTTGTGCTTTTCTAAGAGTTTGTCCATTTCTTCCAGGTTGTCCATTTTATTGGCATATAGTTGCATGTAGTAAACTCTCAGGATCTTTTGTATTTTTGCAGTGTCAGTTGTTACTTCTCCTTTTTCATTTCTAATCGTATTGATTTAAGTCTTCCCCTTTTTTCTTTATGAGTCTGGCTAATGGCTTATCAACTTTGTTTATCTTCTCAAAGAACCAGCTTTTAGTTTTATTGATCTTTGCTATTGTTTCCTTCATTTCTTTTTCATTTATTTCTGATCTGATCTTTATGATTTCTATGATTGCTAACTTTGGGGGTTTTTTGTTCTTCTTTCTCTAATTGCTTTAGGTATAAGGTTAGGTTGTTTGTTTGAGATGTTTCTTGTTTCTTAAGGCAGGATTGTATTGCTATGGACTTCCCTCTTAGAACTGCTTTTGCTGCATCCCATAGGTTTTGGGTCGTTGTGTTTTCATTGTCATTTGTTTCTAGGTAGTTTTTTATTTCTCCTTTGATTTCTTCAGTGATCTCTTGGTTATTAAGTAGTATATTATGTAGCCTCCATGTTTTTGTATTTTTTACATGTTTTTTTCCTGTAATTGACATCTAGTCTCATAGCATTGTGGTCAGAAAATATACTTGATATGATTTCAGTTTTCTTAAATTTATTGAGGCTTGTTTTGTAACCCAAGATATGATCTATCATGGAGAATGTTACATGAGCACTTGAGAAGAAAGTGTGTTCTGTTGTTTTGGGATGGAATGTCCTATAAATATTAATTAAGTCCATCTTGTTTAATGTGTCATTTAAAGCTTGTGTTTCCTTATTTATTTTCATTTTGGATGATATGTCCATTGGTGCAATTGGGGTGTTAAAGTCCCCTACTATGATTGTGTTACTGTTGATTTCCCCTTTTATGGCTGTTAGCATTTGCCTTATGTATTGAGGTGCTCCTATGTTGGGTGCATAAATATTTACAATTGTTATATCTTCTTCTTAGATTGATCCCTTGATCATTATGTAATGTCCTTCTTTGTCTCTTGAAGTAGTCTATTTTAAAGTCTACTTTGTCTGATATGAGAATTGCTACTCCAGCTTTCTTTTGATTTCCCTTTGCATGGAATACCTTTTTCCATCCCCTCACTTACAGTCTGTATGTGTCCCTAGGTCTGAAGTGGGTCTCTTTTAGACAGCATATATACGGGTCTTGTGTTTGTATCCATTCAGCCAGTCTGTGTCTTTTGGTTGGATCATTTAATCCATTTACATTTAAGGTAATTATCGATATGTTTGTTCCTATGACCATTTTCTTAATTGTTTTAGGTTTGTTACTGTAGGTCTTTTCCTTCTCTTGTGTTTCCTGCCTAGAGAAGTTCCTTTAGCATTTGTTGTAAAGCTGGTTTAGTGGTGCTGAATTCTCTTAGCTTTTGCTTGTCTGTAAAGTTTTTAATTACTCCATCAAATCTGAATGAGATCCTTGCTGGGTAGTGTAATCTTGGTTGCAGGTTTTTCCCTTTCATCACTTTAAATATGTCCTGCCACTCCCTTCAGGCCTGCAGAGTTTCTGCTGACAGATCAGCTGTTATCCTTATGGGGATTCCCTTGTATGTTATTTGTTGTTTTTCCCTTGCTGGTTTTAATATTTTTTCTTTGTATTTAATTTCTGATAGTTTGATTAATATGTGTCTTGGTGTGTTTCTTCATGGATTTATCCTGTATGGGACTCTATGTGCTTCCTGGACTTGATTGACTATTTCCTTTCCCATATTAGGGAAGTTTTCAACTATAATTTCTTCAAATATTTTCTCAGTCCCTTTCTTTCTCTCTTCTTCTTCTGGGCCCCATATAATTCGAATGTTGGTGCGTTTAATGTTGTCCCAGAGGTCTCTGAGGCTGTCCTCAGTTCTTTTCATTCTTTTTTCTTTATCCTGCTCTGGTAGTTATTTCCACTATTTTATCTTCCAGGTCACTTATACGTTCTGCCTCAGTTATTCTGCTATTGATTCTTTCTAGAGAATTTTTAATTTCATTTATTGTGTTGTTCATCATTGTTTGTTTGCTCTTTAGTTCTTCTAGGTTCTTGTTAAACGTGTCTTGTATTTTCTCCATTCTATTTCCAAGATTTTGGATCATCTTTACTCTCATTATTCTGAATTCTTTTTCACGTAGACTGCCTCTTTCCTCTTCGCTTGCTTGGTCTGATGGGTTTTTACCTTGCTTCTTCATCTGCTCTCTGTTTCTCTGCCTTCTCATTTTGCTTAACCTACTGTGTTTGGGGTTTCCTTTTTGCAGGCTGCAGGTTCATAGTCCCTGTTGTTTTTGGTGTCTGTCCCCAGTGGCTAAGGTTGGTTCAGTGGGTTGTGTAGGCTTCCTGGTGTAGGGGACTAGTGCCTGTGTTCTGGTGGATGAGGCTAGATCTTGTCTTTCTGGTGGGCAGGTCCGGTGGTGTGTTTTGGGGTGTCTGTGACCTTATGATTTTAGGCAGCCTCTGTGCTAATGGGTGGGTTTGTGTTCCTGTCTTGGTAGTTGTTTGGCACAGCGTGTCCAGCACTGGAGCTTGCTGGTCACTGAGTGGAGCTGGGTCTTGGCGTTGAGATGGAGATCTCTGGGAGATTCTTGCCATTTGATATTACATGGAGCTGGGAGGTCTCTGGTGGACCAGTGTCCTGAACTTGGCCTTCCCACTTCAGTGGCACAGCCCTGACGCCTGGCCGGAGCACCAAGACGCTGTCAACCACCAAGATGCTGTCATCCACTCGGAAAAAGAGAAAAAGGGAAGAGTATATGTATATCGTTGCTCCCAAAGTCCACCGCCTCAATTTGGGATGATTCGTTGTCTATTCAGGTATTCCACAGATGCAGGGTGCATCAAGTTGATTGTGGAGATTTAATCCGCGGCTCCTGAGGCTCCTGGGAGAGATTTCCCTTTGCCTTCTTTGTTAGCACAGCTCCCGGAGTTCAGCTTTGGATTTGGCCCCGCCTTTGTGTGTAGGTCGCCTGAGGGCATTTGTTCCTGCTCAGAAAGGACGGGGTTACAGTAGGGTCTGATTTGGGTGCTCTGGCTCACTCAGGCTGGGGAGAGGGAGGCGTACAGATGCGGGGCGAGCCTGCGGCGGGAAAGGCTGGCGTGACATTCGTTGCACCAGCCTGAGGTGCCATGTGTTCTCCCAGGGAAGTTGTCCCTGGATCACGGGACCCTGGCAGTGGCGGGCTGCACAGGCTCTGGGGAGGGGAGGTGTGGATAGTGACCTGTGCTCGCGCACAGGCTTCTTGGTGGCGGCAGTAGCGGCCTTAGCGTCTCATGCCCGTCTCTGGGGTCCGCGCTTTTAGCCGCGGCTCGCGCTCGTCTCTGGAGCTCCTTTAAGCAGCGCTCTTAATCCCCTCTCCTTGCGCACCAGGAAACAAAGAGGGAAGAAAAAGTCTCTTGCCTCCTCAGCAGCTCCAGACTTTTTCCTGGACTCCCTCCCGGCTAGCCGTGGTGCACTAACCCCCTGCAGGCTGTGTTCACGCCTCCAACCCCAGTCCTCTCCCTGCGATCCGACCTCAGAAGACCTGAGCCTCAGCTCCCAGCCTCCGCCCGCCCCGGAGGGTGAGCAGACAAGCCTCTCGGCCTGGTGAGTGTCGGTCGGCATCGATCCTCTGTGCGGGAATCTCTCCGCTTTGCCCTCCGCACCCCTGTTGCTGTGCTCTCCTCCGCGGCTTCAAAGCTCCCCCCTCCGCCATCCACAGTCTACGCCCGCGAAGGGGCTTCCTAGTGTGTGGAAACCTTTCCTCCTTCACAGCTCCCTCCCACTGGTGCTGGTCCCATCCCTATTCTTTTGTCTCTGTTTTCCCTTTTTTCTTTTGCCCTACCCAGGTACGTGGGGAGTTTCTTGCCTTTTGGGAAGTCTGAGGTCTTCTGCCAGCGTTCAATAGGTGTTCTGTAGGGGTTGTTCCACATGTAGATGTATTTCTGGTGTATCTGTGGGGAGGAAGGTGATCTACGCATCTTACTCTTCCACCATCTTGAAGCTCCTCACATTTGTAGATTTTTTGATGATGGCCATTCTGACCGATGTGAGCTGATACCTACCTCATTGTAGTTTTAATTTGCATTTCTCTAAGAATTAGTGATGTTGAGCAGCTTTTCATGTGCCTCTTGGCCATCTGTATGTCTTCTTTGGAGAAATGTCTATTTAGGTCTTTCGTCCATTTTTTGACTGGGTTGTTTGTGTATTTGTTACTGAGCTGCATGATCTGTTTGTATATTTTGGAGATTAATGCCTTGTCAGTTGCTTCATTTGCAAATATTTTCTCCCATACTTTATTGGCTTTTAAGAGACGCATCTGGTGTCCCTTGGGCTGGAGGCCAGATATTTCTACTCTTGAATTTTTATATCATTGTGCAAGTTTCAGTATTTTAGAATAATTATGCACTTGATAATCGTGACTTTTCTAAATTTTGGGGAGAATATTTTGTTTAGGTGCTATCCAGTACTACAGTTGACATACTGACTGTAAGAGAAGGTTGCACAGCTAATTCTTGGTAGATTTGTGGTCGTATTGAATACTAACATCCTTTGGCCTTTTGTCAGGTGCTCTTTCCTTTATAACAGACTTTTAAAGGATGTTTAATGCCTTTTAAAATTAAATTATATTGGGTATAAGACAGGCTACAAGGATGTATTTTAATCTTCTTAAACCAGAGACAACTAATTGTTCTTAGTATTCTTTATCTTTTCCTTACCTAATAGTAGAACTCCTAATTTTAACTTGGCATGTGTTCACCCAGAATAAAGACTACATGTCCCAGACTCCCTTTCAGTTTTGGGTAACTGTGTGATTAAATAAGCTCCAGTGGGGTTAGGGGAAGAAATGATGTGTTCAACTGCCTGGTCACACCTTTATAGGAAAGGTATAACCTTACATTTTCCTTTCCTCTTTCCTACTCATGAGAGTAGTGGTGTGGTCATGCTTCATTTTGGAACACACTGATAAGGGCAAAATCCTAAAGATAGAAAAGAAATTAATAAGAACTTGGGTCCCTGTTACTAGAAAGTGTCTTGCCAACTTTGGTTTGCTTATGCCTAGACTTTTATGCAAGAGAGAGATACATATTTATCTTGCTCTCCTCACTGATACTTAGGTCTCAGTTACAGAAACTGAACATATAGTGCAATTTAATAATTTGCAAATTTAATGCTGCAAGTTAATATTTTATAACCACCAAATTTGAGTGCCTTGTATGGACATTATGCTTGTGTATATGTCTAGCAGTCTTGGAATTAAGCTGCTATCATCACTTGTTACAGGAGATGGCTTTCCATTTCACTCAGACTTCTTAGAGTAACCTTCACAGTGTGATCCCATGTGTGGCCTCTTTAACATTCCCTACAGCTCTGTCCTCTCAGTGGGCTCCAGCCATACTTACCTCTTTGCTGTTCCTAAACATTCTAGGCACGCTTCATGTTCCATCCTCAGGGTATATGTTGTTTTTGTTGTTCCTAGTTTTTTTTTTTTTTTTAATCTCTCTTCTGCAGATCTCTTTGCCTAGCAATCTGCATATATCTCTGCTTCCACAATTTTAGAATTTTGCTCAATTGTGACTTTTTCACTAAATCCTCCCCTGACCACTTCAATAAATGTTCTTCTCCTTTGCTTGATACTTACATCCTCTTTGTACACTTACTTTTTCTCCATTTATTTCCATTGTTTTCTCCTCACTGAAATACTAGCTCTATGAGAGCAGGGACTTTGCCTGTTTAGTCCATTGGTGTGTTCCCAGCATACTGTCTGACACCTAGAAATCAGTGGATAAATATTTATTGAATGGGTGTATGAATCAACCACTTAGTGTGTGTATAGATATAAATGATGTTATATCTATTTAAGGGGATAATATTATTCTGATAACTCATGTTGTTTTCTGAAATATCTATAAAAGAAACATGTTGGCTTTTCTAGAAATATGTTCTCTTTCAGTGAAGCTATGAATGATGGAAATTTCGTAGACTGGTAGGAAAAGCTCATTTATTCACATCCATTATTAAATTTTCTTAACAGACTAATAATCTCTGATCTTGAAATAATTAGAAAAAAATCCTAAAATTGCAAGGTTTTTAGGGAACAGTTTATTATACATATTCTGCAATATAATTGTGTTTTAATATTATATTTCCTATCTTTATTTTCCCAAAGTAAGAAATCTGTGCTAAATCAGCCTTGAAAGTAAAAGTAACCACAGAACAAATAATCCTTTCTTGTAATGCCACTAACCAAAAGCTTAATACTATAGTGCGAATGGATTTATTATACTATATTTGAGTTTCAAAAATGTCACATTACTCTACTTTTTAAGTCAAATGAAGCCAGCTGTGAGTCCTGAGTCCTGGGGTTAGAATAGAAATTTAGGTTTTTAAGATACCTTCCTCTAGTCAAGAACTCTGGGCTTACATGGATCCGGAAAGCTAGGAGTAGGGCTCATTCCTAGTCTGTGGGAGTTGCAGTCCATACCACTGCATCAGATAGAACATGCAACTCCATGTTGGGCTCAGCTGCTCTGCATGAGTTAGTGCTGTCCCTCACAGCTGTGCTGCCTGCTGACACAGACCCAGCCATACCTCTTTGGTCTCTGCTTTCATAACTTTTCCACTCCATCAACACTCATTACCTTTTCCCCTAAGAACACTTGTTTCTACCCTTTGTGGAAACTCCCCAAGTCTTATTCTCTCTCTCACATATAGGAAACTACTTCCTTTTCCCAATATACTCTATAAATTCTGTGTGAGACATAAAATGCCATCCTATCACTACCTATAGTCTTGAAAACTAAAGCTATTTATTTCAGCTCTAATTAGAACACAACTTTAAGGAGCTTAATAAGACTTTTAAGGAGACTTTTAAGGACATTTTAGTGTCAGAAAAAAATATTGAAGGACTTTGAAATGGTCAAACAAATTAGTAATTCTTCTACTTAGTGCAACCCTCTCGGCTTTCCTTACCTTTCGTTTTCTTTGAGCTATTTTACATAGCTATTTTCAGAAAACTGATAATAATACAAGTAATTTTTGCCCACAGAAATACAAATGAAATGTGTCAGGTTGAATGTAATTGATTATTGCCCTATAGGTAGTGACCAGTTTTGCATCTATTTGTAAATTCATTTCAGAATTCCTGATTGCCTATATATGACAATTTTAAGAGTTTTAATATGTTACTAGTTCCCTCACTAAGGAGTTAAATATAGCATTTGACAAGCATTAGTTTTGTATTTGTATGAGAGCCATGATTTCATCTTTAAAAACTTATTTTACTTTAGAGGCACAGTGATGACCTCTCCTACTTAAGAAGGGGCCATGGAAAGGAAGTGCATGAATATTATTCTTTCTTAGAGCACCTAGTGTAGACTAAAACAAACTAGAACAAAAAACATTAACCACAAAGAAGGACAGAAGTTGGTCAAATTTTTCTTTTTAACTCACCATTATATAGTCTTTTTATGTCTGCCAACTAAAGGATGTCACTCACCATCTGACTCTACAAGGGTTGAGTCCTTAGCCTCTGCAGCCACTTACCTTCAGCACACCCTGAAAGGAGTTCAGGGCAGAGATCAGGAATGAGGCACTCTGTACTCTGAGAAAAACTGGCAGAACAGGCCCTCAGATCATTAGATATTTTCAGGAGAAAAATTTTATAAACCTGGATTCTTCTATCTTCCCATACTTAGAAAAATTCTAAAACCATTAACCAAGATATCTGTTCCTTGTGACGAGTAGCAACCTTCTACTGATATGTGTGCTTGGTTACGTGTACTCCCTTTGCCAAAATCACGTATGTGCTGCCCTCTCCCCTTACCTCTTTGGAACAGTTCCTCAGAGCTCTCTGAGAGGCTGTCTCCCAGGCTAGAGTCCTCAGTAAGACACTGAATAAACTCGACTCACAGCTTTTACATTGTGTTTTCTTTTCTTTCGGTCGATAATGTAAGAATTCTGAGCTTTAATAATACTCATAAAAACAGTTGAATTAAGGTATTTTATAAAAAGAACAGCTCTGTCTTGCTGATCCTTTGCCACATACTAAGAAAAGTTTAGTATCTATCTACATATGGAAGAAAAAGACTAGCAATGATGAATGAAACCTTAAAGAAATCTGTAATTAATTTGAGTTATATTAAAATGGAATGTGTAGAATTTCATTCCAGGTCTGAGCTAAATTTTACATTTGCCTATAAAAATTAACATATTTCAAACATTTTTTTAAAAAGAAAATTCTTAAGTATTTAATGTAAAAATGATTCTAGGGGGTATAATCACACTGTTAAGTAACAAAAATTCAACTAAGTGAGTTTCAAAGACCTAATTGGCTTTATTGAATGAGCCATGACTCAACATCCCATCTAGCAAGTAGAGAGGAGCTCCAAGGAGGTGTACAGTATAGAAGGTTGTTAAAGGCAGGTGGCGGAGGGAAAAGGAGAGAGCAGATGACCTCATTTTCCTTTGGTTGATGGAAAAGGGCCTGTGTGGCAGATTACCTCATTGGTGCTGACCAGAAAATTCCAGACTGACAGGTTAAGTCTCCATTCATGGGGGAGGTTGTAACTGCAATTAAGTTAGGTATTAAGCCTTGGTCTGGTGATGTGGGCTTAGCATGAGGACTCCATTTTGCGATTGTTGTCTCTTTTTTTCAAGACTGTTAGGAATAAAATGGTGATTGGTGTCCCAAGAAATCTCTCTTCATTAATATGTTTGTATGAATTATATCATACCTTATCCTTATCTGCTCATGAAATATGTTTCTAAACCGTAAAGTTAGTTGGTTTAATTTTAATGGAAAGTAGTATTGAGGAATTATATGTGGTTTTTGACAGATCTTTCCATAATTTCTTTATTTTCTACCTACTTTTCTCAAATTATGCTATGATAGAGAAGACAAGATAGTTTTAATTTTTTTCACTGTTGCTATTTAAGAGGTCTGTGGATGAGCAGTAAAAGTGATAACTGATTTTTAATATTTCCACTTGAGAAAGAATCATCCACACTTGACTCTTCCCTGACCCTTGGTTTGAAAAGGCTCTGTTGATTATTGAAATAGATCAATATTGAAGAGGGTTTTTTATTTGTTAAATAAAAAACCCAATTACTAAAAAATGCAAATACTAATAATTCAGAGCATATAAATTTTTTTTTTTTTTTCTGGTACGCGGGCCTGTCACTGTTGTGGCCTCTCCCATTGCGGAGCACAGGCTCAGCGGCCATGGCTCACGGGCCCAGCTGCTCTGTGGCATGTGAGATCTTCCCGGACTGGTGCATGAACCCATGTCCCCTGCATCATCGGCAGGCGGACTCTCAACCACTGCGCCACCAGGGAAGCCCACAAATTTATTTTATAAATGATCATAAGTTGGCCAAAAATAGAATAGAAAACTATGTTTAATTATTTTGAGGGGGAAATAAAAGGAATTATGTCAAAATCACATACTCAAAATAACTTATGATAAGCAGCATGATTAAGAGGAGAATTTCTGAACAGACTGAATTATATACTAAGTCCTTCAGTAGCTATTCAGTATAACTATTTCACAAAGTTTTCAGTGGTTTAAAAATTCAATAGCTAATCGAAACTGGCTGAGATCTGAACAGTGTCATGAACCTTTAGAACTAAACAAAGGATAAGAGATTGCAGAAGCAACAGGGATGATTAAAATGCTTTGATTGGGGGGAAAAGTAAAATGGAATAACTATAGATGAGTAACTATTAAAGTAAACATCTTTCACTCAGATATATGGATTTATATCAAAGGCTAAATTTTTAAGGCCACCACATAAGTAAGTTTTATAATCTGCTCCAAATGCATCCTGTGAAAACATGAATACCAGCTAATTGGGATGAACTATTAGGGAATAGTTTATTTATTTATTTATTTATTATAAATTTATTTATCTATTTTTGGCTGCGTTGGGTCTTCTTTGTGGTGCACGGGCTTCTCATTGTGGTGGCTTCTCTTGTTATGAAGCACGGGCTCTAGGCGCGCGGGCTTCAGAGGTAATACTTTATATGGTATATTTCCTGAATAAAATAAAGCTTTTATAAAAAGCTCTGTTATGTTTATCAGTATCTGTGTTTTGGAAAAAGTTAAGTATGAATACAAATAAATTCATTTTGAATACTTATTGAGGATTTACTCAATCCAGACACCAGCCAAGTAATTTTTCATGTCTCACCTCATTTAATCCTCACAATATCCCTAAGAAATGTCACTGAATCCCTCAGTCTCCTTCGATTATGCTAATATTAGCATTTTGCCTTAATTGCAGCAGCTTCTCCAATCCGTTTTTCTTTTATCCTTCATCCATCTCTCTCTCTCTTCACTTGTGGATATCATGCAGTAGAAGACAATTAGAAGACAATTCGGTCTAAGGGAGAAACCACTATTTCCCTTTTAAAAAAAAATCTGCATCTTAATCATAACAATTTTTACTACTCTTGAGCACGTATTATATGCTAGTCACTGTTCTAAACGCTTCCATACATTATATTATTTAATCTTCAGGATAACTCTGTGTGATGGATATTGTGATCACTCCAGTTTTCTGCCTGGAGAGCACAGGGCCAGACAAGTTTATGTAGATCATCCAGTGCTACAAAATGGGAGGTGGCAGACCTGGGGTTACAGTTCTCTTTGTCTGATTTCAAGCTAATTCTCATAATTTTTGTAGTATACAAAAATTGGTATTATATGTCACTCCCTGGAAATTGGTATTATATGTCACTCCAGTTTTACACACACACACAATTGAAGTAAAATTTACATGTAGTGAATGAACAGATCCTAAGTGTATAATTCACTGAGTTTTGATAAATGAATATCTGTCTAATCACCACACAGTCAAGATACAGAACATATACTTCACTTCAGAAAGCTCCCTCATCTTCCTTCAAGAGAATCCAGAGTCAAATAGGTAAACATGGCTCTGGTCTTTATTACTATGGAGTAGTTTTTCCTCCTCTTGAACTTCATATAAATAGAATAATAAAGTATATACTCTTTTATGTCTGGCTTCTTCCACTCACCATAATGTTTTTAAGATTCATCCATGTTGTGTGTATGAGCAGTTCATTTTTTTCAGTATCATATTGCATATCTTTAGTTAATTTTTACATACATATTTTCTGGTTTTAATGCTGTTATAAATGAAATTTTTGTCTTTTTAAAAAAATTTTATTTTCTATTTGTTTTTGCTGCCAATGTATTAAAATATCATTGATCATACCTTTCAAAATTGGTAAATTCACTTATTCTGATTATCTCCTGAATTATGTTCTCTCAAAATTATGTTGAAGCATAACCCTCAGTACCTCAGAATGAGTGTATTTGGAGATAAGGTCTTGAAAAGGGTGACTAAGTTAAAATGAGGCCCTTACAGTAGGCCCTAATCCAATTTGACTTGTGTCCTTGTAATAATAGGAAATTTGGATACACAAAGAGACACTAGGTATGCACACACATTGTGAGATGTTCGCCATCTACAAGCCAAGGAGAGAGGCCTTAGAGGAAACCAAACCTTCCCACACCTTGTGTTTGACTTCTAGCCTCCAGAACTTTAAGAAAATAAATTTCTGTTGTATATGCAACTGAGACTGTGATAGTTTGTTAGGGCAGCCCTAGAAAACCAATACAGTTCCTTTGTGTTTAGGGGTAGATTCCTTAGGACTTTGGGGGCATAAGTGTTTATGCCCTCATCAAATATAGAAACTTTTATTTCTTCATTTACAATCTTCATATCTTTTTTTTTTTTTTTTTTTCGGGCCTCTCACTGTTGTGGCCTCTCCCGTTGCGGAGCACAGGCTCCGGACGCGCAGGCTCAGCGGCCATGGCTCACAGGCCCAGCCGCTCCGCGGCATGTGGGATCTTCCCAGACTGGGGCACGAACCCGCGTCCCCTGCATCGGCAGGCGGACTCTCAACCACTGCGCCACCAGGGAAGCCCCATACAATCTTCATGTTTTTTAAAATTGTATTTGTATTAGCTAGGTGTATCATAATAATGATGAAAGGAAATAGAAACCATATGTTCCTTGCTCCCAATCTTAGAAAGTGTTCAATATTTCATATTAAAATTATGTATGATATTAGCTGTAGGTTTTTTATGTATCTCGTATATCAGTAATGAATGCTCCCTTCTCTTCTTAGATTTCTGAGTTTCTTTTTAATAAAATCAGGTGCTTTATTTGAAGTGGGAATGATTATGTGATTTTCCTCTCTGTATTTTATTAATATGGTGAATTACTTTTATCTTCAAATGTAAAGGCAACCATTTATTCCTGGGATAAACCTTGATGTATTTTTTTATGTATTGCTAAATTCTATTTTTTAATAATTTGTTAAGGAATTTGTTTCCCTATTTTTGAGAGATTTTGGTCTGTGATTTTCTTTTGTGGCAATATTTTTGCCAGGTTTTGGCATCAGAGTTATGCTGGTCTCAGAAAATAAGTTGGGGAGTGTACTTTCTGTTTTCTGAAGAATTTTCTATAAGATTGACATAATTTCTTCCTGAAATATTTGATAGAATTGGTCATTGAAGTCTTCTGGATTGAGGTTTTAGATAAAAAATTCATTGTCTTTAATAGATACAGGACTATTCATATTTTCAATTTCCATGTGTTAGTTTTGGTGAGTTGTGTTTTTTTCCTTCCATTTTTCGCATTTAATCCATGACATTGTCATACAATTGGTTTGTCATCATTTCTATATCTTTAGTATCTGAAGTGGCATCTTTTAATTCCTTACTTGTTAATTTGTTTTTTCTCTCTTAATTTCTAGACCAGTCTAGCTATTTTTGTTTTCTGTTTCTTTAATTTCTGTCCTTATTTTTGCCCATTTACTTTATGTATAATTTGCTCTTCTTTTTCTAGTTTCCTAAAGTGATAATTTGTCATTAATTTCAGACTTTTCATCCTTTTTAGTATAAATTTATAGAACTATGAATTTCCTTGTAAGCACTTCATTTTATGAATTTTGATATACTGTATTTTTATTATTAATTATCATTAAATCATAAATAATTCTAGTGCCTTTGTGGTTTCTTCTTAGATCCATGTAATTTAGAATATAGTTTAGATTGTTTAATTTTCTTATATTTGGAGCTTTTTTAGATATCTAGGTTATTATTAATTTTTAAACTTAACTTTATTATTGATTTCTAATTGAATTTTGATGTGAACTAAATGTGAATATCTTGCCATTTAAAATTTATCTTGTTGGCCAGATATGGTCAATCTTGCTGAACATCTCATGTGCATTTTTAAAGATGATGTTTTCTGCCTTTGTGGGATGAAATGTTTGTTCTATGAATGTCAATTACAACAAGTGGTTTGATGTTGTGAATTCTATAAATTTTCTATTTCTTTGTCTAGCTTTCTTTTTTATCAATTTCTGAGAAAGATGTGTTTAAACTTCCAGCTATGACTGTTGATTTATCTCTCTTAATTTTTGTTTTTTTGTTTCTTGTGTTTTGAACCTTTGTTATTAATGTTATTAATGTACATACACATTTAAGATTGTTATGTCTCCTTGATTAATTTACTCATTTATCATTATAAAATGTTCCTCTTAATTTCTAGCAATATTCCTTGTCTTGAACTCACAGTTTGCTTATGAATATACCCACTTTAGTTTTCTTATTATTAGTGTTTGAAAGACATACATTTTTCTTTTAACCTATTTCTTCATATTTAAAATGCTTTTTTTATGGGCAGCATTTAGTTGGATTTTGCTTCCCCTATCAAATCTAAGAATCTCTTCCTTTTAATTGGAGTGTTTAGTAATTTACATTTAGCCTAATTATTAATTCAGTTTGAATAAAGCCTATCACTATGCCATTTGTTTTCTATTTGTCCCATCTCATTTTTATTTCTCTGTTCCTTCTTTCCTGCCCTTTTAAAATATGAGTTTAATATTCCAGTTTAATATTCTAGTTTGATTCTTCCATTAACTTTAATTATATACCTCTGTGTTATTTTTACTGGTGTCTCTAGGCATTATATATGTATCCTTAATTTATCAGTCTACTTAGAATTAATATTGTACCTTATTATCCTCCTGTCTTTTGTGTTATTGTTTTAATACATTTTATATTTACATACATCATAAATCCAACAATATAATGCTATACTTTTTGCTTTTAACAGGCATAGGTCCTTTAAAGAAATTAAGAGAGAATTTTGATTTTATATTTACTCACATATTTATCATTTCCAGTGCTGTTTCTTTCTGTAGATTTATGTTTCATCTTGTATATTTACTTTTAGCCTGTACACTCCCTTTTCCATTTTTTAATAATACAGATCTGATGTTTCATGGTGATACATTCTCTCAACTTTCACATATCTGAAAATGACTTTATTTCTCCTTAATTTTTGAATTATATTTTTTATGGAAAAGAGAATTCAGAGTTGACTTATATTTTATAGGACATCAAAGATATAGTTCCCTTGTCTTCTGGATTTTATTGCTTCAGGTGAGAGCCAGCTCTCCTACATATAGTTATTCCTTTGTGTGTTATTTAACTCTTTATGTCTGTCTGCTTTCAAGATTTTGTTTTTCAACAGTGTGACAATAATATACCCAAGTGTGATTTTCTTTGTATTAACCCAGTTTGGATTTAATTTAGGTTTATGAATTTGCAGGTTGATACTGTAACAAAACTTAGTAAATGTTTGACCATTTCTTTGAATATATTTTTAAAAATCTACTTCTCTCCTTTCCTTCCTTCTAAGACTGTACTTCATATATGTTAGACTGATGCGTATTGCCAGACAGGTCACTTAGAACCTGATGTTTATTGTTCAGTCTTTTGCTTTTCAGTTCTTTAGATTAAGTCATTTCTATTAATCTGTCTTTAATTTTACTGTTCAAGTCTCGTTTCTCTCCAATCTGCTTGTATGTCCATCAAGGAAAAGTTTCATATTATATATTGTAATTTTCCATTTTAGAATTTTTATTTAGTCCTTTTAAAGATAGTTTCCATTTTCTATGTTAAGATTTCCTATTTTGTAATTCATTGTAAGGATAGTTTTTGCTTTACTACACTGAGACTAATTCTAATAGCTACTTTAAATTCCTTGTCTGCTAATTCCAATATTTTAGTCATATTGTGTCTTTTTCTATTGACTGCGTTTGTGTGTGTATGTGACAATTGGTTATATTTTTCTGCTTATTTAATTATCTGCTATTTTTTTTTTCCTGGAAATTCTGATTTATTGTAGATTGTTGATTCTGTTATGGTCCTCTGAAGAGTGTTGCTTTTTGTTCTATCAGACAGACTAGTTGCCTGATCACTTTGAATTCATGGAGGCTTGTTTTTATGTAAACACCTTGCCATAAGGCAAAGACCTGAGGTGTTTACCAAGTCCCTCTGACGTGGAAGGATTTGTACTCCACACTTTTATGCAGTGGGAAGTCCCTGAGATCTCTGCTCAGTTCTTTCAGCCTTCTAACTCTTGTTTTCCTCTAAGGTTTTTCAAGTCTTCCTTATGTGTTTGCCATTCAGGGGTCAGCCAAGAGTATATGGGAAGTATGTATGATAATTTTGGGTCTTCCTCCATTGTGAATCCCTTCTTTATGGGATTTCTTCCCATAATTTTTCACCATTTTGGTAGGCACAATTACTTCATTTGACACCTTAAGCAACAAAACAAAACAAAGTAAAATAAAATAAAGTGGAAAAAAAATGCTGTAACTTTTTGCTTGAGTTCTATTTGCCAGCTCTATACAGACTTGAGAATGTCCTCAGGGGAAAAGCAATATAAATGTGAGTTCTATCGCATGCATTTTTTTTTCTTCAAGAATCAAATCCCTTCTAGTTTTTGCCTTTTTTGGTCGTTCTCCAATGTGTTATTATTATTATTTTTTTTACATTTTGTTCAGATATTATAATTATTATCTGTAAGAAGGATAGTCTGCTAACAGGAAGGCACATTTAATCCATTTAGACTAAATGGCTTAAGATTTGTAGGATTCAATGGTCTATACTAGTTTGCCGTCTTTTTTCAATCTCTCTCTTTGGTCACCTACCCTAAAGTTTAATCCTTAGACCCACTGCTCTGCTAAGGAACCCTATCTTTAAATGCCTGATCATATGGCATTTAAAGTGTTTCCAGGTCTTGTTCATCACAGTCCAAAAAGGACCAAATGAAAACCTGGCCAATAATGCATGATTCTGGCCTTAAACATCTCTCAGAGGTTCTCCTTCCCTTTCTTTTTCTCTTTCTCTCTTTACACAACCCAAACCCCTGAGCTATTACTGAACTATTTTTCTTACTACAATGATTTTAAGCACAAGTGCCACAAATGAGACTCTCATCTACAAACAAAAGTCACCTTCCTA
Source organism: Stenella coeruleoalba (assembly GCF_951394435.1). NCBI lineage: Eukaryota > Metazoa > Chordata > Mammalia > Artiodactyla > Delphinidae > Stenella > Stenella coeruleoalba. The sequence continues at coordinate 91,137,499 of NC_137150.1, forward strand.
TTTCTATCTTTAAACATTTTTCTTTTTTCAATTGAAAAGTAATGGACAAAACAGTCGTCCATGCTATGAAGAAGAGATGGTTTGCAGTCAAATTATTTCTGTGCCAATAGGAAAAAAAAAGCAAGCCAAACAAAATCTTTCAGTATTTCTATTTTTCATTCCTATTCATTACAGAGAAGGCTGGTTTTGGTTGAAATTGTTTTTAAAACTCATTTACTATGCAGCTGCATGTAAAAGTAAAGGATAAAGGAGGACCAGCTCCCAAAATAGTATGTTTTCACCCTCATCACAATGAAAGTGAGGGCTAATCTAGGCATCTAAAAAATTTTCAGGCAGCAGTTTGACCTTGGTTCTAGGGTAGTATTTTACATGGGAAAAATCATTCCATATATTCCTATTATGCAATATTACCAGGAAAAAAGTTAAACAAATAATTACAAGATAGAATTTGAGACAATTTAAATTAAGTATTAATATCATATTGGAACTACTATTATAATAAGTATGAGACAAAATGATACTACATTTCAGAATTTAAAAAAATAACTAAAATCAATAAAATTTATTTTCAGATACTTTTATCTTTGGTATTATCTAAATTTTAGTGCATTTTAGTTCTTCATAGAACAGAATTTTTACCTGTGTGAAAGTGATGTATCTACACTATAAAAATGAATCAGAAAATATAAAAAAGAAAAATGTGCCCTATTTGCCCACTCTAATACATCTCCTTTTGGATTTACTTGTTCTAATTCTATGAATTATTTATTATATTTTCATTGAATTTCTGTCCTTTTTCGTACATTTCTAAAGATTTGAAATAAGAGCTTGCATATACTTTCATGTATTGTTTTTAATAATAATATGCTCAAATATTTTTTATTGTGCTCCACTTTTTTCATAGTCATCACTATAGGTGGGCTTACCACAGTTGACTCATTTTTTTAAGTATGAAAACATTTTTCAAATGTTTAATGTTATATACAGTGAATTCTGTCATCTGTATAACTGTGGGGTTCATTTTTCTTGTTTTTAAAGGGAAATGATACCTATCTTGTAGATTGTGGTGAGAATATTCTATATTAAATGTTTAGTATACTACCTGAAACATCTTTGACTAAAAGAAATTGTTAGTCCCTCTTATCTTTTGAGACAAATCCTTAGGTCACAGATGCCATTGCCATACTACAGATGAGTGGATACATATGGTAGAGAAAATGAAAAAGCACCTGATGGTGAGTATTTGTAGCACTTGAAGCAGATCATACACTAAGGAAGAGCTTGGGACAGATATGTTGTGAATATTAAACTGTAATGTACATAAGAAGTATATCTTTCAGGCATCAGATATTTGCTAATATATGGGTTTTGGGAAGATAGTTTATTTTCTTTATGTCTCATCTTCCCATCTCTACAAATGGTATTTTTTCTGTTACAATCCCATGTCAGAAGTTTGGAGTTGGAGGTTGACTGTGACCTTTTGCTCCATGATGAAACATCCTATTTTAAAAACTCAAATTCTCACTTAAAGTAAATGTCTAAATTGACAGGCATCCATAGGAGATTTCAGAAAAAAAGAAAAAAGAAGGGCATATTAAAGAACTCTGGATCAGGAATTCGAGAAGCCCACTATCTACGTTTAACGCCATCACTAACATTCTCAGAGATTAAGCCTAGTTAGTTAGGTTCTGTTTCCTCATTTATAACATAAAATGTGTGATGGTTAATTCTGTGTATCTACTTGACTGGCCATGGGGTGCCTGGATTAAATATTATTTCTGGGTATACTGGTGAGGGTGTTTCCAGATGAGATTGGCATTTGAATTGGTGGACTCAGTAGATTATGCTCCCCAAATTTTGCGGGCATCATCTAATCCATTGAGGGTCTGAATAGAACAAAAGGCAGAAAAGAAGGAATCTGCTCCTTTTTTTCCTGTCTGTGTTGAGCTGGGATATCTCATCTCATCTTCTCTTGCCCTCAGACTGGGATTTGTATCATTGGTTCCCCTGTTTCTCAGGTGTTTGGACCCAGACCAAATTACACCACCAGCTTTCCTGGGTCTCCACCTTGCACATGGTAGACTGTGAGGCTACTCAGCCTCCATAATTGCATGAGCCAATTCCCCATAGTAAATCTCTGCTTTGAGAGACTTACTTACTAATAAGAATGGAGAATGCTTACTAATACAGATGTATTTTATTATTTTATCTTTGAGATTCCATGACCAGAAGTATACACAGGAAACAAACATTTTAAACATTTCATTTTAGTTTGAATGTGTAGTTGAGCAAATATCAACACATTTAGAAATAGTGTGGGGAATATCTAATGGCTACATCTTTGATACAGAAAGACTGATAAATTAAAATTTTTAAATTTAATTATTTTTTCAAAATGAATGTGAGTGGAAAATGAAATAATTTCATTATATCTCCTAATGGCCTAGATCCATGTTTCTATTCTGTTGTGGCCCTATGACCTCCAGAGAACATATGTTTATTTTGCTATTAAAAAAAAAAGTATTATTGAGTCTAACTTTCATTGAAAACTAAGAATCTTGACACATCAGGTATCATCATTAGAGTCACCTCAGTTGGGGTAATTCTAATCAAGTGATTCTATCAGGGCTAAAATTATCATAGTTTTTGCCAGATTAATTAGTAATGATATACATATTTCTTTAAAAATTATCTACTGCTAAATTAATATAACAATAACAATATGAGTTTGATTCTGATTTTTCTGGGAAAATTTACAATTACAATTCTGGAAATCCAGTTTTAATATTCTCAGCATCAAAGTGAACCTCCATTATATGGAATACAAGTACATTTCACTGAAGCATCCTCTAACACTAATGGCAGAACTAAAAGCTGGGGAAGATGGAGCCAAATTCACTTAGCTGAGAAGGCCTCAAGAAATAAGTACACTTTCTTCTTTCAAAGCTACACGAGTGGAAAACTAAATGTACTGTTCCGTAGCAAATGTCTGTGCTCCCTAAAAGGAAACCTGTAGAAATTGAAAACCCAATTGCTGAGGTCACGAGATACAAGTAGAGATTGGGATGTTGGTTGTGTTAAAATTTGTGGTGGGAAAGAACAGGCAGATAAGAATGTAAGAAATGTCTTGCTATGCTGGACGGTTCACTGTGAATTCCATAAGAAATGGAAGTTGACATAGTCCCTTACCTAGAAATAAAACACATTTTAGATCAAGCAGCCATTTTTCAAAAGGTCACAAAAGCTCAGCCAGCAAGAAAGCCAAACAGGCATGGAACGAATGGGTGCACTCAGGCCATTTTAGGCTGATTAGCCATTCATATCATTTTCAGGTCATAGACTAGTTAGTGGGCAAATTGTGAGACCTTAATATTATGTATCTGCATCAGTGAAAGAAATGATACAAGCAGGAAGAACGTGTGCATCAGTTCCGTTACCCTGGCCTATGTCATAAGGTAAAAATGGAATGTGAACAGTGCTAGTCATGGTGGCTAGTACTTGTGTGGAAAACTCTTATTGCTGGCTTGGTAGCAACACTTGTTCTACAGTGTGAAACATGCATTATGGCAATATAATGCAAGTGTCTATATGCCTGGGATGTGATTAAAATCATGTCCTGAATACTCTAAGTCAAAATTCAAAACCACCATATTTTTTCATTTATTGTAGGAGAATCTTTACTCTTGTTTTCACACATACAATTGTTTTCCCATTAATTGTGGTATAATCTTTACCATATTTCTGAAAAATAGGAAGGAGATATAGAAAGTAGAAATAAAAAAACTCAACAGAATAAGAAAATTGTCCCAGCTATTTTTTGCCCTGGAAAAGGTTTGTCTTCCAAGAATTCTCAAATATATTGAAAGTAATAGTATACGTTATAGTTGTGTAATTATAATAAGGAGTGAGTTTCATCACTGCCCTATCCCTCATGTAACTATACTGTGATTTTAACTGTTCTAGTGGGATATACAAATGCTAAATGATCCAAGACGTTGAAAGCATCTGTGGGCAAAAGGCCTTTACTCCACATCTGTTGGATAGATGCCTTACAGTGGATGAGACACAATTCTCACCTCAGTGGTGACCCGTGGTATATAGGCATTGGCTCAAGCTTCCATGTGGACCTCTACCCTGGTGTTTAATCTGCCCTACCTCTGCTTCTCCCTTTGCTCTTTGTTTTGGAAGCTCACTCTTTCATATTTTTCTTCCTGTTCCCAGCCAAGATGATCTTCACTCATTCTCCAGAGATAACCAGAGAATAGCTCCCACTGGCTATTCCTGGAGAATTCCATCTCTGGTCATTATTGTAGATGAAGAAGAGGCTCACTGAATATGATAAATTGTGCTAGGCCCACAGTTTCCAGACTTCCGAGGGTAAAAACCTCATTTTGAAGGCCAAAGCAATTTCAAGAAACTACAACATAAAAGTAGTAATACTGATGGTACTGTTGCTGAACCAGGTTCCTTTGCCTGATATGCAGCAAGCCAAATGCCAAGATGCCAAGGTTTGCAGCAGAGAAGATTTATTCATGAGGCAGCCAAGTGAGCAGACGAGAGAACAAATCTCAGATCCACCTCCCTGAAGATAGGGTTTAGGGACATTTATGGAATGAAGAGGCAGGGTGATCTGAGGTGTGGGGAAGGATATCGGAGGTAAGAAAAGAGAGGTAATTGATGGTCTGAGCAAGCATAGTCAGGCTTCATGGCTCTTCACACAATGTGTGTTCAGAAAATGGAAGCCTTAGCGTGTCCTGAGGATGGAGTTTTTGGCCCTCTGAAGTCAAAATGTCATTCATGGGACACTCATGAGGACCCAGTTGAATGGTCAGTGGTCTCAACTGGTCTAAACTGGGCAAGAACTAGCTCCATGTTCCTGAAAAAAAGCTTAAGCAACCATTACTGTAGTGACCCAAAAGTCAGATGTGTTGTCTTTAAGGAAACTAGTGGGAGTTTAGTTTAATATCTACTAAAAGCAAGAGACTAAAAGCAAGCAAGGCAGGTTAGGTTTGGAGGGCCTCATCAGATCAGCCCTCAGTTTCAATATCTATTGGCTTCTAAGAATCAGTGCCTACTTTTCTACTATTTATACTTTATTAATCATAGCAGCATCAACATACATTGGGAACATATTTGTTACTATAAGAAAGGCAGTCTAACATTATGCATGCAAGCCGTGGGACTGGTCTGCCTGGGTTTAAACATGAACAGGGCTCTGCCACTTATTAGTTGTGTGACCTTGGGCAAGGTACCCAAGATTTCCATGCTTCAGTTTCCTTATCTGCAAAGTGAGCCTAAAAATAGTAGCTATCTTGTAAGGTTGCGGTAAGCATTAAATGAATTAATACATATAAAGTGCTTAGAATAGAGTACTCAACAAATTTTAGGTATTACTATTAGATGTGAGGCATATTGTTTACTGAGCCTGTTCATAGCACAGCTTGTTCATAACACAGCTTCTCTAAGATTTTCAGGGACAACAGTGTTTTTTGAGATTCTGTTAAATAACATTACTGATTTAATAGCACATGGTCTACATATCTACTAGGATGTGTTTGGTCTTGTACGTTTAATGTGGGAGAATTAATAAATTGGACCTTGTCAGTATTAAAAGACAGAATATTTTAAGCCTAGCTGATTAGGAGGCAAGATATAATTTAGAGGATCATGAAAGGTGAACGTTAACCTGCGGATCTACATGTAAGAAATCCCCATTGCCTTTAGTCATGTTAATCATGTCTCCCTGGACTCCACTTCTATCCATGAACAAATTACCTCATTGTCCCTTCTGGGGCTGACAGGCAATTTTAGTGATAAATAAAGTTGAAGACTTTAAAAGTAAAGTTTGAATTACTTTGCATATATTTACACACATAAACAAAACAACATTTGGCAATTTAGGATTTGTCAGGCTAAAAGGCATTTAATAAATTTATCACCACCTAGATGTTCCAGAGGCAAACACTAATTTTGATGCAATTAATCTAAGCATTCAAAGAGTGAATTAATGAATTTCTAAGTAACTTACTATGGCTTACTTCTGCCTTTGCAGATCTTACATCCACTCGTGTTGAAATCTCTTTCTCTCATTTAATTTCTCTCACCTCTTCTAAATTTGGGGGGATCAAAACAAACAAATAGTTAAAGACAAATGGGAAAAGGAATTTCTCACTCTTCCAAATGCAAATATACATGGAAAAGAAGAACACAATGTTTTGATGGTGACGTATTTTTTATTATTTACCTGATACATAATAATAAATCACTTTCATGAGTCAAGAGACTGAGAAGTTTACCTCTACTTTGTAGAGCACTATATACTTCAGAGTATTCAATAGGAAGGGTGGGTAAAAACATTTGGAATAAGAGAGTTATAGGGAGGGGGCGGTAGTATAGCACAGCTTCTTTTACAGATTGAATTGGGCAATGTTCCTGTGCATAGGTTGCCAGTAAGTGAATAAATGTTACCAGTGATCAATAGAGGGTGTTAGAAAAGGCTAAGTTATCAAAACAGAGAACAGTTTAGTTTGTTCCGGGAGACCAAGCATCAGACTGTCATTGAAGTAGTGATAACCTCAGGCAACTTTAGATATTTATTTAGCCAGCCACTTACCTTGGGGGCTCACCCTCTATAGTTTGTAGTTCCTTAAGTTGGTTTGAAAAATGTGAGGTCAAACAGTAGGTGGTTATTCCTAAAGCAGTGGTAGGGGAGAAAAAATAATTTCCCAACTACCTTTCTAGGTTCTCCAGCTGGGGCCCTGAAAATTTGACTTCCAAACGACATAGATAATAAGAGAAAAACAAAGTTTGTTAGCAGGTGCATTGTGCTTACACATGGGAGTATCCAGAGATAAGTAGCCCAAAGGGGTAGTTAGACCTTGGGTGTATAGATAGAGCATCTTAGCAAAGGAACAATACATTTTCAGATAAGTGAAAAGACAGACTGATTTTCTAGGAGTGATAAATTGTAGAAAAGCAAATATGTGGGGAACTAATGGAAGATAAGGCTAATTAGTAAAGTTTGTTGTGGAGATTCCTCTGATGCCAATGGGCTGATAAAGGTTGAAAGTTGTCTCTGGTGATTAACTTTTGTCCTTCCAGGTAGAGGGGGGAAAGGGGACACTTTGGCAAATTTATGTCCTGCTTTTAGGCAGATAGAGGGAGGGCAGAGAGCTTTTCTTGTATCTGCTTCTTTTCTATTGCCTTTAGCTAAAAATAATCTTGTTGCCAAAGTGGCATATTTGGGGGTGGCATATTCTGCTACCATACACAGTTAAATTTTCACTCTCATCTCTAAAACTGAAAACTCCAAACTGCTTAGGATGAAACTTGAGTGGACGTAGATAGCAAGCTACCCCAAATCAAATGCCTGATAAAAAACTTGGAGAACATTAACTATTTTCTTGAGTCTAGAAAAGAAAAGCTAGACTGATCAATAATATAATGTTTTAATTTAGTAGGAGGTTTTAAATTCACGCACATCTTGTTATATTTCTCTAAAATTCTCCCTATTCACATCTTATGTTATATAAATCTTAGAATACTAAAAATTATTTTGATAATAAGTTTGAAATATATAAGTCAGAATAAAATATTTACAGTTCCTTTCTTGTAGCTTTCCATGTCCAAGTGGAGATCACTTTTTGCCTATATATCAGTTAAAAGGCACTACTCTTTACGTAGCAACAACTAACAGAGATTCATTCAAACTCTCCTCCTGTTTGAGAGGTTTACATCAACATAACTAATAGTAGTGTTTTAATATTTTGTTTTAAATTTATGCCCCAAATCATGATACTACCACCACCATCATAGTTAACAATAAAAATATATTAAACATCTACTATTTACCAGATTCTACGCTACAATTTTATAAAATTTCTCTACTGTATGTCTCAGTATCTACTATGATCCAATGACTGCCCTAGGTGCAAGGAAAATAGCAATGAATAAAAGAGACAAAACCTAGAGAATGGACTTGAGGACACGGGGAGGGGGAAGGGTAAGCTGGGACGAAGTGAGAGAGTGGCATGGACATATATACACTACCAAATGTAAAATAGATAGCTAGTGGGAAGCAGCCACATAGCACAGGGAGATGAGCTCAGTGCTTTGTGACCGCCTAGAGGGGTGGGATAGGAAGGGTGGGAGGGAGGGAGATGCCAGAGGGAAAAGATATGGGGATATATGTATATGTATAATTGATTCACTTTTGTTATAAAGCAGAAACTAACACACCATTGTAAAGCAATTATATTCCAATAAAAACAAACAAACAAAAAAACCTCTGCCTCAATGGAGCTTATATTTTAGGGGTGAAAAACCTGAGCTTAGACAGATTAAGTAAATTCTTCAAGATCACAACAAGCAATGACAGTCTGTGAGGAAACTAAGATTCCATGTCAAGTCTTGTGATTGCATAGACAATCAAATAGTCTATTCACATTAAACAACTGTTCTGTTCTTATGAATCCAAAATATTTTCTCCTAAAAATATTATCTACAGTATGATAGTTGGTTTGCTGTTTTAAATCATTTGTCCACAGAACTGGTCTTCTTTTAAAAAAATAAAGTATAGTTGATTTACACATTATATTAGTTTTAGGTGTACAACATAGTGATTCAATATTTTTACAGATTATACTCCATTTAAAGTTATTATAAAATATTGGCTGTATTCCTTGTGCTATGCAATATATCCTTATATCTTATCTATTTTACATATAGTAGTTTGTACCACTTAATCCCCTACCTCTATCTTGCCCTCCCCCAACCTGTCCCCCCACCAGTAACCACTAGTTTGTTATCTATTATCTGTGAGTCTGTTTCTGTTTTGTTACATTCATCTGTTGGTCTTTTTCTTAGATTCCACCTATAAGTGATAACATAAATATTTGCAAATGATATGTCTGTTAAGGAGTTAATATCCAAAATATATACACAACTCGTACAACTCAATATCAAACAGGTTTTTTAACCAGTTTAAAAATGGGCAGAGGACCTGGATAAACATTTTTTCCAAAGAAGCCATACAGATGGCCAACAGGCACGTGAAAAGATGCTCAACATCCCTAATCATTAGGGAAATGCAAGTCAAAACCACAATAAGTTATCACCTCACACTGGTCAGAATGGCTGCCATTAAAAAGGCCGTAAATAACAATGTTGGCGAGCATGTGAAAAAAAAGAAACCCTAGTAAACTGTTGGTGGGAATGTAAGTTGGTGCAGCCACCTTGGAAAACTGTATGGTGGTTCCTCAAAAAGCTAAAAATACAATTACCATATGATCCGGCAATATCCACTATATATCCGAAGAAAACGAAAAGGCCAATTTGAAACGATATTGATATCTGCACCCCAATGTTCACAGCAGCATTATTTATAATAGCCAAGATATGAAAGCAACCTAATTGTCCATCTACAGGTAAATGAATAAAGAAGATGTGGTATATATGTGTGTGTGTGTGTATATATATATATATATATATATATATATATATATATATATATATGCAAAGGAATATTACTCAGCCATAAAAAAGAATGAAATGTTGTCATTTGCAACAATGTGGGTGAACCTGGAGGATATTATGCCTGGTGAAATAAGTCAGAGAAAGGCAAATACTGTGTATTATTGCAGAGCTATTTTTATCACAACACAAGGATTTGCCATTCTAACTCTTGTCCAGATGTAAGGAAATTAAATCTTCCTTTGGTTTTTGATCTGTTTTCTCCCCTATAGTTCATCTATATGGACTGTAATTTTACCCAAAGTGAAAATTACTAAGTAAACAACTCATGTTTAAACTATGTGAGGTTTTTCTTCAGAATGAACCTTATTAAAACAGTAATACTATATACATTTGAGCAAAAAGTAAGTCTCAAGTAGCAGCTCAGTTAACAGCTTAACCTCCCTGAACACAGTCTTGCCCAGTCACTCTGGGACCAGCATCCAGCCTCTAGAGTGGTCCAGAAAGAGAGAGCTGAGGCCAGAGCTTGCTTGTGAGGTGACATAGAATCTACAATAGAATCTACAGACCCTGACTTGATGAACAGTTTCTTCTTGTTAGCTGTTTTTTGTTTGTTTGTTTTTTAATTGTTTCTCATGTGGCAATGAAGAGGATGTTAGGAAAAAATGGCTGACACTCAAAATGGCCCCTAGCCATTTATTTGTCATTCCAAGTGTGTGATTAAATTTCTTCTTTTTGCACTTTTGTCAGTGCCGTTCCGCCAAGACCATCGGGAACACACCTGCAGTTCAACAAAGTTGGGTTTATTGACTCGTTGCAAAGAGGGAGAACATGTGCCATGGGGAACCATGGAATATCTCAGTAAGAAGGTTTTAGAGGGGACTCCCTGCAGAATTTCAGCTTCTGTTAGTTGCTTTTTAGAAGGATTCAAGGAAGCAGGGCTTTGCTGTGTATTGGATGCCATTAGAAAGTAGAGGTAACTCTGTTTCTTAACAATTCTTATCTAAAAAACAAAAGGAATGAAGCAAGGCTAAAGCTATGTTTGGTAAAGAAGTAGCATTCACTCATATTAGCCAGGACGGAAAGATGTTTGGTCATTTTTATGGTTGGAAATGTATATGATACTGTCTGTGATCAGACATGATTTTCAGTAGTCTTGATTTTTGCCTGGCATAATCACTGATTCAGAGTGGCCTTCTCCCATGTTGGTGTTCTGTGAGACTGTTGATGTTCCACAAGAGAACATGAACTAGCCGGGAATGCTAGTCCAGCTCGTGGTAACACTGAAGCCCAGCTAATAGTGCTGTACCAAGACCTGGCTGTCACTGTCAGGGGTTGCCTTTCTCTCTCACTATTAACAACTTGCTTCAGAAATTTCAAGATCAGTTGTTGTTGTTAAAATATTGGTTGGTTTGAGCACAGGAAATATTGGGAACTTAAGATTTCATGAAGTGGGATTGTGGAGGAACAACACATTTCTTCCTCAGACACAACTTTTTGTTTGCTAGGACAAGGAGCAAGGTGCATACATATATGAGGGGGAGGCTCTTAAGCATTCCTGTGGGTATGTCTCTGTATAGCTGTATATATGTGTGTATGTGTTACATGTTTAAATCATGCATTGATTACCACTGCAGTCAGGTGAAGATAATCACAATTACATTATACATTGGTATCATACTTGAGTATTTCATTACCCAGTTGACCCTGGAACACTTTAAAGTTTAAGGAGATCTCTCCAAAAAGTTTTAGTTACTACTTTTGGAGGGACTTAGTTAGGATACAAGCTGTAGAAAAAGAAATAGTGCATTAGAATTTAAGAGGTCTGGATTCTAGACTTTATCATTAAAACACTGTATGACCTTGGGCAGGTCACTTCACATCCTTCCCTCTCGTTTTTTTCAAAAAACAAAAAACTAAAAAGGTTGACATACAGAAGTGGTTTAAAATTTTTCTTTTAGCCTTAGAATTCTTTATTTTAAAAAGTTTCTGTAGAGTCCCATTAGACAAAACAAAAGAAACTTAAGTGTTATCTGGTTGCAGTGGTTGAAAAGGGGAGGAGACTAGGGTTTCAGGGAGTTGAGTAACACTCACATGACCTCCTTTTCTCTGAGGCAGTTGTCAAACATCTTAGACAATGTTCAAACTCAGACAGTTGATAACTTCTGAATCAAATAACCTCTCTGAGGTTTCCTATATTTCAAGCACTCTATGAATCCATGATTCTTTTCAGGAATGGAGTCATGGACTAGACCTTGAGAGTAATGATTTGAGAAGGGTTGATTGTGCCTTGTGCTATATATATATATATATATATATATATATATATATATATATATATATATATATATATATATATATATCAACTGGCCAATACTCTGCTAATGCTGAGATTAAAACAATAGTGATAAACTACTACAGTTGATTTCTCTGATTGCTTTTAGGAACGTAAAGCAGAAAATGTGTTCTAATTCTAAAATCTTACGAGAAGAGGAGTTAGATGGCATTTAATCCAAATCACATTAGATTTTTAGATTTTATTTTATAAAATCAATGCAGTGTTTCTGTGTCTATTGGTTTTCTGCTAGCCTCATGGAAACTTGAACACATAAACATAGTCCCTTCAGTGCAGCAGGTACTTTCATTAGATTTCTAAAACCATTTATCTTTGAATAACTTAGACTTACAGAAGGGTTGCAAAGATAGCACATAGAGTTCCTGTACATCCTTCACAGTTTCTTTGTTTCCATAATATTAACATCTTACATAACCATGGTGAAATAATCAAAACTAGCAAATTAACATTGGTACAATACTGATTACTAATCTACAGACTTTACTTGGCTTTTACCATTTATCTACTAATGTCTCTATTTCGTTGTAGGGTCCAGTCCAGGATCCAGTATTGCCTTTAATTGTGATGTCTCCTTAGGCTCCTCCAATCTATGACAGTTTCTCTGATTTTTCTTGCCTTTCACTATCTCAGTACTTTTAAGGGTATTGATCACTATTTTATTCCTTAATTTGGATTAGTCTTATGTTTTCTCATGATTAGATTGATGTTATAAATTTTTAGTAAGGCCATCACTTCTCAGCAAATTATTATCAAGGATTACTGGTGATGTTACTCTTGATCAGTTGGTTAAATGCTGTCTGTCAGTTTTCTTTATCACACTTTTTGAACGATTCTGGTTTTTGGCAAATGCATAGAGCTGTATTTCTACCACCACAATAATGGATAGTATCATTTCATCACTCAAAAATTTTTCTCATGCCTCTCCTTTGTCCTTACCCCTCTTTCTACCTCTAATCTCTAGCAAACACTAATCTGTTTTCCATCCTTATAGTCTTGCCTTTTCCAGAATGTCATATGAAGAGAATCATGTACTATGTAGCCTTTTGTGTCTGACTTCTTTCACTTAAAAATGCATTAAAATAAATACACTTTAGACCCATCCATGCTGTTGTATGAATCAGTTGTTTGTTCATTTTTTATTTCTGAATAATATTCCATTGCGTGGGTCTACAATTATTTATTTATTAGATTTTGTCTTATAAACACAAGTGAATGAGAAGGAAGTAAAAACACGTAAGGAGGTGATTTTTTATGTATTATCTTGTACATATATTTCTTTATTACTGTTATTGTTTGGCATTTTAATGATGTAATTTTTTTTCTTGGAGTAACTGTGAATTGGAGATAGTCTGAACTTAATTCCATGGAGAATTTAAAATACTCCACATGCAAATCAAATAGAATCTTTGCTTTTCTTATAAAAAGGAGGGTTCTCAGTAACCTATGTTAATAGTTTTAATATGCCAGCAGAAACTCTTGACTAAATGTAATGTAGTAGGTCTTGCCATTGCCTGGGGGAGGGAGGTGGGCACCAAACTCAGTTTACCACCTAGGGTTATCTTGGAGTTGTCTAATTTACTGAATATTCCACTTCCTAGTTATTCAGCCCCAAATTCGTATCTTTTTTACTCTTAAAAAGGTCAAAGAAAATTACCCATGTAAGTGTCCAGAAAAAGCAGAAGAGCTGAATATATCTTTTAACAATATAGAGTTTAGGAAAAATTCAATGTAAAAATGATCATGTAAGCATAGAGTGAAATTGGAGAAATCTTATGTTTTGTAAAGATTTTTTCTAAAAAGTCTTAGCAACTAGTTCTGGTTTTTTGTTAATTCTCCTACTGATAATGTTAAGGGTTTGTTAGCAATTTCTTATAAAGTATAGGCTGTATTAGTGTTCTGTGATAATATGCATTAACTTGGTAGACAAGGGACCATTACAGTCTGTCACTGCAGTGATCCATACAGTGAAGACTCCCTCAGTACATGTTGACACAATATTACAGCAGTGATCCATGAATTAAATACGCTTTGGATCCGAGTCATTACAAGTTTAATGGGAGAAATGCGCCAATCCCACTGGAAAGTGCCAGTATCGACTCTGTGATCGATTCTTCCATAAACACATTTCCATTGCTTCTCAGTAATGAATATTCTTCCTAAACCATCCATGCTTACTGTTTAGTGACTTCATCAACATTTAAAGTCCCCTTTTATATTTACTACATTTGAAACTCCTGAGTGTCACAGAAGAGATCTATGGAATAATTGCACAATAGTATCCATACAAATGTAATTCTTTCGTGAATAATGGAAAGCATTATTTTATCCTTTTTTAAGGACAGGCATAATAAGTACTCAATAAGCTTAAAATGAAAGAAAATTAAAGTTTTATTTGGGCCATTATTCAGTCCATCCTTCATCATAAAGTGTTCCTGAAGTTGTTGTCATGGCAGAGTGAGCACAAGAAATGTGACAGTGTTCCCTGGCACTTAGCATTTATTCCTTTTATTCCATCATTTTTCTTTTACATGTATTAAATTTTTCATAGTACATGTTATGCAAGGTAATAGTAGTAGTTTCTCAAATATTTATAATAGAGTTATTATATGTATTAGACTTACAAACATTCTTTACTCTGCTGAACATACTGGGCATTACTTCTGAAGAAACAGGATGCTAATTATGGAAAGAGAAATTGAAGAAAAGGGAAAGGAATGAAGGGTGAAGAAAGTTTGAAGGAATAGTCCCCCAAGTATTTGAGTCAGATGTTCATCTGAAATGGGAGACAAGTTAAAAAGAACAGATAGAAGGACAGAAAACAGTGAGAAGGAATTTAGACAAGATAAAAATATTTTCAATGGCTTCACTTGAATCAATACACCAAGGAATGAATTATTTTGCCTTGAGGCTGGGTGTAGAAGCAGCGGCCCGAAGACAATGAAAATTCAGGTGTCTCATTGAGAGGTGCTTCATAGCCTAGTCTTTTCCCACCAGAATGTCCATTCTCCGATCCTTCCCCGGGACAACTGTCACCCAATACTGTCTTCTCTGCTCTCCTTTTAGGATGGGACTTTCCAATCCTTGAGTCCTTGAAAGCAAAACAAAACAAAAAACTGCTACCTTTATTTTTAAACTAATTCTCATTCTATTTCTTGCTTTTCTTTGCACCTTTTCTGACTCTGTCATTTTTTTCTCTCGTTTTTTCTGTCCTTCTTTGACTTTTCTTCTCTTCACTTTTTCAGAATCATAACATCTGGGACGTTTCTGTGGGGCTTTGTTCAGGTGTAGGATGCGCCAGGGATCGGGCTGCCCCTCTAACAACCTGTGAATTCCAGGGATGATTCCGCTCTTCTATCTGGTCTGCCTTGCCTTTCTCAATGCTGAGTTGTAGAGAGCTGTAGAAGAGAACCAGAACTGGGAGGTGTGTGTGTATGAGAGAGGCAGTGGGTCAAGGAGCAGACTTGGAGGGTGAAGGCATTGCTACTGCTGAGGCCATGGACCCGAGATGGGCATGGAGTTGTCAGCAGGTGTGGCACATTCTCACAAAGGTGAGAGAAAAGGAGGCTGAAGACTAAAACAAGAAAGGGAAAGAGAGCAGGTGGCAGGGGTAGTAAGAAGAGGTGAAATAATGCATAAGGGATTGACTCACTTAGAAAGTATTTCTTAACCGCTATTTTCAAGGGACTGTGCAATGTGCTTTCACATACATTATCTCACTCATTTCTCACAACAGCCTTGTAAGGTGTATGCTGAGTGTCTTGGGTATGAAATTGTCAATTTAGGTAGCTTGAGCAACTGAAGCTCCAAATCTCTGTGGCTACCTGAGGCTAAATGTGAGCAGGGATGATTGAGCATGGTCCCACAAAATCTCAGCAGTGACAGAAGGAGGAGGAAATCACTAGGGAAGAGGAGAGGACAGATACAGAGAAAGGTGGGATAACGCCACATGTGCAAAATACTGCATTATCATTGAAATAAATGCTTTAAATATATTAAAACATATCGTTAAAAAGACTAAGCGGTCTCCTTCTATGGATCTAAATATACAGTGAAATTATGTAGCTTTATCTACTTATAGATTAGCTACTGACCAAGATGGCCTAATGCTTTCCTCAGTTTGACTATACTTTAGACAAGTTTTGTCGTAACTATAGGCCCCTGACCTTCTTTTACGTAGAGCATTTACTTTAGAAAATTTGTAATTATAAGTTCTTTCTCTGTCCCTTTGAGATATAAATCTTGTCCAAGGCTCTTGCCAGTTTTACAGTCCAGGAATGTTTTTCTCAAGGACCTGGGAACCATCCTTTGAAATGTCATCTTCAAGAAAGATAGCACCTGTATCTCCCAGTCTCAGTGGGAGGGTAGGAGCCTAATTTCAATGAGTGCCAATTAGCAAACACAAGTGGTCTAATCAGATTGACCACAGCCCAGTAATGTCCTCCAGAACTTTTCACTAGCTCTCGCCAGCACTTAAAATCTCTCCTGCCTTTTGTTCCAGAGGAGATGAGTTCCTCTCTCCCTTATTGCTGTCCTCTTGAACCCTATTGCAATAATCTCTAATAAAATTTTCCTTTCATGTTTAACTCCATCAGGTGCAATTTTCCTCTGATAGTTCTAACCCTAGGTGAGTGTCCATTTGTAAGACTAAGTACACAGTATTCTGCATCTATCAAAACAAACTTCAATAAAATAAATGATCATAAATCTGTAATAATTCAGGTGTTGTCCCCTCTAGAGATAAAGGGTGGTTCAGATCATCTTTGAGGTCAGGACATCTTTTGACCTTTGAAATTTAACCTCACAGGTGGTGGAAAGGAAGTGTTCATTCAATGGGCAAAAAGCACAATTTCAGACAGGTGTAGTATATATTTTAAGAAAAAAAAATGTGATGAAGGAAAATACCATAAGGTGAAATTTAATACTACACACACACCCCCCCACACACAAATTGTGTAATCTAGTAGGCAATATAATTAACTGAACGCTGAACTGAATACAAATGAAATATACTTTGTAAGGTTATTTTATGTCTCTTATTTTAAAATTAATTAATTAATTCATTTATTTATTTTTGGCTGCGTTGGGTCTTTGTTGCTGCGTGTGGGCTTTCTTTTTTAGTTGCGATGAGCAGGGGCTGCTCTTCATTGCCGTGCGCGGGCCTCTCATTGCGGTGGCCTCTCTCATCGCGGAGCACCGGCTCTAGGCGCGCGGGCTGTAGAGCTCAGGCTCAGTAGTTGTGGCGCACGGGCCTAGCTGCTCTGCAGCATGTGGGATCTTCCTGAACCAGGGCTTGAACCCGTGTCCCCTGCATTGGCAGGTGGATTCCTAACCACTGCGCCACCAGGGAAGCCCTCTTATGTCTCTTGATATAAAGTTGGTAAAAAATTTCCAAAGTTAATTTCTATAAAAGTTATCATATAGGGGCCAAGATACCTAGCACCTGGTTCTCTGAGAGTCTTGTCTAGTCTGTAATTTAAACTATGTAGAAAAATTAATGAAACACAAATTCTTAAAAATATGAGATTCCACAAGTTGAGGGTTTTGTAACAATTGGGCAAATTTCTATGACTGCTAGATTTAAGGCAAAGATGTTCTAGGCAAGATGAAAAGAAACTGTTATTTTGACCTTAAATTATTGTTATTGCAAAGAAAAAATACTTTTTCTCTAATGATTAATTTTTAAAACTTGAAAAATAAAGCACAAAATAAAAATTATCCACAATTCTATTTATCTTAGAAGAGATGGAAATATAGAGATTAAAAATAGTATTACAATTTTGGCTATGTGCATCCTATATAAAACTCTCATACTATTTTGAGAGATAGGATAGTACAGTACTTAGAGGTTAGAGTTCCAGAGTTCAAATGCTGAATCTGTCCTTTACGTCTTGTAGGACCTTGAGTAAATATTCCAACTCTTGGATCTGCCTTAGTTTGTTTTTAGTTTAGCTTAGTTTTTTTTCCCCATATGTCTCATTCTTGCCTTATGATTTTAATCCTTTCTTTTTCTGTCTCTGATTATTTTAACATACTTGTTTCAGTGTCCTTAATTTTATTCCATTATTGCATTTCTTAAAATTTGGGTTCTCCAGGTGGTTGTTTCCATCAAGTCTCAAAGTGATTTGTTTCCTTGTGTTATGACATTTCCTGCGAATATGGATTTAGCATGCCTTCCTCCAGGGTTGTTCAACCTGCTCTGGGTTGTAGAGACACACCTACGAAGAAATTTTATTTTCCTCTGCTGGGAAATATGCATTTTACCCATTTTATGTCATGGGGTTTCCATCTGAGTACTGTTAAGTTCAGATCCAATATCCACAGATGGTGTAGGTTTGGGCTTGATTTCTTGTACAAGATTCTTTCTTCCAACCATGGCTACTGGTGAACAGCTTAGCCTCTTTGCCATTTTCTATAGCCAGTGAGTGGAGTTGCCTCATTCCTATTTCATGGACTGACAGCCCACTGTGGTTCCTGGGTTTATGCAGAAAGCTTGCATCCAACTCTCCTCTGTGTACAGGCCTGAGGGTTCATCTCCTGACATAGTGAAGCATTAATATCCAGTCCTACAAAGGGTGTCTCATCTTCAGTAATCCCAGGTTTCTTTCAGTTTCAGTTCTACTCACCTCTGTAACTTTGAGTTCTCTCTTTTTTTTCTTACGTATGGAAATTTTCCTTTCTTTTATATGGTTATACTTTGTCCAGCATCTTCATTTGCTTGGTGGAATTGGCCAGGGTGAAGGTGAGATGGGGAGTGGACTTTATACTATAACCTAATACACTATTTCAGCTAAAAACCAATTTAGCCTATCTAAAACTCCATTTTCCCATTATATCTTTATCAGAAAGGTTTTGCTTTTGATAACTCAATGAGATAATACATGCAAAGTTCTGGTACCTGGTACATGGAAAGTGCCTAATAAATATTAACTAGTATTATCACTAGCTAACTTACATTAAAATTTTTATATAGAGGGCTTCCCTGGTGGCACAGTGGTTGAGAGTCCGTCTGCCGTTGCAGGGGACACAGGTTTGTGCCCCGGTCCGGGAAGATCCCACATGCTGCGGAGCAGCTGGGCCCATGAGCCATGGCCGCTGAGCCTGCACGTCCGGAGCCTGTGCTCTGCAACGGGAGAGGCCACAGCAGTGAGAGGCCTGCGTACTGCAAAAAAAAAAAAAAAAAAAAAAAAAAAAAAAATTATATAGAAATATAATGTATTGATAGATTATTATATACTAATAATAGATTATTATATATCAATATATTATCAATAACATAAATTTATATAAGAATAAAGTATATACAAGCACATATTTAAACACTGGGACTTACTATGTGCCAGAAAGTTTTCTAAGAACTTTATAAATGCTAACTTATTTATTTCTTACAATGACCCTGTGAGGTACAATTATTATCCCTATCTTACAGGCGAGGAGACTGAGGCACTGCGATCTTAAGCAAATTACCCAAAGTCACACAACTAGTCAGTGGAGAAGCTGTATTTTAACATATGTGATCGGGCTCCAAAGTCAGTTCTATCGCCTGTGCCATGCTGCCTTTTTAATGTTTATCTGTATTAGTTTTTATCCATAATATTGAGTCATCTCCAACAATATTTTTACAGTAAGCAATGTTTTCTGATAGAGATTAGATATCAGGGTTTCTTGTAGCAATTTTATGTTTGGAAGAATCAAAACCACATAAAAGAATGCAGAAGAGCTCATGTGATGGCTTCTTTCTCTGTTGTGGCTTTTTAATGAATCCAGGTAAAGCTGAAGCAACATCAAGGTGCTTAGAATGGTTTTCTTAAAAAAAAAGAAAGAAAGAAAAACAAAAAGTTAGAATAGATACTTCACAAAGGACGATATATAACATCACATAAAAAGTGTGCACGATCGTTGTTCATTGTATCAGTTATCAGTATATTGTCACTCAGCTCGAAATTCTCCCTTCAGTCTGTGCCCTGTGATAATAGGGTTCCTTTAAGCCCTTCTTCTTTAAAGTAAGCACAATGTTAAGCTTTCTCAGTAGAAGGTGCTAGATGAGCATCACAGGAAGAAAGGGCTCTCTTGCAGTTTCCAGGTACTACGAGGAGGGTGGGCAGCGTGGCTGGGAGGATGTGCAGCGGCTCTGCTGCAGACAGAGACACCAGCACCCCAAAAACCTCCTACTGCCACAAGCAACCTGATTTCCCTTGCAGGCAGCAGCGTAGCCCCTCTGAGACCCAGAGGATCCCACCTGGCTGATGCTGTCTCAGCATGTATAGCCTGGGACCTGGAGGATTCCTACCCCATCTGAACAACAGCATTCCAGTTGCTAATGAACTAGTCCCCAGCAGCATACCAGAGGACTGCTTTGTGCTGGCCCAGTTTTGCAGATAAGCTTTAGCCTGGAAAAACCAGGGAATTTTTCACCATCCAGTGCGCTAAACTGTAACTTCTCCAACAAGGTCTGAACCTCAGCCTTGAGGAGGAAGTCCCCTTCTAAGTATGTCCTTCCTTGGGTATGCTCTCTCAGTCCTAGGGTATGTACAGCATTTTCTTATCTGTTATAGTTATTCTTTTATCATAGCTTGATAATTCTTTATATTAAACTTCTGTTTGATCCACTGTGTGGTTTCTGTTCCGTGTTTGGACCCAGATTAGTTCAGTCACTGGACCGTGCAAATTAAAACCACAAAGATACAGTTACATATACACTTGAATGGATAAATTTCTTTTTAAAAAATTGAACAATGTCAAATGCTGGTGAGGATGTAGGGTGCCTGGAACTCTCATGCATTGTTCGTGGGAGTATAAAATATTACTAGCACTTTGGAAAAAAGCCTTGAAGGTTCTTATAACACTAAACCGACACCTATCCTATGATTTGTCAGTTTCACTCCAAGAACAATAAAAATGTACGTCCACAGAAAGGCTTGTGTAGGAATGTTCTGAGAAACTGTATTCATAATGGCGCAAATCTGAAAGCAAACCAAATGTCCAGCAAACAGGTACATGAATAAACAGACTATGGTATATTCATACGATGGAATACTACTCAGTGATAAAAGGAAAGAATAAAAGCTACTTATATGCAACATGAATGAATCTCAAGAGTATGCTGAGTGAAAGAAGCCTTCAATAAAATGTTCATACTATGTAGTTCCATTTTTATGATGTTCTAGAGCCTAATGTTTGGTGGAAAAAGTAAAAGACAGTGATAGTCTCTGGGAGGAGTGGGGATTAATTGGGGAGGAGCATGAGGTAAATTTCTGGGGTGATGGTAGTATTCTACCTCTTGATACTCTATATCAAAGTACTAAGAGTGTATCTTTTAAAAAATGGGGGTTTAGGTTAATACAGGTTGTGTATTTGTCAAAACTCATTTAATGGTACTGTTAAGATTTGTGCATTTCATAGCACCACACTTAACCTGAAAAATTTTAAACAAATAATAATATATATGCTGAAGTATTTAGATGGGAAGTATACTGGTATCTGCAATTTATTTTGAAATGCATCCAAAATATAGATGAATTGATGGACGCAAAGAGGGATGGATAGGTGAATAGATAGACAATAAAGCAAATCTAGAAAAATGTTAATTGTGGACTCTTTGGTGATTGGGATACAGGTGTTCACTTAATTTAATTTTTCAATTTTACTGTGTTTTTGAAAAATTTTACACAAAAGTAATTGGAAATAAAACTGGACGTAGTCAAAACCATCTTAGATTTTGTCTCTTAAAACTGCCAAACGATTCCCTGGCTTGCTGTGACAGCAAAGTGCTAGTTTTGAACGTGTATTGAGAGCTGAGGGTCTGTGTTGAGTTTGTGCAGCCTCACTCATGATATAGGTATTTCTCCAGTGCTAAAGACTGAGGAAAACTGACTGGCTTGAATTTACTATTATAGCACCTCTCCTTTCTTGCAATTTATCATGGTCTGTGTAATGGCCTAGAGTGTCTTTGTTTTATGTGATGAAGGCGTGTGTGCTTTTATGAAGGTATATATTTGTATTCTATAACTGTTAAAGACTTAGCCTGACTTTAAACCATACCACCTGGAACTAATGTATAAAGGTTTTTTTTTTTTATCTATTGGCTTTTCATTTCATCCATGTACATCTTGATTAAATTGTAAATTCCTCAATGTAGGATCAATCTTCTATTTATTTTGCCCTCTATACCCAGATAATATTGTATACTGCCATAGACACAGGGGATACTTAAATGATGATGGTGTCAATTATGTAGATCTTTAAAACCTTTTTGAAATATCCAGGTAAGGCCAGGACTGTCACCAAATAATACTTATTTCACACAGGGTCAGTAGTACAACTAAAAATATGTAGTTCACTCAAATACACAATCTTTGATCTTTAAGAAAAAATTCTGTATTGTAGAAAGTGCCGAATAGCTTTCACATTAGGAACTGATTTTATTTTTATGCAGGAGAAAAAAGAATTAGAAGCTACTATGTCCATTTTGGACATAAGGTCCCCCTACACTCCCAATATATCTACCACAAGCATGCCAATGAAGGGTAATAACCTCTGGGGAAACAAGCATCTATTTACCTATAAGCCATGGACAACAGAAGTCAGATGAGATTGCAGGTCTTAAGTGGTCATAGAAGAGAGAAAATTATCAACTTTCCAAGTAACAGTAATACTGTCTATCTTCTATATAAACTGTTAAAATGAAAAGAAGTTGTTTTAACAATAGGTAAAAATGACAATTAAATGTCACACATTTCTTCAAAAGTCAGTAGGCCGTGGATATACTTGAAGACCCCAAAGCATGCCAAAAGTATGAATCAAAAAAACACCAGGGCACTTACCAAGAGCCATCATGTTATTGTTGCAAGTAACAAGAATCGAAAAGGGTGAGGTTAGCTATCTTCAGGAAGTTTTCTGAGAAGGAGTCAGTTCTGTACCAAGATTTATAGACATTTATAGACATTATCTTTGAGATTAATGAAGCTGGCTATTAGGCAACTGGAAATGACCAACAGAAAAGACAGTCGCTGAAAAAATCCTATAATGTGTGACACATGATGAAAATATGCTGAAATGACAGAGATATATGAAATCTAGAAAATGATACTGGAGGCAGCTGGAGGAAATAAAAACTTGTTAATATTTTACCAAATATTAATATATTATCTAAAATATATAAAAAGAGGTAAGCAGTCTGGTCTCTAGAAACTCAAAATTACCCATCTATTTTAACTTAATTCAAATTAAATAAAATATTCATTAGGACTGCAAGCATCTTTTTCTCTCATGACATATTGACCAGAAAACATTGTAACTATTAACCTGACTTTTCAGGTATGATGTTACTGAGGAGGTAAACTTGGTAGGAAATATGAACATTCCAGTCCACTATAAGGTTTACCTTTAGTTTCAAATTAATCAAATTTCTAGTCCCAAGCAGTCTAAGTTTGTACATTCCATGGCTATAATTTAAAATTTACATAACCCCTGAATCAAAAGACATTAAATTTTCAGACTTGTGGAGTGTTGTAACTGAGTTATAGCTGGCATTTACACAAGTGTCTTGTGTTTATTTCTGAGCTTCCCAAACAAATGAGTAACACAAATGCCTATTTGTTGGGTTTAATTTAATATTTATGCCAATTCCAATCATCCCATAAAACACATATTTTCACCTAAACCCTTTTATGAGTATGAACACACCCATATAATTTTAATTTCCTAGGAAATAAACATCTCCCTACCAGTTATCAAATCATTTTCTACCATTGCATAAACCCTGTAGTAAAATTTTTGCTGCGAGTGTAACCATAAGTTTTTACTAAAAATACTCATCACACTAAGAGTGATGGGATATTCTTCCCCCAAAGCCTTCTTCTCTACAATTTAAGGTACAATGGGGTTTGTTAGTCTTCCTCTCTTGTAAGTTTTCAGTACTTCTTCAGCAATGAGAAGAATATAATGTCTAGTATCTATTGATGGTTACACATTTGACTACTTGCTTTGAACATGTCAATCGTAAGCCAGCATCCAGAATTAAGTAGATTTTTATTTTTAGGCTCTGGCCTTGATCTACCTATGACATGTCTGCTAGTTAAGAGACAGTAATGAAGGCTATTTAGCCCACATTGCTTCAGGAAACAAGTTTAGCACTCTATAAATCCTACGTTTTACCTTATTTATACCAGTCACACATGCATCCTTTATTCTGTTCATCTACTTGGAGTCTAATTTAATCTACTGAAGAGTGTGCATTATTCACTCAACCTTAACATGGATTTGATTCAGCTGTAACTACCGTAAGCTAATTGTGCTGTGTTGGATTTGAAGCAGATAATGATATAGGGTGACAGGTTTAACAGATTTTTGATGACCACATTCAGTTATTTTGGTGCACCCTACTTATCAGTGAGCCAGACACTTAATTCATTTAAGGTTTTGACAAAGAATATGGGATGCGATGATTCATTCGGGAGATTCCCAGGACAGGTCTTCCTCAATAGATGTCATTAAACAACTCCCTCTATGTAGTTTCAGAGGTTGATTTTAGAGTCTAGTTGTGTTGTAGGAAATGTACTGCTTATTTGCCACATGTTCCTGTCTGGAAATAGATTATTCAGCATGCTGAGGTTTGCATTAATGTGTATGTCAGCAAAGTAATGTTTGTGGCTTATGAATTCATAAGTAAAAATGAAGTTATTTTCATTTTTGATCAGTGATAATATGAGTAATTTATTATCAGTGATAAGATGAATGATAATATGAATAAATTATTGTTTTATAATTGACTCATTTCTGAGTCTACTTTTATCAATACTATCCTGTTAAAAAGAACAAGGGTTTTAAAAATAAAGTGAAGATCACCTATTTCAATTATAAATCTGTAATTCTGCATAGATGAGGTTAGCTACCAGGAAAATTTACTTAGAAAATTTCACCCTTTGAGCCAATAGAAAACAAAAAAATATTTAGTAAAAGATCATTTTAAGCCCTGTCTATAGAAGAAATAAAGTTCATCTTATTCTTATCAACCTAAAGGTGGATGAGAATCTGGAAGAAGATTCTTAAGGTAGAAAAACAAAAACTGGATGGTGACAGTTTGTTTGAAGCAAATTAATCCATATATCAAATAGAGGATCATTACCCCTTACAAAACAAGCTATAATGATATCTGCACTGGTTAGGGTCTCTTCTTTCTTTTAACCTTCTTTATCAAGAAGAAGGTATTTGAGTCATACTGACATTCATTACTACGTTTATTTTGGTTTTTATATTGCTCAATAATCAGATGTGGTGTTGAAGGGCTACTTCTCAGGTTTTGTGTGGGAAACCTGGTTCATTATTGGATATGTGTATCCAGCAAGACAGTGATTAAAAGTAATGCATAATAGGTACAGAAGTCTCATTGTCTACATATTTGCTAAAGGCAATTTTATTTCTTTATCTAATTGAAGTATCAGAGTTGATTCACAATGTTGTGTTAAAAGGTGAGGACATGGGGTGGGAGGGCGAGGCTGGGGCGTAGTGAGAGTAGCATCAACATATATAAACTACCGAATGTAAAATAGTTGGCCGGTGGGAAGCAGCGGCATAGCACAGGGAGATCAACTCGGTGCTTTGCGATGATCTAGAGGGGTGGGATAGGGAGGGTTGGAGGGAGGCTCAAGAGGGAGGGGATATGGGGACATGTGTATGCATATGGCTGATTCACTTTGTTGTGCAACAGAAACTAACACAGTATTATGAAACAATTATACTCCAATAAAGACCGATTAAAAAAATTAGAAAAAAAAATCAACCCCACATTGCCCAGAGTGTAATGATGCGGTATGAGGGCCTCTCACCGCTGTGGCCTCTCCCGTTGCGGAGCACAGGCTCCAGATGCGCAGGCTCAGCAGCCATGGCTCACGGGCCCAGCTGCTCCGCGACATTCCACCAGCAGGTGAGCCTGGAAGATCCTGAGCCCCAGATGAGATTGCAACCCTAGCTAATACCTTGACTTCCTCTGGGGAGACCCTGAGCCAGAGGACCCCTTTCACCTGAGTCCAGACTGCTGCTGCATGGAACCCGTGAGATAATAAATTTGCATTAAGCCACTAAGTTTGTGGTGATTTGTTATACAGCAATAAAAAACTAATGCAATATCCAGTATTTATTTAACTCTTTTAATGTACCAGCACATCTATGGAATACCCATGTCTGTGCAATGGATAATACATAGATAATTTTATTTAATACAACAGGCTTGTGAAGCAAGATCTATTTTTAAAATTTTACAGATGAGAAAATGAAGTGTTAGAGAAGTCAAAACACTTGGTGCAGGTCACAGAGCTGGTTGATGAAGGAACTGGGATTTGTACTTGAGCTTTAATCACTTTTCTAGACTATGTTCTTTAATGTGAAACATTCCATAGAATAATGCGAGTCAATATTGTCCTGATCACCACCTTTTCAACTACTCTTTATCTTGTACATATCCAACAAAATATGATAAATACCATAGAATAAGCAGCCTTTGATGAAATCCATTTTTTTAGATGATTTCATGTGAAGATCTTTTTACGAATACTTCACCAATTATAGAAGAAAGTCTTCTGAAAATAAATCCTTTTTAAAAGGTTACTTAACTGCTATTTTACCTAGAAGAAGAACAATCTATTTCCATCTATCAGGTGGTAATGAGAAGTCATTATCTTGCACTCTTCTTTAATTAACATCAATCCTGATTAGTCAGAGTAAATTAGGCTCTTTGTCTTTGTCCACAGTTGTAATTCTTCTGGTACAGGAGCCATTCAATTATGTGTTATCATGTGTTATCACTCACAAAAGATGTCAGTATAATTATATTACTGTATTTCAAATTTTACTTTTAAACATACTTCACTGTTAAGATGTAAGTTTTTTGTTTCCTTTTTTCCCCTTAAGATATGGGCAAGTAATGTTCTATAAATTTTTTCATATTAAAAACAAACTACTCAAAGTTTAATAAGGCTCAGTGATTTTAATAGCTATTATTCATCATAATATGCATTGGACACAATAGTAAAAATATCAGAGGTATTAATTGACTGTTACTACAAATTGGAGGGGGTTGTAGTGAAGGACAGAATTATTCTGACTATAATTTAGAACAGATATTGAAAATTCAAATTGATAGTTTGGCATATCTACATGGAAACTATGGCCATCATTTAAAACATCATTCTCCATTCCTTTTTTAGGGTTTTACGTATGCATTGATTTAGCCACTGTTTTATTGGCTTTAGGATTAAAATGACACCTCTTCCCACTGATCACTAAAAACTAAGTGATGTAAATACAACTTTAATTTGTTTTGGATGGGATGGAAGTAGGTATACAGGTCCTGCATTACCTAAGATGGAAATAATTATTGGCTGCCACCCAGATAAGCTAGAATGAGAACAAACATCAGGCCCCTCCAACCTCATCATAGACGTACAATTTTCTGGCTTAGGAATCTATCAGTTTGAATTGATTAGCTAGCTACTCTATCAGGTTGAACAAAAATCAAATTGTACCATATCTAACAATGCCTTAAAGAGAAAACTTTATTCTCTAGACATATCTAGAAAACCCTTTTGAGATCAGAACTGGAACAGGAGGAATTTCCAGACCTGTACAGCGGACATCAGGGTAAAGGCAATGCTGATTTGCTGCTCTGGCAGCGTCTATAAATCATACTTCTCAGTGTGGCTGCACCTTTCTTTCTACACTTCCTTTGCTTTCACATTCTCATCAGTTCAGCATCTCTACAGTGCTTTATCAACCCAAACATCCCATCTTCCTTTCTTTTTTTAACTACAGAAATATACCTGAAGTTATTTTTTCTCTAAGAATTTTAGGTTGTGCTCTTTTCTGTGGCATTTATTTGGTATTTTTAAGGTTAACCGATCATGCTGAAACATAAATGAAAGCAAAACAGTCTTCGTCTTTCTTGAGCCAACAATGTTACAGATCATAGACTTTGCCCAGGAGAAACTAGGTTCTTTATTTGCAACTAAAATGGTTTTTATTGGGATCATTTTCTGTTTCCATTATTTGACATGGCCATCTGACAAAAAGAAACTTATTGTTTGGGCATAGCAACATTATTAAAGATAAAGCAATTTTAAATATTGTCTTCTCTGTTCTAATAGAGCTGATTTAGAAATAAAATCAGAGAGGGGAAGGGAAGAATGCCTTTGTGGATTTTGCATCCTTCTACTAATAAATTGTTAATTCTTCTATTAACATAGAGAAAAAATATCAGTGCTATTGTAGAAATTTGGATATCAGGAGTAAAAAAGACCATGTATTTAAAAACAAGACTTACATTACAGTATAAAGCGTGAATCAGTAATTTATTATCTTTGATAAGCAATTCAGTATAATGACCATTTGAAATTTAGAAATTCAGTTCTTTTAAATAAAACCAAGGTTTGGTGGGCACATGCTTTGTACTTTGTGAACTGAGTGATTACAGTTCAAATGGGCAAAATGTGTTATATATGACAAACATATTTTTAAAATTTCAAAATAATTTTGGAAGTAATCATAGGAGACCCCAAAGGAAATTTCACTTGTTCATGTAATAGTTTCTAAACAAATGAGCCTACTTTCTGCGAGCCTGAGGGTCTCACTCAGCATTCAGTCCATATTTGCTCAGTTGAAACAGGCATATTTAAAAGGGTATGGATTTATTTTTCACAATCCTGTAACCCTAGTCCCTAGTAGAACACCTGAGACATTAATAATAAATTCTGACAATATTTTTTCCAAACAAATAAATGTGGCTGTGTCTTCTGAATTCCATTTTAACTTTGAGCACAATGTGTTATTTTTCAGCCTGATTTTGAGTCTTCCTAAAATTACAAGGTGTGTTAAAAACAATGTCCAGATGGCAGGAATTAGAAAACATGTGTTAATCTTGGAGACTTCTAATGAAGAAATCTTTATAAACTCATCAATCAGTGCTTTATAAAAGTGTTGTCTGAGTACCATCTGCATTGAAATCACTTGCATTACTGGACCATGCTGGGACTGTTGTCTCAGAATATCTAGCTGTAGGGCTTAAGAACCAATAGTTTTTCCCAAGGTCACCAGGTGAAAGTTTTGTACCCTAAGGCTTTGCTACTCAAAGTGTGGTCTGTGGATAAGCGGCGTCTAAGCACCTGGGAGCTCGATGCAAATGTGTAAGTCTCAGACCCCTACACCAGAGCTGCTGCCTCAGAATCTGCATCTTAACAAGGTCCCCAGGGAATTTAATCACGCTTGAGAACTCGGGAATCTGAAGTTTCAGAATCACCATTGCCATCTTAAATTATAAGTTGACTTACATGCTCAAGGATCCATTTATCAGTTTCTACTATCAGAACATACTCTCACTATTTCCTGCTGTAACTGGAAAAAAAAATCACCTATTGTTCAACGTTGCACCCATGAACATGTGAGATGATGTTATAATTGTCTTTCTCACTGGGCTGTGGGTTCCAAGTGGACAACAATAGTATCTTGTCATGTTTTACCTCCAACATCTAATGCTTACACAGAGTAAGTACTTGAATGTTTAGTGAATAAATGGAAACTATCCCCAGATTGGGGGAGGTATGCATTTCAAAAGAGAGAGGAAACTATTTTTATTAAGGTACTGACTACAATTCTGATTTTTACCTTGTTCCCTGTTGATGCATAAATTGGCTTTAATGGGAAAGTTACACCTATTTTTGTGAACTTCATGATAAAATGGTCTAACCACATCACTATCCACCAAGTTTCCCAGGCTCAGACACCACAAATTTGCTCCAATTGGTTTTCCACCTCTCCCTGCAGAGCTAACGCACCATTACATTGATCCAGTTCTTGATTTTCTGTGACTTTCAAGTCACCACCCCGAACCCTTCAATTCAATAGCCATAATTCTAATGTCCTAGTAAGATCCTAGTAACCAAGAATATAGGGGAGGGAGAGACCAGAGTGACAATAAGTGGCCACAGGCTGGGAGAAGCAGGGAGTCAACAAAACTCTGCTACTTAGAGGCCTTTTCTCATTTTCAGTGTGAAGGTCATGGTCCAGGTAACTGTACAAGAAATCTGAGCTTTGGATAATTGATGTGTATTATTTTGCAACTATATCTATCAGTCAATCTTTCTGATGCTCTTATTTATATTGCCTTACAATATATCACCACAGGTAAACCATGCCTTTCTAAAAATCAAATCCAGTCAGTTCTCATTATTTATGATAGTTAAACGTTTTGTAAAATTACCACAAATATTGAATTAGGAGATACTGAACAATTGCTCACAGGAAATGCAGGATTAGGTTCCTGGGAACTTCTGTTCACAACATTTTCATCACAACATCAATATATAACCTTGTTTTATGTGCTTTTTCTGCTTGAAAACTCCTTATTTAATATATACTGTTGATTCATTAAGATTGATTTTGGGGCCAATAATGCTATAACTCATGCCTGAATGAAGCTTACCCAACACAGGTGCTTTTTCCATAAGGCACATCACAGCCTTCTTGCACTTAGAAACACTAGACAGCATTTCAGCACTACACTTGGGGGCCATTATAAACAGCAAAATCACCTACAAAAAGCATAAAAATGTGAAAAACATGGCAAAATAAACCTTCTAAAGGACACTCAATTACACTGCAAGACCTGTAATAATAAGGCAGAGGTTGCCTTTTAGTGGGATGTGCATGTCAAGTGGCTCAAAATTTTCACTGCTTTGCATATCCAGGAATAAATTTTAGCAAGTAAACCAACTAGAATCTATGGAATTTGCAAATAATGTGAATCAACTATACCATGTTTTGGTGTTCAGGGACTTTCCTTACTGTTAAATACAATCTATAGAGAGGTACATATTGCATTAATGAAGTGAATCTATCTTTTTCATGGATGGAAAAGTCTTTAAAATAAGCCTATGATTGACAAGTGAGGATTAGGCACTGAGAGTTTATGTATATAAATATAAAGCATTGTGTAAATACACAAAACATATCAGGCCGTGCTCCAAGCAAATATAAATAAAATTTGTTGGACCCTAAATTTGTGCTAGAATTCTGCTGAGAACATCACATATACAGTCTTCTTTATGGAGGCTTAGGGTGGTGAAGTCCTATATTCAAATTCATACCTCTAATAAGTGTCATTATTTTCTTGGCTAGAATGAATTAAATTGTATTGCTTCTTTGTTTAAAATAACTGCTGAGCTTATTCATTGTGATACTAGCATAATTTAGTGATGATGAGAGCACTGGTTAAATATATGTATGAGAGAGTGAGTGTTTTGTTTGGCTTATAAAGTCACGTTATTCAATCACTGGTTTCCATATCTATTTTTCACTATATTTTCATGTTCTGTAGAATCCATGTCTGCTCTATATTTTCTGACATATAAATTGTTAATGTATGTCTATATTTCTACATATGCACAGATTCTGAATTTAATAATTTTTGCATGTTTTTCTAGTGCATACAGCCTAAAGTACTTTTTGTGTCTTTGAACAATTGCTTAAATGTTAAAGATAACAATGAGGCTTATAATTGCAGTCATTGTCTCATTTCTGTAATTGTACTTTCACAAATTCGCCTCTAGACCAAATCTAGTTGTTTGAAGCATACTCTCCACTTTCATCTTTCCCAGCTCTCCCTTTCCCCTTCCTCCTCGCCTTCCCCTACTTCCCTGTCCCTGTTCCTTTCTCTCTCTCTCTCTCTCTCTCTCTCTCTCTCTCTCTCTCTCCACACACACACACACACACACACACACACACACACACACACACACACATTTAGGTTTGACTTTTCAATTTTGGGCCTTTGAATTAGGTATCCTATTTACAGCAAATCACTGAGTTACTGTGATCCTCTTATTTTAACCCTTTATGACCATTTGCCTGCCTCACTGAACTAAAATAAAATAAAATGTGACAGTGTTCGGAATTATTAGCAGCCTTGCTTTTGGAGAAACCCCAAACTGGAACTCCAAAAGAGTTTCAGGTCAGGATAAACACATAGAGTAGATACGAACAGAGAATCAGATTAGTAATCTATTTGAAAATCAGTGATTTGTCTTATTCCCATGCTACATGTGGAGTCCTCTTAGTTCTATGCCCATAAAGTCTTAATTTTCTCTGGCATCTGTCATCATGTTTCACCATATCATGCTAATTCATCCTGTTATAAAAGTTATAAAATGCAGGAAGCTTACATAAGTCTAGAAAGTGCTATTCATCACTTTTTAAAAAATGAAACAATATATTTGCCTTATTTTGCTTTACTTACAGTATTGGCATCATGCAAATCAAATTTATGTGAAGTATTATTGCATCAATAGGGTATAATGTATATTTCTTGCATGGTACTAAATTTATCATTAGGAAGCTAAGACAAGTGAGATGACAGTAGTCTGTAGTCTCAACTTGCTAGATAATCTCTGGCATTGTACTAGTACTTTTGTGAGTTAAAAGTTATGCTTTTGATCCTAATTATTTATACTATCAATTCCAGTATTGCACACATGTCCATAGTCTATTAATTTTCAAAAAGTTTCATTTTATTAATCAGCATACAGTAGGGCAAAGGGCATTACTATATCTATAAATGAGACATTTATTGTCTAAACTGGTTGGTGAAAACCTGGCCTAACTACATCCTAGGGGCAGTGGTTGAGGCAGTGTTGTGGACCCAGCAGCCTGGGTTCAAATCCTGCCCTCTCCTAAATTAGTGAGTAAGGCCAAGGTACCATGGATACTGCTAATCATAGAGGGAGCCATAAAGAGGTGTTAAGACCCAACTCTTGCCCTGACAAAGCTTTCAGGCAAGATCTTTGATCAGTAGATATTGAGAATGTGAAAGTGAAACTTTTTCCACTCTACCCAGAGCAATACTTAGGCAAGTTAGAATGGATTATGCTATAGGATGTATAATCTGGGTTTTTACTTTAAGAGAACCATTTAATTAGCTAAGCATTCATACATACTGAGTTCAGTTGAAAATTTGTGATATTGCAAAGTGAAACACCTCAGAGTGGGAGCAGAGGAAAAAATACTCAGAAAAGAAATAAAGATGTCAAGGTGTAACCAAGCACAACTTCTTTGGCCTCAAATATCAATAATATCAGAAAGAATACACTTTTAAAGATGGAAGGCATTTTGGAGTCATTAAATCAATTTTTTTGTTTTGTAAAGTACAGGAGGTCAAGGTCTTAGGAAACTATGTGGTATACTGAGTATTCAATATATGTTGTTTGAATGAAGCCTAGAAAATTGAATATCTTGCCCAATGTTCACAAATTCAAAATCAACATTAACCTTGGTGTACTAAGTTGTTATTCAATACCTCACCTATGTTGCTTCTTTGTAGAAATATGTGAATGTCAATGACACCCAAAGGGACTGTTTTAGGTGCAGGTCAAGATAATGACTAAAATTTATGATAATCAAATTCAGATTTTAAGTTGTTGAGTTAACTTCCAGGGATACTAAGAACTTATCTTTGTGGTTTTGAAATTTCCCTATTTGTTTTATTCTCTATTTCTCCATCTTCCCTCCCAACCCCCATTCCTGTAGGTAAAATTCATGTGAAACCTATAATAGTATTATTTTAGTATAAGGAAGAGTAGCAGAAAAGTTCAATATGGAGAAGTGCATCTGGTTCATCCACAGATAAGTGAGAAGAGCGCAGGACCTAAGAGGTTGTACTTCAAGAGAACACCAAAAAGGACATCAGTCAGACTCTCCCCAAAGATTTAGAAATAGGTACCAGGGACCACTCTATTTGGTTCAGGATTACAAGGATTAGAAGTGAAAGGCTGAGGCCTCATGAGTCCCCATCCATTATGTAATGAAAATGATTAGTTTTCTGACTTGCTGAATAAAATGGTATTCCTAATAGAGTCAAAAACTTTCCTGAAGGTCAGACATGCTATATTTATTGCTTCCTCCTTGTCTGTAAGCCAGAACATTCTGTCACTGTTGTAATACAAGCCAACAAGGGCCAAATAAATCTTTGATTCTTTTGGCTTGCTCTGCCATTAAACATAAGCCGTTGTAAAGTCATGAAAATTACCTGAGAAGGATGTGGAGAAATTGGTTGGTTCAGAAAAGACTGACCACAGTGATTACAGGGATGAAAAATGTGACCTGTCTAGACTCTTCTGAAACTAGTCATATTTAGTTGAAAGAAGAGGAGGCTGAATGGTAACTTAATAACCATCTTCAAATTTCAAGAGGATTACTACCTCTGTTTTTATCCATCTCTACAGAGTTCGAACCACCAAGAAATTTTCCTGTAACCAGCACATTTGACTGATTTTATATTAATTATTATAATGTTTTTTCATTAAAAATATCTGACCTTGTATTTATCATTCTTTCATTTGAAAGAGTAAGTGGTGAGAAGAGACAATAAGTGAAGGGTATCGTTTTCTTCTCCTGCTTCTCACATCTGAGGGAGAGCATTTATTTTTCTTTGTATAAACAAGTTTTGACAGGTTCTTGCCATTTATCAAACTCAAATACCTATGGATTAAACTCTTCTGTTACTTGGCTCCCACTATACTTGGAGTTCTTATTGTCAAGTCTTAATGATAATGACAAAAAGGAGGAAATAAACCTGTTAGAAGTTAAATTGCACTCCCTGTCACTTTATAAAGTGAAATAACAAGACTTGGAATCATTACCTTGTGTATTTCTGGATAAAGATTAATTTATAGAGTCTCAAAGTTGTTTTGAATCAGTCAGTGAGCATTTACTAAGTGTCAAATATTGTTTAGTGCTAGGTGTTTGGATGAAAGAGAAGAGAGAGTTAAGACAGGACCTCAGAGCTCAAGATGCTTATAATCTGGAGGTAAAGATAAGGTAATGAATTAAAGGTTGGTGAGCAGTACTTATTCACATAAATGTGCAAGCCCTCAAGGGAAGCACAAATCCAGAGCCAGGACACACAGAGCTAGGAGTCTTATTAGAAGCCTTTCTTGGCTGTTAACTCCAGTGATCTACATTCATATCGCTCTGTTCCTTTTAGCGCCCCTATACTTGAGTATATTTCCACCAGACTATTCCTTCTCCCTGTTTGTTTGAGTTTTGTTTTGTTTGTTCTTTGCAGCTGAGCTTCTCCTTGCTTATACTTTCTTCATAAGTTTTTGCCTGTAAAAGCCTCAATCTTTTGCTTCTGAGATTTACATTCTTTAATTTCCAGCTTCTATGAGCCACCTACTTCTGTTTTTTAATTCTAATTCCGGAGAATGAACTTCTGATTATCCCCGTTTATTTGCACATCAGGTCATGTCATAGGTCACTAGCCAACCCCTGGGTCAGGAGCCATGGTACATCAAATTCGCACTCTCCCTAGGGCTCTCCCTGTAACAGGCACTGTCGTCTGGGCAGTTTCTGTTGGAATGAGATAAGAGCATAGCCAGCATCATAATTTGCATTTAAATTTTTAAGAAAATATGTAATTTAGAAAGTTGAAAAGAAAAAGATCACTTTGAAGGGACATCTGGAGAAGATCCAGATATGCAGATGAACACAATGATGATAGGGCTCAGAGAAATGACCTACTTACTGGGGGAGAAAGCAATAGTGTAAATAAATATATCTGGTTAGGTAGGGTGAGGAATGGAAGCAGAAGCTGCCTAAAGCAGGATGAGATTTTAGTCTGTGTTCTTGAGTCAAGAATTTAACAGTTAAACAATAGTTAAAGGGATATGGTTGTGCCATGTTCAAATTAAATGCCTGAGGTGGAGTTCTAAAATCAATGAGGAAAAAAAACCTTTTTATTTTGATTAGTAAGGGACTCTTTTAGAGAGGGACTAGGGCATGTTGCACTACAGCAAGAGATTGTATTCTTTTTTCTTGGAGAAATATATAACACTAGAGGAGCTAGAATGTGATAAGTTGGGAAATAAAGTATCACTGTTAAGTGTGGACAGAGGAAATTCACATTTCAGCCTGACCCATTCCCCAACCCAAACACTAACCCTAATTCTAATCTTTAGAGAGATCATCTTTGCAATGGTCTTTAATCCTGGAGAACACAGAGAGCTAAACTTTTCTAAGTTTTAGTTTTAAAGAGACATGCTATTTAGGATTAAATAAAAAATTATATATATACACAGACAGACAGACACAGATATACATATTGTGACTGTTTTGAACTTTTTCCCTTTTAAATAGATATGAGACTACATTATTTTCCCTCTATTTAGAGAGACATATGTCATTGATCATTATTTTATCACATGGTAACCCTGGTTTAATTTTTAGTCTATGTTCACATTAAAGGAGAAAAGGACAAATGACAATGTAATAAAGAAAATTAAGAAAATTAAATATAAGCTTGATGTTCTTCTAATTACAGAGTTTAGTGCTTATGAGTTCCAATCTGTCTATTACTAGATAGCTGTTTTGTATCCATCAACAAATCAATTTACAATATTGAAAATCTTCTGTTCCCAGTACTATGCTGTTTATCAAATGATACATGAAAATATAAGATATGACTGCTGCCCACAGTAAGCTCATGATTTATTTGAGGACACAAAACTCATACACATCAAACAGTTCATGAATGAGACATATTCGTGTATCATATGTAGGCAGACCCTGCTTTCGCTGTGTTTGCAGAGATCCAATTTTAAAATACATTATTGCAGGATAAATTTTCAATTGGGGGTGTGCCATATTCTGATAGTATTATCTTTGTCTTTTGGAACATATTTGATTTACCTACTAGTTAAAGAATAACAGTTAAAAATTTTGTTAAATTCACATTTACCTAACATATATTATTTCTTATATATAATGCATCCTTTTAATAGGTATTTAATCAGCAAAAAATTTCAGTTCAGTACATGTTCCTTATTTTCAGATAAGAAATGGCTCAGAGAAGTTAAGTTGCGTGGCCAAAGTTACATATTTACTAAATGTCGACACTGAGATTTGAAAATTGATTTTTCTCATTCCAACTTCAGTAGTCTTTTTGCTATCTATCCCATGGACTTCATCCCATGATTGTGTGGGTTAGGGATTGAGAATTGGTTATAGCTATTTACTAGGCACTGCTAATGATTAAAGCTCTAAAATGAAAAACACAGAGAGTTAGATACTATTTGCCCAGATATGATAAATTCTATTGTCCAGATTATTTGAATCAAGAACTATTATACTTAAGGTGCTAATTGAGGGATACACACATACACCAATTTTTAAAAAGGTTAAAGAAAACATGGCTAATGTGGACTAGCATCACTAGGAAAACTTCATGGGGAATTTGACTAAGTTCTGGAAAGTTTAATAACAACCATCCGAATAAATATGTTTCACTTCTTTCTTTCCTCCTCTGTCCTTTCCTTCCTTTCTTTTTTCCTATTTGCTGTGTAACTGCTGTGTGTAGCTTTGGGGATTTTCTATTGTAAGTGACTTTCAAATATGATATATCATGTTATTCTCAAGAATCTTTTGTGTTAGGCATAGCAGGTGTCACCTTCTCTTTCTGATGAGGAAATATGTAAACCTTGTTTCCCTAGTTCTTGCCTTGCATATTAATATAGGTCCCAACACCATACAAGTCCCATCAAGAATTGCCAAGTCCCCAGGGACTGTCTTATATGTATTCGTGGGCCAGTCTGCAGCTAGCTCATTTTCGAGGTTCTGGTAGGGTTTCTTCCAGGTGGTGCTTCATCTGTCGTGTCATGTTCACTGGGTGCTACCACCCAAAAATGTCACTGCTGCCACTTATACTGTCTCACCACTAGTGCAATATGCCCTCAGGGAGCCAAAACTAGACAGAGCTCTCTGGCACAGTTGAGAGATTGCTTTTACTCTCATTCTATGTGTTATGCTTTTTAAAGATTCCAAATAGCTCACAATTCTTTTTAAGGAATCCGCTTTTAGTCACAGCCCATTTTCAAAATCCAAGATGTAAGTTCACAGGGAGCTCAGGTAAGAACTAACACTAGCACTTAGTCTCGCCTCTTAGCATATAGCCATCAAGACTCTATTATTCAACAAACTTCTGCTAAAAATGTCTCTTTTCTTTAGGAATAGTTTCTTCAGTCCCTCTTGCAAACAGGTGGCAGACTTACTTCTTTCTTTCTTTTTTTTTTTTTACATCTTTATTGGAGTATAATTGCTTTACAATGGCATGTTAGTTTCTGCTTCATAACAAAGTGAATCAGTTATACATATACATATGTTCCCATATCTCTTCCCTCTTGCGTCTCCCACCCTCCCACCCTCCCTATCCCACCCCTCCAGGCGGTCACAAAGCACTGAGCTGATCTCCTTGTGCTGTGTGGCTTGGCAGGCTTACTTCTTCCTCTGGCCAGGCATGCCTTGCTTTTTTCTGACTCCTACTGATAGTAGATCAGGGTGGAACCTAAGAATAATAGGCAGGTCAGAACTGAACTTTCTTGTTGTAGAACTAAAAATCTTTAATTTTTCAAAAAATTAATTAAAAATAAATTTTGTAATTAAAATTTAAATATTTTATCTGTTAAAATTAATACATTTTAACTACTTCATTCCAGGGTAGAATACAGATATGTAGACAGTGGAAACTCAGACAGAAACAACTTTGACAAAGGTACAGACACGTGTATGAGCTTTTTTTGTAATGGGAAAAGCAAGGGTTCCCGTATTACATAAAAGGTTGCTGCTGGGTAAGAAAATGTGTAGACCCTTAAGTGCTAGACAGAGAAATTTGCAAATCTCCTTTTAACATCCTATTAAACTTTTTCATGCCATGGTTTATTGTATACTCCTATGATATAAAACTTACAGTTTTCTCTAATTTCCCATGATTTCAGTCACTTCATGGTTATAAATACAAATAGAATTTCTGTACTAAATCTCATATTTTAGTAAGATGAATTCCATTGATGAATACTCTTTAAGAATATAGAAAACACACCTTAAATTCAGTTTTTATAATAGAACAAATTGATTTACTCATAACACATTCATATCTTCCAGCAACCATCTGCTGCATTAGGAACCTCAACATTGTCTTCTTCTGCAAAGAAAATAACGTAAAGAAAATATTTTAGAGCTACTTTCAGATCCAAATTCAAAATCTTGGCTTGGACTAAGGACTCAGTGGGGCTTCATTAGAATTGCTACAGAGGATTTGATTGAAAATTCAAAAGAGTTTCTGCATTCCTTCTGCGGAGAGAATTTTTAGGGCAATGAAAATACTTTATAGGATATCATAATGATGAATAAATCTCATTATGTATTTGTCCAAACCCATAGATTGTTCTCTGCAGATTCATACCTCACCACCACCTCCAACCCCTGGTAACCACAGGTCTACAGAATTTAGAATAACACCCCTGAGAAGCATTAAGCAACAAGTCATGATTTCTCACTTTCTGGTCTCATTTGTTTGAGAAAGTCGTTTTTCTTTCATGAGAGAGGGTAAGAATGAGGCCATTAGTTTCAGTTTTCACTGTTCTCTAGTTTTGTGCCAAGCTTAGGTCTCAAGTTAAATTTTCAGCTGTTTCTCTACATGGGTGGATAAAGTGTGTCTTTTATAAATAAGATTAGTATTGAGAATTAACATATTAACAGATAGCATTGTAAATTGATAGATTTCCAAGTTAACCTGTGATCCACAAATCAAGTTCTATTACTGTTTCCTCATATCACATCAGTGATGAGGAACCTCCACACCAAATGCAGAGTAGCACGGGCTACCATTGAACTTGCCTTTCCCTTTGATGGATTCACTACATCATGCAAAGCTTTTTGTTCTTCTCCTTTAATATTGTGTTGGCTATTCTGAGTCTTTTGCCTCACTACATAAACTTTAGAATCAGTTTGTTGGTACCATGAACGTGTTTCTTAGATAATCTAAAACATATTATTTATTTGAATACTGATGTAGCACTGTTTTTTAAGATATTGATAGAATGAGCTATAATATTACTTTAAAAATAAGACAGAAAATAGTAGTGGCTAATGGTTACTTTTTTCCCTTTCCAACAATTTTATGATTCCAATAATTTTCTGCTGTAATCAGAGACATTCATAGAGGTAAAACAGAAGGTTACTTGGAGTCTGTGATTCGAGGGGCAGGAACCAAGACCATCTTTGAAATAACAGCCTCCAGCTTATCCGTGAGAACTCCTGGTATTCTCTCCTTAGAGGTCCAATTCTTTTGGGAGTTAAGGAGGGAATGCTACAAAAGTAGAGACAGCAGCATTATTCCCTCAAAGGGGTGAGAGGGTGTGCTCTCCAGATTCTTTGAAATCTTTTAAATTATTATTTTAAATAATATTTGACATCCTTAAAAATTATTATTATTCAGTGTTATTTTTAAGAGCAGTATTTGGGTCACAGCAAAAGTGAGGAGAAGAAACAGAGATTTCTCATATGTGCCCTGCCCTCACACATGTATAGCCTCCCCCATTGTCAACATCCCTCACCAGAGTGGTACATTTGTTACAGTTGACGAACCTACATTGACACATTATATTCACCCAAAGTCCATATTTGCATTGTAATCACTCTTGGTGTTGTACAATCTATGGGTTTGGACAAATACATAATGAGATTTATCCATCATTATGATATCCTATAAAGTATTTTCATTGTCCTAAAAATTCTCTGTTCTCTGCAGATTCATACCTCACCACCATCTCCAACCCCTGGTAACCACTGATATTTTTACTGTCTCAATAGTTTTGGCTTTTCCAGAATGCCTTATAGTTGGAAATATACAGTATATACCCTTCTCAGTTTGGCTTCCTTCTTAGTAATGTGAATTCAAATTTCCTCCATGTCTTTTCATGCCTTCATAGCTCTTTTTTTTAGCACTAAATAGTATTTCATGGTCTGTATGTACCACAGTTTATTTATCCATTTACTTACTGAAGGACATCTTGGTTGCATCCAAGTTTTGGCAATTATGACTACAGCTGCTATAAATACCCTTGTGCAGGTTTCTGTGGGAAACCCAACTCCTTTGGGTTAATACCAAAAAGCTTGATTGCTGGATCCCATGCTAAGAGTATGTTTAGTTTTGTAAGAAGACACCAAGCTATCTTTCAAACTGACTGTACCAATTTGCATTCCTATTAGCAATGTATGAGAGTTCCTGTTGCTCTGTACCCTTGCCAGCGTTTGGTGTTGTCTGTGTTTCAGATTTTGGCCATTCTAATAGGTGTGCAGTGGTATCTCATTGTTTTGATTTGCATTTCCCTGATGGCACACATATGATGCAGAGCATCTTTTCATATGCTTATTTGCCATCTGATGTATCTTCTTTGGTGTGGTGTATAAAAAGGCATTGGCATCTCCAAGGTCATCTAGGTTTCCTCCTATGTTATCTTCTAGGAATTTTATAGTTTTGCATTTTACATTTAGGTCTGTGATCCATTTTGAATTAATTCTTGTGAGGAGTGTGAGGTCTGTGTCTAGATTTTTTTTTTTTTTTTTGCATGCGTATGTCCCAGCATCATTTGTTGAAGAGACTATCTTTGCTCCATTCTATTGCCTTTGCTCCTTTGTCTAACATCAGCTGACTATATTTATGTGGGTCTATTTCTGGGTTCTCTTTTCTCTTCCACTAATCTATTTGTTCTTTCACCAACACCATACTGTCTTGATTACTGTAGCATTATAGTAAGTATAGAAGTCAGGTAGTGTTAGTCTTCCAACTTTATTTTTCTCCTTCAATATTGTATTGGCTACTCTGAGTCTTTTGCCTCTCTATATAAACTTTAGAATCAGTTTGTCAATATCCGTAAAGTAAAGTGCTGAGATTTTGATTGGGATTGCATTCAAGTTATAGATCAATTTGAGAAGAACTGACCTCTTGACAACATTGAGTCTTCCTGTCTATGAACATGGAATATCTCTCCACTTATGTAGTTCTTCTTTTATTTTATTCATCAGTTTTGTAGTTTTCTTCATATAAATTTAGTATATAATTCATTATATTTATGACTAAGTAGTTCATTTTGGGGGATGTGAATATAAATGGCATTGTGTTTTTTTAATTTAAAATTCCACTTGTTCACTGCTGGTTTATAGGACAGCAGTTGACTTTTTCATATTAACCTTGTATTCTGCAACCTTGCTATAATTGCTATCAGTTCTGTGAGGTTTTTGTTGATTCTTTTTAATTTTCTTCACAGATGATCAAGTCATCTGCAAAGACAGTTTTATGTCTTCCTTCCCAGTCTGTATACCTTTTATTTCATTTTCTTATTGCATTAGGTAGAACTTCTAGTGTGATGTTGAGAGTAATGGTGAGAGTGGACATCCTTACCTTATATCTGAACTTTGTGGTGAAGCTTCAAGTTTCTCACCATTTAGTATGACGTTAGCTATAGGTTTTTTGTATAGTCTTTATCAAGTTGAGAAAGTTTCCCTCTTTTTCTAGCTTACTGAGAGTTTTTATCATGAATGGGTGTTATATTTCAGCAGCGCTTTTTAGGCATCTATTGATATGATCATGTGATTTTTCTTTTTTTGTCTATTGAATTGATGGATTACATTGTTTAATTTTCACATATTGAGCCAGACTTGCTTGCCAAGAATAAATCCTACTTGGTTGTGCTGTGAAATTATTTTTATGCTTATTGGATTAAATTTGCTAATATTTTGTTGAGGATTTCTGCGTCTATTTTCATGAGATATATTGGTCTGTAGTTTTCTTTTATTGTACTACCTTTGTCTGGTTTTGGTATAAAGGTAATGATGGCCATAGAATTGTTAAACTCATGAATGAGTTAAGAAGTATTCCTTCTGTTCTAATTTCTGAATGAGATTATAGATAATTAGTATAATTTCTTCCTTAAATGTTTGGTAGATTTTACCAGTGAACACATCTGGACCTGGTGCTTTCTATTTTGGAAGGCTGTTAACTATAGATTCAATTTATTTATTAGTTATAGGCCTATTCTTATTTTCCTTAATATCTTTATATTGTTATATATCACAGGTCTTGTTCTGCACTTCATTTTTCAGTATTACATGAAGTCATTTAGTTTCCACATCAAGATGTTAGCTGCTTCAGCCAGGGAATGAGGATATCATTTGTATAAGGAGATGAAAGGTACAATGAAGGGAGATTAAGAAAACTAAATGGCCCTTAAATTTCAGGAAGGATGATGATATCACAAAACAAAGTTAATATTATGTACAAAGACATTTAGTGGATTAGATTGAGAAGGTAGAGTAACTAAGAGACAACCATGTCTAGTGCCACCATTAACACAAGCAAATAGGCCCCTGGACTAGTCCCCCTGATTTAGAAGTCCCCACTCTAATTCTTCTCTGACTGTGTCCCTCATCTCAGTATGAAGATTTTCTGGGTCTAAGGGTATGTGTCCATCTTGAACCCATGGCCTCCCATTCTAAACCATGTCCAGCAACCTCAGAATTCATCAGCTTATATCCAGTGCCTACATAGACTTCTTCCCTATATCCATCTTCCAAGCTAGACACATGTGTGTTTCCCTTGATCCAAGCAGGACATCTATTTGTGCTCTTGCCTAAGTTCAGAACATGTTAGGGGCAATCTGACTATGTTTGCTCATAATAAGATTTAGACTGGAGATGTGTGTGTGTGTGTGTGTGTGTGTGTCTGGAGTTTATTACAGAGTTAAGGGGAGAAAATATAATCAACTCTTAGGTTATGTTTCTAGGGCTTTGGCAGCTTAGGCCTGGATTTGCTCCCATCTGTCAGCAAATTAACACAGAAAAGATCAATGGTGTGTGCATGAAAATCTGAAAAAAATCAGTTTTACAACTTTGGAATCAGTTTATCCTGTTACGG
Organism: Stenella coeruleoalba; assembly: GCF_951394435.1. Classification (NCBI taxonomy): domain Eukaryota; kingdom Metazoa; phylum Chordata; class Mammalia; order Artiodactyla; family Delphinidae; genus Stenella; species Stenella coeruleoalba. The sequence continues at coordinate 91,181,109 of NC_137150.1, forward strand.
GATATATGGGAGGAAGGTGGAAAGAAGACCATTGCTGCAGATAGAAGCCCTAGTAATGGAGAAATAATAGTTAAAGTTGATATCAGGGTTGGTAGAGGGTTTGAATTGGAAAGGGGATGTCAGAACATGTTTATATGCAGAGAGATATAAACCAGTTGAAAGGGAAAGAAAAAATTGCTTTATTATATATTGACATTACTAAAACATATCCTTTGAGTTTACTGGGTAGTAAAAATTCCTTTTTATATTGCAAATACTTTATCTTTACTTTTTTTAGTGTACAGAGTTTTCCTATAATGTATTTCTATAAATAAAATATGTATATATACATAAAAACTATAATATTTATAAGTTTATATATACATATAAACTATAATTTACTGACACTTAAATGTAGGCCTGGTAACACTAATTCATCTAGTGTTGATGATTCAGGATTGTTCGTAGGCATGACAGTTGCTATAATGTCCCATGGAGGCACCCACAGATTTGCAGATTGCTATGGATTGAATTGTGTCCTGTCAAAACTCATATGTTGAAGTATAATCTCCAGTGTGATGGTGTTTGGAAGTGGAACCTTTGAGAGATACAATCATCCTTTGGTATCCATGGGGGATTGGTTACAGGACCCCTTGCAAATACCAAAATCCAAGGATGCTCAAGTCATTTATATAAAATGGTATAGTATTTGCATATAGCCCATGCACATCCTCCTGTTTACTTTAAATCATCACTAGATTACTTATAATACCTAATACAATGTCAATGCTATGTAAATAGTTGCTGGTGCAAATTCAAGTTTTGATTTTTGGAACTTTCTGGAGTTTTTTTTTTTTTTTTTTTTTAATATTTTTGATTTGTGGTTGGTTGAATCTGCAGATGTGGAACCTGTGAGTACAGAGGGCTGACTGTAACTAGGTTCAGAGGAGGTCATGAGGGTGGGTCCTTCATGATGGGATTAGTGCTCTTATAAGAAGAGACATGAGAGATAAGAGCTTGCTCTCTATCTCTCTCTGCTATGTGAAGACACAGTGAGAATGTGGCTGTATACAAGATAGGAAGAATCTTCACCAGAAACCAATCATGCTGGCACTCTGATTTTAGACTTCCAGCTTCCAGACTGTGAGAATATAAATGTCTATTGTTTAATCCACCCTGTCTGTGGTATTTTGTTATGGCAGCCAGAGCTGCCTAAGACACAGATAGAGACTTAATGTTGACGATGTGGGGCATAGAGCTCAACAGATGCTGAGTTTTGTAGTGCCTGTCCCTCCAACTTGCTTTTTTAAAAAATCTCTAGAAGTCATCTTTCTTTCTTGGATTCCTAAAGGAAGCATATACAGCTGCATGCCAGGATACAATAACATAGCTGCCTTTCAGTACAATTAATTATAGACCCTACGGATATAGCATTTTTCTTCCTGGTCCCCAGAAAACCATTTCCTCTGCTATTGTCATCAGTATTCTCCAACTGGATACCATTCAGAGCCCTGACTCTGATTTATATATCAGTGACCCAACAGACCACAGACTTCCATATTCACTTTGCCACATTTACTTATCTTGCATGCATAGTTGATAGAGGGTAGGGAAGTATACCTATTTCAAGAATATGTACATGTACAACTTGGAGTAGCTTATTGCAAAGCGTATGTATTGGTATCAATCAAAATAAATGTTGACCATTCACCAGATGCAGTATTAGATCCATTGATTTATTCCCTATTTGAGTAGAGCTGCAAGCACAAACAATAGCAAAAATTGTGTTTTTGGGGGGGGTAAGATTAAAAACTATAATAAGTGGATGGATAATAATTCAATCTGGATTAACATTTATTATAATGACTCACATTTTGATCCATGTATTGAATCAATGATGTCATATTAAGGAGAGAGAAAAAATGGTTTTAAAATAATTCCCAGCCTCTGTTGTTGACTGGAAGTAGATTTCCATTTTTTCATAGATTATTTAGAATGGACCATGTGTTCTAGAAAAGAGGTAAGGAGGAGCTACTGTGAGCAGTTTCTTGATGCTTCACTCCCCTGGGGAAGCTGAGCTGTAAGGTAGCCTTCTATCGAGTAGAGAGTATATGAACTGGGAAGGATCCTGCTAGCTGGCTGGGCATAGTTCCTCTCTGAGAAAGCAGATGCTCTCATTCAGAGCTATATTCCAGCCTTTGCCTGCACCACACTGTGGATGAATTTTTCAAAATATAATTGTGTCATTACTTCTAGTTGGGACAAAATAGTATAGACCCATTTTCCTTGCTCCTCCCTGCAAAGCACAAGTATAAAGCACAGGAAACAATCAAAACATAACTCTAAAAAATGCTAAGAAGGCGAGTTGTCTTGAGACCTCAGGAGAGAGAAATGGTACAGCAGCAGAATATCTTGCATCCTTCCACCCAAAAGAGGAAGCCTGCTCAGACCTGACATTTCTAGACCCCCAATATAGCATGTGAAGGCAGCCTAAGTAGGCTCATTTACCCCCGATTCAATGGGAGTCCCTCTGATGACACTAGCGGAGCATGACACCACCAGAAAGGAGAATCAACTGGGACTCCTGCCAGAAAAAACCATCCAGGAGAGTCTCCTTCCCTGCTGGCTCTAAGACTTATCTTTCCACCAAAAGATACTGAAGCTGGTAGGCAGAACCAGTAAGAGAGACTCAGCTACAGCAGGTAGTCTCATCTGGGAAGCTTCTTTCTCTTCTGGGATGATACTTTCCTCCCTGACCCAGAAACATCAGGGTAGGTGGGTAGAACCAGAAAAAGAGACCCAGTCACAGCAAGTGACATGGTATGGGAAGCCTCTTTGTCCCCACAGATCAAGATATTAGAGCAGACAAGCACAGGTAGGAGGATCCTACTGGACTCCTCCACCATGGGGAGACACCCAGAAATACTCAAACACCGACAGCAGGGACCAGTGGGAGCCCCAGAAAAGTTAACTATACAGAAGAAAACCAAAATAATACCACTAAGGTCCTGAAAATTAAACTGCTATAGAACCACAGCCTATAAAATTAAACTAAAATACAAGTGCTAAAACTAAACAAGGTGACTACCTGCTAAAATAAAAGATTTAAATAGGATGCAGAGTCTCCTAAATAACAGATGAATGTTCAGGATACAATAAAAATCCATTCATCATACCAAAGACCAAGAAAATCACAACTTGAATGAGGAAAGACAATCAACTGATGTCAACGTTAAGATGAATGAGATGTTGGCATTATTTGACACGTATTGTATGCAACATTATAAAAATGCTTTAATAACCAATTGCAAATTCTCCTGAAGCAAAAAATATAAAATATTACTAAAGAAATAGAAATTATAAAAAGGACCCAAATGGAACCTTAACAAAAATATGGTAAGAGAAATTAAAAACTCACTGGATGGGTTTAATAGTAGGGTGGAGATAAAAGAAGGTAAGTTAGTAAATTTGAAGACAGAATAATAGAACTTATCAATTCTAAACAACAGAGAGAAAATAGACTGAGGAAAAAAAAAAAAAGACAGAGGCAGGGTCCTGTGGCATGAGAGCAAATGATCCAGCATTCATATTGTCAGGGTCCCAGAAGGAGGCGAGAGAAAGTGGGGCTGAAAGAGAATTCAAAGAAATAATGGCTAAAACTCCCCAAATTTGATGAAAGACATAAACCTACAGATATGATAAGCTGAGTGAACCCCAAACAGATAAACCTGAGGAAGCACATGGCAAGAAATATCTTAATTAAAATTTTAAAACTAAAGATAAATTTTCAAAAAACTTAAAAGGAATCAGGGAGAAATAGCATTACCTGTAGGGAATCCTAAATCAATTGGCAGCAGATTTCTTATCTGAAACCATGGAGACGAGAAGGAAGTGGCATAATATTCTACAAATGCTAAAAGGAAAGAACTGTTAACCACTAATTCTATATCCATCAAGTCTATACTCATGGGGAATAAATAATAAAGGGGAAATAAAAACATTCTCAGGTGAAAGAAAATTAAAGATCTCTTACTAGAGTATTTTCCCTTAAAGATTGCCTAAAGGAAGTTATTTTACAGAAAGGAAATGATAAAAAGAAGGAACCTTGTAGCATCTGGATGGAAGAAGGAACAACAGAAAGAGCAGAAATAGAGGTACAAACATAAGGCTATCTTTTTCCTCCTGAGCTTTGTCAATTATATTTATCATTAAAACAAAAGTTATGTGATCATCTGATACTCAAGACAATTATATTTAAAACTGGGGGAAGGAAAAGAGACCTAAATGGAGGTGAGGTTTCCACACTTCATCTGATGTCGTAAATGTTGATCTCAGTAGACTATAAGTTACACAGCTATTTATCTATATTTCTATTTCTATATCTATCATTGATATCTATATCTATATCATCTATTTCTATATGTAAAATATACAGAGCAGCGTCTCTAAAAATTATGCAAAAATATACTCAAACACTATAAATAAATCAAGATGGGCTCCCAAAATTGTTTAATTGCCAGAAGGCAGGCAAGAACAAAGGAACAGAATAAAAAGAAGAACCAAATAGAAAATATATAATAAGATGGCAGATGTAAGTATTAACATATAACAATTACCTTATATAAATATCTTAAACCTACCAATAAAAATGCAGAAATTGCAGAGAAAATAATAAAAACATTACCTACATATTATTGCTTACAGGAAAGTCACTTTTGACTTAAAGGCAAAATAGATGAAGGTAAAAGGATGCCTAAAGATACACCATACAAACATTAATAAAAAATTAGGAATAGCTATATTAATACCTGAAAAAGTAGATTTCACAGAGAATAAAATTACTAGAGACAAAAAGATAGATATTGCATAATGATGAAATGATTAATCCACAAGAATTAATGATTCTAAATTTTTATATATTAAGAAACAGAGTCTCAATAGACAGGAAATAAAATCTCGTAGAGCTGAAAGGAGAAGTAGATAAATATGCAATTATAACTAGAGACTTCAACACCCCCTCTCAGCAACTGATAGAAACACTAGACAGAAAAGTCAGCAATGATATAGAGTATTTTATTAATACCGTCAACCAATGGGATCTAAATGGCATATGAAGAAGACTCCACCCAACAACAGTAGAGTACAGAATTTTTTCAAGTATCCGTGGAACATTCACTGAGATAAACTATGTCCTGTGCTAGAAAACAAACCTCAAAAATTTAACAGAGTTGAAATCATACAGAATATGTCTTCTTTCCATAATGAAATCAAATTAAATAGCAATAACATAATGACAACAAGAAAATCTGTAAACACATGGAAATTAAACAGCGTACTTCTAAAGAATCCATGGGTCGAAAAGGAAGTCAAAAAGGAAATAAGAAAATATACAGGTATGGATATAAACAAAAAAGCAGCATATTAAAATTTGTGGAATTCAGCTAAAGCAATGATGAATAGAAAGTCATACCACTGAATACATATTAGTAGGGAATAAAAGTCTAAAATCAATATCCTAAGTTTCTATCTCAAGAAACTAGAAAAAGAAGAGCAAAGTAAACCTAAAACAAGATGAAAGAAGGAAATAATAAAGAGCATATTTCAATGGAATTGAAAATAGGAACACAGTAGAGAAAAATAAATGAAACAAAACCTGCTTCTTAAGAAAATCAGTAAGGTTGATAAACGCTTAGCAAGACTGACATTAATAAAAAGAAAGAAAACATGCTAACAAATATAAAGAATAAAATAGGGAATAATTGTTACAGATTGTGCAGCCCTTAAGAAGATAATCAGGGAATACTATGGACAACTTTACTCATAAATTTGATGACTTAGAACAAATGAACCAATTTCTCAAAAATCTCAAATTGACAAAACTCAATGAAGATGAAATTGATAATTTAAATAGACTTATAACCATAAAATAAATTGAATTCATAGTTTAAAAGCTTCTGTAAAAGAAATCTTCAGGCCCATATGGATTAACTGGAGAATTCTACTAAACATGTAAAGAATTACACCAGTTTTATACAAGTTGTTTCAGAAAATGGAAGAGGGGGGTACACTTCCCAGCTTATTTTTTATGAGGCCAATATTATCTGGATACCAAAACCAGAGAATGGCAGGACAAAAATATGAACCTACTGACCAATATCTCTTATGAACTTAGACACAAAAATCTTCAACAGAATGTTAGTAGGCAGAATTCAACAATGTATACAGATAATTATACACCATGACCAAGTGGGATTTTTTTCCAGGTATATAATGCTGGTTCAACTTTGGAAAAGTCAATCCATCTAGTTCACCATATCAACAAGCTAAAGGGAAAAAAAATCACATGATCATGTTATCACAGAAAAAAGCTTGACAATACCTGACCTCCATTCATGATAAAAAAAATAGTGAATTAGGAATAAAGGAGAACTACCTAAGCTTGATTAAGAGCTCCTACAAAAAACACCCCAAAAAACAAAACAAGCAAACGAAAAAACCAAAAACAGAACCCTATAGTTAACATACTTAATGTACTTAATGGTAAAAGACTGAAGGCTTCCTTCTTTAACTTTAGAAACAAAGCAAGGCTGTTCCCTCTCACCACTCTTATTCAATGTAGTACTGGAAGTCCTAGAAATTGTAATATGGTAAGAAAAAGAAATTAAAAGCATGCAGATTAGAAATAAATACATAAAGCTATATCTATTCACAGATGACATAATTGTCTACATAGAAAATCCTGAGGACTCTACCAAAAAATATCTTAGAATAAGTGAGTTCAGCATGGTCACAGGATACAAGATAAGCATGCCAAATTAATTGTATTTATATATAGTAGTGATGAACACACAGATACCAAAATTAGAAATACGATACCATTTATATTATATCCAAAATATATGAAATTCTGAGATCTAAATCTAATGAAACATGTGCAAGACTTGTATGCTGAAATCTACAAAATGCTGATGAAAGAAATCAAAGAAGACCTAAATAAATTAAGAGATGTACCATGTTTGTGGATTAGAAGACTCAACACAGTAAAAATAGCAATTCTCCAAATTGATATTTGGGTTTAACACAATTCCTATAAAAATCCCCCAGTTTTTTGTTTTTTGTTTTTTTTTTTTAGATGTAGATAAACTCACTTAAAATTTTACATGGAAAGGCACTGGACCTAGTATAGCTAAAAGCATATTGAAAAGAAGAATAAAGTGGGAAGAATTACTCTACTAAATGTTAAGGGTTATACAGTGTGATATTGGTAGAAGGGTAGAAACAGAGATCAATGAAACAGAATACAGGATTCAAAAATAGGCCCATACAAATATGTTCAAGTGATTTTTGACAAAGTGCAAATGCAACTCAAAGGGAAAATATAGCCTTTTCAACAAATGGTACTGGAGCAATTGGGTATTCAGAAGCAAAAAATTAACTTTGACCTTAACCTATATGATATAAAAATTAATTCAAGATGGATCATAGACTTAAATGAAAATGTAGAACTATAAAATTTTACAAAAAGAAACTTAGAAAAATCTTCAGGATTTGGACTATGGAAGAGTTCTTAGATATCACACAGAAGCACAATCCATTAAAGGAAAAATTGATAAGTTGAATCTCATCAAAATTTAAAACTGTTCTGGAAAGCCCACCTGAAGAGGATAGAAGACAAGCTTCAGACTGAAAGAAAATACTTGCAAACCGTATATCTGTTGAAAGACTTGTGTCTATATTATATAAAGAAATCTCAAATTCATCACTAAAAGGTATAAATAATTCAATTAGAAAATGGACAAAAGATATGAACAGTTATTACACTAAAGCAAATATACAGATAGCAAATAACCATATGAAAATATATTTGACATTATTAGCCATTAGGGAAATGCAAATTCAAACTACAAAGTTATATCACTACATACTTATCAGAATGGCTAAAATTAAAAAACAAAACAAAACACTAACAACACCAAATGCTAGTGAGGATATGGAGAAATTGGAGCACCCTATGTTGTTGGTGGAAGTGTAAAATGGTAAATCCACCCTGAAAAACAGTTTGACAGTTTCATAAAAAACTAAATATCTAGCAACCACATGACCCAGCATTTGCACTACTATTTATTCCAGAGAGATTAAAATTTATGTTCACACAACAACTTGTATATAATTATTCATAACAGCGTTATTAGTAATGCCCAAACCTGGAAACAGCCCAGATGTCTTTCAATGGGTGAATGGTCCAACTGTGGTATATCCATACCATGGAATACTGGTGAGCAATGAAAAGGAACACACTGGTGATACATGTGTAACAAATCAAATGAATCTTCAGGGAATTATGCTGAGTGAAAAAACGCCAATCCCAAGATTACATGTTGTGATTCCATTTCTACAACGTTTGAATGACAGATTTTTAGAAATGGAGAATAGTCTGGTAGATGCCCGGGATTTGGGAGGGAAGGAGATGGGCTGGGCACGGTTGTAAAATGGCAACACAGGGATTCTCCTTGTGGTGTGGGAACTGTTCAGTATCTTGACTGTGGTGGTAGATACATCAACCTACACAGATGATAAAATTGTATATAACTTAATACACGCACTGCACATGATTACAAATTCACCTGGGGAAATCTGAGTAAGATTAGTGGATTGTATCAATGTCAACATCCTGGTTGTGGTATTATACTAAGGTTTTGCAAAATGTTATGATTGGAGGAAGCTGGGAAAAACATGCATGAGAACACTGCATTATTTCTTACAACTGCATGTGAATCTGTAATTAATGAATAAATATGTCCATTAAAAATAATTTAGAAACAATGAACTTCCTCAGGAAAAAGCCTAAAACTCTCCAGCAGTAGACTTACTTCCTTTTCCTTGGCTTGTACCAAGTAATGTGATAATAGTATTTCACTTCCTATATAAGACAAAGAAACTAAACCAAACTGAACAAAATTTTCTCCATCCAGTTATTGACTTGCTTCTTTTAAGCCACAGGTAAATTCTTAACATTTTTTAAAGCTTGCATGGATGACACTTTCAAACAACCTAACGTGTTCATTACAGTAGTTTCTCATATCTTAAATATAACTCAATTTATACTTTTTAATTTTCATAATTCAATTTGTTAACACCAATCAGTGAAATTTGGCAAAAATTGGCAATTGTAAATAATTAATATAACTAACTGATTTAAATTAATTATATACAGTTTTTTAATGCCATATCATTTAAAATTTTGAGTGAGTCTTTTTAAAAAATGTTCTCAAATGCAGTCAACTGCCTATGCAAACTAATGTCTTCTTTATTTACATTCAGTTAGAAATAGGGGCATTGCTGTCTTTTTATTGTAAACAAGCATTAAAAAGCAGATCAGTATATGTACAATACAGGGGTAATATAGTGTCACACTTAAGGTCAGGATTTGAGTCCAAGATTTGCCACTTCATAGCTGTTATACATTTTACAAGGTACTTCAGCTTCCTCATCTCTGAAAAAGAAGAAATATCCAGAACTTCCTCCAAAAGTTTCCTGCTTAACACAGTACCCGGCACATAGAAATTTCTCCATGAATTTTAACTACCATTATAGCTCCAGGTGCACCAATTTAGACCGCTTTCTAGAGTTTTGGATAACTTTTAGTCTGCAAAGATTTTTGAACTTTTGTTCAGCTCATTCAGCATTCTGATCTCAGTGTTGATAAACTAATTTTGTAATAAAGCATGAATGTTCATCTGTGCTCAAACTTTTCAAGTAATGGAGACTTACTCTATCTTTTAACAATGCAGCATTTTCAGATTTCTACCTTTTGTTTTTCTCTAAATGTAGTTTGGAATTCGTATTGTATAATGCATTTTGGGATTCACGTAACCCTTAGATGTTACAATAGAAACACTGTATTTTATTTATGGCTTAGCTAGTCGTATTTTCTTACACGGTTTTACATAAAGTAAATATTCCTTTCTCTCAGATTGCTGAATTACTCTGGCTAGCATGCTTTTATTTATTTATTTATTTATTTATTTATTTAGGCATGCTGTGTAGGCATATGGGATCTCAGTTCTCCCACCAGGGATGAACCCATGCCCACTGCAGTGGAAGCTTGGATTCTTAACCACTGGACCGCCGGGGAAGTCCCCTAGCATGCTTTAGGAAAGTATATTATTGCTACATTATTAGGAAGTATTATTCTGCTATTGAAAAAAGTCTCCCTCAACCCCTTCCCATTAAAAAGAAATTTTTATGTGAGTATTTATTTCTCCATCTAAAGCTGTTCTAGAAGACAGTGAAGGCTGATTTCAGACAGAAAAGCTTTTAATTGTATTCTACTAAATGTAATAATTGTAACCCTTTTCTCTTTTAACACATAATTTCTCTATGGTAACTAAATATATATCCTTCCATGTTAAACAGATTGTTGTGACCTGCCAATGATCATCAGAAATACGTAATAACATTTCTGAGTCATTTTGATCTACATCATTATTGATGTTGGTTTAAAAAAAACCACATCACTGTAATTACTACCCAAAATAGAAACATGCTTTCGATAATTATAGTGACTTAGTGAATATATAACAAAACATTTTAAAATAAATTTTTATTCCTCAAATGTAAATGCTTCCAGAGGCAATTTATATGAAATATCACATGAAAAATTATTTATATATTTCTGTAATTATGCATCGGTCCATTCATTGTTTGAATGCAAACTGTTTCTAGAGCACCATTTGAAACTTTGTCTTTTAAGTGCTGATATTTACCTTTTTAAAATATGAATTTGTTTACATTTGCCAAACAGTATTGTTTAGAAAGAGCTTTCAATCAACCATTTTCTGATGGCTCAATATGTACCATTCTCTAGGGTTAATGAAGATAATGGATTTCTTGCACAAAAATGTTTAGGTAACCCAAATTCGCACATCCAGAAAGTGTTAGAGTTAGGATTAAACGTTAGGGTTCCTATTCATTCCACTATTATTTCTAACATACTGCACTATTCATCAGAGCTTTTCTTAACATTATTTCAAAAGTAAACTCAAATTGTTTCAGATTCTCAAATTCCAGTTTAATGCCTGAGTTAAGATTTTTCCTATTTGTCCACATAAAAGTCATGGTTACTTTTGCTTTGACACTAATAATTGTTTTGGTAGAAATTTTTATGGAAGTCATACTCACAAATGATAATGTCTTTTGTCCAGCTATAAAAAAGGAAGGGACATATATAGGTCATGGACAGTTTATATTTACATTTTCCCTTTACATGCACATTACTTGTAGACTTCTCCAGAACACTAATTTTTAGAGCCTAGCGCATTAGCTGTAAAAATCCTGGGTTTGTTCATGTTTTAAACTGAGGGAGAGCTAGCTGGGTTGTGCCTTTTTTCCGTGCCCCTCCCAACCTGCTCACAAATACACAGGGTGACCATAATGCTGGTCTGAGGCAATGGTGCTTTTGAACATAGCTTCACTGCTTTTAGCTGAAGGTTTGGCAGAGGACTAAATGCAGAATCTGGTATCTTGGCTGCCTTTACTCATAACTTGAATTTAAAAGAAAGAAAAAAGCTTTTTGAGTTAAGTACAAATTTTACCTTACTTTCCATCATCTAATTTCACCTGCCACCAGTCAGTGGGTTTACCTGGGGCAACTCATATTTGCTACATTGAATTTTACCAGTCAGCATTATTGAATTAATATTTAATTCTTAATGAACACATTGGACTTACAAGATAAGCAACTTGAGAAATCATAAATAACTGCCTTTTGTTTTTCTGTGGCATATATTGTACCCTTGCCAGTCAGCTATTGGTTAGACTTTTTTTCTCTTATATTGCAAATCTTCTGTGTTTTAGGATATGTGTCATAAATTATATTATCCATTCTCCACTTTGCTGGTTTTAACTTTACTCTGTGGGTACTTAGTCTTTTAAATGTTCCAGAAAGTCATCATTCTTCATTTTGATTTGTTGGAGGTGAAATCCATTTACTGAAAGAAAAACCATTCTCAAATCATAATGATTTTCTTTGTTCTGCTTTTTCAATTTTGATGCAATAGACAGAAGCAAGAGGTTAGAATTTTCTGTAAGCCAAATAATAAGATTAAGGAAAAATGCCAATAAGAAAAATAATTTGAAGTTTAATAATTTGAAGTTTTTCATCAAGATATAAACGTTAAAGTATGAAAAAGGATTGTTTCCAAAGAAGAAAAAAGAGGATTGTTTCAATCATGCTCAGAAACTCTCATGACTTACATATTGTTTGGTGGGCCCAAATGTAAGCTTTCAAATTAATATGAAAATGGATTCCTTTACCTGGTATTTTTTCTTACTTAGAAAGTTAGTTAATGTGCCTTTTATTTTCTTCAGAAAATACTAGAAGTGCAAAGAAAAAGATTTTGAAGAAATTATGCTAAAAATATCTTTGTGATTTTCTGCATGGCAGTGTTTTCAGTAAACATCAAACATCACAAAGTTATATCTAAACAAATATACTTCTAAAGAGGTCATTTTGTTTCTATGCACAAACATAAGTATTCTTGACCTGTAAACTCTTTGTTAATGTGCATTCTAAAAAATGGCAGCATCCCTTTCAGCTTATTCAGTATCCAATATGCCCCTTCAGCCGCTAACAAGCATCATTTAGCATTAGACTGACTTAAACTAAATTATACCAAGAAAAATTTAGTATGAAGGGTATTACCAGTTCAGTGAAGAATAAATTGATTTAGTAAAGAAATACTATAAAATAATTAATGTGAACATAATATATCAGTTTGAAATATTTTTATTAATTTTTTTATTTTCATTAAGGAAAAATTATGGGGTAATTTAACAAGTAATATTTCAATTACCTCCTGTAATAAGAAGAGTAATTTCTAAAAATGGATAATGTAAGGTTTTAGATTTACTTTCCCGAAAAACCATTTATTTAGCTATGTCACAACCGGATGTTTACATGGCACAAGTTTACCCATAGTTTAATAAACCACATAACCTCTTTTCATGTAGAAGATTATATTTTTACAGCTAATCCAGATTTCTCATATTTGGCAGTTTTGGATCTTGGTTGATCTTTATATGTATACCGTTGAAATGTGACTTTCACAAAATCCATTTAGTTCCTAGAATCCTTTTGAGCACTTTCAGCTCCCTGAATGTTCCATGCTTTCTTCCCTTTCTGTAGGTATTTATACTGTCTTTTCTCTCCAACTTGACGGTCTCTGACCCCAACCCTCTTCTGAGACTATTTTAAAGTGGGCATAATCCCTTTCCTATCTCTGTTAATGTCCACAATACCACATTGCAATGCCTCATTTAATTGTCTAGGCTGAGCCATATAGACTGCACCAATGTAATAAGAACTGGCACATAATAACAATTCCATAATTATTTGTAGAATGAATGAGAATTTGAAATAAATGCTGCAGAATGTTGCTGAACCACTTCCTTTTAAAACAAAGCCCAATGAAATCTTTCAACCCTATAAATACACATGAAGGTAGAAATAAAAGGAATTAACAGTCATTGATATCATGCTGCTATGGGTTAGACAAGAAACCAGGTTCTTTGCATACAATATCAGAGAGCAAAGCATCAATAATTCTAAACCCCACCTGTATTAAATGAATTGATTAATGGGTAATAATCTCAGTGTAATTAATTATTAATCTTGCTCCCTCCCTAACCCTATTCTTACACACTAATCGCTAAAAACCACACTCAAACCTATAACGTTGAAGGCAAAAATAAAACCATCATGATGTCAAAAACATGCAAATGAAAAGTTCTTGGGATAATCTATATGTTGAAAATAATTTCCTGTCCTGTGGTAATATATGAAACCACATATATGAAAGGTAATATATCCTTCTCATATGTGCTGAATCATGATTGTAATAGGAAATATATGTATTTGTGATGAATAAAGTTCTGAGATGTAGTCACCAATGAATGTAGAGGAGAGTAAGAGCAGTCTAGAGAATAATGGCTTTTCTTGTCCCCACTCACATAATCTCTGTACAAGAGAGCCAGTGTTGCCTCTGTATTTTATATTGCTGTTATTTTGTTTGTATATAGTTTTGTGATTAACCAACCTCCATACATTTCTCATCCTGTGTCAGATTTTAAATTGTTATACAGACCATATTTTTTCTTTCATCAATTTCAATAATTTTTTTTCTGTGTGCAAAAATGAAGCTGCTGGGCCATAATTAGTAGTTAAAATTGACTTTTCTATTCCTAGTGATGGATTTTTATTGATCCAGCTAAACGTTCTCAGCTGTTTTGATCAGCAACACATTAACACACGCAAACATACACATGCAGTGGCTTTCCATGTAGATCATGAGACCCTAGAATGAAGCAACATGTGTAACTCATGGGCTATAGAGGTATAATCTGGATCGAGCTTAGTTAGCAGAGCATGCTAAACCGGGAAACTAACTAGCTACAACTCTGGTCATAGCTATTTCTCGAGAAAAACTGATGAATCACTTACTAATTCCTATATATTTATCCTGAGTTTAAGACTACAAAGAGTATAGGACAATATTGTAGAGTTGTGGCATTAATAAAGGTTTAGAATGACACAGTTACGGGGACTTTCAAGTTGGTGGAGGAATAAGACGTGGAGATCACCTTCCTCCCCACAAATACATCAAAAATACATCTACATGTGGAGCAGCTCCTATAGAACACCTATTGAACGCTGGCAGAGGACCTCAGACTTCCCCAAAGGCAAGAAAATCCCCATGTACCTGGGTAGGGCAAAAGAAAAAAGAAAAAAACAGAGGCAAAAGAATAGGGACAGGACCTGCACCTCTGGGAGGGAGCTGTGAAGGAGAAAAGTTTCCACACACTAGGAAGCCCCTTCACTGGCAGAGATGGGGGACGGGCAGGAGGGAAGCTTCGGAGCCATGGAGCAGAGCACAGCAACAGGGGTACAAAGGGCAAAGCGGAGAGATTCCCGTACAGAGGATCGGTGCCGACCAGCACTCATCAGCCTGAGAGGTTTGTCTGCTCACCTGCCAGGGCAAGTGGGGGCAGGTAGCTGAGTCTCGAGATTTGGAGGTCAGACCCCAGGGAGAGGACGGGGGTTGTCTGCATGAACACAGCCTGAAGAGGGCTAGAGCTCCAGAGCTAGCTGGAAGAGAGTCCGGGGAAAAGTCTGGACCTGCCTGAAAGGCGAGAGACCATTGTTTTAGGGTGCGTGAGGATAGGGGATTCTTTCCCTGTCTGCCCACAGAAGGCAGAACAGCACCTAAACAAGCTCCAGAGATGGTGCAAGCCACGGCTATCAGCTTGGACACCAGAGATTGCATGAAATGCTAACACTGCTGCAACCACCAAGAATCCTGTGTGAAGCACAGGTCACTGTCCACACCCCCCTTGGAACCTGTGAAACATGCCTCTGCCAGGGACTTGTGATCCAGGGACAAGTTCCCTGGGGGAACACACAGAGCGCCTCAGGCTGTTGCAACATCATTTGAGTACCTGCTGCCCGCAGGCAGGCTTGCCTCGCATTCCAATTATAACTACCTTACCCCTCCCTTGCCCCCAGCATGAGTGAGCCAGAGCCCCCTAATCAGCTGCTGCTTTAACTCTGTCCTGTCTGGGTGGGAACAGATGCCTGAGGGCAACCTACATGCAGAGGTGGTCCCCAAACCAAAGCTGAACCCCAAAAGCTGTGCAAACGAAGAGAAAGGGACATTTCTCTGTACAGCCTCAGGAGCAGCAGATTAAATCGCCACAATCAACTTGAAGTACGCTGCATCTGTGGAATACCTGAAATAACAACGAATCATCCCAAAATTGAGGTGGTGGACGTTGGGAGCAACTGTAGACTTGGGGTTTACTGTCTGCAACTGATTTTGTTTCTGATTTTTATGTTTACCTTAGGATAGTTTTTAGCACTTGTTATCAGTGGTGGATTTGTTTACTGGTTTGGTTGCTCTCTTCTTCTTTTTTTTATTACTATTTTTTTATTAAAAATTTTTTTTCTTTCTTTTTTTCTGCCTTTTCTTCTGAGCCCTGTGGCTGAGAGGGGCTTGGTGCTCTGGCCGGGTGTCAGGCCTGAGTCTTTGAGGTGAGAGAGACGAGTTCAGGATATTGGACCACCAGAGACCTCCTGGCCCCACGTAATGTCAATCGGTGAGACCTCTTCCAGAGATCTCTGTCTCAGTGCTAAGACCCAGCTCCACCCAACAGCCAGCAACTCCCGTCCTGGATGCCCCATGCCAGTCAACTAGCAAGACAGGAGCAAAACCCCACCCACTAGCAGAGAGGCTGCCTAAAATCATACTAAGTTCACAGACATGCAAATACACACCACTGGACGTGGCCCTGCCCACCAGAACACAGGCACCAGTCCCCTCCACCAGGAAGCCTACACAACCCACTGAGCCAACCTCACTCACTGGGGACAGACACCAAAAACCATGGGAACTACGAACTGGCATCCTGAGAAAAGGAGACCCCAAACACAGTAAGTTAAACAAAATGAGAAGACAGAGAAATATTCAGCAGAGGAAGGAGCAAGGTAAAAACCCACCAGACCAAACAAATGAAGAGGAAATAGGCAGTCTCCTTTAAAAGAATTCAGAGTAATGACAGCAAAGATGATCCAAAATCTTGGAAATAGAATGGGGAAAATACAAGAAATGTTTAATAAGGACCTACAAGAACTAATGAGCAAACAAACGATGAACAACATAATAAATGAAATTTAAAATTCTCTAGAAGGAATCAATAGCAGACTAACTGAGGCAGAAGAACGGATAAGTGACCTGGAAGGTGAAATAGTGGAAATAACTACCACAGAGCAGAATAAAGAAAAAAATAATGAAAAGAATTGAGGAGAGTCTCAGAGACCCCTGGGACAACATTAAATGCACCAATATTTGAATTATAGGGGTCCCAGAAGAAGAAGAGTAAAAGAAAGCGTCTGAGAAAATATTTGAAGAGATTATAGTTGAAAACTTCCCTAACATGGGAAAGGAAATAGTTAATCAAGTCCAGCAAAATCAGAGAGTCCCATACAGGATAAATCCAAGGAGAAACACACCAAGACACATATTAATCAAACTATCAAAAATTAAATACAAAGAAAAAATATTAAAAGCAGCAAGGGAAAAGCAACAAATATCAGATAAGGGAATCCCCATAAGGTTAACAGCTGTTCTTTCAGCAGAAACTCTGTAAGCCAGAAGGGAGTGGCAGGACGTATTTTAAGTGATGAAGGGGAAAAACCTACAAACAAGATTACCCTACCCAGCAAGGATCTCATTCAGATTTGACAGGCAAATAAGAACCTTTTTAGACAAGCAAAAGTTAACAGAATTCAGCACCACAAAATCAACTTTACCACAAATGCTAAAGGAACTTCCCTAGGCAGGAAACACAAGAGAAGGAAAAGACCTACAAAAACAAACCCAAACCAGTAAAGAAAATGGCAGTAGGAACATACATATCGATAACTACCTTAAATGTAAATGGATTAAATACTCCAAGCAAAAGACATAGACTGGCTAAATGGATACAAAAACAAGACCCGTATATATGCTGTGTACAAGAGACCCACTTAAGATGTAGAGACACATACAGACCAAGAGTGAGAGGATGGAAAAAGATCATCCATGCAAATGGAAATCAAAAGAAAGCTGGAGTAGCAAAACTCATATCAGACAAAATAGACTTTAAAATAAAGACTATTACAAGAGACAAAGGACACTACATAATGGTCAAGGGATTAATCCAAGAAGATATAACAATTGTAAATACTTATGCACCCAACATAGGACCACCTTAATACATAAGGCAAATGCTAACAACCATAAAAGGGGAAATCAATAGTAACACAATAATAGTAGGGGACTGTACCCCACTTTCACCAATGGACAGATCATCCAAAATGAAAATAAGGAAACACAAGCTTTAAATGACACATTAAACAAGATGGACTTAATTGATATTTACAGGACATTCCATGCAAAAACAACAGAATATATTTTCTTCTCAAGTGCTCATGGAACATTCTCCAGGATAGATCATATCTTGGGCCACAAATCAAGCCTTGGTGAATTTAAGAAAATTGAAATCATATCAAGTATCTTTTTGGACCACAATTCTATGAGACTAGATATCAATTACAGGAAAAAAATCTGTAAATAATATAAACACATGGAAGCTAAACAATACACTACTTAATAACCAAGAGATCACTGAAGAAATCAAAGAGGAAATCAAAAATGACCTAGAAACAAATGACAATGAAAACACGATGACCCAAAACCTATGGGATGCAGCAAAAGCAGTTCTAAGAGGGAAGGTTATAGCAATACAATCCCACCTCAAGATACAAGAAATATCTCAAATAAGCAACCTAACCTTCCACCTAAAGCAATTAGAGAAAGAAGAACAAAAAAACCCCCAAAGTTAGCAGAGGAAAGAAATCATAAAGATCAGATCAGAAATAAATGAAAAAGAGATTAAGGAAATGATACCAAAGATCAATAAAACTAAAACCTAGTTCTCTAAGAAGATAAACAAAATTGATAAACCATTAGCCAGACTCATCAAGAAAAAAAGGGAGAAGACTCAAATCAACAGAATTACAAATGAAAAAGGAGAAATGACAACTGACACTGCAGCAATACAAAGGATCATGAGAGATTACTACAAGCAACTCTATGCCAATAAAATGGACAACCAGGAAGAAATGGACAAATTCTTAGAAGAGCACAACCTTTCGAGAGTGTACCAGGAAGAAATAGAAAATATAAGCAGACCAATCATAAGCACAGAAATTGAAACTGTGATTAAAAATCTTCCAACAACAAAAGCCCAGGACCAGATGGTCTCACAGGTGAATTCCTTGAAACATTTAGGGAAGAGTTAACACCTATACTTCTCAAACTCTTCCAAAATATAGCAGAGGTAGGGACACTCTCAAACTCATTTTACAAGGCCACCATCACCCTGATACCAATACCAGACAAATACATCACACAAAAAGAAAACTATAGGCCAATATCACTGATGAACATAGATGTGAAAATCCTTAACAAAATACTAGCAAACAGAATCCAGCAGCACATTAAAGGGATCATACACCATGATCAAGTGGGCTTTATCCCAGGATTGCAAGGTTACAATATATGCAAATCAATCAATGTCATACACCATATTAACAAACTGAAGGAGAAAAACCATATGATCAACTCAATAGATACCGAAAAAGCATTCAACAATATTCAACACCCATTTGTGATAAAAACTCTCCAGAAAGTAGGCATACAGGGAACCTACCTCAACATAATAAAGACCATATATGACAAACTCCCAGCAGACATCATTCTGAATGGTGAAAAAGTAAAACCACTTCCTCTAGGATCAGGAAGAAGACAAGATTGCCCACTCTCACAACTATTATTCAACATAGTTTTGGAAGTGTTAGCCACAGCAATCAGAGAAGAAAAAGAAATAAAAAGAATCCAAATCAGAAAAGAAGAAGTAAAGCTGTCACTGTTTGCAAGTGACATGATGCTATACATAAAGAATCCTAAAGAAAACTACTAGAGTGAATCAATGGATTTGGTAAAGAAGCAGGATACAAAATTAATGCACAGAAATCTCTTGCATTACTATAAACAAATGATGAAAAATCAGAAAGAGAAATTAAGGAAACACTCCCATTTACCATTGCCACAGAAAGAATAAAATACCTAGAATAAACCTACCTAAGGAGGCAAAAGACCTGTATGCAGAAACTATAAGACACTGATGAAATAAATTAAAGATGATACAATGAGATGGAGAGATATACCATGTACTTGGATTGGAAGAATCAACATTGTGGCAATGACTGTACTACCCAAAGCAATCTACAGATTGAGTGCAATCCCTATCAAACTACCAATGGCATTTTCCACAGAATTAGAACAAAAAAAATCACAATTTATATGGAAACACAAAAGACCCTGAATAGCCAAAGCAATCTTGAGAAAAAAAATGGAGCTGGAGGAATCAGGCTCCTGGACTTCAGACTATACTACAAAGCTACAGTAATCAAGACAGTATGGTAATGGCACAAAAATAGAAATATAGATCAGTGGAACAGGATAGAAAGCCCAGAGATGAACCCATACACATATGGTCCCCTCATCTTTGATAAAGGCGGCAAGAATATACAACAAAGACAGCCTCTTCAATAAGTGGTGCTGGGAAAACTGGACAGCTACATGTAAAAGAATGAAATTAGAACACTCCCTAACACCATACTGAAAAATAAACTCAAAGTGGATTAAAGACATAAATGTAAGGCCAGACACTGTAAAACTCTTAGAGGAAAACATAGGCAGAACACTCTATGACATAAATCACAGCAAGATCCTTTTTGACCCACCTCCTAGAGAAATGGAAATAAAAGCAAAAATTAACAAATGAGACCTAGTGAAACCTAAAAGCTTTTTCACAGTAAGGGAAACCATAAATGAGATGAAAAGACAACCTTCAGAATGGGAGAAATATTTGCCAACAAAGCAACGGGCAAAGGATTAATCTCCAAAATATACAAGCAGCTCATGCAGCTCAATATCAAAAAAACAAACAACCCAATCCAAAAATGGGCAGAAGATCCAAATAGACATTTCTCCAAGAAAGATATACAGATTGCCAACAAACACATGAAAGGATGCTCAACATCACTAATCATTAGAGAAATGCAGATCAAAACTACAATGAGGTATCAACTAACACTGGTCAGAATGGCCATCAGCAGAAAATCTACAAACAATAAATGCTGGAGAGGGTGTGGAGAAAAGGGAATCCTCTTGCAGTGTTGGTGGGAATATAAATTGATACAGCCAGTGTGGAGAACAGTATGGAGGGTCCTTAAAAAACTAAAAATAGTAATACCATATGACCCAGCAATCCCACTACTGGGCATATACCCTGAGAAAACCATAATTCAAAAAGAGTCATGTACCAAAATGTTCATTGCAGCTCTATTTACAATAGCCAGGACATGGAAGCAACTTAAGTGTCCATTGACAGATGAATGGATAAAGAAGATGTGGCACCTATATACAATGGAGTATTACTCAGCCATAAAAAGGAATGAAATTGGGTCATTTGTAGAGATGTGGATGGACCTAGAGTCTGTCATAGCGAGTGAAGTAAGTCAGAAAGAGAAAAAGAAGTACAGTATGCTAACACATATATGTGGAATCTAAAAAAAAAAAAACATGGTTCTGATGAACCTAGGGGCAGGACAGGAATAAGGACTCAGACGTAGAGTATGTAGACTTGAAGACACGGGGAGGGGAAATGGTATGCTGGGACGAAGTGAGAGAGTAGCGTTGACATATATACACTACCAAATGTAAAATAGATAGCTAGTGGGAAGCAGCCACATAGCACAGGGAGATCAGCTAGGTGCTTTGTGACCACCTAGAGGGGTGGGATATGGAGGGTGGGAGGGAGATGCAAGAGGGAGGAGATATGGGGATATATGTATACATATAGCTTATTCACTTTGTTATGCAGCAGAAACTAACACAACATTTTAAAGCAATTATACTTCAATAAAGATGTTAAAAAAACCCAAAAGAAACATGGAATATTTCTAAGTATAAATTAGATAAAACATAGAAAAAGTACATGCCTGGGTATAAAATATCATTGAAGAGTAGTAAATTTTAGCATCATTTTCAAGATCATCATCATCACCATCATTAATCTCTCATATTATTCACTTCAATTGCAGGATGATAAAATTTCAAATTGTTTTCATATACTATGTGCATTTGATTCTCACGAAATCTCTGGAAGTTTTTTTTCTGGTGTTATTAGTCTTTTACTGAAAACTTATTGATGTGTACAGGAAATTAAAAAATAAAGTGCATAAATTTAAAAAGAATTATACAATTAATAAAAATGGAACAAAAGCATTCTCATTTTCCTTCAGTCTTGCTTAAAGGAAAAATAACCTCCCTGTTGGTTGATATATATATATATATATATATATATATATTTCACTCAAAATTTATTATGTCTCGGTTAAAGAACAATTAAAACAGCATATTAGCCTGACCAAAGCTTAAAATACACTCCTAGCATTTAGCATATTTCTTATTCAATGCATACATGAATATCCTTTGAAAGGATTACAGAGAAACCCAGCTCTTTAAATGAGGTCTCTTCCATACAGAAGCGCATCCTCTAACCTCCAATACATTCTTGAAATATATTCTTTAGGTCCCTGTGCAAAACATAAAGTTATGAAAGTCTGAATGATGATTGCAAATCACATATCCTAGTAACTTCAGTCTGATGGCACGTTTTTGCCCCTCCTTGAAATATAAAATAGGCAGCAGTTGATGAAAAATGGAAAAATGTAAGGATGTAAGTATAAATGTACTATTTGTAACAAATGTCATACATGGTTTCCAAATGGATTTTTCATAGAGCATGAAATTATATGAAAACTGCTTCCAAATTGTTTGAAATTATTATTTGGGCTCAGATGCTAGCTCATCAGATTATACTCTGAAGAAATAATTATTTGTATCTTAATTCCTCTCCTTTTTGGAACTGATAATTCTGATTCAGGATTTCAACAAATGGGGCTTTAGAAGAAAATAGAGTCTAATTTGTAAACTATAAATGAACATCTATAAAAAACAAATCAAACTTTTAAAGTAATTCTCCTTCTAACATACTGTTGCTTAATCTGAAAAAGCCCAAATTTCTCTGTTTATCAGTTCCCAGGTTCTGCAGTTAATCACAATGGTAATTGTTGTCATTTGCAAGAATTCAAAGTAAATAAAAATATCTGTAATTATTTTATTTATGAAATCATCAAAATGATATTTATTGATTTGAGACTCTTCTTAGAACTGAAAGCAAAATAGAGACAGTAGACTTCTTGAACAGTGAAAAATATAATTTCTAATGACAGCATTATGAAAATTTTTGAGAGAAAGGGTTGGTAAATTATATTAGTGATAAAAATTTTCTCTTATATTTTCCCAGTTATCTTCGTGGAAGATTGTTTACCATTATATTATCTATTCTTTTAACTGTGTGTGTGCAGGTAGGGTGAAACTAAAGGAGAGAAAGGTGGATTTAATGGCTCAGGACAGCTCTTCATGGCCATCTAATAGAATCTTCAAACCGTGCTGATACGTGCCTCCATTGATTTCTCTTTTGGAAGGTAGAGTAGACAGGTCAAAGGTAGAGAGGTGAGCAGCAAGTCACAAATTTGGCCTTTTCAATTCAAAATTAAGGTCACTTGTAAAGGAAGTTTGTGTGCCTATTCAAAGGAAATGTGTATCCAGAGGGAGTGTTCCTCTTGTAGGATTCTGTTTTTTTCTGTTTTGCTTTTAAATTTAATATTCAAAATAACATTTCAGCCAATATCACAAATGGGGCATACAATATATGTTTACCAGAAATCTCTATAAGTATATTAACTTACTATTTTATGGATGAATTGTGGTTTTTAGGTTTCAGAATGCATTAAAGTCACTTAGAAGAGGATTTCATTTTCTTTTTCTTTATGTTTTCTTTTTCTGCCTGCAGTTTACCTGTTATCCTCTTCCTAACCTCCATTCCAATCTATAGCTTATTCTTATGTATATTCTTGCTTAAGCACTCTACCCAAAGACCATTCTAGAAGAAAAGTAATATAAGCATTTTAAACAAATCTCTAGTCTTACCCTGTGTAGAACAGTTGGGGAGGAAGGATGGGCTAATGAAGGGAGTCTGTTAGGAGTGGGTCACTTGCAGTTAAATGTCTTTCTTTCATTTGTATAGCATTTATAGTATTATCTTACAGTGCTATTACTTTTACTTAGGAATTCATGGTTTTTGTTTTCAAAATGGCATTAAATTTTAAGCACCACTGCATAACATTTTTATCTTTGGTTAGCATTTCAAGAAAGCTGAGAAAGCATTATTTGTACTTGTCCATCTCTAACTCACCGAGTTAAGAACTGCACCATCAGAAAGAAAAGGGAAAATGTTAAAATGACCTTTCCTCCTCTGTTCTTCCAGAGATCCAAGGCTTGAAGCATTTTAAACAACACAAATACCATGCACTAGACAGTCTCAGGGTCTGTCTCCTCCTGTTCATCAGGGACCAGGTTCAATAGCCTGCATACTAAACAGTATGACAACAGCTCACAGAATCCTTTCCTGAGTCTCCATAATGGGTGATGAGAGTTGTGATGCGAGGTGCAGGACTTGGGGAACTAGGAAAATAGTCTGGATTCCTCTGATGCTCTTTTCATTCTGGTTTCATAATTTTCTCAAGTTAACAAGAGAGCAGGGATACTATTTGGAATTAGAGTTAAGGAAATGAATAGAGCTCACAGAGTTCCCTGGTAAACTTCCCTTCTCACCAAGGTGGATTTGACCAGGTCTCAAAGCACTATGACATTTGACTGATTTCATATTGCTGATCAAACAAAATTTTAATTTTGTTTGATAAGTGAAAGCTCTACCTTGGGCCAGTACAAATGTAGCAATTAAAATAGACTCTGCTTAAATAAACATTTTTTTTTTAAATGGCCTGCTTGTATCTAAGATCCTCTGGGGATCTTACTTTAGTCTTTGGTTGACAGTAAGATCAGCTGTACTGATGAACTCAGCCTTATCTTTTTCTTTCATGTATTCTCCATAAAAATATTTTCCAAGTGAATTGATTGCTTTATGATGCCTTTATTATCAAGTTATCTTAAAATACATTTAATTTGCATTATAGATGCTACTTTTTGTATGCCTTTATTAATACTGATTCACCGTCACATTGACATGAGTTTGATTTATTTTTCCCATAATGGAAGTTGATTGTGCTGACCTATCCACACGTTTTTGCCAGTATTTGATGAATCCACCTATTTTCTGGAATGGTGAGGTCTACATAGTGTGATTTTAGAAGAAATTCTACAGGGATAAATGCCCCAAATAATTTTATCCAACCTGGTGCTAGCAATTCCACCAGCAGAGAAACATTCTTTTGGTTCTTAGGAGTTTTAAGAATTCTTATTTAAAATAATGTATCTCTGGGTGGCATAACATCTTAAGTTACCATAAATAATATTTTAAAAAAGAGATTGGATGATAGTCTTCTATGGAAAGGTCCTCGTAGTCCCTAAAAGGTAGACCTCAAGGGAGAAATCAGCTGTCTGTTATAGGAGAAAGGATTGAAGAGAAGAAATATGAAACCACCAAAGGCATATTGCCTATGAATAATTCTACCCTGCACACGTTCTCTCCTGGTGCTGTTGCAGTAAAATGAAAATATTCGTTTGAGAATGCTCTAAGTGAATCAGAATCTATGTGTGTATGAGTGTACGTGTGAATGTGTGTGTGTGTGTGTGTGTGTGTGTGTGTATGTAGTGAATCTGTTTCTATACATGCCCCTACATCCTCCTTAACCCCTGGCAACTGCTAACCTGTTCTTTTCTATGACTTGTCATTTTGAGAATATTATAGAAATAGAATCCTACAGTATGCAAATGTGGGGGGATTGGATTTTTTTTTACTAAAGCATAATTCTCTGGAGATGCATCCAAGTTTTGTGTATCTATAGTTTGTTTTTACTCCTATTCCATGGTATGGATTTACCATGGTTTGTTTAACCACTCACCTGTTGAAGGTCTTCTGAGTTGTTTCCAGGTTTTGGCTAATATGAATAAAACTGCTGTAAACATTCATTTACAGGTTTGTGTGTGAAAGTAAGTCTTTATTTCACTGAGATATGTGACAGAGGGCAATTACTGGTCATATGGTAATTGCATGTTCAGTGTTTAAGAAGCTACAAAGCTGTTTCCTAGAGTGGCTATTTGTACTGCCTCAAGCAACGTATGAGGGATTCAATTTCTCCACATTTTTGCCAGTATTTGATGTTGCCACAGTATTTATTTCTATTTTTTTTAACATCTTTATTGGGGTATAATTGCTTTACAATGGTGTGTTAGTTTCTGCTTTATAACAAAGTGAATCAGTTATATATATACATATGTTCCCATATGTCTTCCCTCTTGCGTCTCCCTCCCTCCCACCCTCCCTATCCCACCCCTCCAGGCTGTCACAATGCACCGAGCCAATATCCCTGTGCCATGCGGCTGCTTCACACTAGCTATCTACCTTACTACGTTTGTTAGTGTGTATATGTCCATGACTCTCTCCCGCCCTGTCACAGCTCACCCTTCCCCCTCCCCATATCCTCAAGTCCGTTCTCCAGTAGGTCTGTGTCTTTATTCCTGTCTTACCCCTAGGTTATTCATGACATTTTTTTTCTTAAATTCCATATATATGTGTTAGCATACGATATTTGTCTTTTTCTTTCTGACTTACTTCACTCTGTATGACAGACTCTAGGTCTATCCATCTCATTACAAATAGCTCAATTTCGTTTCTTTTTAAGGCTGAGTAATATTCCATTGTATATATGTGCCACATCTTCTTTATCCATTCATCTGATGATGGGCACTTAGGTTGTTTCCATCTCCGGGCTACTGTAAATAGAGCTGCAGTGAACATTTTGGTACATGACTCTTTTTGAATTGTGGTCTTCTCGGGGTATATGCCCAGTAGTGGGATTGCTGGGTCATATGGTAGTTCTATTTTTAGTTTTTAAAGGAACCTCCATACTGTTCTCCATAGTGGCTGAGCCAATTCACATTTCCACCAGCAGTGCAAGAGTGTTCCCTTTTCTCCACACCCTCTCCAGCATTTATTGTTTGTGGATTTTTTGATGATGGCCATTCTGACTGGTGTGAGATGATATCTCATTGTAGTTTTGATTTGCATTTCTCTAATGATTAATGATGTTGAGCATTCTTTCATGTGTTTGTTGGCATTCTGTATATCTCCTTTGGAGAAATGTCTATTTAGGTCTTCTGCCCATTTTTGGATTGGGTTGTTTGTTTTTTTGTTATTGAGCCGCATGAGCTGCTTGTAAATGTTGGAGATTCATCCTTTGTCAGTTGCTTCATTTGCAAATATTTTCTCCCATTCTGAGGGTTGTCTTTTGGTCTTGTTTATGGTTTCCTTGGCTGTGCAAAAGCTTTGAAGTTTCATTAGGTCCCATTTATTTTTGTTTTTATTTCCATTACTCTAGGAGGTGGGTCAGAAAGGGTCTTGCTGTGATTTATGTCATAGAGTGTTCTGCCTATGTTTTCCTCTAAGAGTTTGATAGTTTCTGGCCTTACATTTAGGTCTTTAATCCATTTTGAGCTTATTTTTGTGTATGATGTTAGGGAGTGATCTAATCTCATACTTTTACATGTACCTGTCCAGTTTTCCCAGCACCATTTATTGAAGAGGCTGTCCTTTCTCCACTGTACATTCCTGCCACCTTTATCAAAGATAAGGTGTCCACATGTGTGTCGGTTTATCTCTGGGCTTTCTATCCTGTTCCATTGATCTATCTTTCTGTTTTTGTGCCAGTACCATACTGTCTTGATTACTGTAGCTTTGTAGTATAGTCTGAAGTCAGGGAGCCTGATTCCTCCAGCTCTTTTTTCGTTCTCAAGATTGCTTTGGCTATTCGGGGTCTTCTGTGTTTCCATACAAATTGTGAAATTTTTTGTTCTAGTTCTGTGAAAAATGCCAGTGGTAGTTTGATAGGGATTGCATTGAATCTATAGATTGCTTTGGGTAGTAGAGTCATTTTCACAATGTTGATTCTTCCTACCCAAGAACATGGTATATCTCTCCATCTATTTGTATCATCTTTAATTTCTTTCATCAGTGTCTTATAATTTTCTGCATACAGATCTTTTGTCTCCTTAGGTAGGTTTATTCCTAGATATTTTATTCTTTTTGTTGCAATGGTAAATGGGAGTGTTTTCTTGATTTCAGTTTCAGATTTTTCATCATTAGTGTATAGGAATGCCAGAGATTTCTGTGCATTAGTTTTGTATCCTGCTGCTTTACCAAATTCATTGATTAGCTCTAGTAGTTTTCTGGTAGCATCTTTAGGATTCTCTATGTGTAGTATCATGTCATCTGCAAACAGTGACAACTTAACTTCTTCTTTTCCGATTTGGATTCCTTTTATTTCCTTTTCTTCTCTGATTGCTGTGGCTAAAACTTCCAAAACTATGTTGAATAAGAGTGGTGAGAGTGGGCAACCTTGTCTTGTTCCTGATCTTAGTGGAAATGCTTTCAGTTTTTCACCATTGAGGATGATGTTGGCTGTGGGCTTGTCATATATGGCCTTTATTATGTTGAGGAAAGTTCCCTCTGTGCCTACTTTCTGCAGGGTTTTTATCATAAATGGGTGTCGAATTTTGTCAAAAGCTTTTTCTGCATCTATTGAGATGATCATATGGTTTTTCTCCTTCAATTTGTTAATATGGTTTATCACATTGATAGATTTGCGTATATTGAAGAATCCTTGCATTCCTGGAATAAACCCCACTTGATCATGGTGTATGATCCTTTTAATGTGTTGTTGGATTCTGTTTGCTAGTATTTTGTTGAGGATTTTTGCATCTATGTTCATCAGTGATATTGGCCTGTAGTTTTCTTTCTTTGTGACATCCTTGTCTGGTTTTGGTATCAAGGTGATGGTGGCCTCGTAGAAGGAATTTGGGAGTGTTCCTCCCTCTGCTATATTTTGGAAGACTTTGAGAAGGATAGGTGTTAGCTTTTCTCTAAATGTTTGATAGAATTCGCCTGTGAAGCCATCTGGTCCTGGGCTTTTGTTTGTTGGAAGATTTTTAATCACAGTTTCAATTTCAGTGCTTGTGATGGGTCTGTTCATATTTTCTATTTCTTCCTGATTCAGTCTTGGCAGGTTGTGCATTTCTAAGAATTTGTCCATTTCTTCCAGATTGTCCATTTTATAGGCATAGAGTTGCTTGTAGTAATCTCTCATGATCTTTTTTATTTCTGCAATGTCACTTGTTACTTCTCCTTTTTCATTTCTAATTCTATTGATTTGAGTCTTCTCCCTTTTTTTCTTGATGAGTCTGGCCAGTGGTTTATCTATTTTGTTTATCTTCTCAAAGAACCAGCTTTTAGTTTTATTGATCTTTGCTATCATTTCCTTCATTTCTTTTTCATTTATTTCTGATCTGATTTTTATGATTTCTTTCCTTCTGCTAGCTTTGGGGTTTTTTTGTTCTTCTTTCTCTAATTGCTTGAGGTGCAAGGTTAGGTTGTTTATTCGAGATGTTTCCTGCTTCTGAAGGTGGGCTTGTATTGCTATAAACTTCCCCCTTAGAACTGCTTTTGCTGCATCCCATAGGTTTTGGTCGTTGTGTCTCCATTGTCATTTTTTTCTAGGTATTTTTTAATTTCCTATTTGATTTCTTCAGTGATCACTTCATTATTAAGTAGTGTATTGTTTAGCCTCCATGTGTTTGTATTTTTACAGATCTTTTCCTGTAATTGATATCTAGTCTCATGGCGTTGTGGTCAGAAAAGATACTTGATACAATTTCAATTTTCTTAAATTTACCAAGGCTTGATTTGTGACCCAAGATATGATCTATCCTGGAGAATATTCCATGAGCACTTGAGAAAAATGTGTATTCTGTTGTTTTCGGATGGAGTGTCCTATAAATATCAATTAAGTCCATCTTGTTAAATGTATCGATTAAAGCTTGTGTGTCCTTATTTATTTTCATTTTGGATGATCTGTCCATGGGTGAAAGTGGGGTGTTAAAGTCCCCTACTATGAATGTGTTACTATTGATTTCCCCTTTTATGGTTGTTAGTATTTGCCTTATGTATTGAGGTGCTCCTATGTTGGATGCATAAATATTTACAATTGTTATATCTTCTTCTTGGATCGATCCCTTGATCATTATGTAGTGTCCTTCTTTGTCTCTTCTAATAGTCCTTATTTTAAAGTCTGTTTTGTCTGATATGAGAATTGCTACTCCAGCTTGCTTTTCGTTTCCATTTACATGGAATATCTTTTTCCATCCCCTTACTTTCAGTCTGTATGTGTCTCTAGGTCTGAAGTGGGTCTCTTGTAGACAGCATATATAAGCGTCTTGTGTTTGTATCCATTCAGCCAATCTGTGTCTTTTGGTGGGAGCATTTAGTCCATTTACATTTAAGGTAATTATCGATATGTATGTTTCTATTCCCATTTTCTAAATTGTTTTGGGTTCGTTATTATAGGTCTTTTCCTTCTCTTGTGTTTCTTGCCTAGAGAAGATCCTTTAGCATTTGGTGTAAAGCTGGTTTGGTGGTGCTGAACTCTCTCATCTTTTGCTTGTCTGTAAAGGTTTTAATTTCTCCATCAAATCTGAATGAGATCCTTGCTGGGTAGAGTAGTCTTGGTTGCAGGTTTTTCTCCTTCATCACTTTCAGTATGTCCTGCCACTCCCTTCTGGCTTGTAGGGTTTCTGCTGAAAGATCAGCTGTTAACCTTATGGGGATTCCCTTGTGTGTTATTTGTTGTTTTTCCCTTGCTGCTTTAATATGCTTTCTTTGTATTTAATTTTTGGCAGTTTGATTAATATGTGTCTTTCTCCTTGTATTTATCCTGTATGGGACTCTCTGTGTTTCCTGGACTTGATTAACTATTTCCTTTCACATATTAGGGAAGTTTTCAACTATAATCTCTTCAAATATTTTCTCGGTCCCTTTCTTTTTCTCTTCTTCTTCTGGAACCCCTATAATTCGAATGTTGGTGCATTTAATGTTGTCCCAGAGGTCTCTGAGACTGTCCTCAGTTCTTTTCATTGTTTTTTCTTTATTCTGCTCTGCAATAGTTATACCCACTATTTTATCTTCCAGGTCACTTATCCGTTCTTCTGCCTCAGTTATTCTGCTATTGATCCCATCTAGAGTACTTTTAATTTCATTTATTGTGTTGTTCATCGTTGCTTGTTTCATCTTTATTTCTTTTAGGTCCTTGTTAACTGTTTCTTGCATTTTGTCCATTCTATTTCCAAGATTTCGGATCATCCTTACTATCATTATTCTGAATTCTTTTTCAGGTAGACTGCCTATTTCCTCTTCATTTGTTATGTCTGGTGCATTTTTATCTTGCTCCTTTATCTGCTGTGTGTTTTTCTGTCTTCTCATTTTGCTTATCTTACTGTGTTTGGGGTCTCCTTTTTGCAGGCTGCAGGTTCATAGTTCCCGCTGTTTTTGATGTCTGTCTCCAGTGGCTAAGGTTGGTTCAGTGAGCTGTGTAGGGTTCCTGGTGGAGGGAACTAGTGCCTGTGCTGTGGTGGATGAGGCTGGATCTTGTGTCTCTAGTGGGCAGGTTCACGTCTGGTGGTGTGTTTTGGGGTGTCTGTGGCCTTATTATGATTTTAGGCAGCCTCTCTGCTAATGGGTGGCGTTGTGTTCCTGTTTTGCTAGTTGTTTGGCATAGGTTGTCCAGCACTGTGGCTTGCTGGTCGTTAGGTGAAGCTGGGTGCTGGTGTTAAGATGCAGGTCTCTGGGAGATTTTCGCCGTTTAATATTATGTGGAGCTGGGAGGTCTCTTGTTGACCAGTGTCCTGAAGTTGGCTCTCCTACCTCAGAGGCAGAGCCCTGACTCCTGGCTGGAGCACCAAGAGCCTTTCATCCACACGGCTCAGAATAAAAAGGAGAAAAAGTAGAGAGAATTAGTAGAAGTGTGAGGAAAGAAAGAAGGAAAGGAGGGAAGGAAGGAAGGAAGAAAGAAGCAAAGAAGGAAAGAAGGCAAGAAGGAAAGAGAGGGAGGGAGGGAGGGAGGAAGGACGGAAGGAAGGAAGGAGGGAAAGAAGGGAAAAAGACAAAAAAAAGAAGATACAGTAAAAATAAAATAAAGTATAATAAAGTTATTGAATTAAAAAATATTTAGGAAAAAAAGGGACGGATAGAACCTTAGGACAAATGTTGGAAGCAAAGCTATACAGAGAAAATCTTACACAGAAGCATACACATACACCCTCACAAAAAGAGGTAATGGGGGAAAAATCATAAATCTTGCTCTCAGAGACCACCTCCTCAATTTGGGATCATTCCTTGTCTATTCAGGTATTCCACAGATGCAGGGTATATCAAGTTGATTGTGGAGCTTTAATCCGCTGCTTCTGAGGCTGCTGCGAGAGATTTCCCTTTCTCTTCTTTGTTCTCACAGCTCACAGGAGCTCAGCTTTGGATTTGGCCCTGCGTCTGCGTGTAGGTCGCTGGAGGACGTCTGTTTTTTGCTCAGACAGGACGGGGTTAAAGGAGCCGCTGATTCGGGCGCTCTGGCTCACTCATGCCGGGGCGGGGGAGGGAGGGGCACTGCGTGCAGGGCGGGCCTGCGGCGGCAGAGGCCGGCGTGACGTTGCTCACGCCTGAGGCCTGCTCCCTGGGAAGTTGTCCCTGGATCCCGGGAACCTGGCAGTGGCAGGCTGCACAGGCTCCGCGGAAGAGGGGTGTGGAGAGTGACCTGTGCTCGCACACAGGCCCCTTGGTGGCGGCAGCAGCAGCCTTAGCGTCTCCCGCCCGTCTCTGGGGTCCGCGCTTTTAGCCGCGGCTCGCGCCCGTCTCTGGAGCTCCTTTAAGCAGCGCTCTTAAACCCCTCTCCTCGTGCACCAGGAAACAAAGAGGGAAGAAAAAGTCTCTTGCCTCTTCGGGAGGTGCAGACTTTTCCCCGGACTCCCTCCCGGCTAGCCGTGGTGCACTAACCCCTTCAGGCTATGTTTAAGCCGCCAACCTCAGTCCTCTCCCTGCGCTCCGTCCGAAACCGAAACCGAGCCTCAGCTCGCAGCCCCGCCCGCCCCGGAGGGTGAGCAGACAAGCCTCTCGGGCTGGTGAGTACCGGTTGGCACCGATCCTCTGTGCGGGAATCTCCCCGCTTTGCCCTCCGCACCCGTTGCTGTGCACTCCTCCGCGGCTTCGAAGCTCCCCCCTCCGCCTTCCGCAGTCTCCGCCCGCGAAGGGGCTTCCTAGTGTGTGGAAACTTTTCCTCCTTCACAGCTCCCTCCCACTGGTGCAGGTGCAGTCCCTATTCTTTTGTCTCTGTTTTTTCTTTTTTTCTTTTGCCCTACCCAGGTACGTGAGGAGTTTCTTGCCTTTTGGGAGGTCTGAGGTCTTCTGCCAGCCTTCAGTAGGTGTTCTGTAGGAGTTGTTCCACGTGTAGATGTATTTCTGGTGTATCTGTGGGGAGGAAGGTGATCTGCGCGTCTTACTCTTCCGCCATCTTCAAGGTCTCCCCCACAGTATTTCATTTTAGCCATTCTGATAGCTGTGTATTGATAGCTCATTGTAGTTTTAATCACATTTTCCTAAGCTCTAAATTGTTTAACATTTTTCCATGTGCTTATTTTCCATCTAATATCAGCCTTGGTGAAATTTTTTGTGTGTCTTTAGCCCATTTTCTAACTATATTGT
Source organism: Stenella coeruleoalba (assembly GCF_951394435.1). Lineage (NCBI taxonomy): Eukaryota > Metazoa > Chordata > Mammalia > Artiodactyla > Delphinidae > Stenella > Stenella coeruleoalba. Next base: position 91,214,418 of record NC_137150.1, read on the forward strand.
TTATGTTTTTACTTGGTATTGATGTATAATTCTTTATATATTGCTAAATTCTAGTTGCTAACATTGTATTTTGTTAAGATATTTACATTTATATTCATGAGGGATATTGGTCTCTAATTTTCTTTGGTTGTATTGTCTTTATCTGCTTTTGGTATGACAGTAATACCAGCTTCATAAAATCAATTGAGAAAGTCTTCTTTCTATTTTCTGGACGCGAGGACTCTTCTAGTCCTTTTGCAATAAATCAAAACATTCATGTGTGAATTTCTGAATGTTCATCCCTGAGTGAATCGGGGTGTGTGTGTGTCTGTGTTTATGTGTGTGTATATATAGTGAACCTGTTTCTGAACATGACCTTATAGGGTTATACAATAAGCTGCTAATAGCTTGAGCTACTCTAAAAGTATCTCTTAAGAACAGGAAATTATCTTATGTGAATTCCTACTACAGGACTAAGAAGAAAGGTAGGTGAAAATTTTATTACTAATTTTCAGTAATAGAGAACTATTCCACAACAAGTTCTGTAATATACCTCTTGTTAATCAGGACACTTCACAGAAATATCCAGATTCTTTGAAATTGTCTCCGCAGACAGGTATAGGCCAGGATAAGGCAGTATTCCATAGGGATGATGTTGCCTGATTTTGTATACAATTGGTGCTGGGATTTTGACTGCAATAGTCTAGTAGGGTCCACTTAAGCCAGATGATCTTATGTAACATCTGGATGGGTTTTTATAGTTTAGAACTTCATGAAGAAGACAATGAAATGATTAGTTGATAGAGAGTGAAGCAACACTCTGAAATGTGAACAGTGAACACTGTGATTCTCAATATAGTTCCTTAAAAGTTATCACAAGAAAAAATTAATACAAATATACCTATGGTCCTTATAATAATGTCCATTTTTTTCCTAGCTAAGAAATTGATGAAAACCTTAAGACTGCTGTGGACCTGTGTTCTAGGCTGGATTTATCATCCCTGCATTATTCAGATTCTGCTCATACTTTTATAATATCCCATATTAATGTTCCTTGTTATTCTGATTTCTTTTTGTTTGGTTGTATTAGAACTTTTTGTTATTTTTCGTGGACGGATTCTTATATTCAGAGATGCTTGTTAATATGATTTGATATGTACTAAATCTTTATCCCATATTATATTCTAAAGATGTTTTGTATTCTTCTAACATATTCTGAACAAACTTTCCTAGACATTATTCCATGGAACACTATTCTTATAAAATATTCCACATCCATTACAAGAAAAAAATATTTTTAAAATTTGAATAATAAACTTAGCACTGAGCTGGGCATTGTGGATACAAGGGAAAAAGGTGGCTTTCTTGTCTGGATAAAATTAAAGTTCCTAAGGTTATTCTTAGGTTATAATTCCCAGACATTTTTTTTTTTCTGGTGATAAGACTCAAAGGTTTTATTTTTAAAACATTTTTTTTTCCTCAAATCCATATGGAATCTTGGGAACCTAATGTGAGATTGTGAGATTAAAATTTATATTACATAGTTAAGATAAAAATGAGAAAACCATTGAAGATATATTCTTGCTGCGCTTGGTCAATTACCAAGGGTTCTACCTCAGTGGGCTTAAAAAAATAAGAGGAGGAAGGTTAAAGTACTCAAAAAGAGCTGGTTGGCAAGCAGACAAATACTACTTGTACAAAAATGGTTACTATGAAAATTTTCTTCTAAATTTATTGTTTGACACAAGATAGGTGTCTTTTCAACATAATCTATTACAAATCAAGTTGAGGAGATTACTAAATTGATTCTCAAGAAATTGAGTCTCCAAGCCTAGCAATTGCAAGTAGCTAAATACTTAAAAAAAAAAAAAAATCATGATCGAGGGGGTGGAAAAAAGCAGATTTGGTAAATTGACATACTCATTTATTTTCAATCACTTTCACTTCCTAAGATTCCTTTGAGTAAGTTTGCAACTTTCCACAAAGACAAACATATAGGGATATCTGAAGAGTAATGGTAAGAGTTTCCTACTAAGTGACTGGTGAGCCGAGATCTAAAGGATGAGGAGGAGTTTACTGGGCTAAAGAATGGTGGATGGGGAGGAAGCCCTGCAAAGACCTTGTGGGAGTTGGAGCATGGAGTCCAAGGACCTGAAATTAACAGAGACTTGAGGTGGGGTCCTGATGTGGGAAGAGACTAGAGAGGTGAGTTAGACCAAGACCATACAAACTTGAAGGCAAGTTGAAATTTTATTCTAATCCTAAGAACAATGGGAAGGCTTTTCTAACTTTTAAAAGATGGTGGGGCTGGTATTCATTCACATTTTGAAAAGATAACTGTAGCATCAGCAGGAAGAGCTCCTCGGGGAAAGCAAGAAGGCAAGGTGGGCAGTTAGGATGTGAATTGCTTTAGTAAGGGTAAGATATTTAGTGGCTTGTACTTTGGTGATGATAGTTTGAAATGGAGAGGAATGGGTAGCTCTTAGGGCTACTGAGTAAAACTGACAGGAGACTAGTGGTGCTATTCATAAAATAGAGACACCAGAAGAGGATCAGCTGTTAATAGAGCTGTAATCATAGTTGGGATCGTTTAGGAAGAGCAGAGAGAAAAGAAAGCATGTTGTGAACAAGTTTTAAGAAATTCTAACGTGTAGTCTCTAGACAGTGGAGGATAAGCCTGCAGAAGAGACTCCAAAGTAGTAGCCAAAGTTGGAGGCAGCAACTTGGGGAATGAAGCGTCTCAGAAGCTCAGGAGAGAAGTGTGCTCAACCTTGTGCTGATGGAAGGTTCTTTGGTGTCATAACATGAGACTATCTATGGATTTAGCAAGAGACCTTTCATTAGAGAAGAGAAAATCCAGACTAAAGTGGAATGAGGAGTGAATGCTAAGTGAAAAAACTGGGAACTGAAACAGAAATTTAGAGAACTCCTTTGAGATGCTGAGCATTGAAAAGAAGGCAAAAACTAGGATGGTATTTAGGGACTGGGATTCAGACTTGCCCTTTGTCATGAATCTGTTCCTAGTTGTCTGATGTAGTAAGTTTTGCAAACTATTAAGGTACTTATCTTGTAGATTCTTTTTCTTTTGAATACTATCACTTTTTTTTAACCTCTTTATTAGAGTACAATTGCTTTACAATGCTTCTGCTTTATAACAAAGTGAATCAGTTATACATATACATATGTCCCCATATCTCTTCTCTCTTTCATCCCCCTCCCTCCAACCCTCCCTATCCCACCCCTCTAGGTGGTCACAAAGCACCGAGCTGATCTCCCTGTGCTATGTGGCTGCTTACCACTGGCTATCTACTTTACGTTTGGTAGTGTATATATGTCCATGCCACTCTCTCACTTTGTCCCAGCTAACCCTTCCCCCTCCCCGTATCCTCAAGTCCATTCTCTAGTAGGTCTGCATCTTTATTCCTGTCTTGCCACTAGGTTCTTCTGACCATTTTTCTTCTTTTTTTAGATTCCATATATATGTGTTAGCATATGGTATTTGTTTTTCTCTTTCAGACTTACTTCACTCTGTATGACAGTCTCTCTAGGTCCATCCACCTCACTACAAATAACTCAGTTTCGTTCCTTTTTATGGCTGAGTAATATTCCATTGTATATATGTGCCACATCCTCTTTATCCATTCATCTCTTGATGGACACTTAGGTTGCTTCCATGTCCTGGCTATTGTAAATAGTGCTGCAATGAACATTGTGGTACATGACTCTTTTTGAATTATGGTTTTCTCAGGGTATATGCCCAGTAGTGGGATTGCTGGGTTGTATTGTAGTTCTATTTTTAGTTTTTTAAGGAACCTCCATACTGTTCTCCATAGTGGCTGTATCAATTTACATTCCCACCAGCAGTGCAAGAGGGTTCCCTTTTCTCCACACCCTCTCCAGCATTTATTGTTTCTAGATGTTTTGATGATGGCCATTCTGACCGGTGTGAGGTGATATGTCATTGTAGTTTTGATTTGCATTTCTCTAGTGATTACTGATGTTGAGCATCCTTTCATATGTTTGTTGGCAATCTGTGTATCTTCTTTGAAGAAATGTCTGTTTAGGTCCTCTGCCCATTTTTGGATTGAGTTGTTTGTTTTTTTGATATTGAGCTGCATGAGCTGCTTGTATATTTTGGAGATTAATCCTTTGTCAGTTGCTTCATTTGCAAATATTATCTCCCATTCTGAGGGTTGTCTTTTCGTCTTGGTTATGGTTTCCTTTGCTGTACAAAAGCTTTTAAGTTCCATTAGGTCCCATTTTTTAATTTTTGTTTGAATTCCATTTCTCTAGGAGTTGGGTCAAAAAGAATCTTGCTGTGATTTATGTCATAGAGTGTTCTGCGTTATGTTTTCTTCTAAGAGTGTGATAGTGTCTGGCCTTACATTTAGGTCTTTAATGCATTTTCAGTTTATTTTTGTGTATGGTGTTAGGGAGTGTTCTAATTTCATTATTTTACATGTAGCTGTCCAGTTTTCCCGGCACCATTTACTGAAGAGGCTGTCTATTCTCCATTGTATATTCTTGCATCTTTTATCAAAGATAAGGTGACCATAGGTGCGTGCGTTTATCTCTGGGCTTTCTATTCTGTTCCATTGGTCTATATTTCTGTTTTTGTGCCACTACCATACTGTCTAGATTACTGTAGCTTTGTGGTATAGTCTGAAGTCAGGGAGCCTGATTTCTCTAGCTCCGTATTTCTTTCTCAAGATTCCTTTGGCTATTTGGGGTCTTTTGTGTTCCCATACAAATTGTGAAAATTTTTGTTCTAATTCTGTGAAAAATGCCATTAGTAGTTTGATAGGGATTGCATTGAATCTGTAGATTGCTTTGGGTAGTATAGTCATTTTCACAATGTTGATTCTTCCAATCCAAGAACATGGTATATCTCTCCATCTCATTGTATCAACTTTAATTTCTTTCACCAGTGTCTTATAGTTTTCTGCATACAGATCTTTTGTCTCCTTGGGTAGGTTTATTCCCTTGTACTTTATTCTTTTTGTTGCAATGGTAAATGGGAGTGTTTTCTTGATTTCACTTTCAGATTTTTCATCATTAGTGTATAGGAATGCCAGAGATTTCTGTGCATTAATTTTGTATCCTGCAACTTTACCAAATTCATTGATTAGCTCTAGTAGTTTTCTGGTAGCATCTTTAGGAATCTCTATGTATAGTATCATGTCATCTGCAAACAGTGACAGCTTTACTCCTTCTTTTCTGATTTGGATTCTTTTTATTTTTTTTTCTTCTCTGATTGCTGTGCCTAACACTTCCAAAAGTATTTTGAATAATAGTGGTGAGAGCGGGCAACCGTGTCTTGTTTCTGATCTTAGTGGAAATGGTTTCAGATTTTACCATTGAGGATGAAGTTGGCTTTGGGTTTGTCATATATGCCCTTTATTATGTTGAGGTAAGTTCCCTCTCTGCCTACTTTCTGAAGGGTGTTTATCATAAATGGGTGTTGAATTTTGTAAAAAGCTTTCTCTGCATCTATTGAGATGATCATATGGTTTTTCTCCTTCAATTTGTTAATATGGTGTATAATGTTGATTGATTTGCATATATTGAAAAATCCTTGCATTCTTGGGATAAAACCCACTTGATCATAGTGTATGTTCCTTTTAATGTGCTGTTGGATTCTGTTTTCTAGTATTTTGTTGAGGATTTTTGCGTCTATGTTCATCAGTGATATTGGCCTATAGTTTTCTTTCTTTGTGACATCTTTGTCTGGTTTTGGTGTCAGAGTGATGGTGGCCTCGTAGAATGAGTTTGGGAGTGTTCCTCCCTCTGCTATATTTTGGAAGAGTTTGAGAAGGTCAGGTCTTAGCTCTTCTCTAAATGTTTGATAGAATTCGCCTGTGAAGCCATCTGGTCCTGGGCTTTTCTTTGTTGGAAGATTTTTAAACATAGTTTCAATTTCAGTGCTTGTGATTGGTCTGTTCATATTTTCTATTTATGCCTGGTTCAGTCTTGGAAGGTTGTTCATTTTAAGAATTTGTCCATTTCTTCCAGGTTGTCCATTTTATTGGCATATAGTTGCTTGTAGTAATCTCTCAGGATCCTTTGTATTTCTGCAGTGTCAGTTGTTACTTCTCCTTTTTCATTTCTAATTCTATTGATTTGAGTCTTCTCCCTTTTTTTCTTGATGAGTCTGGCTAATGGTTTATCAATTTTGTTTATCTTCTCAAAGAACCAGCTTTTAGTTTTATTGATCTTTGCTATGGTTTCCTTCATTACTTTTTCATGTATTTCTGATCTGATCTTTAGGATTTCTTTCCTTCTGCTAACTTTGGGGTTTTTTTTGTTCTTCTTTCTCTCATAGCTTTAGTTGTAAGGTTAGGTTGTTTATTTGAGTTGTTTCTAGTTTCTTAAGGTAGGCTTGTATAGCTAATAACTTCCCTCTTAGAACTGCTTTTGCTGCATCCCATAGGTTTTGGGTTGTTGTGTTTTCATTGTCATTTTTTTCTAGGTATTTTTTTGATTTCCTCTTTGATTTCTTCAGTGATCTCTTGGTTATTAAGTAGTGTGTTGTTTAGCCTCCATGTGTTTGTATTTCTTACAGATTTTTTCCAATAATTGATATCTAGTCTCATAGTGTTGTGGTCAGAAAAGATACTTGATATGATTTTCAATTTTCTTAAATTTACCAAGGCTTGATTGTGACCCAAGATATGATCTATCCTGGAGAATGTTCCATGAGCACTTGAGAAGAATGTGTATTCTGTTGTTTTTGGATGGAATGTCCTATAAGTATCAATTAAATCCCTCTTGTTTAATGTGTCATTTAAAGCTTGTGTTTCCTTATTTATTTTCATTTTGGATGATCTGTCCATTGTTGGGTGTGGGGTGTTAAAGTCCCCTACTATGATTGTGTTACTGTCAATTTCCCCTTTTATGGCTGTTAGTATTTGCCTTATGTATTGAGGTGCTCCTATGTTGCGTGTATAAATATTTACAATTTTTATATCTTCTTCTTGGATTGATCCCTTGATCATTATGTAGTGTCCTTCTTTGTCTCTTGTAATAGTCTTTGTTTTAAAGTCTATTTTGTATCATATGAGAATTGCTACTCCAGCTTTCTTTAGATTTCCATTTGCATGGAATATCTTTTTCCATCCCCTCACTTTCAGTCTGTATGTGTCCCTAAGTCTGAAGTGGGTCTCTTGTAGACAGCATATATACGGGTCTTGTTTTTGTATCCATTCAGCCAGTCTATGTCTTTTGGTTGGAACATTTAATCCTTTACACTTAAGATAATTATTGATATGTATGTTCCTATTACCATTTTCTTAATTGTTTTGGGTTTATTATTGTAGGTCTTTTCCTCTCTTGTGTTTCCTGCCTAGAGAAGTTCCTTTAGCATTTGGTGTAAAGCTGGTCTGGTGGTGCTGAATTCTCTTAGCTTTTGCTTGTCTGTAAGGCTTTTAATTTCTCCATCAAATCTGAATGAGATCCTTGCTGGGTAGAGTAATCTTGGTTGTAGGTTTTTCTCCTTCATCACTTTAAATATGTCCTGCCACTCCCTTCTGGCTTACAGAGTTTCTGCTGAAAGATCAGCTGATAACCTTATGGGGATTCCCTTATCTGTTATTTGTTGTTTTTCCCTTGCTACTTTTAAAATTTGTTTTTTGTATTTAATTTTTGATAGTTTGATTAATATGTATCTTGGTGTGTTTCTCCTTGGATTTATCCTGTATGGGACTCTCTGTGCTTCCTGGACTTGATTAACTATTTCCTTTCCCATATTAAGGAAGTTTTCAACTATAATCTCTTCAAATATTTTCCCAGTCCCTTTCTTTTTCTCTTCTTCTTCTGGGACCCCTATAATTCGAATGTTGGTGCATTTAATATTTTCCCAGAGGTCTCTGAGACTGTCCTCAATTGTTTTCATTCTTTTTTCTTTATTCTGCTCTGCAGTAGTTATATCCACTATTTTATCTTCCAGGTCACTTATCTGTTCTTCTGTCTCAGTTAGTCTGCTATTGATCCCTTCTAGAGAATTTTTAATTTCATTTATTGTGTTGTTCATTACTGTTTGTTTGCTCTTTAGTTCTTCTACATCCTTGTTAAACGTTTCTTGTATTTTCTCCATTCTATTTCCAAGATTCTCGATCATCTTTACTGTCATTACTGTGAATTCTTTTTTCAGGTAGACTGACTATTTCCTCTTCATTTGGTAGGTCTGGTGGGTTTTTGCCTTGCTCCTTCATCTGCTGTGTGTTTCTCTGTCTTCTCATTTTGCTTAACTTTCTGTTTTCGGTCTCCTTTTTGCAGGCTGCACGTTCGTATTTTCCATTGTTTTTGGTGTCTGTCCCCAGTGGCTACGTCTGGTTCAGTGGGTTGTGTAGGCTTCCTGGTGGAGGGGACTAGTTCCTGTGTTCTGGTGGATGTGGCTAGATCTTATCTTTTTGGTGGGCAGGTCCACATCTGGTGGTGTGTTTTGGGGTGTCTGTGGACTTTTTATGATCTTAGGCAGCCTCTCTGCTAATGGGTGGGGTTGTGTTCCTGTCTTGCTAGTTGTTTGGCATAGGGTGTCCTGCACTGTAGCTTGCTGGTCGTTGAGTTGCACTGGGTCTTGGCATTGAGATGGAGATCTCTGGGAGATTTTCGCCATTTGATATTACTGGAGCTGGGAGGTCTCTTGTGGACCAGTGTCCTGAACTTGGCTCTCCCACCTCAGTGGCAGAGCCCTGACGCCTGGCTGGAGCACCAAGAGGCTGTCCTCCACATAGCTCAGAATAAAAGGGAGAAAAAAAAAAAAGAAAGAAGAAGATAAAATTAAGAACTAAAATTAAATTTAAAAGTTATTAAAATAAAAACTTATTAAGAAAAAAAATTTTAAGTAAAAAAAAACGAATACACTGAACTCTAGGACAAATAATAAAAGCAAAGCTTTAAAGACAAAATCACACACCGAAGCATACACATACATACTCATAAAAAGAAAAAAATGGAAAAAAATATATATATCGTTGCTCCCAAAGTCTGCCTCCTCAATTTGGGATGATTTGTTGTCTGTTCAGGTACTCCATAGATGCAGGGTACATGAAGTTGATTGTGGAGGTTTAATCCGCTGCTCCTGAGGCTGCTTGGAGAAATTTCCCTTTCTATTCTTTGTTCGCGCAGCTCCTGGGGTTCAGCTTTGGATTTGGACCCGCCTCTGCATGTAGGTCGCCAGAGGGCGTCTGTTCTTCGCTCAGACAGGACGGGGTTAAAGGAGCCACTGCTTCGGGGGCTCCGGCTCACTCAGGCTGGGGCGAGGGAGGGTTACGTATGCGTGGCAAGCCTGCGGGCGACAGATGCCAGCGAGACGTTGCACCAGCCTGAGGCGCACCGTGCGTTTTCCCAGGGAAGTTGTCCCTGGATCACAGGACCCTGGCAGTGGCGGGCTGCACAGGCTCCCGGGAGGGGAGGTGTGGACAGTGACCTGTGCTCGCACACAGGCTTCTTTGTCGCGGCAGCAGCAGCCTTAAAGCCTCATGCCCGTCTCTGGGGTCCGCGCTCATAGCCGCAGCTCGCGCCCTTTTCTGGAGCTCCTTTAAGTGGCGCTCTTAATCCCCTCTCCTCACGCACCAGGAAACAAAGAGGGAAGAAAAAGTCTCTTGCCTCTTCGGCAGCTCCAGACCTTTTCCCGGACTCCCTCCCGGCTAGCTGTGGCGCACTAGCACCCTTCAGGCTGTGTTCACGCAGCCAACCCCAGTCCTCTCCCTGGAATCCGACCGAAGCCAGAGCCTCGACTCCCAGCCCCCGCCCGTCCTGGCTGGTGAGCAGACAAGCCTCTCGGGCTGGTGAGTGCTGGTCGGCACCCATCCTCTGTGCGGGAATCTCCCCGTTTTGCCCTCTGCTCCCCTGTTCCTGCGCTCTCCTCCGTGTCTCCCTCTGCCACCACGCAGTCTCCTCCCGCGAAGGGTCTTCTAGTGTGTGGAAACCTTTCCTCCTTCACAGCTCCCTCACTGGTGCAGGTCCTGTCCCTATTGTTTTGTCTATGTTTTTTCTTTTTTCTTTTGCCCTACCCAGGTACGTGGGGAGTTTCTTTCCTTTGGGAGGTCTGAGGTCTTCTGCCAGCGTTCAGTAGTTGTTCTATAGGGGTTGTTCCACATGTAGATGTATTTCTGATGTATTTGTGCAGAGGAAGGTGATTTCCGCGTCTTACTCTTCTGCCATCTTGAAGCCCGTAACTTCTAATCTAATTTCTAAAGAGGGAAAAATTATCTTCTAAGTTTTCTGTGTTAGTCTGGGCATTTGCTGATGAACCCAGTAGTGCATAACTTTAATTAACATTATCATTTTTCTTAAGTGATTCAATTTCAGAGTGTATTAATGCCATTTATATGATGTATTTTAATTTAATTCTATGCCATTAACTGGGAAATGTACCAATTTGCCAGTAACTTATTTGCCCTGTAAGAGGACCAAGATACTGATTGTGTTTACCTACAAAATAACTTGGTTCATTATGACTCAAGAGTCACAGAATAATTGAGAATCTACATTAGAAAGGTTTAAATGGTTCTGAAAGAGTCTTTTCTATATTATTGACCTGAGAGTTAGTGAATAATCTTTAGTAGAATTATTTGTATTGTTACATGAATTCTGTGTTGTAGTACTATAACAATTTTTTTTCTCTATTTTCAGAGAAAGTACATTTATATTTTCTCTGATTAAAATATTATTTCACTTGGAATATAAATAAAATATATTAAAATTAAAGGAAGGGGAACATGAAATGTTTTGGCTGGAAATTTATAACAATTAGAGATAGTACTTCAATAATTAATGTGTTTTGAAATAAGATCACAAAGTTCATTACAATTGTTATTTGATTTCTCAAGGAGTATTAAAAGAGACACATAATTAAGAGGGAAAAAGTTAATTGCTAATTTTTTCCCACTATGAAAATTTACCTAAAAGCAAGTTACAAGATGTTTTAATAAGGCTGAATTTATTAGTAGAATTTTAAGTTTAGGAGAAACATAAGAGAACGTAAAACTCTATTGATGACATTTTTTACTTTGGGAAGAAGTGATCAAAATGTGAAGGAATAATTAATCCAAAGACATTTCGTGTACATTTATGCCAGCCACTAAACAAATTAGTTTGAACTTAAAACTTAATCCACTTTTTGTTTCTTTATAAAAATGTCTTTCTCTCTAGCACTGTACTTTATAACTTTTACCTTAGGAATCTATTAAGTGACTAGAAATCCTAACCCATTCCCAGTACTTTTTCTAGTCTGATTAATTGTCTTTTATGAAAACTATGGCTGTCACCTTTACTGAATTTGTTATTATGTCCTCTTATGTGTCAAACATTTATTCAGTATGTATTGCACATTCCATGTGCCAGGCAGTGTTACAAAGTCACATAAGTGTATTTGAAAAGTTTAGTTTCTAATGAAGTAAAATAGACATTGGAGTACCTTGATTCAATGAAGGTTACATGGGCTCTGATAGGCAAATTTTCAGGTTATAAGGTGGGGGGGCGGTCAGAGAAGACAGATCATAGAAAGTGCTAGACAGATGATAGGAAAAGTAATCCACAAGCCTTCAGAGAAAAGATGACCCTTGAGGTGAATTTTGACAGATGACCATGAGTTCCATAAAACTAAGAAGACTAAGGAGAAGAGGGAATGGGCATTACCAACAACAAGAATTGTGTAAATGAAGATGAGAGGCTGGCAACATCTTGTTTCAGTCTAACAATTGTCCGTTGTGTGATGTAGCTGGAGATTGTGATTGGAGTACAAGTGTCACAATACACAGGGGCCCAAGCATGCAGAGCGGGTGGAAGATCTTTCTTGGATGAGTTTATTCTGTATCCTATGGAATGGCATGCTTATGAGGAGTTTTAATCTGTGAAGTATCATGATAAGATTTGGATTTTAGAGATACTGTCTGGGCAAATATGTAGTGGAAGATGTGACAGCCAGAAACCAATTAGGAGTCTACTATAGTACCTCATAGGGGAGTTAATGTAGTTTGAACAAAAAAGTGGCCCTGAGTAAGCATAGATAGGACAGGTCAGAGATCGATAAGGAAATAAGTCTTCAGGATTAGCTAATTGATTAGATATATTGGGAGAAAGAGACTTCCAGGTTTCCGAAAATTCACCTTTCTCCAAAGGGAATACAGGGAAAGAAGCAGGTTCATTTTGAAAAGATAGAGAGGGCTTGTACCTAATGCATTCACTTTTTTGTGCCATCGAGTTTAAGCTAGGTGTCAAGTAGTCAGCTGCATACTTAAGTCTGGCATTCAGTGGTCTACTCCAGATGGAGATAAAATTTAACGAGTGGATGTATTAATACTTATGATATGCCAAGCATTGTTTAAAGTGTATTAATCCATTTATTCCATGTGTGAATCATATAATATAGACAGTATTATTATTATCTTCATTTTACAAGTGAGGGAACAGAGGTACATACTGTTAAGCAACGGCTCGGCGCCCAGCTAGTAAGGGGTGGGAACAGAATTCAAATCCAGGTAGCCTGATTCCAGAGCCCAGACCCTTAACCACCATGCTGCATTGCTTCTCTGATGTCTGAATCCCTGTTACATGGAAGGAAGCATCCTGGGAATTAAAAATTTAGTGGCAACATACAATATTCTATCATTTCAATCCAGGTACTTCAAAATGATTATCTTTTTTCATGATAATCATTTATCATAAAGAGATATTTAACCTTAAATTTATCTTTTTTAAATACTGTATTTCTATTAAAAGAGTCAGTCTCAGAGACACACTGATTAACCTGGGGCATATTTGATTTATTCCATTTTCTGCTCACCCGATCTCAATAAATACTTAGCCCAATCAATCCTCTCACATCTGGCTTCTAACTATGCATTCTGTGACAGTTACCTAAATTCATAACCTCATTATTTCTTGCCTGGACTATTCTGATAGCCTCTAAACTGTCTTTTTACCTTCAGTATTTCCTTGCTACAAATTTATCACACATACTATTACCTATAGTACAACTCAAAAGCCACCAGTTCCAAAAAATTATTTATAATATTATGCATAGATTGTAAAGGCCTTAAAGACAAGGACTATTTTTTATCTCTTTATCTCCAGTGCCTATCACAATTATTCACACATAGTAAATTCTTGATAATATGCTATTGAATAGGTAGGTGATCTCTCTCTGTCCTCCACACTGGTGATGTTTTCTACTGTTACATATCACATTTTTAAGTTCTGTGAGAAAGATATGTTACTTACCTTTAAATTTACTAAAAATTACGTAGCATGATGTGTTTCCTATACCAGGGTTCAATACATAATTGATGAATGGATGGATTATTAAGTCAATCAGTCAATTAAACAACTATGGATAATAATAGAATGCTAGTAAGAAGAAACTGTAAATTCACATCAACTAGTAAATAATGGGGACTAAAATTTAATAAAAATTATATATGGGTACATTAAAAAAAGATTTATAAAATATATTTATCTACATTTATTATGCAACAGTTCGGAAGCAGTTGAGTTACTATTTCTTTCCCATTTTATGGTCAAATTCACGTTTCTACATTAATTATACCTCAGAACATACCTTCTGTAGGCAGACCATATTTGTTTGACTTTAGAAGTGGAAAAACAAAGGCATAATAGCATTCTAATTTTTGTGTGCTTCTAATTCAATGTTCAGGTCAGAACCGATGTTCAATAAATGTTTCCTTAATGTTTAATAGTAATCTTTTTTTGACAAGGTATGTTGAGATGATTCCTTTGTTTGGTTGGAAAAGTGTTGTAGAAATAATTTATCTGAATTGTATGAGTATTTAAAAGTTATTGTAGCTAAAATATGGAAATGTCTGTTGGGAAATAATACAATCAAGTACATTGGTAACTGGCTGAGTGCTACTTCTTGAATTAATGTCAGCATAGAGGCCAGAGTGCTGTTCTCCATGGTATTATTTGAGTTCACATTTTAGTTAATGGCGTATGTGAGTAAGTGGGAGATGTAAATTGAATATGACATGCACACAATGGGCTATGAGGATGTAGGGGAAGAAAAATCCTTCTCTGCTCTCTTAGGGTCTCTGGCTGAGCCTAAGAATTAAACTGACATAAAACAGATTAGGAGAAAAGCATACAAGATTTATTAAAATTTTACATGTACATGGGGGGCTTCATGGGAGATTGGAGACCAAAAAAAGTGGCCAGGGAAAAAAGCTTTATGCCTTTCAGACAAAGAAACAATAAGTTTGTGCAGGATTGATAAGTCAAATGGTTTGGGCTAGGGGTAGTAAATTGTGGAGAAGTGACTAGAAAGATGGAGTTAGGTTGGTTTGGTTGGTTTGAATAGATTTCTTGGCCTGAATTCTCTGTCTCTGTGATAGGAATGTCTTCCTTCCTCCAGGTACAGGAAAGGTACCTTTCACCTGGGAGTTTTAACTCTTGCTTTCAGGAAGAAAAAGAGGGTCAGAGTGCTCTTCTTGCACCTAATGTTTCTGAAGTCTTTCAACTCAAATAGTCAATATGCCAAAGCAGCATATTTGGCAGTGACATCCTCTGGATTCCTTTAAGGAGAAAGGAAAGAAAGATAAGGTGTACAAATGATGCATTCAGTGACCACATTCAGGATCTCAAGAAATATTAAAGGATCTGGATGAAAGGCTAAATCTAATGATGAAATCTAATAAGAATCAATATACTTTGTATCTAAAAATATCTACCTTGAGGAGCCATAATTCAGAATAGCACATGTAAAAAAAAAGTTAAGGTAAACTAAACTAGATTATAGGCACAGTGAGTTAACCTTTTTATATGACTTCTAAAGATGTTATTGCTTCATAGAGGTATGGAGTTCCAGTCCAAGTAATGATAACCCTATTATACTTTTCACAAACAAAACAACCACAGCAATATTGCAGAAATCGTCCAGAGAATTGTGTCCAGTTGTAGGCACTAAAATTAAAGTAAATTAAAGTGTCCAAGAAAATGTTAAGAGGGTATTAATGGTGATTGAAAACCATGCTTTGATGAAAGATTTATGACATTAGAGACATGTGGTCTAGAGAAGAAAAAAACTCAAAGATGGAAAATATCATGATTTCAAATATTTGAAATAGAGATTATCCTTGTTCTTTCTGACTCCAAATGCCAAGATGTGAATTAGAGCTGCAAAAATGGACTTTTTAGCTAGATAAGCAAAAGTGTTTTTTTGAAAATGTGAGTTTTCATATATCTATCAAACTATCATACATTGTGCAAAGATTGGAGTGAGTTCCTGGTATAAGTACCAAACTAAGTAAAACATGCATGTTGCCTTTGAGGAGTTCATAGTTAAGAAAAGAGCTAGTCTTGTGTTTATTAAAATATGGCATGAGCTGATTGTGGAAGTAATAAAGTGACTGTTAACGAAATGTTCAAATATATGTGTGGCAGGCAGAATTCTAAGATGGCCCTCAGTATCTCCACTTGCTAACATTAGATATTAATTTTAACTGTACATCAGTTATTTAATCAAGCACTAATTTAGGAGCTGTTTTGAAGGTGTTTTGCAGATATAATTAAGGTCCTAATCAGTTGACTTTATAAAAGGAAATAGAGTAATTTATCCTGGGGGCACCTAACCTAATCAGGTGAGCTCTTAAAAGGGACTGGGCTCCCTCAGGAGGGAGAGATTCAAAGCAGTAGGATTTTTTTTTTTTAATTTTTGAATTTTATTTTATTTATTTTTTTATACAGCAGGTTCTTATTAGTCATCCATTTTATACACATCAGTGTATACATGTCAATCCCAATCGCCAAATTCATCACACCACCCCCCCAACCCCCCACCGCTTTCCCCCCTTAGTGTCCATACATTTGTTGTCTACATCTGTGTCTCAATTTCTGCCCTGCAAACTGGTTCATCTGTACCATTTTTCTTGGTTCCACATATATGCATTAATATATGATATTTGTTTTTCTCTTTCTGACTTACGTCACTCTGTATGACAGACTCTGTATCCGTCCACATCTCAACAAATGACTCAATTTCATTCCTCTTTATGGCTGAGTAATATTCCATTGTATATATATACCACATCTTCTTTATCCATCATCTGTCAATGGGCATTTAGTTTGCTTCCATGACCTGTATATTGTAAATAGTGCTGCAGTGAACATTGGGGTGCATGTGTCTTTTTGAATTATGGTTTTCTCTGGGTATATGCCCAGTAGTGGGATTGCTGGATCATATGGTAATTCTATTTTTAGTTTTTTAAGAAACCTCTGTATTGTTCTCCATAGTGGCTGTATCAATTTACATTCCCACCAGCAGTGCAAGAGGGTTCCCTTTTCTCCACACCCTCTCCAGCATTTGTTGTTTGTAGATTTTCTGATGATGCACATTCTAACTGGTGTGAGGTGATACCTCATTGTAGTTTTGATTTGCATTTCTCTAATAATTAGGGATGTTGAGCAGCTTTTCATGTGCTTCTTGGCCATCTGTATGTCTTCTTTGGAGAAATATCTATTTAGGTCTTCTGCCCATTTCTGGATTGGGTTGTTTGTTTTTTTAATATTGAGCTGCATGAGCTATTTATATATTTTGGAGATTAATCCTTTGTTGGTTGATTCGTTTGCAAAAATCTCCCATTCTGAGGGTTGTCTTTTGATCTTGTTTATGTTTTCCTTTGCTGTGCAAACGCTTTGAAGTTTCATTAGATCCCATTTGTTATTTTTGTTTTCATTTCCATTACTCTAGGAGGTGGATCAAAAAAGATCTTGCTGTGATTTATGTCAAAGAGTGTTCTCCCTATGTTTTTCTCTAAGACTTTTATAGTGTTCAGTCTAACATTTAGGTCTCTAATCCATTTTGAGTTTATTTTTGTGTATGGTGTGAGGGAGTGTTCTCATTTCATTCTTTTACATGTAGCTATCCAGATTTCCCAGCACCACTTATTGAAGATACTGTCTTTTCTTCATTGTATATCCTTGCCTCCTTTGTCATAGATTAGTGGACCATAGGTGCATACGTTTATCTCTGGGCTTTCTATCTTGTTCCATTGATCTATGTTTCTGTTTTTGTGCCAGTACCATATTGTCTTGATTACTGTAGCTTTGTAGTATTGCCTGAAATCAGAGAGTCTGATTCCTCCAGCTCCGTTTTTTTCCCCTCAAGACTGCTTTGGCTATTCGGGGTCTTTTGTGTCTCCATACAAATTTTAAGATTTTTTCTTCTACCAAAATGCCATTGGTAATTTGATAGGGATTGCATCGAATCTGTAGATTGCTTTGGGTAGTAGAGTCATTTTCACAATATTGATTCCTCCAATCCAAGAACATGGTATATCTCTCCACCTGTTTGTATCATCATTAATTTCTTTCATCAGTGCCTTATAGTTTTCTGCATGCAGGTCTTTTGTCTCCCTAGGTAGGTTTATTCCTAGGTATTTTATTCTTTTTGTTGCAATGGTAAATGGGAGTGTTTCCTTAATTTCTCTTCCAGAGTTTTCATCATTAGTGTATAGGAATGCAAGAGATTTCTGTGCATTAATTTTGTATCCTGCAACTTTACCAAATTCATTGATTAGCTCTAGTAGTTTTCTGGTGGCATCTTTCGGATTCTCTATGTATAGCATCATGTTATCTGCAAACAGTGACAGTTTTACTTCTTCTTTTCCAATTTGTATTCCTTTTGTTTCTTTTTCTTCTCTGATTGCCATGGCTAGGACTTCCAAAACTATGTTGAATAATAGTGGTGAGAGTGGACATCCTTGTCTTGTTCCTGATCTTAGAGGAAATGCTTTCAGCTTTTCACCATTGAGAAAGATGTTTGCTGTGGGTTTGTCATATATGCCCTTTATTATGTTGAGGTAGATTCCCTCTATGCCCACTTTCTGGAGAGTTTTTTATCATAAACCGGTGTTGAATTTTGTCAAAAGCTTTTTCTGCATCTATTGAGATGATTATATGGTTTTTATTCTTCAATTTGTTAATATGGTGTATCACATTTATTGATTTGCATATATTGAAGAATCCTTGTATCCCTGGGATAAATCCCTCTTGATCATGGTGTATGATACTTTTAATGTGTTGTTGGATTCTGTTTGCTAGTACTTTGTTGAGGATTTTTGCATCTATTTTCATCAGTGATATTGGCCTGTAGTTTTCTTTCTTTGTGACATCCTTGTCTGGTTTTGGTATCAGGGTGATGGTGGCCTCATAGAATGAGTTTGGAGTGTCCCTTCCTCCACAGTTTTTTGGAAGAGTTTGAGAAGGATATGGTGTTAGCTCTTCTCTAAATGATAGAATTCACCTGTGAAGCTATCTGGTCCTGGGCTTTTCTTTGTTGGAAGATTTTTAATCACAGTTTCAGTTTCATTACTTGTGATTGGTCTGTTTATATTTTCTATATCTTCCTGGTTCAGTCTTAGAAGGTTATACCTTTCTAAGAATTTGTCCATTTCTTCCAGGTTGTCCATTTTATTGGCATAGAGTTGCCTGTAGTAGTCTCTTAGGATGCTTTGTATTTCGGTGATGTCTGTTGTAACTTCTCCTTTTTCATTTCTAATTTTATTGATTTGAGTCCTCTCCCTCTGTTTCTTGATGAGTCTGGATAATGGTTTATCAATTTTGTTTATCTTCTCAAAGAACTAGCTTTTAGTTTTATTGATCTTTGCTATTGTTTTCTTTGTTTTTATTTCATTTATTTCTGCTCTGATCTTTATGATTTATTTCCTTCTGCTAACTTTGGGATTTGTTTATTCTTCTTTCTCTAGTTCCTTTGGGTGTAAGGTTAGATTTTTTATTTGAGATTTTTCTTGTTTCTTGAGGTAGGCTTGTATAGCTATGAACTTCCCTCTTAGAA
Source organism: Stenella coeruleoalba (assembly GCF_951394435.1). Classification (NCBI taxonomy): domain Eukaryota; kingdom Metazoa; phylum Chordata; class Mammalia; order Artiodactyla; family Delphinidae; genus Stenella; species Stenella coeruleoalba. Next base: position 91,233,208 of record NC_137150.1, read on the forward strand.
CTGCTTTTGCTGCATCCCATAGGTTTTGGATCCTCGTGTTTTCATTGTCATTTGTGTCTAGGTATTTTTTGATTTCCTCTTTGGTTTCTTTAGTTGTCTCTTGGTTGTTTAGTAATGTATTGTTTATCCTCCATGTGTTTGTGTTTTTACGTTTTTTTCCCGGCAATTCATGTCTAATCTCATAGTGTTGTGGTCAGAAAAGATGCTTGATACAATTTTGGTTTTCTTAAATTTACTGAGGCTTGATTTGTGACCCAAGATGTGATCTGTTCTGGAGAATATTCTGTGCACACTTGAGAAGAAAGTGTAATCTGCTGTTTTTGGATGGAATGTCCTATAAATATCAATTAAATCTATCTGGTCTATTGTGTCATTTAAAGCTTCTCTTTCCTTATTTATTTTCATTTGGGATGATCTGTCCATTGGTTTAAGTGAGGTGTTAAAGTCCCCCACTATTATTGTGTTACTGTCAATTTCCTCTTTTATAGCTGTTAGCAGTTGCCTTATGTATTGACGTGCTCCTATGTTGGGTGCATATATATTTATACTTGTTATATCTTCTTCTTGGATTGATCCTTTGATCATTATGTATTGTCCTTCCTTGTCTCTTGTAACATTCTTTATTTTAAAGTCTGTTTTATCTGATATGAGTATTGCTACTCCAGCTTTCTTTTGATTTCAATTTGCATGGAATATCTTTTTCCATCCCCTCACTTTCAGTCTGTATGTGTCCCTAAGTCTGAAGTGGGTCTCTTGTAGATAGCATATATATGGGTCTTGTTTTTGTATCCATTCAGCAAGACTGTGTCTTTTGGTTGGAGCATTTAATCCATTCACATTTAAGGTAATTATTGATATGTATGTTCCTATGACCATTTTCTTAATTGTTTGGGGTTTGTTTTTGTAGGTCCTTTTCAGCTCTTGTGTTTCCCACTTAGAGAAGTTCCTTTAGCATTTGTTATAGAGCTGGTTTTGTGGTGCTGAATTGTCTTATCTTTTGCCTGTCTATAAACCTTTTGATTTCTCCATCGAATCTGAATGAGATCCTTTAGTAATCTTGCTTGTAGGTTCTTCCCTTTCATCACTTTAATTATATCATGCCACTCACTTCTGGCTTGTAGAGTTTCTGCTGAGAAATCAGCTGTTAACCTTATGGGAGTTCCCTTGTATGTTATTTTTCCCTTGCTGTTTTCAATTATTTTTCTTTGTCTTTAAATTTTGCCAATTTGATTACTATGTGTGTCAGTGTTTTTCTCCTTGGGTTTATCCTGTATGGGAGTTGCTGTGCTTCCTGGACTTGGGTGGCTATTTCCTTTCCGTTAGGGAAGTTTTCGACTATAATCTCTTCAAATATTTTCTCTGGTCCTTTCTCTCTCTCTTCTCCTTCTGGGACCCCTATAATTTGAACGTTGTTGCCTTTAATGTTGTCCCAGAGGTCTCTTAGGCTGTCTTCATTTCTTTTCATTCTTTTTTCTTTATTCTGTTCCACAGCAGTGAATTCCACCATTCTGTCTTCCAGGTCACTTATCCATTCTTCTGCCTCAGTTATTTTGCTATTGATTCCTTCTACTGTAGTTTTCATTTCAGTTATTTTATTGTTCATCTCTGTTTGATTGTTCTTTATTTCTTCTAGGTCTTTGTTAAACATTTTTTGCATCTTCTCCATCTTTGCCTCCATTCTTTTTCCGAGGTCCTGGATCATCTGCACTATCATTATTCTGAATTCTCTTTCTGGAAGGTTGCCTATCTCCACTTCATTTAGTTGTTTTTCTGGGGTTTTATCTTGTTCCTTCATCTGGTACATAGCCCTCTGCCTTTTCATCTTGTCTATCTTTCTGTGAATGTGGTTTTTGTTCCATAGGCTGCAGGATTGTAGTTCTTCTTCAAAGCAGTAGGATTTGATGCACCATTACTGACATGAAGTTGGAGATGGCCAAATGCCAAGGAATGGTGTCTTGGAAGTAAAAGCAGTGCCTGCTGACACATAGCAAGGAAATGAGGGGCTCAGTCCTCCAACTGCAAAGAACTGAATTATGCCTACAAGAAGAATGAACTTAAAAGCAGATTTTCCCCCAGAGCCTCCAAATGGGGGTTCAAACTGGCTGATACCATGATTTGTGTTGTGATTTCTTGAGATGAGAAGCCAGTTTTGCCACGCCAGATTTCTGAACTGTGAGTGAGGATGTGGAGGAAACTAAACCTTTGTGCACTGCTATTGGGAATGTCAATTGGTACTGTGGAAAGCAGTATGAAGAGTTCTCAAAAAATTGAAAGAAGAATTACCATATGATCTCGTAATCCTACTTCTGGGTATATATCTGAAGGAAATGAAATCACTGTCTCTAAGAGATACCTGCACCCCCATGTTTCAGCATTATTTATAATAGCCAAGACAGGGAAACATCCAAAGTGTCCATTGATGGATGTATGGAATATTATTCAGCCTTAAAAAAGAAGAAAATCCTGCAATTTTCACAACATGGATTAACCTTGAGTCATTGTGCTAAGCGAAGTAAGTCAGAGAGAGAAAGGCAAATATTGTGTGATCTCACTTATAAGTGGAATCTAAAAAAAACAAACTTGTAGAAAAAGAGAGTAGATTGATGGTTGCCAGGAGCAGGAACTGTGGGTAGGTGGGGGAAATGGGTGAAGGTGGTCAAAGGGTACCAGCTATGGGATAAGGAAGTTCCAGGGACATAATGTACAGCATTAACTATAGTTAACAATACTGTGTTTTATATTTGAAAGTTGCTGAAAGAGTAGATCTTAAAAGTTCTCAACATACCTTCAAACACACAAATTGTAACAATGTAAGTGGTGACTGTTCTTAACAATACTGTGTTTTATATTTGAAAGTTGCTAAAAGAGTAGATCTTAAAAGTTCTCAATACAATAAAAAAAAAGTTCTCAATACACACAAACATAAAGATAGTAACAATGTAAGGTGATGGATATGTTAACTAATATGATAATCACTTCACAGTATGTATATATATGAAATCACCATATTATATACCTTAAACTTACACAATGTTGTATGGCAATTATATCTCAATAAAGCTAGGAAGAACATCCTGTAAAACTTAAAAAAGCTAATACAATTTGCTGATTAGCAATTATCACGTATCTCCAGACATCAATTGAGGAGCTGCCAAGTCAGGCTTCAAGGGTAAAAATATGCTCCTCTCCTTTGTTTCTGAGTTGTCAAATGGAAGTCAGAGTCACAGAACAAAAAAAAATGAATTCAATTTGTTACAAAAGAACAGTAGGTCTATCAGAGCCCCAAGCCAGATGTGCACATACAAAGCTATAAACAACATATAATGCCTAGAGGCACTTAAATATCAGATTCATCTCAGGTAGCCACCAGAAACAATAATACATACATTAATGAAATAAATAGCTGGTAGCTTTTCAGATTAAACTTCTCTATGACTATAAAGAAAGTAATTCTGAAACAGACACTGTCTTATAGGACACTTTCATAGGACAAAAGGAAAAAATATATATATCCATAGAAAATTTGCCCTTTAACTATGATTTCTACCTTTTTTACATTCATTTATGGAACATATCATGATTGTCCAGAAATGAATGAGTTTTAAAGATCTTACTCTTCCAAAGATATTATTGACCTTCATATGTGACTTTATCCCTTCATTTAAATATTTTTTTGTTTTAATATAAAACTACTAAAAATATTGGTGCTGGCTCTTTCAAAAAGGAGATATCAGAAAGAAGCCAGAAGGATTTTTTAAACCCAGTGCTTCTGCGATTCTTGCGTGATGGATAATTGAGTTGCAAACCATTTAGCTGTGCTGTTGTCATTCCAGTGAATTCAGTCTGAATTGTGATCATAGAAGAGCCTATGTCAGATATACTTTCAAAGACCTCAGACCAAATATGCATAATTATTTCTATTCTCTGGAACATTTTTTTCTTAGAAGGAAGTAATAATCAAATGCCTGACTAAAAGAAGATCCAAGAAAAAAAAAAATCCCTGTTTCCTGTCCCAATTATCCAAGTTGTAGAAGAAAGAGTAACCTTTAAATTTCAAATGATGTAGAAATAATTCTATTATGAGAAGAGAAACATCAACTATAATAAGGGCTTTAATTAATCAAAAATATAAAAGATGGTTTATTCCTTATTAACTTGAAAAACATGTATATATCTATATTAAATATATATGAATACATATACAAATATATATGGATATATACATATATGTACACACATGTACGAGAGGTTTTTTGTAGCATGTGAGGTTGTAAACCAGTGTTCCAGAAGACTATTTTTATCAATTTCTGTGTTGATTCAAACTTTTAGGGTGCATTACAATATAATAATATCCTTTCATTGTCAGGCCTGCATTTTGCATAGTATTCCACAGCATGAATTCTTTTTCCATGTTGGGCGTAAGTTGTGAGTTACTAACTCTGTTTACAAAGTGGTGTTAAGCAAGTGTCTCTTTTACAAGCACACTCTAGTCGTAAGCAAGCATTCATCATTCGTCTTCTCAGTTGTGTGCTTATCCAAAGATGAATTTCCATTCAGCTTGAAATGTTTTGCTGTTTCTCACTTCACTCATTAGCGTGTAGAGATTGGCAAGTTACCCTCCAGACAGGGCACCATCTTCTATGTGTCGGTTTAGGAGCAAGAATCCAATAAAACATAGACAAAAGGGAATATATAAATCTGTTTCAAAATTCAATGAATTCATAAGCCATGCTACTCACCAAGGCCTGTGGGAGCATATACATCATAAAACACCACTGTAAAACTATAAATATTTCAAGCAGTTAGTAACGGCTGAGAGCCTACAGCTGAAAGCCTGGTTAAAGATGGGCAATGCACGATGCCCTAGTAAGAGCCAGTGCAAGGTCTTTGGTGGAGCAGTTGGTTTGTTTTTCCAAGTAAATGCAAAAAGCACAGTCCCAGCTGGCATCTAGTACTCCTTTATTTCAGGTCGCAGAGGCACTGAAATCATCTTAAGCCCAACTCCCAGTTCTGTTTGTTCTCTCCTTCTTTCCTTCTGTCACCCATTCTGTGGGTCCTGTTTCTCACCAGCTCAGATATGAGGAAGCAGTGACCCATACAGGTGTGGAAGGTAAGCTAGGGTTGGCACACAGCAGGATCGGCCTCAGCACTTTCTTGGGTTATTGGGTCTCCGCCATCAGCTTTCAGTCCAGAGCAACCACATTCAACCCCTCATTTTAGTCTTGCATACCACTGTGTTTAATTTCACGAATGTTTACTCTTTGTTTTTCTTCCTGCTGCCATATTTGGATATAGTCTGATTCTTTTTCCGACTTCTTAAGGTGAATGCTTAAGTCATTTACTTTCAGCCTTTTTTCTTTCCTAATATGAGCATTTTAGGTTTAGCTCCTTTCTATGAGTATATAGTTTTTAACACATCAAATCTTTTATTATGACTGAAAAAATCCAGTTTGTGGTCAATTTTGTAAATTTTGGCCATTTTCCCATTATTGATTTGGAAGCTGTACACACTTTTTTAGTATATTATTCTAGTATTGTTCTAGTATCATTTAGTCTATTAATAATCTTTTAGTGGTTATTCTAGAAATTTTGATATACATTAAATATTAAATACAATAAAATCTAAAATTAATTATTATTGTTACATTCTTCCTAAACTAAACAAACATCTAAGAGTATTTTAACTTCATTTAATTCATCCCAATTCACATGCTATTTTAGTCAAATGTTCTTTGCTGACTTTTTTTTTTTTTTAACATCTTTGAGTATAATTGCTTTACAGTGGTGTGTCAGTTACTGCTTTATAACAAAGTGAATCAGTTATACATATACATATGTCCCCATATCTCTTCCCTCTTGCATCTCCCTCCCTCCCACCCCTCCCTATCCCGCCCCTCTAGGTGGTCACAAAGCACCGAGCTGATCTCCCTGTGCTATGTGGCTGCTTCCCACTAGCTATCTATCTTACGTTTGGTAGTGTATATGTGTCCATGCCACTCTCTCACTTTGTCCCAGCTTACCCTTCCCCGTCCCTGCTGACTTTGTTTTGCCCCACAAATTATATTTTATTGTTTTATACTGTTAATGTTTAAGATTTAACCAAACAAATATTGTGGTTTTTGTTCATCATTAATCATTCTTGAATCTTATACTTTCCTTCTGAAATCTTTTTCCTAAAGTACTTCCTATAGAAATGTCTCTTAGTGAAGGTTTTCTGGTGGTAAAAACTCCAATTTTGCCTAAAAAAGTTATAAAAATAATATAACTTCTCTTCATTCTTCACGTTGAGATACCATTTCTCATTTTTGCTGCTATTTTTTTTTTTTTTTTTTTTTTGCCGTACGCGGGCCTCTCACTGTTGTGGTCTCTCCCGTTGCGGAGCACAGGCTCCGGACGCGCAGGCCCAGCGGCCATGGCTCATGGGCCCAGCCGCTCCGCGGCACGTGGGATCTTCCCGGACCGGGGCACGAACCCGTGTCCCCTGCATCGGCAGGCGGACTCCCAACCACTGCGCCACCAGGGAAGCCCCCCTGCTGCTATTTTTGATATTAAAAAGTTAAGTGACTGTCCAACTGCAATTTCCTCTGATTGCTTCTGAATCTTGACCTTGCTTTTGGTCCTGTGCATTTTCACCACATTGTCTGGTGGAAATCTTGAATCTGATTATTGGTGTTTTTCATCACTTTTGAAATATTCTTAGCCACTATTTCTTCTAATATGGCTTCTTTCTCCTTAGATCTGTGTTGGATCTTCTAATCTTTTCTTCACCTCATTTTCATATATTTTATTTTTTCTTTTTGCTTCTGTGCTACTTTCATCTTTAGATTTTTCTTTCAATATTTTGGTGTCATGTTCACTTGTGTTTTAATATGTCATGAGACATATTTGTGATGATACTAGTATTTCTATTTGGTAAATAATAGTATTTCTCTTTGGGTGGAATTATGGGGTCAGAGGTAAGGTAATTATTTAAGTGTATGAGAAATTTTCTTGTGTTTATACTATTTCACATTTCCATAAATAATCTCTAGAGTTTCAGTATCGCTATCATACTATGATGCTTATATTGTCACTACTTTTTATTTTAGATAGTCTAGTAATTTAATATTTTATTTCATTGTGATTTTAATTTATGGTTCTCTGAAATCTAATAACATTAAATACCTTTTTTATGCATTTACCATTGTTTTATTTGATAAGTGCCTGTTGAAATCATTTACCTATTTTTATTGCATCGCTTGTCCTTTCATCGTTGTATTATCAGTGTTCTTTTCATGTCCTGATATTACTCTTCTCTTAGATGTATGTATTACATATTTTTAAACAGTATTTTTGCTTGTCTTTTCATTTATTAACATTGTCTTTTGAAAAGCAGAGTATTCTTTATTTTATAAAGGCCAGTTTATCAATGATTAATGTATTTTGTGCCCTTAGAAGTCTTTCAATTTTATTCTTCTTTTATAATTCTGTTGTGGTTATTCTAGGTCTTTTATATTTTTATCTACATTTTTAAAAACAATTTTGTCATTTTCCACCAAAAAAGCTTGCTTGAATTTAGACTTGAATGGGCATGAAATCTATAAATCAGCTTATTGATGATTAACCTATTTTGAATCTTCTAATCCATGAACATTGAATATCTCTTTATTTATTTAAGTATTCTCCCTGGCTATGCTGATAAATATTTAATAACCTGCTCTCTAGAATATACAGCTCTCATGTGTAGCATTTGCCAATTTCTGTGAGATAAATAATCCTATGACTCATTTCTAGTAGTTACTGGTATGATATGACTGAGCAAGAAGCTGGGAAAGCCAGTAAATGGGCTTCAATATACCGTAAGGGCTTCACTAATCTAGTGGAGTGATCTTGTACATTGTTTATTAAATTTATTTTTCTAATAATTTTATGTTTTGTGGTTATCAGAAGTGGTACATGTAATTTAATTTTATTTTGCAAATGTTTATCTCTAACATAATAGGAATATTATTTATTTTTATATTATCCTGTATTCTGTTACTTTGCTTTATTCACTTATTAATTCTAGCAAGTTTTTCTGTAGTAAGAATTCTTTAGGTATGAAAGGAATTATATAATCTATTAATAGAGACATCTTTGTACCTTTATGTCATTTTCAGCTTTATGTTTTTGGTTTTTCTTGTGAAAATAAATACTTACACATAGAATTTGCAATATTCATCTGTCTAAGAATAAGTCAAATACTACCCCCATTATGTAAATTAAAGTTTTATCTCTTTTTTGGGGGGTGAGATACAGGTAGTATAATTTCTAACCCCAAACACATGAAATTTTATTATTAGAAATTTCGAAGAAGACATGTACTTGTTATTAATATGTCAGTGATTTTAGTATACTCATTATATTATGCACTCATCATCACTGTCTATTCTCAGAGCATTTCTATCACCCCAAAAAGAAACTCTGTCCTTATTAGCAGTTAGTCCCAATTTTTGCCTCCTCCCATCCCCTGGCAACCACTAATCAACTTTCTGTCTCTATTGATTTGCCTATTCTAGATATTTAATATAAATGGAACCGTACACTATGTGGCCGTTTATCTCCACCTTCTTTAATTTACAGTAGTATTTTCAATGTTCATCTATGTTGTAGCACATAACAGTACTTCATTCTTTTTATGAAATATCATTCTACTGCATGGAAATACCACATTTGTTTATCCATTAATCAGTTGATGGACCTTTGAGTTATTTCCACTATTTGAGTATTGTGAATTAATGCTGCTGTGAACATACATGTACAACTTCTTTTGAATATATGTTTTCAATTCTCTTGGTATAAAACTAGGAGTGGAATTGCTGGGTCATATGGTTATTTTCCATTCAACTTTCTGAAGAACTGCCAAATGATTTTCCACAATGGCTGCACCATTATACCTTTCCACCAGCAATGTATGAGAGTTCCAATTTGTCCAAATCATCACTACTATTTGTTATTTTTTGATTTGTTTTTTCCTTAATAGCCATCCTAGTGGGTATGAAGTTGTATCTCATTGTGGTTTTGATTTGTTTTTTTCCTAGTTACTAATAATGTTAAGCATCTTTTCATGTGCTTTTTGGTTATTTGTATTATATCTTCTTTGGGGAAATGTCTATTTAAGTCCTTTGATCAGTTTTTAGTTATCTGTCTCTTTGGTGTGGATTGTAAGACTTATTTATACATTTTGGATATTAGACCTTTATCAGATAGTTTGCAGATTCTTTCATTCTGTGTCTTTTCACTTCCTCGATTGTGCCCTTTGACACACAAAAGATTTTAATTTTGATGAAGTCTAATTTATCTATTTTTTCTTCCGTTATTTGTGCTTTTTGTGTTATAAGACTATCATCTAATCCAAGATAAGGCAGGTTTTCGCCTATATTTCCTTCTAAGAGTTTATAGTTTTAACTATTACATCTAGGCCTTTGATCCATTTTCAGTTAATTTTTATACATAGTATGAAGTAGGATTCCAAATTCATTCTTTAGTGTGTTGATATTCACTTGTCCCAGCACCATTTGTTGAAAAGACTATTCATTCCCCGTCGAATGGTCTTGACATCCTTGTGGAAAACGAATTGAACGTAAATGTGTGACTTTATTTCTGGCCTCTCAATTCTAATCCTTGTGCCATTGTTCTGTGTGTCAATCCTAGTGTCAGCACTCAATCCTAGTGTCAGCACCACCTTGTTTTGATTACTGTAGCTTTGTCCTAAGTTTTGAAATCAAGAATGTAAATCCTCCAACTTTGTGTTTTTCAAGATTGTTTTGTCTATTCTGTGTTGGAGGAGACATATGCTTTTAAAAATTCTTTCTGTTTTTCTGGAACTGAGATCAAGACTGGAAAATGCTGCCATTAACTTTCTGCAGGTTGTATTTTTGTCCTGGCTGATTCATCTGAGCATGCCCTTCTGTGCAATATCTCTGACCCCAATTGGGCCCAAGACTTTTTTGCCTCTTCTCGGGCATATTGCCTTTTAAAATCCAGGCCCTACATTTATGAAGACTCAATAGCACACATAATACTTAATGGTGAAAGACAAAATGGTTCCATCCTGCATTCATTTCCTAAGGCTGCTGTAATATATTAGTGTAAACTTGGTGGCTTACAACAATAGAAATCTATTCTCTCATAGTTCTGAAAGTCAGAGGCTGTAATCAACATGTCAGCAAGGCCTTGCTCCCTCTGACGTTTCTAGGAAGAAACCTTTCTTGCCTCTTTCAGCTTCTGGTAGCCCTTGATATTCCTTGGATTGTGGTATCCTAACTCCTATCTCTGCCTCCATCTTTACATGCTTAGTTCCTGTGTGTGTGTCTTTGTGTGTAATTTTCCGTTTCCTATAAGGATACTGTCATTGGATTCAGGGTCCACCTTAATTCACTCTATCTCATCTTGATTCTTACTTTATTACATAAGCAAAGATCCTATTTCTAAGTGATGTCATAATCTGAGGTCCCAGATGGATATGAATTTTGGAGGAACACTATTTCATCTACCACCCTTGATTTTTCTAAAATCAAGAAAAAGTCAAGGTAGATGTTCAGCATTATACTGGGGAGGTGGGGTCCTAGCCAGTGCAATAAGGCAAGAATAAGAGGCAAACAAATTTAAAAAGACAAATAAAATTGCTTTTATTATGAATTGATTGTATATGTGAAAAACATAAGGAATTTATGAAAAAGCTCATAGAACTAGTAAGTGTTAAGGAATGTTACACAATACAAATCAATATTTTAAAAAATGTATTTCTGTAGTTAGACAATGAACAATTGAAAATTGAAAGTAAAATTAACATTTACAGTACTGTAAAGACATGACAAAAGTTAACATTATATTTATCAAAAAGCATATAAGGCCCATATACTGAAAATTACATTTCTTATATTTAGGACTAAACATTATGCAAAATATTCAGCATTCAGAGATTGGTAAGTAAGTGTTCGTGATGCCAATCTTGACACATTTATTAAATATTTTGGTTTGTTAGCTTTAATCATTTTTTTAGGTTTCTTTTTCTTCAATCTCTATTGATTCCTGGTAACTACCAAGGCATTACAGAAGCAGGTGGCATTATTATTTTTCACTAAAATCATATCTTGCCTTACTCTAAATATGAACAAGGTATAAATAAATGTATTAAAATATTGTAAGGAACATAGGATTTTCATTAAAATGTGCCACTTGAAATTTTTTTCCAGCTTTATTGAGGTATAATTGACAAAGAAGATATTTAATTGGTGCAATGTGATGATTTCATATATGTATACATTGTGAAAGATTCCCCTCCCTCGAGTTAAACATATCCATCACCTCACTTATGTGTCTATCTATCAATTTATTTTAAGAACATTTAAATTCTACTCCCTTAGGAAATTTTAGTTATTCAATAACGTGTTATCAACTATAGTCACCATGTTATACCTTAGGTGCTTGGACCTTATTCATTTTATAACTGAAGGTGTGTACCCTTTTACCAACCTCTCCCTACTTCCCCAACACCCACCCCGCCCAGCTTCTGGCACTTTTCTACTCTCTGTTTATATAAGTTCAAAAATGGTTCACATTGTTTTAGTAAGGAATGGTATTTTTTTGATTGTATATGACCAAAGAAAGAACATAATTCTCAGAAGTTCATGAATTCAATATATAGCTATTGCAGACTGTAGGAAATTATAGCTGAAAAATTCAGTATATAAAAGTAATAAAATAAGTTTTATTTTTATGAGAATACATACACTTAATACACAAAGAGAATGATGAGGCAGGCTGTACGGTGAAAAATATAATTCTTCCTAAGCAAGCTTGCAAACAAAAGTATTCACTTTAGTCCTCTGTTTTAGTCCATATGTTTGATAACAAATAAGTTGAAATGAAATTCTCTTTACAAATAAGTAGCTATCATCTTACCTTGAAATAAAAGAGTTCTTAGAGAAAAGAAAAGAAAATAGATCCAAACCATCTATTAAAATACCAAGAAAAACTGGGAAAATAATTCAGAGAGATGCTTCTCTATTAACTGAAAATTTTCATGTTACTGGACATTTTTCTTGAGGAATATGGATAAACTGCCCATTTTAGTGTTATCCCAACTCAGCAATGTCGATCTGGCCTCCAAAGCTTAGTGTGAGAACAGAAAAGACATTTCCTGAGCCTGAGCTATGACTTCCTACAATTCCTCCGGTATCCAACTGCCTCATAAAATATTCTTAAGATGACAAGTTGTTTGTTATGACACTTTTAAGAGCTTTAGTGTATCAACTTAGAGATATATTGGTCATTTGGATGCCCTGGTCTTTCAGAGATTTTAATTGCTCCCAGTGCTTAAAATGTGAACTCCTCTTTGAATCGACTAAGAAAATCTTTTTTTTTTTTTTTTTCTTTTTGTGCTGTTTCACATAGTCTAGTGATTAATGGCTGGTTGGTCTTTGACTAAATTGATTCTAAGTTTCATCTTAGTGTCTTGAAGTGTGACACGTAGGAGCAATTGTACTACCTAAAATATTGCAGAAAGATTTTTCTAAATGTGCCATTGATTTAGCTGGAATCTAGAAATTAGATAATTTTGATAAAATAATCAAATGTACAATGATTTTAAAATGACTATTTTTTGTTGGTCACCTATTAATAATACCCAGTTGTTTCCAATCCTCACCTAACCCTTTGCCATTAGCTACTTGTAAGCAGAAGCTAAGTAACATGACATAATTTGATAGTTCTTGATTTGTGACTTCTTTCATCAACCTTCAGTTTTGATAAATCTCTCCCATCTCGGTTCCTTTTCAACCAGATTGTTAACAGCATTTTAGGCTTTTCGTGGAACATTTTGCACATCTGTAAATTGTTCCATACTTCGCATGATGTCAGATGTACAAATATGTGAAGCACGTAAATCATTTTTGTAAATCATTTTCAGGAGGGAATGCAAGCTGAATTGTATTCCCAGTGAGGTTGATGGATTAAGGCTGAAATACACATTTAAAAATTTGCATCCTTGTTAACTGACGCATACATTTACTGCGTGGCAAGTTGAAATCAGAGCAGCCTTCCATGGCAAAAGGTCAAAGAGAAGTGAGGCCTTATCAGTCTCTTCTACTGCAAACAGAGGAAATGCAGCTTCTCACTAGTGCCACTGCAAGCTGGGAGCTGAATATATGTAAAAATGGGAAATCTGTCAAACTCACCAGACTCCTTGATTTCAAGAAACAAACAATTACTGACCTGAAACTATTCTACTGCAAGCTCACGTGAGTTAACACGTTATCTTTTCCTACATGTCAGTGACAGTCATGGATCCTTATTTCTAATATTCATTTCTGTGTGCTTCATGAAACAGAATATTAAGAAGCACACAACTAGAAGTAATGGATGCATACGAAGACATTCTGTTTAGCTGGTACTTGTTTAGCCTTTTTCTCATCTCCAGACGGTGTCAGACAGGATTAATATTTAAGTTTTACAAAGAGAACTGGTTATATTGACTGTCAAGGGTATCACTACTTTTTATTTCTGTAGGCATATCTACACTAAGCAGTTTCCAAATCAATTTCTCTGGAAAATCTTTATTAGCAGCAATTACCCCCCAACCAAATGAGTTAGATAGGAATATTAAATTGTTGGCACAGGAAACATTAGTTATAAAAAATTATATAACTTTAGAAATGTTCTAAAACATGATTGAGGACTGAAGGCAATTACAGACACCTAGCTATGTGTCTCCCAATAATAATACCAAAAAATACAAGAAGAGGAAAAAAAAGCTAAGAAAAATCATCCCCGCAGAATAACTTGAAGACAGAGAATGCTGAAACTTCAAAGCAACTATGAATAAAGAGGAAAAAATCACCAATCCTATTGTATGACCTAGCACACTCTGACACATCCCTGCCCTGCTTCTAGGCTTTTTGGTGAGCAAAGGTAAACCATGAAAAACTGCAAGGAAGACAGAAAAAGAAAATGAGAGAAGGGACCTAAAGTTGATCTAAAATTATTGTATGAAAGACTAGACCGTTCTAAGTCTGAAATTACTGAAAAAGCTCTGGGCAGTTAGGAGCATGAATCATAGGGAAGGGACCACAAAATATTTACAAATTAGAGGGGTATCTTTAAAAGGTATAGCTCTGGGGCAGAAGAAGGAATCCAAAAAGGGAGAAATACATTTTAGCCATTGGGTGGTGAAGGGGAAAAAAAGCAGAAGTGGGAAATGCAGGGTACTATGAATAAAAGGGAACTCATCAGCCCTTTCCCCACTACCAGACAAACAAAATCTGCTAAAATATCTGGACGTTGGTGAAATAGGAAACTTTAACAAACAACCCAATACCATAAAAATTAGGAAAGGTAAACAAATCCATATAGAGTCCCCTGGTTCCCATGGGAGGATGTGATTGGCTTGTTTGAATAATTCCTCCGCCTGGCAGGGAACTGAAACCTCAGGGATAAGCAGGAACTGCACCTGCTCCCGTGATAAGGAGGTCACTGGGTGAGGAGGGAAACTTGTCATTAGGCTATTTGAGCTATCCTGATTTTACCAGATGTCAAGGCAGCACATAGTAGTGAGCCTTAATTTTAGGTCATCCACGACATACAACCACACCAAAGAGAATTGGGAAGGGATGAACTAATCTAGAAGAAATTGGAAAGAAGTATTTTGACTCAAGACTAAAGAAAAATAAACCATTTCAGTACTGTACTCTAGTTATTAATATTTTCTTTGCAAGGGTATGGGTTATCAATTCTGAAAATATTTTTATATAGTAGGATTGAACAAATAAGCAAATTTATTGTAGGTAATGAAAACCAGGTAACTCACTGGTGGAGAAAGATGATATAGATAAATGATTGATAGATAGATAGATAAGGAAAATGGGAAGGCTTGAAAAAACTCTGATGGGTTGGAATATGAGGTAGGAGTGTCAACTCACAGGATACATACATAGATTGATAGGTACATAGATACACATGTAGAAAATTAAATGTAGATGTGTATACATGGGTTAGTGTTTATAAATATATTTTCTGACTTTCTATGTGGAGTGCCTAGAAGAAATGCAATGAAATCTCTGTAGTAAAGAGCACACCTAGTGCTGAGATTATGGTTTCTAAAAGTCATTCTCTAATAATGGAAGCCAGTGCTCCTTGGAGAAATAGTTGCTTCCAGGACTAGGGAAAAAAAAATATGAGAAGCTTGGAATATCTTGCGGTGCCAGAAAATAAGGAAGTGTTGAAAGTGGTTGAAGATGTTTTGAAAGGAACTCTCAGTTGCCAAAGCTGGAACATTTTGAGCAAAAGAAAAACAATAATGATAGAATTTATAACATAATTATAATGTATAATGTAACTTTACAGTGGAGACATGGTAGAAATCACCTTAACCAAGTGACAAAGTTTAACCTGTATCAGCATCATCTATATCATATATCTCCTGATAGAATGCACTGAGAAGGCTTCACCACTTTTGTGGTATTTTTGCCAACATACATAACCTCAATCTAATCATGAGAAAACAGACAAGTCCAAGTTAAATAAAATAACAAGGCAATACTCTTCCAAAGTGTCAAGGTCATGTGAGACTTGGGGACACTAGGGAGACACAAGTAAATACAATGTGGAATCCTGGGTTAAATACTGGAATGGAAAAAAGGAGTTTAGTGACAAATTAGTGAAATTTGAATAAGATGTGTGTTTAATTAATAGTATTGCATCAGTGTTAATTTCCTGATTTGATAATTGTACTATGGTTTATAAAAGATATTAACATTAGGGGAAGCTGAGTTAAAACTATAAGCTAACATAAAAGCCAGTAGGGAAAGGAAAATCAAGAATCATCTTTGAGTCTGAAAACGGGCCCTTAAGCTGTGATAAATCCAAATGCATATTAGAATTATAGAAGGAGCCCTATCACTTGCAGAGAACAGCTTAATAATTTTATGTCTGTGGCATTGCCTCTTAGGTTATATGCTTTCTAAAACAGCTTATGATAGAGGTGTGTCATCTGTCTTTGTCATACTCAACTTATCAACCTCATAAAGATAGTGAGTCAGGGCTAAATTTAAGAAATATACAATGTTGTCACTTTCTATATGGGGCCAAATTAGAAGGGAGTGTAGGTTTTAAATTACCCATTCATTCTATCATCTATCTACCATCATCTATCTAGGTTAATAGAATCTAGATAGATACTTAGATATGTAGATACATGATAGATAGGATGTATGGGATAGATGGAATATAGATATAGATAGATTGATGTATAGACGTATATAGATATCTATATCTATGATGTTATAGTATAGTACAGTCTAATAACTCTTCATTAGCAAATATCTTTCTGAATCTCAATTAATTCTTCAATTTTTCCCCAAGGCTTTTCAGGAAAGTCATTATCACCTTGCCTGTCCTTTCTAACAATGCAGTTAGCTCTTTATTGTAAGTCAGGAAATCCTTGAAACTATTGTCCCAATCCTTCAAAAGGTTTCACCAACCAGCATTGAATATTTCAGGTTTTTCTGTATCCACTGCTTGGGATATACTTGTACTGATACTGAGTGAAAGAGCAGGTGCAATTTCAAGAGAATTCAAATTGGTCTTCTTTTTTCTCTATGCTCCTCTCTTCTTTTTCATTCTGTATTTCATGATCCCAAGTTATGCAGCAACATTAATGACACTAAGGCAGACTGCTGAGGATTACTTTTATCTTTATTAAAATGCAGAGTACCCATTACCTCTGCATGGTAACAGTCATTGCAAGTTTATGAAGCACAGTTAATCAGGGGTTACAGCCTTCTGTCACTAGACCAGTCCAAAGATGTAGATCTCATCGTCCTGTGAGCCCAATATGGTGTTGGAACGTGGAGGTCTGTCAGTTCCACTAGGCCTCTCCTCTCTGTAAAATGCACGGAGTCAGAATTCTTTTCAGTGGCCTTGGTAGAGAAAAGGTTGGAAATCTCATATATTCATTATGTGCTGGGCAGATAAATGCTCAATCAATGTAAACAATACTGATAAGCATCATTATAGCTAATAGAGGATCACAACCCTTGTATAATAGTCTGCAAAATTTTACAAGTGATATTAAATTCTTTTAAATGTGTTGGATGGTAAATACGGCAATGCTAATTGCCCAATTTACCTTCTCTATAGATACGTCATTTTATAGTTTGATCATCCTTGCTGTGATGGCCAGTAATACAGAGGATCCTGTACTTTTCTGTAGATCCATATCCTGACCCTTAAGTAAGGTATCATTCTATTTCTTTTTGTCTGCAATTTTAAGTATCTGGTTCCATGGTAATGACATTTTTAGGGTATCTGCTGTAATGATAAAAACTGAGAATCTTATGGAAATCTTTCTGTGAAAAATCTCTCATTTTTTGGAGTAATATAATAATAAATATCATTCCTCTATCAAGGCCATCAAAATGTGTCAAGGGAAGGAGTATCCAATATTTCATAATTTAACTTCTGGTAAGGTAAAAATGATAAGAATCTAAAATAAATTCTGTGAAGTAAAATTTGAAAAATTCATGTTTCTAAAGCAGGTCCTTGAATTCTTTTTTTTTTCTTGAATTCTTTTTTAATGTTTCTTCATTAGATTGATAGGATCTAGACTTCTTTGCTAACAGGCTTTATTATAGGCACATGTAATTCATCATTGCTCTTGCATGTAATTCATCATTGTTCTTGCTCTCATTAATCTTTTTTTCCCTTTTCTCTGAAATAATACCTCCTGCTTTAGCTCATACATTTTGAAAACAATGAAATGGTTCCATCAAGTTGATCTATGTGTCCCAAATGTGTTTAAGGTACTTTAAAGACTTTGGCACTTACCCATCTTTTGAATACTTTTTTTCTAAGAGGATAGAAGAATATATATTCTGTGCTACTTTTCCTTTTCAAGGGATGTTTATGACCTGATTTATAAAATGAAAGACAAAAAATGAAGGAAAAAAAAGAAACTGAAATTTAAGTAGAATTTTAAATTATTGTTCTATTTATTTAAAATAGAATAATACTTAAAAGAAGAAAGAAAAGGAAAGAGGAAGTGAGTGAGAGAATGAAGGAAGGAAGAATGGGGAGGGAGGGAGTGATAAAACTTGAATTGAAATTGAGCATTAAAATAGAATAATAAACGGAAAGGAAAGGAAAGTACCCTTTTTTGAATATCCTTCTGATTGAATAGCTATGGAAGATAAACTACCTGAAGATGAATCATTCATTAATTTTTTTCTTAGATATGGTGTTAGTACTGCAGAACTATTTTTAACATGCTACATTTGCACATTAAGAAAAAAAAATCAAATTTTTGTTCAAACTTATGTTATAAACTTGCACATGTGCATAGTACATAATAAGATCCTCATAATTTATAGGTGGTGAGATGATGAGTAGTAAGACTTATATGAATGCTTATTTGCATACAAAGATGATCTTCAATAAAAGTAAGGAAAAATATCAGGACAGTGAATTACAAGTAAAGATAAAGAAAGCTTTATCGTTTAGAGTTTCTAAAAAATCAGTTTTTTTTTTAAATATCAAAAATTCTTTATTTTGAAAAACAATGAAATCAATTTGACATAATTTATATATTGAACCTGTGGTACGCACACACAATAAAATTAATTTAAAATTTTTTTTGCATTTAAAAAATATTTTCAAGTGTAGTTGATTTACAATGTTGTGGTTTTTTTTTTTTTTACATCTTTATTGGAGTATAATTGCTTTACAATGGTGTGTTAGTTTCTGCTTTATAACAAAGTGAATCAGTTATACATATACATATGTTCCCATATGTCTTCCCTCTTGCGTCTCCCTGCCTCCCACCCTCCCTATCCCACCCCTCCAGGCGGTCACAAAGCACCGAGCCAATATCCCTGTGCCATGCGGCTGCTTCACACTAGCTATCTACCTTACTACGTTTGTTAGTGTGTATATGTCCATGACTCTCTCTCGCCCTGTCACAGTTCACCCTTCCCCCTCCCCATATCCTCAAGTCCGTTCTCCAGTAGGTCTGCGTCTTTATTCCTGTCTTACCCCTAGGTTCTTCATGACATTTTTTTTTCTTAAATTCCATATATTTGTGTTAGCATACGGTATTTGTCTTTTTCTTTCTGACTTACTTCACTCTGTATGACAGACTCTAGGTCTATCCATCTCATTACAAATAGCTCAATTTCGTTTCTTTTTAAGGCTGAGTAATATTCCATTGTATATATGTGCCACATCTTCTTTATCCATTCTTCCGATGATGGACACTTAGGTTGTTTCCATCTCCTGGCTATTGTAAATAGAGCTGCAATGAACATTTTGGTACATGACTCTTTTTGAATTATGGTCTTCTCGGGGTATATGCCCAGTAGTGGGATTGCTGGGTCATATGGTAGTTCTATTTTTAGTTTTTAAAGGAACCTCCATACTGTTCTCCATAGTGGCTGTATCAATTTACATTCCCACCAGCAGTGCAAGAGGGTTCCCTTTTCTCCACACCCTCTCCAGCATTTATTGTTTCTAGATTTTTTGATGATGGCCATTCTGACTGGTGTGAGATGATATCTCATTGTAGTTTTGATTTGCATTTCTCTAATGATTAATGATGTTGAGCATTCTCTCATGTGTTTGTAGGCAGTCTGTATATCTTCTTCGGAGAAATGTCTATTTAGGTCTTCTGCCCATTTTTGGATTGGGTTGTTTGTTTTTTTGTTATTGAGCTGCATGAGCTGCTTATAAATTTTGGAAATTAATCCTTTGTCAGCTGCTTCATTTACAAATATTTTCGCCCATTCTGAGGGTTGTCTTTTGGTCTTGTTTATGGTTTCCTTGGCTGTGCAAAAGCTTTGAAGTTTCATTAGGTCCCATTTGTTTATTTTTGTTTCGATTTCGATTTCTTTAGGAGGGAGGTCAAAAAGGATCTTGCTGTGATTTATGTCATAGAGTGTTCTGCCTATGTTTTCCTCTAAGAGTTTGATAGTTTCTGGCTTTACATTTAGGTCTTTAATCCATTTTGAACTTATTTTTGTGTATGGTGTTAGGGAGTGACCTAGTCTCATACTTTTACATGTACCTGTCCAGTTTCCCAGCACCACTTATTGAAGATGCTGTCCTTTCTCCACTGTACATTCCTGCCTCCTTTATCAAAGATAAGGTGACCATATGTATGTGGGTTTATCTCTGGGCTTTCTATCCTGTTCCATTGATCTATCTTTCTGTTTTTGTGCCAGTCCCATACTGTCTTGATTACTGTAGCTTTGTAGTATAGTCTGAAGTCAGGGAACCTGATTCCTCCAGCTCCCTTTTTCGTTCTCAAGATTGCTTTGGCTATTTAGGGTCTTTTGTGTTTCCATACAAATTGTGAAATTTTTTGTTCTAGATCTGTGAAGAATGCCAGTAGTAGTTTGATAGGGATTGCGTTGAATCTGTAGATTGCTTTGGGTAGTAGACTCATTTTCACAATGTTGATTCTTCCAATCCAAGAACATGATATATCTCTCCATCTATTTGTATCATCTTTAATTTCTTTCATCAGTGTCCTATAATTTTCTACATACAGGTCTTTTGTCTCCTTAGGTAGGTTTATTCCTAGATATTTTATTCTTTTTGTTGCAATGGTGAATGGGAGTGTTTTCTTGATTTCACTTTCTTATTTTTCATCATTAGTGTATAGGAATGCCAGAGATTTCTGTGCATTAATTTTGCGTCCTGCTTCTTTACCAAATTCATTGATTAGCTCTAGTAGTTTTCTGGTAGCTTCTTTAGGAATCTCTACGTATAGTATCATGACATCTGCAAACAGTGACAGCTTTACTTCTTCTTTTCTAATTTGGATTCCTTTTATTTCCTTTTCTTCTCTGATTGCTGTGGCTAAAACTTCCAAAACTATGTTGAATAAGAGTATTGCGAGTGGGCAGCCTTGTCTTGTTCCTGATCTTACTGGAAATGCTTTCAGTTTTTCACCATTGAGGACAATGTTGTCAGTGGGTTTGTCATATATGGCCTTTATTATGTTGAGGAAAGTTCCCTCTATGCCTACTTTCTGGAGGGTTTTTATCATAAATGGATGTCAAATTTTGTCAAAAGCTTTTTCTGCATCTGTTGAGAGGATCATATGGTTTTTCTCCTTCAATTTGTTAATATGGTGTATCACGTTGATTGATTGCATATATTGAAGAATCCCTGCATTCCTGGAATAAAACCCACTTGATCATGGTGCATGATCCGTTTAATGTGCTGTTGGGTTCTGTTTGCTAATATTTTGTTGAGGATTTTTGCATCTATGTTCATCAGTGATATTGGCCTGTAGTTTTCTTTCTTTGTGACATCCTTGTCTGGTTTTGGTATCAGGGTGATGGTGGCCTCGTAGAATGAGTTTGGGAGTGTTCCTCCCTCTGCTATATTTTGGAAGACTTTGAGAAGGATAGGCATTAGCTCTTCTCTAAATATTTGATAGAATTCACCTGTGAAGCCATCTGTTCCTGGGCTTTTGTTTGTTTGAAGATTTTTAATCACAGTTTCAATTTCAGTGCTTGTGATTGGTCTGTTCATATTTTCTATTTCTTCCTGATTCAGTCTTGGCAGGTTGTGCATTTCTAAGAATTTGTCCATTTCTTCCTGGTTGTCCATTTTGTTGGCATAGAGTTGCTTGTAGTAATCTCTCATGATCTTTTTTATTTCTGCAGTGTCAGTTGTTACTTCTCCTTTTCCATTTCTAATTCTATTGATTTGAGTCTTCTCCCTTTTTTTCTTGACGAGTCTGGCTAATGGTTTGTCAATTTTGTTTATCTTCTCAAAGAACCAGCTTTTAGTTTTATTGAACTTTGCTATTGTTTACTTCATTTCTTTTTCATTTATTTCTGATCTGATATTTATGTTTTCTTTCCTTCTGCTAACTTTGGGGTTTTTTTGTTCTTCTTTCTCTAATTGCTCTAGGTGCAAGGTTAGGTTGTTTATTCGAGATGTTTCCTGTTTCTTAAGGTAGGATTGTATTGCTATAAACTTTCCTCTTAGAACTGCTTTTGCTGCATCCCATAGATTTTTGGGTCATCGTAGCTCCATTGTCATTTGTTTGTAGGTATTTTTTTTATTTCCTCTTTTATTTCTTCAGTGATCACTTCGTTATTAAATAGTGTATTGTTTACCCTCCATGTGTTTGTATTTTTACAGATCTTTTCCTGTAATTTATATCTAGTCTCATAGCGTTGCGGTCAGAAAAGTTACCTGATACAATTTCAATTTTCTTAAATTTACCAAGGCTTCATTTGTGACCCAAGATATTATCTATTCTGGAGAATGTTCCATGAGCACTTGAAAAAAATGTGTATTTTTTTGTTTTTGGATGGAATGTCCTATAAATATCAATTAAGTCCATCTTGTTTAATGTATCATTTAAAGCTTGTGTTTCCTTATTTATTTTCATTTTGGATGATCTGTCCATTGGTGAAAGTGGGATGTTAAAGTCCCCTACTATGAATGTGTTACTGTTGATTTCCCCTTTTATGGCTGTTAGTATTTGCCTTATGTATTGAGGTGCTCCTTTGTTGGGTGCATAAATATTTACAATTGTTATATCTCTTCTTGGATCGATCCCTTGATCATTATGTAGTGTCCTTCTTTGTCTCTTCTAATAGTCTTTATTTTAAAGTCTATTTTGTCTGATACGAGAATTGCTACTCCAGATTTCTTTTGGTTTCCATTTGCATGAAATATCTTTTTCCATCCCCTTACTTTCAGTCTGTATGTGTCTGTAGGTCTTAAGTGGGTCTCTTGTAGACAGCAAATATATGGGTCTTATTTTTGTATCCAGTCAGCCAATCTGTGTCTTTTGGTGGGAGCATTTAGTCCATTTACATTTAAGATAATTATCGATATGTATGTTCCTATTCCCATTTTCTTAATTGTTTTGGGTTCATTATTGTAGGTCTTTTCCTTCTCTTGTGTTTCTTGCCTGGAGATGTTCCTTTACCATTTTTTGCAAAGCTGGTTTTGTGGTGCTGAACTCTCTCATCTTTTGCTTGTCTGTAAAGGTTTTAATTTCTCCATCAAATCTGAATGAGATCCTTGCTGGGTAGAGTAATCTTGGTTGCAGGTTTTTCTCCTTCATCACTTTCAATATGTCCTGCCACTCCCTTCTGGCTTGCAGAGTTTCTGCTGAGAGATCAGCTGTTAACCTTATGGGGATTCCCTTGTGTGTTATTTGTTGTTTTTCCCTTGCTGCTTTTAATATATTTTCTTTGTATTTAATTTTTGACAATTTGATTAATATGTGCCTTGGCGTATTTCTCTTTGGATTTATCCTGTATGGGACTCTCTGTGCTTCCTGGACTTGATTAACTATTTCCTTTCCCATATTATGGAAGTTTTCAACTATAATCTCTTCAAATATTCTCTCAGTCCCTTTCTTTTTCTCTTCTTTTTCTGGAACCCCTATAATTCGAATGTTGGTGCATTTAATGTTGTCCCAGAGGTCTCTGAGACTGTCCTCAGTTCTTTTCATTCTTTTCTCTTTATTCTGCTCTGCAGTAGTTATTTCCACTATTTTATCTTCCAGGTCACTTATCCATTCTTCTGCCTCAGTTATTCTGCTATTGATCCCATCTAGAGTATTTTTCATTCCATTTATTGTGTTGTTCATTATTGTTTGTTTCATCTTTAATTCTTCTAGGTCCTTGTTAAATGTTTCTTGCATTTTGTCTATTCTATTTCCAAGATTTTGGATCATCTTTACTATCATTATTCTAAATTCTTTTTCAGGTAGACTGCCTATTTCCTCTTCATTTGTTAGGTCTGCTGGGTTTTTATCTTGCTCCTTCATCTGCTGTGTGTTTTTCTGTCTTCTCATTTTTCTTATCTTACTGTGTTTGGGGTCTCCTTTTTGCAGGCTGCAGGTTCGTAGTTCCTGTTGTTTTTGGCGTCTGTCCCCAGTGGCTAAGGTTGGTTCAGTGGGTTGTGTAGGCTTCCTGGTGGAGGGGACTAGTGCCTGTGTTCTGGTGGATGAGGCTGGATCTTGTCTTTCTTGTGTGCAGGTCCATGTCTGGTGATGTGTTTTGGGGTGTCTGTGGCCTTATTATGATTTTAGGCAGCCTCTTTGCTAATGGGTGCAGTTGTGTCCCTGTCTTGCTAGTTGTTTGGCATAGGATTTCCAGCACTGTAGCTTGCTGGTCGTTGAGTGAAGCTGGGTGCTCGTGTTGAGATGGAGATCTCTGGGAAATTTTCGCCATTTCATATTATGTGGAGCTGCACAGTCTTTTGTGGACCAGTGTCCTGAAGTTGGCTCTTCCACCTCAGAGGCACAGCAGTGACTTCTGGCTGCAGCTCCAAGAGCCTTTCATCCACACGGCTCAGAATAAAAGGGAGAAAAAGTAGAAAGAAAGAATTAGGAGAAGTAGAAAGAAAGAAAGAAAGAAACAAAGAAAGAAAGAAAGAAAGGAGGGAGGAAGGAAGGAAGGAAAGAGGGAAGGAAGGAAAAAAGAAAATAAAGTAAAGTAAGATATAATATAATAAAGTTATTAAAATAAAAAATAATTATTGAAGGAAAAAAATTTAAAAAACAAAAAACAAAAAAACAGACGGATAGAACCCTAGGACAAATGGTGGAAGCAAAGCTATACAGACAAAATCTCACACAGAAGCCTACACATACACCCTCACAAAAAGAGGAAAAGGGGAAAAAAATCATAAAACTTGCTCTCAAAGTCCCCCTCCTTAATTTGGGATGATTCGTTGTCTATTCATGTATTCCACAGATGCAGGGTACATCAAGTTGATTGTGGAGCTTTAATCAGCTGCTTCTGAGGCTGCTGGGAGAGCTTTCCCTTTTTCTTGTTTGTTCTCACAACTCCCAGGGGCTCAGCTTTGGATTTGGCCCCGCCTCTGTGTGTAGGCCGCCGGAGGGCGTCTGTTGTTCTTCGCTCACACAGGACGGGGTTAAAGGAGCCGCTGCTTCGGGTGCTCTGGCTCACTCAGGCTGGGAGGAGGGAGGGGCACGGAGTGCGAGGCGAGCCCGCGGTGGCAGAGGCCAGCCTGACGTTGCATCAGCCTGAGGCGCGCCGTGCGTTCTCCCGGGGGAGTTGTCCCTGGATCCTGGGACCCTGGCAGTGGCGGGCTGCACAGGCTCCCCGGAAGGCGGCTGCGGATAGTGACCTGTGCTCGCACATAGGTTTCTTGGTGGCGGCATCAGCAGCCTTAGTGTCTCAAGCCCGTCTTTGGGGTCCGTGCTTTTAGCCGTGACTCGCGCCCGTCTCTGTAGCTCCTTTAAGCAGCGCGCGTAATCCCCTCTCCTCGCGCACCAGGAAACAAAGAGGGAAGAAAAAGTCTCTTGCCTCTTCGGCAGATCCAGACTTTTCCCAGGACTCCCTCCTGGCTAGCTGTGGCATACTAACCCCCTGCAGGCTGTGTTCACGCCTTCAACCCCAGTCCTCTCCTGGCGCTGCGACTGAAGCCCAAGCCTCAACTCCCAGCCCCGCCCGCCCCGGCGGGTGAGCAGACAAGCCTGCCGGGCTGGTGAGTGCCGGTTGGCCGTGATCTTCTTGCTGGAATCTCTCCACTTTACCCTCCGCACCCCTGTTGCTGTGCTCTCCTCCGAGGCTCTGAAGCTTCCCCTCTCCACCACCCACAGTCTCCACCCTTGAAGGGGCTTCCTAGTGTGTGGAAACCTTTTCTCCTTCACAGCTCCCTCCCACTGGTGCAGGTCCCGTCCCTATCCTTTTGTCTCTGTTTATTCTTTTTTCTTTTGCCCTACCCACGTAGTGGGGGGTTTCTTGCATTTTAGGAGGTTTGAGGTCTTCTGCCAGCGTTCAGTAGGTGTTCTGTAGGAATTGTTCCACGTGTAGATGTATTTCTGGTGTATCTGCGGGGAGGAAGGTGATCTCCGCATCTTACTCTTCCGCCATCCTCCCGGAAGCCTCAAAATAAGTTCTTAAAATAAGTGTGTGTAATTAATTTAGGCAAATGGGAAGTATAGTCAATATAGTCATCCCTTGTTATTCACTGGCTTTTGGTTCCAAAACCCCCTCAGATACCAAAATTTGCAGATGGCCAAGTCTCTTATTTCTGTATTCTTTAAATCAATTCTAAATTACTTATAATACCTAATACATGGTATTATATAAATAATATGTAAATATTTGTAAATACAATGTAAATCCTTTATCAGTAGTTGCCAGTGTGTGGCAAATTCAAGTTTTGCTTTTTGGAACTTTGTGGATTTTTTTTTTTTTTTTGGGAATATTTTAATCCATGGTTGGTGAAACCATGGATACAGAACATGGGGTAAAGAAGGCCAGCTGTATATTAAAAATTATCACAAATTAGAAAAGAATAAGCTACTTAACATAAAAATGAGAACAACAGGTAATCCAGAGAAAATTGAATGCAAATGACTAATTAAAATCACAAGTAGGCAACAGTGCTGTTGCCATGTCACTTTTAAGGTAAACAAAAACTAGGAAAAATCATTGCATCCATTGCTGGAGGATGCAGGAAAATGGCTCCTCTCGTGTAATACCAGTGAGACTGCAAGTCAGCATACATTTTTTTGGAAAGAATTCTATCAGCATTTAAATTAAAGTTTAAACTATCATACTCTGTAACCCAGCAACACCACCTTTGGGACTCTAAACCATAAAACTAAAAATAAGATATATAAGGATATAGGATATATGTAAAAAGATATTTCTTTTAAGTGGTTTTTTATGTCAAAAAAGCTGCAAAAGTCTGAATATTAAGTAGGGAATGGTTTACCAAATAATATATTTCATACTTTCTCTTTTTCTGTTTTTCTTCTCTTTCTCTACCACTCTGTCTCTAGCTCTGTATCTTAGTCTCTATCTAACTATATATAAATCTGAAAATAAAGTCATGATATTTGTAATCACAAAAAAAAGTTGAAGTAAATATATTGGGATATTATCCTATTTTTGTCAAAACCAAATCTATATATTTGTACATATAGAGAATGATCTGGTCTATACATCCCACATCAAAATATTTCTTGCAGTGACTAGCCTGAAGAGAAGTATGCAGGAGGGTACCAAGTTTTTCTTTACACATTGCTGTCTTGCTTGATTTGTTAAATCAAGCATTATTAACTTTGTAATAAATTTAAAAAACTGACAAAAATCAGTTTAAAAATCAAAGTCTGTCTCATCCACATTCTCCTTTCTTTGGTTAATTATTATATTAGTCTTCTGCTGTACCAGATGCTATGTAATGACTTTGAGAAGGCACATTCAGGCTGTACCCTGGAGTAGATTTAGTTCTAATTCTGCCAGTCAGGGACTGTTCTGGCCACTTGAAAGTTCTTTCTTTTTGGTATTTTTCCTAGCCTATATATTTCTTTAGGTAAATTCAATCTATAATAGTGATTCTTAACATGGTGTGAGAAGGACATATCAGAATTAGCTGAGGAGTATTCATCCACATATATCCCCCTCTGCATTTGATACCCAACTGTCCCAACCCACAAGTGGTCAACACTATGGTGAGGACTGTTACTAACCGGGATGTGCTTCATGACTTAGTATGTTGGATTGGGAGAAGTTTGGGAGCCACTGATCCATAAAGTGCTCATGCAGAGCATCCGAAGTCAGAGATGCTCAGTTCTCTTCAGCAGAATAGATCCATTCACTCCAAATATAAAAACATCAAATTGAAAGCAAGAATAACTTAATTCTTACTGCCATTTTAAAGCTATCGTCACAGACTTTTGGACTGAAAGAGAATTCTTCATTATATAAAAGGGCAACTATAAGTCAAGGGTGTGAAGTGACTTGATCATTTTCTCATAAGTTGATGGTTAACTGGGATGCGCTTAGATTCTAGAAGTTCCTAGGACTTCCATGAAGGAGATATGAGGGAGATTCTTTTTGTCTGAAGAGGAGGCTCAATCCAAGCCTGAAGAAGAAGGAGGGCCCATTAGGCACCCAGAGTGCTCTTCCTTAGCTGTATCCTTAATTCTGCCTTTTTTTAAATGGGAATTTTAGTACACTTTTAGCTGGGCTGAGCTGAGTTCTCCATTACTTTCCTCCCTGATGCCGTTGGAATTTAAGACCCCAGGCAGTGTGACACAGACAGTGTCGCTGTGATCCAAGCATTCTGTCATTAGGGTGGTCAGTACCATTTCTAGTACGTGAGCTACTTTTCAAGAACCAGTAAACCTGTGCCTTTGTGCACATACCTTAAGGTCTAGGATTTGAGTCCCATGAGAAATATATTCCCAGTGCTGTGTTCTGTGTAGCTCAGAGTCCTGAGACCTGGAATGTTTCAGACTGTGGCAGGAAAGGGAGACAAACCGGCTGGCCAGCTGCTGTTGAAAGAATACAGTGTTATATCAGGCATATATTCAACGCAGACAGCTCTTCACTGTGGAGACCACAGCACTGATACTGGATTCTTGGCAGCCAGCACCCCCCATTTAACCCCATGGATGTAGAGAGAGAGCAATTTTTGGCTTAGTTTCCATAACCCCGTCCCTGGCCAGTGGGGTGGGGTTGTGCTAGTGGTTGCTCGTTGGCAGCCAGAGTACTGTCCAGGGGCTGGAGCCAGCAGAGTGACCTTGTGGTTGGAGTCAAAGGTCAACCTGTGCACAGTCTCCTATGGGAGTGCTGGGTCTGAGTCTTGCAGAGGACCATGTGATGTCTGCTATTGAATGAGACAGGAACATGTCTCAAAAGACGTGGCAGTCAAGGCACAAAGTCAAGTAAGACTAGACATAAGGGCACATACTGAGAAAGGGTTAAACAAAGGAGGATGGAAGAAAGCCTGGAACAAGACAGAAGCCAATTATAAACGTCTGTAGCCACTGGGTGAATGTGTCCATTGCATGTCAAGGAGTATTGATGTTAGGAGTCCATATCATCTCATTTTGTTCTCTCAGAAATCTTTCAAGACAGTGAAGGAGCTAAAGTGCAGAGAGGTTGGGTGGGTCATCTGGGTCATCTGGGTCATCCAGTTGACAAACAGAAAACACAAACTTAAAGCCTAGATCTTCTGATTTCAGATAAACTCCTTAGGCTGTAGTTTCCATTTGGTAACATTCTTCTTCTTCTCTTCCTCTAAAAGTTATCTTTAATTTATGATTAAGAAAAAACTTTATGTATAATTTTAAAATTTTTGCTTTTTTTCCCGATTTTTGGATGGAAAGAGTAAGGAACAGACACTGAATATGCTCCAGGTCTGTCATCTTCCTGATGATGGCTAGTTATACAGTAGGTTGGACAGTGTGATTATAAATATCTTTGAGCGTTTTGGAGAAGATATCACACTGCTTATAGTCTCCTTATAATAACACATTTTAAGAATATATGTAACAAATCAGTTTTCTTCCTTTAAAGATTATACCTGTGCATCTCTTTCCTTTAAACTATTTTGACCAGTATTATCCCATGTCTGTATCCTAATGTCTCTGGTTTATCAATTTGAGGTCCAAACATACATGTTCAGAGTTTTGTAATGGGGACTTTGAGTAAATTTGAACCTCAATATTCTCTCAGTTCTATCAGCACAGCTCCTTAAGGAACTGCAGGCAGCTCAAATCCTGTGTGAACTTGCATAGGCATTACTACATGTGCTTCCTCTACCCAATAATAATAGCTATGAATCTTCCTTAATACTTATTGAACACTTTATCTGTGCCAGACACCATATAAAGAAGCATTCATATTTTCCTCATTTAATCCTCACAACTGTACTATAAAGTATTATATTCAATTTATATATAAAGAAACAGGCTCAGAGAGGTGAGGTAACTCTCACAAGATAAGACAGTAATTTGGCCAGACAGGTTTCAAATCAGGTCTACTTAACTCTGTAGCCCATACTCCATCATGCTTTGTGGAAAGAAAGAAAAAAAAAAGGATATTTAGTATTGTGAAAACCTGCATAATATATAGAAAGCTACTTTAAAAATGTGGGAGGATATCTTGAAAAGCAAGTCTCATCTTATTCTGTTTTAATGAACAGAATAAAACAAAAGTACATGTGCATTGCTTCCTTGGAATGTTTTCCTGTAGTGATCTCTAATGATTTCTCCCTGCCTTATGTAGAGAATTAATCTGGTCTCCCAGACTGTGGAGATGTGGTTTTGTATTATATGGGTTTTTTTGCTGAAAAATAATTTTTATCCTCTAGTTGAACTGAAGTGATTTGTAAAATAGCAAAGGGCTGCGCAACATTCTAGAACAGCAAGGGAATTCATGTGGGAAGTTAGTGGCTATGAGTGAAAATAAAATAGCGGCTAAATCAGCTGTTGATGTGTGAAATTGTAAGAAGATGATTGGATCTGAAAATTCCTACTCATGCTTTCAGTTTTGGGTTTTTTTTTTTTTTTGAATATTGAAGAAAGAAAGAAACTAATATTTACTGAAGGCTGTCTGGGCCTGGTATTATACTAGGTAATTTTCACAAAAGTTTCTAATTTACTGCACTCAAAAACCTTTTGTGAAATGCCATATTATTCCTATTTTACCGAAGAATGCAAGATTTTGCAGTTAGAATATGACAAACCCAGGAATCAAATGTATGTCTTTATGACTTCAAAATTTGAAATTAGGGCTTCCCTGGTGGCGCAGTGGTTGAGAGTCTGCCTGCCAGTGCAGGGGACGCGGTTTCGTGCCCCGTTCCAGGAGGATCCCACGTGCCGCGGAGCGGCTGGGTCCGTGAGCCATGGCCTCGGAGCCTGCGTGTCCGGAGCCTGTGCTCCGCAACGGGAGAGGCCACGACAGTGAGAGGCCCGCGTACCGCAAAAAAAAAAAAAAAAAAAAAAAAAAAAAAAAAAAAAAAAAATTTGAATTATTAGCCATGTGGAAATTTCACAGATGCATAACCTGACTCTCCTAAAAATTATTTCAACTTCAAACTTCTAATACAAGTTGCCATTCTGAGGATCTGAACAAGCCCAGTGAAAAGAAGTTATGAAACATTTCTCCAATTTCTCCAGAGTTATTTGGCTGGAATATTACACACAGAAGACTACACATATGGCTATTGATTTTGTTATTACATTGATACAACCCAGTTTCAATAGTGGCTCTCTTCATGTTTTAGACTGCCAGTAAGATACCCAGCCACGTAGTAGGTAAGGTATTAGTGTTTATTAAACTGAACAAAAGTCTCTATCTTCTAAGAACTAGTAGTCTCTCTGTTTGATATAGGAACCAGTTAAGAATCCATATGTGATCTGGATTACAACTTCGACTTCCTTTCTGAAATCCCAGCCCATCTGACAGATTTCTGCTGCTCTGAATTTCCTTTAGTCCCACAATTACTCTTACTAGTTCTTTATTTAGAAACCTACAAAGGTGGTCTTTTGCCTAACTACTTAAACACCTTTTCTTAGATTTCAGTCTTTAATAATCTATCCTACCATAACCAGCCAACTTGAGGATAGAAGGATGTTAAGGAACATTTGGGTGAGAAAAGAAGGAAAGAGAAGCAGAACACTACTATTATGAAAGTTTTTTGGCTTTAAAACTGTTGGTGTGAGACTTGTGTGACTATTTTTAACTCTCTGAGTGATATGTCTGTGCCTTGTTAGTCTGTAAGAAAAATTTACTGCTTTTCTCATTTACTCTTCCCTACTTTCTCCATCTCCATTCACATACTTGGTCACTCTCTGTGAACATCCTGCCTGGTCTCCTGCCCACCAGTGGAAAGATCCCTGTCTATCCCCAAATTTGTCCTTAGGCTCTCCTCCCAACCCATTTCTCCAGTGTCCTTTAGTCAACACCCTTGGTCTATCTGGACCCTGAATACAGGATGTAAAGAATGGAACTTTTATAAACTCAAGTGCAATATAATTAACAAAAATGAGATGGAGAGATATCATTGCAGTGAGAATGGGGTGCTGTATACTCATGAAAATATAAAGCCAAAATTTGATCCAGAGTTAATTTTTAACTCCCAAAATTTCTTTAAGAACATTAGTTCTGAAACAAGATTATTGGATCCAAGTGAGCATTTCCAGATACGGATCAGAAAAAAGATAGATGAGGCTGGAGACTGATTCTTTTTTCTGGTATTTTTGTTGTTTTAACTGTTACTGTCAGACATTAGTATAGTATACCCAATAAGTCTACACTGGTGGTGCAGTAACTTCCCATACGATTGCAATTTGGAATTCATGCAGTAAAATACTGCATGGAGGCAAACAAAAGAAGGCTACTGCATGGATCGACAGATCCACTGGTTGTCAGCATGGAGTAAACTAGCAAAATGGCTTCTAACTCATTATCATCTTAATCTATGACCCATCCACTGTGGCTCTTTGTGCTATGGATTCTAGAGTGTTCTCACACCAAGTGGGCTCCTCTTCTTTTCTGATTTCCTTCGAAGACCTTAGTTATATGTGGAAGTCATCTATTAAAATACTCATGTTTGGTGAGCTTTAGGCTTTACCATCTGTTTCCTACCCCATGTGGCCACCAGAATGGTGTCTCAAAGTCTCCAAGAATCAATAGAAATGTCCTTGGTGAAAACTGGTTTCGTGGATCATTTATCTTCTGTTATTTCTGCTTTCACATAAGTCTTGACCTATGCAGAGTCCTTCCTTTTGTGACAAACTTACCTGTGTGTTTTTCATTCCAGCATTTTAGGATTTTAGTTAGAGGAGTCTTCCAGAATTCTTATACTACCCCCTTGTCCCTGCTGCAAATGGAGTCTGGCCTCCCTTGATGCTTCAGTTACTGAGGAGGGATTATTTTGGACCAAACTCTATCTTAGAACATTTCAGTGAAGTGATAAATAGCTGGTTTTTCTGCTTAGAACACCTAGATTTTAATCATGGCTTCACAAGCTCTTGGCTCTTGAACTTGTAGAATTATTTATCGCTGAGCCTCAGTTTCCTCGTTTATGAAGTCAAAATAATGATATTACCTTCCTCATAGGATTATTGTAAAGGCTAGATATGTGTAATGGGAAATGGGAGTGGTAAAAGAAGCAGACTAAAAGACGATAGAGGGTGTTGTGTTTTATTTCTCAAATGGCAGAACTACCATCTTCCCTCTGGAAAGGAAGCAACAGACAAACGTCCTTAAGCATAAGGGGTCTTATTTTACTGCTTCATTTACCATATACCGGAATGGCTCTAGCTTTACTTAAAAAGAGACAGAAGTTAAAAAAAAAAAAAAAAGAGAGAGAGAGGAAAAAATCCAACACCTAACATTTACTAAACATTAGTCATATGTCAAATTCGAAATGCTTAATATTAAGTATTATTAAGTTGTCAAGACAATCCTCAGATGTATATTCTATTCTTTCCCCATTATAGAGGTGAGGAACCTGAGGCTCAAGTTAAGTGACTTGTCCAAAGTCACACAGTTAGAAATGAATAGAGATAATTCGACTTTTTAGCCTATACTCCTGATTAACATGCTGTTACTGCAGTGTTTATGTATGAAGTCAAGGGTCACAAATAATTTGTGTGAATATTCATATTTGAATATTCCTACTTCCTGATATTCATCCCTCCTCCACCAATAGTGTGGTTGACAGCATTTCACATTTCTATTGAAATATCCGTGTCTCTCTGAAGACTTTCCAAAGACTAGCAGAATTAAATATTCCCTGTTTTCTGCTCTCAGAGCATTGCACACAAGCTGATAAAACACACATCACCCTCTTTAGTTATTTCTCCCCTGCCCTCCATCCTGTGACTTCCTGAGTATGGAAGTGTTGCCTGATTTCCTAACACCCCTTTATGATCATCATTGTTTTTATTATTGTTGCCGATATTGCTATTACTTTAATTATCAGAGATGAGCACAATATCTGGTATATTGGAAGGTCTCGATATTTGTTTTTTAAATGGACAGTCTATTAAAATTATTTTTCGTACAATTAATAGTTTATTGAAAACCTGAGACCTTCTTACCTACTAATTTTTCATTACTGACTGTGTATTTTTAAAATTTATTTATTTACTTTTGGCTGTGTTGGGTCTTCGTTTCTGTGCATGGGCTTTCTGTACTTGCGGCGAGCGGGGGCCACTCTTCATCGCGGTGTGCGGGTCTCTCACTGTCACAGCCTCTCTTGTTGCGGAGCACAGGCTCCAGACGCTCAGGCTCAGTAGTTGTGGCTCACGGGCCCAGTTGCTCCGTAGCATGTGGGATCTTCCCAGACCAGGGCTCGAACCCGTGTCCCCTGCATCGGCAGGCAGATTCTCAACTACTGCGCCACCAGGGAAGCCCCTGACTGTGGATTTTTGAAATGTGTTTGCTTCTGGTCCATGCAGTTCTGCTTCCTCTTGGCAGCCTTTCAAGGTGCAGGAACCATGCCTCGGCTATTTGTGTTACACTGGTCCCCAGATCACCATAGGTTCCTAATGAATCTTCTTTCTAATCAGCTTTTGAAAATGGAGCTTCGTGCTTTTCTGCAGTCAGTTATGAAGATGGCTGTCTCTAGAGCCTTCTCTTTAGCTACAACCACCTTCCCAGAATTACTTTTCTTTCCTCAGCTCCATTTATGAGACTGCAGCTCTCCAGAACCATATGTTGCAGCTGAACTGTGCTTTCCCCTAGTAGCAGGATATCATTTTTTTAATACCATGTTATTTGTTGGTCCCTTGATTATTCAAGAAAACTAGGAATCTCACACATGTTAGCAATTGTAGCTCCAGGAGCTAAAGATTTATACTACAGGCAAGCATACGTTTATAAGCCAGTTTTCAGATCTCATATCTTAACTTCCTGGCGATATAGCAGAAGTATAACTAAGCCTGAAACTCGTGCATGCTCCAGAACTGACAGACATTTGTGTGTGTGTGTGTGTGTGTGTGTGTGTGTGTGTGTGTTGATCCAACTGAGTGCATAATGGGAGAGAATGATGCTTCTAAATTTAGTTGTGTCTTTAATATTGTTACCAGTGTTACATGTCTGTGATCATTTTTCCCCTGGCAAATGTAGTCTTCATTACAAAATCCAGTCATGCAATTTGCATGCTTTGGAGATAAGGCTGAGGCTCTGTCAGAGCACTTAACCACAGGTGTAAAAATGTTGTGATTAAAAAGAGACTGCACATTTAAGTAGGAGTAATTAGAAGTGAATTCTTAATTGCAAAATTACACAAGCATTTATGCTTTGCTTTGTGATCCTCAGCCTTTGAAAGGTGCTATATAAATGCAAATTGCTTGTCACATCATTCATGCCATGTATTCATGACATTGAAAAATGTGCATTTATACTGAACTAAGCTTAATAATAAAATACTAAATATAAAGTATGTATTAAATAGACCTACATTTCCATCAACCAAGAAAGTACATTTCTGTATTTTCCTTTTGAACATGTACCTGGGCTGATGAGTTACAAGTTCTGTCTTATTACATCTGATTAAGGGAATGAAGTATAAAAATAGAACTCTTCAGACTGATTAAACTACAAAACTGTAAACAGTTTTTTTTTAAATATTATTATTGTAGCTTAACAGCATTAAAATTTTCTGAATGTGAACTCACATGTTGGTTGTAGTACCTTTATTGCCTGTTGGTAATCTAAAGAAGGCCTTCTTTCAAGACTTATAGATATGGTAATTTATCAGTTATTGGAATATCCCATTGCTATAAATATTTCATCCTTCTTTATGACCTCTTGATATAATTCCCACATCAGGAGTTTGGGTTGTGAATTAAGAAATGTAATTTTTATGAATATCAAGGTTTAAAACCACTTGGGAGAGAGTGAGAATCTCATCCTCACAAGATGGATGCCAGAAAATGATAAACATCTGGTCCCCCTATACCCCATGTTTCATGTGTTTGTCAACAGAAAGAAATTATTTCAGGGAGGTGCTTCTCAGTCACCGATGTGTCATTATGTCATTTGGAGATCTCATTAAAGTATAGATTCTGATTCAGTAGATTTGATGTGGGGCCTGAGATTTTGCATTTCTATCGATAACAATCTTTCTTGTGATGCAGATGCTACTGGTCTACAGACCACATGTGGAATAGTGAGGATTAAGGCAGGGCTCTGCAAACTTTTTCTGTAAAGAACCAGAAGATAGATAGTTTAGCCTTTGCAGGCCATAGGCTCTCTGTCACAGCTAGTCAGTTCTGCTGCTGAAGCACAAAAGAGTCATGGTTAATACATAAATAAGTAAGCATGGTGGTCTTTTAGTGAAACTTCATTTACAGGACACGAGGCAAGAGGATTTGGCTCCGGGGCTGTAGTTTGCCCAGGCCTGTTTTAGGGAATTATGAGTGTTTTTTTTTTTTTTGTAATATATCTTTTTTTTTTTTTAAGATTTATTATTTATTTATTTAATTTATTTTTGGCTGCATCGGGTCTTAGTTGCGGCACGCAGGATCTTCGTTGAGGCATGTGGGATCTTTCGTTGTGGTGCACAGGCTCTTCATTGTGGTGTGCGGGCTTCTCTCTAGTTGTGGCACTAGAGAGGGCGCATAGGCTCTGTAGTTGTGGCAGGTGGGCTTAGTTGCCCTGCGGCATGTGGGATCTTAGTCCCCTGACCAGGGATCGAACCCACGTCCCCTGCATTGTAAGGCAGATTCTTTACCACTGGACCACCAAGGAAGTCCCACTATGAGTGTTCTAAGAAATTCATTTTTATTCCAAAATTGCCCCTCTTCAGAGTTAACACGGCAGAGGCTAACTTAAATTCTCGAATAGTCTTCAGTGACAATCTGTCCCTGAAAGTTACTAATAGAAATCTATATAGGCCCCATTTGCATTTATCCATCTTCCATTTTCTTCCCCTCCTGGTATCTTTATCTTCTTTCCTCATTCTCCCAGTTGAAGAGCTCCAAGGCAACATTCAGTTCCCCATAACCAAAATCCACGGATGCTCAAGTTCCTTATAACAGGGGTCCCCAACCCCTGGGCCACGGACTGGTAACAGTCCGTGGCCTGTTAGGAACTAGGCCACACAGCAGGAGGTGAGTGGCAGGTGAGCGAGAGAAGCTTCATCTGTATTTACAGCCACTCCCCATCGCTTGCATTACCGCCTGAGCTCTGCCTCCTGCCAGCACCATAACTAGACGAACTGATGAAATAGCAGAGGATATTGAGGCACAATTGTTAGAGAGGATTAATGAGTCACCGTGGTATGCAGTCCAGGTTGACAAGTCTACAGATGTTGACAACAAGGCAACAATGCTTGTTTTTGTGTGATATATTTTTCAGGAGGATGTGCATGAGGATATGTTATGTGCACTTTTGTTGCCAACCAACACCACAGCTGCAGGACTATTCAAGTCCTTGAATGATTACATATCAGGAAAACTGAACTGGTCATTTTCTGTCGGTATATGCACAGACAGAGTGGCTGCCATGACTGGACGGCTTTCTGGTTTCACTACTCGGGTCAAAGAGGTCGCTTCTGAACGTGAGTCTACACACTGTGTCATCCATAGAGAAATGCTGGCTAGCCGAAAAATGTCACCTGAACTTAACAACGTTTTGCAGGTTGTGATTAAAATTGTCAACCACATTAAAGTACATGCCCTCAACTCACGTCTGTTCGCGCAGCTCTGTGAGGAGATGGACACAAAGCACACACGTCTTCTCTTATACATAGAAGTGAGATGGCTTTCTAAAGGTAGATCACTGGCCAAAGTTTTTGAGTTACGTGAGCTGCTCCAGAGATTTCTTTTAGAGAAACAGTCACCACTGGCAGCACATTCCAGTGACACAGAATGCGTCACAAAACTTGCTTACTTGTGTGACATATTCAACCTGCTCAGCAAACTCCGTCTGTCATCACTTCGGGGGAGAATGGTAGCTGTGTTCAAGTTGGCACATAAAGTGGCTTCATTCAAAGCCAAACTGGAATTATGGGGGCAACAAGTGAACATTGGGACTTTTGTCATGTTTCAAGCATTAGCAGAGATTTTGAAAGAGACTGAGCCAGGGCCTACTTTCTCCCTGCTGGTGCATGTTCACCAATCTCAGCTTTCAAAAGAGTTTGAGCATTACTTCCCAACCACAAAAGACCCCCGAACTGGGAAGGAATGGATCCACAACCCATTTGTGAATAAGCCAGTTGAATCGACTTTATCCGTGCTAGAAGAGGATCAACTGCTTGAGATCGCAAATGACGGTGGCCTTAAAAGTTTGTTTGAGGGCTTCCCTGGTGGCGCAGTGGTTGAGAGTCCGCTTGCCGATGCTAGGGGACGTGGGTTCGTGCCCCGGTCCGGGAAGATCCCACATGCCGTGGGGCGGCTGGGCCCGTGAGCCATGGCTGCTGAGCCTGCGCGTCTGGAGCCTGTGCTCCGCAACTGGAGAGGCCACGACAGTGAGAGGCCCGCGTACAGAAAAAAAAAAAAAAAAAAAAAAAAAATTTGTTTGAGACAACTTCAAATCTCCATACGTTCTGGATGAAAGTCAAGGCGGAGTATCCTGAGATTGCCACAAAAGCACTGAAAAGCCTGCTTCCGTTTCCAACATCCTATCTTTGTGAAGCAGGGTTTTCTGCAGTGACAGCAACCAAAACGAGATCACGGAGTAAACTGGACATAAGCACCACACCTCGGGTGTCACTGTCTCCCATCACCCCCAGATGGGACCATCCAGTTGCAGGAAAACAAGCTCAGGGCTCCCACTGATTCTGCATTATGGTGAGTTGTTTAATTATTTCATTACATATTACAATGTGATAATAATAGAAATAAAGTGCACAATAAATGTAACGCACTTGAATCATCCCGAAGTCATCCCATCCCCGCCCCCGGTCCGTGGAAAAATTGTCTTCCATGAAACCGGTCCCTAGTGCCAAAAAGGTTGGGGACCGCTGCCTTATAAGTATAAAATGGCATAGTAGAGCCGACCCTCCAGTCCTCCAGTTCTGCACCCACGAATTCAACCAGCCTTGGATTGAATTTGGTCCGGAATTGGTTGAATCCAATACTAGGTTGGTTGAATCTGTGGATGTGGAAGCCGCATAGCTAGAGTTCCGGTTGTAAATATCAGATGTTATTTAATATACTCAGAATCCTCAAGAGTCTCCTCAAAGAGCAGAGCAGTAGACCAATAGAGTTTTATATTTATTGGATGATCTCTCCCTTGTTCTTTTTTCCACGTTCTTTTTTCTTTTTATTCTCAAATAAAGCCACACAAACAACCAGTGTTGTTTACCAAAGGTGAACTGTCCAATCAGATGATCTACATCCAATCCTTTTTTTAAATCTCAATCAAGATCAGAGTCCTTCTTCTAGACAAACCTTTTTATCTTTCCAATTATCTAGCCTCCCTCAGTTCTTCCAATGGCTATGTCATTTGACAACTCCAGAGCTGACATTTCATTACAGTGATCAGGTAGGCAGGTTTACTCTTCCTCAGAATGACCAGCCTCAGTACTAATGTCTAAAGTACCCTTTACCTTATTTTTACATTTCAGAGGAAATAAAATTAAGGAATGTGCCAAATTGTGTTAGAAATTTTTAGCATTAACTACTAGGACTGTTAATATCACAGTAAAATACTAGGCTATTGATAGGGCATATTCATTAATTTCACCAGTAAATAGTCAAGAACGTTGAAAAAATTTATATATAATTTATCTTTAAATACAAGCTATAACGATTAAACAGTTTTAGTAGAAATAATGGATTAGGAGTTCAATAAACTATAGCCTGAGGGCCAAATACCACTCACTTCTAGTTTGTGTGTGGCCCGCAAGCTAAGATTGTTTTTCTTTTTAAAAAGGTTGAAAAGAAAATCAAAATATGAATAATATTTTGTGCCACTTGAAAATTGCATGAAATTCAAATTTCAGTTTCCATAAATTAAGTTTTATTGGGCCACAGCGACACCTGTTGATTTGCATATTGTCTGTATTATCTATGGCTACGTTGGCACTACAGCGGCAGAATTGACGGCAGCAGAGGCTATGGCTCTCAATATTTACTGTCTGTCTATTTACAGAAAAAAGTTCGGCAACCCCTAAGTTAGGTGAAAACATGTCTTATGACTTATATCTATGTGCTTCACTAAAACTTGATTACTTTAACATCAATTAGTTAAAACAAAACTAAGAAGGTTGAGCACAATGCATGTGGTATTTGGAAGAATGGAAAAAATTGTTTAAAATATCTGGATCTTGTCTAGTTCACAATATAATAACAGATTTATAAAAATTAACACTGAACACATCCTTACTGTTTATGTCAGGCATATGCTAAGAACTTGTGGGTCTTATATTTTATATTACAGCTAGTCAACTGGCATTATCTCACAACCCACAATTACCATTTGAAATAGGCACCACTGTGATCCTTATTTTGGCAACGAGGAGGTGAGACTTAAGTTAAATGACTTGCCCCATGTCACCCAGCCAGCAAATGGCAAAGTCAGATTTGAACAGAGACAGTTTAACTCTTGAGATCAATATTTTAACCCTATAATATAGTTCATCAACATTTTACAAAGATAGTACAGTTGTCCCTTGGTGTCTGTGGGGGATTGGTTCCAGGACATACCCCCCTCCGCAACAATACAAAAACCTGAGGGTGCTCAAGTTCCTTATATAAAATGGCGTAGTACAGTTGACCCTTGAACAACTCAGAGGTTAGGAGTGCTGACCCTCCTCACATTTGAAAATCTGTGAATAAATTAGAGTTGGCCCTCTATATCAATTCTTCTGTGTCCAAGGATTCAACCTTGGATCGTGTAGTACTGTAGTATTTACAATTGAAAAAAATCTGCGTATAAATGGACCCGAGCAGTTCAAATCCTTGATGTTCAAGAGTCAGCTGTAGTTGCATATAACCTATTCACATCTTCCCATATACTTTAAATCATCTAATCATCTTTATATCTTCCACATACTTTAAATCATCTTTATACAATGTAAATGTTGTGTAAATAGTTGTAAACACAATGTAAGTACTATGTAAATAGATGCCAGTGTGCATCAAATTCAAGTTTTGCTCTTTGGAACTTTCTGGATTTTTTTAAAAAATATTTTTGATCTGTAGTTGGTTGAATCTGTGGCTGTAGGACCCACCAATATGGAGGGCCAACTGTACCAATTTTCTTATACACATACTGAGCAATTCAGTAACATGTATGTGGGAAGTATCCATTTGCTCACTACCTTGTGATCTTCTGGCCTGAATGTGGTCTTGTTCAATTCGAGAGGAAATGGAACTCTTGTAGATTATTATTAAAGTCACTGAGGTATACACTTCTTTTAAAATTGCTTCTCCTATTTCCCTTAGTGTTTGAGTGACTGTGAAGTAAAATGACAACAGGCAGGTTGAAGTTTAATCCAGGTAAGATGGAAGCTTTTGGAGAAGCTGAAGAGTATTTTCTTTACACTGAATTAAAGTCTTCACAGAGCAGAAGTGATTTAGATGGTGCCTCAGGAAAGAGAAACTTTGCATTACGCTTTGCATAGCGCACAAGTTGTGACCATTTTTTTTTTTTACCTGGTGGCCTCATTACAATTCTTAAAGGCTGATAACCTTTACTTAAATACCTTTTTTACAATGCCATGTTTATGCATGTATGCCTACGTAAACTCAGATGAGCGAGGGAGCACAGTCAGGGCTCTCAAAGCTGAAATTAGATGCATCACCAGCTTTTTCCTCCACCAAAAATCTAGCTAGCACAGAAAACAATAGGCCACGTGCATAAAGCAATTAGTGATATCAAGGCCTGGACAATCACCTAATTCTGTAGCAAGCTACTCTAGACTGGATTATTTATTTACCCTTGCCTTATTTTACTGTGCTAGTGGGATTTCTTAGGGCTTAAGGAGAGTTAATTCTGCTGGTAGGCATGATCTTTATGCAATTCCAGTGTTGGAATTATATGTATTGAGATAAATGTGGGATTCATTGTAGATTAAAAAGGTTCTTTCGTTTGGAGTTGAGGAAATAACAAGGAGAGTGTTTTGAATTCTCTGTTTGTTTGGTTTTTTTCCCCTCTTATTGCATCACACATTTCCACTGCTGACCTTCAGGCAGGCCTCTTTGTAGAGGTTTTTGCCCAAATGATTTGTGAGGGTCTTTTGAGTGGGTAATTGGACATTCAGTTGGAAGCTTTATTTTGACAGTGGGCTAATAGGTTAATTCTGTATTCAAAAACAGATGTGTTTGTTTGTTTGTTTTAAATAATGAGGTGTCAAGCCAATTCCCATTTTCCGGGCATTTTGCTTTCTTTTGATGGCAGGTAATTTGGTAAACAGATCACGTTACTTAACTGTATTCACTTCTTCATCCACAGCAGAAATCTTGTTTCTCCTCTAAAGAGAAACTTAAATATGATATTTATAATTCATGTGAAGGCTGTAGGAGCTAGCATCAAGTGCTTATGATTATATTCAGATGATAAGAAAATGTAATGAAAGTCTAGTAGAGCTTGCTTATTACCGTTGACCTCAAGTGCAACATCATTTAAATTGAAACAGCTCTGCCTTCTACTATGAAAAATTGTCCAAAGGGCAAAGAGTTGTCTCTAGGGCTATTCATTGATGTACATTAAACCTTCGTAGAGAATACATTTCCATTGATAGTATGAAAGGGAAAACCAGAGTGTTTTTTGGAAAACTACTTATTTCAGTAAATAATTTCCAAATGATTTCATTAGATGATTGAGGCTTTTCAAATATGAATATACAGAGAATTAGGACAGAAAGACAAATAGTGACATTTAGTAATGCCGCACCATGAAAACAGTCTTGGCTACCACTCTAAAAGCGAACAAATAATTATTAAAACCCCATCATCTTATTTTATTATTTTATTAGGGGCCATGGTCTATTAAGTTTCCTATATCCTGATAAAAATGTGAATTTTTCCTTAGCAGTACTGTGAATAATACAAATCTAATATCGTATTTCATTTTATTAACCAAAGGAAGACAGCAAACACACACACACCACATCAGACTGCTCTAAGGGAAAAAAAAAATCAGCAAACAAAACAAAACAACTGAACAAGTATATAAAAAAAGCAGAAAATATTAGGAGGGGAAAAAATCAACTAATTTCTCTGGACAATCACCTAAATCTGTAGCAAGCTACTTTATAGTGGGTTATTTATTTACCCTTGCCTTATTTTACTGTGCTAGTGAGATATTTAGAGAAAAGAAAACAGAAGCCTAAAAATATTTAAGAATATTATTTCTTAAATATTGATGAATATATGTATCAAATAATATCTGACTTCTTAGGCAAAAAGTATACACACATTTCTTAGAGAATGTTAGGAAATAGTTTTGAAAATATTGGTGGAATGGTAAAATAACAACTTCTTTAATTTTTTTCCATTTTTAAAAATATTAAAGTAAAATTTTTGTCACTGATTTGATAAATAATCATGAACATTTATCATTACGTTAATTTATCATAGTTTTGCTTTAATTATCTTTAAAATGAAATGTGGACAAAATAGTATTTACCCTGTTTACCTCATGGGATACTGACAGTGTCAAAGGAAAGATCTTATTAAATATATCGACTTTATTTCAATTTGTTTCCAAGCTACCCCAAAATATTTTAAATAAACTAAGTATTGTATTTTCTTTAAGAAAACACGCAGAACTTTATTTTTTAGTGGAAGGAGAAAGTAAGTAATGTTGACCAAATTCAGATCAATTCAGTTAAGCAGTTATTTCTGACTCTCTCTCAAAGAAAGTAATGCAGTGGCAAGAAAACATATTCACAATTATATGTGATTTAAGAAAAATGATTAAATTTTCCCAAGTGTTGAGACACTGCTCATCAGCTCCCGACCTGTTGTCCCCATATCCCTGTGTGCCACTGAGTTCTAGTATCATCCAACAAAACCAAATTTGCTCTCTGTCTTCCTTTAGTGTTTTGCCCCGATGCATTTTATTCCATTAGACCATTCTACTTAGATAATTCCTTATTTAATACTACCCAAGTTTTGATTTTCCTTCTTAGTCTGATCCTTGGTTTTTCTGATTAGATCATCAAGCTTCTCTCTCTCCCTCCTCTTTATTTTCTGAAGAACTAACCCATCCTTACCTAATAAGGCCATCTTCTCCGTCAGTAGCTCAAATGTGGAGCACGTATGAATGCCGCCAAATAGGCATCATAGATAAGCTCAGTTACTTCTTCCACTTGACAAAGCGGATCTTCCATTTTGAAATCCAGTGCACTGCAAATAACTGAGAAATAACATGATGAAAGGTAAAATGAGATAGCACAAGCACAATGTTTTGATCCACAAACAAAATCTGATTTTTGGTCTGTTGAAACCTTTACAGTCTCTTTTTTGTTTGTTTGTTTGTTTATTTTTTAACATCTTTATTGGAGTATAATTGCTTTACTAATGTTGTGTTAGTTTCTGCTGTATAACAAAGTGAATCAGCTATATGTGTACATATATCCCCATATCCCCTCCCTCTAAATTTTCGTATGGAACAACAACTAAAAATATGATTAGTCATTTTGGTTTAATAATTTGTTCTCATTTTCCTTAAAAGTAGATTTGACATTTATCCTCTCTAAACCACATCATTACTTCAGCATAGCAAATTCCTTCTTCCCTTCCTCCTTTTTTCCTTCCTTTCTTGATAGTTTCTGCATTCTCTCTCTCTCTCTGAAATAAAACTTCTCCTGAACAACAAGAATACAAATAGCCATGAAGATAACATACATCTAGAGACTACAAACAGAAATGATGTGAGAAAACCATCATCCCATTTTTAATAACTTAATAATTAGAGATGTCTTTGCATCAGTCTAAAATTGACTTCTTTCCTATCCCTGGAAATGACAATCATGTTGCCGGAAATAGATGGTGGACATATCTGGTA
This sequence comes from Stenella coeruleoalba, assembly GCF_951394435.1. NCBI lineage: Eukaryota > Metazoa > Chordata > Mammalia > Artiodactyla > Delphinidae > Stenella > Stenella coeruleoalba. Next base: position 91,277,946 of record NC_137150.1, read on the forward strand.
GATTATTTTTTCATGGTGGTCAAGCACAGGTTTTTCATGTAGAGCACTTTTCTGATACATTTTAATGTTTCTTACAGGCATATATATGTATCACAGGTGATAATTGTTAGAATTGTTTAAATGAAGGCCTTGCACCCTGCTTTATGGTCAAGATTTGTACATTTACTGCCGCCAGTGACCTACACTTCATTTTACAATAACAACAGTTGAAAACAGCCTCTGCCAAGTATTTGCTTTATTCATCATTCTTTGCTATTTTCCTTGTCCATTAGATTATAAGCTTTCTGCCAGTATAGCTCCTGTTGGTACTACTCAAAGATATATGTCCATAGAACTGCACTGTCCAATATGGTAACCACTAGCCACCTGTAGCTATGTAAATTTATATTTAAATTAATCAAAATTAAATTTAAAAAGTTTAGTTTCTCGGTCATGCTGACCACACACCAAGTCCTCAATAGCTGCATGTGGTTAGTGACTACCATATTGGATGGTGAGGATTTAGAACTAGTAGACTAGCTAACCTAGCCAGCGATATTTTAGAGCCTAGCACTGTTCATAGAGAAACAAAATAAATATTATCTGAATAAGCTTACTAATTAATCTTTAGGGAGCAGCAATTCCATTTAATTTCTCTTCATGATGGAGTGGTAGATTTGGGATGCTGATATAGGAATATGCACATTTAAAAATTTTTTTTACATCTTTATTGGAGTATAATTGCTTTACAAGGTTGTGTTAGTTTCTGCTGTATAACAAAGTGAATCAGCTATATGTATACATATATCCTCATATCCCCTCTCTCATGCCTCTCCCTCCCACCCTCCCTATCCCATCCCTCTAGGTGGTTCCAGAGCACCAAGTTGATCTCCCTGTGCTATGCAGCTGCTTCCTACTACCTATCTATTTTACATTTGGTAGAGTGTATATGTCAGTGCTACTTTCTCACTTCATACCACATACCCTTCCCCCAACCCTGTATCCTCAAGTCCATTCTCTACGTCTGCATCTTTATTCATGTCCTGCCCCTAGGTTCATCAGAACCATTTTTTTTTTTTTAGATTCCTTATCTATGTGTTACCATACTGTTTTTGTTTTTCTCTTTATAACTTACGACACTTTGTTTGACAGACTCTAGGTCCAACCACCTCACTACAAATAATTTCGTTTCTTTTTATGGCTGAGTAATATTCCATTGTATATATGTACCACATCTTCTTTATCCATTCATCTGTCAATGGACATTTAGGTTGCTTCCATGTCCTACAATGAACACTGTGGTACATGTCTCTTTTTGAATTATGATTTTCTCCAGGTATATGCCCAGGAGTGGGATTATTGGCTCATATGGTAGTTCTATTTTTAGTTTTTAAAGGAACCTTCATATAGTTCTCCATAGTGGTTGTATCAATTTACAAAGTGCCAGAGGGTTCCCTTTTCTCAACACCCTCTCCAGCATTTAATGTTTGTAGATTTTTTGATGATGGCCATTCTGACTGGTGTGAGGTGATACCTCATTGTAGTTTTGATTTGCATTTCTATAATGATTAATGATGTTGAGCATCCTTTCATGTGTTTGTTGGCAATCTGTCTATCTTCTTTAAAGAAATGTCTATTTAGGTCTTCTGCCCATTTTTGGATTGGGTTGTTTGTTTTTTTGTTATTGAGCTGCATGAGCTGCTTGTAAATTTTGGAGATTCATCCTTTGTCAGTTGCTTCGCTTGCGAATATTTTTTCCCATTCTGAACGTTGTCTTTTCATCTTGTTTATGGTTTCCTTTGCAGTGCAAAAGCTTTTAAGTTTCATTAGGTCCCATTGTTTATTTTTGATTTATTTCCGTTTCTCTAGGAGATGGGTCAAAAAGGATCTTGCTATGATTTATGTCATGTCTATGTTTTCTATTTATGTCATGCCTATGTTTTCCTCTAAGAGTTTGATAGTGTCTGGCCTTACATTTAGGTCTTTAATCCATTTTTAGTTTAGTTTTGTGTATGGTGTTAGGAAGTATTCTAAGTTCATTCTTTTACATGTAGCTGTCCACTTTTCCCAGCACCACTTCTTGAAGAGGCTGTCTTTTCTCCATTTTATATTTTTGCTTCCTTTGTGAAAGATAAGGTGACCATATGTGTGTGGGTTTATCTCTGGGCTTTCTATCCTGTTCCATTGATCTATATTTCTGTTTTTGTGCTAGTACCATACTGTCTTGATTCCTGTAGCATTGTAGTATAGTCTGAAGTCACAGAGCCTGATTCCTCCAGCTCTGTTTTTCTTTCAAAGATTTCTTTGGCTCTTTGGGGTCTTTTGTGTTTCCATACAAATTATAAAATTTTTTGTTCTAATTGTGTGAAAAATGCCATTGGTAGTTTGATAGAGATTGCACTGAATCTGTAGATTGCTTTGGGTAGTATAGTCATTATCACAAGGTTGATCATTCCAATCCAAGAACATGGTACATCTCTCCATCTGTTTGTATCATCTTTGATTTCTTTCATAGGTGCCTTATAGTTTTCTGCATACATGATTTTGTCTCCTTAGGTAGGTTTATTCCTAGGTATTTTATTCTTTTTGTTGCAGTGGTAAATGGGAGTGTTTCCTTAATTTCTCTTTCTGATTTTTCATCGTTAGTGTATAGGAATGCAAGAGATTTCTGTGCATTAAGTTTGTATCTTGCTACTTTACCAAATCCATCGATTAGCTCTAGTAGTTTTCTGGTAGCATCCTTAGGATTATTTATGTGTAATATCATGTCATCTGAAAGCAGTGATAGTATTAATTCTTCTCTTGTGATTTGGATTCCTTTTATTTCTTTTTCTTCTCTGACTGCCATGGCTAAATCTTCCAAAACTGTGTTGAATAATAGTGGTGAGACTGGGCAACCTTGTCTTGTTCCTGATCTTAGAGGATATGCTTTCAGATATTCACCATTGAAAAAGATGTTTGCTGTGGGTTTGTTGTATATGGCCTTTATTATGTTGAGGTAGGTTCACTCTATGCCCACTTTCTGGAGGGTTTTTATCATAAATGGGTGGTGAACTTTGTCGAAAGCTTTTTCTGCATCTGTTGAGATGATCATATGGTTTTTTCCTTCAGTTTGTTAATATGGTGTATCACAGTGATATATTTGCATATATTGAAGAATCCTTGCATCCCTGGGATAAACCCCACTTGATCATGGTGTATGATCCTTTTCATGTGCTGCTGGATTCTGTTTGCTAGTACTTTGTTGAGGAATTTTGCATCTATGTTCATCAGTGATATTAGCTTGTTGTTTTCTTTATTTCTGACATCTTTGTCTGGTTTTGGTATCAGGTTGATTGTGGCCTTGTAGAATGAGTTTGGGAGTGTTCTCCCTCTGCAATATTTTGGAAAAGTTTGAGAAGGTTAGGTGTTAGCTCTTCTCTAAATGTTTGACAGAAATCGGCTGTGAAGCCTGGGCTTTTGTTTGTTGGAAGATTTTTAAACACAGTTTCAATTTCAGTGCTTGTGATTGGTCTGTTCATATTTTCTATTTCTTCCTGGTTCAGTCTTGAAATGTTGTACTTTTCTGAGAATCTGTCCATTTCTTCCAGGTAGTCCATTTTATTGGCATATAGTTGCTTGTAGTGGTGTCTCATGATCCTTTGTATTTCTGCAGTGTCAGTTGTTACTTCTCCTTTTTCATTTCTAATTCTGTTGATTTGAGTCTTTTCCCATTTTTTTCTTGATGAGTCTGGCTAATGGTTTATCACTTTTTTTTACCTTCTCAAAGAACCAGCTTTTAGTTTTATTGAACTTTGCTATTGTTTCCTTCCTTTCTTTTTCATTTATTTCTGATCTGATCTTTATGATTTCTTTTCTTCTGCTAACTTTGGGTTTTCTTCTTTTTTTCCTTCTTTCTCTAACTGCTTTAGGTGTAAGGTTAGGTTGTTTATTTGAGATGTTTCTTGTTTCTTGAGGTAGGATTATATTGCTATAAACTTCCCTCTTAGAACTGCTTTTGCTGCATCCCATAGGTTTTGGATCATCGTGCTTTCATTGTCATTTTTTTCTAGCTATTTTTGGATTTCCTCTGATTTCTTCAGTGATATCTTGGTTATTTAGTAGTGTATTGTTTAGCCTCTATGTGTTTGTATTTTTTACTGTTTTTATCCTGTAATTGATATCTAGTCTCATTGCATTGTGGTTGGAAAAAATACTTGATATGATTTCAATTTTCTTAAATTTATTGAGGCTTGGTTTGTCACCCAAGATATGATCTATCCTGGAGAATGTTCCATGAGCACTTGAGAAGAAAGCGTGTTCTGTTGTTTTTGGATGGAATGTCCTATAAATATCCATTAAGTCCATCTTGTTTAATGTGTCATTTAAAGCTTGTGTTTCCTTATATATTTTCATTTTGGATGATCTGTCCATTGGTAAAAGTGTGATATTAAAGTCCCCTACTATTACTGTGTTACTGTCATTTCCACTTTTATGGCTGTTAAAATTTGCCTTATGTATTGAGGTGCTCCTATGTTGGGTGCATAAATATTTACAATTGTTATATCTTCTTCTTGGATTGATCCCTTGATCTTTATGTAGAGTCCTCTTTTGTCTCTTGTAATAGTCATCATTTTAAAGTCTATATTTTCTGATGAGTATTGCTACTCCAGCTTTCTTTTGATTACCACTTGCATGGAATATCTTTTTCCATCCCCTCACTTTCAGTCTGTATGTGTCCCTAGGTCTGAAGTTGGTCTCTTGTAGATAGCATATATATGGGTCTTATTTTTGTATCCATTCAGCAAGCCTGTGTCTTTTGGATGGGGCATTTAATCCATTTACATTTAAGGTAATTATCAATATGTATGTTCCTATTACCATTTTCTTAATTGTTTTGGGTTTGTTTCCGTAGGTGTTTTCCTTCTCTTGTGTTTCCTGCCTAGAGAAGTTCTTTTAGCATTTGTTGTAAAGCTTATTTGGTGGTGCTGAATTCTCTTAACTTTTGCTTGCCTATAAAGGTTTTTATTTGTCTGTTGAATCTAGATCATTGCTGGGTAGAATAATCTTGGTTGTAGGTTTTTCCCCTTCATCACTTTAAATATGTCCTGCCCCTCCCTTCTGGCTTGCAGAGTTTCTGCTGAAAGATCAACTGTCAACTTTATGGGGATTCCCTTGTGTGTTATTTGTTGCTTTTCCCTTGCTGCTTTTAATATTTTTTCTTTGTATTTAATTTCTGACAGTTTGATTAATATGTGTCTTGGCATGTTTCTCCTTGGATTTATCCTGTATGGGACTCTCTGCTCTTCCTTGATTTGATTGACTACTTCCTTTCCCATGTTAGGGAAGTTTTCAACTATAATCTCCTCAAATATTTTCTCAGTCCCTTTCTTCTTCTCTTCTTCTTCTGGGACCCTTATAATTCTAATGTTGATGCATTTCATGTTGTTCCAGAGGTCTCTGATACTGTCCTCAATTCTTTTCATTCTTTTTTCTTTATTCTGCTCTGTGGTAGTTATTTCCATTATTTTATCTTCCAGGTCACTTATCCGTTCTTCTGCCTCAGTTATTCTGCTATTGATTCCTTCTAGAGAATTTTTAATTTCATTTTTTGTGTTGTTCATCATTGTTTATTAGCTGTTTAGTTCTTCTAGGTCCTTCTTGTTTCTTGTATTTTCTCCATTCTATTTCTGAGATTTTGGATCATCTTTCCTATCATTACTCTGAATTCTTTGTCAGGTAGACTGTTTCCTCTTCATTTGTTTGGTCTGGTGGGTTTTTACCTCGCTTCTTCTGCTGCATATTTCTCTGTCTTCTCATTTTGTTTAACTTACTGTATTTGGGGTCTCCTTTTCACAGGCTGCATGTTCGTACTTCCTCTTATTTTTGGTGGCTGCCCCCACTGGGTGAGGTTGATTCAGTGGCTTGTGTTGGCTTCCTGGTGAGGGGGACTGGTGCCTATGTTCTGGTGGGTGGGGTTGGGTCTTGTCCCTCTGGTGGGCAGGGCTACGTCTGGTGGTGTGTTTTGGAGTGTCTGTGAACTTAGTTTGACTTTAGGCAGCCTGTCTGCTAATGGTGGGGTTGTGTTCCTGTCTTGCTAGTTGTTTGGCATGGGGCATCCAGCACTGTAGCTTGCTTGCCGTTGGGTGGAGCTGGGTCTTTGTGTTGAGATGGAGATCTCTGGGATAGCTCTCACTGATTAATATACGTGGGGCTGGGAGGGCTCTGGTGGTCCAATGTCCTGGATGCGGTTCTCCCATGTTGGAGGCTCAGGCCCGACACCCAGCTGGAGCACCAAGACCCTGCCAGGCACGTGGCATGGAAGAAAAGGAAGAAAAAAACCCAAAAACGAGCAGACAGAACCCCAAAACAAATGGTAAAAACAAAACTAAAGAGACAAAATCACACAAGGAAATATACACACACACACTCATAAAAGGAAAAAAACCAACAAAAAAACCTGAACAGACTGAACCCTAAGTCCAATGGTAAAGCAAACCTAAACAGACAAAATCACACCAAGAAACTTACATACACACACTCACAAAAAGAGAAAAAAAAAAAAATGGAAGAGAGTAGCCAAACCAATAAACAAACCCACCAATGAAAACAAACACTAAAACCTTAACTAAGATAAACATACAAGCAAAAACAAATCAGATGCAGAAAGCAAACCCCAAGTCTACAGTTGTTCCCAAAGTCCAGCGCCTCAGTTTTGGGAACATTCATTGTCTATTCAGGTATTCCGCAGATGCAGGGTTTATCAAGTTGATTGTGGGGATTTAATCTGCTGCTCCTGAGGCTGCTGGGAGAGATTTCCCTTTTTCTTCTTTGTTCCACAGCTCCTAGGTTTCATCTTTGGTTTTGGCCCTGCCTCTACGTGTAGGCCACCCTCAGGAGTCTGTTCCCCACCCAGACAGGAGGGGATTAAAGCAGCCACTGACTGATTAGGATTCTATTGCTCACTCAGGCCAGGGAGAGGGAGGGGTATGGTAGTCATAAGTGGAATGCAGGGTGTGCCTGCGGTGGCAGAGGCCAGCATGACATTGCAGGAACCTGAGGCACGCCGTGTGTTCTCCCCGGGAAGTTCGCCCTGGATCACGGGACCCTGGCAGTGGTGGGCTGCACAGGCTTCCAGGGGGGTGTGGGTAATGACCTGCGCTTGCATACAGTATTCTTGGTGGCAGCGTTAGCGGTCCTTGCCCACCTCTGGGGTCCGAAATGATAGCTGTGGCTCGCGCCCATTTCTGGAGCTTGCTTAAGCAGTGCTCTGCCATCTCTGGGCACACGGAGCAGGAAGCCCCTCTCCTTGCTCACCCTGAAACAATGGTCTCTTGCCTCTCTGGAAGGTCCAGACTTTTTCCCAGACTCCCTCCCTGCTACACACTAGCCCCCTTCAGGCTGTCTTCACACAGCCAATCCCAGTCCTCTCCCTGGGGTCTGACCTCCAAAGCCCGAGCCTCAGCTCCCAGCCCCGGCCACCCTGACCGCCCCGGCGGGTGAGGAGACAAACCTCTCGGGCTGGTGAGTGCTGGTCGGCACTGATCCTCTGTGCGGGAATCTCTCTGCTTTGCCCTCTGCACCCCTGTTGCTGTGCTCTCCTCTGTGGCTCTGAAGCTTCCCCCCACACCCCCACTTGTCCCCACCAGTGAGGGGACTTCCTACTGTGTGGAAACCTTTCCTCCTTCACAGCTCCCTCCCAGTGGTGTGGTCCCGTCCCTATTCTTTTGTCTCTGTTTTTTCTTTTTTCTTTTGCCCTACCCAGGTATGTGGGGAATTTCTTGCCTTTGGGAAGTCTGAGGTCTTCTGACAGCATTCAGTACATGTTGTGTAGGAGTTGTTCCGCATGTAGATGTATTTTTGATGTATTTGTGAGGAGGAAGGTGATCTCCACGTCTTACTCCTCTGCCATCTTGGAGGTCTCCCCAGTACGTGTACCTCTAAGGGTTTTGCTATTGTTTTTGTTTCTTTGTTTTTGTGGAAGAAGTCTTAATGCAATTCCTAGCTCATATAATCTACTTCCTAGACCAGAAAGGCAGTCAAGAATGATCACATTCTAAGAATTCAATCTTATCAATCCTTATGAACATTGATAGACATTAAGGAAATGGTGGTAGTAGTGGGGACCTGTCTTAGTCTATTTGGGCTGCTATAACAAAATACCACAGACTGAGTAGCTTATAAACAACAGAAATTTATTTCTCACAGTTTTGGAGGCTGGACATCTAAGATCAGGGTGCCTGCACAGTCAGGTAAAAGTCAGATTGCAGACTTCTCATTATATATATATCCTCACATGGCTGAAGGGGCTAAGGAGCTATGTTGTGCTTCTTTTATAAGGGCACTAGTCTCATTCATGGGGGCTCCACCCTCATGACCTAATCACATCTCAAAGGCCCTACCACCTAATGCCAAAACTTGGAGGTTCTGTTTCAACATATTAATTTCAGGGAGACATAAACATTCAGACCATTGCAAGACCTTTTAGAATTGTGATGAAAGATTTCAGCAGTGAGAATCTGAAGTTTCAATTGTATCATGATAACTTCGTCGACTCCATAAGATTGAGGGAAAAGCTTTGAATCAAATATGTGAGTTTAAGATGATAGCAAAGGGACTATAGAAAAATAATTGTTAAAGAAATTTGTTTTTTAATTAAATGTTCTTTCTTTAACTTTCTGTCATTCTAGATTTTTTTTCATTAAATTCCCCAAAGCTAGATCCAATTTAAGTCCTGTCACTCCATCTTTGGTTCACACTGCTAAGATACAGTACCACACTGTAGTACACAATATTGTGCACTGACCACAGACCCAGAAAGAATAGAATTTATTGTTTTCTCATCATTGATGAAATTTAGCCAGGCATTAATATCTATTCACTGTATAGAACTGTTTCCTTTTGGGGCTATAATATTAAAACACAGAGAAGAAAGTGATGAGATTCTTTCAACATGCTATTTGTAGATTTAACTGAAGTGAAAAGAACATCTTAAGGCACAGATTAGGGAGGACCATAATGAAAGCATGACAATTTGAAGAAAAAAATACTCATTAGCCTTTCTCCCAGTGTTCTTTTATCTAAGGAATTCGCTAATCTAGCAGAATAGTTAAAATAAGTGTAAATCAATAGAATGTGAGCTCTGAAGTTATTTAACCAAAATTCCTTTTGGGTAGAGAGGACATGGAACCACCAGAGATCTCCTAAGTGTCAGCAGCTAAAATTAAAAATCCTTGACACTATGCTAGAGAAAAGGGAGTTTTGAAATGCATTCTTATACCAGCAAATATTTATTGAGCATTTATAAATGTCAAGGTATTGAGAGGTTTTATTCAAACATGAGACAGACATAATTTCAAAGATCACATAGTTTAGATAATTGCGTTGATTTTCCCTGTCTCAGAGACATACTCTTTAGCATCTACTCTCATCAAAGATAATAGGATTGTATATGACTTAAAAGAGTGTCTGCCTCATTCTGTTTAATTGACATTTTATAAAGTAACACTCATCAGACTTTAACAGTAAAGCACAGTATTTAAATAGCAATTGCTCTAAACACTTAGCAAACATATGCCCTGGAAGAATTATATTCATTTATGTTTCCCTGGTGAAGGATTGGCCAACTAAAATATTTATTGACCCTTTACCCTGCAGCTCTGAAACACAAGATGGCTATTTAGAGACCAATTTTGGTGGGAGAATGTGAAGATGCTTTCATTCATCCACTCTTTCATTCAACAAATATTAGTTCAGTATCTACTATTTAAGAACTGAACTAGATGCTTGGGATTCAACAGTGTTTGTTTTGTTAAACAAACATTCCTGCTCTCCAGGAGCTTACCTTTTAGGCAAAATGGTTATAAAATTTAAAAAGTATATGTATTATATATAGGTTTTCTTGTGTGTTAGAAGATGATAACTGGCAAAGCATATGTAAGAGGAGCAAGATGAGGAGTATCAGTGGAGGGAACATATTTAAATAGGATGGTCAGGATTGGCATTATTCATGTCTTCTAGCAAATGCTTGCAGAACAAGAGGGCATCAACCATGTTGACATTTTGAAGAAGATTCTAAAAAGAAGGACCAGCCAGTAAATGCCTTACCTTAGGATGGTACCTAGTTTGTTTGAGAAGTAGCCAAGAGGCCAGAGGGGACTGGAGCAGAGTGACTGAGAGGGAGAGCAGCAAGAGAGAGATCAGAGAGGTAGCAGGTGCCAGTTCATATAAGATCATTGTGAGGACTTTGACCTTACTCAGAGTGTAATGCAAGGCCATTTCAGGGTCTTACGCAGAGGAGTGGCACGATCATGACTCATATTTCTACTTAACTTTTGTTGGACAAAATTACCTTTAGCTGATTATCCAAAGTAAATCTTATGTAGGTTACACCGTAAAACAGCTATGGAAAAGAGTTGGACCCGCATTCAAGTTACAGTCACATTGCTCATTCAATAGTAAATCGTTATCAAACACACTTTGTATGCCCTAGTCGTGACTTCCTGGTAGAAAAATTTTATGCCAGATTTAATGCTTTTTAAATATTTAATTCAAGCTTAGATATTCATATTTCTAATTAGGTATTATTTGTGCAAAGTTATTTAATAAGCATATCTCTAAAGAAGATAGGTAAGATCTAACAAAAATCAGGGAATGAACTCATTGTTATTCTTACTTTTTCATAAGAATCTGTTTTGGATGAAACTTTGCAAGAATTTACTGTGAGCAGATTTTTAATGCTTTCCTACTTTCCTATGTCTTCCTAACCCTTTCCTTTAATGCTTTCCTTACTCCAAAAGAAACTGAAGAAGAATAATCAGATAGAAAGATGCCTTTAGGAAACATAGGTAAGGACAAAGCTAATTTTTCCTTAAGAGACCTGTCTGCAAAGCTGGTTTGTATCATTTCTACTGAATACATATTGGGGGAAAATCATTCACACAAAACCAAACCATCACCAGCAGAGCAATCTGACAAAATGAGTCTATTCTGAGACATCTGCAAATTGTTTGCATCTAGAATTTTCTTTCAAACCAGTCTAGGATAACTGACTATCATTAGCATGACCACATGATTCAGGAAAAGGTAGAAGCAAATTTCTGCAAAGAAAATGTGGATAATACTAACACATTCTTACTCAAAAATTTTGTTCCTTAAATATGTTGCGTTTTCACAGCACTGTTTGATCTGATCTGATTTCCTTCACATTTTCTTTAGCACCCTTTCATTCCTCTTTATTTTCACTCTAGCTTCACAGTAGAGCAACTTATCACAAAAGACCAGTTTTAATTACTTGCCTGCAGGAGTCTAGCTTAAAGACTTACTGCCCACATTAAGTTCTGGCTCATTCATGGGTCAGCTTGGGGATCTGGGGAAATTCTTGAACCTGTCTTAACCTTATCTTCTCCCCTGGAAATAGGAATTACTATAACATCAGTCTCTAAGTACATTTAAGATGACACAATCCATGTTGGTCACCTAGCACAATGCCTATTACACAGGAAGTGCTGAGTAAATTTTAGCTATTAGTATTATCATCCATCCATGTTATTTCTTATATCTAGATTAACTTTTATAAAGCATTGCCACATCAGATAAAAGATTTTTAAGAATTTCTCTCTTCCCATAGGATAAAATGCTTTTTCCTTAGACTTGTATTAGAAGTCCCTATGTACTAGCATGTCCCTATGGTCTAGTATGACCTAGATTCCAGCTAGTTTTCAATGGATGTATCCTACAGTTTTGTTTTTTTTTTTCTTAAAGTCTATTCTGACCAGATAGATATGTACCTTCTTCCTAAACCAGTCCCCTACCATGTGCTTTAATATAAGTTCACACAATTATCAATGCCTAAAATGGATTTTTCATTTTCCACTGTAAGTCTGAATTCCTTTCACCATCAAGTGATGCTTCCAGTTAAATTTCTTCTATGAAGTAGTGACTACAGACATTTTCCTTAAAAATCTACAGTACCTTATTGCCTTTCTACTCATTTCTCATGTATCGTATGTTGTTGCTATTCGACTTCTTTGTTGTTTGTAGATCGTTGATCCCTAGATAGTTCAAAAGCTCCTAGAAATGAAGGACCATATTTCTCTGTATAAACTATAGATCCTGGCACAATGTTAGACTCAGAATCAAACCCAAATTTTGATCAATGTATTGTTCCTAATACAATGATCTACATAGTGTATACATTAAATTTAATGGTGGTGAAATGATGAGTGAATTTTTCTGAGACCAGTGCAGTAGGTGTCATAATAAAAACAAGGGCAGTAAATTGTTCAGGCATTTGATGATTGAAGTCCTAGATGTTTTATTAAAGAGTACTAATTTTTTTTTTATGGATACATTTTTAGGTACTATTGCTACAACTGTATTTAGAACCAGGCAGATACTGATAATCTAAGCTGACTGTGATCTCTAGAATAAATTCAATCATTATGAAGATTGATGAATGTGTGTGGGGGGTCAGGGGGGAGAGGGAGAGATCTAAACATTTCTTCTTTCATGATGTTCTGTGATAATAAATACATATAAAGCAACATACACTATATTTAATACTTGATTATTGGAAGAGCATTTTGAAATTACACCCACGTTCTCAAAAAAGTTACATAAGAAGGCCTCAAGGAATATCTTTTAGAACATGTATTTTAAGGACAAAATCTTGAAAAAAAAACTAGATTATTATGTATTTTCTCATTTTCAGAGAACTTGAACACAGCTGCGCTTCCTGTATATACCCGTGGTCCAAAGTTTTCCATTTCTCAAATTGCTTGCTAGAAACTGGAGATCTAATAAATTTGTTGACCCTGGTTATAAAAACTTTGCCTACTACACAGTGATCAGCCTAGTACTGTTTACTCTAGATCTTAAATTCTTCCAAATAAAAAGACATTTTAAATTTCTCTATCTAAATAGAATAATTAAGGATAAATTTTCAGGTATCTAAGTCTCCCTCCCTCCCAGTGAAAGATCAAATGAAAAAATAGAGTATGTCATTGAACCGTATGTTTGTTCTATACCAGCAGAAATGGTTAGGAGTTAGGAGGCATATATTCACTTTGTTCCGTAATAACTTACCATTTTCAGGGAATTGTGTGATTTTAATGGCTTTAAATGTGAAATCATTCAAATATTGGGCTAATTACTTTCTGCATTGATGACAAATATGTTATCTTATTTGGCATTAATAATTTTGTTTGCTTTTTTGATGCTGCATATTCAAGAAATAATGACATTCATTATTAATATGCCCTAACAATTTATTAACCTAATATAACTAAAATTATAGTTTTATTTTTATTTTAAATCTTACAAACTAGTGATTGCTATCGTCATTTTGTTGTGCTCTTCAAAATTTAATTCCAGTGTTGGCCATCAACTATTTTTCCCAAGGTATTTTCTCTAAGTTTTTATTTATTTATTTATTTATTTATTCATTTATTATCGAAGTATAGTTGATTTACAATATTGTGTTAGTTTCAGGTATACATATACAAATATATATATATATATGTATATATATATATACATATATATATGTTCTTTTTCAGATTTTTTTCCCTTATAGGTTATTAAAAAATATCGAGTGTAGTTTCCTGTGCTATACAGTAGGTCCTCGTTGATTATTTTATATGTAGTAGTGTGTAATTGTTAATCCCAAACTCCTAATTTATCCCCACTCCCCCACCCCCACCTTGTTTTCTTCTTTGGTAACCATAAGTTTGTTTTCTATGTTTGTGGGTCTATTTCTGTTTTGTATATAAATTCATTTGTATCATTTTTTTAAGATTCCACATATAAGTGGTATCATATGATATTTGTTTTTCTCTGTCTGGCTTACTTCACTTAGTATGATAATCTCTAGGTCAGTCCATGTTGCTGCAAATGCCATTATTTTATTTTATTTTTTTATGGCTGAGTACAATTCCATTGTATATATGTACCACATCTTCTTTATCCATTCATCTGCCGATGGACATTTAGGTTGCTTTCGTGTCTTGGCTATTGTAAACAGTGCTGCAGTGAACATTGGGGTGCATATATCTTTTTGAGTTATGTTTTTCTCCAGATATATGCCTGGGAATGGGATTGCAGGATCACATGGTAGCTCTATTTTCGGCTTTTTAAGGAACCTCCACACTATTCTTCACAGAGGCTGTACCAATCTACATTCCCAGCAACAGTAAAAGATGGTTCCTTTTTCTCAGCACCCTCTCCAGCATTTATTATTTGTGGTCTTTTTGATGATGGTCATTCTGACTGGTGTGAGATGATACCTCATTGTAGTTTTTATTTGCTTTTCTCTGATAATTAGTGATTTTGAGCATCTTTTCACGTGCCTCACATTTATATGTCTTCTTTGTAGAAATGTCTATTTAGATCTTCTGACCATTTTTTGATTGGGTTGTTTGCTTTTTTGATATTGAACTGCATGAGCTGTTTGTATATTTTGGAGATTACTCCCTTGTCAGTCACATAGGTTGCAAATATTTTCTCCCATTCTGTAGGTTGTCTTTTCATTTTGTTTATGGTTTCCTTTGCTGTGCAAAAGCTTTTAAGTTTAATCAAGTCCCATTTGTTTATTTTTGTTTTTATTTCCATTACTCTAGGAGACAGATCCGAAAAGATATTGCTGCAATTTATGTTGAAGAGTGTTCTGCCTATGTTATCCTCTAAGAGTTTTATAGTATCCGGTCTTACATTTAGGTCTTTAATCCATTTTGAGTTTATTTTTGTATATGGTGTTAGAGAATATTCTAATTTCATTCTTTTACATGTAGCTCTCCAGTTTTCTCAGCACCACGTATTGAAAAGACTGTCTTTTCTTCATTGTATAGTCTTGCCTCCTTTGTTGTAGATTAATTGACCATAGGTACATGGGTTTATTTCTGGGCTTTCTATCCTGTTCCACTGATCCATATTTTTGTTCCTGTGCCAGTACTGTACTGTTTTGATGACTGCAGCTTTTTTAGTATAGTGTGAAGTCAGGGAGACTGATTCCTCTAGCTCTGTTTTTCTTTCTCAAGATTGCTTTGGCTATTTGGGTTCTTTTGTGTTTACATACAAATTTGAAAATCTTTGTTCTAGTTCTGTAAAAATATTTATGTTTTGTTTTGAGTTGTTTTTACAAAATTATCATTTATCTTGTCCATTGTTGATTAACTTTACTCTTAAAAATGGATTATATCTGCACTGTATTAAAAATATGTCATAGTTAGCTGATATAATTTAATATTAACTAAATTATAGTATATATATATATTTACATACATGCTTAGACATAGAAATTTCCCTACTAAGAATTTATCCTACAGTTACATTCACAGATGTGTGCAATATATATAAATATGTAATTATATTATTTATCTAAAAGATAATATATATAAATGTATCCATAACAATCTATCAATTCGTAGAATATGTATAGAATGATCTGCCGAAAGTCATCAATAATGAATTTCTCCATTTTAATATGACTATCCAAACGACCTTTGAGGATAGGAATTAGGCAGCCAAGGCTTGGGAATGAAGTCTATTTTAATCTATAATTTCTCCTATATTATTAAATATTTTATTATGAGTATAAGTTTTTTATAATTAAACAAAATTGACCTAATTTAATTTATGCTTTTCACTATTTTTCTAGATATAAATGATTTTTGATACATATGAAATAAACTTCCTAACCTCAAGAAATAAAAAGACAGGAATTAAACTCCAAAATTTTTATCATTGTTTGTAAGAATAAAAGGTGAATGCATTAAGGATGTGTATTTGTTGTATTCACCAGTCAGAGAAAAGGTTATGGTTGGCACCTTTTGTCATTTTCTAAGAGGACTATAAAACTATGCAATTTCATAAATTTAGAATGGCGTTTTAAAGTATATCCTTCTGTGTAATTGTGTGGCTTTGTTGTCCTACTGTCAGTTTTGATTGACGCTTAATAATTAGGTATGGAGGTATAACGGATGGTGAGTTTTTTTTTTTTTTTTCAGTACGCGGGCCTCTCACTGCTGTGGCCTCTCCCGTTGCGGAGCGCAGGCTCCAGATGCGCAGGCTCAGTGGCCGTGGCTCACGCGCCTAGCCGCTCCGCGGCATGTGGGATCTTCCCAGACCGGGCACGAACCCGTGTCCCCTGCAGTGGCAGGCGGACTCTCAACCACTGCGCCACCAGGGAAGCCCTAGTTTTGTGTTTTTTTAACATAGCTTGGATACGGGTGGAAATTGTCAAACCTTTTCTCGTAATGCCTGAGTAGAACGTCAAGATCACAAACTATTTTTTTTTCAATTTCTCAGGGTAAAAGAAGAGGTCTCTTTGTTACAAAGGCAATTTATTAAAAAGTAAGAACACCAAATCCCTTTGAGTATAAATTGAAGGGCATGCCGACTGAAACATTGGTTTACTCTCCTAATAGCATTTAGAAGCAAAATTTCTCCATTTTATTAAGACTGTCCATATGAACCTATTCAACTTTCATAAATACCTTACTCATGCTGAATATATTATTTAACAGTGTTAAACAGTGTCCATATTATATAGAAAATCGGCATTTCTGTTTCTTCATGAATCTAAAAAGGAAGAAATCAGAATGCAACCTTGAATGTAAGTGTAGAAAACAACCAATTTCTTTTTAAAATATGTACTTGAGCACATTAAGCACACTAATGATCCCTAAAATTCTGAAGCATAAGCCAAAAATATATTTTTAGACAGCTCTATGATGTGATTATGTGGATAATTCTATTGATGGATTCCATTTTTTTAATCCAAAGAAAAACTAATGTTTTTTCCCATTTGGACTGCTGAAAAAATTTTTTATTGAAGAGACCATCTCTAAAAGTTCCCCTACCTTATTATTTTAAGATCTTTGTTAACTCGATTTTCTTCAGTTCTTTGGTAAAAGAACTTCAGTAAAATTACCTTTTTTTGCTCATTCTCAATACCTTGCCATTTTTTGTTGGCTTTCAAAAGCCATAGGAAATACCTTTGATTTGTGCTGTTGTGACAACCTCATATTTGTACATTTCAGGTTTCTTTATTATTTCATTAAGCAGATATGCCTTCATGTTACTATTTTCATCTGTTCTTGATATCTTCCCTACTATCTCCTAAAAGTCTGTCTACATAATCACTAGGAAAATAATTTTTAGCAATTGCTTAAGTGTTTAAGAATCAAATATGCCTAGTAGCATTTTGAAATCTTTTATGCCTAACATAAAACTGTGATGATTCCTTTTCTGTTACATTTAGATCAGACTTTAGACATATGTTTTTCTAATCATTCTACTTGGAAATTGAAAGAGATAAATTATATTTCATATAATATAAATTTATGTATTTCATATAATACAAGGTACATTGAATACATATTTCATATGAGAAAGCTAAGGTTGGATGAATTAGGGGAGAAGAGAGAAAAATGAATCATGTGTCTTTTGTTGGGTACTGGTTGGAAAACAGAATGGTATCTAAAGGTAGAAACAATGTGAAGTTCAATTAAGTGCTGCCAAAAAATGTTGATAGCTTTATTTTAAAAATTAATTTTTTCTTAACTCCCTTATATCAAAATGATTGTTGAGAGTTTTTCTTCTACCATATTCCAGATTTGAAAATTAGATTAGTAAACCTTAATTTGAGTTTGAATTGAAAAAAATCCCTTCAAGATACTGTGTCAGAAAACATTTTACTTCTTTTTTTCCACTATATTTTACTTCTGTAGGGAGCCAGAATAATAGAAAAATGACATATAGAATGGTGCAAAAGAAAGAATGCTAACCTGGTTGTTGAGAGTTTTGGATTCTGACGCAGTTATGCAGCTAGTTAGACCTGATTTCAAACATGTCACTATTCATATCTGTACCTTGGTTAAATCATGTATCAAAGACATGGCTAAATTGGATGAGAGTTAAGGCCCCTTCCAGCCCTAAGATGTTATGGTTCTATAATACCAAGTCTCATTGGGAGTCAATATGGTAAATTAGTAATTCTCATGTAGGTCTTATATAGATAGCATGACTTAATATCTGTGGATTGATTACTGATACTCTTTGTAGAGTTTCTTATTCATCAACAACTATTTAATGAGACTAAGCTGTAGTCTCTGAGCCGTGGGGAGCTGTTGAATGAAGCAGTGTGTTCATTTAATTCTGTTGTCATCTCAATTATAATGAAGGATAAAACTTACATGCCACTTTACAGTTAGAAGGATATATAATAAATCAGGTATAATAATTTTGATTTAACACAGATTACTAAATAATGTTATGTTCGTATACTAATCTGTACCTTACAAAAGCACTTTTACGTATTGAAATATTTCGGTCTTCACAATAACCCTTGAAGCATTCATAAAACACACACACACACACACACACACACACACACACACACACACACACACACACACAAAAGAAACATACAGAGCTTGCCCTACATTGTGTCATTAGAAGGCACCCTAACTGCATGCCCTAGGTCACATAAAAGACAGTAGAAATAGAATTTGAACCCAGGTCTTCTCACTTCCAGACCAGTGCTCTTTCCAAGATGTAATATTTTAGTTGCTTCTCTGAATACTGGGAAGGAGAAAAATGTCCCTAGTATTGATTTCTCTGGCTATCCCATGGAATTTTTTTAAGAATTGAGAGTATTTGCTTTTTTATAAAGTTAATTTTTTGCTATACAATTTAGTGATTTTATTTTATTTTATTTTGTTTTTTAAGTCGTAAATTATTTTAAATGACTTTGAAAATAACACACATATCAATCCTTTGTTGATACAATACGTACTGTAAGTATGGTTGTGTATAGTGTACACTAGAACATTGGAAAACATGATGTTAATTGAATTCAACTCCTATGGAGAGACTTAAAAATTGCACTGAACTTCTTTTCAGTTTACTAGTGAACTTTTTATGATATAATCTACCAAGTGGGGGTGTAGTAGACATTGTGACCCCTTCTTTAGGAATAAAGGGCTTCCCCCCAACCTGCCCTGCCAACTGCTGTTAGAGATGTAAACTGAAAGTCCTCAATTATTAGTTCCATTCAGATTGCCTCGGCTAAAAGAGCCTCCTCACCCAAGATCACATCCCCTTCCCTGGGCAGCCTGTATCCACCAACTGGTCGACACAGAGGTATAGCGTTCTGGCTATTTTGCCACAACTTAGAATAATTCTGAAGGGTTATCAAAGCTTCAGTGCTCCCTGTGAGGCCAGCTGAGATCTCTTCTGAGAGAGCATCACAGTTCAATTTTCCTTCCATCCAATCCTGTATCCTTTACTTTTCTGTAGATGTTGATTTTGAGAGCACTCCCCAATAAACTTCCTGCTTAGAAATTGCTATATAAAATCTGCTTCTGGAATAACCATTTACTCAGGAAAGGGAATACCCAACCATTTGGAGTGTTAGACACAGGGTCTGAGTTGACATTGATACCAAGGCACCTTCATACCCCCCATCTCTGAAGAGACTTGAATTATCTGGACATCATCATAATTATCTCACTAGTACAGTATATGGATGACATCATGTGAATCAGATTGGAAAAGCAAGAAGTAACAAGTATGTTAGGGGTGTTTGCAAGACACAAGCATTACAGAGATGGGAAGATTCAGGGGCTTGTCATATTAGTGCTCAGGGATTCAATGGTCAGGGACAAGTCAGTATACATCCCCTAAAGTAAAGGACACATGATTACCTCTGATATCTCTCGCCATGAAGAAGGAAACACAACAAACACTGCGTAGACCTCTTAAGGTTTTGGAATCAGCATATTCTACACCTGGAAAAACTGCTCTGTCCATATAAAGTGTGACATGAAAAGCTGCCAGCTTTGACCGGATAACAGAAAAACAAAGGTTTCTGTAGCAGGTCCAGGCTGTAGGACAAGCAGCTCTGCTTCTTGAGCCTTATACTGTATCGGAGAGGTCTGTAATGGAAGAAAATGTCTGGTGGAGTATTGGGTAAGTTTCAGTGGGACAAACACAATACAGTTTATTCTGGAGCAAGGCTCTGCTGAGAATTTTATGCCTTTTGGAAAATATCTTTTTTTCTGCCACTGGGCACTGGTAGAGATGGAATGTCTCACCATGGGGTCATCATATGACCATGTGGTCAGAGCTTCCTTCATGAGTAGATCTGTGATTAAAATTAGTAGCCCTATAAGGATTTCATTGTAATATAGAAGCAGTGCATCTGAGATCTGGTATAAGCAATGCCCAAAGACTCAAGTTAAGCTTGTATCTTAAGCAGATGGCTGAGCCCACCCCCCTTATCATCACTACAACCATAGCATTCACTCTACCATCACTACCCCACCTCCCCTCACCCCCCACCAGATCATTCACTTTTGCACCAGAACCTCTCACTCTACTTACATTTATAGATAAATGGGGATTTGGAGGAGGAAACGAATCAGAGCTTGGTTCATAAATATGTTAGTTTAGTACGTTGGTTCAGCAAAAAAACATTCTATCCTTGGGGAGTAGACAAAAAATGTGAATTTTTTTTCATTGCAAGCTGATTCCACCAGAGAACACCCATCATGGAAGAGGCACTAAACAACCAAGTAGACAAAATGAATAATCCAATTGATGTCAGCCAGACTCTGTCATGGTCTGCTCCAGTGCTTACAGAATGGGCACGTGAATGTAGCAGACATGATGGCAGGGATGGAGGCTATGCATGGACTCAAGACCATGGGCTCACACCCACCAAGGCTGGTCTAGCTATCCCCCTACTGAACTGTCAACCTCTCAGCAATAGAAACAAACACTGAGTCTAATACAGCACCATCCCTCAAGAAAACCAAGAAGACACTTGGTGGCAAGTTGACTATACTGGACCCCATTACTCTTCAGTGGCAATGATTCATTTTAAGAAGAATAGGTATATTTTCTGAGCATGAGTTTCCCTTTCCTGACTGCAGGATGTCAAACAGCACCACTATCCAAGGGCTTAAAGAAAGATCCACCAGATCAGGATCTCACTTAATATCATGTCAGATTGAGACACTGAGACACTCATTTTACAGCAAAAGAGGAGTGGGAGTGAACACATGACCATGAGATCAACAGGCCACATTGCACTGCCCAGAAGCTGTCAGCCCAATAGAACAAAAAATGGAATTGTGAAGGCAAAGGTGCCAGCGTGAAGATGATTCCTTGCAAGGATAGGGCACTGTCCTCCAGGATGCAATATATGTGTGCGATCAAGAGTTGGCAAACTTTTCTGTAAAGAGACAGATAATAAATACTTCAGGTTTTGCAAGCCATGTGGTCTCTGATGCAACCACTTAACTCTGTCACTCTAGTGTGAAAGCAGCCTTAAATAATATGTAAATGAGAGTGTATGGCTGAGATCCAATAAAATTTTACTTACATAAATAGGCAAACAGGATGGATTTGGCCTGAGAGCCGTAGTTCACCAACCTCTATACTGAATCTATGGCCTTTATATGTATATGAATTCAAGAATCAAGGGGTTAAAGGACACGTGACCCCATTTACTATCATTCCTAGTAATCTTCTTGAGAAATTTGTGCTTTCTGTCTGCACAACTCAGTCCTTCTCCTGGGAAATATCTTCTGTGTTGAATGGCTAGGAACCATCATGGCTGAAGACTCTGGGGCCTTTTCCACAGGTCTGAGTGTCTTCCAATTATCATTTGAGGAGACTCAGGGGCCCTCTTCTGCAAGAAACCTATCTCTAGATCATGCTTCTGGAACCTCCATATATGTCCATAAGGTATTGGATATTATGCAATTAAGTAAGACTTTATGAAGGTGGTTACATTCACCCATTTAAAATTTTTTCTCACATCAATATTCTACTTAATAGTTTGTATGAATGAGACCTACTTGGAAACATATGCTGCTTTTGAGTGTCATGCTTGTTTAAGACATTGCATCGAATCTTCTTAGACTGACTTTCTTGAGGCTGTGTTTTAGAAAACGGGAATGATAATACTGAATGAAAATGGATGAAAAACAAGCTTATGAAGAATATACTCACGATCTAATACATTAGGCTGTAAATTACAAAGTGGTAAACAATCCTTGTGGATACATATCAGGCTTGAGCCACCTAACTCTTAAAGTGTATTTTCTGGCAGGAAACCGTAGGGTCGGTCAATGTATTGGGGAGATAATCTAAGCATAATGTAACTCAGTGTTCATGCAGAGCTCTTTGCAGGTACCTGAGTGCAGGGGAAAGCTTTGAAACAGATTGGTATCACTGCCTCCTCAGAAGAGCATTTCTTTTGAAGAACTGGTGCACTGTTTGCCCCAAGATATTTAACACCCCTCTCAGGCTCAATACTTGAGGTTTATTGTCTGCATTTAAAATCTGGTTAAATCACTGGAGCTATGGTTGCTAGGACGCCAGCGTTATTTGGAGGCTACTTTACCACCTCCCTTCTAGTCACGCCCTTAATTAGAAGAGCCATCAGGCTGCAAAGTTTTGACTCAATGTATATTTCCCTTTGAAAGGTCATTGAAAATAAAGACCACATTTCCAGCATTTCCACTTCTCTATATTCAAAAACTGTTTTTGTAATACATTCCTTTGTGGACTTGATTAAATTATCCTTATTAAATAGATTCCTATGTCTCCCATTGTATTAATACTTAGCATTTAAAAAATTCTCCTGATGTGGATTTCCATTGTGAAAAAAGCAGTGTTCATTTATAAGAACAACTAAAGGGTTAACACTTACAGTTGGCAGTTTAAATACCAGAGACCTTTAAAGGACAGCTAATTAGTTAAATAAATCACAGTAATGTGCTTTTACTGCTTTCTTCACATTGACGGCATTTTGGGTGCATTGGATAAATATTCACCATTTCCAGTCTGATGTTTAGGATTGTGTCTTTGTTGCCATTTCCTCTTTTTACCTCCCCTATAAAATAATGTTATTTTCTCAAGTTGTTGGGCTGTGACTCTACCAATTTCCTGAATGAAATGGTGGGAGCATGATCTTCCAATTCAATATTCTTAAAAGGTTGGACAGAGCTTACTAGCCTAAGAAAATAATATCAGCAAATTATGCATGCTGTCATCTATACCAGTCATGCAGATTACAGAATCTCAGATTAGCATTTACCCAAAGCATAGAAAAGAGAGATTATAAAGACATTTAATACACTTTACATCTGCTTATTATAAACTTGCTGAATTTTCAAGAAAAGATATGGGAGAATGTGTTCTGAGGCCACATCTTTACACGGCAAGTGACAGCAGAGCTAGGCAGTCTGCTAGTGTTTCAGGGGATCAGAGAATAGTTCATTTATTCAATAAGTATTTGTTGGCACCTAACAGCAGCTTTGCTAATGGCCAAGGGTAAAATGAAAAAGCAATTATGCTTCCTTTGCTAAAGGAACTTTTATTCCAGTTAAAGGAGAAAAAAGACATGTGCACAAGAAGCATAAAAAAAACCCAGGAATATATTTACTGAGGGAAAGGACTGATTATTTGCACCCCCAAGCTAAAGAGGATGGCTTGCGAATGCCTTGTTTATCCTGGACTGCCATGTATACAATCACAGCCTAATATAATCCCTTGGGTACGCAAAGAATGAAAACTATCTTAACAAGCATTTATTTCCCTCAAATATTCACCTTAAGAGATTATATGACTCTTTCTTTGATATCAACGTTGCTCAAAATATTTCTGAACACATCTTTGCAAATGACCCTTTTTTTTTCTTTTTTTTTCTTTTTGCGGTACGCGGGCCTCTCACTGTTGTGGCCTCTTCCGTTGCAGAGCACAGGCTCCGGATGCACAGGCTCCGGATGCGCAGGCTCAGCGGCCATGGCTCACGGGCCTAGCCGCTCCGCGGCATGTGGGATATTCCCGGACCGGGTCACGAACCCGTGTCCCCTGCATCGGCAGGCAGACTCTCAACCACTGCGCCACCAGGGAAGCCCTGCAAATAACCTTTGAAGTCTGTCACTTTTTGCAGACCCTTATAGTCTATTTATAGAATTTGAAATTGGACTTGGGTGTTGGAAATGAATGAATATCATTTAAAGATGAGTCTGGTATATATTATTGGTCATCCTTGAGTATGGTTTTATTATAAAACTAATATATGATTTAAAGTAATGAGACGCCAAAGAATTTTCTTCTATTTCATGGAAAGCAATCCCTCCTACCGAAAAGAATTAAAAAATTTTGCCAGTTGGCAACATGGTTTTAATAAATACATGACCTCCAAAGAGTCAACACTTTTATGCATGTATCAACTGTGCTTTTCCTGACCAACTATATTTAACCTCCTTATAGACTCTGAATTAAAAATGATAGTATTTCTCATTTTGTTTTGTCTATTAGGAAGCTCACAGCAAAATCAATGACTTATATTTAAAGAAATTTTGGTATGCATTTTTTGGGTAACCTTACCTTGAATCTCATTTTCTGTTTATCTTATTTTTCCTTTTTTCTTGTTCTTGTTATCTATTTCTGTGCCATTGCAGTGTATATGTTTTATAAATTATTTCAAATCTCTTCGAAAAAAATTGAGTATAAATATTTATATTCTTCTTCAATGCTTTTTCTTTATAGATATATCTCATAATTTATTGATAGTTATACATTTTTCTTTTAAGCAAATAATTTAGGGAAGTGAGAATATGTAATTAGGAGATTATTCAGTAAAAAATCAGTAGAAAGTTCAATGAGGTTATGCATTTAATTAAGTCTAGCTTAAATAGTAAATAACTCTTTTGGAATTTATAACAGATTTATTAAAAAGTTAGCATAACATTAAGTAATAACAGCACATTGATTTGCTAGATTGTAGAGATTAACAGTGAACAAGCTAGATACATTTCTAATTTCCAGGACATGAATATGTTCTGGAAGTCATAAACAATACTTCATTTACTTTATGAGTAAAGACATGATTTAAAAGGATCCGTTTTCAAAATAAGAGGGAAAAAATACCTCTATGTACACTTTGTTTCATACACATATATGTTTAATTAGGAATGCAAGGTTTCGTTAACCAATTTGGGCAGAAAGGGATAGGGCTTAGTCTCTTTAAACTTTTATGAATTATTGGAATTTACACTTGAATCAGTGAAGTGAGGTGGTGTCCACGGCAGTGTGTGATGATGATGCAGTATTTACAGATGATGTCTTTCCATAAGTTGCTTTGGGATTTGGAAAGTAGATCCAAATTCAAATCAATATTCAAGATCTGTTTTCATCTCATTTAAGAAGATAGTGTCATACGTTGGTAGTATTAAACATTTGAATCCTCATATGTTAAGTTTTGTGTAAAACACTTTCATCAACTGACAGACCTACCCTAGGACCTTAGGTATTAAGATAGCTGATTACACATGGCAGCATGAGGATACATACTCTCTTACTTTCTGTATTCTCCATAATGGTTAAGAGCATGGACTTTAAAGTCAGATAGATCTGGATTCATTATTTAACAGGTTATATAGTTTCTTTGTTACTCAATTTCTTTACTGTAAAATGGGAATAATTATACTTAGGTTTGTTTTAAAAATTATACATATATAAATTGCTTAGCATAGTAGGTCATCAGTAAATAATATTAACTAATAGTAATAGGAGTTTTAGTACTAGAAGTAGTAATAAAAGTAGCAGTGATAATAGTAGAGTAATTATTCAAGAAACATATGAGGAATATAGATTACATATGAAAATGCCAATATTAAATAATATTGGGTTGGTCAAAAAGTTCATTCAGGGTTTTCCTTAACATCTTATGCAAAACCTGAATGAACTTTTTGGCCAACCAATATTTCTCATATGCAAATGCTATCAGTCTTGTGGTTCTATGAAACATAGTTAATAGTTTGCCTTATACGGTCAGAGTACGAAACACATGTGCACAGGGAAGTGAAATGGCAACAGAAATGAGGTCTTAAAACCCCTCATCTCTAAATGTTTTTAATAAGTATGTGGCAGAGGAGACTGTGTAATTGGCAAAATGAGGTGGAAGACGGATATGCATGACAAAGAGCTATTTGCAGTGATAAAGTAACAGATCTTTTGTGTGTATACGAGTATATGTGTGTGCACATGTGTACGTGTGTCTGCTCTGTAATCCTCAGTTGATGATTTATCCCTGAGATTGTTCATGTTCCTAAGAATACAGTGCAGGAATGAAGGATGCCTAAATTGACATATACAAAAAACAAAATCCAACTAAAGTAATTGCCTTTAAGGTGGAAAATTGTTTAATGGCCATGTCATATTTCACGCAGCTAGGGCAGTTGGTGTCTTGAGGGGAAGTGATGCTGAAGGTGTGCAAAAGGAGCAAATAAGCAAAATCATACTGGCACAGTGTGGGAGGGGATGCGGGGGTAGGAGTCATCAAGATTGCAAGTGTTTGCCCAGAATACTACCTTTTATGATCTCCATGTACTGCTTTCATAGGTTCTTTTTTTTTTTTTTTTTTTTTGCGGTACGCGGGTCTCTCACTGCTGTGGCCTCTCCCGTTGCGGAGCACAGGCCCCCGACGCGCAGGCTCAGCGGCCATGGCTCACGGGCCCAGCCGCTCCCGGGAAGCGGCATGCGGGATCTTCCCGAACCGGGGCACGAACCCGTGTCCCCTGCTTCGGCAGGCAGACTCTCAACCACTGCGCCACTAGGGAAGCCCACTTTCATAGGTTCTTTGTCCTCTGTTTCTGCAGTGAGTTTTGAAAGATCTAGACAGGATAAAGCCTTGGAGATTCTTAAGAAAGAAGCTTTCATAAAAAGTAGCCTCTGGAGTTGAACCCAGCAGTCCTGCTACACATTCCATCTTGCTGTTAAGAATACCTTCTTTCATTGAAACTGGTAATAAGCTTGGCTGGCAAATATGGGGGTAGGTCTTCTGAGCAGATTTTAAGAAAGGACTGTGACATTTCTCCCAATGTCTCCGCTTGCATTAGGAGAGAAATTGGATAGAGTCGCTTTTCCTTTATCCCCTCCCCTCACCAGTGAAAAAGCTTTGATAGTATGGAACCCTATCTGATTCCTCTATCTCCATGGCTGTGACTGTCCTTACCCTCCCAGCCCCACTTATTCAGCTACTATAAATATATCCGTGTTTATCAAGGCTTCCTGATTTTATAGGAAACCTCTAAGCTATGCATTTTTTTGTATGGGATAGTGGCAGCTTGCTCTCATTACTTGTTGGGATAATTTGCTGACATCTCTCCAATTGTAGTGCTAGGAATCAAGATAGGAAGCCAATGGCCTCCCCATTTCATGAGGTATCTGTCTTGATACAATCTGTTTTAAACTGTTCGTTGGACTCAACTTTATGGTCATTGACCCCTAGAGTCCTGGTGCCTACGTAAGTGCATTGACCTAAGATAAGCCCAGAGACTCCAGTTCACTTTTATTTCTGCTGATCAAACCTCCTGACCTCAACCC
The DNA here is from genome assembly GCF_951394435.1 of Stenella coeruleoalba. Classification (NCBI taxonomy): domain Eukaryota; kingdom Metazoa; phylum Chordata; class Mammalia; order Artiodactyla; family Delphinidae; genus Stenella; species Stenella coeruleoalba. The sequence goes on from NC_137150.1 coordinate 91,305,312, forward strand.
AGGATGTGCATGTCTCCCAGTGCTTGATTTTCTCTCTAAATGGCCATGGATCTGACATACAGATCTACACTCTATTGAAAGTTCATATGTTTACTTAAAAAATACTAGAGTGTTGCTGCTAGTTTCTTATATACAGAATAAGTTCAGAATCCCTAGTAGGTGCTCAACACAAATTTATGAAATAAATTATTGATGGACTTTTAAGTTAGTGTCCCGGTGTTGCATGCTTTAGTGATATTCCTGGTAAATGATGGGTATCTGTTGACAACAGTTTAGGGGTACAGCCCAAGGCCGAGGAACTGACATACAAAAACTGAATCCATGACCTTGCCCTCATGACTACAAAATCTCAGTTAACAAGATAAGATCCTGGCAAAAAAATGTATTTTTTGCTGGTACCAGTGTCAAACTCACCCAAAGTGTTCTCATCCCTGAGACCCCCTTGAGATTTCTTCAACATGACCTCCTTAGGTTCCCAAACTCTAGTTTTCGTAAACTCCCTGCCATGGAGTTAAATGTTCACAGAAACTGGTATAATCACAGAACGTCAAAGTGTTCTATTTTGTAGCTGAATTTCAAAGTGAGCTGGATAATCCTATGACAAGCAGTAAAAGTAGTAGTTATGAGAGCTAAATTAAAAAAGCTAATCAGATCTCATGTTTCAGGATATAAACTTGTCACCATGAGCATTAACAAGATTTTTCCCCCTTAGATGTTATAGAGGATTTTCACGTTTTAGTCATCTGAGCCATATGTTTGTTCCTGGGAAAATTTAATTCAGCTGCATTTATTAGGTGCCTACTGTGCATTAAGCACCATCCTAGGCAAGATTTCGTAAGATTGAGAGGCTTGAAAAATAGAATTAGGCATAATCTCGTTGCAGAGGGAGAGGTATGCAGCCAGAGCCTACATCAATGACTCCAAGAGTCATAGAATTTCTAGGAATTCTCATTCCAAAAAGGACCTAAAATGCTTTTGGGGCAACTGGAAATGGAGTATTATGATCAGAAGTTAGTTCTTTTCAATTAAAATCTTTATCAAACACCTTTCAAGAGGAAGGGTGTCCACCCAACCCTGGAGAGGGTTCCATGTGACAACCCTAAATGTCAGAGAATATTTAAGGGACCAGATGTGAGAGTAGAAGAATGTTAGGAAAAGCCTAGTTTACCATAACCTGGTCTGAATTTCTTATCTAAGGGAGCTTTAAATCTAAAAAAACAAATATCTCTTTAGGAGATTTTTAAAAATGCATAATTTCTTAGAGGTGAGTCCATCTCTGTGAAAACTTTGTCATGTTTGGAAGAAAGTTTTCTTCTATGGCAGAAAGAGCCATGATTCTACATGGGAATTCATCAGGAATACCAGAGAGTGGAGAAGAAAGGTAATGGCCAGGAAGCTCAGATCGTTAGGGAGGAGAGGAGAAATAAAGCACAGGCAAGGTCAAATTCTAGGTGCTAAAGGGGTACCTGATAGTGAGAAATACCACTGGGAACATCCAGTATCACGTTACCCTTGCTACTTGGAGGGAGACAGGAAATTATGGGCAACTGTATTTTCACTGTGGCAATAAAGCAGCTAAGGAGGAAGAAAGCTTTCTAGACTGGAGTGTGGACTAGGAATTCTAAAGCAGTGGGGCAGGGGCTTCCAAGTTGCTAGTATAGCCTAAACTTCAGCTACAAACAAAGATCTACTATAGAAAGCAGAATAAAATAGGTGCTATATGATAGAGGAACAATGAATGAGCTGCAGAATTTTTTTAAAAGCAGCTAATTCTGAATGGAAGGGCAAGGGAAACTTCCCAGAAAACAATATTTTAACAGATATTTCAAGGATAAGTAGGATTTCATGGGATGTTAAGAAGGCATTACAGTGTGGGGCATTCCAGTATAAGCAGATAGCACAAACAACAACAACAAAAAGTTTAACTGTTTCTGTTTTTCAGCAAAGGACTAATACTCTTTGCTGGACTAATACTCTTTTGCCCTTTGTTGGAGAAGATGAGACTGGAAGCAATCTCAAGTTTGTAATTTCTTTAGTAGACAATAGGGAATCTATAAACAGAGGATGGCCATGATCTGAAGTATTTTTAAGGATATAAATCTGTAATCATTGTGAAGCTTGGCACTGAGAGTCAAGAGACAAGAAACAGATCATTCCCCTTGCCTGGAAAAGTGTTCCTTCTTTTATTTTGCTTAATTAGAGAAGGGGCTCACCACTGGGTTTTGGCTTAGACATTCACCTGTTCCGGGAGCCTTCATGATCCTCAGCTCTGGATTAGTACTAAATTTAACTATTGATTTATTTGTCATTATCTACCTTAGACTATCAACACCATTAAAACAGGTATCTTGTCTGCCTTATTCCCCACTCACAATTTTCTTTTTTGTGCCTGGCCTCAGTGGATACTTAATCCATATTTATTGAATAAGTAAATGAAAAATGTGTGAATACATTGAACAAGTCAGTTGGGGGAGAAGGACATCAGAAGAATAGTGATGATGGAAATGAAAAACATGGGAAATATACTGTAAAATTCTATCCAAAGGATTTGGAGACATGTGAGATGTGGAAAGACAGATTTAAACATGTCTCCAGTGTATCTGTCCTGATTGGGATAGTGATGCTACTACAATGATGCAGTTAGAGTCTTGTATCCTCCCAGAGATAATCTCCTCCCTGTACAAAAATTTTCATCCAGGTGTTTGGAGATCCCTTATTAATTTTAGAAATGTGGCCATGGTCCCCCCATATATGTACCCTCCAGGCTGGTTCCTAGGATGAGAAGATATGAATAAGATCCTGGCGCCAACTAAATAGGGTCTGATACTCCTCTCGGGTGTGATTTCTTATCATCCTACAATCGTGATGGGAAGAGAATCCAGAAGTTGGGATGCTTAGATTTGATGCTATTGACATCTGAAGCCCCCAAAATTGTTTCTGGACCCCTTCTCTATATTCAAATAATATATCTGAGAAACGTAAGAATATTTATTGAATAATTTCCTAGAATAAAAGGGTTTAAGTCTATGAAAGTCTGTGACGTTGGCACCGTAGCAATAGAATAATCAAATAGATCACAAAGATTCTCGTTCTACAAAACATGAAAGTGACTAACCTGTACCCAGTTTCATGGAGTAGTCATGGTGCCCGGGCTGGAAGTTAAATCTTCCATTTAAGTTACCTGTTTTGAAGCAGAATAACTGAATAGGATTACTATATAATGTAATATATTTTAATACATTTATTGTAATCAAAATTCATTGTTTCAAGAAAGAAGAAAAAAATTCTATTATTTTAAAAAGAAAGTTAATTTTTATTGAAAAAACATCTGCCTAATTTGCTAGCCAAATATCAGAATGAAAAAGTAAAATTCTCAAAGCCACAATTCAAAATCTGAAATAATTAAATTCTTAATTTAGATTGGAAGCATTGTAACTGGTCATATTTTTCTGCACATTAATCTAAAAGAGTTTTGTATTTGGATTATTTCCATCTTGTGTACCCAGCCACTTGGCGATTTATCCATTGAATATGCACCTGCTTCTCATATTGGCAAAGGAACAATTTACTGTGAAGAATCAGTTGTTTTGAATGACTAATTGGTTACAGGTGCAATGAATTAACCATCTGCCTTAGAGACTGACTCAACTAAGGAAAGGAAAATCCCTTTCCTTTTTGTCACTTTGGGAGCACATCAGGGAGATGTGATTCTAACTTGGAATTTGTAGATCCTATGGTGGTGGGTGGGGTGAGGTGAGTGGGAGGAAAAGAAAGCAAGTTCAGAGGTTAATCAGAAGAATATTACAGAGTCATATGTGAGACTAGTTTATTAGCTTTTATCAGTAATCTAATTATCTTTTGAATTAAACAAACCCACAAACATCTCAAAGTATAAAATATTTGGACTGTATCTGGAAGAGAGCATGTAAACCCATAGATGGATTTATACCAGAACATTTGACATTGTCTTCGTTTATGTTTTTATTTTCTAGCTGTTCTTTCTTGGTTCAAATCTAATTTTCAAAATATTCTGAACATTTATGACATTAATCTATTGACGTGTTACAATATTTAAAAGCAAATCTTTAATTTACTCAGGTGACTGTCTGATTGGTCCGCTGAGGTGAATCATAACATTTTTAAATGGGCAACAATCACTTTTTTTTCTGGATGGTCACAATCTCCTGACTCCAAGATGATAAAATGAAGTTCTTGTTAACTAGGAAATGGCAATCTGCATTGGGTGACTAGGTGGGGAATGATAGTAGATAATTTGGTCTGACTCTACCTCTTTGCCTTCAGGTAAACACTTCATTCTTCTTCCCCATAACTGAATTCATGTTTTATATGTTGTTTAGTTTACTATGCCTAACTTTTAATAAATATGTAAGTGTTCCATTTGGCTTAACATGCTTCCATGTTAACACGTTTCCGCAGTTAATTGTCAGAGAATCACAGAGTCCTGTAACCTGTTCTGATTAGGGATTTTTCTGCAAGCCTCTCTGCCTACCCACATTTATCTTGGGGAATTGGTAAGATGAAAATTAGCATTTCCTCACAAAGTGATGAGGAATCTTTCAAGGTGCATGCGCCCAGAAGTACTGTTTCCCTTCCAGCTAGTCTTATAATACATCCTGATGTTTGATTGACTTGGTCAAACAAATTAATACTTTTTCCTTAATTATTTTCAGCAAAGCACAATCATTTGCGTGTATGTTGCCCTTATAAAACCACATGACCTCTTGACATCACTGAGAAGAGCAATCTATGTAGCCAAGTAGAAAGGACTTTTCTACATCATTTTAGTTATTAAGAGTATATGAGAGTGAATGAGAATTTTAGGCATGATTTATTCTTTTCCAAAAGTGCTTCATTTCTCTTATAAAATATACTCTAATACAAACAGAATATTTTGGGAGAATCCTATTTTCAAGATTCTTTTTAAGGAGTTAACTCTAGTTGGGTTGTTTTAAAAAATATTTCCCATCAAATAATAGTAGGATATTGAATAGATGAGGTACGTTATAATTCCAGTTTTCTGTACCTAGTCAAAATGTCATAAAATGAGATATCTTTTAACAGATTGCCATTTTAATTTCCTTTATTCATTTAGAAAAATACATTTCTGAATTTTCCATTCTCTTCGAATACAAATAAAATTTTATTGTGATGAAATCTTTGTACAACAATGAAATATTTCTGACAAAAGCTCACTCTTTTCACATGCTATTCAGTACAACATTTTATCTGATCAAAAAATTTAGTTCAAGAGTTTCTTAAGATCATTGTAAACATCCATGGTTAATGTATACCTAATAAATTGCTCTAGAAATAATTTGAGTTATTAATTAGCACTACAGAAGTTATGTTCTTTCACTTTCTTTTTTTTAATTTCATAATTTCATTTACTTTTGTAGCCCATTCAATGGAAAACTACCAAATAGTAGCATTCTTTTCTACTTATTTCTGAATGAATACAAATGCTCATATTGACTTTCTCTTTTAACAAAGTGAAGGCCCTTCACTGTCTATCTCCACTATATTCCCTTCCTTTATTAGTGTTTTAGTGATGCCCATTCTCTGATGTAAATTTGTGTTGATGAAAATCCTGTCACAGGAGCTGTGTGCACAGAGGTTACTTAGGGTAGAGTTGAGAATTATACACCTTGTCTACAATACCTTTGCCATCATGAGAGCTGGAAGTCACTTTAGAAACCCTCTTCTAGACTACGAATTTTTCAAGCATTTTATGGCAACAGGACTCCTTTAAATGAAAATGTAAAATGCAATAGAAAAATGCAATACTACTGCTCCAGTTGATGCAAGGATAAAATGCTCAGATGCATTTTTAGTTACTGTCCCTGTTGTGTCCTATAGTCCTTAATGTTCCGGGTGAAATAGTCCTTTTCTAACCATATTTTTTCCTACTGGGAAACGGAGGCATGGAAAAATCATTTGGTTTGTCTAAAGGCAACCAATGAGTTATTAACAAAATCAGAGGGAAAACTAAGTACACTTGAATTCTGATCTAGAGTTTCTCTACTGTTAAACTATTAATTTTAGTATGTGAATTATCCATGTGGTTTCTTTTTATTGGTTAAAATGCCTTTGGTCACTTACCACTCTATTTGACCTAACCTCTGTATATGAAGTTACTGTGCGAACCCCTTCCTAGATCCTCCCTTCTCTGAGCTCATGCTAACCTTAAATCCCAGTGCCTAGGACTTTCAATCTCTTAGACAGTTGATTGCATCAAATGCTTAGCGCAGGACCAATAGCTAGCTCCAGGCTACAGATGATTTCATTACATTTTCCCCAATCTATTTGTTTACACAATTTCAGCTGGAAAAAAAAATGCATTGAAATCAAACATCTCATTTCCAGTACTGTCCCGAGGCAAAAAGAGACAATGATACATGCCCCCAATTTAAACTAGATGAAGCTAGCCACATTTCAAATAGAGTTAAGTCACATTGCGAGTTAAAACCAAGTTAACCTGAAAGGAACCATTTTCTCCCAGCATATCTGTGCACAGCTTCAATTGATGGCACTGTGAACTGTAAAACGGAACCAGAGACCAACATTTTTTCTAAAGAAACTTTAAAACTAGGAAAGTTGCTCAAAGATTGCCTTAGAGTTGCCTCCTCTATTGTCTTTCCTGCGGTGATGGTCTCTGTGGCATTCACTGGTGGCAAATAGATGAAAGTTTCTTACTGAATTGTCTTGATTGCCATATTGATCAGTTTTTGTGCTTTTGTTCTTAAGACAACAGTAAAAGAAAGTAGTCAAGAAAAGTTTCACTTTGACCAAAAAAAAAAAAAAAAAACATTTCAGGAGAAGCAGTTGGTTCCAGTTAAGAATCAGTTAAGAACTTTCTTTCGACTTGGAAGGATTGCTTTTGTTTTGTAACGAAGACTGCCAATTGGTCACAAATGAACTTGAGCACGTTTTCTTGATAATCATGCAGCTGATGACTGGATGGATGAGCCACACATGCGTTATAGTTAGTCTCACTGTACTGCCTTTACCTGCTGTGTTCCAAGTAGTAGCAAATATTAAGCCGTTAATAACCGATCAACATTTTAAAAGAAGGTTTCACAAGAAATGTAATTAGATTTTATAATTGAGTTTAAGCTAATGTGTGTTTCTGCAAAAGATCAGGTGCTTAGATTATATTTCAATTTATGCCTGCCATCTGCTAAAGTTTTTTTTTTTTTTCCCCCCTTCTCTCACTATATATATTCAACATCCTGATCAGGTCTCCATATTTCCAAATCAACTTTGATTATTCAAGACTCACTGTAAATTTCAAATACCAGATTGATTTCTTAGTCTACATGTTCTCCCTGTATGCTTACAGTTTTATATAAGAAAAGCCATTTCTTAAGTATTAAGCACAGTGTATTAATATTTCTTCACTATGCAGTATTCTTGTAGTTCTTGAATACTATGAAGTATTCAAAACATCTCATTGGAAATATTTATGCTCTGAAACATAATGTTTTGAATTGTTGAATGTAAGTCATTTATACTGTAGTACTTTATGGGAGAAGCATATGTTGACTTTTAATGTTGTTTAATTTGCAGTCCAAAATTGGGAATGCATGTATACAAAACCATGAAGTGGCTAGTGAAGTATTGTAAGCTGGCTACATAAGATTCTACTGTCTGTCTATCTATCTATCATCTATCTATCTATCTATGTTATGTATATCTAATGATATAAAACTTTAAAGAAAAGATTCTTTAATTATCAAGTAAATAATGTTGTAACTCCCCAAATGGTATTCATGTAGATGGTACAGAGATTGAGATTTTGAGAACTATTCTAGTTGCTAGACAACTGACTTCAGTAAGCACCAGCATTAGAATCAGTTAGAGAGCAGCTTGACCCCACCTGAACCTCCAGACTCAATCTCCAGGAATGGGTACTGACCTTTTGCATTAGGAATGAGCCGTCCAGGTAACTCTGACACTAAAGTTGGTCTAGAGAGATTTTTCTCTAAGAAAAGGGTAAAGGGCTATGCTGTGCTTGCTGTTTGCTTCTGCATACTTCCATGTTTTTGTGCTTTAAAAATCGTGTCTGGTAACAGATTTTTGGAACAAGATTTTAGGGTTTGGAGGAAGATAGCCGAATTGACTTTATTTTTGCTTGCTTGTATTTTAGCATAGGCCATTAATAGTGTTGGCAGCATTTCCTACAGAAAGACCCTCTAGCACTCTTCAGAAGATGGACCTGAAGGGTAGATAGTGTGAAACCAGGATGTCTATGCTGAAGTGTGTAAGATATCAGTATAATACTAGCCTCTGAGATGCCTCACATGATATTTTGAATTTAGACTACAGATAAAGGTGACACATTGCATTATACTTTTTTATTATCTCTCTACTTTAATGTATACTTTCTTAATTTTGCAAAATATAATTTATTTAATAGAATTACAAAATAGGAATGAGCTTAAGGAATGAACATCTTCCTTATACTTGTATTTTCAGTGTTAGATAGGAATTTACCTAAAATATAAAAAGGTAAAAGTCTGGGAAATCAACCAAACAAAACTTGAGAATTTCTCCTGACTTTAAATCCATATTCTTATGTACTTTGTCCTCTCGAGCATTTTCTTTTCCCTTTGTTTTAAGTAGAAAATGAAGAAAAGTGTGTCCTTTGTGTGCTGTCTCTGTCACAATTCTTTTCTGTACTTTGTATCATGTAACTTGGTGCCTTCAAGAACATCAGCTTCAGAGCTGGTTCTTCCATCAGGAGATTCTGGATCTTCAAATTGTGTAGATATGAGGAAAGGTAATGAATGGGTTTCCATCAGATGGAGCACCTTGGAAAATTTTAAGGATGGTTTACAGTTCCTGTTGTTATTCTCATGTGCTATTTTGCTACATATAAACAAAATGCAGCACCAAAGATGTTTATTTGTTTAATGGCAATAATGGTATTGCTAGAGACCAAAAGCTTTCTAACAAACTAACAACATCGTATAATGTAACAAACACAGAATCTAAGTTTTCTTGTTCTTAATGTAAGTTAATAGTGGTGTGGAATTGAGTCTCAGTCTCCTCCTTTCAGAGGAGAATTTCAGCTAAGAGTACAGACTCCATTGCCAGACTGTCTATGTTTAAATCCTGAGCTTGCCACTTAGACGTTATGTGACTTTGTGAACATTACTTAACTTTTCTGTACTTCTGTTTTCCTGTATGTAAAATGGATTCCTACCTCAATGGGTGCTGTGAACAATACATTTTTAAATATGAGTAACGCTTCTAGAGTAGCCCTTGACATAGTACACATTAAATAAAAGTTATCAGTATTCAGTTCAGCCTCCAAAGAAGAACTTTACAGTTTACCCCTTGGGACATCAAATAGCAAAGGAAATGGCCAGATTAGCAGAAGGTAATCTTGGCATCATTCTCAAGCCTAAGAGTGTCTGACTACCTGAATGTTCTGATGATGGATCAAGGAGACATGCTTTCATGGGGAAAAAGCTGCTTTCCTGAAGATTTTTCAGGGCAAAGGCTGCATGGAGCATGCCCATCCTGTGGTCTTATGGGGACTCAGGCCTGTGAGAGTCACTTGGTGGGGAGTTGGCTCAATAGAGCTTCTCTGGAGTAAACTGCTCAAAACCAGGGTGATGAGAGAATATTTATAAAAGATTAGATGGAGGAGATATGATCTGAATTTAGGAAACTAGACCTTATCCCAAGTCAGGGGCAGGAATGGGGGATGGTGAGGGGAGACTAAGTTTGAACCATTTTCCAAGCCTAGGGGGTCAGGCTTGACCACACTCAAAGACCAAAGTCAGAGTTCATTAATGCTGTTCAAGTATCATCTCTCCTTTCCCTCACATGTCCTTCCTTCTCCCTCATCTTTTTTTACCCCCAAGAACCCAGCAGCAGCCTCATTAATGGAGTGGAGTCGTAAATGAGACAGGCAGGAAAAGGAAGTCAACTACACCCCACTTATGCCACTGAAGCATTTCCAAAGCTAACTTCAGTCAGAAGCGGAAGTTTTTTCATCATACACAGAATGACATTTTAATGACTGAAACAGTACCTTTTTACAACTAAAGTGATTGGAGAACTTTTTCTCTGCTTCCTTTTACAGCAAAACTCAAAAGGGCTGTCAATATCTGCCAGCCCTATCAGTCAGGCTTTTGCCCACACCATTCATCAAAAAATGCTCTTGTTAAGGTCACAGATGACTTGCAAACGTTCACAAGTCCAGTGCTCTCCTCTCAGTCCTCATCTTGTTTGATCCAAAGCCATCATAAGACACACCACCACCTTTCTCCTTTGTCCACTTTCTTCATTGGCTCCAGAACATAATTCCTTTGTTTTGTTTTGTTTTTCTTACAACATTTTCTTAGTCTCTGCAGCTTTCCCAAACTCCTTACCTCTAAATTATGCAGTGCACCAGGGTTTGATCCTTGCAGCTATCTTCCCAACTATAATCACTCCTTAGGAGAGTTTATCCAGTCCCACAGCTTTTAAAAACTATTTTTTAATATGTAGTTGACTTACAATATTATATTTATTTCAGGTGTACAACATAGTGATTCAAAATTTTTATAGTTTATACTCCATTTAAAGATATTATACAATATTGACTATATTCCCTGTGTTGTACAATACATCCTTGTAGCTTATTTATTTTATCCATAGTAGTTAGTACCTCTTAATTCCCTAATCCTATCTTGCTGCCCCCCCTTCCTTCTCCCCAGTGGTAACCACTAGTTTGCCTTCTATATCTATGAGTCTGTTTCTTTTTTGTTATATTCACTGGTTTGTTTTATTTTTCAGATTCCACATATAAGTGAAAATATACAGTATTTTTCTTTTATTGTCTGACTTACTTCACTAAGCATAATTCCCTCCAGGTCCATCCATGTTGTTGCAAATGGCAAAGTGTCATTATTTTTTATGGCTGAATAGTATTCCATATATAATACATCTTTTTATCCATTTATCTGTTGACGGACAGTAAGGCTGCTTCCGTATCTTGGCTATTGTAAATAATGCTCTATGAACATTAAGGTGTATGTATATTTTTGAATTAGTGTTTTCATTTTCTTCAGATATATACCCAGCAGTGGAATTCCTGGATCTTATGGTAGTTCTATTTTTAGTTTTTTGAGGAAACTTCATACTGTTTTACACAGTGGTTGCACCAATTTACATTCCCACCAGCAGTGCACAGGGGTTTCCTTTTCTCCACATCCTCACCAATATTTGTTATTTGTGTTCTTTTTGATGATATCCATTCTGACAGGTGTAAGGTGATATCTCATTATGGTTTTGATTTGCATTTCCCTGATGATTAGCGATGTTGAGCATCTTTTCATGTGCCTGTTGGCCATCTGTATGTCTTCTTTAGATAAATGTCTCTTTAGGCCTTCTGTCCATTTTTAAACTAGGTTGTTTGGGTTTTTTTGATATTGAATTGTATGAGCTGTTTATATATTTAGGATATTAACCCCTTATTGGTCATATCATTGCAAATACTTTCTCTCATTCAGGAGGTTGTCTTTTTATTTTGTTGATGGTTTCCTTTCCTGTGAAAAATCTTTTGTTTAATTAGGTCCCATGTATTTATTTTTGCTTTTGTTTCCTTTGCCTTAGGAGACAGATCAAAAAAAATATATTGCTACAATTTATGTCAAGGGTGTCTGCCTCTGTTTTTTTCTAGGAATTTTACGGTTTTCAGTCTTACATTTAGACCTTTAATCTATATGGTGTGAGAAAATGTACTAATTTTATTCTTTTACATGCAGTTGTCCAGTTTTAAATATAATTTATAACTTCTTATTGACTCCTATACAATGCTAGACCACTCATATGAACTCCACATGTACTTTACTGTGTATTCAGCTTATTCATTTGGATGTTCACTGGCTTCTCAAACTTGACATGATTAGAACTTCCCTTTTTTTAATATTTATTTGTTTGTTTGTTTGTTTACTTATTTATTGTCCATGCTGCGTAGCATGCAGGATCTTAGTTCCCCGACCAGGGACCAAGGGTCGAACCTGTGCCCCCTGCAGTGGAAGCACAGAGTCCTAACCACCAGTGCCAGGGAATTCCCAGAACTTAACTCTTGATTTAAATCTGCCCATTAAACCTGTTTCTATCTTGGTCTTCTTCCATCTCAGTATATAGCAACTACAATCCTCCAGTTGTTCATCAGAAAACTGTAAAGTCATTTTTGATTTCTTTTCTCTGACATCTTATATCCAATTCATTAAGAAAGAAATCATGTTGGCTGTACTTGTAAATGATATTGAGAAACTTACTACTTCTCAGTATATCCCAGTGTATCACTGACATGCTCATATAAGTCACCATCATTTCTCACCTTTGCTCATTTAAAAGCTGGCTAATGGTAGTCTCCTTATTTTGATGTATGCCATGTACTGTTTACTTTTCAACACAGTAGCCAGGGTGATCCTATTAAAATAAAATTCAGAATATGTCATCTGTCTATTTATAACCATCCAAATGCATTCCTTTTGTTCCATAGAAAAGTCCATAATTTTTAACCTGACCTACAAGGCCCTACACGATCGGGGCCCTGTTGACTCTTTGATGTCATTTTCCTCTGCTCTCCCCTTTGCTAAGTCACGTACTGTCTCCCCAACTTCTTCTCTGCTCCAAGAACACAGGGAGCCTGCTCTTTCCGTAGAAGTTTGCCTTTGCAGTTCCCTCTATCCAGAATGTTTTTGCCCACCCACATGGACTCCTGGCTTATTTATTCTGTTGGGTTTCAGATATATAACCTTTCAGAGGTACCTTCCCAGACCAGCCCATGTAAAATTGCACCCACATACAAGTCATTCTTTATCCCCAGTTCTCTAGATCACTTGTTTTCACCATATTATAAAGTTTTAAAAAACTTTTTATGCTTCGAGTTTTGTTACCTTCTGCTTCGCACACACCTGGCAAATAAGAGATGATCTTATTTGAGAGTGATTGGGACAATCATGGGACCTGTCAGAGAGTTAAAGGAGAGGAAAGGAAGAACATGTTCCGCAGAGCTGGTTTGAAAGGACACAAAATGGGGAGTGGGGGAAAATAAAGTTGTTTTCTGGTACATCCTTTGGACTAACATTTTTTAACTTAGTGTATTCATATATATTAAATAAGCAGTTATAATTAGAACATTGTACATTGCTGTTAATTTGTGATTAAAGTTCATTTATTTGCTTTCACTCCTAAATAGTATAAATATTAACTTTATTTATACTGATATTTGTTTCTTTATCTGTGTTTTAAATGTGCTCCCCCAACCCTTTGTGGTTTTAGCTGTTGCTATTTTTTCTTGGATCTTACTGTAATTGTTGGCATACTGTCTCCCCTCTCAGACTATATATGGTCGGCAAAGGTAGGTTTTTTTTTTTTAATTTTTAAAAAAATTTTAAATAACCTTGGGGACTTCCCTGGCAGTCCAGTGGTTAAGACTCTGCGCATCCAATACAGGGAGCACGGGTTCGAACCCTGTTTGGGGAACTAAGATCCCACATGCCACATGGCGTGGCCAAAAAATAAAATTAAACAAAAGTGATGTAAAAAATAACGTTGACACCTTGGTCAAGGTGTATGTACTTGAAACATAACAGGAACTAAAAAAGCGCTTGTGAAATTTATTTTTAATAAGTATTTGACTCAGTTATCTCTTTTAACATAAATATTGTATACTGAAGGAGTCTCAGAATATGTGAGCCAGGGATTTTACATCTAAGCAAGTTGTTCTTCAAACATAAAGTCTACAAATACTGAATTTTTACACAAGAACCCTGAGAATATTGTTTTCTTAAGTTCTCCTTGAGAAAAATCCTTGAGTCCTCCAACAAATCAAGGGTACTTTAGCAAAAGAACTGGCAATAGGGCTTTCCTGGTGGTGCAGTGGTTGGGATTCCGCCTGCCGATGCAGGGGACGTGGGTTCGTGCCCCAGTCCGGGAAGATCCCACATGCCGCAGAGCAGCTGGGCCCGTGAGCCATGGCCACTGGGCCTGCGCGTCCGGAGCCTGTGCTCCGCAACGGGAGAGGCCACAACAGTGAGAGGCCCACGTACCGCAAAAAAAAAAAAAAAAAAAAGAACTGGCAATAAGCACTGAATAGATTTAATTGCAAATCTAAGCCAAAAAAAGTGAATATAAGGCTAAAAAAATGGAATGTAAATTTAAAATTTTCTTAGACATAGAAATGATATATGAATAATAAAAATTGGGAGAAAGAGGAATAAATACTGGAAGTAGAATAAACTCATGGATTACTCATTTGTGAGCGTTGGGGATCAAGGAATATCATTTAAACTGACTATTCTAGTAGTGAAAGTGTTAGCAAATTTAAGGGAACAAAAGCAATCATTCAGTAAAAAGATAATTGTATGACAAAGGAGCAGGGAAGGATGGAAGGGAAGAGGATTAGAGCTGACGTTATTGGTTTTCATAAAAGATAACATTTGTTATCTAAAGGGGGGAGGTCTAAGGGTATTGTATCACAGGATAAGTATAAAGTTAACCACTAGAACAAAAATACAAGAATTCCAAAATTTCAGAGGAACTTCAAAAAGAGGCAAAGAAAACAAATCATGCAGACACATGCACACACATGCACACACATGCATATATGCACGTATGTAATTTATACCTGTTTATATACACATTCACGTGTATTTAAGTTACATAATGTTCATGTATATTACGCAGCACATGTTGTTTTGCATGCTAGCTGTTATATAAGATAAAATTTGAAAGACTGTCATATGTCTTTTTCAGTAAGTATAAATGGGCTTAACTATTAAAAGATAAAAGATTTTTAGCATGCATGGCAACTCTTTGCTGTCAAAAAGTAATATATCTAAAAACAAATTGATTTGGAATGGTTAAATATAAAAAATGGAGTAGGTATGTCAGGCAAATACAAAGTAAATAAAATAACAGGTAGTGATCTTAATCTCAGTGTAGAATCTAGGCCGAAAGCATTGTAATGCTAAAGCTACAAGATCCAGTAAGATCTAATACTTAGGAATATATACGTACAAATACTGTAGCAGCAAATTTTATAAAGCAAAAGTTATAGATGATATGGAAAGGGGGCTAAAAAGTAACTTCACAGTGTAGAAACAGAATAGTCATTGCCACAGCTGTGTGGGAAAGCTTACCTTCCATCAGTGATTAAGTCATGTCCTTGATACGATGTGATGAGAATGGCAGCTTTCCCTCTGTGGTTTTCCTCCCCAAGACCCGTAACTGCAGTCTAATCATTAGAAACATAATGGACAAACTCAAATTGAGGGGCATCCTTCAAAATGCTCACTAGCACTCCTCAGAACTGCCAAGGTCATCAAAAATGAGTAAAGTGGGAGAAACTTGTCACAGCCAAGAGGTGCCTGAGGAGACATGACAACTAAATGTAGTGTGGTATCCTGGATGGGATTCTGAAACAGAAAATGGACATTAGGTAAAATCGAAGGAAATCTTAAAAATATATGGACTTTACATATATATATAATTTATATATTTCCATATACTTTATATATTACTACTTTACAGTAGTAATTGACTCAGAAATCTCTTATTAAAATGGCTTAAATTTAAGTCTACCATGTTAGAGTCATGCAAATTCAGAAAATATTGATTCCCAAAATATATTTTTTAGTTGTCTAAATTTGGTTAATATGTCTGGACAACAGTTTGGCAAAGATAGAGTAATTAAGCATATAGTAATGCACTGTATTATAACACTAGTCTTTAAATTGTGTAAAGTACTTTCACATATATTATCTCTTTTATTTATTTGCCTTTTAAAATAAAGAATAATAAGTAGATTTTCTCTCCTCCCTCCCTCCCCCTTCTTTCTCTCTCCTTCCTTGCTTCCTTCCTTCTTTCTCTCTCCCTCTCCCTCTCCCTCTCCTCTCCCTCTCCCTCTTTCCCTCCCTCCCTCCCTCCCTCCCTTCCTTCCTTCCTTCCTTTCTTCCTTCCTTCCTTCCTTCCTTTCTTCCTTCCTTCTCTCCTTCCTTCCTTCCCAATGTGGAGTGTCAGAGGAAATAGGACATAAGAGAATCAAATTTATTCTAGTTCCTAATTCAGTGCTTTCCACCATATTTTGCCGTCTATGTGAAATTATCCTACTGGACATAAATTCTGCAGTTAATTGTTCTCTTGAAAGAGAAGATTGCAGTGTAGTTACCTTCAGTCTCAAAATAGGTTGAGTAACATCCCTGTGTGCTGTGAGCAGATAACAGTGAATGAGTAATAGTTTTTAGATAGGATGGGCCAGATTTGAACCAAAAACATGACCAGGAGTAGATCGATAATACATTTACCAGCCTAAGAACTGTCAGGAACTTAATAATAAGGTCTGAGCATTCCCTCTGCTGATTTTCTTCAATTGTGAATGACTTCCAGATAAACTTACAAATAAACCATGACTGGTGTATTTCCACTGCTAGCTTCCCTAGGGAGTGTGTGAATGAAGATCACCACTTCAAGGATAGGAAATCATAGTATCATGTAATGCAGATTCTTATACTCAAGCCTTGCTCCCTTTCTTGAATATATTAAGTGAGCACTATTTTATGTTTTCAAATTGAATGTTAAAGTCACTAGATGTATTTTCTTTAATTTTTTTTTTTTTTTTTTTTTTACAGTTCCCTCCCCGAAGTGCAAGTCCCATCCCTATTCTTTTGTCTCTGTTTATTCTTTTTTCTTTTGCCCTACCCAGGTACGTGGGGAGTTTCTTGCCTTTTGGGAGGTCTGAGGTCTTCTGCCAGGGTTCAGTAGGTGTTCTGTAGGAGTTGTTCCACGTGTAGATGTATTTCTGATGTATCTGTGGGGAGGAGGGTGATCTCCGTGTCTTACTCCTCCATCTTGAAGGTCCTCTCTGTAAGATCTCTTTTTTTTGGATTTTTGAATTCTATTTTATTTATTTTTTATACAGCAGGTTCTTATTAGTTATCTATTTTATACATATTAGTGTATATATGTCAACCCCAATCTCCCAATTTATCTCACCACCACCAAACCCCCCCTAAAAAAATTTTTTATTGAAGTATAGTTGATATACAATATTATATGTTACAGGTATACAATATAGTGATTCATAATTTTTGAAGTTTAGACTCCATTTATAGCTATTATAAAATATTAGGTGTATTCCCTGTGCTGTACAGTATATTCTTGTAACTTATTTATTTTATGCATAATAATTTGTACCTCTTAATATACTACCCCTATGTTGCCCCTCCCCTTTCCATCTCCCCACTGGTAACCACTAGCTTAGTCTCTATATCTGTGAGTCTGCTTCTTTTGTTTTATTCACTAGTTCATTGTTATTTTTAGATTCCACATATAAGTGATATCATACAGTATTTTTCTTTCTCTGTCTGACTTATTTCACTTAGCATAATACCATTCAAGTCCATCCATGTTGCTGCAAATGGCAAAATTCCATTCTTTTTTATGGCTGAGTAGTATTCCACATATATATACTATATATATGTGTGTGTATATATATATATATATATAGTGTGTGTGTGCATATATATACACTACATCTTCTTTATCTATTCATCTGTTGATGGACACAGGTTGCTTCCATATTTTGGCAATTATAAATAATGCTGCTATGAACATTGGGGTGCATGTATATTTTTGAATTAGTGTTTTGGGTTTTTCTTAGATATGTATCCAAGAGTGGAATTGCTGGTTCATATGGTAGTTCTATTTTTAGTTTTTTGGGAAACCGCCATACTCTTTTCCATGGAGACTGTACCAATTTACATTCCCACCAACATTGTACAAGGGTTGCCTTTCCTTCACATCCTCTCTAACATTTGTTATCTGTGGTCTTTTTGATGATAGCCATTCAGATAGGTGTGAGGTGATGTCTCAGTGTGGTTTTGATTTGCATTTCCCCGATGATTAGCAATGTTGAGCATCTTTTCATGTGCTTGTTGCCCATCTGCATTTCCTCTTTGGAAAAATGTCTATTCAGTTCTGCCTATTTTTTAATAAGGTTGTTTGTTTTTTTGCTGTTGAGTTGTTTGAGCTATTTAAGTAAGTTGGATATTAATCCCTTATTGGTCATAACATTTGCAAATATTTTCTCCCATTCAGTAGGTTATTTTTTCATTGTGTTGATGGTTTCCTTTGCTGTGCAAAACCTTTTAAGTTTATTTTCCATTTAATTTTTAACTATCCATATTGAAATAATGTATCTCTTTTATTTAGATTTCAATATTTTAACACATTTAATGTCTCTTTTCCTCCCCTTTAGATATTTTGTCAGTCATTCCATTCCTTGGTCTAACCACTAGAGAAATAAAAAGTCATTCAAGCTCATCTTTCAGATATTATTTAAATTAATACCTTTGGTATTAATTTAAATAAAGGCTATACCTCTAAGAAGCTTCCAGTCTTTTAGAAGAAAAATAAAGCAGACATATGGATAAATATGTATATGTAGTTTCAAATTGTGACAAGTGATATGAAGGAAAATAATCTTATAGGACAAAATTAATATCTGAGATGGAATTGGAGCTGAATCCTGGTAGATAATTAAGCATAAGCCAGACCATGAGGGACAAGAGACAAAGGTCCAGGCAGAGCTTCAGCTTTCACTAGAGGCCTAACACGTAAAGAGTTCTGCATAGTTAAGGAAACAAAATAAACATGACCATTTCCTATGTTTGAAATTGAGTGCTTCCTTTCTAAAATGTATCCCTGTTAATAGATCTTCAGGACCTTATAGAGGTAGATTATATTCCAGTACAATAGTTGGTTCTTAGAAGGGTTGTGGCATGATTGAATTTATATTTCTAAAACACCCACTCTGACTGCTCTGTGCAGATCACTGCAGAGGACTGCTGGAAAGTGGCTATTGCAACATTAGACCAGATGAGAGACAGAGCACTGGACTAGGGTGGTTTATTAGATGAGTATTTTGCTGCAGTAATGCCGTGTAACAATAACCTCAGAAATCACAAGCATTTATTTTTATCAATCATGGTTCTGCAGGTAGGCTGAGGGCTCAGGGGCTTGCCTCAAGCATCGGGTGCAAGTCTGTTCTACGTATCTTCTCTTTCTCATGGGACGACAAGCTTCCCCAGGTGTGTTCTTTTCAAAGCAAATAGGCAGAAGTTCAAAAGTCTAATAAGCCAAAGTATCCAAGTACATTAAAGCCCCTCTGTCAGATGGGGCATATATTATATTTGCCTACATTTTATTAACTAAAGCAAATCATATGACCAAGCAAAACATTGGGTGGGAATTAAAGTCTGACTGCTCCAGTGGGAGGTACTACAGAATTATATTGCAAGAATATATATATGTATAAAATTCTGTAACAGTGAGTGAAGAATATAATCTAATGGATTATTATAATAGGCTGGATGTATAATGTATTTTGCAGGTAGCATTAAATTAGATATGAGGGATGAGAGAAGGAGTTATAAATGACGATTCCCTCAGTTCAGACATAAACAACTGTGTAGATGCAAGTGCCATTTACTGATAAAAGGAAACTAGTGTAAAAGAAAATCAAGGCTGAGAAGACCACCAGTATTTCAGTTTGGAATATATCAATGAAATAGACAAGTGATAGAGGTGGGTAACTGCATATTCTTGATAGTGAAAAGTGTGGTTAGGGCTAGAGTTGTTGGCATATCAATAGTATCTCTCTCTCTTTCTTTCTTTCATTTTTTTGTTGCTTCTTTTACAAGAATAAGCAGAAGTAAATTGTAGAAGCAGCAATGGGGAAGACCATGGGCTCCACCTCTGTACCCTGAGGTATGACACATGTGGGAGAATAAATGCCTATAATAAAGAGAGACTTCAGGGGAGGAAGAGTGGTCAGGACCAGGTAGTCAAGTCAAAGCAGGGGAGTCAGGAGGACTGAGATTTGGGTCTGACAAAGGGATATATGTAGCACTATGGAAATGAGATATTGATAAACAAATGACCGAAGAGATTTAGAAATCCAGTTTTGATGAACTTAAAGAAAAATGTAAGACATCATTCTTTTGTTTATGTTCCCAACTTTTAAAATATGTATTGTAGAAATGCATGACGTTTCAAGATACTTGTAAAAGAACAGTCACCATTTTAATTTTTTAGCACCTTTTATTTTATTCATATGCATATATCCCCCTCCATTAATTTATTATAAGTCAAATGATACGGAAATTTATAAGAGGAAAATTAATATTTTTCTAACCCTGGCAAATTCTACTCTTTTTCGTAACTAACGATAACAGTTTGAGAATTCTTTTATACGTTTCTGTATGCTTGTGGGTATGTGTATACTTATTTATATGGCTTTTTATATTGTTCCAGTTTTTCTCATATAAACTTGCCTTATTCACTTGACAATATGTCTTGAAACATCCCTCTAAGTCAATAATGTAGATATATCTTTTTATATGGGATAGCTGTTATGCTATCAGATGTGATAATGTGATGCTGCATTATTTGTACAATATTAATTCAACCTGTGTCTTAACGATGAACATACATGTTTCAAGAGTTAGTATTTTTGTTATTGTTTTTATTCTTTACTTTATTGGCCACTATAAACAATGCTTTCATAAATGCTTTATGCATAGGTCCTTGTATACTGAAGCTTTTATTTCTGCCTGATAGATTTCCAAAACTACCAAGATTACTGCTCCAAGGAAAGTGGAGACTTTTTTTTTTTAATTTTGGTACATGTTGTCGGTTACTTAATCTGAAAGTTTGTGGCAATTCACATTTCCACCAAAAATATATGTGTATCCATTTAGTGGTACCATTTTCAGCATTGTTTGTGATTGCTTTTTTTGTTGTTGATCTTATCTCTCTTTTTTAAAACTAATATTTTTGGTGACCACATTATTCATTTATTCTAAAAACATTTCCTGTGTTCTTAGGGTACTAGGCACTAAGAAATACATTGACAGGCAAGATAGGAATAATACCAGCCTTCCTGGACTCTAGTAGTCCTGGAAGTTAGTTTATTATTAATTAACAAATTTATTTATTGTTACAAATGCTATAAGAGAAAAAATACATGGTGCTAAGGAATATTGTCTGCTAGGGCTTCCCAGAGAAAGTAACACCTAAGCCAAAATATAATAGATGAGTAGGATCAGCCAGGTGAAGGCGAGACGGGGTGTGGAGAACCCTTCTAAGCGGGGGAAGTAAATCAAAGGTAAAGGTCCAGAACTAGAGAACCTGGTTAGCACATAGCATGGGAAGTAAAGGAGAGCCCTGCAGTGAACAACAGTTTGCCTTTTAAGCCTAGTGGAGGAGCAATATACAGTAACAGTAAGAAAACACTGGAAAAACTTATGAAGGAGAGTGACATGACAAGATTTGTATTTTACAAGGATCTGTTGGTTTGTGGTATGCAAAACCTATTGGCCAAGAGAGGAGGCGATTGAAACAATTCAGGTGAGGGACCCCTGGAGTGAGGTAGTAGAAGAGGAGCTAGTAGAGTAGAGAAGGCTTTGTGTTTAATTGGATGAGTCAGTTAAGTAGAGAGGAGGGATTCCCAGGTTTCTCATTGTAACAATTGAGTGGAGGGTGGTTCTGTTAACTAAGATTCTGGCTTATAACCAAGTTTAACGGGTTTAATTTCAAAGCTGCCAATTGCCCTAGTCGGACTGTCTAATTGGCATCTGGGTAGATGTGTCTGGAGCTCAGGGTTGAGCCTGAGATGAAAGTTTTTCCTTCCTTTAGCTCCTTTCTTGAGGATAACTTCCCAAAGTACGCCAAATGAATATTTTATGCTTCTCGGTGCTCATTACTATAATTTTTATAAAATCAGTTTCTTATTTACATTCCTACTAGTAATATATGACTATACCATTTTCATCTCATAACTGCTCTCATTGAATAATGCCATTAATATAATTTTTCTTTGAGTAAGTGACTGAAGACAGATTTGTCTTAATTTCTACTTCTTTGATTTGCATGGTAAACAAGGCATGTTTAATTGATTTTATTTCCTCTTGGGTGAATTGTCTATTCCTCTCCTTTTCCTCGTCACCACTTGTGCTGTCATCCATGCATGTGAGCTCATTCATGAAGTAATCATTTGTTGGGTACTTACCACCATGCATTAGGCAGTTACATAACAGTTTGGAGCTCAGAAAAAATAATGTATGAGACATTTTCTTTGCCCTCTGGTTCTGAGAAACAGAAACACACACGATAACTAGAAGATTAAAATAGCATGTACTGGGCTTCCCTGGTGGCACAGTGGTTGAAAGTCCTCCTGCCGATGCAGGGGACACGGGTTCGTGCCCCGGTCCGGGAAGATCCCACATGCCGCGGAGCGGCTGGGCCCGTGAGCCATGGCCGCTGGGCCTGCGCGTCCGGAGCCTGTGCTCCGCAACGGGAGAGGCCACAACAGTGAGAGGCCCACGTACCGCAAAAGACAGAAAAGGAAACAACATCTGAGCTAAAAGCAGGGGTAACTGGGCCAGGAAAAGTTGGGTTATGGGGATGATTGGGGTGTGCTGAGAGTGCAGTGGGTCAGGTAGAAGTAACTGCTTGTAGGAAGGCAGAGAGAGGAACATAGAAGTTCAGGTACAAAAATTAGTTCAATAAGATTAAGGCATTGAGTGGGAAAGCAGAGAAAGGCAAAAATCATACTAGAAAGATGAGTGGAGGTCAGATTACAAGGTTAGCTGTGTGGTAAATCTGTGTTTCCTTGATATGTCCACTTCAGAAACTATTCTATTTATACACAGACACCATACTTACGTCCTACTTCCATAGGATGGAATTTGGCACAAGGTATTACACTTTCTGCTCATTTTGACCCACGTGGATGGAGAAATCAATGAAATAAAGATTTTATTGTTCATAGCAGAAATACAAACAAAAAAATTGAAGCTGGATTGTATTCTATTCCATTTATGTCCCAAACTTCTTTCAAGTCTCAAGACCATCTCCTTCATGTGAGTGTTCAGTGATTTTTTAATGTTTCAAGGTTGATTGCATCCATAATTGTTAGTTTCACAGATTTTGATAAGCTAATACTAATTTAGAAAAATGGGATTAATTACATAGACTATTAAAGACGCTATTCATGAAGTCAGAACTTACAAAAATGAAAAATATAGAATTTGAAATAAACAATAAATGAACTGATAGTTTCTGAATCTCATACTTTCAGATATTCTTTTTTATTTTGTTCTTGGAAGTAATAAACACATATTTTTAGATCATTATTATTCACCAGGTAGTTTGTTTGTGAGATGCCAGATAGGCTGCCAGTGAATGAAAAAAAATAAAACCAAACACAAAACCAGAAAAATACAATTCTACCCTCTTGTCAGCACAGGAGGATTAGTTGTTATTTCCTGTTTAATTAGCACATTTGCTTACATTGTGCTTAATTTGTTAAACTTCATAAATAGTAGCAAAGTCATCAATTTTAACTGGAACATACAGTTTATAAAGTTAAAAGAGCAATAAAATACCCAACATTTAAATAAAAAACTGTCTTTTAGGATCTTTGATGGCATTGTATTTTTTAAATTTCTAATATAAAACCAGGTACTTTAAATATATAAAAGTATGTTTCTGCATACTGCAAACCATATTTCTTTGTGGGAATATGTTTGGCAACATTTGTTTAGTTCATAATCTCTATCATCATATGTATTCAAATAGAAATGAATTTGCCAGCAAATTTCTCTTAATTTATTTGTCATGCAGTCTTCATGTATGGTCTTAATGTAGAAAATAAAATATGGAAATAAAAACAAAAATAAACAAATGGGACTTAATTAAACTCAAAAGCTTTTGCACAGAAAAGGAAACCATAAGCAAAATGAAAAGACAACCCACAGAATGGAATATATTTGCAAACGATGTGACCAACAATTAGTCTCCAAAATTTACAAATAGATCATGGGGCTCAATATCAAAAAAACAAATAACTCAATCAAAAAATGGTCAGAAGACCTAAATAGACATTTATCCAAAGAAAACATACAGATGGCCAAGAGACAAATGAAAAGATGCTCAACATCACTAATTATTAGAGAAATGCAAATCAAAACTACAGTGAGTACCACCTCACACCAGTCAGAATGGCCATCAACAAAAAATCTACAAATAATAAATGCTGGAGAGGGTGTGGAGAAAAGGGAACCCTCCTACACTGTTGGTAGGAAAGTAAATTAGTACAGCCACTATGGAGAACAGTATGGAGGTTCCTAAATAAACTAAAAATAGAGCTACCATATGATCCAGCAATCCCACTCCTGGGCATATATCTGGAGAAAAACATGGTTCGAAAGGGTACATGCATACCAGTGTTCATTGCAGCACTGTTTACAGTAGCCAAGAGATGGAAGAAACCTAAATGTCCATCAACGGATGAATGGATAAAGAAGATGCGGTACATATATACAATGGAATATTACTCAGCCATTAAAAAGAATGAAATAATGCCATGTGCAGCAACATGGATAGACCTGGAGATTATCATACTAAGTGAAGTAAGTCAGACAGAGAAAGACAAATATCATATGATATTGCTTATATGCAGAATCTAAAAAAAAGGTACAAATGAACAAAACAGAAGCAGACTCACAGACTTAGAGAATGATTTTATGGTTACCGGGGGGGAAGGGGAGGGATGAATAGACTGGGAGTTTGGGATTGACATGTACACGCTACTATATTTAAAATAGATAACCAACAAGGACCTGTTGTATATAGCACAGGGTACTCTGCTTAATATTCTGTAATAACCTAAATGGGAAAAGAATTTGAAAAAGAATAGATACATGTATACATATAACTGAATTGCTTTGCTGTACACCTGAGTATAACACGACATAGTTAATCAACTATACTCCAATATAAAATAAATTTTCAAAAAGTGTTTGCAGAAGTTAATTTTCACCTCAGTCACCTTGACTGATATTCAATCCAATCCCATTCAAACTCTTAGTTTGAAACATATAAATGAAAAAGAATTACTTTCACTGTAAAATAGAGGCTAAAAATTTACAAAATATAATTACCTAGGCAAATAAACCAAAGCAATGTAGCCTAAATAAATATCAAGAAACAGTGTAAAAACCATCTATACTTTGCTTAAAAATAACCCATGCTACCCACATGTGGAAAGACAGAAGTTAGTAACCAATGGCATATTACTGATAAATGCTGCAATGTTATACATACAGGTGAGTTGTAACAGGTTATTTCAGATATATTATAAATGTTCCAGTGTAATGAATCAATAGAACTCTGACTAGAATAGATGAATTGATGAATACTAGAATTCAACTCATGAATGTGTTATCTAAGTGTCCTTGAACAAGTATTTCTGAGTTCCTTCCATATGTTGAGTACTATCCTAGGTGCTAGGGATACAGAAGCAAACATGATGGACAAAAACCTTGCCGTCAAGGAGACTGTATTCCATTAAGGGAACAGGACAGTAAGCAAATAAAGAAAATAAATAAATAAATAAACTAATTTCAAACTGTGGTATGCACCTTTTAGTAAATAAAATAGGGTGATAGTATAGAAAGAATTTTAAATAGACTGACTTCTCTAAGAAGTGAATATTTGCAATGAACCTTGAAGATAAGCGAGAGCCAACAATGCCTGTTAGAAATCACAGCAGAAAGGTCAGACAGACAAATGAATGTATTAATGTGGTGCTGAGGGGAACAAAACAGAGGTATAAAGTTTGGAGTCATAGTATTCAGTGCTATTTAAATCCATGGAAGTATACTCACCCAGGAAGATAATATTGCTAGAGAAGAGAATAGGGTACGAAACCAATCCCTGGAGTGCTCCCGTATTTTGTGTAAGGGTATTTTATACAGTAAAAAGCTAAAGGGTCACAAGGAAAAGTTAGAAGGTTATGAAGTCTTAAGCCTAAAGATAGGGAACTACATCAACTGTGTTGCCTTTGACAGAAATGAAAAATGATAACATGTTTCCATTGGATTGGACAATAAGGAAGTATTTAGTGATCATTAAAGTAATTTCAGTGGGGAAGTGAGGAAGAAAGCCAAATCAGAGTAGGTCGAAGAGTAAATGGTAGATATAGATGGATTTACTACTTAGTGTATGGAAAATATTTTCAAAAATAGGCCTTTGAAACAAAGAAAAACATGTTGGGGTGATAACTGAAGGAGGGTATAAGCTCAAAGAGTACATTGATAACTCAGAAGAGAGAGGAGACAAGTTCCTTGAGCAAATGAGAGGTGATAGGATCTAGTGTCCAAGTGGAGGAATTAATATTATAAAGGAGTAGGAACAATTCTTTTATGAAATAGAAGAAAAAAAATTATATGAATACAGAAAAAGATGGAAAATGAGATTGTATGTATCTAATTGTTTTTTCTCAGTGAGTAAGGATTGGAGTCATAGGCTGAAAAAGAAAGAAAACTCTTTTGGAGGTTTGATATTACATTGTTATGTTGAAGACCGAGAAAACAAATTTACTGGTGAAATGTAGAATAATGGCTTGGTAGTGCTAAGTGCCCACTTGAAATCTGGGTTCAAGAATATAAAGTGAGGGCTTCCCTGCTGGCACAGTGGTTGAGAGTCCGCCTGCCGATGCAGGGGACACGGGTTCGTGCCCCGGTCCGGGAAGATCCCACATGCCGCGGAGCGGCTGGGCCCGTGAGCCATGGCCGCTGAGCCTGCGCGTCCGGGGCCTGTGCTCCGCAACGGGAGAGGCCACAGCAGTGTGAGGCCCGCATACCGGAAAAAAAAAAAAAAAAAAAAGAATATAAAATGAGTCTAGGCAATAAGATTCTGTTTTCTCCATTTGTATTCATATGATGGGGTCCTGTCATGGAATAGATTGTTCTTGGAGTTTAACTTGTTTTTTCAGGTATATTCAAAGAAGATAGAGGGAACTGGGGGGCGTGATAAGTAAATTCAAAAGTATGATTATCATGATAGATCACTGGCCAGTAGCTGAGTAACGAAGAAAATAAGAACATTGAGGGGAGCAAGAGAGCAGAAATAGTTGGACCAGTAGTTTGTAGATATTGGTGAAATTGAAGTTGGAGGACAAATATTAAGGACCTGGAAAAATAGATGACAGTTGGCAGAGAGAATGGAAATAAGAATGAAATAGCAAAGAAAATGTAGTTAATTTGTTACAGAACAACAGTTTTGTCTATCAGAACCCCAAGCCCAGAGATGCACATATAAGACAATAAAGAATATGCAATCCTGAATACTTTAAAATACTACTTCCAACTAAGAAGCTAACAGATTGAAATAACACACATCTTAAACAAACAGCTGGTAGTTTTACAAATTAGACTTTTATTGCTCTGTGATGATAAAGTAAGTCATTCTCAAACACAATTTTATAGAGTAGACTGTCTTACAGCAAAACTGTAGAATGACAAAGGAAAATTATATTTATAAGAGTTTAAATTCATAAGAATATTTTGCCCTTAAACACTGAAATACTTCCTTCATAAATTTAGAAAACATAAGTCATGACTCCCCAGACATGAATAATTTATAATTTTTCTTCTTTTTCCAAAGATAAAACTGTCTTTATAGGTAATTCAACCGATCCACTTGTTAAAATGTTTGTTTAAATTTAAAAATATGGATTCTATTTGTAAACGGGGAGGTCTGAAATAAATGAATATTTTCTCCCACTGTCTCTGAGATTCCTGGCTAATTGGTAATTGAGTTATAAATTCCTTTGATATGCTGTTGTGAATTTAGTGAATTCAGTTTGCAATTGTGAATAAAAGAAAATCTAAGTAAGATATGCTTAAAAGCCTGAGACTAAATGTATGATTATATTTCTATTATCTGCTACATTTTTTTAGAAGGAAGTAATAACAGAATCCCTAACTGAAATACTAAAATCCATTTCCCTGTACCTATCACACAAGAAGTAGAAGAAAATAGGGCTTTCCGATTGCAAGTGATAAAGAAATATTCTAATATGAGACAAGAAACATCAACCATGATAAGGACTTTCATTATTAAACATAACAACAGCAAAAATGATTTTATTCCTTGTTACATTGTAAAATGTATGTGAGTGTGTTTGCGTGTGTGCACACATGTAAGATTATGTGTGCATGGTATGGAGGAAAAGAAAGGAATGGGTGCAGATGAGTGGTCCTATAACTTCTTGGATCAATTTCTATGTTGCCTCAATCCTGTAGGATTTTTTGAGTATGACTGTCAGGAGAGAGTTATGCTTGAAAGTGAGATTTCTCTATGAAGAGACTAGGAATCTAAGGACTCTGGATTCAGTTAGAGAGGGTTTATCATGGAGAGTATTATTGAAGCAGGAGGAAAATTTGTTGAACATGTTTACAAGATAGTAATTATAATAATGGATTTTGGTTTAAACTTTTCTTCTTATATTAGTATTTAACAGTGTAACTTTAAATATCTGTACTGGTTTAATTACATCCTACATACCTTGATATTTTATTTTAACTGCATTTCATTCAAAATACTTTCTAATTTATCTTGGTATTTCTTTTTTAACCTATGGCTATTTAGAGTATGTTGTTTAATTTCTAAATATTTGGAGCTTTTCCAGATAACTTATGGTTATTGACTTCTGATTTAATTCACTTGCTGTCACAATACATACTCTGTAAAGTTTATTCTTTTGAGCTGCATTAAGACATATAGTTCAGCATTTTGTCTGTTTTGACACCCGTTCCATCCATACATGAAAAGAATACATATTCTGCAGATGTTGGGTACAATGTTCTCTAAATATAAACTAGATCAAGACAGTTGATGGCATTATTCAAATATTCTATATTCTTATTGATATTTTAAAATAGTTATTTTGTCAGTTACTAAGAAAGTGTTAAAATATCTCATTAGATTGTAGGTGTTTTTTTTTTTTTTTCTCCTTTTAGTTCTACCAGTTTTTGTTATAGATATCTTGAAGCTCTTTGATTAAGTGCATACCTATTTAGGATTGTTATGGTTTTCTGATGGGATTGACCCTTTGTTATTAGAAAGTACCATTTATCTCTGACAGTATTCCTTGTCTTCAAATAGAAATTTACCCAGAAGTGAAATCCATAGCAGCTTGCTTTCATTTGTGGGTGTATTTTGATTGATTTAGTTTTCCATGGACTATGGATCGCATTTTCCTGTTTCTTTCTATGTCTAGAAATATTTCATTGTATATTAGGCAATGTGGATAATATAATATATATACTGTATGTCCTATTATCTTCCTTTGAAGAGTGTTGATTTTGCTGTAGCAGGCAGTTAAGTTAAAGGTCTATTATCCTGAACATGTGAGGGATTGGTTTCATATGAATAATTTCATATGGAAGAATGGCTTGTCCTGATTTTGCTCTTAGTCTTAAGGTTATGTTTAGCCCTGGCCTGATATCTTTTCTCTTAAGGCTTAACTGTCCTGGGGTTTTTTTGTTTTTGTTTTTTAATTAATTAATTTATTTTTGGCTTCGTTTGGTCTTTGTTGCTGTGTGCGGGCTTTCTCTAGCTGTGGCGAGTCGGGGCTACTCTTCATTGCGGTGGCTTCTCTTGTTGCAGAGCACAGGCTCTAGGCACGCAGGCTTCAGTATTTGTGACATGCAGGCTCTAGAGCGTAGGCTCAGTAGTTGTGGCACACGGGTTAGTTGCTCCGTGGCATGTAGGATCTTCCCGGAAGAGGGATCGAACCAGTGTCCCCTGCATTGGCAGGTGGATTCTTAGCCACTGCGCCACCAGGGAAGTCCCTGTCCCAGGGCTTTAATGGAATGCGCAAGCTGCTCGTCAAGGCCTTCTAACACAACAAAATTAAAACTTCAAACTCTGTCTCCTTTGTTACGGATATTAGCTGAAATATCTGCTCATTTTTTTCAGCTTTACAAATATCCCCTGCTGCTGGATTTTGGGAGTCTGTCCTATATTTATGTAATTTAGAAGTTAAGCCAGTGCTGGAGATTTCAGAGTTTTTCTCTCTGTGCCTACCTCCTTTCTGGCAGTTTTCCCTTCAAATTTCCAGCTGTACTAGCAGCCCTAAATGTCATCCTCTGAGATTTCAAACCAATAAGACTTTGGCTTTTTGCTTGAGTTCAAACTGCACCAGCCATACAGACAGGGAAATGCCCCGGGTCGGGGGTGGGGGGGCATGTAAACATAGATCTTTACTCAGTGTAATTTCCTTCCTTCTTGATGGAATCACTTCCAATTCTAGCCTGCCTTTGGGCATTCCCTAGTGCTTTCAACTAGTTGTTGTCTTTCAAAAGTTTGGTTCAGAGTTTATAGTTATTCTTAGTGGGAGGATTAGTCTGATACAAGCTACTTCTCCATTACTGGGGCCAAAACTAGTGTGATAATGAACTTTAGAATTACACAATTTGGTTAATTTACTTTCACTAACTAAATGCTTACTTACTACCCAGTGTGCTAGTAAACAATGCAAGTATTGTAAATGATAAAGTTCTTGCTTTACAATCTACAGATTCAGTGCAATCCCTATCAAACTACCACTGGCATTTTTCACAGAACTAGAACAAAATATTTCACAATTTGTATGGAAACACAAAAGACCCCGAATAGCCAAAGCAGTCTTGAGAAAGAAAAACAGCTGGAGGAATCAGGCTCCCTGACTTCAGACTATACTATAAAGCTGCAATAATCAAGACAGTATGGTACTGGCACAAAAACAGAATAGAACAATGGAACAAGATAGAAAACCCAGAGATAAATCCACACACATATGGTCACCTTATTGTTGATAAAGGAGGCAAGAATATACAATGGAGAAAAGACAGCCTCTTCAATAAGTGGTGCTGGGAAAACTGGACAGCTACATGTAAAAGAATGAAATTAGAACACTCCCTAACACTGTATGCAAAAATAAACTCAAAATGGATTCAAGACCTAAATGTAAGGCCAGACACTATCAAACTCTTAGAGGAAAACATAGGCAGAACACTCTATGACATGAATCACAGCAAGATCCTTTTTGATCCACCTCCTAGAGAAATGGAAATAAAAACAAAAATAAACAAATGGGACCTAATGAAACTTCAAAGGTTTTGCAGCAAAGGAAACCATAAACAAGACAAAAAGATAACCCTCAGAATGGGAGAAAATATTTGCAAATGAAGGAACTGACAAGGGATTAACCTCCAAATTATACAAGCAGCTCATGCAGCTCAATATCAAAAAAACAAACAACCCAATCCAAAAATGGGCAGAAGACCTAAATAGACATTTCTCCAAAGAAGATATACAGATTGCCAACAAACACATGAAAGGATGCGCAATATCATTAACCATTAGAGAAATGCAAATCAAAACTACAATGAGATATCATCTCATACCGGTCAGAATGACCATCAGCAAAAAATCTACAGACAATAAATGCTGGAGAGGGTGTGGAGAAAAGGGAACCCTCTTGCACTGTTGGTGGGAATGTAAATTGATACAGCCACTATGGAGAACAGTATGGAGGTTCCTTAAAAAACTAAAAATAGAACTACCATATGACCAAGCAATCCCACTACTGGGCATATACCCTGAGAAAACCATAATTCAAAAAGAATCATGTACCACAATGTTCATTGCAGCTCTTTTTACAATAGCCAGGACATGGAAGCAACCTAAGTGTCCATCAAGAGATGAATGGATAAAGAAGATGTGGCACATATATACAATGGAATATTACTCAGCCATAAAAAGAAATGAAACAGTTATTTGTAGTGAGGTGGATGGACCTATAGTCAGTCATACAGAGTGAAGTAAGTCAGAAAGAGAAAAACAAATACCGTATGCTAACACATGTATATGGAATGTAAAAAAAAAAAAAGGTCATGAAGGACCTAGGGGCAGGACAGGAATAAAGATGCAGACCTACTAGAGAATAGACTTGAGGACACGGGGTGGGGGAAGGGTAAGCTGGTACAAAGTGAGATAGTGGCATGGACATATATACACTACCAAATGTAAAACCGATAGCTAGTGGGAAGCAGCTGCATAGCACAGGGAGATCAGTTCAGTGCTTTGTGATCACCTAGAGGGGTGGGATAGGGAGGGTGGGAGGGAGGGAGACGCAAGAGCAAAGAGATATGGGAACATATGTATATGTTTAGCTGATTCACTTTGTTATAAAGCAGAAACTAACACACCATTGTAAAGCAATTATACTCCAATAACGATGTTAAAAAAATGTTCTTGCTTTAGTTTGGCAGGAAGGACAGACTATAATATTGGGAAGGACAGACTCCACTACATGTCTATGATACAGCATGAGAAGTGCTGAGAGAGGAATACTTCCAAGGGCTATGCTAGCACAGTTCTGGGAGACTGGAACTCTACTTAGTCAAGTTTTCCTAGAAGAGGTGATAGCTGGATTGGATCCTTGAAAAATATGTCAGGGGTTTACCTAAAGAAAGGTGTGAAAGTTGTGAGGAAGGAAATTTTAGACAAAGGCAACATACAAACCAAAGAAGTGGGAAGCTGTTTTGAAAATGGCAGATGAACATGAGTAATAAGTTTAGTTGTAAAGATGTTATGATCAAGATTGTAAAGGATGTGTAATAGTAATAACAGTAGTTAAAAATTACCACCACTTAAGGAGAACTGATTATGCAGGTGCTTAGGCTAAGCAGTTAACATGTTTTCTCTGTTCATTACAACTACAGCCCTTTTCAGGAGGTACTATTAGGATTCTCCCATTTTTCAGATGAAGATATTGAGGTTTAAAGGGATTGAATCTGTTGGTAAGTGCAGCGTTGTGATTCAAACTTACTGTTTTTGATTTCAGATTCTACATACTTAGCTACTCCCCTAAAGAGTTTGAAAGTAAATAGGAAAACCTGAATAGTTTAAAAGAGGCCAGTGTCTTTATTAGATCTGAATTTTAGGAAATTTAGCTTTATATTATATATGGAAGTTCACAGAGGAAAGAGATAAGAAGAAAATGTACTGAATTCTACACATAACACTTTATAAAGGCATTTAAATTACCCAACAGTTCATTGCTGTTTGTGGGTTTTACGGTATATAAAGAGACAAATAATGGAGTGTAGAAGGTGGAAAAAAGATCAGGCCAGACAATTCTTATGTCCTTAAATTTAACACCATCATACAATAGTTTAGAGTCTTATAACTCCAGTTGCCATTATCCTCCCCTCTTTCCCCATCCCATTTTGTAAAATGCCACCTGATATACATTAGGGAACATTCTGATTAACCTCGATGACCAAAGATAGATTCTACATTCTTAGCCAGTTTTGGATTAACGTTTATTCTGATAACTGCTGCTTTTTTTCTTTTTTAATTGAAGTGTAGTTGATTTACAATGTGTTAGTTTCTGGTGCACAGTGAAGTGATTCAGTTTTATATATATATATATATATATATATATAATTTTTCAGATTCTTTTCCATTATAGGTTATTACAAGATATTGAATATAGTTCTCTGTGCTATACAGTAGGTCCTTGTTGTTTATCTATTTTATGTATAGTAGTGTGTAGCTGTTAATCCCAAATTCCTAATTTATCCCTCCCGTCATCCTTCCCCTTTGGTAACCATAGGTTTGTTTTCTATGTCTGTGAGTCGTTTTCTGTTTTGTAAATAAGTTCATTTGTATCATTTTTTTTAGATATCACATGATATTTGTCTTTCTCTGTCTGACTTACTTCACTTAGTATGATAATCTCTAGGTCCATTCATGTTGCTGCAAATGCCATTATGTCATTTTTTTTATGGCTGAGAGCTTTTACTAATTTGAAATACCAACTCAAAAATAGAGAAGTCGGTTTAGATCCACCTTTGAAATAAATTGGGGTGGATAGCTCAAATAAATGTATTTTTCTGTCTTAAAGGGAAATGTTCATCTGCCTGTATTCATGTCCTAGGGCTGCCATAACATATTATCACAGACTTGGTGGCTTATTTTCTCACAGTTCTGGAGGCCAGAAGTCTGAAATCAAGGTGTCACCAGAGTTGGTTCCTTCTGGAGTCTCTTGAGTCTGTTCCACGCCTGTCTCCTTGCTTCTGTTGGTTGCTCACAATCCTTGGGATTCCTTGGCCTATAGAAAAATAATCCCAATATTTGTCTACACCTTCACATCATCTTCTCTCTGTAACGAATTTTCCTTTTCTTTCTTTAATAAAGATACCAGTCATTAGACTGAGGGCCAACTCTAAATCTACGATGATCTTATCTCAAGATCTTAATTGCAACTGCGAAGACACTATTTCCAAAAAAAGTCACATTCACAGGTACTAGGGTTAGAGCTTTGACAAATCTTTTTGGCACCACTATTCAACCCACTACACTGCCAAATGCTAGATTAGGGGAATTGTTATATAAATATTAATATTCCGATGACAGCATAATAACTGACAAGGCACTAAAGATACATGAATTAAATATAAGTTGTCACAAGTGCAATTGAGATGTAGAGAAAATAAACTTTATACATGAAATGATTGTTTATTCAATAGAGCATTTAATAGAATTCTAAATTATCTAGACCAAGGAATTATACAATGGGATAGGTAATATGTTCCACTCAGGAGTCAAAATAGAAACATTCAAATGGAATTTACAAATAACATTTATTTCAACCTAATTTTTTTTTTTTTTGCGGTATGCGGGCCTCTCACTGTTGTGGCCTCTCCCGTTGCGGAGCAACAGGCTCTGGACGCACAGGCTCAGTGGCCATGGCTCACGGGCCCAGCCGCTCCCTGGAATGTGGGACCTTCCCGGACCAGGGCACGAACCTGTATCCCCTGCATCGGCAGGCGGACTCTCAACCACTGTGCCACCAGGGAAGCCCTCAACCAAATTCTTAATCTTATCATGGGAGCTTGTGTAAGAGAAAAAAATCTCTATATTATGTACTTCACTTTGAATTCTCTTAAGTCAGTTTGCATACTTGTTTGATGGACAGAATGTGGACCTTGCAATTCAGCAGAATTGGGTTTAAATGTCATATCACTACTGTTAGCTATGTGATCCCAGGAAAGTAAATTAACCTGTTGGTGTCCCAGTTACCTCATCTGCAAAACAAGTGTGTTAATCCCAACTTCCCAGGTGTTTAACTAGCTATTTGCACAAAATTTGAGAAATTGTATAAAGGGGTCCTGATACAGAAGTGCTCAGTAATGTGGAGTTCTTTCCTGCACTTGGCTGTTCAAGTGATGCCCAATCTGATCAGGCACTAAACTAAACTAAACTAGTGAAACACAAAAGGCATTTTTAATTGATATTTTTCATATTATCTCTCTCCATGCAAGTTGGAATAGTTGATGAATGACTTTTTATTAATCTTACCAACATCTGTTTATCTATTTGTGTTAGATAAGGGATGAAGCAAAACCCCTCTCTGTCTCTGTCTCTCACACACACACAAAGGCACACACACACACACACACACACACACACACACACACACGCACCTTAATTTTTCATGGCTTGAGTCATACCACAGATCCAATCACTACTCTCTTATTGTAAAAAGTGAAGTCCGGGGCTTCCCTGGTGGCGCAGTGGTTGAGAGTCCGCCTGCCGATGCAGGGGACACGGGTTCGTGCCCCGGTCCGGGAAGATCCCACGTGCTGCGGAGCGCCTGGGCCCGTGAGCCATGGCCGCTGAGCCTGCGTATCCGGAGCCTGTGCTCTGCAACGGGAGAGGCCGCAACCGTGAGAGACCCGTGTACCGCAAAAAAAAAAAAAAAAAAAAAAAAAAGTGAAGTCCAATCCAGTTGCTGTGCTTATGAAAATTGACTCCTACTGACATTTGTTTTGTTTGTTTTTATAAATGGGAAAGTGAGGCATGATCAGAGTAATCATACCCTGACAATCTTAAGGTCTTGTAAGAACTCTTGCCAAGTTGGTAGAAACGTTTATGTATGTTCTCTTTCAATCCAGACTGTTGGTGCCTTGTGACAGTTTAAGTTCCCAGGAGTGTGTGGAAAGTGGCTAGCTATATCAGGAAGATTTGCAAGGAGGCTTTTATGTTGGTGATTTGCAGAAACTCAGGGTGTGATTCTTAATCTTCCAGGTGCAAAAACTCGATCATGTTGGTGAAATCGGACTTAGGGATCATGAGTCATACTTGTTAACTCAAGAGAGACTGAGGTACATGAACAAAAAAAATAATTTATTGAGTAAATAGGCCATATTGCTTTCTGATGAGAATTTTAGTAATATTTATTAAGAAACTTAACTATATTGATATGCATTTATTTATATCTAGGTGTAATAAGGAAACCAGAGACCCACACTTTCCACATAATCATGTTCCTTTATAATTGTCTGTGTATTTAATTAAGAATATTCATGCTTATCAAACATTTTTATAACAGAAAAAAATTAAAACTGCTAAATATTCAAACATAAGACTAGAACAGTGCTTTTCAAACTGTGAGCCCTAATCCATAATGGGTCATGGAAACAATTTACTGTATTGCAAAAAGCATAGTTTTATAAATTACCCCAATTTATCAATGAGAGAATCGAGGCACAGAAACACTAAATAAAATGTCTAAAACCACAGAGTTAGCCAGGGGAAGCTGAGCTTCCTGACTCAAAAATCTCATGTTCTTTTATTAGAGTTGGGTCCTTCCAGAAACTGATATGCTGTTTGTCTGGTGATGTAACACTGGTCTTAAACAGGGAAAATGGGGACCATGTGCATATGAAGGTGGTTTGGAATGGGTGGGGGGAGTTGGCTCTCAAGGGAAGAAATGGGCAGAGTTGTCATCATTTTTATTCCTAATATTTCTTAAGAGCTTTATTTTTATCTTTGGAGTATCATGACTAATTACAGGCAAATCTCATCTGGCTAGTCTGAATTTTTCAGGTATTGGCCTTAAGAAACTGACAAGTTTCTAACATATAACCCAAGTCTTTCATCCTGTGGAAAGCTAGGGCATAAGAGTTACACATACTTTATTAACTGTCCTAAAAGTTCTCATCTTATTTCTATTTCTAATAAAATATTTCAGGCATATAGGAAAGTAAATGTACAGGGTAATGTGAAAAATTTCATGGACCCAACATCAAGCTTTGCCTGCCCTTCCTTCCTCCCTCCCTCCCTCCCTCCCTCCCTCCCTCCTTCCCTCTTTCATTCATTCTTTCTTTCTTTTTCTTTCTTTCTTTCTTTCTTTCTTTCTTTCTTTCTTTCTTTCTACCTTTCTTTCAGAAAAACTTGCAGATTAGCTTTTGATTTCAGTACAAAGAAAACTTGTCTTCAGTGTTCTTTATAGTCAGTATGTGTATGTGTGTGAATATATGTGAATGCTTATATAGGGAGTATGGCTTGACTTATAGATATACTCCTTTAGAGCTAAGCCTCACTTTTCAAAGTTTTTTAATATACATATAAATATGTATTTTTGCCATGAATAGGTATGACCTAAATTACCCATATTCTTCTTATATAATCACAATTTAATGAAACAATAAAAATATTACAGCTGCTTCTAAGGCTTGAAAGAATGACAGGAGAAAAATACTTCATTAGGATGACTCTATAGATTTTTTTTCCCAATTAAACTTATGTAGGTAAGGGATATTGATTCATCCCCACAATCTGATAACTTTATGAGCTTCAGCATCTTTTAGCTCAATGAATTTGCTGATTATTTTACTATAATTATTATAACATTCTTAATATATTCTAGGTACCATTTTATATAGCAGTAAATAAGAAACATGTCTCCCCATCATGGAACTTGCATTAACAGGAGCATTAAGGCCAAATATAATATATCCCAATATATTATTTGCTGGTTTGTTTTTTTAAAGCAAACAGTTTGTATCATTTCTGGAGTTAATTGTTGTGTCAAATTAAAGGTTTGGGAAGTGAAGGGGAAATTTTAGATAGAATGGTCAGGAAGGCCTCCCTGAATAAATGACATTTAAACAGAAACTTTATTTGAAGGAACAAACCATGGTAGATCTGGAATGAACATTCTAGAAAGAATAGGTAGTTTAAAGGTATAAGCTACTTTGTTTAGGACAGAGCAAGATAATACCGAACAACAGGGAGGAGCCAGATCACATGAGGCCTTATAAGAAGTGTAAGTAAGCAGTCTGGATTTAATTCTAAGTGTAATCAAAATCAGTGGATAATTTTGAGCATGAAAGTCATATTCTGATTTACATTTAAAGAGGTCATTCTTTGTGCCCCAAACAGAATAAATAAAAGGTAATTGTTGGCTAGTTCAGTTGTTCTGGCAAGTATATGTTAGTTTGCAGAGAACAGTGGAGGTGGTAAGAAGTTGTAGGATTTTGGATATGTTATCAAGATAGACTATTTAGGACTTGCTCTGATTAAGATAACATTTCTAATAAGTGGTGAAAGAATAGACTATGGAGGGAAGAAAACCAGATACCTTTCTCACTGATAAAAATAAATGTCGAATGAAAGAGCTAGTTGTTAAAAAAAACTCTAGCAGCAAGAGTCAGCTCTACCCACCACAAGTCAGTCCCATGAGGAATCTTACACAAGCCTCTTAGATAGCCTCATCCACCAGAGGGCAGACAACAGAAGCAAGAACTACAATCCTGCAGCCTGTGGAACAAAAACCACATTCACAGAAAGATAGACAAGATGAAAAGGCAGAGGGCTATGTACCAGATGAAGGAACAAGATAAAACCCCAGAAAAACAACTAAATGAAGTAGAGATAGGCAACCTTCCAGAAAGAGAATTCAGAATAATGATAGTGAAGATGATCCAGGACCTCGGAAAAAGAATGGAGGCAAAGATCGACAAGATGCAAAAAATGTTTAACAAAGACCCAGAAGAAATAAAGAACAAACAAACAGAGATGAACAATACAATAAATGAAAACTACACTAGAAGGAATCAATAGCAGAATAACTGAGGCAGAAGAATGGATAAGTGACCTGGAAGACAGAATGGTGGAATTCACTGCTGTGGAACAGAATAAAGAAAAAAGAATGAAAAGAAATGAAGACAGCCTAAGAGACCTCTGGGACAACATTAAATGCAACAACATTCGCATTATAGGGGTCCCAGAAGGAGAAGAGAGAGAGAAAGGACCAGAGAAAATATTAGAAGAGATTATAGTCGAAAACTTCCCTAACAGAAAGGAAATAGCCACCCAAGTCCAGGAAGCACAGCAACTCCCATACAGGATAAACCCAAGGAGAAAAACACTGACACACATAGTAATCAAATTGGCAAAATTTAAAGACAAAGAAAAATTATTGAAAGCAGCAAGGGAAAAACAACAAATAACATACAAGGGAACTCCCATAAGGTTAACAGCTGATTTCTCAGCAGAAACTCTACAAGCCAGAAGGGAGTGGCATGATATACTTAAAATGATGAAAGGGAAGAACATACAAACAAGATTACTCTACCAGGCAAGGATCTCATTCAGATTTGACAGAGAAATCAAAAGCTTTACAAACAAGCAAAAGCTAAGAGAATTCTCAGGCTAAGCTAAGAGCCCACCAAACCAGCTCTACAACAAATCCTAAAGGAACTTTGCTAAGTGGGAAAAACAAGAGAAGAAAAGGACCTACAAAAACAGACCCAAAACAATTAAGAAAATGGTAACAGGAACATACATATCGATAATTACCTTAAACATGAATGGATTAAATGCTCCAACGGAAAGACACAGGTTCGCTGAATGGATACAAAAACAAGACCCATATATATGCTGACGACAAGAGACCCACTTCAGACCTAGGGACACATACAGACTGAAAGTGAGGTGATGGAAAGAGATATTCCATACAAATGGAAATCAAAAGAAAGCTGGAGTAGCAATACTCATATCAGATGAAATAGACTTTAAAATAACGAATGTTACAAGAGACAAGGAAGGACACTACATAATCATCAAGGGATCCATCCAAGAAGAAGGTAAAACAATTACAAATATATATACACCCAACAGAGGAGCACCTCAATACATAAGGCAACTGCTAACAGCTACAAAAGAGGAAATTGACAGTAACACAGTAATACTGGGGAACTTTAACACCTCACTTACACCAATGGACAGATCATCCAAACAGAAAATTAATAAGGAAACATAAGCTTTAAATGACACAGTAGACCAGATAGATTTAATTGATATTTATAGGACATTCCATCCAAAAACAGCAGATTACACTTTCTTCTCAAGTGTGCATGGAACATTCTCTAGGATAGATCTCATCTTGGGTCACAAATCAAGCCTCAGTAAATTTAAGAAAATTGAACTCATATCAAGAATCTTTTCTGACCACAACACTATGAGATTAGACATGAATTACAGCGAAAAAAACGTAAAAAACACAAACACATGGAGGCTAAACAATACATTACTAAATAACCAAGAGATCACTGAAGAAATCAAAGAGGAAATCAAAAAATACCTAGAGACAAATGACAATGAAAACACAATGATCCAAAACCTATGGGATGCAGCAAAAGCAGTTCTAAGAGGGAGGTTTATAGCCATACAAGCCTACTTCAAGAAACAAGAAATATCTCAAATAAACAATCTAACCTTACACCTAAAAGAACTAGAGAAATAAGAACAAACAAAACCCAAAGTTAGCAGAAGGAAAGACATCATTAAGATCAGAGCAGAAATAAATGAAATAGAAACAAAGAAAACAATAGCAAAGATCAATAAAACTAAAAGCTGGTTCTTTGAGAATATAATCAAAATTGATACATCATTAGCTAGACTGATCAAGAAAAAGAGGGGGAGGACTCTAATCAATAAAATTAGAAATGAAAAAGGAGAAGTTACAACAGATACTACAGAAATACAAAGCATCCTAAGAGACTACTACAAGCAACTCTATGCCAATAAAGTGGACAACCTGGAAGAAATGGACAAATTCTTAGAAAGGTATGACCTTCCAAGACTGAACCAGGAAGAAATAGAAGATATGAACAGAACAATCACAAGTAATGAAATTGAAACTGTGATTAAAAATCTTCCAACAAACA
This sequence comes from Stenella coeruleoalba, assembly GCF_951394435.1. Classification (NCBI taxonomy): domain Eukaryota; kingdom Metazoa; phylum Chordata; class Mammalia; order Artiodactyla; family Delphinidae; genus Stenella; species Stenella coeruleoalba. The sequence goes on from NC_137150.1 coordinate 91,346,261, forward strand.
AAAGTCCAGGAATAGATGGCTTCACAGGTGAATTCTATCAAACATTTAGAGAAGAGCTAACACCCATCCTTCTCAAACTCTTCCAAAAAAATTGCAGAGGAAGGAACACTCCCAAACTCATTCTATGAGGCCACCATCACCCTGATACCAAAACCAGACAAAGATACTACAAAAAAAGAAAATTACAGACCAATATCACTGATGAATATAGATGCAAAAATCCTCAACAAAATACTAGTAAACAGAATCCAACAACACATTAAAAGGACCATACTCCATGATCAAGTGGGATTTATCCCAGTGATGCAAGGATTCTTCAATATATGCAAATCAATCAATGTGGTACACCATATTAACAAATTGAAGAATAAAAACCATATGATCTTCTCAATAGATGCAGAAAAAACTTTTGACAAAATTCAACACCGGTTTATGATAAAAAACTCTCCAGAAAGTGGGCATAGAGGGAACCTATCTCAACATAATAAAGGCCACAAATGACAAACCCACAGCAAACATCATTCTCAGTGGTGAAAAACTGAAAACATTTCCTCTAAGATCAGGAACAAGACAAGGATATCCACTCTCCTCACTATTATTCAACACAGTCTTGGAAGTCCTAGCCACGGCAATCAGAGAAGGAAAAGAAATAAAAGGAATACAAATTGAAAGAGAAGAAGTAAAACTGTCACTGTTTGAAGATGACATGATACTATACATAGAGACTCCTAAAAATGCCACCAGAAAAGTACTAGAGCTAATGAATGAATTTGGTAAAGTTGCTGGATACAAAATTAATGCACAGAAATCTCTTGCATTCCTATACACTAATGAAGAAAAATCTGAAAGAGAAATTAAGGAAACACTCCCATTTACCACTGCAACAAAAAGAATAAAATACCTAGGAATAAACCTACCTATGGAGACAAAAGACCTGTATGCAGAAAACTATAAGACACTGATGAAAGAAATTAAAGATGATACCAACAGATGGAGAGATATACCATGCTCTTGGGTTGGAAGAATCAATATTGTGAAAATGACTATACTACTCAAAGCATTCTACAGTTTCAATGGAATCCCTATCAAATACCAATGGCATTTTTTACAGAACTAGAACAAATAATCTTAAAATTTGTATGGAGACACAAAAGACCCCGAATAGCCAAAGCAGTATTGAGGGAAAAAAACGAAGCTGGAGGAATCAGACTCCCTGATTTCAGGCTATACTGCAAAGCTACAGTAATCAAGACAATATGGTACTGGCACAAAAACAGAAACATAGATCAATGGAACAAGATAGAAAACCCAGAGATAAACCCACGCACCTCTGGTCAACTAATTTATGACAAAGGAGGCAAAGATATACAATGGAGAAAAGACAGTCTCTTCAGTAAGTGGTGCCGGGAAAACTGGACAGCTACGTGTAAAAGAATGAAATGAGAACACTCCCTAACACCATACACAAAAATAAACTCAAAATGGATTCGAGACCTAAATGTAAGACCAGACACTATAAAACTCTTAGAGGAAAACATAGGAAGAACACTCTGACGTAAATCACAGCAATGTCTTTTTTGACCCACCTCCTAGAAAATGGAAATAAAAACAAAAATAAACAAATGGGACCTAATGAAACTTAAAAGCTTTTGCACAGCAAAGGAAACCATGAACAAGACGAAAAGACAGGCCTCAGAATGGGAGAAAATATTTGCAAACGGAGCGACTGACAGTGGATTAATCTCCAAAATATACAAGCAGCTCGTGCAGCTCAATATCAAAAAAACAAACAACCCAATCCAAAAGTGGGAAGAAGACCTAAATAGACATTTCTCCAAAGAAGATATACAGATTGCCAACAAACACATGAAAGGATGCTCAACATCACTGATCATTAGAGAATGCAAATCAAAACTACAATGAGGTATCACCTCGTACCAGTCAGAGTGACCATCGTAAAAAATCTAGAAACAATAAATGCCGGAGAGGGTGTGGAGAAAAGGGAACCCTCTTGCACTGTTGGTGGGAATGTAAATTGATACAGCCACTATGGAGAACAGTATGGAGGTTCCTTAAAAAACTAAAAATAGAACTACCATATGACCAAGCAATCCCACTACTGTGCATATACCCTGAGAAAACCATAATTCAAAAAAGTCATGTACCACAATGTTCATTGCAGCATTATTTACAATAGCCAGGACATGGAAGCAACTTAAGTGTCCACTGACAGATGAATGCATAAAAATAGCGTGGCACATATATACAATGGAATATTCCTCAGCCATAAAAAGAAATGAAATTGAGTTATTTGTAGTGAGGAGGATGGACCTAGAGTCTGTCATCAGAGTAAATTAAGTCAGAAAGAGAAAAACAAATACCGTGTACTAACGCATATATATGGAATCTAAAAAAAAAAAAAGTTCTGAAGAACCTAAGGGCAGGACAGGAATAAAGACGCAGATGTAGAGAATGCACTTGAGGACACGGGGAGGGTGAGGGGTAAGCTGGGACTAAGTGAGAGTGTGGCATTGACATATACACACTGCCAAATGCAAAGTAGATAGCTGGTGGGAAGCAGCCACATAGCACAGGGAGATCAGCTCAGTGCTTTGTAACCACCTAGAGGGGTGGGATAGGGAGGGTGGGAGGCAGACGCAAGAGGGAGGGGATATGGGGATATATGTATACGTATAGCTGATTCACTTTGTTATACAGCAGAAAGTAACACTACAATGTAAAGCATCTATACTTAAAGATGTGAAAAAAAGAAAGTCATGGTAAAGCTTAAAATCAGCCTAACAGAGATCTTTAACCTGAAACACTTTGAAGACAGAAATATTTCATACAGAAAAAAGAGGAGCAGTGAAAAAATATGCATGTGGGACATCAGACTTGCCATTGCTCATTCAAACTGAGTATACCTTTATGAGAAATTTAATGTGAGAAAGCTTATCAAGTCATCGTAAAAACTGGTCTAGAAATTCCATATATCAGATGTGATGATGTAATGTATTTTATTTGTTTTGAGAGTTAGAGGAAAAATGGCTCTATATAAATTCTTCATCTCTAGTTAAAGATGTTAAAGTACTAGTAACTGGGTGGCAAGCAATTTGGCAAGAGGGTAGAATAATCATGCTAGAGTATTTTCCATATGTGTTAGGTACAAAAGGTAAGAAGATATGCATCTGAATTAAAACAGCCAAAACTTTGAAATCCTTCATAAGAAACAGACAATTTGACTCATTTGGGGAACAAAATAGGAAATGTGTTTTAGGTCACTAACAGGAAAATTGGGTCTCATCAGACAATTTATAGCCTGCTGTGGCAGTGACCAAATAGCTATATTAGGGTGCAGAAGTAGATGTAATTTAATAGGAGTTCAGATGGGACTTTTGACAGTCTATCAGAGAAGAAGTTAATGAGCAAAATGCTAGACTTCAGTCTAAGTGCTAGCTTAGCTAGCTAAAAACTAGCAATCTAGCTAAAAGACTGATTGCAGCCTAAAATATATAGGATAGCAGTAAATCGTAGCAAATCCTCGTGGAGAGGTGACAAATGGAGTCCTTCAGCACGGATTGCCAGACCCATTACTTTTTAACACACTGTATAAGTTATGGTGTCTGAATTAGCTGATAATATTAAAAATCCAACTTTATCTTTTGGAGAAGTTATTAGATAGAACACTTCAGTTGCTTTGAATTTGTTTCTTTTAAGCTATGACTTCTTAGACTAATTTCATGAACTCTCACATTGTTTAGGCTTGTCTGAGAGAGAGAATTTCAAATTCATACCTAGAAAATATGTACCCCTTCATTATTGCAGGTAATTATGTATGAATTTCCAATTGTTGGAAATATTGGTTAATAAATATTTATTGAACACTTATTATGTGTAGGACTGCCAATAATTTTTGGTAAGAATGCATAATACAAGGATTATGTGAACACAGATGAGGGAAGCCTGCCTAATCTAGAGTTCAGGGTCATCCTAATAGAAGGAATATTGGCCTAATCTTGATGTATAATTGAAAGTCATTAGAGAAAAGGAAGAGTGAAGATGCAAAAGAGGGCACTGCCTATGTAAAGGCTTGGAGGTAAGAGAGAGAATCTGACTCTCTCAGACTGCTACAAGCATATAACCTAGAATCTTGGTTGGATAGTAGATTGTAAAAATGGCTGCGGTTATTACCCTCCCTGGATCCTTCACATGAACAGTATGACGTTTCAGCTCCTCCCATAAAGAAATTGAGTCTATTTATTCACCCCTTGAGTCAGGGGTGGCTTTGTGACTTACTTTGGCCAGTAGAATGCAGCAGAAGTAATGGGCCAGTTCTGAGCAGAGACTCAAGAAGCCTTGACACTTCTTACTCTCCTGGAAGCTTGTCCAGCCACTATGTGAACAAGCACAAGCTGAGCTACCAGAGAATAAGAGACCCTGAGGAGTGAAGCCAACCATTCCAGCTGAGGCCTGCTGCAGCCGAGCTGGCTGCTCATTACAGACGTGCGGGTGAACCCAGCTGAGACAGGAGAACTGGCCAGCTAAACCTGGCCTAAGTCACCAGACTGAGTAATACAAATGATTGGTGCTTAAGTCACAAATATAGGATCATATGTTACTCAGCAAAAGTGAATTAATACAGTAAAATGTGAGGCGGAGATAAGAGGGTAACAAGATTATGCTGTCTCTGGGGCTCTGTACTGAAGGCTCTAGTAGTCCCCCGAATTTCTGGCTTTGATTCTTCCTAAATTGCTAGTTTCTGAGAAGTGTAATTATATCCTGCAAGGACACTGAGGTGGAACCATCTTCAATCACCTATTTATGGGTGCCGGAAGAAGTGACCATATCTAAGTTATCTGAAGGTTGAATCAAATAGCTTTATATATATCTAATTCTACATATCTAAGTCCCAAGATGGGTTCAACTGTGCCAGAAAAACTTAATTCTATCCCATGTAAATACACTCAGCAAAGTGTATTCTGGGGAAAGCAGGATAGCTCACTTGAAATGGTGTTCTGGAGTCTCTCTTATAGTTTATGGATGGTATTGCTACCCAGAATTCGTTCCCCTACCTTATTTTTGCCAACACATTTTTTTTTCTTCTATTATTTATTTATTTATTTTGGCTGCATTGGGTCTTTGTTGCTGTGTGCAGGCTTTCTCTAGTTGCGGCGAGCTGGGACTACTCTTCATTGCAGTGCGTGGGCTTCTCATTGCAGTGGCTTCTGTTGTTGCAGAGCACGGGCTCTAGGCTCACAGGCTTCAGTAGTTGCAGCACACAGGCTCAGTAGTTGCAGCACACAGGCTCAGTAGTTGCAGCTTGAGGGCTCAGTAGTTGAGGCACGCGGGCCCTAAAGTGTGCAGGCTTCAGTAGTTTCAGCATGCAGGCTCAGTAGTTGTGGCTCGCAGGCTCTAGAGCGCAGGCTCAGTAGTTGTGGTGCATGGGCTTAGTTGCTCCACAGCATGTGGGATCTTCCCAGACCAGGGATCGAACTCATTGGCAGCCGGATTCTTAACCACTGCACCACCAGGGAAGTCCCTGCCAACACATCCTTATCCTGCTTCTTCATCCTGATCTGCATGTTCCTAGTAACACCGTATTCAGTCTGAAAATTATAAGTTGTCATAGAGAAGCTAACTGTTCTGGCTGATGTGTGGTGATGCATGACCTTTAAAGGATATGCAGCAGCTACTTTTGACTGAAGCATGGGACACAGTCACCCAGAAGCTTTGGGTATATAAGGCTGAACAAGCAATCCCTGATTTATAAAGCAAATATTATGCCAGGTTAGCATATGCATTCCTGGGGAAATGCTCTTCTGCTAAGTCAAAACTAGAATGATTGAATGTGGCATTGTTTGAAGGTAGGATCAAGGTGAGGCTTGGGGAGAAGAAATGCTGCTTTTAATTTTTTTTTCTTTTTCTGCATGAATAGGGAGGATCACAAGATGTTTGTCACATTTCCTCAGGGGCCAGTTCTATATTTGAGGGGTGTGTGTGTGTCCTGGTGTGTATATATGTGTATTTAAAGATGTTGTTGGGTCACATGTACCTGCAGTAGTCATCGATCTTGATCCTTGGCATCAGTGGTAACGGTTAAATAATCACCAGCTATTGACTAACAATTTATTCTCTTCTCAGCATGACACTAGTTTGGAGATGGACTCGAAAGAAAAATAGAATCCCTGACTTCAAGGTGCACATTCCCTAGATAGCAAGGCTAACCCATGTGAAAAGAATTAAAGAACAGCACACTTCAAACATTCTATTTTATGAAAATTATAGTGAACTAAGTTTGAACACAGCCTTGCCCAGTTGCATGTGCTGGAATTTTTTTTTTTTTTTTTTCAATACGAGGGCCTCTCACCGCTGTGGCCTCTCCAGTTGCAGAGCACAGGATCCGGACGCGCAGGCTCAGCAGCCATGGCTCACGGGCCCAGCCGCTCCGCGGCATGTGGGATCTTCCCGGACCGGGGCACGAACTCACGTCCCCTGCATCGGCAGGTGAACTCCCGACTACTGCGCCACCAGGGAAGCCCCATGTGCTGGAATTTTCAAATGCTTATTTCAGTGAACTCTTTGGTCATATTTCGTACTTGACCTATTGTGTCTTGTGAAATTCTTATAAGGCAATACTATTATTGTTGAGAAATTATTCCCCTTCGAAGCTATCTTTTTACAAAGGGAGTAGGAAGCAGGAAACCATTAGAAGCCTGTTCACTCAGCAACCTTATTTCATATCTAGTTTCTGAATCCCAGTCTTCCGTCCCTTCTCTGGTAAAGAACTGTGACAAAGTTCATCAGTGGCAAAGTTAATTGAGTTCTCTTGCTCTCTTAAAAAGTCTCCTCTCCTCAGGGATTTCTCAAGCCCCTGTCAAGAGGCCACTTAGGGAAGAAGTCTTCTTCAGAAGTTTCCTTCCTCAGGGGAGATAATATGTGTTCAGGGAGATAAAAGTGGTGTTTACACATCAGGGGGCAGTGAGCAAGATTATAAAGCAGGTGAGGCTTGTAGTCCTCACCTCCCCAGTCTGAAGCCTCGTCCCTCCACGTGGGTCCCCCGCTTGTATTCCAGTGGTCCTCTCTCCGTGCAAGCTTCTTCCTCAGGCACCCATCCAGATCCACCTGCTGTGGGAATAGTTCTCGACCTTTGCTTTTCTTCTCCTCCCGAGCCAAGCTTATCTAACCTTCAGCCCATTTGCTTCGGGCCTCTTTTCTGTTAGAGAATGATCATCCCCCGTGTGTTAAGGTAGCAGTAGGTTTTAATGAGACCCTTCGCTCTCTTCCCACCCACCGTATAACACATTACGTTTTAATAGGGGCCTTGGGGGACAGCGGTTTAACCTAAGAGAACAATTTCAGCCACAATGTGTGATAACTTGGTACCTTTAAGCAGTCACCAAACACTTTTGGCTTCTCCTTGTTACAGTGAAAATGTATTACCTTTCTCAGAGTTGTAGGGAGTCAAGTACATTTGATTCTATCTGAAGAAAATGGAAAAGTGCTGGAGTCCCAGCTAATTGCCTCACCTCTTTCCTATTCCCCTGTCAAAGCCAGCAGCAAAATTTTGAACATACTTTCTTTTAAGCTTTTATCCTAGTAAAATAAAACGACAGTGTATTTTAAAATTTTATATTTTTTGTGCTTTAAAGGAGAAAAAAATGTGTGTATGAGTGCGGGCAATTGTGTGTGTGTGTGTGTGTGTGTGTGTGTGTTGTTATGTTACTAGGGGCTTGTTAACTTTCTATTACTGCACAACAATTGTATTATGCACTTAGCAGCTGAAAGCAACACCCATTTATTATCTCACTTTTCTGTGGGTCAGAAGTCCAGGCATAATTCAACTGGGTTCTCTGCTCAGGGTCCTCTAAGGCTAATATCAAGGTGCTGGCCATGTCCAGGTTCTCATTTGAGGGTTAGAGTTTGCTTCCAAGACCATTCAGGTTATTGGCAGAATTCATTTCCTTTTGATTGTAGGACCCAAGTCCCTGTTTTCTTGCTGGCTGTTGACTGGGGCTGCTCTCAGTTCTTAGAATGTAGTTGTTTATTCCCTTCCACATGGCTCTCTCTAAAACATTGCTGTTTGCTTGCTCAAGACCAGCAGGAGAATGTCTCTGTTGCCTTGAATCTCTGACTTCTTTTTCTTATTTCTAAATCCTCTTTTAAAGGCTCTCACCTGATTAGGTAAGGCCCACCCACGGTCAAGGTGGAGAATTGTACTGGATGCATATACCAGTAGTGGAAATTTTGGAGACTTTCTTAGAATTCTGCTTACCACAGAGCTTTTCTTGGTTTTCTTCTAAATATTCAGTGAAAAGGTGGAAATATAAGAGGGGAAAATAAATGAATAGATGTAATAGGAGGAGAAAGTAGAGACTCCCCCTTGAGGCTGAAACCACACACCCAAATATATGTAGCACCCTGCCTTTCTCTGGAGACAGCACTGTCCAACAGAACTTTCTGCAGCAATGCAAATGTTCTATATCTTCTCTGTCCAATGTGGTAACCGTTAGGTGTATGTGACTACTGAGAATTTGAAATGTGGCTCGTAAACACTGGATTTTTTATTTTATCTATTTTTAGATATATCCTATTAGTTCTCATCCCAAGGAAAAAATTTGTTTCTATTTCTTTAATGTTGTATCTAAATGAGACAATCGATGTTCACTAAACCTATCGTAGTAATCATTTCATAACGTATGTTAGTCAAATCACTATGCTGTACACCTTAAACTTATATAGTGCTGTATGCCAATTATATCACAATAAAACTAGGGAAAAAATTGAGAAAGTAAAAAAAAAAGTTTAAAATTCCATAGCCATATGCCCATGGTGGCTGTCATAGTGGGCAACACAGCTTGAGAGCAATATATACCTCCCAGTTCCTCTTCACCTTCCTGAGTTATAGAATCATCTCCCACATGCTGAAATATTGTCTGGTGTCTATATTCTGTTTTTATTTTCCACCTGTACCTGGGCTTTTAGTTTAAATTCCAGTTGCTATCTTTATATCAACATGTTATATCTGCCTCTGGCTTCCTGACAAACTTGCAATTTTGGATATTGAGTCATTTCCTATATAAATACATAATTATAAGATGTTCTAATGTAATCTAGACTAATCTCCTAATCAAAGTAGAAATCCTTTCTCCTCACTGCCTTTGTTACTCCATGCACACCAAAATCTACTTGTTACCTTCATTGAGTGTTTACTTTCTATGCAAGGCACTGAGCGAGGTGCTTCAGACATGGTCTCAATCAATCTTCACAATAACCCATGTGGTATTATTACGATTCCTATTTTACAGATGAGGGAACCTATATTTGGAGAAGTTAAGTGACTTCCTAAAGTCTCACAGTTATTTAGTGCTGAAATAGAAGTCAACCTCAAGTTCACTGTCTGCAATCACCCCTGATTTTAGTCTCTAAACAACATCACCATTTCCTACAAACATTCTTGTACCTATGTGCAATTATGTGCACATAATTATGTGCAATTATGTTTTGTTCTAATATTATTAGTGGCAGTGAGCCCATAAACTTGAAAGACAATGCATTCCATTTACAGCTTTAAGAGAGCTTTGGTCCTTCTGTGGTCTTTTAGTGGTTTCTCAAGCGAAAAATGACTATGTCATCTACTTCTCTGGGTTTTCTCCTGTAGGTTTGATCCAGGTTTTAAATGTTGATTCCCAAGCATGAGCTTTAAACATGAGTCATTCTCTGGTCTTGAGTGCAAATCTTTCTCCCAACAGTTCCTACTCATTGTTCTTAATTTAGCTTCTTGAGCTCTTCTAAACAAATGGGTGCCCTTAGACTATGGGGTAGAGATTAGGAGCTAGGGTTTGGGATTCAGGCAGCTCTAAGTTTAATAACTGGCTCCAGATTTTATGAGTTGTGTGACCGTCTACTTCTCCATGCCTCTCTCTCATCTATAAAATGGGATTAAAAAACCTATCTCAGGGCTTCCCTGGTGGTGCAGTGGTTGAGAGTCCGCCTGCCGATGCAGGGGACACGGGTTCGTGCCCCGGTCCGGGAAGATCCCACATGCCGTGGAGTGGCTGGGCCTGTGAGCCATGGCCGCTGAGCCTGCGCGTCTGGAGCATGTGCTCCGCAGCGGGAGAGGCCACAGCAGTGAGACGCCTGCGTACTGCAAAAAAAAAAAAAAAAAAAACTATCTCAAAACAATTGTTTCAAGGAAGAAATGAAATGCAGTTGATGAAGCACCTGGAAGAAAGTCTAGCATACAGCAAGCACTTGGCGGTAGGTAGCTACTCTTATTTTGGTCTTGTTATAATAGAAGATAGCTTTCATGTTCCCCACCCCCAGTTTTCCCTGTCACAAAATAAGTCACAAAATAAGATATAATAATAACAAATGGTTATGTTTCTAACTTTCCTTGGTTTTCTCTCTTAGATTTGATACAGGTTTTAAGTGTTGCTCCACAAATGTGAGCTCTAAAAATGAACATATTCCATGAGCTCTTATAAATGCTCTGCTTATACCAAAGACAAATAACTTTGTGCCATGTTTCAAGCTAAACGAGTAAGGTCGAATAAGGTTGCCCCTGCAGTCCGAGCAGTGAGAGCTGCATAGGCTTTTATTGGAAAATATAAAGAAGCTGCAGTCTGATTGAGAAGCAAGATGGAGATTCTGACATAATCCAACAGACATCACTTCTACTGGGTAGGCTTTGAGTAGGCAAACTTACAGGTCTGGTGCAAAATGAAAACATGAGGCCACTTTTTCAAAAAGCAAAAAAAAAAATTGCTGTTAGTATTAAAATTAAATTTATAAAAGCTGTTTCTCCTGCAGTTTTTCTTTTGGTTTGTCAGGGTTTGTTATATATTTCCTGTTTAATGCTGTTCTAAGTTAAGAAAAATTAACATTTTTAATTTTAGTGTAACTTTTTAAAATAAATTAATTTATTTATGTTTGCCTGCATTGGGTCTTTGTTGCTGCACGGGGGCTTTCTCTAGTTGCGGCGAGCGAGGGCTACTCGTGGTGAAGTAGCGAGGGCTACTTCATTGCGGTGCGCGGGCTTCTCATCGCGGTGGCTTCTCTTGTTGCGGAGCACCGGCTCTAGGCGCGCGGACTTCAGTAGTTGTGGCACGTGGGCTCAGTAGTTGTGGGCTCTAGAACGCAGGCTCAGTAGTTGGGGTGCACAGGCTTTGTTGCTCCGCGGCATGTAGGATCTTCCCAGATCAGGGATCGAACTCGTGTCCCCTTCATTGGCAGGCGGATTCTTAACCACTGCACCACCAGGGAAGTCCCAAATTTTATTGCAACTTTTTATGTTTATCCTCTATTTATCTTGTGTGATGCTAGTCTTAAATGCAAAAGTAAGAACAATTAACTCATATCCAGAGTCACCAAAATCACATAATTTGCATTTAGCGGCTCACATGGGCATATGTATTTTGTTCTGAATAGAACAATAGAAATGCTGCACAAACTGAACTCGACTTTTATTTCACTTCTTAATAACATTCTATCTTCAGCTTGGTGAGTAAGGAAGGACAGAAGGGAAAAGGATCTGTAGGTTGCCCTATTTTTCCTTTTCCTTCTGTGTTATCATTTTCAACATTAGTGGTTGGTTAATACAGAGAAATAACACGTAAAAGAAAGGATGTAATAGGATTCCTTGATGGATTGTGTTTCTTGGAATGTCATCACTGTGGTCAGTGATTAAATTGCTTACTCTGCTCCTTCTGATTAGCTGCATGGGTCTCTCTCTCTCTTTCTCTCTCTCTCTGTTCTTTTCAGCATGTTTTATGTATATATATATATATTTTTTTTTATATTTATATATTTATATTTATATATATATTTATATATTTATATATATATATATATGGTCTCCACCTCAATCACCATCTAGAATATATATTTAAAATTTCTTAGTAATCCATTTAGAACCCCGTACTTACAAAACCCACACTGTTTTATTTCCTGTGGCCGTTTTGTCCTATGTATCTTTATTTTCTATTTCTTTAAAAAAAACTCTCCAAATATGAAAAAGCTTCTTAATATCTATGCTTTTGATCAAAGAGTTCCTACATGACACTGGCACCCACATCTTTTAAGTCTTTGTTTTTTCACCCCACAATTTGTTTTAAGATGAATTAAGGAATTTTCAGTTTTCTTTTTTGTTTGCATTAATATCTAGGAACACCATCTTTGAATTCATCTTTCCTTCCTTCAGCCATAACTACAGCTTTTTAAAAGTGTGTTTGTGATATAAGTCCATTGTGATATTGAGTTTGAAAATAACTGAACTATTTATGGAATACCTACCATGTGCTATACACTGTGCTAAACATTTATTTCTAATCCTTGATATATTCTTATCAAATGTGTATGGTATTTAAGAATTGGTATGGATGCCGGTGACTGACTGGGGTATAAGAAATTACTGTACATGAAATTTAAAACTATTGTTATATCCAGAAATAGAGCCATAAAATCAGAATTGAGTTGTTTGCATATCTTTTTCTTAAAGAAAATAAAATCAAACAAAAACAAACAAACAAATGATACTGGTGACAATATCCCCAGATTATAGAGGATTTGTTATCATCCCATTAAATGAAGGCCCTGAAAGGAAGAGACAATATCTAATGTTTTGGGCTTTTTTTTTTTTTTTTTTTCCCTAGCTCCAGCTGCTAATGTTGTACCTGGCACATAGCTGAAGCTCCAAATGTGTTTGGAGATTAAATTCAGAAAATTTAATGAGAATAAAATAAGTTGCTCTTGAGGTTTTCTGTGTTAAAGAAATGTATTTTAAGGTATAGTTTTTCATTAGGTTTTCTCACCAAAGAACACATACCATTGTACCATTAGAACAATCAAGTTTTAGTTTGAGTACTTTTGAAATTTATCAACTTGTCTCCTTCGTGCAAAAAGGAGGCAAAGGTCCTAGAACTACTGCATAGTTGCAATGCCACAGACTTCTTTATGTTCGTAAACCTATTTCCCTCTGCTCTCCATCTTCGTACCCTAACAGTCTTGACCAGAAACTGAAGTGCTGCAGCAAGAACAATTGTATAATTAGAAGACAATCATTTACTTTGGCAGCATCTAGAAAGCATGCGTTTTAAAGAACAATTAAAACTTCCGTGTGTTTGATTGGAATGTGTTTATCCTGATGACCAGCTTGCAAACATTTCTTTCTCTAAACCTTCGCTGAGAAAATCTCAAAAAACGTTTAGCCTCCATAGGCTTTTAATTCCAGAATAATCAAAGGCTTATACTGAACTTAATAACTCATTCCATTTATTTCCCCCATGACAGCAGAATTGCTTTAAATAAAGCATTCAATCTATCTGTAGTTCTACAGAGAGATGCTAAAAGTCAAAATAATCAAATAAGAAGACCAAAGTTCCAAATGTGGCATAAATTAAATCATCCTCACTTGCCAAACTTGAGAATAATTTTCAAATCATGTCATTAATATAAAAGAAAAAGGCCCATATTTCCTCTTTGGAAAGACAACTGCAGAGGTTAATAACACCCAGTTGCCTGCCATTGAGAGCATCTGCATCACTAGGACAGTTTGATAATGAGATTTTATACAAAAGAAATAGACATTTTTTGAGAGAAGTCACGATGTAAAATGAATTCTTAGCAAGACAAGTAAGAGAAGCTGAAATAAAATCCTTGTAGATTGCAGTGGTGAGAATATTTCTAGAATCAGAGCTCTCTGGTTGATGATTTTTTGGAACTTGTTTTAATTGCAGTACTTATATGTCAACTCATAGTTTTACTGGGACCTATTATTTGCAAAGTGCTTTTAAATTTACAGAAAATGTTCCTATGTGATAAACAACTAATTTCTTCATTTTAGACGTTAAGAATTAGAGTTTAAGAATGTTGCTTAAAATCCTATGAAACTTTTGCAAAAATAAGAGAATATGTGCCCATTTTCTCAGTTTTTTACTCTTACATTATTTCCTTGGCCTCAAATCCAGAACTTCATGATCACATTCCAGTGCACTTTTACCGTAGAGCAAACTAGTTAACTTCTTCCTAATCCCTCTTCATGAGAAATTTACAAATCCCTTACAATGAATTCAGACTAAATGCTGTATCTGGAGATCTTGAATCCAGGGATCTATCTGAACAGACATGAGGCAGGTTGAAAACAAAATGTTGGGGTTACTTTAAAAGTTGTGCCTTTCATAAGTATGCTTTTAAAAAAGGTTGTAATTAATGCAAGATTAGTGTTGAAAGAAATTTCCCTTCTTTTAGGTTATTTCCATGATGATACATCTGGTGATAATGAGTTTGATTTTCTATACATAGGCGTTCATGACTATTTGTATTATCTGTATTTATGAATGAAAATTTGAGTCAGGTCTTTTTCTTCACAGTCGTTCTAAATCAGATCAGATGCCTATTAATCAAATCACACATATTCTATTATATTCTGCCTCCCACTGCTGTATTCAGAAGTAACTTTTAAAATTCTTCCTAATATTGTTCTAATAGAACTGGGGTTGCTGGTTTAACAAATAAAAATATAGGGTACCTAGTTAAATTTGAATTTCAGATAAATGATGAATAATTTTTTATATTAGTATGTCCCTAACACTGCATGGGACATAATTATCCTAAAATAATTATTCATTGTTTATCTGAAATTCAAATTTAACTGGGCTTTCTGTATTTTATCTGGCAACTCTAAATGGAACGAAAGGGAAATTAAAATGGTTTTATCATTGGTTCCATGTGTGATGAGCAATAGCCAGAAATAAGGGCAGAGTCACTGAGACAAGAATAAATTGTCCATGAATCTGATTAAAAATACCCTGATGAGTGAGGGATTATATTTTTTTCCATATAACTGAAAAATCAGAATAAGAAGAAATCAGTCCCCAGGTACAGTATGATCAACAGTTCAATAATGACCTCAAGGACATGGTTCCCTGATAGCTTTCATCTCTCTGCTAGGGAGCCCTCGGGCATCCCTTCCTGTGTGCATATAGCTACAGTAGTTCCTGGGTCACATCAGGAAGTGGCAATGTCCAGAGGCAGAAAAGAACACTTCTGTGTTGTTTTCTTAAGAGCAAGGAAACTTTTCTCAGAAGCCCTGTGAAGACCTGACTTCATGACCACATGCCCCCTCTCCCCAAAACCAGTCATAGTCAGGAGTAATGGGATCATGAGTTTTATTCTAAGAGCTGAGCTCATCAGTGAACAACCATTGTATGGAAAGGATATGTTTTAGTGAAGAGGAAGAAAGGAAACCAATACTTTCCTCCTGTTTCAAATCTTACAGAATCTTTCATGTTCCTCTAGAGTGGACCTGGGTTTGTTGTTTAAGATCGTATTTCAGACACCCACACAGAAATACGGGGAACTCAATTTATCTCAGTTGCAGCAGGAGAACTGTGAGTCACCTCCAGTGACATTTAGTTGGTTTGCTGAGAATCTGTGTTTTGAGATTAAAAAAAGGAACCAAACAAGAAGATATTCTTTCTCCTCTTCTCCTCTCCCTCCTCCTCCTTCTTCTTCTCTTTCTTCCTCTTCTTCTTATTATTTTATTTACAGCTATTCTTAATCATAAACAAGACTGTAACTTAAACTTTGATGGTATAGTTTGGAAAAATTGTATTCTTGTACAGTGGAAATTTCTACTCTATTTGAGCTGAATGAATATTCTTGGGATTTGGAATAAGCAAAGTAACTATAATTAGTTTGACATATGAATGAACTGTCATGTTTTTCTTTCTGGCTTTAGCTTAATATTGAATTTCCTTATGCTACAAGTATGCAGGACTCCCATACTGTGTTAGTAGCCTAATGGTGCTAAAGTGATTAGAAGCACAGAACGCAGAAAGTGAGTAGACACACACACTGTTTTTAACTTAATTTTTATTGGTGTATGGGTGCTTTATAATGTTGTGTTAGGCTCCACTGCACAGCAAAATGAATCAGCCATACACATATAGATATCCCCTCCCTTTTGGACTTCCCTCCCATTTAGGTTACCACAGTGCATTAGGTACAGTTCCCTGTGCTATACAGTATGTTCCATTCAGTTGTCTATTTTATACATAGTATCAATAATGTATATGTGTCAATCCCAGTCTCCCAATTCCTCCCTCTCCACCCCTTTCCCTCTTGGTATCCACAAATTTGCTCTCTACATCTGTGTCTCTATTTCTGCTTTGCAAATAAGATCATCTATACCATTTTTCTAGATTCCACATATATGCATTATTATACGATATTTGCTTTTCTCTTTCTGACTTACTGCATTCACTCTGTATGACACTCTCTAGGTCCATCCACATCTTTACAAATGACCCAATTTTGTTCCTTTTTATGGCTGAGTAATATTCCATTGTATATATGTACCACATCTTCCATTCCTTTGTCCATTTATCCATTCCTCTATCAATGGACATTTAGGTTGCTTCCATGTCCTGGCTATTGTAAATAGTGCTGCTATGAACATTGGGGTGCATGTATTTTTTTGAATTATGGTTTTCTCTGGGTATATGCCCAGTAGTGGGATTGTTGGGTCATATGGTAATTCTATTTTTAGTTTTTTAAGGAACCTTCATGCTGTTTTCCATAGTGGCTGTATCAATTTACATTCCCACCAACAGTGTATGAGGGTTCCCTTTTCTCCACACCCTCTCCAGCATTTATTGTTTGTAGATTTTTTGATGATGGCCATTCTGACCAGTGTGAGGTGATACCTCATTGTAGTTTTGATCTGCATTTCTCTAATAATTAGTGATGTTGAGCATCTTTTCATGTATTTGTTGGCCATCTGTATTAGACACACACACCTTTAGGAACTCTTTAATGTACCTACCAAAGCATTAGCCCTTACTACTGGCAATAAGTCCTCTCATCACCAATGAAAACAAGGTCTCTGGTTCTGATTCCTCATAATAAATTCCTATAGTTGCTACTCTAGAGGTAGGGGTGAGACACAGATGTTTTCCTGTGAACCATAAGGAAGCTGGTAGCTTCACTAAATAGAATATAAGTAGAAGCAACAACCTTGAGAAATGTATCAAGTTATAAAAGTGGGGAATTGAGTGATAGGAATATTACAATGACACATATCAAGAGAATCACATTCCAGAAGAGTCTTTGAAATGAACAAGGCTCTTAGGCTCTACCCTACACCATCCAAAAAAACCACAGATTAATACATATATCTAGTGAGCTCAGCAAAGAGAATATTGAACGACTACTATGGCTTAATGGTAATGTTCCAGAACAACCTTCATGTCTCTTTTTCTCTGAATCTATATCTAGTAATTTTAAATTTTGAATGTTTTAAAATAGTTTCTTCTTCTAGTATGGACTAAATATCAGGAATGCCTGTTAGTTATATTTCTTGGTACAAATTAGTAGATTAATTTGGCTTTTGTTGAGTTCTGACAGTATTCTAGACACTAGGGACACAAAGACAAAAAGGATGGGGTAGAAGCACAGGTATGAGAATGACAGTACATTGTCACGGCTCTTCTGGAAGAATGATTGTTACCTTCAGGGAGCTTACATTCTTGTAAACAGAAAATGATTGCCTATTAATTAATACTTGCAGTAAAGGAGACACACGTTCTTGTAAAACAAATACAAATAGAGAAAGCACCACAGTGTTACTAAATATAACATGGACTGGAGAATATGTGGGGCTTTCTGGGAAGCCTTCGTGAGGGATGTAAGATTTGAGATGGCTGTGGAGGGATGAAGGGACTGTTTTCAGGGAGAGAAGGTAACAGGGAGAAATGTGAGAAAAAGCATGAGGGGTGAAATAAAGTATGCTGGTCTGTAAGTAATTCAGTGTGACTGGAATATAAGTATGGGTTTTGGGGCTGAGTGCAAAGGCCTTTCTGTAATCCAGCTGAAGGATGATGAGACTACAGACCAAGTCAACAAGTGAATGGAAAGTAGAAACTGAAACGAGTTGTCAGCGAGCAGGTCTTGGTCATCAAGTGAATGTGAAAGATGAGGAAAATGGTGGTCCTCCTCAGGGTTGTTTACTAAATAGCTCCCTTTTTTTTTCTAAACAGTGTTAGTCTTGCACTTTCTTTCCCCGTCCCGTGAAGTGAGGTGGGGCCCTGTGGCTTGCTTTGGCCGATAAACATGAGCAGAAGTGGTACAGGTTGCTTCTAGGTGTTACTCCTTAAACAATTTGACATGCTTTCCTCCCTTGGCTGTGGTAATCATGAGGTGTGTGTTGAGACAGATCGTGTTAGCTCAGGTCCGCAAACAACTATGGTGAGCAGAGACCCCTGCCAGCTCATGTGAAACATGTTTTGTGAGTAAGAAATAAATGTGTTGTGTGAAGCCATGGAGATCTGGCAACTGTTGTTGACATAATCTACCCCCACCAGCATACATACCATCCAGCATTCCAGAACACACTCTTAATTCAAAAGTACCTGTTTGACCTGAGTGAACTCTTAAATTCATTATTTAGACTTGATTCCATGCCAAGATTTAGATTTTGAACAAGTTCTATACATCAAGTCATGCAGGTTAGCTGCTTATTAGGGTCATTGTTAGATGACCTTGTTGGAAGATGAAGACCCCTTTTTTCAGTTTTAAATCAGAATGTAGCACAATAGTCACCAGCAAGAGCATATCTGAAGAACACAGTAGTATTTACTTCACCAGACAAACCTTAAGGACATATGGATTCCTACCTTAAAATCACATGTTGTAGAGTCTGCAATACTGGACAAAGGAGATATGTAACACTTTCCAGGAAAGGGCAGAAAAATGCTCCATTCTGATTGGAAAATGATAGTTGTTGAGGTATGTACAGTCAGAGAAGAATAGCATATATGGAATTAGATTATCTTTTGTCTCTGCAGTGCAAGGGTCAATGAAAATACAGAGAGCTGTGGAAAAGCATGCTTTGTAGTTAACTCCTGTTCAAGTGTGAGTTGTTTCCTCAGCTCTTCCCCTTCTCGTCTGGAGCTTTGTGAACCTGAGGCTGAGTCTGTGACAGCAGAACACTTTTCCAGGGCTGCAGACGACCTCAGCCTTTTCAGAGGACCATGTCTCCAAGAGCAAGCCCTCTCTGAACTCCAGGAAACCTAAAATCTGTCCCACAAGTTTCTGCAGGGCACCAACTAGCTGCATTCACCATGACTAAGTTTTGTTCTTTATTATTATTATTATTATTACATTGATACTTTCCAGTTTAGTTCCATGCACACCTCCACTGCTTTACAATATTATTGCTTAATCTTTATTTTTTTAATAAATTTTGAAAAAGCAAGAGAAATCAATGGGGAAAGAAAAAGACAGTTTAGTTACTAACTGAAGTTAACCCTTAAGTGGCTCTCTTGGGATCCACCCGTAGAATTGTCAGATCATCTGAAACAGTATTTTTCAAAATTATTTGATGAGGTTCCACATAAGAAATAATTCCATATCACCCACACAAATATAAACATATACTTAAAACAAAAATATACATTAAGCAATACTTATCCTTACTGTATGTTACACACACATACATAGTCATGGGGATTGTTCAGTTGGTAGTTGTACTTATTTGGAGGGAAGAGGGGAAGGAAGCCACTACCTCACTTCTCAGCATCTACTATGTGCCTCTAAGTCATCTAACTCTGCTCAGAACTGCTGAAGTCCTAGAGCCACAAGCTTGTTTCTCATTCTAACATAATCTTTTACAGGATACTAGAAATTTCTGACATTTGATTATCTTAGGACATGGAAACTCTGGCAAGGTGACAGTTTTATTGTTGGCTGCTGTTGTAGTAGTAGCTGTTGTTACTGTCTTTAGTTTAAAAAAAATTCTGTGTTCACAAGAAGAGTGGACTACAGAGTGGACTTGGAGAGTTAAAAAGAAATCCCAGAGCTGTGAGAATTGTCAGAAATTCCAAAAATAATGTCTGGGCACCCTATTTCCCTCTTATATCCTGGAACCTTTATAGCCTAAAAATTATATCGCAAGACTCGCTTTTCAAACTGTAAGTCAAAAAACAATAATGAGACTTAAGAATTATTTAGTGGGTCATGATCACACTTTTTTTTCAAGGAAATATATAAAATATAGAAGAATAAAATAGAATGCATTGCACATCATAAGGTAATTATTATATGATGGAATTTTTGTTTATACACACGTGTAAAGTGTGTTCTTATTGTAGTAAAAGTAGCTCAAAAAATTGTTTATATTTTAACAGTGATTCTTACATGCCAGAATTTATCCTGAGTGGCTATATGTTAACTCCTTTTATCCTCACATCTGATCTCATAATTTTTCCCATTTTACACTGAAGCATGGGGAGGTTGAGTGATTTGCCTGACTTTACAGAACTATTCAAATCTAAGCAGTTTTGCTCGGAAGGCATCTTAGCTCAGGCTGCCATAACATATTACCATAGATTGGGTGGTTTAAACAACAGTCATTTATTTCTCACAGTTCTGGAGGCTGGCAGTTCAAGATCAGGGTGCCAGCATGATCGGGACCATGGTAAGTGCCCTCTTTCTGGTTTACAGAGGACCATCTTGCTGTGTCCTCACATGTCAGTGAGAACTCTCTCTGGCCTCTTGTTATAAGGGTACTAATCCCATTCATGAGGGCTCCAGCTTTATGACCTAATTATCTCCCCAAGGCCCCAACATGACCCAGTGTGATGAAATACCAACACACTGGGATTAAATTTTCAACATATAAATTTGAGGAGGACACAAACATTCAGTCCATTGCAACAGGCTACAGTCATAACCCGTAAGCTATCTATATTGTTCTCTGTGGACATTGAAAACATGGTCCTAGGAGACCACTGGCATAGGGCAAGAAGGAAAATTTATTTGGAAAACAATGAGTATAGAGAATGAATCATATGGACCAAAACAGGGAATTCCAGGCATAGGTAAAATATGTATGGAGAAAGAGGTGGTAGAAAAGGAAAAAATAGTAGGGAGAAATTCCAGTGCAAAGGCAAAGATTTATGTAAAAATTGGTGGGGATCACTTGCTTAATTTAGCTCTTAGGAGAGGTCAACCCATTCTAGACGATGACATTGCATACTCCATAACTTCCAGTACACCTTTGATCATCCTTGTTTCTATTTGACTTGGAATTTAGATCCTAGAATTTAAACTTCCCTTTTTCTTTGGAAATACTTTCATAATTGCCTAAATTTTAGGTTGGGAAATATTTCCAGAAAGTCACTCTACCCTTATCAATTCAATTTCCTCTCCATCCTTTATTTATACCATTTAAAACAACTTCTCTGCAAGTCACATATTTGCTGACCATTATCATCCTCTCTCTGGCCAAACTAAACAAATTTCAATGTTTTCATGTGAGTTTATGAGTCATCCCCCTCCTGACATTTCTGTGGTACACAGCACCCCAAGGACCACTGCTCTCACCACAGTGGTCCAGGTGTGGTTCAGACTCTCACAGACTCTGCTCAGCCCCTCCAGGCTCAGAGCCAGGTGTGTGGGTGAGAGAGAGGCCAGTGGCTGCATGATAGGAAGGAGGGACATTCATGCTTCCAGTCTCTAGGGACCTCTGGGAAGCTGTATCACCTTTTAAAAGTTTCCATACTTTAGCTACGTCCCTTGAGACCAAGAATTACCAGCTTGTGTAATCAGAGAGATTTCAAACAGATGGTTTTGCCTGTGGACTTTCTTGAAAATGTCTTATTTATTTGCCCTCCAGGACAAGAAGGATAACTTGTTTCCTTTTCTGTAGATTTTAAAAAATCGAATGAATTATCCTATTAGTAAAAACAGGTCACATTCACATCTATTTAGAGATCAATTTAAAACACACACACACACACACACACACACACACACACACACACAAAATTCCAGACATAGATAGTGGGTCTGTGTCAATTTCTTGGTATTGCCTTTTCTTAAATATAAGAAAAACTTGCTGAAACTGTTTCTTTTATTTAAAAAAAGTTTCTGTTCTCAGTCCCTTCAAGAATGATATAATTGCATTTCATTGTATTTTTAGAGATAACTGTGAAATAAATATGGCCTGACCTGAAAAATGCAGCATTTCTGTTTCCAGAGAATTTATGGGAAAAGCTGAAGCTCTTTGGTTACCAAATATAATGGAAACAAACCACACTTCTTCCTAACAAAAAAGACTAGCAGCTGCATTAGCAAAGCCACTGCAGCTGAGGCTGTGGTTTCCAAGGTGTTCCTTATTCTGAACGCTAGAGAGCACTGATGATATACTCAACTTTTCTCGGTTTCAGGGCTTTTAAAAATTCAGTGTGTTGCCAGCAACTTCTCAACTTTCAGTGGGCAGGAATGGAGTGGAAAATAACCGTTCAAAAGTCTATATTTTGAGAGAAAGAGAGAGAGGTTAAAAATGTTCTCTGCAGAACCTATCGGGGAAAGAAGAAAAGTGGCCAATCTCTCTTATATGCTGGTTAACGGTCCTCATCCAGTTGTCCTGGGTTCAGACTTCATCACTTGTTAAAACAAATGCCAGAAATGAAGTGTAAAATAAGAGGTGGCTGGTTCCAATCCTATGTTTGAACATACTGTTTTCCTTTTGACTCTTATTTTTGCTGTCACGTAATGAAATGGTTTTGTATGTATTGGAAAGACATTCTGGGCCACAAACACTGATGAAACGGAATATGTTCATTTGGACATAATGAGGTGAGACAAAAAAAAGGATTAAATAAACAAGGGCATGAGAGTATAAGATACCTTCACAAACAGAGTTTAAAATAAAACAGCAGAAACCCTAGTTATCTGTATGATCCATGCTCCCAGTGCTTTGAGGCACAGGGGAAAAACAGATGACAGTGCAAAAACGACTGAAAAAAATTTAAAGAGACACCAATATTTGATGTGAAACATTGAAAGAAGCTACCAATTAAAAGCATTGACAATAAATCCGTTATGTGTGACCAGGAATCAAAGCAACAGCAAGCAGAGGCCACTATACAATTTACTTGGTCTGTAATTATTTTCCTATCCCAGGTTATTTTTTAAAACTCATTTCATATTTCCCCGAAGCTTATAGCTAGAGAATTTAGAAAGGGAAGGCTATTTTCTTTTCAGAATCTCCTCTTGCCCAAATATGTCAGTTCTTACCACGGGCATGGAGGGAAGCGTGAGAGAGAAGGTACTGCATGTTCTTAGCAGGAAACACATACTAATAGTGGCCAGAGTTAGCTGTCTTCCTACTTCAGTGTTACCCCCTGAAGAACTGGGTCACTCCAGCCCTGAAAGACTGCTTGATTCCCACTCCGTTCTCTCATGTATCACTGCTGAGAGTAAGTCAACTGCAACAGGGTTGTCTTCTTGTACACTGTACACTGTGCGCTGTGGCAGTACATAATGGTGACGTCTATTGGGCAGAGTCACATAGAATCCTGTTAGGAAGAGTGTTTGCCCAGGATAATAACTACCAACTCAGAGCCTCCTCTGGAACTCAGGTGTCACCTTACTCTCTAATAAGTTAGTTTCTCCTAATCGCAATAAGCTTCCTTTGACCTAAAGACTTATTTTGCTAACTGGTTTCTACTTCCCGTCCAGATGACTACATTGTTTGGTGACTTCAAAAGTCCTTTTGTGTCAGCTGAGGAGATAATGGTTGTTTACTGACAATGATCTTTAAAACAGTTTAACCACCCAGAAACTCTCATAGTTTATAGAGACGGATGGAGCAACTTACTCTACATGATGTTGTTAACAGGAAGATTTACCTTTCCTCTCATTGCACTTAATCCTCTGAAGAGCAGGTTGATAACGAATCCATATTATTAAAATGCACAGAGAAGTAAAACTGTAATATATATTTGCTTAGTTTATAGAACAGTTTTCTCTTGGTGGGTTTAGGTATTGAAGGGGCATGCACATACATATTAAAACCTTGGAAACAATGTTATTGAGGATGCACAGATCAATGGTATGGAGGTAGTGAGGTAGTGAGATAGTTATGTTTTGACTTATACTGTTTACATTTCTTTTATGAAGTGGCTATACATGTCTATTATAAAATGAAAAACCTCATAACTGTTTTATAAGCCTCTGTATATTCTTGTACATTCTGTGTTCAATCATACACACACACACACACACACACACACACACACACACACACACTCTCTCGTTTATGACCAAGAGTCAATTTCTAATTTATTTTTCTGGGAAAGAGCTAATAAATTTTGAGTCATTTTTTTTGTTTCAAAAATGACTGACTTTAGTTTGTTACAATAAAAAGTGGAATGGGACGTAGAAGTAGTAGACGTCTTTCTTAAAATTCTCCTCTCTTCAAATAACATTAACTCTATTTTAACTATGTGTGTGTGTGTGTATTATCACACACTATTACATACACATATATGCACACACACATTTTTAACTTTTACAATTTCTAATTTAAAGTACTTTAGCTCTATTTAAAGACTTCTTCACTTTTGTTTAAAGGTAAAATTCTTGATCGAGACATTGTTTTTCCTGGTGGTAACTAGTTTAGAAATTCGGGACATTTTGACTTTATTCTGTTTACTATCACAGACTTTGTAGGAAACATTTAGGACATGACTCTTCTTTGGTGACGGCTGCTCAAGCTACATACCTCAGGGTCAGAAGGTGGTTCCTACTCATTGCTCCCAAGGGCTATTTTAAGATCATTATTCTCTTGTAAAAAAACAAAACAAAGCAAACAAATGAACTCTGTTCTCTCCAGATGTGCACTATTGGCACCATCAGTTTTCACCTTGTCTTTTTCAAGGTCACCCATTAATGTTCTGGTACCTGGCTCATAGTTTACCTCTCCTCTCCAAGTCCTCCCATGAGGTCAGGTGACTGAAATTTTCATGTGGGCTCAATTTCTTGAATGCTGTGTATGCAGTGACTCCTTTCACCCTTCTGTTGGGCCATCCACTCCATTATGCTTTGGACTTTGCATCACCTTGAAAGAACTGATTTAAGATTGTGTTTCTTGACCATGACCTTCTATCTTTCTCAAAGATTCTGGCTCCGTCTTTCCTTTATGAAATTTTCAACTTTTTCTCTAGCATCAACCTCCTCCTGTTTTGACTTTGCTGGGTTATGGAACCAAATCAGTAACCCAGAGAAGTTACTTTTGTTGTTGGTATTCTATCCTCCTCTGTTGTTTTGTCCTTTGGAAGCCCATCTTCAGTCCATTTTCTCTGCCTTTCCATCTTCCTAAAAGACTCCCAACCCTCCCACTGTCCCTCTCTGATACATTCTCAGTCTGGAGAACATGTACTCCACCTTCAAACTATGGCTTAGATGTAGTATGGAACCTTCTGTACTGTAATAGCCTATTAGCTTTATCTCATACAGTCCTCCAAATGAGTTTCATTTCCCCTTGTCCACTACTCACTTTGGTAACCACATGTTCATTGTCTTATCTTCTCAAGTGTTGCCTAAAAGCAACCCCAACTGAAGGAACTACAAAATCTTAGTACCTGCCTCTGTGTATAGCAGTCTACAATAGCTAATGAAGAAATACCTGTTGAATGAATGATACATGACTTTGGGAATCTAATCAAATGATTTTAATGTTTCTCGGGAAAAGCTTAATTCCTCTAACTCCTTGATGTCTCTGTCACTCCCTGTTATCTTCACCAATTCTATTGTCTTTCTGGTTTTAATAAAACACTT
Organism: Stenella coeruleoalba; assembly: GCF_951394435.1. Classification (NCBI taxonomy): domain Eukaryota; kingdom Metazoa; phylum Chordata; class Mammalia; order Artiodactyla; family Delphinidae; genus Stenella; species Stenella coeruleoalba. The sequence continues at coordinate 91,371,884 of NC_137150.1, forward strand.
AATATTTGCTGAGTGCTTAATAAATGCCAGTCACTGTGACAGGTGTTCTTTATACAATATTACATAACCTTCCCAATCATCTCTTGAGATAGCCCCATGTTTTTTTCCAATCTTAGGGATGAAGATCTGTAGATTAAGTTGCCTGCCCAAGATCAAGGACTAACATGGAAAACTGAAGACAGGAACCAAAGTCATTCTGGCTACAAGCCCATGGTTATATTAATAGGGTCTCCAAGAGTGTGTTTAAGCTTGGATGAAAATAATATTTTTAAGTGGGGTCTTTTCCATTTCTAGCAAAGGTGGATTGGTTAAAATTCTACATAATATTTGTATTTCATCCCCGGGTTGCCTTTAAGATCTTGGACTCTGATATTTTGTACTGGCTTCCTCTTCCCATTCCACACACTCTTGTCAGCCTTATAGTTAAGTGGTGACAACTAATAAGAAGATTCTACCACATGCGAATGACAGTTTGTTCACAGAGTGCATCTGAGGATGACTCTATGCTCATCAATCTCCTTTTCTTCCAGTGCACAAAAAAGTCTTAATTTTTCACCTTCATTTGTAGTTGACTGAATCCACGTGACTGGACTTTGGTTAATGGTACGGGGGTTGAAGGGAATGCTGCTCTCAGGATCAGTCTCTAAAATCCCTCCATTTTGTTTGTCTGTTGCTGCAAAAAATTACTCTAAAACTTAGTGGTTTAAAAAATAAATACATATTATCTCAAATTCTTTGTTGATGAGCAATCTCTAAGTGGCTTAGCTGGGTGGTTCTTGCTTAAGACCACTCATGAAGTTACAATCAAGTTGTTAGCTTGACTGTAGTTATCTGAAGGCTTGTCTAGGGCAGGAGGATTCAGTGCCAAGATAATCTACTCACATGGCTGTTAGTAGGAATCTTCAGTTCTTCACTGGTCATTGGTAGGTCCATTATCACATGGCCCTCTGCATAAATCTGCTTGAATAGCCTCACATGGAGCTGGCTACATAATCTGTGGAGCTCTGTGCAGCATGAAAATGTGAGACCTCGTGTTGAAAATTATTTTAAGACTTTTTTGGTATGGAACATTTTTTAAAAGTCTATTGAATTTTCCACAATATTGCCTCTATTTTTATGTTTTGGCCCTTTGGCTGCGAGGCGTGTGGGATCCTAGCTCCCTGACCAGGGATCTGACCTGCACCCCCTGCATTGGAAGGTGAAGTCCTAACCATTGGACTTCCAGGGAAGTCCCTGAAAAATTATTAATAATTGTAATATGACAACCACTGTGCATTTAAACAAGTATGGGACCTTTCTAAGTATTGGGCCTATGAGATTACACAGGACATACACTTGTGAAGCTAGCCCTGTGCTCAGAACCTGGTATCTGGATTTTTCCGAGAATGTTGTCAAAGAAAGAAAGAGAGAAGCAAGGAGGAAGCTGAATGTGTTTTGTGACGTAGTTTCAAAATTTACTCACCATCACTCCTGTCCCATTCAGTTAGTTTACAGCAAGTCACCAATTCCAGACTACACTCACAGGAAAGAGAATTAGCCTCCACCCTTTGATATGAGGATTGCAAAAGAATTTGTAGACACATTTTAAAATCACTGTGTGGTGTCTACATCCAATATGTTTTCTTTTCTTCCTCGTCAGGTAGACAGGTGGAGGGAAACCACTGGAGAGCCTCAAGGAGTCCCTAGGGAGTGGCAGAAACATAGGATAGAAAATTCTAGATCCCTGAGTCACTATTTAGAAAACAGCTACCCAGGAGAGCAACCCAATCCTACCTTAGACTGTGATTTAAGGTAGAAATAAACTTTGTGCTAAGTCACTGAAATTTCAGGGTGGTTATAACATTAGTTACCCTTTCTAATTCATAGGCCTAATTCAGAATTTACTAACACAGTTTCAAAAAGAACAATCTCAAGATGTATAGAAAAAAGCAATCTCTATAGAGAAAAATCTCCATGCCCAAGTAAGTTAGAAAAAATACTAGATACTATATTTCTCTTTTAAAGACCCACAATGTATACTACCAATTAAAGCTCTGAGAATTCCCTCAGTAAAAAATCTGTTTAACTCCATTTAACTCAATATTTGCCCAATGTATATAACTACGCTAACAGGTAAACAGGACTGATATTCACAACGATGCAATTATATTGGTTGTTCAAAACATTGAAATGCTTTCATTTTGGTTGGTAAATACCATCGCCCAAGCCATCCAAATGTCCCTGTCCCCACTGCCCTGCCCCAAGGTCACCTAAGTGGATACTTTTGATGAGTTGTTCTGGTACCCACCAGTCAAAGCACTAGCCCATGAACCTGCCATGACACCTGTGAGATGGCTTCAATCACCAGATGTAACCCTTTGTTCTGAGCAGCCTCCAACTCTGTCAGGGGAGAGAGACAAATGTTCAGTGCCTTTTTGGTCCCCTGTAAAATATCACGACAGGCCAATATTTCCTCATATGATCTTTTGTTGCATGTGGCAATTTTAGGAAATTGCATCTTCTAAAATATTGCCTACCAGTGGTTAAACATTTTTAATCTCACTTCTTCATGGAACCACCAGTATTTTAGTCAATTTCTGTTTCCAGGAAGACATTTTTAAAAACCTTGACTTACTGCCTTACCAATGTACAGTCAAGGTGAAATAAACCTATTATTTACTTTTTTATTTTATTTAGTTTTGGCTGCCTTGAGTCGTCGTTCCCGTGCACGGGCTTTCTCTTGTTGCAGAGAGCAGGGGCTACTCTTCGTTGCGGTGCACAGGCTTCTCATTGCGGTGGCTTCTCCCATTGCGGAGCATGGGCTCTAGAGTGCAGGCTCAGTAGTTGTGGCACACGGGCTTAGTTGCTCCGTGGCATGTGGATCTTCCCAGACCAGGGCTTGAACCCATGTACCCTGCATTGGCAGATGGATAATTAACCCCTGCGCCACCAGGGAAGTCCTGCAAAATCAATTTTATATCTATATACTGGAAATTTGGAAAAGAAATTTTTAAATACCGTTTATAATATCAATGAACATGAAGTACTTGGAAATAGACGCCATAACATATGTGCAGGACTGAAAACTACAACATATTGTTGATAGCAGTTATGGAAGGGCTAAATTAATAGTCATGCTATTATGGATTGAAAGACTCTATATTGTTAAGATGGCAATTGTCCCCAAATTGATTTGTAAATTTAACACAATCCAAATCAATTTTTCACCAGGGTGCATATGTGTGTGTTTGTATGTATGTGTGTTTTATAGAAACTGACAAGTTGAGTCTAAAATTTATATGAAATTGCAAAGAACTTAGAGTAGCCAAAACAATACAAAGTACAATAAAGTTGGCATACTCACACTACCTGACTATAAGACTTAATAAAATGTGATAATACTCAAGAAGGTGTGGTAATGGCATAAGGAGAAATGTAGATTACTCTAACAGAATAGAATGTCTATAAATAGACCACACACATGTGGTCAATTGATGTTTAACTACATTCCTGTGCATATACAAACAGACAAATAAACCCAAACAACTCTAGGACTTTCATACAACAGTATGAATCTTAAAAAACATCATGCTAACTGAAAGAAGTCATACACAAAAAGGGTACATACTGCACGATTTCATTTATACAACATTCCAGAAATGGCAAAAGTCATAAGAATGGCAATCAGATCAGTGCTTGTCTTGAGCCAGGGGGTAAGGGCAGAGGATTTACGACAGAGCGTCACAAGGGAATTTTTAACTTTATATAACTTTATATCTTGCTCCAACTATATAGAGAAATACAAAAGCAAACAAACAAAAATTCAGTCTTTAATTATTGTCTCTTCCACTAGCATGACTTGGCAATGGGCAAGATAATTGAGATAAAAGTTGTAACATTTTGAACTGAGTCCAGTCCTTATAATGTTGACCTGCTTTACTCATGTCTAGAACATCCCTTGAGAAAAACAATTTCTGTCAACTGTTGTGAGATAGCCTGAAAATCTTTAGTTAGTACTTTTTTATTTGACAAATCTTGAGCTTCTGCCATGTGCCAGGTACTTTTTAAATGCTAGAGATAACAGTGATCAAAACAGAAAGATATGACTTCCCCTTGGAGCTCATGTTCTATTGTAAAGATATAGACAGTATAAACAAGATAAATATGACGTACACTTTGTTAGGTGGTGTAAAGTTTTAAGGATAAAATGAAGGCAGGGAATGGGGGCTAGGGTGTGTGAGGTGTTGCATTTTTGATAGGGTGTCAGGGAAGGCTCCAACTGAGAAGGTGACATTTGAGTAAAGCCTGAAACGAAGTGATAGGGACTTGGCCATGTAAATATCCAGAAGAAGCACATTCTAGGAAGAGAGAGTGTAAAACATATGAAGAAAGAGAGACCTAGGCTGTAAGAGGAAAAGAAGCAGCTAACAGACTGTTGTAACTGGAGCCAATAGCGTACTTGGGCAGAGCGGTAATGGTGAACCAGAATATATAGGACATTGTAAGCCATTGGGAGGCCTTGATTTTTACTCTGACTGCTATGGGAGCCTTTGGAGATCTTTGAACAAAGTGGTGTCATGATCTGACTTTTGTTTTTAAAGAACCACTCTTCCTGCTGTGTTGACAATAGACTGGAAGGGAGCAAGGATCAAAATAGGGAAAATGATTAGTAGGTCATTGCAATAAACCTGGAAAGAAATGATAATAGCTTGGATAAGAGTAGTAGCACTGGATGGGGTGATAAGTGTTTAGATTCTGGATGTATTTAGATGGTATAGATGACAGGATTTACAATCAAATTTTTTTTAACATCTTTATTAGAGTATAATTGCTTTACAATGTTGTGTTAGTTGCTGCTGTATAACAAAGTGAATCAGCTATATGTATACATATGTTCCCATATCCTTTCCCTCTTGTGTGTCCACCCCACCCTCCCTGTCTCACCCCTCTCGGTGGTCACAAAGCACCGAGCTGACCTCCCTGTGCTATGCGGCTGCTTCCCACTAGCTATCTATTTTACATTTGGTAGTGTATATATGTCAATGCTACTCTCTCACTTCGTCCCAGCTTACCCTTCCCCCTCCCCACATCCTCAAGTCTACTCTCTATGTCTGCATCTTTATTCCTGTCCTGCCCCTAGGTTCATCAGAACCATTTTTTTTTTTTTAGATTCCATATATATGTGTTAGCATATGGTATTTGTTTTTCTCTTTCTGACTTATTTCACTCTCTATGACAGACTCTAGGTCCATCCACCTCACTACAAATAACTCATTTTCATTTCTTTTTATGGCTGAGTGGTATTCCATTGTATATATGTGCCACATCTTCTTTATCCATTCATCTGTCAATGGACACTTAGGTTGCTTCCATGTCCGGGCTATTGTAAATAGAGCCGCAATGCACATTGTGGCACATGTCTCTTTTTGAATTATGGTTTTCTCAGGGTATATGCCCAGTAGTGGGTACAATCATATTTAGGATGTAAAATATAATAGATTTAAGAAAGCAATGAAGATGATTGCTGAAATTTGGACCTGAGCAATTGGGAGGCCAGAGAAGCTTGTTTGGCATATGGTACGTATAATGTGGTACATTGAAGATGAGAAGCTCAGTTTTTAGCATGTTAAGTTTGAGATGGCTATTAGACATCCAGATGGAGACAGTGGTTAGGCAATCGAATATTCTAAACCTACAGCTCAGGAAAGAAGTGTAGGCTGGAGATTGAGACTTGAGCGTCATTGGCATATAGACAGTATTTAAAGCCATGGGAGAAGATGAGAGTGAAATAAGAATGAGGGATTAAGTGTGGAGAGAGAAGAGAAGCTGTCCAAGGACTGTGTCCTGAGACACAGATGGTGGGAGATGAGAATAATCCACAAAGGAAACGAAGAAAGACAGAGACAAAGAAAAAGCAGGGAGAATGTGGTATCTTGGTTAAAGAACTAAAGTTTGCAAAATTTACAGTTTTATAAATGAAAGTGGATCCAAAGTTATTTCTGTGATAATATCACTCCCACTACTTGCATCCTGATATGGTTTTTTTTTTTTGAGTAAGAAAGAAAATGATAGAACCTCAAAGCTAGCAGGCCAGAAGCTGTGCAAAAGCAGCCTGTCTTGCCCACACCACTGTCTAGACCAGGGGATCATTACTGGCAGATGATTAATTAATGTAGCAGTTAAAACAAAAGAAACAAGCAACTAAACTGCAATGTCAGTTTCTGTTTGCTTTTCCATTTACTCCACCCTATACCCCAGTCCTTTTCAAATACTGCAGGCAATATCCAAATCTGGGTATATCCATGCAATAAATCAATTCATGAACAATATGTTCCACATGCTAAAAGGAAAAACACTGAGAATCTCAGGTAAAACTTACTAGAGGTACCTCACTGGCCACATCTGTGTTAGTTTTTTGGTCAGAGCCACATGTACTTCTTAGTGTAACAGTATATCAGTAATAAGCTTTGTGCTTTAATAGGTTTTTCAAACAGCAAAGGGCAAAGTGTCTATAGGTTAGATTTTGTGGCTCTGTAATGAAATTCGGGCCCTGTGCATTTCATAGCAAGTGCTTTTCTATGGTGACTGGCTCATAACTAAAGCCAATGTTAATCCACATATTAATCCACAAATAATGGGTAACCAGTGATATGCAATCTCAGCAGTATCATTCTTCTTGTTGGTGTAAACCACAGGAGCCAAAGGAACCAATTCTCCCAATTACATTTTAGCTTAGCTTCCATGCGTATTTTTCATAATATATTACTGAACGTGTTACTTAACTATAATTAGCTTATGCCTACTCAAAACACAGATTAGGGCTTCCCTAGTGGCGCAGTGGTTGAGAGTCCGCCTGCCAATGCAGGGAACACGGGTTTGTGCCCCGTTCCGGGAAGATCCCACATGCCGCGGAGCGGCTGGGCCCGTGAGCCATGGCCGCTGAGCCTGCGCGTCCGGAGCCTGTGCTGCGCAACGGGAGAGGCCACAACAGTGAAAGGCCCGCGTACCGCAAAAAAAAAATAAAAAAAACAGATTAATCTAATATATATTGGCCCTAACTGCGTGGACCATATTACCCAAGGATATTAGAGTAATTTAATATTAGGGTAGAAATTCTTATTATATGGCATATATCTAAATTTGTTATCTCTCTCATTGTTCTAAAACATAATGATACCCTAGTTTTAAAAAATGTACAATGTGATAAAATGGAGATGCTACCCATGAGACTTAACCTAGATCTCGAGGTATTACCATGCAAATAATGAATTAAGATTAGTGAACTGTTTTGAGTTTCTCAAAATATAGTATATAGTTATCCAGAAAAAAAAAAAAAGTACGATGTGTTAATGAAATTACCTCCAAAGGCAAAATAAACAGTTTTGCTTGATGTTGCTTGGTTTCCTCATTTAATTTAGATCTTTATCAGAGCTATACCTATGTAAATTATTTTCTTATTTAAATATAATTTTCAAAAACTAGGTTATAGATTTTAACAGTGTTTGCTGCCACTTGGGTTTTGTTGTTGCTGCTGTTTTGCTGTGATGCCTACATCTGGGTTGCCTTGCAGTGTGTTATGCCTGATGGAATGAAGGCATAACTCATGGTTTTGGAGGTGATCAGCCTTCAGTTCCTACGCCTTCTCTGTCACTTCACTGGTAAAGTTGCACTAGCTATTTTGACTTAGTCTCACGTGTGTAAAGGAAGTGAAAATATATATCGCCACACTAAAGTATATACATACGTAGACAGACACATACACACGATCTTTAAAGAGCATGGTGTACTGGCTGATTTAAGCCCTTCTTGCCTTCATACCTTCCTGCCTGCCTTCTACATCAGACTTTATTTCTCTACCTTAAGTATATTAGTCTCCACTCATCAGGATGTTTATCTGTCTGAATTGTTGTCTGTCCATCTGTTCTCCCTACTGTCCTTCCCTCTGTCTAGCCATCCATTAGTGTGCCTGTTGATTCATTTGTCCTCCCATCTTCTCAGTTCATTTGTCTATCTGTCCATGGGATCGCCTATCCATTCACCTTTCTATTTTTATCTAGAGAAATACCCATCTATTTCCACTAGATCCATGATACTACAAAAATAGGCTTTCAGTTTCACCTAGTAAAACACCTTGAACACGTAAAATCCAACATACTTAAATGTAGAAAAGGCCTTAATTTTTGTTTCTAGTTCAAACTTCTCTATTCACAGATTACGGAAGTAAAGTGAACTGACATCTATTATTACTATCTAGTAAACATCATAGGTACTACATAAACTAGTATCAGGGATTCTCGACTCTCTTTAAATTTCTTTCCTTAGACAAAGTTTTTCCCAAAATATTTTGTGTAATTTGAACTTTTGTTAATTTTTCCTAAATATTTTGGGATAATTAGGTTGATTTTAGCTGCAAATTTCAGAAAATGGAATCCAGCTGGCTTACCAAGCAATTGGGGTTGGCGTGTATTTCCACTTCTTCCATCTCTAGTCCTTCAATTCTGTCTGTCCTCTTTGGTGTCTTACTTTTGTCTTTCAGATGTTTTTTTTTTACTCAGGGTATGTCAATGGCTGGCAGCAGCAACTGGGACAACATGCATTCTTGTTCACCTACTTTTGCCCATTACCAAACTCTACCAATTATGACATATTTATGTTTTCTCCTCTGTTCTAATTCAGTCAGCTGAAGTCATATAGCTACTGCTGGGTCAAAAACACTCACCAGAGTGATGCTGTGCTTGGCTTGGGGGATGGAATTATAAACTATTGGTTTTAGACCATCAGAATCTGCTCTTAAACCCTAAATGGGTTCCCCTTTTTGCTCACTTGTGCTACGTAGACAGCTGTGTATACCTCAACAAACTTGGAATTATATATTTTGAAGAATATATAACATAAGAATGTATAATTTATAACAAAGGCAGTTAGCAGTGTCAATTGCAGGCACTTATCATAAAGGTCTCTTTTGTTCTCATCTGAATTTTTTATTGCTTTTATTTCTAGATTTTTCTTTTTAATAAAATTTATTTTTCTGCTATAAAAACTGTTATCCATTTACTCATCCACTGAATTTTCATGGTACAAAAGCTGTTATCCATTTATTCATTCGATTTTACCTTGTCTAAGCCACTTGAAACACATAAATTTCTTTTGCATTTGTTTGTTTTCATGGTTTTGTCTTGTACTACACTTAAACTCTCATAAGCAAGAATTGTTTCTTTCAACTTTGCATTTCAGTGTATTTAGTATATCATAGGTACTCAACAGATATTTATTAGATCAACAAATAAAGAAAAAGACTATCCAGTAAAACAATTCAGCTATAAGACAGCCTAGGTTTTTTTTTTAAGATTTATTTATTTATTTTATTTTTGGCTACGTCGAGTCTCAGTTGCAGCACATGGGATCTTCCTTGAGGCATGCGGGATCTTTCATTGGGATGTGCAGTCTTCTCTAGTTGTGGTGTGAAGGTTTTCTCTTCTCTAGTTGTGGTACATGGGTTCCAGAGTGCGTGGGCTCTGTAGTTTGCGGCATGAGGGCTCTCTGGTTGAGGCGTGTGAGCTCAGTAGTTGTGGCACATGGGCTTAGTTGCCCCGTGGCATGTGGGATCTTAGCTCCCTGACCAGGGATCAAACCTGCATCCCCTGAATTGTAAGGCGGATTCTTTACCACTGGACCACCAGGGAAGTCCCAACAGCCTAGTTTTTATTATACTTTTTTTGTATGTGGAAATATATAAAAGGAATTTAGTAGTTAAAAATGGGAAAATGGTTGGGAAGAGTATGGTATATCAACAAGAGAGAGAAAATATGCATGAGAGAAAACCTTAAAATATTGAATAAAAAAATTAGTATACTAAATTATATACATTTAATATAAAATATGTAATTTATAAATAAAGAAAATATTAATAGTGCTTATGAGAAATATTTTCATCTTTAGATTTCTCTGTGCATGCTCAAATTCCTATAATAAACTTTTTTTAAAATTGAGGTATAGTTGATGAACAATATTATGTAAGTTGCTGGTGTACAGTATAGTGATTCACAGTTTTTAAAGGTGAATTTTATATTCCATTTATAGTTATTATAAAATATTGGCTATATTCCCTGTGTTGTGCTATATATTCTTGTAGCTTATTTATTTTATACATAGTAGTTTTTACCTCTTAGTCTCCTACACTTACCTTGCCCCTCCCCCCTTCCCTCTCTCCACGGGTAACCACTAGTTTGTTCTCTATATCTGTGTATCTGTTTCTTTTTTGTTATATTCACTAGTTTGTTTTATTTTTTAGATTTCACATGTAAGTGATAATCATACAGTATTTGTCTTTCTCTGTCTGACTTATTTCACTTAGCATAATACCGTCCAAGTCCATCCATGTTGCTGCAAATGGCAAAATTTCATTCTTTTTTATGGCTGAGTAGTATATACACACCACATCTTCTTTATTCATTTGTTGATGGACACTTAGGTGGCTTCCATGTCTTGGCAATTATAAATAATGCTGCTATGAACGTTAGGGTGCATGTATCCTTTTGAATTAGTGTTTTCTTTCTTTCTTTCTTTCTCTCTTTTTGGATAGATACCCAGGAGTGGAATTGCTGGATCATATAGTAGTGCTATTTTCAATTTTTTATAATGAAATTGTGTTTCAGGATGCTGTGAGCAATAAATAAGTCAATTAGTTTATTAAGGAATACAAAAGTTTACACATAACAAAATACCCTGAGACAGAACAGTTCTAGGGTGACTTAATTCAGCAGCTCAGTGACATTGATAAAAACCTAGGTTCTTTCTTCTTTCCGCCTTGTCATCTTTAGCACATCAGCTTAACTCCACCAGCAGTTGCAAAAGAATGCCAATTTCCAGGATCAAGGAAGACATGACAAGCTCCAGCAGAGAGAGTGCCTTTTCTTCCCATATGTCTCTTTTTAAGAGCACAGAAAGTCAAACTAGGGGTCTTCCAACAGGTCTTCTCTCATATATCATTGGGCATACCTGAACCATATGCCCAATTCTAAATAGATTATTGGAACACATAGAAGTATCACGCCCAGCTGAGTCACTTGATACACTTCTGAACAAAATCAACAAGAGAGCTCAGCTCTAAAAGGGGGAGAAACAACAGGCTGCTCAGGGGCCAACTAACACTGTCTGCAACAGCATGGAAGCAATATCAATTGCTGAGGTACTTTACTCCTTTCTGTATTTTATTCCATTGGCAAATTAAATCACACAGCTATCAGTTGATTTGTAAAATTTTTTTCCATTGTTTCTGACTATTACTTAGAACAAACTTGGGTCTGTACTGGGCCATTTTTAAATTCTGAAAGAATGTGCTAGATTTTTCACCTAAGGTAAATTTATTTCCTTCATCTTATTATTCATACTAACATAAGTTTTTAATATTTTCTCCACCGTCGAGTGGTGTTTTAATCAACTCTTTAATTGCTCTGTGCTTTATATCTCTCAAAAGTGGAAAGGCTAGATATAACTATTATTGATTCTATTATACAGGATTCAAAAATATATGGATTTCTTAAGAAGAACATCACACATAAATGAAACCAGTAAAGATTGGGACTACAGATGGTCAGCTATAAAATAAAATGTAATATATGTATTTTTAAAGATTATACATTTGCTTCTACCTACCTAGCTATTCTATCTTCATCTTGGAACAAAAATACTAGTAAGAGATTATTTTTGATTTTCCTGTACTTTAAAAAATTACCTCTGGTAAATCTTTTTTTTTTAATTTTTATTTTATATTGGACTATAGTTGATTTACAGTGTTGTGTTAGTTTCAGGTGTACAGCAAAGTGATTCAATTATACATATACATATATCTATTCTTTTTCAAATTCTTTTCCCATTTATGTTATTGCAGAATATTGAGCAGAGTTCCCTGTACTATATCCAGGGCTAAGGATAAGACCTAAATATATTTCCCTCTTAATGGTGGGGTATTTGAAACTATTACTCAAAGCAAAGAAGGAAGAAAGGAAGAGGGAGAGGAAGGAAGGAACAAAGAAGAGAAGGACTGATTAACTCATGGTAAATGCCATGTTGTACAACAGCAATTGATGATTATTATTATGATTAGTTTAGATAGGGTAGCAGAGGGAATAGCAGTAAAATAGAAGTGTTTTTGTTCCTTTTCAGTCGTGCCATCTAGGTTGCTCTCTACTCAGAATACTCCTGACATTGGTCCTATTTGAATCTTCCAGGCGAAATATTTTTGTTTTCCAAGGCTCATACAGCCATCTACCCTCACTAAGTTTTTAAAGCACAGTATTTATTTTTCCTTGGGTGGAAATGATTTTCAAGTAAATTCCCAGAAGTATACATAGTTTAACAACACAAAACCTACTGGAATAGATTACCAAAAATTATTTGATGAAGAAGATGACATAGAATTTACTGAGCACCTACTTTGATTCAGACACTATATCTAGCACGTTCTAATTTATGGTCTTATTTAAATTTTTATAGAAATGATCTTACCAATAAGGAAGCTGATTTAAGCAAGTCAGATCACTCAAATAAGGTAGTATATGTAACGCCCTTAGGGTAAGGCCTATCTAACACATGCTCAGTAAATTCCATTATTGCCAATATATCTTTGCCCGGAGTCACACTACTGGTGTGAGATGAAGCCTTATTTCGAATCTAGGGCTCTTAGCCTGTGAAACATTTTTTTAATTCCCATATTCTATTATGCAATATTTTTTCTGCAATGTGCACCTCAATAGCAATTATTTCCTCTCCCTTTGGCATTCTACTCACCAAGTAGACTCACAATGACTACAAACTGAAGTCAAAGTAAAATATCTGCATAACAACTCTTCAGTGTTAGTGTGACAAAGCCTGCAAACCCTGCTGGACTATATCAAAATGTGCTGAGACCAGTGGTTTCTCCAGCAGTAAAAGGAGTCAGTGTTCTCTAAGGGTTATACTGTTTCTTCCTGCACTTTTGTGTATCGGAGACTTCCCTGTAAATACCAAGTGAATATAAGACAACCTCAAAGTAATATTTAAGCCACTAAACTGTTTCTACTGTTTAGCCAAAATCTTAGAAAATGATCGGCTGTTTACTTAAGCTGGTTTTGGATCATTATCTGTTCTGTTGAAGTGACTTTAATGGAAATACACAAGGACTCTGTCTCATTAATTTTCTAGGGCTCATCACTGATGCAATATTATTTCTTTAGAAACAAAACTTAACAATAACAACTGCAATTATAATAAAAATCCTATCCTAGCTTTTATGTTTGTTAAATCTCTAGGACACCAAGTCGCACCATCAGCTAGTATCTATACACTTGAAAGCTTATGACCTAAGAGTTAAAAAAAGAAAGTAGTAGAATCCATGCTCTCAAAGAGATTGTAATTTATCGGGAAAGCAATTCAATCCAACCAATATGCAAATGCTATAGACACAGTCATTGCTAAGGTCATGATCCAGACTTGCGAAATTTTGGACTTTTGAGGATTGCAGTGTCCTGTGTATCATATTGATGAAGAAGGTGTGGTTTCTCTAACGAGAGATGCACCTATACTTTTGGAAAGGGCAGTCATGAATAAAAGGAGAACAAAGTTAGAGCACGGATATGTCTGAAATGTAATTCCTATGAAGAGCTTAGCAGTTTTGTGGGCTTTTCTCTTGAATTTTGGGGACAGTCAAGTGAAGTGAATTTCTTTCCTTCTATGTTTTATTAACCATTATTTACCACTAACTCTTTGGAAAATCTAATAGATCAGCCTTCAGATGGGTGATGTTGAGGATAAAGGGATGGAGCAATACAGGGAAATGTGGTTTGGCCCACATTCACCTCTCTGTTGTTGCCTCTGTGTACAAAAGCAGCCAGCAACCTGTCTATGAGACCATCTAGAAGTAGCAGTTTTAGCTATTGTCCAGAATTAAGTGATTTGAGACCCAGCTGGCAACTGGGGGCCAAAGAAGAAGCATATGACATTGAGGTACAAGAGGGCAGCCTAGTAACGGAAAAGACCCACCTTCCCTTTGCCCAACATATGCTTGAGTGGCATTTCTCAAAATATGGTCACCAGGCTTCCCATGTCATGATAACCTGAGGATACTTTCTAATGAAGAATCCTAAACTTTGGCGCATATTTGTTGGATCAGAATCTCTGGTGATGGCACTAGGAATGCACACTTGAACTCACAAATTGATTTTTATGCACACTAAAATTTGAGAAACACCAGCTTAGAGGATAGTGACCCTTGAGGGAGAGAGAAGGTGTTGCTCCTGGTTTTACTGCTTTAACATGTGTTGGCAGGGTGCTGCGTAGACACTTGACTGGGCCACATTTCCATATGATCAACACAGTGACAATCTTTGGTTTGGTTTCTGGCTGCATTAAAAAAATTTTCAGTGTTATCATGCTTCTTTGCTCCCCAGCCTTAGGTTTAACTAAAGCAGACCATCTTTAATTTTAGCACCATAGTTTAATCTGTACTTCCCTCTGTTTGTTAGAAGCACATACATAATTTTTTAAAACATATCTGCTTCATAGTATCTAATCACATCTTTTGCATACACTATGATTCCATCTTTAAAATTTTTCTCACACTCAAAAATATATATGCATGTATATAGGGTGTTGCCTTTCAGCCTTTCTTCAGTTTAACTGAGTTGTTTAGTAATGAGCATTGCTCTAGGAATAGTTGACTGGTTATAATCTAGGACTTTAATGATCCTGTCCTGCCATCTGACATCAAATGGGACTTGGGAGTAATGCCGTCCAGGAGCTGGAAGTGATATCTGTGACAACACACAGTCAGATACGACTGACATCTGTGGCAGGGTTGCTGTCATACCTGATCACCCATAGCTGACTTCACAGGTTCATAGAATTTTAGAACTCTAATGGGATCTAAGAGTTCATACAGCAGACAGAAATATTGTCACTTGATTAATTAGGACTAGAACCCAATTATGCAGGTTTTTAATTTGAGTTCAGTTTTTTAAAAACCGGTCAGTGCATTTGAGGACAGTGTGCTTCATAAGGAGCAGTGTTATTGCAAAATTTAGGTTCAAATTCCTAGGAAAATATGGAGCTACCAATTTGATTTCCAGGTCCAGGATGATCTAAAACCTTAATCTTCTACAATATTTGTCAAAACTAAAAAGCTGTGATAATTCTTGAAAAGCAGTTAATATTCTGCAAGTGTGTCTGAAGAATAATCTGCGTGTGCAGTCATGTAAATTTTATCTTAAGTTGTTTTGAAAATGCATTAGCCTTTTCATCAAAAGTATTACTAGATTAGTAAAATGACTCTGTACATGTTAAGCATGCCTCTCAGAAGTCTAATCTCAAATAGAGTAACTGAGATTTATCTCATGTGATCCTATTTTATTTATGAGAAGTGGGTTCAGACAATAAATCATTAATTCATTTGAAAAACCCTTGAGTACCTACTATGTGTAAAATGTGGTACCAAACATTATGGTGGATCTAGTGATTTTTTTTTTTTAATAAAAGACATGGTTCTGTAGGGGAAACTAGCCTCTCCATCATTAACAGAACTTGTTCTAAGTGCTAAAAATTCAATTGACAAAAATGTAAATGGCAACTTCTTACTCACTTCAAAGTACCTCATACCCTTTTTATAAATCTTCAGTGTCCATATCCTTTGAACAAAGAGTATTCCTCAACTTTAGAAACATATGTTGGGCAAAAGGAGGTTGGGCCGTTTTCTGTTACTAGGCTGCCCTCCTGTACGTCGATGTCATATGCTTCTTCTTTGGCCCCCAGTTGCCAGCTGGGTCTCAAATCACTTAATTCTGGAAAGTAGCTAAAACTGCTACTTCTGGATAGTCCCATAGACAGGTCGCTGGCTGCTTGCATATACAGAGGCAAAAACAGAGAGGTGAATGTGGGCCAAACCACATTTCCGTGTATGTATATATATACTCACAGACAGGTATGTATGTGTATATGCATGAATTTACAACTCTGACCAAAGCAGAGTATGTTAAATATCATAAAAGATAGTATGTTATGAATGTAAGGGGAAAAGATTACTGCTTACTTGGGAGAATATGAATATTCTAGATTTTTAGCATAAGTTTTAGGGCACTGAAATTAGTTTCAAACTGTTAGAATTCAACTATATTAATGGTGTTGATAAAGATTAGGTCCAGAAAAGGCTGTGAATTATTGCACTGTTGCTTTTCTATCTACCTCAGGGACCCAGTGCTTTCATGTTGCTTCTTCATTTCACTTGCAAAACCTTTTCCTGCACATGTATTTTTGTGTCAGTTGCTGTGCTGGGTCATAGGGAGAGACAAGAGACTGATGATGACAGTGCGGTGGCAGGGTTGGATAGGGGTACCACAGGGCAACATGGGAACCAGAGGAGAGGCATCTAGAGAGGATTGGCCTCTTAGGAGCACACAGCAATAGATTTTTTTGTGCCATGGACTTCTTTGGCAATCTGGGGAACTGGTAACTCTGGCAATATATGAGCCCCTTCATAGAAGAATACATTTAGATTTGTATAATAAAATATGTGGGAATTTGAGGGAATCAAGAATAATAAAATACAATTGTCAAAATATTTTTAAAAACACATTTGTGCTGCTTTATTAAAACATTAAATAACAAGATCTAGCAGCAGACATGACAACTACTATAATTTTGAAGTGTAATGTGCATAAATAATATTTAGAGATAGGCAACTGTGATGTGATATAAAAATATCTGTCAGTTCTTTGGTTGGAAAATTAAAGGTACCGCTGATGCAACTGCTGTTGTTGCCAACATTTGTCACTAAAGAAATGTTAAATTTCAATGAGATTTTCATGAAAGTAGAGGTGAAAATTTTTGCTCATCCAAGTTAATAAATTTCCTGAATTTTCTCTACTCAGTAATGCTTTTGGGGGGCCATAGGCCCCAGGTTAACAACCCTGCATTGAAGCTCAGAGTTAATGCAGTTTAGGAAGAAAAAGGAGCAAACGTTCATTATACAGATGCCATAGATACCTAAGAGAGTGACTCACCATCCCTGAACACTCTAAAGGACCTTACTTCTTACTGCCGCCTTTATATTTAACAGCCTTGTTTCCTTTCAGTCAGAGGTCTGCTCTGTGTTAGGCTAGGAGCAGTAATCCCTGTTAGCTACTTATGTGTTATCAGAACTGATACAAATATTTTCATTCTAAACATTCCTTGTCATTCTTATTAAAATCCTGTTTCTATTTGGAAATTTCACCTGTAACAAGCTTGGGGGTTAGGAATTCTCATCAGATGAGCTAGGGAAAATTTTCTGTACCTTCTTGTATGATGATTAATAAGTCCATCTTTGGTTATCTCATTCTATATTCTTGAATTTGTCTATCACTTTTCTTTTTAAAAATTACTTAAGTATTCCAGTCTTGTTTAAAAAACATTATTCATATATAATATGAAAAATGAAGCATAAAATAAAATTAGTTATGCTACCAGAAGGAAAACTCTTCTTCCCTATGTCCCTACCACATGGAATAGCCAATATTTGTTAGTTTTTTTGTGTATCCTTTCACAGTAGATACACAGGTTTTGTTTGTTTGTTTGTTTTTTCAGATTCTATAAGTACACATTTTACAACATCTTTATTGAGATATAATTTCTATGCCATGAAATTCAACATGAAATTCATTACAAAATATACAATTCAGTGGTTTTTGTATATTCACAAAGTTGTGCAACCATCACCACAATTTGTTTTGAACATTTTTGTCACTCCAGGAAGAAACCCTATATCAACAGTCACTCCCCATTCCTCCGCACCCCCTCCCCTAGGCAACCCCTAATTAATCTATTTTCTGTCTCTATAGATTTGCCTATCCTTGGATTTTCATATAAATGCAGTCATGTAGTACGTAGTCTTTTGTGACTGTCTTCCTTCACTTAGCATAATGTTTTCAAGGTTCACCCATGTTGTAGCATGTATCAGTACTTTATTCCTTTTTATTGTCCAATAATATTCCATGGTATGAATATAATTGATGTATGGATATTATTAATATCCATTTTGTTTATCCATTTATGGACATTTGGGTTGCTTCCATTTTTTTTTTTTTTTACATCTTTATTGGAGTATAATTGCTTTACAATGGTATGTCAGTTTCTGCTTTATAACAAAGTGAATCAGTTATACATATACATATGTTCCCATATCTCTTCCCTCTTGTGTCTCCCTCCCTCCCACCTTCCCTATCCCACCCCTCTAGGTGGTCACAAAGCACTGAGCTGATCTCCCTGTGCTATGCGGCTGCTTCCCACTAGCTATCTATTTTATGTTTGATAGTGTATATATGTCCATGCCACTCTCTCACTTTGTCACAGCTTACCCTCCCCCCCCCATATCCTCAAGTCCATTCTCTAGTAGGTCTGTGTCTTTATTCCTGTCTTACCCCTAGGCACTTTATGACATTTTTTTTCCTTAAATTCCATATATATATATATGTCAGCATACAGTATTTGTCTTTCTCTTTCTGACTTACTTCACTCTGTATGACAGACTCTAGGTCCATCCACCTCATTACAAATAGCTCAATTTCGTTTCGTTTTATGGCTGAGTAATATTCCGTTGTATATATGTGCCACATCTTCTTTATCCATTCATCCGATGATGGACACTTAGGTTGTTTCCATCTCCTGGCTATTGTAAATAGAGCTGCAATGAACATTTTGGTACATAACTCTTTTTCAATTATGGTTTTCTCAGGGTATATGCCCAGTAGTGGGATTGCTGGGTCATATGGTAGTTCTATTTGCAGGTTTTTAAGGAACCTCCATACTGTTCTCCATAGTGGCTGTATCAATTTACATTCCCACCAGCAGTGCAAGAGGGTTCCCTTTTCTCCACACCCTCTCCAGCATTTATTGTTTCTAGATTTTTTGATGATGGCCATTCTGACTGGTGTGAGATGATATCTCATTGTAGTTTTGATTTGCATTTCTCTAATGATTAATGATGTTGAGCATTCTTTCATGTGTTTGTTGGCAGTCTGTATATCTTCTTTGGAGAAATGTCTATTTAGGTCTTCTGCCCATTTTTGGATTGGGTTGTTTGTTCTTTTGTTATTGAGCTGCATGAGCTGCTTGTAAATTTTGAAGATTAATCCTTTGTCAGTTGCTTCATTTGCAAATATTTTCTCCCATTCTGAGGGTTGTCTTTTGGTCTTGTTTATGGTTTCCTTTGCTGTGCAAAAGCTTTGAAGTTTTATTAGGTCCCATATGTTTATTTTTGTTTTCATTTCCATTTCTCTAGGAGGTGGGTCAAAAAGGATCTTGCTGTGATTTATGTCATAGAGTGTTCTGCCTGTGTTTTCCTCTAAGAGTTTGATAGTTTCTGGCCTTACATTTAGGTCTTTAATCCATTTTGATCTTATTTTTGTGTATGGTGTTAGGGAGTGATCTAATCTCATACTTTTACATGTAGCTGTCCAGTTTTCCCAGCACCACTTATTGAAGAGGCTGTCCTTTCTCCACTGTACATTCCTGCCTCTTTTATCAAAGCTAAGGTGACCATATGTGCGTGGGTTTATCTCTGGGCTTTCTATCCTGTTCAATTGATCTATATTTCTGTCTTTGTGCCAGTACCATACTGTCTTGATTACTGTAGCTTTGTAGTACAGTTTGAAGTCAGGGAGCCTGATTCCTCCAGCTACCTTTTTCGTTCTCAAGATTGCTTTGACTCTTAGGGGTCTTTTGTGTTTCCATACGAATTGTGAAAATTTTTGTTCTAGTTCTGTGAAAAATGCCAGTAGTAGTTTGATAGGGATTGCATTCAATCTGTAGATTGCTTTCGGTAGTAGAGTCATTATCACAATGTTGATTCTTCCAATCCAAAAACGTGGTATATCTCTCCATCTATTTGTATCATCTTTAATTTCTTTAATCAGTGTCTTATAATTTTCTGCATACAGGTCTTTTGTCTCCTTAGGTAGGATTATTCCTAGATATTTTACTCTTTTTGTTGCAATGGTAAATGGGAGTGTTTTCTTGATTTCAGTTTCAGATTTTTCATCATTAGTGTATAGGAATGCCAGAGATTTCTGTGCATTAATTTTGTATCCTGCTACTTTACCAAATTCATTGATTAGCTTTAGTAGTTTTCTGGTAGCATCTTTAGGATTCTCTGTGTATAGTATCATGTCATCTGCAAACAGTGACAGCTTTATTTCTTCTTTTCCGATTTGGATTCCTTTTATTTCCTTTTCTTCTCTGATTGCTGTGGCTAAAACTTCCAAAACTATGTTGAATAAGAGTGGTGAGAGTGGGCAACCTTGTCTTGTTCCTGATCTTAGTGGAAATGCTTTCAGTTTTTCACCATTGAGGACGATGTTGGCTGTGGGTTTGTCATATATGACCTTTATTATGTTGAGGAAAGTTCCCTCTATGCCTACTTTCTGGAGGGTTTTTGTCATAAATGGGTGTTGAATTTTGTCAAAAGCTTTTCCTGCATCTATTGAGATGGCCATATGGTTTTTCTCCTTCAATTTGTTAATATGGTGTATCACATTAATTGATTTGCATATATTGAAGAATCCTTGCATTCCTGGAATAAATCCCACTTGATCATGGTGTATGATCCTTTTAATGTGCTGTTGGATTCTGTTTGCTAGTATTTTGTTGAGGATTTTTCCCTCTATGTTCATCAGTGATATTGGCCT
This sequence comes from Stenella coeruleoalba, assembly GCF_951394435.1. Classification (NCBI taxonomy): domain Eukaryota; kingdom Metazoa; phylum Chordata; class Mammalia; order Artiodactyla; family Delphinidae; genus Stenella; species Stenella coeruleoalba. The sequence goes on from NC_137150.1 coordinate 91,392,553, forward strand.
GTAGTTTTCTTTCTTTGTGACATCCTTGTCTGGTTTGGGTATCAGGGTGATGGTGGCCTCATAGAATGAGTTTGGGAGTGTTCCTCCCTCTGCTATATTTTGGAAGAGTTTGAGAAGGATGGGTGTTAGCTCTTCTCTAAATGTTTGAAAGAATTCGCCTGTGAAGCCATCTGGTCCTGGGCTTTTGTTTGTTGGAAGATTTTTAATCACAGTTTCAATTTCAGTGCTTGTGATTGGTCTGTTCATATTTTCTATTTCTTCCTGATTCAGTCTTCACAGGTTGTGCATGTCCAAGAATTTGTCCATTTCTTCCAGATTGTCCATTTTATTGGCATAGAGTTGCTTGTAGTAATCTCTCATGATCTTTTGTATTTCTGCAGTGTCAGTTGTTACTTCTCCTTTTTCATTTCTAATTCCATTGATTTGAGTCTTCTCCCTTTTTTTCTTGATGAGTCTGGCTAATGGATTATCAATTTTGTTTATCTTCTCAAAGAACCAGCTTTTAGTTTTATTGATCTTTGCTATCATTTCCTTCATTTCTTTTTCATTTATTTCTGATCTGATGATCTTTATGATTTCTTTCCTTCTGCTAACTTTGGCTTTTTTATGTTCTTCTTTCTCTAATTGCTTTAGGTGCAAGGTTAGGTTGTTTATTCGAGATGTTTCCTGTTTCTTAAGGTAGGATTGTGTTGCTATAAACTTCCCCCTTAGAACTGCTTTTGCTGCATCCCATAGGTTTTGGGTCGTCCTGTCTCCATTGTCATTTGTTTCTAGGTATTTTTTGATTTCCTCTTTGATTTCTTCAGTGATCACTTCGTTATTAAGTAGTGTATTGTTTAGCCTCCATGTGTTTGTATTTTTTACAGATCTTTTCCTGTAATTGATATCTAGTTTCATAGTGTTGTGGTCGGAGAAGATACTTCATACAATTTCAATTTTCTTAAATTTACCAAGGCTTGATTTGTGACCCAAGATATGATCTATCCTGGAGAATGTTCCATGAGCACTTCAGAAAAATGTGTATTCTGTTGTTTTCGGATGGAATGTCCTATAAATATCAATTAAGTCCATCTTGTTGAATGTATCTTTAAAGCTTGTGTTTCCTTATTTATTTTCATTTTGGATGATCTGTCCATTGGTGAAAGTGGGGTGTTAAAGTCCCCTACTATGAATGTGTTACTGTTGATTCCCCCTTTTATGGCTGTTAGTATTTGCTTTATGTATTGTGGTGCTCCTCTGTTGGGTGCATAAATATTTACAATTGTTATATCTTCTTCTTGGATCGATCCCTTGATCATTATGTAGTGTCCTTCTTTGTCTCTTCTAATAGTCTTTATTTTTAAGTCTATTTTGTGATATGAGAATTGCTACTCCAGCTTTCTTTTGGTTTCCATTTGCGTGGAATATCTTTTTCCATCCCCTCACTTTCAAGTCTGTGTCTCTAGGTCTGCAGTGTGTCTCTTGTAGACAGCATATATATGGGTCTTGTTTTTGTATCCATTCAGCCTGTCTGTGTCTTTTGGTGGGAGCATTTAATCCATTTACATTTAAGGTAATTATTGATATGTATGTTCCTATTCCCATTTTCTTAATTGTTTTGGGTTTGTTATTATAGGTCTTTTCCTTCTCTTGTGTTTTTTGCCTAGAGAAGATCCTTTAGCATTTGTTGTAAAGCTGGTTTCATGCTGCTGAACACTCTCAGCTTTTGTTTGTCTGTAAAGGTTTTAATTTCTCCATCAAATCTGAATGAGATCCTTGCTGGGTAGAGTAATCTTGGCTGTAGGTTTTTCTCCTTCATCACTTTAAATATGTCCTGCCACTCCCTTCTGGCTTGCAGAGTTTCTGCTGAAAGATCAGCTGTTAATGTTATGGTGATTCCCTTGTGTGTTATTTGTTGTTTTTCCCTTGCTGCTTTTAATATGTTTTCTTTGTATTTAACTTTTGACAGTTTGATGAATATGTGTCTTGGCGTGTTTCTCCTTGGATTTATCCTGTATGGGACGCTCTGTGCTTCCTGGACTTGATTAACTATTTCCTTTCCCATATTAGGGCAGTTTTCAACTATAATCTCTTCAAATGTTTTCTCAGTCCCTTTCTGTTCCTCTTCTTCTTCTGGAACCCTATAATTCGAATGTTGATGTGTTTAATATTGTCCCAGAGGTCTCTGAGACTGTCCTCGGTTCTTTTCATTCTTTTTTCTTTATTCTGCTCTGCAGTAGTTATTTCCACTATTTTATCTTCCAGGTCACTTATCCGTTCTTCTGCCTCAGTTATTCTGTTATTGATTCCTTCTAGAGAATTTTTAATTTCATTTATTGTGTTGTTCATCATTGTTTGTTTCATCTTTAGTTCTTCTAGGTCCTTGTTAAATGTTTCTTGCATTTTCTCTATTCTATTTCCAAGATTTTGGATCATCTTTACTATCATTATTCTGAATTCTTTTTCAGGTAGACTGCCTATTTCCTCTTCATTTGTTAGGTCTGGTGGGTTTTTATCTTGCTCCTTCATCTGCAGTGTGTTTTTCTGTCTTCTCATTTTGCTTATCTTATTGTGTTTGGGGTCCCCTTTTTGCAGGCTGCAGGTTCATAGCTCCCGTTGTTTTTGATGTCTGTCCCCGGTGGTAAGGTTGGTTCAGTGGGTTGTGTAGGTTTCCTGGTAGAAGGGACTAGTGCCTGTGTTTTGGTGGATGAGGCTGGATCTTGTCTTTCTGGTGGGCAGGTCCACGTCTGGTGGTCTGTGGACTTATTATGATTTTAGGAAGCCTCTCTGCTACTGGATGGGGCTGTGTTCTTGTCTTGCTAGTTGTTTGGCATAGGGTGTCCAGCACTGTAGTTTGCTCGTCATTGAGTGAAGCTGGGTGCTGGTGTTGAGATGGAGATCTTTGGGAGATTTTTGCCATTTGATATTACGTGGAGCTGGGAGGTCTCTTGTGGACCAATGTCCTGAAGTTTGCTCTCCCACCTCAGAGGCACAGCACTGACTCCTGGCTGGAGCACCAAGAGCCTTTCATCCACACGGCTCAGAATAAAAGGGAGAAAAAGTAGAAAGAAAGAAAGGAAGGAAGGAAGGAAGGAAGGAAGGAAGGAAGAGAGAGAGAGAAAGAAAGAAAGAAAGAAAGAAAAAGAAAGAGAAAAAGGAAGGAAGGAAGGGAGAGAGAGAAAGAAAGAAAGAAAGAGAAAGAAAGAGAGAAAGAAAGAAAGAAAGAAAGAAAGGGGATAAAGGAAAATAAAGTAAGGTAAAATAAATTAAAGTTATTAAAATAAAAAATAATTATTAAGAAAAAAAATTTTTTTAAGTAAAAAAAGGACAGATTGAACCCTAGGACAAATGGCGAAAGCAAAGGTATACAGACAAAAATCTCACACAGAAGCATACACATACACACTCACAAAAAGAGGAAAAGGGGAAAAAATCATAAATCTTGCTCTCAAAGTCCACCTCCTCAGTTTGGGATGATTCGTTGTCTATTCAGCTATTGCACAGATGCAGGGTACAAGTTGATTGTGGAGATTTGATCCGCTGCTCCTGAGGCTGCTGGGAGAGATTTCCCTTTCTCTTCTTTATTCGCACAGCTCCTGGGGTTCAACTTTGGATTTGGCCCCGCCTCCGCATTTAGGTCGCTGGAGGGCGTCTGTTCTTCGCTCAGACAGGACAGGGTTAAAGGAGCCGCTGATTTGGGGGCTCTGGCTCACTCAGGCCGGGGGGAGGGAGGGGTACGGAGTGCAGGGCGAGCCTGCGGCGGCAGAGGCCAGCGTGACGTTGCAGCAGTCTGAGGCGTGCCGTGTGTTCTCCCGGGGATGTTGTCCCTGGATCCCAGGACGCTGGCAGTGGCGGGCTGCACAGGCTCCCCAGAAGAGGGGTGTGGAGAGTGACCTGTGCTCGCACACAGGCTTCTTGGTGGTGGCAGCAGCGGCCTTAGCGTCTCATGCCCGTCCCTGGTGTCCACGCTGTTAGCCGCAGCTCACGCCCATCTCTGGAGCTCCTTTAAGCAATGCTCCTAATCCCTTCTCCTCGCGCACCAGGAAACAAAGAGGGAAGAAAAAGGCTCTTGCCTCTTCGGCAGCTCCAGACCTTTTCCCGGACTCCCTCCCGGCTAGCTGTGGTGCACTAACCCCTTCAGGCTGTGTTCATGCTGGCAACGCCAGTCTTCTCCCGGCGCTCTGACCGAAGCCCGAGCCTCAGATCCCAGCCCCGCTGCCCCGGCGGGTGAGCAGACAAGCCTCAGGCTGGTGAGTGCCAGTCGGCCCTGATCCTCTGTGGGGGAATCTCTCCGCTTTGCTCTCCGCACCCTTGTTGCTGCACTCTCCTCCGCAGCTTTGAAGCTCCCCACCTCCGCCACCCGCAGTCTCTGCCCGCGAAGGGGCTTCTAGTGTGTGGAAACCTTTCCCCCTTCACGGCTCCCTCCCGCTGGTGCAGGTCCTGTCCCTATTCTTTTGTCTCTGTTTTCCCTTTTTTCTTTTGCCCTACCCATATACGTGGAGAGTTTCTTGGCTTTTGGGAGGTCTGAGGTCTTCTGCCAGCATTCAGTAGGTGTTCTGTAGGAGTTGTTCCACGTGTAGATGTATTTCTGATGTATCTGTGGGGAGGAAGGTGATCTCCGCGTCTTACTCTTCTGCCATCTTCCCCCTCTCTCCCACAGTTTTTTTTTTTTTAAATTAAGTGTAATGTAGGTCTTTTTTAAAGTTTTTACATTCTTTTTTAAAATATTTATTTAATTAATTTTTTTTTTTGCTGCGTCGAGTCTTAGTTGTGGCACTTGGGGTCTTCATTGCAGCGCCAGGCTTCTCTCTAGCTGTGGCATGAGCGTTTTCTCTCTAGTTGTGGTACGCGGGCTCCAGGACCCGTGGGCTCTGTAGTTGTGGTGCCAGGGGTCAAGAGCACATGGGCATTGTAGTTTGCGGCATGCGGGCTCTCTTGTTGAGGCATGCGAGCTCAGTAGTTGTGGCGCACAGGCTTAGTTGCCCTGTGACATGTGGGATGTTAGTTCCCCAACAAGGGATCGAAGCTGTGTCCCCTGCGTTGGAAGGCAGATTCTTTGCCATTGGACTACCAGGGAAGTTCCTAGATACATAGTTTTTTTGTGTAAAATATATGATCATAATATATAGTCTGACAATTTAATAGACTAATTGCATTGTTCATTCATTGCATCCTAAATTAGATGTCTTGACATTTGTTTATTTTTTCAGAGTAAAGCCTTATGAAATTTTTGATTGATGTTTGAATTTGGAAAGTTCTTACATGATCATTGTTTGGCATACTTGAACATTTTCATCAAGACAAAATTGAGCCTGAGGCAAGGAAAAGAACTTTTGAGGATCATGTGGATTTAGAGATGTGACTTTCAGTACAGGGGGAAGGGGTGATGAAATAGTTTGGAAGACAAGTTATTAATTTTCAAGAAGATAAAACTAAGGGAGTGGGGGCAAAGCAGCTGCTTCTGTACTTCAGCCACTGCTCTGAAATTTTGCACAGCAAAATGTCAGTGGAAAAAGGACAGTAGGTTGTCATTGGTTAGACAGGTTAGATTTTTTTTTTTTTTCCGGTACGCAGACCTCTCACTGTTGTGGCCTCTCCTGTTGCAGAACACAGGCTCCAGATGCGCAGGCTTAGCGGCCATGGCTCACGGGCCCAGCCGCTATGCGGCATGTGGTATCCTCCCGAACCGGGGCACGAACCCGTGTCCCCTGCATCGGCAGGCGGACTCTCAACCACTGCGCCACCAGGGAAGCCCGACAGGTTAGATTTTTAATACCTCATCAGCCACAATATATTATCTCCTAGGTGCTTAGGTGTCTTCCTGATTTCCTTCACATGTTGCAGTTCTGCTCCAGTCAAAAAGTACCTAGAAAACAAAGACAGTCACACACACATACAGAGTCACGTTTCCCCTACTTACATTTAGCTATACCTCTGTTACTGACGTCCTTCAGCGAGCTATGAAGGTTAGTGAACAGCCCTGACTACTTCATTACTGCTCAACCTTTATTTCAAGTGAAGCTAAAAAGATAATTTTAGAAAGCAAGAATGCATACTTTCAAGAATAGGTAGATGACCAAGCTGAAGTAAAAAGGACTGTGAAAAATGTTTAGTGAGTAATGTTATGCTCCCATGCTTTTGGAATTTAAACCACAATCACTTAGTAGGAGGCATTTAGCCCAACTGATACCAGAAGCCTTGAAAACATGGCTCTCACTCAGAAAGCCACATACATGGGGCCGTGTTATTGTAGATCCCACTGACATCTCTAGGCTTGGCAGCCATGGGAAATTTACTTGTCTTTCTTGTCACTAAGTGATTTCAACATACATTCTTTGGAAAGTAGAGAATGACCATCTATTGTGGGTAGGTAATGTCTGTTGTGTTTTTTGTTTTTTAACCTTCTGCTGCATTGGTTTGAATTTGCCACTAAATTACTTATATTGAAAAAAAAACTACATTTTGACTTAACCAATTATCTACTTAGAAGCTTAATATGCAAATGTGTGCTAGGAAAGAAAGAGAATAAATTTTAAAATATAGGGTGAAGGACTTCCCTAGTGACACAGTGAGAATCCACCTGCCAACGCGGGGGACACTGGTTCAATCCTTGGTCCGGGAAGATCCCACATGCTGCAGAGCAACTAGACCCGTGTACCACAACTACTGAGCCTGCGCTCTGGAGCCTGCAAGCCAAAACTACTGAGCCCACGTGCCACAACTACTGAAGCCCACATGCCTAGAGCCCGTGCTCCACAACAAGAGAAGCCAACACAATGAGATGCCCACGCACAGCAACGAAGACCCCAAACAGCCAAAAATAATAAATAAATAAATAAATTTTTAAAAATATATAGGGTGAAAATTATGAAATTGAGGAAGGAAGAAAATTAGGTAAAGTTCTAGCTTGATTTTAGCATTAGTGTTATACTCGGTAGTGAACTTTGTTGCCAATTCCTCTGTGTATCAGAGGAATTGGAGGGGATGACTTAGCCCTGTTTACTTTCCTACTGTGTTCCTTTATTATGCATGCATCCACTGCCTTTGTAGATTCACCTGTCTGATGACTAACATTACACTGTGACCTTCTGGAGTGAGGATGTTCTTTGGCTTTTCCATCAATACTGCCTTTGCCATGCCTGGCACTTCTTTTTAAAAGAAATATGAAGGTAAAACAAATTCCTAAAGTGTAATAGTTTTTCTTTGTGAGTTTTACACTTAAAGAGGCCAAAATGACTATATTTGAGAATCATTAACTACTCTTAATATGTGTTAAGAATCATAGGCTTATGAGGAGGATGAGAGTGTTAGCAGTGGGGACTTGATCCTTCAAGTTTACCTCTGAGTACTCTGAAGTATTCCATCAAAATGCTCTTACTTTGGGATTAGTTGTATTTGCTAAAAGACAAACATGTTCTCAATAAATATGATAAATATGTTTTAAAATTAGAGATTCTATGTTATTTGCATTTTATGGCCAGGAAGCAGTGATGCTCCAGTGCTGTGTGATCAATAATGAAATAATGTAGAAAAGGAACAATATAGCACTGCTCTGTCTTGCTGTCTTTTCTTTCTCTCTCTCTCTCCCTTTCCCTTCTTATCCTTACAAAGGTAACCACAGCCATGGGGACAAAAACATACATTTGACAATGACTAGGAATAGATGGAATAAATATAATGGAATTTAGACTTCCGTTCCAGACTTTTCTTACTGTACAACCTTAGGCAATTCACATAATCTCTCTTAGCCTTACCATCCTCATTTGTAAGATGGAGATACTAAGCAATTCTGTTTTGATTACTTACGAGATTGTTGTGAGACTCAAACAGTGGGATATTTATAAGGGCTCAATAAGCTGGAAATCACTAAATAAATATTGCTTTAAAATGGTTTCATGAATTTTGTTAGTCCCTTTTGTAAGAGATGTTTTTGATTTGTTTTGTTTTGTTTTTTAAATTTATTTATCTTTGTAGACATCAGTTTCTTATTAGTTATCCATTTTATACATATGAGTGTATATATGTCAATCCCAATCTCCCAATTCATCACCCCACCACCACCCCCGCCAGAGATTTTTTTAAATGAATAAATATTATCAATGATGTCAGATTCCTGTTGTATATAAGAACCATGGTGGGGATATTTTAGAAACTCTTCCAGAAATAGCATGTATTCATTCTAAGTATCTAAATTACTCTTGAGGAATGATTCATATGGAGTAAGAACTCAAATTAACAGACCTCAGTGTCTATAAAATGTAGTATCCTAGGAAACCCTATATTTACCATACTACGGAATTCAAAGTAAGAAAATTCTTAAACTCAGTTATGGTTTGAATTATATAGGCAGAATATTGAAATTTAGTTTTTGAGTCCTTTAAAAATTTGCTTATAAAGTTTATATAAATTTTTTTATAGAATGCTATTGAAATATAGACAATTAAACTTCTCAGAAACCCAAGAAGGTAGGATAGAAGGGCAATGGAGCAGAAACATTGAAGGTATTTCTGAATATGTGAGACATGTTAAAATAATGGCAAGAAAATTTAAGCTGAGGAAAGAAAAGAAAATGATAATACTAATAAGCACTACTACTACTAGTTCTTATTTTATGCTAAGCACTAAGTACTTGACATATATTAGTGCCTTTTTCTGCTCACAACTCTATGAGGTAGGTATCATTATTATTACCCTTTTTTATGGATGAAGAAACCGAGGCATTAAGAGGTTAAGTTGTCTGATGCCACGCAAGTAGAAAGAGGTGAAGCTGGCATTCAAACTCAGGCAGCTTGGCTCTAAACCCCATTTGTTGTGTGCCTCTTGATAAGAAGGGAGGACATTTGAATTAATTTACACCCCTAGCACTAGCTTTTGACAATCTACTTTAATCTTTTTCCAGTTGATAGCCAATAAATGCTATTTTATTGTTGCATTTATTAATATTTCCTTTATTACTAGGGATTCTTAATACATTTCATATATTCATTATCCTTTTATATCTTGTCTTTTGTGGGTAGCATACTCACATTTCCACATATTTTTCTAAGGAAGCATTTAACTACTACATTTAAAAAAATTTTTTTTAGAGTCTTGTGTACAGGAGGGATAGTATTCCTTTTCTATATATTGTATTGCAAGTTTTTCCCCATATTTTGTTTATCTACATTTTATGACATTTTTTCTATGGAAAAGTTTTAAGCTTGTAGGTTACCTATATGTATCAATATTTCCCTTATGATTTCTAGCCTTCATGTCATGCTTAGAATGACTTTCTCCATCCCAACACTGTATCGCTCTATCATTTATATCACTTTAAAGTATTTTTACAACTTTACTTTGTAATTATTTACATTTCTGGTATACTTAGAAACTTTACTGGTATAAAGAAAGGAGAAAAGGTCATTTCCTATATATATGTTTCTATACAACTTGTTCTTGACCTAGTACCATTTACTAAATAATCTATCTCTTTGCCACTAATTTAAAACGTTGCTTTGTGTGTGTCTGTGTGTGTGTGTGTGTGTGTGTGTGTGTGTGTGTTTGTTTCTGCTTTATAACAAAGTGAATCAGTTATACATATACATATGTTCCCATATCTCTTCCCTTTTGCGTCTCCCTCCCTCCCACCTTCCCTATCCCACTCCTCCAGGTGGTCACAAAGCACCGAGCTGATCACCCTGTGCTATGCGGCTGCTTCCCACTAGCTATCTATTTTACGTTTGGTAGTGTGTATATGTCCATGCCACTCTCTCACTTTGTCACAGCTTACCCTTCTCCCTCCCCATATCCTCAAGTCCATTCTCTAGTAGGTCTGTGTCTTTATTCCTATCTTACCCCTAGGTTCTTCATGACATTTTTTTTCTTATATTCCATATATATGTGTTAGCATACGGTATTTGTCTTTCTCTTTCTGACTTACTTCACTCTGTATGACAAACTCTAGGTCCATCCACCTCATTACAAATAGCTCAATTTCATTTCGTTTTATGGCTAATATTCCGTTGTATATATGTGCCACATCTTCTTTATCCATTCATCCGATGATGGACACTTAGGCTGTTTCCATCTCCTGGCTATTGTAAATAGATCTGCAATGAACATTTTAGTACATGACTCTTTTTCAATTATGGTTTTCTCAGGGTATATGCCCAGTAGTGGGATTGCTGGGTCATATGGTAGTTCTATTTGCAGTTTTTTAAGGAACCTCCATACTGTTCTCCATAGTGGCTGTACCAATTCACATTCTCACCAGCAGTGCAAGAGGGTTCCCTTTTCTCCACACCCTCTGCAGCATTTATTGTTTATAGATTTTTTGATGATGGCTATTCTGACTGGTGTGAGATGATATCTCATTGTAGTTTTGATTTGCATTTCTCTAATGATTAATGATGTTGAGCATTCTTTCATGTGTTTGTTGGCAGTCTGTATATCTTCTTTGGAGAAATGTCTATTTAGGTCTTCTGCCCATTTTTGGATTGGGTTGTTTGTTTTTTTGTTATTGAGCTGCATGAGCTGCTTGTAAATTTTGGAGATTAATCCTTTGTCAGTTGCTTCATTTGCAAATATTTTCTCCCATTCTGAGGGTTGTTTTTTGGTCTTGTTTATGGTTTCCCTTGTTCTGCAAAAGCTTTGAAGTTTCATTAGGTCCCATTTGTTTATTTTTGTTTTCATTTCCATTTCTCTAGGAGGTGGGTCAAAAAGGATCTTGCTGTGATTTATGTCATAGAGTGTTCTGCCTGTGTTTTCCTCTAAGAGTTTGATAGTTTCTGGCCTTACATTTAGGTCTTTAATCCATTTTGATCTTATTTTTGTGTATGCTGTTAGGGAGTGATCTAATCTCATACTTTTACATGTACCTGTCCAGTTTTCCCAGCACCACTTATTGAAGAGGCTGTCCTTTCTCCATTGTACATTCCTGCCTTCTTTATCAAAGATAAGGTGACCATATGTGCATGGGTTTATCTCTGGGCTTTCTATCCTGTTCCATTGATGTATATTTCTGTTTTTGTGCCAGTACCATACTGTCTTGATTACTGTAGCTTTGTAGTATAGTGTGAAGTCAGGGAGCCTGATTCCTCCAGCTCCCTTTTTCGTTCTCAAGGTTGCTTTGGCTATTCGGGGTCTTTTGTGTTTCCATACGAATTGTGAAATTTTTTGTTCTAGTTCTGTGAAAAATGCCAGTGGTAGTTTGATAGGGATTGCGTTGAATCTGTAGATTGCTTTGGGTAGTAGAGTCATTTTCACCATGTTGATTCTTCCAATCCAAGAACATGGTATATCTCTCCATCTATTTGTATCATCTTTAATTTCTTTCGTCAGTGTCTTATAATCTTCTGCATACAGGTCTTTTGTCTCCTTAGGTAGGTTTATTCCTAGATATTTTATTCTTTTTGTTGCAATGGTAAATGGGAGTGTTTTCTTGATTTCAGTTTCAGATTTTTCATCATTAGTGTATAGGAATGCCAGAGATTTCTGTGCATTAATTTTGTATCCTGCTACTTTACCAAATTCATTGATTAGCTTTAGTAGTTTTCTGGTAGCATCTTTAGGATTCTCTGTGTATAGTATCATTTCATCTGCAAACAGTGACAGCTTTACTTCTTCTTTTCCGATTTGGATTCCTTTTATTTCCTTTTCTTCTCTGATTGCTGTGGCTAAAACTTCCAAAACTATGTTGAATAAGAGTGGTGAGAGTGGGCAACCTTGTCTTGTTCCTGATCTTAGTGGAAATGCTTTCAGTTTTTCACCATTGAGGACGATGTTGGCTGTGGGTTTGTCATATATGACCTTTATTATGTTGAGGAAAGTTCCCTCTATGCCTACTTTCTGGAGGGTTTTTATAATAAATGGGTGTTGAATTTTGTTAAAAGCTTTCTCTGCATCTATTGAGTAAAACATTGCTTTTATCATAGAATGCAGTCTCACATATATTTAGGCATTTTAGCCTAGTAATTTCCATTCATCTACCTATTCTTATGCCTGAACTGCATTGTTTTAATCACTACAACTGAGTATTGATTTTCTTCATGAAATGCTATCTCCACTTGACATCCATGGCATTGCACACTCCTCGTTCTTTCTCCACTCTGGCTTCTGCTTTGCTGTCTCTGGTGTAAGTTACGCTTACTTTGCCTGCCCCTTAAATCCTGTTGTTTCTTAGAACTCAGTCAATCACTTTCTTTTCAGTCTGCACATTTTTCATGGGCACTCTTGTCTATTCCCAAAGCTTCAACATTATCAAAAATGCATTGACAACTCTGAAATGCAAGTCTCTGGCTCAAAATTCTTTGCTGAGCATTAGACATATTCCCCAAGTGTCTGTCTACATGGATGTTTCAGAATCATCTTAAATTCAAAATGTCAAGTATTCATTATCTCTTTTATGTCATTCACCCCAAACTTTCTTTTGTTGCCATATCCCTGATGCTATCTCATGACCAGTACTGCCGTCTACCCACTAGGCCCTAGTCACGTCCTCTTCATCACTGTTTTTTAGTTAATAAGCTTGTTATGCCAATAAGTACCACGTCCTCACTTTTACCTTTTGATAATGTCCCAATCCTTACTGTCAAGCCCTGTTTTGAGCTGCCATCATCTTTTTCATGGATCATTTCAGTAACCTTGACCCTTTTCAGTATATCTTCCACATTGCTTCCAATCAGATCTTCCTAAAATGCAAATCTGATCATTTCACTTCATCTGCATAAACTCCTCACTGTTTTTCTCTATATTAAGATAGTCCAATTTCTAAATAGCCTTTAGAATGTCCTTCATGGTCTGGCCCTTGCATACTGCATCTCTTGCCAGTGTTCCCCTTCTATTAATAATCTGGGAATACTGAACTTCTTTCTGATCTTCAAACATGTCCTGTTCTCTGTTGCCCAGGTCTCTGCATCTGCCTCTCCTTCTGCTTGGAATACCCCTGGTCTTCTTCTCTTCCTAACTGCTGCTGTTCTTCCATCTGTCCTCAGCTGAGACCTAACTCCTCCAGGAAGCCCTCCTCAAACTCTCCAGCGTATGCTTAGTACCAGCGGATGTGCTTCCATGACAGTCTGTGCTGCTCCATTTTAACACAATGTTTTGGAAATGCCAGGCTGTTTTGTATAATAAACCAAATTGTAAAACACATAAAAGGAGGAATTTTATCTGATATATTCACCACTGTGTCCCTAGTACCCAGGAGAGTGCCTGGGCATTCAGTGTTCCCAAATATGTGTGGAAGACAGAAACGAAAGAGAGAGGGAGGAGAGGGCGGGAGAAATATAATATTCACACAATGTCTTTCTCTTTCTCTCATGTACACACAATAGATACACAGGCATAATTCTACACAAACATATAAATATCGCCCACAAATTTCATACACAAAATAATGAAAGCAAATGCCACAAAGTGTTACTGGTTACTTGTGGTATTGTAAACAGATTTATTTTCTTCTTTAAAAGTTTCTGTATTATCTAATAGAAAAAATAAGAAAATCTATCATTAGAAAAAGTTTTTCAAATAAGATGTACAATTATCTTGATTTTTAACTCCTAAAGTGCATTAACGTTCTTCAGTAAAAGTATCTTGGTTTGCGTAGTACTCATTCATAGGATTGCTGTAACAAAATGCCACAAATTGGGTGAGGTAAATCTACAGATATTTATTCTCTTATGATTTTGGAGTCTAGAAGTCCAAAATCCAGGTGTTGGCAGGGCCATGCTCCCTCTGATTATTCAAAATCCTCCCTTCTTCTTCCTAGCTTCTCATTGTGGACAGCCATCCCTGATGTTCTTTAGCTTTTGCAATTACAGCACTCCAATCTCTGCTTCCATTGTCACATGGCATTCTCCTCCTGTGTGTCTCTCTTGCCACTTCTTAAAAGGACACCAGTCACTTGGCTGCAGAATGACCTCATCTTAATTTAACTAATTATATGTTCAATGATTGTGATTCCAAATAAGGTCACATCACGAGGTACTGGAAGTTAGAACTTCAACATATCTTTTGGGGGAACACAGTTCAACTCATAACATGTTATACATGCTTTTTTGTCTACTATTATATACGTAATGACGAATAATGAGGTTATCCACGTTCTACTTTTAAATTCCCAAGGAAACAGGCTGACTTATTACGATACATATGTAGTGGTTCATCAGTCACTAAGATGTAGAGTAGTATGTTCTTCCTATTACCATGTTCTTCTATTCTGTTACTGAGGAAAGAGTATTTCTTCCTTTTTCTATTTATTATATTTGCATAAGTTACTAATTGAGTTTTGTTGCCAGTAGCAGATCTGGCCATAGTGTTTTGTTTTTTCCATGGGGAAAAAGGGGGCAGCTAAGAAAGCCCCTGCTTTAAAGAGTGTTTTGCTCAAGCCTCACCACCAATTTCTACAGTAGCTCATTGGTCAGAATGGTGTCACCTAGCCACCACTGTCTGCAAGGGAACTTGATTAATGAAGGAGGTTTAGCTGCGCACATTGCCAACTTCAACAGAATCAGAGTTCTGTTCCTAAGGAGGAATGGGAAAAGATATTGGGAAGAAGCTAGCTGTCTCTGCCATTACTCCCTTCACTCCTTCCACAAACTTGTTGACAGAGGATGGATGGATGGAAAAGGGATTTGGAAGGGAAGACATTCAACCTGTCTCTTTCCTTCCCCCCAATCAACCCATCAAACACAGAAACTTATAAGCACTTGGTTAATCCCAGTGCTGGAGGTTTGTGTGATAGTTTGAGGAACAAAGTCATCTAATTAGGTCAGGTTTACTTTTGCAGATACTATAATTTAAATACGTGACAGTAAAGCTTAGGCACTGAAACAAGAACTTTAAACTTTAAGTGGAGTCTACACAAATGGTTTTCAAATGCTGATCTAGGTCTTTGGTTCAGGGACACTTTTATAGTCTATGGAAAAATAAGAATAATAAGAGTAATCTGGTGAGTTTTTCATTAGGTTACATTGATTCAGTTTAAAGAGCTGTCATTTATTCTGAAATTTTGTCCTTCTTACCCTTTCTGAGGAGAATTAAATGTCCTTTCTTACATAAAATGTTGGTAATAATAATAAATTGCAACTTTTTTCTTTTGCTGTTTGTTTGCTTACTCAGGGAAAAAAAAGTTCTGTGTTTTTTTTAAATTTTATATTTAAAATTTTCTGCCTCATGAAATCCAGAAATCTGAGAACCATAGGCAATTATTTACCTTGGTATATATATTTGGTATATATTTTATATAAATGTCTGTAAGCATTTATATTTTAGTATTTATATTATCCTTTGTATGGACATATATACACTACCAAATGTAAAATAGATAGCTAGTGGGAAGCAGCCACATAGCACAGGGAGATCAGCTCAGTGCTTTGTGACCACCTAGAGGGGTGGGATAGGGAGGGTGGGGGGGAGATGCAAGAGGGAGGGGATATGGGGACATATATATATGTATAGCTGATTCACTTTGCTGTACAGCAGAAACTAACACACCATTGTAAAGCAATTATACTCCAATAAAGATGTTAAAAATATATACCCTTTGTCTTTAGATGAAAAGGTTTGAACACATAACCGTGGCTTTCTTGCATTCCATCTTTATCTTGTTGTCAGCTTACACGCCTTCTAAAGAGCATGGGGTTAAAGAATTGATGATGTGGTGAAGATTAAAACACATAGGGCAGCCTGTTTTCGCTGGATAAAAGACTAACCACTTTATGTATATTACCATTTCTTCCTTATTGCCCCTCATGGTGGTGCCTATAGTCCTTTCATCCCACAGTTAAAAGATCTGATATTCACAGACTTGCCAATGATTCACAGAAGATAAAGAAAAAGTCAGAATTCAAACACAGTTCTGTCTCCTTTAACAGACGAAGCTTTGAATCTATTGAGAGAAAACATTCTACTCCTTTAACTCCTATTAAAGGTGAGGATATTCCTTTATTCAACATAACCCTGACTTTGTAATTCCAGAAAAACTATTCCTGTGCCTAGTAATGAGAATATTTTCCCCTGCAGGGGTAGTCTTCTACAGAGGCCAAGCTATCCCACATATTTTTTTCTAAATTGCTTGCTTATGAAGACTACAATGAATATATAACTAATATTTACTGTTGAGTTGTGGTTGCCTTTTTAAAATAAAGAAGTATACTAGCTTCACTGAAATTTTTAGAACATGAACAGACATTTAGATCTTTAAATTCTCAAGCAGTCAAAATAACTAAAAGAATATAGACTTCTGATGAAAAAAGGAACAGGTTCTGGTTTAGTTTGGAACAGCAACAGGGAGGGTTGAGGATTTGGGCAGCTAGAGGCTTCATGACCCACCTAAAAAAGGAAGGTGCTAGTAGTCCAAGAAGATTATTGTCCAGATGATTATTTTTCCCCAGATCCTTAGATTTTCAAGAGAAGTTTGGAATGTCACATTTCATGTGCAAGTTCTCCATTTTCAAAGGCTGGCTAATAGCTGAAATTTAAATATCTTACTGGTCAACACTAGATGGACCAGACACAAATCTCGGGGGAGAGTCAGTCCATGAGCTAATAGGCTGCAATGTCGGTCGGATTCAGGGTTTTTTTTCACATGCATGTGTAATCAGTATGATTATACACAAAATGATTAACCAATCACATCCTAAGCTATTATTCCAAAGGAAAAGGATGAAAGACAGCTTTGCAAGTGTAAAATTTCAGTTTGACTAAAACCAAATGAAACTCTTCCCCAGGAAAGAATTTTAAAACTAGTCTCAATGAGAAAGCATACAGATAAAGCAGACAAGATCCTTCAGTGAGAGAAACTGAGTTATAACTCCACTGTTTTCAGACTTTAAGAAGACTTAATAAACATGATAAAAATATCACTTTAGAATTAGTTGGAACCTGGGGCAGGAAAAGGGCATTCAGAACCCACTAGAATAATTAGAATATGCAGAGGCAATAGGAAGTGCTAGACACAGATGATTCCCATGTGACAAACACAGACTGTTTACTTAGCAAAATGGTTAAGGCTCATGAAGAGTTTCTTATTGAGGCGTTAGAGGAGACAACGTCACAATCCATTCTACAGGCTTTAGAAATCATTCTGACTTTCACATCAAATACCTTGTTAGTGCTTCCAAAGTGCCAGAAACTGTTCTGATAATCTGGGGGTAGAATGAAAAGAAAGCTCCAACTCTCAGCTTACATTCTCCAATAGAGTCAATCAATCAATCAGTCCATCATATTGTTTTGGATTGTGTTAGACACTCCACAGAGGGTAGAAGAAATCAGATAGGATGATAAGGTGGGAGCGTGGGCGCATGGCCCGTGTGGTTGGGGAAAGCCTCCTGAGCTCAGACCTCAATGGTGAGAGAGGTGAGCTCTGAGATGTGCAGCAAAATGATTCAGCAGGAAGCAGGAGCAACTGCAGAAGCTTTGAAGCAGGGATGGGCTTCACGGACTATCACTTGAGTGTGGATCTCTTTACAGAGTGTGGTTGCAATCACTTCCAACAGCACATTTTGTCCTTATTTAAAGATGCTGTGAATATGAACACCTACACTGTTAGAATTATGGTTTAGTTGCTCAGAGTGAGCAGAAGCAGTTAGGCAACCTCCTCGAGAAACATACACACACGCTCACACACACACACATACACTACACTCCCCAGTACTTGCACCTAAAATGCTATTAATTTCTGTAAATGCATTTTTTAACATCTATCAAATCTCAACTCATTTAAGAAAGAATTGTATAGGATGCAAAACTCACTTCTCTCTCTTTCCTTTCTTTTTCTGTTTCTTGAATAAAAAGTCAGTTAGGTTGAAAATCAGTTTATCCATAATAAAAATGGAGTGGCTAAAAAAGGGGACATAAAGACATAGAATCAGTTCACTGTGTTCAGTGTTTCCTCTAATAAACCCTTCATGACTCTCCTTTTAATGCTGGCTAGCCTGAAACAAACTTTGAAACAGGATCTGGCTACTGCAGATGCATTTACAAGAAAACCCAGAGGCCTCAGAGGAGGCTGCACTTCATGGGGAAGGCAGGAAACATCTGTGAGTAGGGGAGAACTATGGAGCTATGGTCAGATGGTCCTGCCAACTTTCCATGTTGTCTCATGCACCCCAGTCTGAGGAATATTCTTGAACACATAGCACACTGTAGGAGTAGAATATGGCCTGCAGTCAGCCCTCATAGCTGGTCCATGCCTAGAGTGAGCCTGTGTCCCATATCCCCTGTCCCACGTGGTTAAGTACCATGTATGACTGGCATTTCCTCTACCAATCTCTAAACCCCTTTGGAAACAAGATCCCCTTTGTATCTCCATATAGGAGTTTTTCTGGTTGTATTTCAGAAGATGAGATATTGTGTGAAGCACACAATTTGATTTCCCTGATCTCTTAGCCTCTTAGTTCTGGATAATTTTTTTCCTTTATGGCTACCTGTCTTAGAGTCCCCATATCCCCATATTTTTTCCTCCTTCTCCTGAAAGAAAAAATGTGTCCCTGGGAAAAGTCCTGATAAATTCATTTACACTAGGAAATAAACTTCCCTTTAAAATGTTCCTCTTGTTCTCCTCTCATGAAATTTTGCATTTTAGCTAGTCCAAGAAAGACTTTGGTGGAAGGAAGAAAAAAACAGTGCCTAGGACATTTCAATCTATATCTCTCAGGTACTTATGTATGCATGGAAAGTAAGTTTTATAGATGTGTTTGCATAACACCAGTTAAGCAAATGCAAATTCAATACACACATTATTAGAATTTAAGTATTTCCAGGGAATTCCCTGGCGGTCCAGTGGTTAAGACTCTACACTCCCACTGCCAAGGGCCCGGGTTCCATCTCTGGTTGGGGAACTAAAATCCCACAGGCTGCATGGTGCCGCCAAATAATAATAAAATAAAATAAAATAAAATATTTCCAATTCAATCTCAGGTGCTTGAGTTTCAGGAAATATTATATACATTCACCCCAAACACTTCTTCTGTTTAGCTTTTTTTTTTTTTAAACATCTTTATTGGAGTATAACTGCTTTACAATGGTGTTAGTTTCTGCTTTACAACAAAGTGAATCAGCTATACATATATCCCCATATCTCTTCCCTCTTGCATCTCCCTCCCTCCCACCCTCCCTATCCCCCCACCCCAGGTGGTCACAAGGCACCCAGCTGATCTCCCTGTTTAGCTTTTCTGCTCCTCAGTGGAACTCCCTCAGTCTATCTTCCTTCCTCTTCCCTTGCTCTCCCCACTTCCTTTCCTTCTTTCCTCCCTTCCTTCTTTTCTTCCTTCCTTCCTTCCTCCCTCTCATATTTCTTGAGCATCTGCTATGTTCTAACACTACCCTAGATGCTGACAGTATAGATATGAATAAGGTGCAGGTGCAGGCTAGAGAAGGGTGCTGAAAAGTAATCAAATAAAATGAATTTAATAAGAATAGATTTGTCTTAGAAGTATGAAGAAAAGAACTCTGAGGATAAAGTAGATGACTCTGTTTAGGAGAGGCAACAATATTCTACAAAGAAAGGACTATTAGGTACAGCTCTTGAAAGATGACTAGAAAGTGCTACCTAGGAAACAGTGGAATGGCATTTCAGATAATAGGGAGAATGTGTGTAAAGGAATAGCAGCTTCGATAGCAATGGTATTGCCTGTGGAAAAGCATCTGGCCCCTGTGGTCAGAGGTAGAGTATTTGACATTGCGGTAGGAGACAAAGCTGGAAAATTAAAGTTAATTCATGTACTTAACTTGTCAGCAACAATCTTTGCACCCCTCCGATGTGCTGATTCCAAATAACTCATTTCAGTCCTGAGACAGACTGCATGGCCTCCTGGCTTTCTGCCCATTTCATTGGTTGGTCTTGCCCCGTTGTCCATTGGACCTCTAACTGTCGGTGCATCCAAGGCTCAGCCCTTCAACCCTTCTCCCCTGGTGTTTTCTGTTCTCTATTGCAAGAGGCTCCTTTGCAAAGTACCCAAGAGCTCTCTCACAGGCACCAAACTGCCAGGTTTCAATTCCCAAACTCTTCACCTGTTAGCTGACAGAGCTTTCTCCTCCTGTTGCCTCATCTGTGAAACAAAGATAGTAATAGGACTTATCTCAGAAGGTGGTTGGAGTCAAATAATTTAAGACTTGTGCAGAAAAGAGTCAACAGAGCAGTGTTGGCTGCTTATCTTTAGAAAGGCTTCTGATGAGGTTGGCCTTGGGCTGGCCTTTGGGGACTTGGATTTCAGGAGGGTTCCTAACCACCTAACTGATAAGGGTGCCCTCACTGCACCTAAGCTGCTCATGAAAGCAATATGGTTTCTGCTGAACACCAGCTTTCCCTCTTGGAGTCTGGAATTTTGGCAAGTGCCAGGCATAGGCTGCCTACGTGATCTGCCCCTAATAAAAATCCCGGGCACTGAGCCTTTCATAACCTTCGCTGTTTGACGATATTTCACAGGGGTTACCACACTCATGGCTGGGGTAAGGAAGCACGTCCTGTGTGACTCCACAGAGAGGACCTGGTTTCCCTTAGACTTCACCCCAGGTGCCTTTTCCTTTTCCTGATCTTGCTTTGTATCCTTCTGATGTAACAAATCACGGCTGTGATTATGACCATATGCTGAGTTCTGTGAGTCCTCCTAGCAAATCATAAAAGCTGGGGTGGCCTTGGGGACTGCCCAGCATAGCATGTAAAAACCACTTAGCTGAGTCTTAGACATACAGTAAGCATGTAATGAACACTAGCTATTTTTATTATGTACCCTTTTTCCTAAGGTGAGCCCCTCCTGGCTTTAAGGACCACCTGTATGCTGATGATTACTAAGTTTATATCAGCAGTTTAACCCGGTCCCTAACTCAAGATTCATGTATCAAACTTCCTGTGTAGTATCTTCATTTGAGTTCTTAATGGACATCTCAGACTGATCGTGCACAAAAAAGACTCTGGGTTTCTGCTCCAAAAACATCTGTGACCCCAATCAAGATGGTTAAAATCACTACTATTCATCCCATTGCTTGGAGTCCCTACTGTTTTGTCTTCACTCTCTACATCTAACCTATGAGTAAGCCTTGTTTGATTTACTTCCAAAAGGATGTCTCAAACCTTAAACAATGGTCACCAACTCATCATTTTCTCTCCCTGACCCTTGGCAGGAACATCCTAGCCAGTCCCCCTGCCTTACCAGGGGGTAAGTCCATGCTTACCCCGTGTTGTCTACTTCTAGCAGAGCAGCTACTACTGTCTCTCTAAATCTGAAGTAGAGCCTATCTCTCCACTACTTAAACCCCTTTGACAGCTTCCCATGTTAATTAGAATGTGACCCAAACTTCATGCCATGAGCCATAAGGTCTGCACCATCTGGCTGCTGCACACCTCCCTGTTCCCTAGCGTGGTGCTTCCCTTGGCTCACTAAGGCCTCCTGTCTCTTCCTCCAACATGCCAACAACCATGGCATGGATAGGGAGCTCTGTCTGCCTGGAGCACATTTACTCCAGATTTTCTCTTGGCTACCCCCTCTCATAAGTCACTCTCAGACCACCCTATTTAAAGTGACCACCACTCACTTATTTTCTAGTGACTCTTTTATTTTAATCAACTAGCACTACCATAGTTTTGCTTTATTTACTTTTTATTTTTAAAATGGTACCACAATCATTAAAATTAGCCTCTGATCTACCCCTCGGTCCTCCTTTTATTCCCCAGAAGCAACCCATTTGGAACCAGTTCTGCTTTGCTTTCTTCTCATAGTAAGCTTTTTATTTCTAAATGATATATATTTCATCATTTATCAAATTTAGTCATATCTGTTTACTTCTCATGTTGAAAGATAGAACTTCCGTTTATTTGCATCACTCTTAATTTTCCTTCATCCCTAACTCCCAAAGTCGATAATTTTATTATCATTTACTTCTTCTTTTTGCTTTTAAACTTTGAATAATACACAAAATTTTCAATGCCCTCTTCCATCAACCTTAGACAGTATCTCCTTAGTCCCCACCATGAGAAATGATATTTGTGTTCCTGCTCTCCTCTCTATATCTACTAACCACCTCCCAATTTCTGTTATGTGAACAATTTTTCTTTTACATTATGAGGATTTATAACATTGAGATTCTATTCAGAAGTCATATTTTATTTTTTCTGTGTTGATGTATTTCTGTTTTAAAAACCAACTATGGAGGAAGTAAAAAAAAAAAGACTTCAGATTCTTCTTTTTTTCCCCCTCTTCTTATCAAAATATGCTCCCTAAAAAGTATTTGATTACTCATTCAGACTAAAATGGAAATGACTGATTAAATCCATTATAAACATGAGGAATAAAGACTTATTGGCCGAATTTCAGGCTCAAATCATGTTTTGAGTTTACAATCACTTATCTAAAGTTCTTGTATTCAGATTATTTTACAATTAAGACTTTTTGAACTTTAGAAGTTTTGCACACAGCATATATTCTAAATCACATAGCACTTTCAGCAGGGACTGAGGCAAAACCACGTAGTCAAAAAATTTCTTCAGTAAAATGTATGAATAATCATACTATGAAATATAAACAGAGACTATAAATATTTTTACATCCCTTCAGTCTAGATTTTCTTGCTCAATGAGTATACACTCACTGTATACAAATTGTATACACTCATTGTATGTTATCAAGTTTTTTTTTTCAATTTTTAGAATGTTTTGGTTGATGAAACTATAGATGTAGGATTGTGCAACAACATAAGTGACAGCTTATTAATTTGTAAACGTAACTTTGCGCTTAGTTTCTCTGCTACTTGTTTTTACTCTTACATGACATGAATTTGCACCTTGCACTTTCATGTGATGCCACTGTAAACCCATTAGCTTTGGAAGAGCAAGTTAGTAAGATTGATTGTTCTATCCACCAACATTTTGTCTTCACTTGAATTTATGTATATTACAGTGACATAACAACAGTGGGTTAAACAGGTGGGTTGCTAACTTATTGAGTTGATTGAGAACTAGTAAATTTCTTTAGGTTGCAATATAGGAACATGAACTTTACCTGCTTTTTCACATTTAATTTCTCCAGCTGAATTTGGTTGAATGGGAAACGCTTTGAAATCATATCAAAGGCTGTCCCTTCTTTACATTTCTGGAACATTGTAGACAACATACTTTATGGTTAATCACTCAGGATTTAGAGTCAGAGATTGTTCATTTAATCTCATTTCTACGCCTTGGGTAGACTTTGGGAAAATTATTTAAATTCTCCAAGACTCAATTCTCTTATTTGAAGAAAAAAACCCACACAGCGATGGTATTCATTTTATCTTGTGGGAGGCTATAAGGTAAAATTGAGACACAGCTTATGAAGTGTTTAGTGTAGTCTCTAGCAGGGGCTACATTTTATTTTTACTGTTTTAAACAGAACATCCTCTAAAGCTATCTGATGTATGTGTCTTCATGAAAAAGCAAGCAAGCAGCATAGATATTTATTTATTTATTTATTTATTTATTTGCGGTACGCGGGCCTCTCACTGTTGTGGCCTCTCCCGTTGCGGAGCACAGGCTCCGGACGCGCAGGCTCAGCAGCCATGGCTCACAAGCCCAGCCGCTCCGCGGCATGTGGGATCTTACCGGACCGGGGCACGAACCCGTGTCCCCTGAATCGGCAGGCGGACTCTCAACCACTGTGCCACCAGGAAGCCCAGCATAGATATTTATGATACCACCCAGGAATTTATGTATAGTTGCCTACATTTGTTCCAAAATATTAATGTATTTTTGGCCGTCCAAATCAGAATGTGAGTTCTAATGTGAATGAATATCATTGTGAGGGAGAATCTGAATTCTAACAGATAAAATGGTGAAAGTATAGGATAAATGTATCAGTTAGCTCTTGCTGCATACCAAGCCACCCCAAAACTTAGTGGCTTAAAAGAAAAGCTATTCATTTAGCTTATATTCTGTTTGCCAGCAATTTGAGCTGTGCTCAGCCTTCTGGTTCTTCTGATCTCAGCGGGGCTCACTCATGTGACTGCAGTCAACTCTCAAGTTGGCTGGAGGCGAGCTGGTCTACGATGGCTTCGCTGGGATGGCACATCTTCGCTCCACTTTCTCTCCCATCACAGAACACACAAGCCTGGGCTTGTTGAAATGGCAGTTGAAAAAGAGTAAAAGTGAACAAGACCTCAAGAGGCTTTGACTCAGAACTGGCATAATGACATGTTACTGTCCAAAGCGCATCAAAATTTCAGTCTAGACTCAGTGGCAGAGAAATGAACTCTTCCTGTTAATGGGAAATGTTACAAAGTCACATTACAAAAAAATATGGATATAGGGACAGGGAAGATCTGAGGTTATTTTTGTTATCGATGTGAATATGTAAAATTTTGTTAAAATCCTTAAACACTGAATATTAACATCAGGAAAATTAAAATGATTCATGTGGTGCAAGGAAGAAAAATCAATGGTAAGAAAAATAATGATTGGTATGTGAAAAATATGAGAGTGAAAAACTGGAAATTAAAAATGACTGCATGTAATCTATAGTTCCCCTGTGTATTATTAAGAAGAAAGATTGAACAAAGACAATGATTTATCTAACCTGACTCGGCAGAAATGCAGTCCTCTGCATGTGTATGGGTAAAATTTCTGAACAGGAAAATGTTGTACCCAATTTAGTGGAGTATGGAAAACCCAGATATTTTTACAAAAGGAATTCCTATTAATTTTCACTTTTGTAATTATATAGACTAATGCATCCTAGTAAAGACATTAGAGGTTAACTAACATTTATCTTACATTATAAGTGTTTTAAAATTAAAATGTTTTAATCTCATATTTGAAATTTGAAAATTTCTAAACAACAGCACAGCCTACCTAGTGATTGAGAGTGAAATTAAAATGTAACAAAAGAAAATATCCTTCTTTACTGTTGATTTAGCTGCATCTCTGAGCCTAGTTTCCCTATGATAACTTATTTTTGATACCAGACATGTTGGCATTTCCTAAATGAACAAGAAAATCTGTCTCTGATATGGGATTAATCCTTCTTAGAGATTCATAGAGGTAGACCCATCTGGGAAGGGAGTTTGCAAACTATTGAATACATTCCTGGTATATTTTCTGCTGTAGGTAAACCAAATTTAGTGCTGAAAATTGATCTTGAATAGTGCTCGTGACTCTAGACCTGATATATATATTTAAGGCGGTGCAAAGGTCCAGAGAAAAAGCTTTATATGCTGGTTGCATTTCCTACTCAATTGTAGCTCCTTTCCTAATTTTAGTAAGATAGTTTGTTGTTTTAACTTTCCTTGGACAAACTCTAGAAAAAACTCACGTAAAGAAACTTAAATTTTCATCTTCTCCTGCTATAAACTTGCTGCTTATAATTCTTCTTGGTTACATAGGCCAACTCTTCTCAGATATGCCCAGTTTAGTTTTTTCTTACCAGTCACCTCATTCATTCATTCGTTCATTCATTCATCTATTCTCTTTAGGTTCATTATTTCTCAAATATTTTTAACTATTGTGCTCCTTTAAAATATAAATATAAATGTTTAAAATGTTAAAATATAAATTATATAATATATAATATAAATTATATATATAATATATATAATATATATAAATGTTTAAAATGTTTAAATATATATAAACATTTATATAAATATAAATGTTTAAAATGTTAAAATATAAATTATATAATATATAATATAAATTATATATATAATATATATATATAATATATATATGTAGATAAGATCACATAAGGAAGGACAATTTAGAAGGGGCCCCCTCCCCAAAGCCAGGGTTCAGACCTCATTGGAATAACAGTGGTTATAATCTACTGGATGGCAGGCAAGTTTGCTGAGTTGTCCAGGCCAGAACTGGTCCAGAGTTACCAGGAAAGCAGGAAACAGCCATCTGGGTACAGGCAGACAGATCTGCACATCTGTGGGTAGGCAGGCATGGAGAAAGTTTTAGCTGTTAGGAGCCTGACTGCTGGCAGTGGCATGTGGCCTGGCGAGCAATGTGGTTGTATTGGGAGGGCTGGAGGAAACAACCCTCCCAGCCCAGGAGAGCTGAGGCTGATGCGCAGGGGCTCAGAGGGAGACACTGGCATGCTGTTGCCAGCAACAGGCCTGACTCTGGCAGTGGTCACTGTGACCCAGCTGGGCTGCAAGATGGCTGAGGGACTGTACACTCTGAATGTGCAGTTGGCGCAGAATGACACTGGATGTGAACACACACACACACACACACACACACACACTGATGGATTGTTACAGCAGGAGCAAAAAGGCAGCATTCCAGAACAGGAAGAGAGGCCCCTTTCAATGTCCCTCAGCACCCTATACTGACAAAGCTGGACATCATGCTCATAGTAGAGGAGAAATGCTTGGAGTCCAGGTCATTATCGTGGAGCAGCTAGGAGGGAGTGAATGTGGAGCTGAGAGGCTGAGAATAAACTGAGAACTGGCCCAGGCTGTTCCTTTCGCTACTCAGCTACCACCTACACTCTCACATGCACACTTCAACCCCTGTAAAACAATAAGACAAGCTAAATGTGCAACGAGACCATGCTGCAATAAGAAATAAACCCCTCTAATTCAGTGGTTTGTCAAAAATAAGATTTATTTCTTACTCATATTTATCCTACTTTATGCAACACAACTCTCCTTCAAGTGGTGAATCAGGGACTTGGGTTGCTTCCTCTTAGAACTCCAAGACCCATGTGTTTTTTAATTTCTGATTATGGAGAGACACAGAGAAGGGTGGAGGGAGAAACAT
Source organism: Stenella coeruleoalba (assembly GCF_951394435.1). Lineage (NCBI taxonomy): Eukaryota > Metazoa > Chordata > Mammalia > Artiodactyla > Delphinidae > Stenella > Stenella coeruleoalba. The sequence goes on from NC_137150.1 coordinate 91,419,239, forward strand.
TCATTCTTAACCATTTTAGTGGAAGTGACCCAGCCCTACATCCCTCCATTTGATATTCCATTGCAAGAATTTACCACATGACCACACCTAGAAGCCTTGGGGCAGGGGAGATGTAGGAAATATCTCCATGTTTGGTGAGAACCAATGGTCTCTATCACAATTTGTCAGATATATAAACATAAATTATTTTTAATGCTTCATAATACAAAATAAATTGATCAAATAAATGAGTTAAGGACTGAGAGCCATGAACATAAACACCAGTTCTGGTGTTTTCACAACATGCAAATTTTGTTGTTTAGCACAAGACAACAGAGTTGTTTTCTGAATTCTACTTGGGGCTTTTTAGTTCCTCTGAGCTGTTATTTATTGCAAATCATTTCTCAGGGGTGTGTCATTAAGTGAGGCTTACTCACTTGTATCCAAGAAAAAAGAAATAGGATTTGGCCTTTTCTACTTAAATAAGATGATAACAGGAAATAGTTTGTGTAATTTGCAAAAATAAAAAAGAATGAATTTAAAATTTATTTATTTCAAACTGTTTTCTAATAAAGCCATTTGTAAGCAAAGAGATGCTAATAAGAGCCAAATTAAAATAAAATATAGAAAAATGCTTGCATGTTCTGAATTTGCTGTCCAGTTATCCCCAGAGTGAGCTTCACTACTGACTTTTGCCCCACAGAATCATCAGTTCATACTTTATAAACAAGGCTGAACATATTCAACAGACTTAGTGCTCAGTTGCAAAATACACAGACCCATGTTTTTACATCTCTGAAGTACCCAAGTTATAGTAGGAGAGCATCTAACAATATAAAAGTCAACAACATAAGTGAATCTAGAAAAATAACTAGGAATATATGCACTGAATGGCAATACTGCTTATAGAGATGGTAAAATTATGGGTGATATTTTTTCCCTTCTTGTAATTTTCTGTATTTTCAAAATGTATTTTTTTATCATTTTATATATTACAATGAACATGCATAGCTTTATAGTTGGGAAAAAAAGATGATGAGGAGATCAGCCAAGATGGCAGAGAAGAAACCCTAAGTTCACCAACTCTCATGAGAACTCCAAAACTCCTAACTATTTGCAGAACAACCATCAATGAAAAAGAGCAGAACATACCAGAAAAGATATACACTAACAACGAACTATCAGAAAGAGAAATTAAGGAAACAGTCCCATTTACCACTGCACCCAAAAGAATAAAATACCTAGGAATAAACTTACATAAGGAGGTGAAAACCGGTACTCAGAAAACTGGTGTTCACTGATGTTTTATCAGTGAAGACACCGATGAAAGAAATTGAAGCGACACAAACAGATGGAAAGATATACCATGTTCTTGGATGGGAAGAATTAATTATTGTGAAAATGACTATGCTACCCAAGGCAATCTACACATTCAATGCAATCCCTATCAAAATACCAATGGTATTTTTCACAGAACTAGATCAAATAATTTCAAAATTTGTATGGAAACACGAAAGATCCTGATTAGCCAAAACAATCTTGAGAAAGAAGAATAGAGCTAGAGGAATCATGCTCTGTGACTTCAGACTATATTACAAAGCTAAAGTTATCAAAACAATATGGTGCCAGCATAAAAACAGACACATGTATCAATGGAACAGAAATCCCAGAAATAAACCTATGCACTTATGGTCAATTAATCTATGACAAAGAAGGCAAGAATATACAATGGAGAAAAGACTACTTCATTAAGTAGTGCTGGGAAAACTGGACAGCTACATGTAAAAGAATGAAGTTAGAACATTCTCTAACACCATATACAAAAATAAACTCAAAATGGATTAAAGACCTTCATGTAAGATGGGAAGCCATAAAACTCCTAGAGGAAAACACAGGCAGAACACTCTTTGACATAAGTTGTAGCAATATTTTTTGGTTCCATCTCCTAAAGCAAAGGAAATAAAAGCAAATGAACAAATGGGACCAAATTAAACTTAAAAGCTCTTGCATAGCAATGGGAAGCCATCAACAAAACGAAAAGACAACCTACTGAATCGGAGAAAATATTTGCAAATATTATGACCAATAAGGGGTGAATATAAAACATATATAAACAACTCATACAATCAACATCAAAACAAACAAACAACCCAATTTTAAAAATGGGTAGAAGACCTGAATAGACATTTTTCCAAAAAGGATGTGCAGATGGCCAACAGAAAAGATTCTCAACATTGTTAATCATCAGGGAAATGCAAAACAAACCACAATGAGATATCACCTCACACCTGTCAGAATGGCTATCATCACAAAGAACACAAATAACAAATGTTGGTAAGGATGTGGAGAAAAGGGAACCCTCCTACACTGTTGGTGGAAATGTAAATTGATGCAGCCACTGGAAAACAATATGGAGCTTTCTCAAAAAACTAAAAATAGAACTACCATATGACCCAACAACTCCACTCCTGGGTATATGCAGTAAATCCCCTACATACCAACCTTCAAGTTATGAACTTTCAAAGATGAGAGCATGCATGCCAGCTGTTGTACTGTACTACTGTACTTTTCAAGGTACTGCACTGTAAGATTAAAATGTCTTCTTTATTTTTTGTTTGTTTTTTATGTACATATTATTTATGTGAAAAGTATTATAAACCTATTACAGTACAGTACTATATAGCCGATTGTGTTAGTTGGGTACCTAGGCTAACTTTGTTGGACTTACGAACAAATTGAACTTACAAGCGCTCTCAGAACAGAATTTGTTCGTAATTTAATGTTCGAGTTAAATTACTCGTTCGTAATTTAACCCTCTGAACCCTAGATTTTTTCTCTATCTTATAATAATTACCACCACTACCCAGTGGGGCTGTTTTAACTATAACATGATGTGTTTTACCTCTAGCTTGGATCAAGAGACAAATGAAACTGATTCATTAAGTTAAATACAAGAACAGAAGTAAGAGTTTTTCCCTTTCTTGTTTTCAATCATCCTCTAGAAGTCCAGAATCCAATCCTCCATGGAAGGGAGTAATGTAGATGCAGAAGTATACTTTGCTGGTGAAAAGTGATAGGTAAATTAGGCTGGGATCTTTGGGGCAAAGTATAGAAAAACCTAAGGGCATCAGCTCTTCTGGACAGTCAGCTAGTACCATGTTGATGCAATCAAAGGGAAATCCTCAGTGGAAGCCACTAGAGAGGACGATTAATGTATTTCCTAGGTGCCAGTGGTATATGTACTCATACAGATGGAGTCTGGACAGTTTTGAACATGAATTCTGCTCCTACAGAGCTCCTTGTCACTGGCAATAGGTGGTGTGCCTTGGAGCAGAGGTTAGAGGTTCTTGAACGGTGGCTCATTTCCTTTCCACAAGCTTCTTCTGTATCTGGACCCCTTATCCTCATCTTGACCAACCTCCATTTCTCTCTTTATACCTTAACATCTCTTCTATCTCTTTCCCTCTTTTTTTTTTTTTTTTTTTTTTTTTTGTGGCAGTACGCGGGCCTCTCAATGTTGTGGCCTCTCCCGTTGCAGAGCACAGGCTCCGGACGCGCAGGCTTAGCGGTCATGGCTCACGGGCCCAGCCGCTCCGTGGCATGTGGGATCTTCCCGGACCGGGGCACGAACCTGTGTCCCCTGCATCGGCAGGTGGACTCTCAACCACTGCGCCACCAGGGAAGCCCTCCCTCTTTTATAGTCCCTGGATGGATAAATTCTCTCTTATTCATCAATTTTACTTATTTATATAGTATGAGTTTCTCACATTGTCTTGAGAGTTAGATGTTTAAAATCCAATAATCCTTGTCTGTTTATTTCTGTGATCCCTCATGTCATACTTTTCATGAGTAGGGAACATGAAATGACTGACTCAGTGAGAAAGTGGCCAGAAAGTAGAAGGAACTATGGAGAATAGAAATCCTATCAATTAATATTTCAGAAGTATCTTACATTGTAATAATATGAGGAGGCAGTGAATGTGCAATGTTCAGCACACTGCTCACCACGTAGAAAGTCTCAATGTAATATCAGTTTCCTACTTTAAAAGATGATGTTTTGCAGAGTCTGTTCTAGTATCAAGACATTTGACTACATTCTGCCTGATGTCTTTGACCTCATACCTTGTATCTTTACTTAAGGATTTGCTTATTACCCCTTACCTAACCTACATGATTTTTTTTTTTTTTTTTTTGTGGTACGCGGGCCTCTCACTGTTGTGGCCTCTCCCGTTGCAGAGCACAGGCTCTGGACGCGCAGGCTCAGCGGCCATGGCTCACGGGCCCAGCCGCTCCGCGGCATGTGGGATCCTCCCGGACCGGGGCACGAACCCGTGTCCCCTGTATCGGCAGGCGGACTCTCAACCACTGTGCCACCAGGGAAGCCCTTTACATGATTTTTTTAATAACAATTCTGAAATTGTATTCAATAGTCTATTGATTTTTTATATATATATACATTTTTAATTTTATTTTTGGCTGCATTGGGTCTTCGTTGCTGCATGCAGGCTTTCTCTAGTTGCGGTGAGCAGGGGATACTCTTCGTTGTGGTTCGTGGGCTTCTCATTGTAGTGGCTTCTCTTGTTGCAGAGCACAGGCTCTAGGTGCGCAGGCTTCAGTAGTTGTGGCTCGTGGGCTCTAGAGCACAGGCTCAGTAGTTGTGTCTCATGGGCTTCATTGTTCCGCAGCATGTGGGATCTTCCCAGACCAGGGCTCGAACCCATGTCCCCTGCATTGGCAGGCAGATTCTTAACCACTGCACCACCAGGGAAACCCACCCACATGATTTTTAACTAAATTTCACTTGCTAGCTTATCTTCAGTTTTCAAGTCAAAGAAGATAAATGCATTAATGCATGAGCAGAATGTGGTGAGAAAATATGGACACTAATTGTTCTTACTAGTTTAGGTGGAGGATTATTTTGAGTTTATTGTCTGTGATGATACTGATCAGTAAGGCCACAATTATTTGAGAAATTCATTCAGTGTGGGAAGATTGATTCTAGAAAATAATGGACTGTGTAAATAGCAAATTTAGAGTTAGAGATTTGGCAACATAATTTTAAAATTATCACAAATAAATAAACCAATAAGGTTTTTTGTTTCCCATAGGGTGTGCATTTATCAGTGTGAAGAACTATGTACTGTGGATGTGATAAAAATTATGACAGGATCATTGAAACTGACTGTTATAGTGTTTAACATTTGCAAAGTGTTATCTCCCAGAGGAAGGAGGGTTATTCTGATTTTTAGGGTCTGGAGTTGCTGGTTACCTCTAACTGAAAGCAAAATTATATAATTTCACTGAACATCTGTAAAATGAGATTAGAGCATCAATCTCCTCATAGTGTTTTTTTTTTTTTTTTTTGAGAATCAAATGAGATAATCCACTAAAGAACTTGGGCACAACAGTTGGCACATTTATTTGTGGTGTTTAGACCATTTATCTTTAATGTGGTTATTGACATGGTTGTTTACGTCTATCATCTTTCTTTTGTTTTCTGTTTGTTTCATCTCTTATTTGTCCCATTATTCTCTTATTCTGCCTTCTTATTGATTAGTTCAGTATTTTTCAAGACTTTTTTTCTTTTATGTAGGTTTATTAGCTGTAACTTTTTGTTTCACTATTTTAGTGGTTGCTTTAGCATTTATAGTATACATCTTTAACTTATCAGTTTACTTCAAGTGGTCTTTTACCACTTATCATGTGGAATAAGAGCCTTACTACAGTATACTTGTATGTCTTCTAGACTCTGTTCCAGTGCTTTGTTCCATTTCGTTTTTACATATAACTCTACAATATGTTGTCTCTTTGTTTTTAACAGTTATCTTTTAAACTGATTTAAATAATGAGGAAAACTTCGTTATATTTACTCATTTAATTATTTTCAGTACTCTTAATTCCTTTATGTAGATTTAAATTTTTGTCTATTATAATTTTCCTTCAGCTTGAGGACTTCCTTTAACATTTCTTGTAGGTGTCATCTGCTTGTGATAAATACTTCCCATTTTTTATGTATGAAAAAGTCTTTAGGGCTTCCCTGGTGACGCAGTGGTTGAGAGTCCGCCTGCCGATGCAGGGGACACGGGTTCGTGCCCCGGTCCGGGAAGATCCCACATGCCACGGAGCGGCTGGGCCCGTGAGCCATGGCCGCTGAGCCTGCGCATCTGGAGCCTGTGCTCTGCAGCGGGAGAGGCCACAACAGTGAGAGGCCTGCGTACAGCAAAAAACAAAACAAAACAAAAAGTCTTTAGTTCTTCTTCAAGTATGAAAAATATTTTTATTCAATCTAGGTTTTACTTTACATGCTTTAAATATGTTATTCCATTGTCTTCTTGTTTGTATTGTTTCTGCTGAGAAATGTACAATTATACTTATGTTTTTCCTCTGTACATAATGTTTCTTTTTCTCTAATTGCTTTTAAGATTTTCTGTGATTCGTTTTGAGAAATTGACTATGATGTGCTACAGTGTAATTATCTTGATGTTTCTTTTTTTGGAGTTTATTGAGCTTCTTGTGTCTGTGGATTTGTAGTTTTCCTCAAATTTGGAAAATATTTAGCTATTCTTCTTTAAATACTTTTCTGATCACCTTCTCTCTTTTCTCCTCATGGACTCCAATTGCACATATGTTAGGCTGTTGCCGTTATCCCACAGCTCATTTCTTTCAGTTCTTTTTTTCTCTGTGTTTCATTTTGGATAGTTGCTATGTCTTCTATTTCACCATTCTTTTCTTCTACGATGTCTAATCTTCCAGTAATTCTACTCATTGTATTTTTTGACTCAGACATAATTTTAATCTCTAAATTTTTGATTTTGGTCTTTTTTTGTATCTTACTTGTGTCTACTTTTCAACATGTGAAATTTAGAGTGAATCACTGTCTCAATGTGCTTGTTTTTAATTTTAGCATCTCTATTGGTTCTGGCTCACTTCAATTGTTTGATTTTTCTCCTTATTATGGGTTACATTTTCTTGTTTCTTTGCATGCCTGATAACTTTTAATTGGATGCCAATTATTGTGAATTTCATCTTTTTGGGTTCTGAATATTTCTATATTTCTATGTATGCTTCAGTTTTGTCTGGACTTTAAGTAACTTGTAAAGACTTTAATCCTTTTTGGTTGTGCCCTTAAGATTTGGTAGGCAAGACCAAAGTCATGTGTAGTGGAAGTCTGATTTGTGCCCAATGCCAATGAATTATGGCGTTTTCTAGTCTGGCTTGTGGGAATGGGCATTATTTCCAGCTCACTGTCAGTGCTGGGTACGGCTCCCTCAAAACCTTTTGGGTGATTCTTTCTTGAGCATCAGGTAGTTTAATCACCTACAAGCACTAATAATATCTCTGCTGAACACTCAAGGGGGTCCTTCTGCCTGTCTCTAGAGTTCTTCCTGTGCGGTTCTCTCCTTTTCAGTACTCTCTTATGAGAACCCAGGCTCCCTCAGTCACCTGAGACTTTCCGCTCTGACTCCTCAACTCATGCTATATGCTGGGCCCTGCCTCAGTTTCCCTCCCCTGTGTTGCAGCCTGGAAACTCTCTAGGTGCAGTAAGGAGGGACAGTGGTAGAGCTGAACTCATTTGTTGGTCATCTCTCAGGCAATACTGTCTCATGAGGCCTGATGTCCAATATCTTGGAAACCATTGTTTCATAAATATCTGTGTATTTTTATTGTTTCAGGTGGAAGGGTTACTCTATCTTGGCCAAAGTAGAAATTATTATGTGGCATTTCTGATTTTAAATAGCAATATTTCATAGTGAAATTCAATTGTGTCTATTTTTATTATTTTACAACTTTCATTCTTACTAAAAGTAGATGATTTTATTCTAATGTATGTGAGAGAACAATCACATATATGCATTTGTAGAAATGCTATCAACCTCTATCTATCTATCTATCTATCTATCATCTATCCATCTATCATTATAGCTAACTTCAGCATAAGGCTGTAGGTAAGGAAACATTGGTCATTAACAATCAAACATTAAGTATTAGAGCAACTTTATTAAATCATGTTAAAGAAATGAGAAGGAAAAAATTTTAAATAACATTTAAAATATTTTTAGAGTCAGTAAGCATGACCCTCTTATTCTTTTATGATGCATTTTAGTTACAGTGATAAAATTTGTATGTAGGTCTTCCTTGCTTTTGTAAAAACATACAATGTAATCTAATGTAAAGAGTATCATAATCAGATTTTTCATCTGGTTTCTTCTTTTAATTTGTTAAAACAATATAAATTTTATGCTGTTTTAAATTTTATTTTTGAACATATAGGCAAAACTAAGGAAAAGGCTGTTATAAGTTGATGTTGGAGAAATAGATGTAACTACTACTTATTGCCTGGTCATATTTCAGTGAGGAGAACAGATGTTAATTTGCATTTGAGGAATACAGACAGTATTGACTATGGCATTCAGCCTCTGCAGGATCTGAGCACTAACTAAAGAAAGAAGTGCCATAAGGTCAATGGAGAAGACATTGTAGTTGGAAACAGATATTAGTGAGCATGAAGCTTTGTTTATGCTCCTACCCCAGCTCCTTAAATTATGGTCTGACCCAAGAATAACCAGAATTATGGTGCTCAAAGTGTCTTTATAATAGATTTTACTGAATAGATATTTCTCAATTTATAAATGGGCTAAACATACAAAAAAGTTAATTTGTAAGGAGTTGCTTTTCAGATTAGAAAACAATTTTTATATAAACAGATATTTTAAACACAGGCATCCCTCATAGATATTGAAGGTTCCGTTCCAGACCACCACAATAAAGCAAGTGTTGCAGTAAATCAGGTGAATTTTTTGGTTCCCCAGTGCATATAAACATTATGTTTACACTATACTGTAGTTTATTAAGTGTGCAATATCATTATATCTAAGAAAAACCAAAGTACATACCTTAATTTAAAAATACTTTATTGCTAAAAAATGCTAATCATCTCCTGAGCTTTCAGTGAGTTGTAGCAACATCAAAGATCACTGATCACAGATCACCATGACAAATATAATAATAATAAAAAGTTTGAAATATTGCCAGAATTACCAAAATGTGATACAGAGACAGAAAGTGAACAAATACTGTTGGAAATATGGCATCAATAGACTTTTTAAATCCAGGGTTGCCTCAAGCCTTCAATTTGTAAAAAACACAATATCTGCAAAGCTTAATAAGGCAAAAAACAATAAAACAAGGTGTGCTTATAATAATTTCCTCAATATTAACCTCAAAAAGATAACAATCATATATATATTTAATACATACAGTCAATGGAAATATTTTAAATACATGTAGCCACAATTCCTAATGCCATTTATACAAAAAAATGCACTTCAATAACAACTTAGGATACCAGGATTTTATCTTTCTTCATAATTCTATTAGAACATTAAGAACTACTGTAGTTCTTAGGTTAGGGGGACATTACATGGGAGATAGCCACTTTGGGGGAATTACTTATTAAATGGATGAATATTCTAAAGAAATATGTATTTGCATAAGATAAAGTATCTTTATTAGTTACCTACTCCCCAAAAGTTCCGAATTGAATAAAACAGACATAAATCAGGGATGCCCAGCAAGAAACTTTCCCTTCTCCTTCTTAGGCTAAATTTTCTTAAATGGGATCTTTGTTTATAAGTTGTTTAATGTGAACAGATGGATTGAAAAAGTGTCTTTGATTAGTTCGTGAAAAAAATAGGGATAACGATGATGATGAATATTACTGACTTGTAAATCCAATGTGAATAGATCAATATTTTATTCTCTTTTCAAAGGTCTTACGTCATTTGACATAGCTAATAAGACCTATGTTGTTGCATTTGTTAGTTTTTAAGTCACTTTCCTATACAGGTGTCTCATTTGATCTTCAAAGCCCAATGCTTAAGAAATGGAAAGTTGATTATCATATGTATTCTATTATATCCTATGTATTCTATTATTTATAAATAGCACAAAATATATCCACTGGAAATTCACTTAGTTACTAAGTGTTCAAGGTATCAGCAATATGAAATTGTAGCAATTCCAGTTTATTTTGTCACAGACATCCAATTACTTAATATATTAAAGTGCACTGAGCCTTAAAGACCTATCTAACTCTTTAGAGCTTGCGCAATACATTATTGTCTGTGGTTTATTTATTCTGCCATATTTATTTAACAAAATGCACAGCAGTGAAGCTTTTTAAGGCCTCCTTTAAAATGAAATAGTTTCACAAGTCCCAAATATAAAATAAGATTATGGATTATAATGGCAATAATAGCTTCTGCTTCTTCCTCTCTGCTTTCTTTAGTAACTGAAAACTTGAACTTTCAAGGCAGCTTAAGAATAGATTTACTATTCTATTTTTAATATATTTTTTCATACAGTGTTTCTTAGAACTCATTTTGCAATGCATTGGTTCCATTTTTTTCTTTTTTAACCCTTTTTTCTTTATGCTTGCATGCAATTTCAGTGGATATTATTTATCACCATTTCAGTACTCTTTATAAAGGATTTGTCACCCAGATGCCTGCTCCTTTCAACAACAAAACAACCTCAGTAAACCTCAGTGCATGTCCTGACCTAACAGCTGAAAAATCACGCTGGAATTAAGGCCATAGTTCTGGTTCTTTAATCTAATCGGATGTCTAGTTTATATATAAATTCTGAATAAATAAAATCGACCTGCGAACAGACAAGCTTAAAGATATTAAACCCAAGCCTTCTAACTGATAGACAAGCTGGAGAGAAATGCTACGGTGTGTAAGTTCGTCTCTTTTGTGTAAAAAGGTTATCTGTCCAGGCAAGCCTCTTAGGCTAAGTGTAATTAAAATCAATAGATGGAAAAGCATAAGCATTTTAAAAATGCAACTTTAAAAAATGGCAGTGGGGAAAACTTTGACTGTTTGTACTTCCGGAGGTGAAGCAAAACGGTTGGGAGATTCTGCAATTTCCTCAAGCAAGCAAGAGGTAAAACTGCACACCTCTAGTTAAATTCTACGGTGACTCGCCAAAGCAAGGCTTGATAATTGCTCCACTGAGAACAGCGCAGGGTTGAATGTGCTCGTGATGTGTTTTATTGTGATTTGCATTTTTCTGCATAGTAATTCATTGGCTTTAATAAAACATTGATTTACATGCTGTTACAAAGTACATCATCTTTCAGGCTTTAAATTAAGCATTTCAGCAGTGCGTGTGTTGGTGGGAGCGGGGGTGGGGTATACATTAGCTTGATTCTCTGCGCTAGGGAAAAAGTCATTTCTCCCCCATCTGGCCTCTTTATTTTATTTATTTATTATTATTTTTCTTACGGTACGCGGGCCTCTCACTGCTGTGGCCTTTCCGGTTGCGGAGCACAGGCTCCGGACGCGGAGGCTCAGCGGCCATGGCTCACGGGCACAGCCGCAAGCGGCCTGTGGGATCCTCCCGGACCGGGGCACGAACCCGTGTCCCCTGCCTCGGCAGGCAGACTCTCAACCACTGCGCCACCAGGGAAGCCCTGGGCTCTTTAAATGCAAAGCCTTAGTTGCGCATTTTTTTGTTCATGAGTAGTTTGTCACTCTAATTTCTGTTAAATTTCTTAAGACCTGACACATTTGCATTTGCATGGCTGTTAGATAATGTTTAGCACTTTTCATCTTCAAAGTGCTTTATAAATATTAAATAATCAAAGCTGCCAGCACACCCATGAGGCAGAGAAATATTGGGTTGTTTTATCTTACTTGGTTTACCTTATGGGGAATTTGTCATATGGCTGAATGTTAATTTCTTTTAACCAGTTTTAGGTAGCTTCTCTCTACTAATAGTAAAGAATTGCACCCTTTCTGGGGTCTGAACATGGAAGCCTGTGATTCATTATTTACCACATGTAGCCTTGAAAAGTTATTTGAATTTGTACACCTGTCTATTTTTTTTTCCTTAGATGTAAACCTCATTGCAATAAAGACCATCATTTATACTTTTTTTCTTTTACACGGTGGCTAATCTAATACCGTTTTCATTTACTCATTCGTGCATTCCAAAAACATTTAATGAGTGCCCACTCTCTTCTAGGCATTGTATTAAACACTGAGAACATAAAGTTAATGAACACCTAAATTCTACTCTTTGGGAGGATATGGTAAGATTGAAGTAAGAAAAGTACTGCACACTCAGAAGAGTTGAGAACATTAGATGAAGGAACTATTTAGCAAACACTTAAGACACAGGGTTAAGAGACCTAAGCAGCACTGGTGAAGACCCAGGGACTAACAGCAGTGGGAAGATACTGCCTACCCTAAGGAGAGGAAGGATAAGAGCTGAAGCTATGGAATAGGATCCATCTAACAAGGGATGTGATGTTAGAGAATGAAACCATTCCCAGGACTATGGACAAGTAAGGAGGGAGTCAGGGAAAGAAGTACACCTAACTCTCCATCTTGCCACCTTCCTGTGTCCTACCAAAGCCTGGTGAAAGCTAACTGGAAACAAGAGGTAAAGGGAGCCTGGGTAGCATGGTCCATGGAGGTGACAACATACATCACAGGACATAGAAGGGATGGAAGGTGTACAGAGGTTAACAGAAAGTATCCAACACAAGAATCTTATGAGATAAGGATTGAGCTAGGCAAACATATATGATTTTACATAGGTATATGTACATATATATATATATGGAAAAAAGCACAAATACATTTCTGTGTGTGTCAGAAGTGGAGAACAGTGTTCTGTCTGCAGACATTAGGAAAGCATTTAAGAGAATGTGAGCTTTTATCTAAGCCTAAAGGCTGATACTTTGATTGAATTACTAGAACTGTGAAACCTTAACATTGTTTTTCTGGTTTGAAAAGGTACAAATGATAGAACAACTGCCCTTGTACTCTGTGGTATGCATTAGATTTTATTTGACTAGTCTTTCAGATGTTTAACATCATTGAAGATTGGCAGTTGATCCAGATAACTTCTCTTCTGACCACTTATTAAACTGTTGGTTTAAAAACAAATCAATACAGTCAATTAAAATCACTCGGAATGTTCTCTTTTTTAAAAACCATTTATTTTTTTCTCTTCCTTTAATATTCTAGCATAACACAGAGGAAATTTAGCATGGCAGTGAATGTGCTATAACTGCTTCCCCAGGAGTATCATCTAAGGTCCAACATCTACACTTGGTGCGTTCCTATCTCATTTTCATTTCTGTCAATTAAAAGCCCAATAAATAGATAAAAGATGGCGAGTTTTATTTAAATAATAAGTTTCTATAAAAAGCACAGATTTCTGTATATTTCTCAATCAGATAACCCTTTGAAATCCATCCAGATCTTGATTATCACAAACATCTTTTTTCTTTATGTAAATTGGTTTTAATTTCTTTATTTTCTCCAGAAGCAGAAATAAGAAAGAAATTGATTTCTCAAATTTTCTCCCTTATTATCATCCCTGAATTCATTTTCTCAGTGTATTGGTACAACTGATTCTTTTTAGCGAGTGTGTTATGGTGAATAGATATGTACAAAGGGAAACAAATTCAGGCAGATCTATGGTTCCAAGCACTCCCTCAGCTGTGTGTGTGAATCTGCCTCACTCCTTCCCCACATTTGTTTCCAAGAGCTTTACTTCATATTGGAACTTGGTTTTCTGTTGGGTAGCAAGGAAGTGTCTCCAAAATAGTGATTACAGTTTGAACTACTGACCTTCCTATGCACTTTTTCCCCCCTCAGTTCTGGTGATGTTCTTTTTCAGGGTTTCATGGGGGAGAATCTGTGTAACAATTTCCTGTGCAAGGCATGAAGGCAAAGACAGAAAACAAGTGGAGATGTAGTTCTAGCAATTATCTTATCTTGCTGAGTGTCATGGGAGTATTATTGGAGGCAATCATATTTATGGTGTTTGTTTGAAGGTATATTTGAAGGTATATTTTGAATGACTCAGATACCTATTTTACTCTTACGCTCAGCCGCTGCTTCTAACCATTTTGTGCTTAGGATTGTTAAATGCAAAGATGAGTTTCCCAGTCAAAAGAGTGAATTTATTAGTCCCATCAGATGGCATAGTCCATAAATCTTGAAAAATGCAAATATTCAAGATACAATTTAACATGGTGTGGACTATCTTTTTACTGCTCAATAGTAGATCATGGAATCTGAGGCAAACTTAAAGATTCATTATGAAAAGCATTGTTGCAAGTAAATGACACTAGCTAGGGAGTAATAAATGCACATAATTACCATTCATCACTATACAAAAGGGATACCATATGAGAAGTAAGCCTCTCTCCCACACTCCCCTGATCCCTCTCCCCAAGTGTAAGCATTATTCTCAGTTTCCTTCATAACGTTTAAGGAAAAAATGCAAATACCTACATAATTTTTATAGTAAATGGGATTTTATTAAACTTGTGCATATTTTTATTGTACTTTTTCCTTTTATTTATTTTAGAGATACATCAGTATATGCATATATCATCATTCATTTAACCATTCTTCAAATGATGGCCATGTCCCCTTATTCCCAAAGTTATGGCTAATAAAGCAATGTAAAAATAAACATATATTGTGTGTATGTATATACAGGTGTGTATTTATGTGTGTGTATATATATGTATATATGTATGTATAGTATATATATATGTAAACTTTTACCATTATACACACATAAAGTAAATCATTAGAGTGAAAATGCTGAGTCAAATGAAATATCCATTTTACATTTTGACGGCTATTGCTAAATTGCCCTGCAAAAATATTATAATTTATTCTACCACAAACAATGCATACAAATACTTATTCCCTCCATAAAGTCTTGTTATTATCAAACTTACAAATTGCCAATCAAGAAAGTGAAAATAGTATCTTGCATTTATTTCAGTTTGCATTTGCTTAATTTCAGTGACTTGATATTATTCATTCACAAGGAAATATGAATGATGTGTCTTATCATAAATCTCAGAGTTAAAATTTTGATTTGATATTACTAAACCTTAGATGAGGAGAAAATACTCTCTGGCTGTTTTCAGAAACTACAGAAAAAAAAAATTACTTTTCTAAGCCATTCCAGTGGAAATATGTGCAGTTGTGTAAAACACAGTGATAAAGAACAAGAATAATGTAGAATTGAGAATCCAGAGTTCAGATCCCACTTACTAGCTATGTGACCCTAGGCAAGTCACTAAATTTTCCTTATTTGTAAATGACGTGAGAATGAACTTAGAGTGTTGTTATGAGTAACAAATGAAATGATGGGCGAGAAAGATATTTGTATGCTACAGTGCTCTTCAGTTCGTTATTATTACAAAGAAATAAATTATTAAATGGGAACCTAGTACTTTAGAAAAAAATACAGTTGGCAGGGTGGGGTGTCTACCCCTGGGTGATGGTGGTCAGGATAGCTCTTTTTAAAATTTTTATTTATCTTCATTTTATCTTTTAATTTAATTTTTATTTTATATTGGAATATGGTTGATTTACAATGTTGTGTTAGTTTCGGGTGTACAGCAAAGTGATTCAGTTGTACATATATATATATCCATTCTTTTTCAGGTTCTTTTCCTATATAGATTATTACAGAATACTGAGTAGAGTTCCCTGTGCTATACAGTAGGTCCTTGTTGATTATCTATTTTATATATAGTAGTGTGTATATTTTAATACCAAACTCCTAATCTATCCCTCCCTGCCACATTTCCCCTTTGGTAACCATAAGTTTGTTTTAGAAGTCTGTGAGTCTGTTTCTGTTTTGTAAATAAGTTCATTTGTATCTTTTTTTTTTTTTTTAGATTCCACATATATGTGATAGCATATGATATTTGTCTTTCTCTGTCTGACTTACTTCACTTCGTATGATAATCTCTAGGTCCATGCATGTTGCTGCAAATGGCATTATTTCATTCTTTTTTATGACTGAGTAATATCTCATTGTATATATGTACTACATCTTCTTTATCCATTCATCTGTTGATGAACATTTAGGTCGCTTCCATGTCTTGGCTATTGTAAATAGTGCTGCAGTGAACACTGGGGTGAGTGTATCTTTTCAAATTATGTTTTCTCTGGATATATGCCCAGTAATGGGATTGCAGGATCATATGGTAGCTCTATTTTTAGTTTTTTAAGGAACCTCCATACTGTTCTCCATAGTGGTTCTATCAACTTACAGTACCACCAGCAGTGCAAGAGGGTTCCCTTTCCTCCACACTCTCCAGCATTTATTGTTTGTAGACTTTGATGATGGCCAGGAATAGCTCTTGCCTAGTAAATCTCAAGGGGTACCCAGTCTGACTGAACTGGCGAGGTGCATCAATAGGTCTTCCCTTGCTCTTTCATGGTCCTGCATACAGAAAGTTACTCTACAGGATGGGTTTGTTTGAAACACTGAAAGGTTAAAACAACCGCTAGCAGCCTAGAATGGTAACCTCCACTTGCAAAGAGAGTAATAGTTTATTTTGTAGAATGCCCTGTCCCTTTTCAGGTTTTCCTTTTGGAAACAGTTCTTTTTACTCATAGGGGAAATTAAACATTTCTCTAGTCACATAATCAAGTTTACATATACCCAGTCAAACTTGTCTTTCCTAAACCTGACACTTAGTGACTTTTATCCTAACTCTTACTCCTCGTTCCTTACTCTTTAATATTTTAAAATCAAAAAACAAGGTTGAAAACATTTTTATTGATTTGGATTTTCTGAGTATTATTATTACTATTTAATTTTGGGAATCTAGACAACTACTAGACTCTTCTATTGTCAATTATTACTCATCATTTTGTTGGTTTAGTTTTGTTCCAAGTTTAGTTGCCAAAGGAACATCTAGCACTGGTGCATTTACCTTCAGACAATAAACTTAGTTTCAAACCTTATAACCTTAGCTGAAGTGATTGTATTTCTTAAATTACATTAGGCTCCCCTGAAGCAGGTTAATTGAACTGCTGTTTACTGTTTTGTCAAGATTTATCCCCTTGTATAAATCTACTTGTGTCAGCTCTGTAGCACATTGATCTGAAAGAAAACTACCTGCTCCTAGAAAAACCCTAAACAAGGCTCAGTAATTAAATAGAATGTGGAGACCGACTCATCCCAGCGCTGATTTGAGAGGAAAAGTGTCCTCCTGTGGTTAGAAAGTTTCTGAATTGTGTTTTTTGTTTGGGAGATTGGTTGTTAGATAGAGACAAAGGTCCTTGAGAAATCTTTCTTTCATCTGGTAGAGAGCAATGAGTTGGAGAGGAGTGAGCACTATAATTGTAATAAATGGTTTGTATATGGAGGCTCAAAATCTAGGCTGCCTTTTGTTGTGAGGGTGACATTTGCTTTTGTGCTATTATTCGACCAGTTCTAAGAACAAGTTAATACATATATATGTGATAATTTATTATATGACTTACTACTTGTACATAATTATAAAATTATATAGTTTGTAAAATTTTAGCAACTGAAGCTAGAGTTTGTCTTAAACACTGGTTTAAAATAAAATCTTAATAGTTATTTGGGGATAAGATAGAGTTCTTAGGCTGGTTTGATAGAGGGAAAACTTAAAAAAAATAAAGCTGGTGCACAAATTGAACAGTATTTTGTGGATAAAAGATATAAAATGGAGGGTAGAAGAGAGTGAACAGAATTGCAGGAGGTTTGGGCCTGGGAAACAAAGGTGGGTATTAAGAAATTCCCACTCAATAAAAGTTAGCCACTGTTTTATGACTACAAAGGAATTCATGATCTTGTTATTCCCATCACCAAATTGTATAGCTCATTGCAATTTTGGAGTTTGGAGGAGAGAGAGGTCATTTAGAGTTGGAGTAGACCAAAAAGATTTTGTGGAGAAATTTTCACTGGATGTATGGGGAAATTAGGTGGGACTTAACTAGGAAGAAAGGTGAGTTAAATTAATCATGGAAGCAAGGAACAATAAAATTGGTGTCAGAGACAGAAGGACAGGAGCACTGGGATGGGAAATTGCAAGGATATGTTAGAGTTTGACTGTGGAGGCCTGGCTTCCAGGTCAAAGTAGATTGAGCTTAATCCTACCAACCATATGTGTCTTCCAAGTCTTATTAACAGGGATCTGAACAACTACTGGCTTTTCTAATCACCTTAGTAACGAATGTTTAGAACACAACTAGGAAGTCTTCACTTACCTTTCAAGATACAGGGTTGAGTTCATTTTCCTTAGAGATTTTATGACCCTGTTGGGAGCTCTGGGAGCTCTCACATTTTATAATTAATTGGTTACTATGGTCTCTCCACTACTAGTCTGGGAGACCCTGGGGAGGGGGCAGATCTGTGTCCTACGAAACTGTTGTAGTTCCAACACCTAACAGAGCAAGAGGCAAACAGTAAGCACTTATTGAATATAAATTAGATGAATGGATAAATCAATGGTGAGATGTTGAGTACTTCTCATTTTTAAGGCATCATGTAAGATTTGTGGGGAAATATGTAATTATTATTTTTGATATCTGCCTATAAGGAATTTAAACTTTAGTTTGTCAGCTAGAACTTGGATACAAAAGTAATTAGCCATTTTTGATAGTTTATACTTTCTGCTTCCCTTTTCTCTGATTGATCACCTACCTTTAATCTTTATATGCCTCTATCACTGTGTCTTCTAAGGTTACTAAATGACCTCCTATTTGTCAAATCCAGTGTTTGAATTTTCTTAATCTGCTTGATCTCTATCTAGCACTGAGCACTAGAGAATCCAATCTTTTGAAATTCTCTTTTCCATTTTGGTACCAAGACACTGAACTGGATTCTGACATCTCCTTCCCTCTACCACTATGCTAGTCATGCAGCCTCCATCATCAGCATGTTCAGTGTTCCTACCTGATGTGTCATGTGCTTCCCTGTCTCTTCTTTTCTACACTGTATGTCCTTTAGAGTGTTTCCTAGGCTAATACATCTGTTCATGATATAACTTGTATGTGTAAACTCTATTTCTGTCACTGAGTATCATCACTTGAATACCACATCATCCTCTCAAATTCAGTGTTTTCAAGACTAAACATTGTGTTTCCCCTTAATCCCCTATCTCTTATTCTGACACGGTACCAGGAGTTTCCTTGTCATCCAACCTTGAAACTTGGTACACATTTTCTCCTCTTCCTTACTTTTTCTATTCAACCTTTGGCTCTTATGGCAAAGATACATAGATTCTTTTTCATTGCCACAGTAACTGCCAAGGCACTGGTTTCCCTGCAACCAGGTTTTGCCTTCTTGAGTCCATGTTCTATGTTGAATTGAGCCTCATAAACTATCCACATTAGCCCAACTCCAGAATCCTTCTATGATGGTTATTGCTTGCAGTCTGCCTCGCCAAGCCTAGAGTTTGAGGCCCTGTGTACAATGTGAATGACAGAGTTCTCCAGCTATTTCACCCCCTCACAAACCCAATGATTTAGTGACAATGTGCTGGTCAACCTGCCTGATTTGGTGCATTTGCTTGCACCGTTCCCTTTTCTAGAATGAGTTGAAGCTCAAAAATTACCTGAACTCTGGCCTCATACTGAAGTCCAGTTAAAGTCTAAGGATCTCCCTAAAGCTTCCTGCATAGTAGTGTTTTCCAAAGTGTGGGGGACATAATTTTACTTGGTGCATTAAAAGAAAGGCATCAAAAGAACATGAATTATTTAGTTAAAAAAGTTATTCCCTTTTCTGTTTCCTTCACTCTTTCTGACTTTATCAAGGAGAAGACCTCAATTTGGTTAAACAAATTTTGGTTTTTAACATCACTCTAACATTTAATAATTTTTCTTTTAATCAGTGAAAAAGCAGGGAGATAACTCAGTGCATTTGGCAGTCACCATTATCTAGTTAGAAATAAATAACGTTATTTTGTTTAGGTTTGTGTGCTACCTTTCATTTATGGTAAAAATACTGGTGTTTCTTTAGGATGATAATATTAATTTAAATAATATTTAAATGTAACATTAATTAATAGTTAAACAATCACCCGATTTTAATATTTAAATATGATTTAAATATTTAAATCATGTTTCACTTACATACACAGAAAAATATCAGGTAAATAATAATATATGTAGCAATTATTAAGAGCGAAATTAAAGAAGGTGGGACATAGGAGTGCCCAGAAATTATAAAAACTGCACATGAATGACTGCAATCTGGGGAACTCTCAATTACCATTTTATCCTACAAATTTTTTTTCATTTTTAAACTGTGAAATTTTAGTCACTCTTCTAAGTTTTTCTGTATTAACTAATGGAATTCTTTCAAGAATCCTATGTAAGATACTATTGTTTTGTCTATTTTACAGACAAGGAAATGGAAAACATAATTTGCCCAGCTTCTCTCAAGTGGCAAAGTAGAGACAGGTTTTGAACCCAAGTCTTTAGCCGCCAGAACCTGTTCTTTTAGCTACAGAGCAACTCTGCCTCAGGAGAAGCACATCAATCTTTGATGTGATAATAACAAGTAAGATCTTTTGTGTTTACTATCGTTCATCTGTCTCTTTCACCCAGAGGGAAAATTTTTATTCAGACCTGAAGTCCAGCTCTGTAGAAACCTCCTATAAGTAATTGTATTTAGAATTGATTTCCATCTCTACAAATGACTTGAAAAACTTTTTTTTCCAACAGTTTAGTTCTTAAAACTCAGGGAGTACTCAGTACTACAGGTTTAATAACAAGTAGGAAAACACGTCTCTGCATGAATAACTTTTATAGTTTGTTCATTAGAAAGTCCAGGAGCATGATGACCAAGCACAATTTGCATCTGCTTCCTCAGCAGACTGCCCGGTAGATGAACAGCCCTGGGCAGTTCAAGTGAAATATTTAGTAACTAAACAGGGAGTAGTATGAAAGCAAATTATATACACTGGAGAAATGCATCACAGAAAATGTTATGGTTAGACTTGATATTAGAGAGGATCACCCTTACATTTGCCTTTTCAATTCTCGAAAAAAAAAACTGAAAGGGCACTTTTCTGAAGAACTGCAATACCCTAATTTTATAATTATTGGAAATCATATTTTGATGTAAGGATTTTATAATAACCAGATATATTTCCAGCATCTAGGTATTTAAAATATAACACAGAAATTTGCTCGTAAACACTCAATATTTGCTTTTTAAACCCACTTAATATAACTAAAGTTGCTGTATTTCTTTCATAATTCTACTATCTACTAATTATTGGTCTAACACAGGAGTAGGCAAACTATGACCTGCATTTCGAACCTGGATATGGCCTCTTTTTATGTGGCTCACAAGCTAAGAATGATTTTCACATTTTTAGGGGTTAAAAAGAAAAGAAGAAAAGAATTATATGACAATGACTGTATGTAGCCCATAAATCCTAAAATATTTACTATATAGCCTTTTACAGAAAAGTTTGCCAACCACTGATCTATCTTCTTTGTTCTTCTATAATGTGCCTCCAGCTTTTATTTTGCTATGAATTTATTTCCTTTTTCTTAAATATCTCTTATTGAATTCTGGTCTGGTAGTACTTCATCTTTCAGTTTACAATATGTGATTCTGGTGCTGTAATATAGTCAGTCAGTTAAAGTCATCTCATATTTTACCTAACCTAGTGTTTGTTATGCTGGAAACCTGCACTTTAGGAAATGCACTTGAGCAACCATCTCCAAGGATGTCTATTTAAACCAGGATATCAGAACTTAGCCTGATACTGATTGGGGCGGGGCGATGGTCATTGGGGCATAGTGTATTGCCTGTGGGAGGAATGTAAGTCACTGAAGCCAGGGGGCAGACAGTGTTATATCTAGATTCTAAAGGTGGCCTGCCTACAAACCATGCCTCCTGGTATTTATACACCTGTAGAGTCCCCTTCCACACTGAATTTGAGTTTGCCTTTGGTACTTAACAGAATGCAGCACAAGTGACACCATATTACTTCCAAGCCAAGTCATAAGTCTTGTAGCTTCTGGCTTGTTCTCTTGGAATGCTTGCTCTTTGAATGCTTCCTCTCAAAATCCAAAAAAATTAGCTAAGAATCTCAGGCCACGTAGAAAAGACACATGTAGACATTCAGCCCCAGCTGAGCTCCTACACAAAAGCCAGGATCAATCACCAATCATTTGAGTAAGCTATGCTGAATACCTAATCTCAGACTATCAGGTGATTCCAGAACCAGCTGCCATTTGTTTGCAATCATTTGAGAGATCCCAAGCAACAAGCACCCAACTGAGCTTCTACCACCATGAAGGGTAATAATAAATTATTTCAAACCATTAAGTTTTGAAGTGATGTGTCCTGCAGCAATAGATAAATGGAAAAACATGTTCCAGTAATTCTTTGAGTATGTCTTTATTTACAGGCTTATCTTGTTCTTTCCTGTGGCATGCCTGGGATCAACCATTTCTCCAAGAAACCCTAATTTCTATTAGTGGAGAATGATATTTAAAACTAAGATATGGATGTTAGATGATCTCCTTGTTATAATAGGTCTCTACTTTGAGGTCCTCTCAGGGACCAGTACTAAAATATACAATATACATTATTTATTTTATCTATTATCTAACCATGTATTCACAATGAAAATTTTCAGTTCTAAAACAACCACACAGATTATTGTAACCATTCCCTTTAACATATTTGCACCTCTTATTGCTGTCAATATACTTACTTATTTGATCAATCTCTCTTACTTCATACCAACTTTATAATGAGGGAGCCCTTTCTTCCCTCAGTGTAGATGCCCTCCTTACCCTACTCAAGTTTTAACTCCAAACCCAGCAAAGACACTAATGCTACACCCATCTACTATATGAGCTCCAACCTTTATTGCCCATCTAATGACTTTTGACAAAATGAGAAAGGGAAGAAGGGAGGAAGGAAGGGAAGGAGGGAGGGAGGAAGGAGGGAAAGAAGGAGAGAAAAAGGATATGTTTTAATAGTGATTTTTGAGGAGAAGATCTGGCACATGTTGACTTATTTTGAGATTGGAGTATGAAGAGAGCAGTGTAAAATTGGCCAAGAGGATATCTCAAAAATCAGGCAGAGCTGATGTGAGAAAATGGAGAAAAAACATTTTGAAGAGAAATTTGAGCTTAAGAGCTGAATAGGTACAGGAATTTATACAGAAAAATAAGTAAAAGTTGATTTCTAAGTACAAGACTTTTATTTTGTTGGCATGTAGAGAGTAGGGCAAAGAAGATATGTTCATGTGAGTGTTCTTGGGGCTAAATAACCTATTAAACATATTGCTGCATAACTTTGCAACTGTAGATTTGTAATGCAAATATGGAAAATTAAGTCAAATTTTCATGTGGTTATAGTCAACAAGAAGAACCAATGGAATAATGTCTAATTTAATAATACATTGCAAACTTAAGTATAGTAACTATGCTCAACCCTTAAATATAACACTATGGCTTAGTGTTTTACATGTAAAACAGGCTCAGAAAAAAGATGAATTCAGCACTGGCCACATCACAAGTTCATGCAGTAACTAAAAGCAAAGCATTTCTCAAATGATTTTTTTAGCTTGCAAACAGATTGCACTCTCTTGTTAGAAATCTGTGTTATGAAGCTCTAATAGGTTATGCCATAGTAAATTCTTATTCTTCTGTCAGTCAGTGATAGAAAAAGAAGCCTGATTTGAAGAATTGAAATTGATTTACAATGAAAAAGAAATTCTTATTTTTTCCCTTTGAGCTACAATTTCTCTTTTCTCTCTCAGTGAACTGTAAGTAAAAGTAAGACCTTGTCATCCATCAGTCACTCATACCCTCTGAAAGTCTACTGTTTCAGTCCCAGCCCTGTGACGACTTGGAAACTGGTCATTAACTTATTTAGTACTAGTCAGCTGAGCCCACATTCCACACTCTCATTTTCTCTAGAATAGAAACAATTACTGTTCTCAATCTTATTCATCCACATCTTCCATATATGATCTGTCTCAATTTTTCAGAAACCAGTTATTTTATCTATTATTCACAATATGGTTTTCAACATCCACTATTCTCACTAACCATGGACAAATAGTTTTCTGCATTTCCAGATTTTAACAGGTAAATATTTTCTTCATGGAGAAAAAATCTATCTTTTAATCTGCTCTGTAATTTATGGACATACACTATTTTTTAAAAATACAAAACAAAACCAAACAAACCAAAACAGACATTCAGCAGGCTGGATGCTCAAAAGTTATCTAATTTATTCAAAGGCAGCTTGTTGCATATTTCTTTAAAAACAAATATTAGCATTATTAAAGAAGTAATTATTTATAAGAAGTAATTAGATTGTAATAAGTCAAGGATGCTTGTTGTAATATTTAGGGAACCCAGGAAAAGAATGCATAGCTAACAACTTAATAGAAAGTTTAAAAAATGGAATTTTTGATAATAGTAATATGTGATCAATCTAAAAGATGAACAAGAAGAGAGAAAAGAGAACATAAAATATAATAGGTCAAATAGAAAATATCATTTAGATGATGGAGAGAAAAATGGCTAACGATTTGGGAAACTGTAAATATATATACAGTTTATACACACAAATATATAATTGAAATAAAAGTGAATTCTATAAAACCTATAATTTTCAATGAAGAAATTAACTCATGAAATATGAAGAAATTATGAGTGGATATTTATATAACCTAAGAGGTAGGGATAACTTTTTTCATTTGTAAGATTAATGACTGAATCTCTAATGAGAAAGTGTTAGAATTGACCATGTGTTTAAAACATCTTCACAACAAATTGAAGTACATAAACAAACAAAAATAAAATAGACAAATAGGAAAATGATGCAATATATACCAAAAGATTATATTTCTTGATACATAGAATGTTCTTAGACAATAGTAAAAAACATTCATATAATGTTTCTTTGCAGGAACTGTAGCTTTGTACCATCAGATTTAGAAAATCATAGAGCTGAGAGAAATTAAATATAAATCTTCATTTTATAAAAAAAAAACAAAACATGCGAGCACTCCAGTAGAAAAATGGGAAAGATCATCAACAGGCAATTCAAATGAATACCATTAGATAAATTATAAAATATGTTACCTCAAGAGAAATCAAAGAAATATTACTTTAAAACTCATTTTAAATTATTATACTGGAAAATGTTAATGCAATAATGTGTCGGAGAATGGACATTTTCATATGCAACTATCACACTGTAAGTTTGTATAACTCTAGAGGATATGATGGAGCCAAAAGTTTAATGCATTTCTTTATACTTCAAAATTCCATTTTTAGGAATATTCCCTCCTAGGCAAGTCACTCGATAAGTGTAAAAATTATAAGTATATAACAACATGACTTTAACAATTTTGTAAGTAATAAGAAAAAAGATACTTTAAAAAAATTTTATTGCAGTATAGTTGATTTACGATGTTGTGTTACTTTCTGCTGTACAGCAAAGTGAATGAGTTACACATACACATATATCAACTCTTTTTTAGATTCTTTTCCCATATAGGTCATTACAGAGTACTGACTAGAGTTCCCTGTGCTATACAGTAGGTCCTTATTAGTTATCTATTTTATATGTAGTAGTGTGTATATGCCAATCCAAATCTCCCAATTTATCCCCCCCTCCTTTCCGCCCCAGTAACCATAGATTGTTTTCTACACCTGTGACTCTATTTCTATTTTGCAGGTAAGTTCATTTGTACCATAGAAAAAAGATACTTACAATAAAAAATTATTATTAACTTTATTTCACCTCATGCAGTCATAGGTCCTTCAAGAACATGTGAGAAGGTAGTCTTCGTACATATACTTTCGATAATGGAAATTTCTTAGGGTCAAAAAATATCCTCAGATAATATTTTATTAATTTTTATTGGAGTATGGTTGCTTTACAATGTTGTGTTAGCCTCCACTGCACAACAAAATGAACCAGCCATACACATACAGATATCCCCTCCATTTTGGACTGCCCTCCCATTTAGGTTACCACACTGCATTAGGTACAGTTCCCTGTGGTATTCAGTATGTTCCCATCAGTTGTCTATTTTATACATAGTATCAATAATGTATATGTGTCGGGCTTCCCTGGAGGCGCAGTGGTTGAGAGTCCGCCTGCCAATGCAGGGGACACGGGTTCGTGCCCTGGTCCGGGAAGATCCCACATGCCGCGGAGCAGCTGGGCCCGTGAGCCATGGCCGCTGAACCTGCGCGTCCAAAGCCTGTGCTCCGCAACGGGAGAGGGCACAGCAGTGAGAGGCCCACGTACCACAAAAAATAAAATAAAATAAAATAAAAATAATGTATATGTGTCAATCCCAGTCTCCCAATTCCTCCCACCCCACCCCTTTCCTCCTTGGTATCCGTTAAGTTTGTTCTCTATGTCTGTGTCTCTATTTTTGCTTTGCATGTAAGATCATCTATACCATTTTTCTAGATGCCACATATATGCGTTATTATATGATAGTTGCTTTTTCCTTTTTGACTTACTTCACTATGTATGACACTCTCTAGGTCCATCCACGTTTCTACAAATGACCCCATTTCATTCCTTTTTATGGCTGAGTAATATTCCATTGTATCTATATACCACATCTTTTTTATCCATTCCTCTGTCAGTTGACATTTAGGTTGCTTCCATGTCCTGGCTATTGTAAATAGTGCTGCTATGAACATTGGGGGGTGTGTGTTCTTTGAATTATGATTTTCCCTGGGTATGTGCCTAGTAATGGGATTGTTGGGTCATATGGTAGTTCTATTTTTAGTTTCTTAAGGAACCTTCATACTGTTTTCCATAGTGGCTATATCAATTTATATCACCAAAAGTGTATGATGGTTCCCTTTTCTCCACACTCTCCAGCAGTTATTGTTTGTAGATTTTTTGATGATGGCCATTCTGACCAGTGTGAGGTGATACCTCATTGTAGTTTTGATTTGCTTTTTTCTAATAATTAGTGATGTTGAGAGTCTTTTCATGTGTTTGTTGGCCACCTGTTTGTCTTCACTGGAGAAATGTCTATTTAGGTCTTCCACCCATTTTTTGATTGAGTTGTTTGTTTTTTTGATATTGAGCTGCATGAGCTGCTTGTAAATTTTGGAGATGAATCCTTTGTCAGTTGCTTCGTTTACAAATATTTTCTCCCATTCTGAGGGTTGTCTTTTTGTCTTGTTTATGGTTTCCTTTGCTGTGCAAAAACTTTTAAGTTTCATCAGGTCCCATTTGTTTATTTTTGTTTTAATTTTCATTACTCTAGGAAGTGAGCCAAAAAATGGTGCTGTGATGTGTGTCAAAGAGTGTTCTGCCTATGTTTTCATCTAAGAGTTTTATAGTGTCTATTCTTACATTTAAGTCTTTAATCTATTTTGAGTTTATTTTTGTGTATGGTATTAGGAAGTATTCTAATTTCATTCTTTTACATGTAGCTGTCCAGTTTTACAAGCACCACTTATTGAAGAGGCTTTCTTTTCTCCATTGTGTATTTTTGCCTCCTTTATGAAAGATAAGGTGACCATAGGTGTGTGGGTTTATCTCTGGGCTTTCTATCCTGTTCCATTGATCTATATTTCTGTTTTTGGGCCAGTACCATATTGTCTTAATTACTGTGGCTTTGCAGTATATTCTGAAGTCAGGGAGCCTGGTTCCTCCAGCTCTATTTTCAGAAAATTTTTTATCCAAATTTTTATGTACTCCTCTAGCTGCCAACATTCCCATACGGACTTGCTGTCAATATACACTAAAAGGTATGAACAGTGCAATGTGAAAAGCCCCTGACCTAATTTCAAATATATGAACTTCATTAAATTGTTCTGGTTCTTTATTGAATTTTTCTTTCAGCCTTAGTGTCTGAGATTGATTTCAAGCAAATGCAGCAACAAATCAAATGTTCTTCCTTGGGCATAGATGAATGTTTTGCTGCTTGTCAATCTCTAAGTTCCATTACCATTTCTTTCTCTTTGTGTGGAGTTTTGATTGTCTGTTTGTTTGTTTTAGACATTTTATGTCTATCATTTACAGTTCTGGTACCCTGAGTATTCCAAAATAATTTAATACTGAAGATGGACTCTGAATTTGGGGATGCCAGTTTCCCCACAATCAATAAGGCAGCATACCTGATTAGAAGCACCATCATATATCACAATCCTACCAGATAGTCTGATCTGCTACAAAGGTTGTCTGAGGTTGCTGGTGGTAGAACTTGGGATAAGTCACTTGAAGATTCTCCCTGGTCTTCACTGTCTTATTGTAAGATGATGAATTTGATTGCAGTAGATGGCTTTTGTAAATGATCTCTTTCAGTTCAAAATTAGTGCAGTGCTCTTAATCCCATACCTCTGCCTTGCCCCTTCCCCCTCCCTATCCCCACTGGTAAACCACTAGTTTGTTTTCTATATCTGTGAGTCTGCTTCTGTTTTGCTATATACATTTGTTTTATTTTTTAGATTCCACATATAATTGATATCATACAGTATCTTGTTTGTCTATATTTGAGAAATGTCCTATTTTGTTATTCTTAGAATACTTCCCACCACAGAAGCCAGCTACTGGTTTTCCTCATCTCCCTTGCAGCTATGAACAGGCATGTGTACTGGATGTTGCTAATCACATCACTGAAGCTAGAGGCTTATAAAATAAAGGTCTACGTCGAACTTATTAGGTAAGGGTTATGGTAAAGGTAGAAGCTACATTTAATTTCCAGTGGTAATTAAGGAAGCTTCACTGTGACTTCCTGCAACATTCCTGAATGTTTTATCTTCAAGAATTTTTTGATCCTTCCATAGATTATTTTATTTTTATTAAATAATCTTTTCCACTTAAATTAGCCAGCTTTTTTCTACTGCTTACAACCAAGAACTTTCACTGAAACATTAGCACCTAGTAGTAGTCTTCAAATGGTGGTGGTGGTAGTTAATAATAGTTATAGTAGAAACTGTCATATTATATTAAAATATGAATGGCTAAATGTTGATCATTGTTGGAGCTGGACGATGAGTATACAGAAGTTTATTACACTATTCTCTCTTCTTTTATGTATATTTGAAATTTTCTGTGATAACTTAAAAAACACAAATATATGCATGACAGACACATGTGATGACAGTTGGAAATTGATTCTTAACAGATGCTTTACAGTTTATTTTTAAAACTGTATGGAAGATATCTGCAAGAATTGGCAGTTCCAAATATGAGGCTATATTCAGCTTTATTTTTTGTTTAATATTGTGAATATCTACTTGGCCCACCTGGAGGATGCAATCACAAATGATATGAGGGGTTGATGAGAGACTTGAATTCATTATCCCATCTTAATATATTAACCAGCGATAAGTTTTGTGTTTCAAATTTTGATCATGTAGTTTCTTCAAAGAATCATATTTTATATTAAAATGTGGTGAAGCAGGGTGCAAAATAAAATTACAAGTAATTTTTAAAAAATTGTCTTAGTAATAGATACTGCTAATAAAATTATGTTTTTGTCAAATGATCTGCTTTGAAGTATAATACTATGTCAATCAATGTCTTTTTTAACTTTTAAAGGTTGCATTTAATTATTGTAAAATATTAAAATAACCAATGTCAGGGATATTCTTGGTAATTGACATTAGACATATATGCATATCTAGAGATATTATTAATGCAAATAAGATGTTTTCTTTAACTTACTAAAATGCATAGCCAGAAAAAATAATATTTTTTCATGGTTAATACTTTATTTTCTTTTAAAATTTTATGCCATTGTACCTTATTATAATTACATTTCAATGTTATATTCTAAATTCTATCTCTTAGCACACTAACATGAGTATTTACTCAGTGTTATCAAAATCTTTGCAGTGACTGCCTCATCACTCTTGTGTCATCATAACCTAGTTCAATTAAGGATTCTTGCATGAGAAAAAATAATATTTTTTAATTTTTCAAGGTACAATTTGTCTATATAATCATGAAGTGGAAGAGAATAAATCTAAATCAATAACCAAATAGAAAAACAATTTTGTATTGCACTGTAAAGTGTTATTATCATATTTCATGAGTGTATTGTTCTAAAACAAGACTCCTTAAGCCCTTTGTAGATAGTAGCATAGCCCGAAGCTGAGGCCCAATATCAACGTCTAATTAACAAATGGAAATCAACTGGGTGAGAGTTACTCCTTTTGCATACCCTAATAATACCCTAATATTGACAACAGATTCACCTGAATCTATACATCTACAAATTTGTTGAGAACTGTGAAATCATAAAAATTTCTTCAAATTTATGATTATGAGCTTCAGTCTTTATATACATAGAGATTTGTAAATTTGTGTTATTCGGTATAAAATAACCTTTAATAGCCTCTAGAACCTTTAATATAAATTGTATCAAGAGAGTATCTTTGTTTAGGATTTTATTATTTTAACTCCATACTAGTTTTGCTTCCTAAATGCAACTCGAATTCTGTCTCATATATCTAGTGTTAATGTTTTAGTATAGGTTCTTATCTTTTTCCTTGACCAACACAGATTCCATGTAGCCAGTTTTCCTAATTATTATCTATCCTCTTTCAATTCCTCTTCAGTCACCATAGTTTATTGATTCTAAGTACACAATTTTTCATATTTAAATTTCTTGGAAATTAGAATACTTCTTACAATCACTGTCAGCCAGATGGCAGTCATGATGAGGTTATTAGTGTCTTCACCCAAACATCAAGTGTCCCAGTATTATAACCTGCATGAATGTCAGCGACTTAAAAACAAACAAACCTAGAATAATGGTAGAACAACATTCCTAAAGAGAAAGTCAAAAGTAGTCTAGCTTTATATGACTGCACACCTAACTTTCAAGCACTAATGGCTTTCAGTTCTTCATCAGTTCTTTAAGAAATGTTGTATTACCAACATTCTTGATGGAACAGAGGAAGATTTAGAATGTAAAATCACAGATATGGACCACTCTGAGTTGAAAATGACTCAGTATTTCATATGAATACATTCTAGTTATGAAGAAGTTTTGAAAATACCTTAGCCATTTTATTTCCATTGTAATATCCTTTCTAAACATACGCACGAAAGTTATAACTAATAAAAATCAATGTTTAATTCTAAAAATAGCTCTTTCAGCAACTATAAAATAATAAAGTGCTCAGTAAGCATTGTTTCATAGTTTAATTAGTGTTTTTTTATTTTCAGTGTACCTTAAAACCTTTGTCATCTTTGTTCAGTAATTCAGTAATTACCTTGTGTCACCTTTCTAATTAAAAAAATAGCCATCAACATCTCCCTGTTGCCTATGAAATACAGTCACAACTCATTAGCATGATGGGGCCTGCTTTAGGTTGGGTTATCTAGAAGTAGAGACCAAAACAGAGTTCTTGCACAATTGATTTGCTGAAGGGATGCTTCCAGGTGAAACCTGTGATTGTCTGGGAAACAGAATGGGCAGAAGAAACATCAAGGTAAGAATGTGTGCTCAGCTGAAGTCTATGTGAGGTCTCTGTAAAAATATGTGTTCAGCTGACCCTATGAAGAGCCTGTGGTGGTGGTTCTGTGCTGTGTCAATGTAGTTAAGTTGGAACTATATTCCTAGAATCTCTTTCTCATTATGGTTTTGGGTTTATGGTTGGCCACAAGAGAAATATGCATGAGATCTGTAGGGCAGAAGTGAAGCAATAGCCATTGTACTCTGAAGGTCGGTGAAGGGCACCGGGTGCTGCTGCAGATTGCTCCCGCTGTTGATGAGCTGGCTCTCCTGCTTGGCCGGAGGCAGCAGCTGGGGGTTCACAGCCGCTCCAGCTCCCGTTTGATCTCCTACAGTTTCTCTAAGTCCTGGGCCAGCTGAGTATGCAGCTCCATGGTGTGGGTCTCCAGCTTCACCTACAGGTCAGCTATACCATCATGGTTGGAGGCTGTGGGAAACAGACATGCATTTCAGTTTGTGCCTGTTGGTTCTAGTCTGCCTTCGTGAGTTCTACTTTGCTCTTTTTCTGTTCCACTGTATGTCCATCTTTTCTTCCTAACTGCCCTTCTGACTTTTGGCAACTTCACCTATACCATGAGATGCAGAGGCCACAGTCTTCTACAGACTCTTTCACCATTGCTCATATTTGCATAGGTTTACACTGTCCTACAATTTACCATCTATGTAATTCGTCTCCTCATTTCCTGATACTTCATATGGGCCCTGATTCTGACCATAGTTAGTCTTTTGTCTATTTTCCTAACAACCATCCCTTTCTTTTCAGGTTCTAAGGTTTGTTTGTTTCTTTGTTTTAATTTTACTGGAGGATAGTTGCTTTACAATGTTATGTTAGTTTCTTGCTGTATAGCGAAGTGAATCAGTCATATGTATACATATATCCCCTCTTTTTAAAATTTCCTTCCCATTTAGATCACCGCAGAGCACTGAGTAGGGTTCCCTGTGCTAGGCAGTAGGTTCGCATTAGTTATCTATTTTACACATAGTAGTGTATATATGTCAGTCCCAATATCCCAATTCTTCCCACCTCCCCTTCCCGCCTTGGTAATCGTAAGTTTTGTGCTCTACATCAGTGATTCTATTTCTGCTTGGCAAATAGGTCCATCTGTACCATTTTTCTAGATTCCACATATAAGTGATATTTTACAATATTTGTTTTTCTCTTTTTGACTTACTTCACTCTGTGACAGACTCTAGGTCCATCCACCTCACTACAGATAACTCAATTTCATTTCTTTTTATGGCTGGGTAATATTGCATTGCATGTATGTGCCACATCTTCTTTATCCATTCATCTGCTGATGGACACTTAGGTTGCTTCCATGCCCTGGCTATTGTATTATAAATAGTGCTGCAATGAACATTGGGGTGCATGCATCCTTTCGAATTATGGTTTTCTCCAGATATATGCCTAGGAGTGGGATTGCTGGGTCATATGCACAGCAAAGGAAACCATAAAAAACGTGAAAAGACAACCCTCAGAATAGGAGAAAATATTTGCAAATGAAGCAACTGACAAAGGATTAATTTCCAAAATTTACAAACAGCTCATGCAGTTCAATATCAAAAAAACAAACAACCCAATCAAAAAATGGGCAGAAGACCTAAATAGACATTTCTCCACAGAAGACATACAGATGGCCAACAAAACACATGAAATCACTAATTATTAGAGAAGTGCAAATCAATACTACAATGAGGTATCACCTCACGCCAGTCAGAATGGCCATCATCAAAACTTCTACAAACAGTAAATGCTGGAGAGAGTATGGAGAAAAGGGAAGCCTCCTACACTGTTGGTGGGAATGTAAATTGATACAGCCACTATGGAGAACAGTATGGAGGTTCCTTAGAAACTAAAAATAGAGGTACCATATGACCCAGCAATCCCATTCCTAGGCATATATCCAGAGAAAACCATTCCTTTTTATACTCCAGACTAGACAGATTTTCTTCTCTTTCTGTCTGGAAAGCTACTGTGCAACCTAATAGATTATCCTCCAATGTGCCTTCCTCTGAGCTATCACATCACTCTGGACATGCCTTCAGTATAGCAACTATCAATATTTTATTTTCATTACAGCTACATCTTTGGTTTTTAGGTTATTTAGTAACTTGAGGTTTGCTGTTATTCAAAGTAGATGGAGTTTGGGACTTCCCTGGTGGTCCAGTGGGTAAGACTGAGTGCTCCCAGTGCAGGGGGCTGGGGTTCTAATCCTGGTCAGGGAACTAGAACCCACATGCATGCCGCAACTAAAGATCACACATGCTGCAACTAAGCATTCCGCAACAACGATCCCAAGTGCTGCAACTAAGACCTGGCACAGCCAAAATAAATAAACATATTTTTTTAAAGTAGATGGAGTTATCACTGAAAGCTTAAATTGCTTTGTACTGTACCTTGGGTAATTGAAATTAGAATGCTAGCAGTATTACATTTTTAAATCTTAATATTTATAATGTATGTGTACATTAAGAGGATTCTAATTCAGCTTTGCATGAGTTACCATATTCTTATGGACAAAGACAGGGCAAATGAGAATTAGGGACATGTGGACCAAAGTTCCTGTAAGATTTCTTTTTTGCTTTGTTTCTCAGTTTTTGTTTTTGTTTAATTTTTATCACCCCTCCAAATGAATAGCTCAACAGAAAAACTGCTTGAATTTATGTATGCTCACAAAAAAAACCCATGTGAGGTTCATTTTCTCTCCTATACTCTTCTGACAAGCACTACTACTTTCACTACTATTTTCACATACTGTATTATTAAAGCTAGTAAAAGAAAGATAAGTAGAAAAAAAAAGTAAAAACATATTTTAAAACTAAAATTCTTCTGATAATTATGAAGAGTTTGCAAATTTCAAGAAATTGTGAGAGTTTTAAGACCAGACTGGAATTACATGTACTATAATTTATAAAACCCAAATTTGGAACTGGGGAGATGCTTGGGATATGGAAGGCCTATGTAATTCAAACAGGACAGTGGTTAATGAACAAAATAGATTGAAGCACACATGTGTAGAACCTGAAGATTTTTCCCCAGAGAATATTGTCAGGAGAGAAAAAAAAAAAAAAAAACAATGAAAGATATGAACAAGGAAAGGACTGAAAAAATAACCCAAAGGAAGAAAGACCTCAGAAAGCTACACATAACATGCTGAAGATTAAAGCACTCAAATTTTAAGTTGTTCTCATTTGATATAGTGAATATTTTTAAGTAATTAATGCTAGCTGTTGTAACAAAAAATTCAAAATTACCATTGATTAACACAGTACAGTTTTATTTCTTGCTCTCCTCACAGGCTAATCAGATGTTTGGCATGTGGCCCTCTTCATAATTCCTAGAACTCAGTCAAATAACTGAATTGCAAGGGAGGTGGGACTTGTAGGCTAGATGTGTGTCTAGAAAAGTAAGAACATTGGTTTAGGTAAGCAGCTAGCATTCTCTGCCACACCTACTTTAAAGTGTATCTCAGAGGACACCCCTTTTATAAAACATTTCCTGATTCCCCTTAGTTCTACTGAATTTCCTTAAACAGATCTGTCACCTGTCTCATTTGACTTCAAGTCTGGGCTTCTGTTTATTTTGTACTGGGTTTGTCCTTCCCATTAGAATGGATCTTAGCTCTTCTGAGGGCAAAAACTGAGTGTTAATCATCTTTGTGTCTCCTGTAATAATCAGTGTAGTACCTTTTGCATTTAGAGACAATTGTATTTGAATTTGAATTTTATTTGGTTTAGTGGAAAGAAATAAATTCTCAAAAAAAATTAAACTCACTAAAATTACAACTGACAGCTTTATATAGTTATCTGTTTAGCTTTATTTGGGAGATTATTTTAAAGCTTAGCCTATATTCTAATAAAGTCATACTTTAGAAAATGCATTTCAGGCAGGAAAGAGTGATGGCATATGTGTTGCAGATGGAAAAGAACAAAAGATGCCACTTACACTTCCAACATACTGAAAATAATATAATGAAGGCTCTCATAAATGACTGTGCTTCTCTCATAATGAATTAAACAATTCACAAGAACAAAAGGACAATTTTAGAATAGAGTGGTAAATGTAATAGAGCTACTTAGTGAGGAAGGGAGTCATTATTGAGAGATGAAAGAGAAAGAAACAAATTGAAACAATGAGACTATATTCCATGATTGTTTTCCCATTTTTACTTTAGGAAGGTAGATGAGTTACAGAACTCATCTTGATTCTGTTAAGTGTTTAAAGTAAAACTAGGAATAAAATTTTGAAAGTGTTCTTTAAAAAATGTGAATGCCAGTATTGACCGCAGCTGCACACTAATTAAGGAATCTCTTAATAATGATAAGAAAACTGGCTCATTCCCAATTCAGATTGATTATCACCAGGACAGACAGTGTAAGTGATGGCCACACAATACCATTAAGATATATATCAAAGAGTCTGAGAGGGAAACTTTAAGATCTACAGTAAGATTGTCAATCCATGGCAAAATATAGTCAAATCAGATCAATTTTCAATTTTTTTCTTTCGTAAATACATGTGTAGAATGAATGATCAGTTCATGGTATACCACAAGTGAAAGAGTGGTTCAGTGACATTGTATACTCTGTTAAAAAATTAAGAGCCACCTAGCCAGAGCATTGGTCATGCTGATCCCATGTTTACATCTTAAAATGTGGATGTAATTCAGATGCATGAGATAAAACCTATACTCTTAAAGTGCTGAGTTTTATTTCAAATCCAACCATTGTATTGAGGGACTTAATTCAGTTGTATTGGGTTGGCCAAAGAGTTCTTTCGGGTTTTAAGTAAAAATATAAAAGACACATTTTTCAGTTTCACCAAGAACTTTATTGAACAACATATTCACCGTTTTGTTCCACTACATTCTGCCATTTTTCAGGCAACTTCATAATTCCATCTTACCAAAAATTTTTAATCTTTTTGAGCAAAGAATTGTTCCAGGTGCCTTTTACAGTCTTCCAGGGAATTGAAATTTTTTCCATTAAGAGAATTTTGTAAAGACCAGAATAAATGGAAATCCAAAGGTGCAATGTCTGGAGAATATGGCGAATGAATCAGAACTTCCCTGCCAAGCTGTAACAGTTTTTGTCTGGTCATCAAAGAAACATGAGGTCTTGCGTTATCCTGATGAAAGATTATGCATTTTCTGTTGACTAATTCCGGACGCTTTTCACTGACTGCTGCTTTCAGTTGGTCTAATCGGGAGCAGTACTTGTTGGAATTAATCGTTGAGTTTTCCGGAAGGAGCTCATAATAGAGGACTCCCTTCCAATCCCACCATATACACAATATCACCTTCTTTGGATGAAGACCGGCTTTTGGTGTGGTTGGTGGTGGTTCATTTCACTTGCCCCACGATCTCTTGCATTCCACATTATTGTACAATATCCACTTTTCATTGCCCATCACAACTTGTTTTAAGAATTGAACATTTTTGTTACATTTAAGTAGAGAATCGCATGCAGAAATACGGTCAAGAAGGTTTTTTCGCTTAACTTACGTGGAACCCAAACATCAAAGCGATTCACATAACCAAGCTGGTGCAAATAATTTTCAACACTTGATTTGGATATTCTGAGTATGTCAGCTATCTCCTGCGTGGTATAACATTGATTGTACTCAGTTAGTGTCTATTTGATCACTATCAACTTCAACTGGTCTACCTAACCGTGGAACATCATCCAGCAAGAAATCTCCAGCACGAAACTTCTCAAACCACTTTTGACATGTTTGATCAGTCACAGCACCTTCTCCATACACTGCAAAAAAAATCTTTTTTTTGCGTTTCAGTTGTGTTTTTACCTTTCTTGAAATAATAAAGCATAATATGCTGAAAATGTTGCTTTTTTTCTTCCATCTTCAATATTAAAATGGCCACGCAAAAATTCACCAATTTTGATTTTTTTTTTTTTTTTAGTGCACGCTGATATGACAGCTGTCACAATAGAATCTAACAAAATTGTTTCAAATGAAGTTAAACTAAGCACTGCTAGAGTGAGCGTATGGAAAAATACGAACGAACTTTTTGGCCAACCATATTTAATAAGTACACTTTTCTTTTTTTTCTTTTTTTTTTTTTGGCGGTACGCTGGCATCTCACTGTTGCGGCCTGTCCCGTTGCGGAGCACAGGCTCCGGACGCGCAGACTCAGCGGCCATGGCTGAGGGGCCCAGCCTCTCCGCGGCATGTGGGATCCTCCCGGACCGGGGCACGAACCCGTGTCCGCTGCATTGGCAGGCGGACTCTCAACCACTGCACCACCAGGGAAGCCCAATAAGTACACTTTTGAAAGTTTCATGTGATAGCATTTGGCTGTAATGGAATTTGTTATTCTGTTTTAAGAATAGAACATAATTTAAGTTTTAAGGATAGAATACTCACGTACATTGTCAAGCATACTATTACCTAGATTTGGATAAATTACAGATCAGAATATGTCTCTGCCTGAAATGTTAAAAACCTTACCCACTAACTCAGTTGTCTTATACCTGGTTTAGTCAGATCCCACAACAGTAGCATTCTAAATATTCTATCTTACTTGGTGTGAACACAAGGTACGAGGACTGTTTGGGATTAAAGGTTAGTATTATTTCTGACAAAATATCAGGTTTATTGTTTCTGGCAATAATTGATATAGTTGGGCAGACTCTGTCTCCACCCAGAAAATATGTATTTTACTTGCCAAGAGAATATTAAATTTGCAAATGAATCGAAGATTTAATTTAATAATATTTTGAGATGATAACAGAGTTTTAAATTTTCTTACAGAGATCAAAAATTTTCTCATTGTCCTGAGGCCATTTGCCCAGTGACTCAGTGGCATTTATTTATTCTGGGAAAGAGTTGACACAGAATAAAACAAAGGAGTCTATTGAATTTCTGAACACATTTTTAAAATATAGAACTGTCTTGGGATAGAATTGAGTCTCTATAGCAAATACTAGAATTTTTGTAGACAAAAGGATTTGGGTTCTATTATGTTAAAAAACTAGTGAGCTCAGAACAGAAAGATTATACCTATACCACATCACAAATGAAATCTATGAATTATATAAGAGCGCATTTTCCTGCTATAGTAAATGGAGAAAACAATAGAACTAATCAGATGGAGAGAGAGGGAGAGATTTAGAAAAGATATGGCTAGAACTTTAGATGCTTCTTGAGTCCTTTGGAAAGGATCTAACATCTTCTGTAGGGCAGATTGCAAAAGGTGGGTGTGAGAGTAAGTTTAGTGGGGTCTAAGACAGACATGTCTCCCTTTCTAGGCGATAGTGTGAGATATTAGATTCTCTTAGAGTGATCCCATGTCCAGACTGAATCCTGAGTGGTTATCGTAGCAATGGACATGGGTGGAGCCAAAGGGAATGGGCTTAAAGTCAGATTTGTAGGGTCCTTGCATTCCATCACTATCTGGGAGTGTCTATGAAAGTTCCCTAGGTCCAGTTAGAGAGTATGGTTCTGGCTGAGAACAAGTGAGCCTAACCAAAGATATACATGGAAGCACAATGAGTCCTAGACCTGGATACCAGAGGTCATGGGCCGATCATGGACATTAGCGATAGACGCCAGCATACAATGCCGCAGACCAAGAAGAATGAGTTACTCTCAGTGTAGGCCAAAGCAGATGAAGAATAATGGTAGAAAAAAATTCCCCATGATGCCAGGGCAATAAATAAGCCACCCTAACCCTGCTCATCAAACTTAGATCACTTCAAAGAGAAGGAAAAAAGAAAAGAGAAGACTACTGAGGAAGATCCATAATTGACTGACTAGTTACGTAAGTACCTAACATAAAAACTGAACTGATTACCTAAAAATAAGATAAGAGGTATTGAGCAAAATGAGAAGTTCTAAAATAAGCTGAGTTCAATTATATAGATAAAAGTCATCTAACCATAAGCCTACTGTGTGGCTAACTTCTTGTGCTTACTATCTAGCTATTATTATTTTACACGTCATAATTTTAACATATTTAATTATATTTACCTAACAAAATGAAACACCAAATTAGAACTTTAACAAAAGCATATTTTAATCAAAGTACTAGCTCTAAACTTTGGAAGATCAAACTCCAACTGACTAGTAGTTAAAGAAGAAATAGGAGGAGGTATAATTGGGAAAAACACACATATCTCCCTGGAACTCAAAACTGGAACTTTTCTTACCTTGGCAAATCTTCTCCAAAATTTAGTTGCATTTTGAAATCCCCCATTTCAAAGCCCCATCCAGTAAAAAATACTTCTGATATGCTCAGTAAAAGAAACCTAATCCCATATTTGTCCTATGATAGGGGATTTAAGCTCCATTTCACTTACAAAATACCCCCTTGTACTTATTCAGGTCTACCCTGAGTTACTAAATATATCCTTTTAATATCTTTGCTTTGCTCCAGTATAAATAATAGGATAGATATAAATCACACTTTAAAGATGTTGTAAGAAATATTTAATAAGGCATGAAAATAAAACATTTCTGATTATTAGTACTTTAAGAGCTAATTAGAAAATAAGCTAATGTTTTCTCTTCCATAATTAATTTTAGGTACGAATAATGCTAAGGCATTTGTAATAAATAGCTGGGTATAAAATAGTCAGTAATTAGACCAGTAATTTTTATTGGTCATCCATTTTATCACAGTTGGAAACTAGAGAGGAGCAGTAGAAAGACCCCTGGATTATGGTACCAGATTACTGGGTCACATTGGGCACATCACTTATCTGAGTCTTTGTTTACTTATAAAATGAGAGTGTAGACATTATTGCTAAAACTTCTTTTTGTTTTTTCATCATGTAGATCTTTTTATATTCTGAAAGAGGTAATGCCTGAGATGAATCTTTGAAAGATAAGTTAGGAAGAACAGCAAGGGTTTTGGAGAAGGGCATGTGAGATTGAAAAAACAAAATGGCAGGCACAAAGATATGGGAAGAGAGTTCATGGAGTATACTGGGTACTGCGAACAGCTCAGTATGCCTAGGATATTAAGGGATAAGTTTGGAAAGGAAGAAAAGCCACATCATACAGGCTGGTGGGTGGCATTCTGAGTAGACTGAGGTTTAGATATCAAGACACTTGAGTTTTAGACCGACCTGCACTTAAGAAGCTTTGGGGAGCTGGGCCGGTAAATTAACTCCTGGTGTCTTTTAATCTATGAAAAAGGGGAGATTTAGAGTTGATAAATTTTATATCTTCTGTTCATATTTTTCCTTTACATTTTTGTGATTATACAACCTTATCAATCAAAAATAATTACTCCTCATTGCTATATATCTACACATGTAAAGTTATTTTCATGTTTATTAGAAATAAAGAAAATATTAATAAGGATAAAAACAACTAAATGCTATTTCAAAAATACTTTTAAATTTTATTTATTAAAGTAACAAAAGACCCCTATGTTTTTACTAAATAATACAATTAGCAGTGGAATACTTTTCAATAATTTTGAAAATTTTGGTTTAACATTTTGTGAT
The DNA here is from genome assembly GCF_951394435.1 of Stenella coeruleoalba. Classification (NCBI taxonomy): domain Eukaryota; kingdom Metazoa; phylum Chordata; class Mammalia; order Artiodactyla; family Delphinidae; genus Stenella; species Stenella coeruleoalba. Next base: position 91,460,004 of record NC_137150.1, read on the forward strand.
GCAGCAATATTTTCCTTTATCTTAAAGGCACAAATTAAGTATGTTTTTAATAGATTCCTACCCATAGCTGCTTGCTATGGTAAAGGTTAAAAATTTGAAATTTTCATCTTTTTGTAAAAGAAAAAAATTTATTTAATGTCTAAATTTAACAACTATTTTATGGTCTTTGCTGTGAGTTAGCTTATGAAAATTCATGAGCTACAGAATATTTTCATAATCACACTTGATAACATTACAAAGTTTTGTAAAGATTTTACTACTTAAAGGTCTTGTTTCTATAAAATTAACTACATTAGTGTTATCCCCATGTTTCCCTCAGAATTATGCATATATCATTGTGACGACCAAGTGGAGTGAGTACCAATATGTATATTAAGAATAAATTAAATATTTTTTAAAAATAAATAAGTAGAAAGAGAAGCTCTATTGTTTTCATCCTACATCCCAATACACCACTTTGGAACCCATTTCTTTTTTTTTTTTTTTTTTTTTTTTTAACATCTTTATTGGTGTATAATTGCTTTACAATGGTGTGTTAGTTTCTGCTTTATAACAAAGTGAATCAGTTATACATATACATATGTTCCCATATCTCTTCCCTCTTGCGTCTCCCTCCCTCCCACCCTCCCTATCCCACCCCTCCAGGCTGTCACAAAGCACCAAGCCAATCTCCCTGTGCCATGCGGCTGCTTCCAACTAGCTATCTACCTTACTACGTTTGTTAGTGTGTATATGTCCATGACTCTCTCTCGCCCTGTCACAGCTCACCCTTCCCCCTCCCCATACCCTCAAGTCCCTTCTCTAGGAGGTCTGCGTCTTTATTCCTGCCTTACCTCTAGGTTCTTCATGACATTTTTTTTTCTTAAATTCCATATATATGTGTTAGCATACGGTATTTCTCTTTTTCTTTCTGACTTACTTCACTCTGTATGACAGACTCTAGGTCTATCCACCTCATTACAAATAGCTCAATTTCGTTTCTTTTTATGGCTGAGTAATATTCCATTGTATATATGTGCCACATCTTCTTTATCCATTCGTCTGATGATGGGCACTTAGGTTGTTTCCATCTCCGGGCTATTGTAAAAAGAGCTGCAATGAACATTTTGGTACATGACTCTTTTTGAATTTCGGTTTTCTCAGGGTATACGCCCAGTAGTGGGATTGCTGGGTCATATGGTAGTTCTATCTGTAGCTTTTTAAGGAACCTCCATACTGTTCTCCATAGTGGCTGAACCAATTCACATTCCCACCAGCAGTGCAAGAGTGTTCCCTTTTCTCCACACCCTCTCCAGCATTTATTGTTTCTAGATTTTTTGATGATGGCCATTCTGACTGGTGTTAGATGATATCTCATTGTAGTTTTGATTTGCATTTCTCTAATGATTAGTGATGTTGAGCATTCTTTCATGGGTTTGTTGGCAGTCTGTATATCTTCTTTGGAGAAATGTCTATTTAGGTCTTCTGCCCATTTTTGGATTGGGTTGTTTGTTTTTTTGTTATTGAGCTGCATGAGCTGCTTGTAAATTTTGGAGATTAATCCTTTGTCGGTTGCTTCATTTGCAAATATTTTTTCCCATTCTGAGGGTTGTCTTTTGGTCTTGTTTATGGTTTCCTTTGCTGTGCAAAAACTTTGAAGTTTCATTAGGTCCCATTTGTTTATTTTTGTTTTTATTTCCATTACTCTAGGAGGTGGGTCAGAAAGGATCTTGCTGTGATTTATGTCATAGAGTGTTCTGCCTGTGTTTTCCTCTAAGAGTTTGATAGTTTCTGGCCTTATATTTAGGTCTTTAATCCATTTTGAGCTTATTTTTGTGTATGGTGTTAGGGAGTGATCTAATCTCATACTTTTACATGTACCTGTCCAGTTTTCCCAGCACCACTTATTGAAGAGGCTGTCCTTTCTCCACTATACATTCCTGCCACCTTTATCAAAGATAAGGTGTCCATATGTGCATGGGTTTATCTCTGGGCTTTCTATCCTGTTCCATTGATCTATCTTTCTCTTTTTGTGCCAGTACCATACCGTCTTGATAACTGTAGCTTTGTAGTATAGTCTGAAGTCAGGGAGCCTGATTCCTCCAGTTCCTTTTTTCGTTCTCAAGATTGCTTTGGCTATTCGGGGTCTTTTGTGTTTCCATACAAATTGCAAAATTTTTTGTTCTAGTTCTGTGAAAAATGCCAGTGGTAGTTTGATAGGGATTGCATTCAATCTGTAGATTGCTTTGGGTAGTAGAGTCATTTTCACAATGTTGATTCTTCCAATCCAAGAACATGGTATATCTCTCCATCTATTTGTATCATCTTTAATTTCTTTCATCAGTGTCTTATAATTTTCTGCATACAGGTCTTTTGTCTCCTTAGGTAGGTTTATTCCTAGATATTTTATTCTTTTTGTTACAATGGTAAATGGGAGTGTTTTCTTGATTTCACTTTCAGATTTTTCATCATTAGTATATAGGAATGCCAGAGATTTCTGTGCATTAATTTTGTATCCTGCCACTTTACCAAATTCATTGATTAGCTCTAGTAGTTTTCTGGTAGCATCTTTAGGATTCTCTATGTATAGGATCATGTCATCTGCAAACAGTGACAGCTTTTCTTCTTCTTTTCCGATTTGGATTCCTTTTATTTCCTTTTCTTCTCTGATTGCTGTGGCTAAAACTTCCAAAACTATGTTGAATAAGAGTGGTGAGAGTGGGCAACCTTGTCTTGTTCCTGATCTTAGTGGAAATGCTTTCAGTTTTTCACCATTGAGGATGATGTTTGCTGTGGGCTTGTCATATATGGCCTTTATTATGTTGAGGAAAGTTCCCTCTATGCCTACTTTCTGCAGGGTTTTTATCATAAATGGGTGTTGAATTTTGTCAAAAGCTTTCTCTGCATCTATTGAGATGATCATGTGGTTTTTCTTCTTCAATTTGTTAATATGGTTTATCACATTGATAGATTTGCGTATATTGAAGAATCCTTGCATTCCTGGAATAAACCCCACTTGATCATGGTGTATGATCCTTTTAATGTGCTGTTGGATTCTGTTTGCTAGTATTTTGTTGAGGATTTTTGCATCTGTGTTCATCAGTGATATTGGCCTGTAGTTTTCTTTCTTTGTGACATCCTTGTCTGGTTTTGGTATCAAGGTGATGGTGGCCTCGTAGAAGCAGTTTGGGAGTGTTCCTCCCTCTGCTATATTTTGGAAGAGTTTGAGAAGGATAGGTGTTAGCTCTTCTCTAAATGTTTGATAGAATTCACCTGTGAAGCCATCTGGTCCAGGGCTTTTCTTTGTTGGAAGATTTTTAATCACAGTTTCAATTTCAGTGCTTGTGATTGGTCTGTTCATATTTTCTATTTCTTCCTGATTCAGTCTTGGCAGGTTGTGCATTTCTAAGAATTTGTCCATTTCTTCCAGATTGTCCATTTTATTGGCATAGAGTTGCTTGTAGTAATCTCTCATGATCTCTTTTATTTCTGCAGTGTCAGTTGTTACCTCTCCTTTTTCATTTCTAATTCTATTGATTTGAGTCTTCTCCCTTTTTTTCTTGATGAGTCTGGCTAGTGGTTTATCTATTTTGTTTATCTTCTCAAAGAACCAGCTTTTAGTTTTATTGATCTTTGCTATTGTTTCCTTCATTTCTTTTTCATTTATTTCTGATCTGATTTTTATGATTTCTTTCCTTCTGCTAGCTTTGGGGTTTTTTTGTTCTTCTTTCTCTAATTGCTTGAGGTGCAAGGTTAGGTTGTTTATTCGAGATGTTTCCTGCATCTTAAGGTGGGCTTGTATTGCTATAAACTTCCCCCTTAGAACGGCTTTTGCTGCATCCCACAAGTTTTGGGTCGTTGTGTCTCCATTGTCATTTGTTTCTAGGTATTTTTTGATTTCCTCTTTGATTTCTTCAGTGATCACGTCATTATTAAGTAGTGTATTGTTTAGCCTCCATGTGTTTGTATTTTTTACAGATCTTTTCCTGTAATTGATATCTAGTCTCATGGCATTGTGGTCAGAGAAGATACTTGATACAATTTCAATTTTCTTAAATTTACCAAGGCTTGATTTGTGACCCAAGATATGATCTATCCTGGAGAATGTTCCATGAGCACTTGAGAAAAATGTGTATTCTGTTGTTTTTGGATGGAGTGTCCTATAAATATCAATTAAGTCCATCTTGTTTAATGTATCATTTAAAGCTTGTGTTTCCTTATTTATTTTCATTTTGGATGATCTGTCCATAGGTGAAAGTGGAGTGTTTAAGTCCCCTACTATGAATGTGTTACTGTCAATTTCCCCTTTTATGGCTGTTAGTATTTGCCTTATGTATTGAGGTGCTCCTCTGTTGGGTGCATAAATATTTACAATTGTTATATCTTCTTCTTGGATCGATCCCTTGATCATTATGTAGTGTCCTTCTTTGTCTCTTTTAATAGTCCTTATTTTAAAGTCTATTTTGTCTGATATGAGAATTGCTACTCCAGCTTTCTTTTGGTTTCCATTTGCATGGAATATCTTTTTCCGTCCCCTTACTTTCAGTCTGTATGTGTCTCTAGGTCTGAAGTGGGTCTCTTGTAGACAGCATATATATGGGTCTTGTTTTTGTATCCATTCAGCTAATCTGTGTCTTTTGGTGGGAGCATTTAGTCCATTTACATTTAAGGTAATTATCGATATGTATGTTCCTATTCCCATTTTCTAAATTGTTTTGGGTTCGTTATTATAGGTCTTTTCCTTCTCTTGTGTTTCTTGCCTAGAGAAGATCCTTTAGCATTTGTTGTAAAGCTTGTTTGGTGGTGCTGAACTCTCTCAGCTTTTGCTTGTCTGTAAAGGTTTTAATTTCCCCATCAAATCTGAATGAGATCCTTGCTGGGTAGAGTAGTCTTGGCTGCAGGTTTTTCTCCTTCATCACTTTCAGTATGTCCTGCCACTCCCTTCTGGCTTGTAGGGTTTCTGCTGAGAGATCAGCTGTTAACCTTATGGGGATTCCTTTATGTGTTATTTGTTGTTTTTCCCTTGCTGCTTTTAATATGCTTTCTTTGTATTTAATTTTTGACAGTTTGATTAATATGTGTCTTGGCGTATTTCTCCTTGTATTTATCCTGTATGGGACTCTCTGTGCTTCCTGGACTTGATTAACTATTTCCTTTCCCATATTAGGGAAGTTTTCAACTATAATCTCTTCAAATATCTTCTCAGTCCCTTTCTTTTTCTCTTCTTCTTCTGGAACCCCTATAATTCGAATGTTGGTGCCTTTAATGTTGTCCCAGAGGTCTCTGAGACTGTCCTCAGTTCTTTTCATTCTTTTTTCTTTATTCTGCTCTGCAGTAGTTATTTCCACTATTTTATCTTCCAGGTCACTTATCCGTTCTTCTGCCTCAGTTATTCTGCTATTGATCCCATCTAGAGTACTTTTAATTTCATTTATTGTGTTGTTCATCATTGCTTGTTTCATCTTTAGTTCTTCTAGGTCCTTGTTAACTGATTCTTGCATTTTGTCCATTGTATTGTCCATTCTATCTCCAAGATTTCGGATCATCCTTACTATCATTATTCTGAATTCTTTTTCAGGTAAGCTGCCTATTTCCTCTTCATTTGTTAGGTCTGGTGCATTTTTATCTTGCTCCTTTATCTGCTGTGTGTTTTTCTGTCTTCTCATTTTGCTTATCTTACTGTGTTTGGGGTCTCCTTTTTGCAGGCTGCAGGTTCGTAGTTCCTGCTGTTTTTGATGTCTGTCCCCAGTGGCTAAGGTTGGTTCAGTGGGTTGTGTAGGTTTCCTGGTGGAGGGGACTAGTGCCTGTGTTGTGGTGGATGAGGCTGGATCTTGTCTCTCTAGTGGGCAGGTTCACGTCTGGTGGTGTGTTTGGGGTGTCTGTGGCCTTATTATTATTTTAGGCAGCCTCTGTGCTAATGGGTGGGGTTGTGTTCCTGTCTTTCTAGTTGTTTGGCATAGGTTGTCCAGCACTGTGGCTTGCTGGTCGTTGAGTGAAGCTGGGTGCTGGTGTTAAAATGGAGGTCTCTGGGAGATTTTCGCCGTTTGATATTATGTGGAGCTGGGAGGTCTCTTGTTGACCAGTGTCCTGAAGTTGGCTCTCCTACCTCAGAGGCAGAGCCCTGACTCCTGGCTGGAGCACCAAGAGCTTTTCATCCACACGGCTCAGAATAAAAGGGAGAAAAAGTAGAGGGAATTAGTAGAAGTATGAGGAAAGGAAGAAGGAAAGGAGGGAAGGAAGGAAGGAAGAAAGAAAGAAGCAAAGAAGGAAAGAAAGGAGGGAGGGAGGGAGGAAGGAAGGAAGGAGGGAAAGAAGGAAAAAAGACAAAGAAAGAGGATACAGTAAAAATAAAATAAAGTATAATAAAATTATTGAATTAAAAAATTCTTATTTAGGGAAAAAAAAAAGGGACGGATAGAACCTTAGGACAAATGTTGGAAGCAAAGCTATACAGACAAAATCTTACACAGAAGCATACACATACACCCTCACTAAAAGAGGTAAAGGGGGGAAAAATCATAAATCTTGCTCTCAGAGACCACCTCCTCAATTTGGGATGATTCGTTGTCTAAAGGAGGGAAGGAAGGAAGGAAAGAAAGAAAGAAAGAAAGAACAAAGGTAAAGTATAATAACGTTATTAAAATTAAAATTGATTATTAAGAAAAAAATTTTAAAAAAAAAACCATGGACGGATAGAACCCTAGGACAAATGGTGGAAGCAAGACTATACAGACAAGATCTCACACAGAAGCATACACATATACATTCACAAAAAGAGGAAAAGGGAAAAAAATCATAGATCTTGCTCCTAAAGTCCACTTCCTTAATTTGGGATGATTGGTTGTCTATTCAGGTATTCCACAGATGCAGGGTATATCAAGTTGATTGTGGAGCTTTAATCCGCTGCTTCTGAGGCTGCTGGGAGAGATTTCCCTTTCTCTTCTTTGTTCTCACAGCTTCCAGGGGCTCAGCTTTGCATTTGGCCCTGCCACTGCGTGTAGGTCGCTGGAGGGCGTCTGTTTTTTGCTCAGACAGGGCGGGGTTAAAAGAGCCGCTGATTCGGGGGCTCTGGCGCACTCAGGCCAGCGGGGCGGGAGGGGCACGGCGTGCGGGGCGGGCGGCAAAGGCCGGCGTGACTTTGCACCAGCCTGAGGCCCGCTGTGCGTTCTCCCGGGGAAGTTGTCCCTGGATCCCGGGAACCTGGCAGTGGCGGGCTGCACAGGCTCCGCGGAAGAGGGGTGTGGATAGTGACCTGTGCTCGCACACAGGCCCCTCGGTGGCGGCAGCAGCAGCCTTATCGTCTCCCGCCCGTCTCTGAGGTCCGCGCTTTCAGCCGCGGCTCGCGCCCGTCTCTGGGGTCCGCGCTTTCAGCCGCGGCTCGCGCCCGTCTCTGGGGTCGGCACTTTCAGCCGCGGCTCGCGCCCGTCTCTGGGGTTCGCGCTGTTAGCCGCGGCTCGCGCCCGTCTCTGGAGCTCCTTTAAGCAGCGTTCTTAAACCCCTCTCCTCACGCACCAGGAAACAAAGAGGGAAGAAAAAGTCTCTTGCCTCTTCGGCAGGTGCAGACTTTTCCCCGGACTCCCTCCCAGCTAGCCGTGGTGCACTAACCCCTTCAGGCTATGTTCAAGCCGCCAACCCCAGTCCTCTCCCTGCGCTCCGGCCTCAGCTCGCAGCCCCGCCCGCCCCGGCGGGTGAGCAGACAAGCCTCTCGGGCTGGTGAGTGCCGCTCGGCACCGATCCTCTGTGCGGGAATCTCCCCGCTTTGCCCTCCGCACCCGTTGCTGTGCACTCCTCCGCGGCTCCAAAGCTCCCCCCTCCGCCCCCCGCAGTCTCCGCCCGCGAAGGGGCTTCCTAGTGTGTGGAAACTTTTCCTCCTTCACAGCTCCCTCCCACTGGTGCAGGTGCCGTCCCTATTCTTTTGTCTCTGTTTTTTCTTTTTTTTTCTTTTGCCCTACCCAGGTATGTGGGGAGTTTCTTGCCTTTTGGGAGGTCTGAGGTCTTCTGCCAGCGTTCAGTAGGTGTTCTGTAGGAGTTGTTCCACGTGTAGATGTATTTCTGGTGTATCTGTGGGGAGGAAGGTGATCTCCACGTCTTACTCTTCCGCCATCTTCCCAGACTCCTGGAACCCATTTCTTTATGTAATTAATTTAGAAAAAAGTTATATGAACAGGTTTTTAACTCAGTCACATTGGTAATGCAACAAGATCTCTATTTAAGGACTTAATTTAACATTAAGATATTGTTTTTTTGAAAATATGAAATTCTAAAAGAAACTTGATGCTAATGCCTTTTTTCCTTTGGACAATTATGAAGGTTCTTTTCTGTAAAGCATAATTTGAAGTTTTATCTTTTAGGCTATAGTTAATTAGCATAAGTTGCTTAGAGGATGTTTTGGGAAAGGACAAGAAACAGGAAAGGCCACCTGCAGAGCACAATAATCAGAAGGTCTTACTGGAGATTTTAGCATTAACAGTTTTACAAAGAAAAGGCACATACTCTAGTGATTATTGATTGCCTCTTGGGGAAGGGCAGGAGGGGGTGCAAAAGAGAGCGGGGAGCTTGAGAGAATTTAAGGGTTTGAACATCTGATTAAGAAGCACAATTAAAGGATCCAGTAAAGGAAATACAATTTGTGCAGATGGCTGTGAAAGAAAAATGATTGTCTTTGCTGTCATGGGTCATAAATTCACTCTTTTTCTCACAAAAGAGATAATTGATGCTTCAAACATTATGGACCAAAAGTACAGCAGTGAACCCACAGTTAGTATTGAGTTCATATTGTTTTTTCTTAAATGTTACTGGAAGAATGGCTTTTAGGACAAAACGAAATTCCATTACTGATGATTAAAAAAAACTATTTCAAAAGAGGGAACCAGGGTGATTGCTTCCTCCTTATGAACTAATCTGTTTTTTGCCTTCATGCAGTGTTCGTTTTCATCAAACCTTGTAGTTTTTTCAGAAAATGACAGGGATAAAATTAGAGAAAAAATGATCTGCTCTTTTAATTTATTTTAAAATTTTTATTTAAAAAATTTATTTTTTTAATAAAAAGGAAGAAGGAAGGAGAAGAAATCCTAGAACAATAGCATATATGAGGGTAATGCTGCGATTTCAGTTTCTCCCAAAAGGTCATTATTTCCTTCCCTGTGCTCTCTTTATGCTCTTCCACGTGCTCTCTTTATGCTCTTCCACATCCCCTTCCTTGCTCAGCAAAGCACATTTTCCTTCTCTTGTTAAAGCAAAACCCATCCTTCTAGTTTCCAGAGGAGTTTTGTAGTTGAATGTTCTTTGTTATTATTATCTTTATGTGAGATTGAGCAACATAATCTCCCAGAGCTTCAATTATTTTTGTAAAATGGGAGTTAATAATTTGTCCTTTTCACTATAAATCCTTGAAAGGTTGAAATAGGTAGCTTCTCTCTTTCTATTTGTGGTATATATCATGATACATCACACATAATGGTAGCTCAATAAATATTGTCCTTTTCTGAATAACAGACTGGCAGTTGTTCCCCCAAATGGTCATTATTTCTTGAGCTAATATGTGTGAAATGACAATATATAAATATATTTTTATAAATTAAATCACAAAGGAATTTAATTATTCCCATTTTATATAAATCATATCTAGACACAAAGAAGATTCAAGACAAAACTGTATAATAACCATCAAAGCAGGAATGACTCATATTATGGATGAGGCACTTTGACTCTTACGTATTTTAACTCATTTATTCCTTAACACAAGGCTTCACCTTAAGTTTGTCCACATTGGACAACAGAACTTTATTTCCAATTATCATATATGTACAACCCTTTTAGAACACCTACGTACAACATATATAATAACAGGACATTTTTAATTTGTCTTTAATGCAAGCTTTCGTGGAGTTGCCAAAAGAGTTTGTTGATACTGATGTCTAAATTTACACTTGTAAGAAAGATTAAAATCAGCTCAATTCTACAGATACAAAAACTATTATGAGTTTACACATCATTCCCCAGATCTCTTCCACCAGGAACTGATGGTAACTTTCAGTGTAACTAAGGGATGTAGCCCAGTTAGATCCAGTTCTGCAGGTTTTATATTGTTCTTGTCCCATGCTGAGATGTCCACTTTTTGCTTGTAGATTTTTTTTTTTTTTTGAGTTAATTTTCTGATTAACCTGGGAAGTTACCATGGAAAGTTTTTACTCTGACCTGAGTTGTTGCATCCAGTGTTCTTGTGAAATGGAAGAGGGGTCACAAAAAAATCATTCAAACATTTTTGTCAGTGAGACTCTCTTCTTGTTTGGATCTTGAATTCAAAATGGCTTCCCCATGTAATAAGAGGCATCAAAGCCATAACACACTCTTGTTCTGTACCATAAAATGACAGCCTGTCCTCAAGTCTTATGGGACAGATAATCAGTGAAATCATGCTGTTTTGACTGCTGAAGACCAGTTTCTGACGGCTGCCAATGCCGTGAGATCCTGTGTTCTGTGTCTGAATTATTCTGCAATAGATCTTTCCAGAAATATCGTTCCCTCTTCTCTACCTTCCTACCACACTTATTCACTTGCCACTTATTCCCCTGCTAGTCTTGCCTCAATATGCTCTCTTAGAGCATTATTAGATTTTATACACTTAGAACATTATTAAGTTAGTGTTTAATTATATTTTGTACCATGATCTTTCATTTCAGATATACTAGAACATATACGCAAGCCATTTCATAAAGAGAATTCTTGCCTAAAGACTGCTAAATATCAAAGCTCCAAGAGAAGAGGTCACTTAGAAAACGGTTGGCCATGTGTTTCTTTGCATTGCTGGCAAAATAAGTTCCCTTTGAAATATTATGAATAAGTCATCATCTAGGCTACAGGCCAGCTTTAATATTTCTGTTCTCTGGAATGCCCCAGTGGAATGTTATGCAAGCCCAGCAGATAGCAGGTGAGGCTTTCAGGGACAATGCCCCAAATAGCTTTCAGTGCTGCAGACTTCAACTTTGCTTCAAGTTGAACTGGCATCATGCCCAAGAAAAGCAAAGAGTTCATGGTTTAGGGGAGCAGCCCTGATCCAGATACCTAATATCAGACAATGTCTTCACTGAGACATGAGCTCAAAATATGCTTTTGACATTGAGTATGCCACAATGTCTCTCTCTTTTTCTTTGCATCTATAATATCTATCAGTTATAAGAATGACAATGATAAATGACAATGAAAAAAGAATGACTAAGCAGTTGAGTGTATTAAACATTCATCTCCTGGAGCCACTAAGCTAATTATTTAGTCTCAGGTCATTCGTGTTAGGTTCACTCTCCCTCACAGCGTATTTTCATCCCCAAGATATATTACTTCCTATTTGTCAAAATCAGTATAAGAAACAGTAGCATCAAGTTCCCAAGAATAATGTTCTTTAAAAAAGGGAAACCCACTGTCCTTGCAAACTAATACATTATTCAGCCATCAATATATCTACCTATACATCCATTCATTCACTTGTTCATTCACCCACTTATTTAACAGGAAGATTTTTTAACGCCAAATTAATTTCTAAGCACTCTGCTGGGTATTACGAGATATGGAGGTGAACAAGCCAGAGCCCTTTTCTGAGGGAGGGATTACAATCTTTTGGCTTAATAAGATTAAAAAAATCAAAGAATTACAGTAGGCAGCCCTACGGTAGGATTTTGCTCAAGACTATTTTAACATAGCAGAAGAACACCTGATTGAATTAAGAAAATCAGGAAGTTTTCTTGAGGAAGTAGCACTTGAATTATGTCTTGAAGGATAAAATGAATAATCCAAGTAGATAGAGGGAAGTAGCAGTGCTCTATGCATATGCAGCGCCCTACAAGCATAAAGTGAACATGACATATTCTGAGCTACATATGAATAGGGAGGTGGTGGTGGGATGATGTGTAGGTTGCATAAGCCAACTGTTGTATGACATTTTAAGAAACTTCTATTTGATTCTGAAGCCAGTGTTTATTCACTGAAGTATTTTAAGCTGTAGGCTTATGGATTTATTAGGGTCTGGTATGGGAAATTGATTAGAAGATTTGGGACAGTAGACAAGGAAATGAATCAGGAGGGCTTGGCACTAATGACCCCTTTACCTAATTAAGTCCTCTTCTTCCTATTAACCTATTTACTTTCTTCTCATCATAAATGATCTTATCTTTTGCTAATCTACCTGAGATATTTTAGAGTAAATTTAATTAAAATATTTATTTAAGATAATGTGTGCACAGCACTATGAGGAAGTAGAGGAATAAAAGATAAACATGGATATTTTCTCCTCTCAAGAAGTTTTTTATTAAATTGGAAACATTCAGGACCCAAGTATCTATACAGATAGGATGGAAGAAGAATGTTTATGAGAGAGATTGAAAAGAAGGAGAGATAATATCTATCTGAGACAGAGAGGGATTGTGAAAGGCTTCAAGAAGAAAATTATCAGAAGAAAATGACTAGAATTTCAATCAGTGAAACTAAGCAAGAGGAGAAGGAGAAATTTTAAAGAAAGAGATGTTATGCAGATCTTCTGGCATGCATCATGTAGTGGTTTTTTCCTTCTTTCTTTAGGGAACAGAGGGAATTAATGGATTGTGACCAGTTCTTTAGAATCTAACCAAGGTGGAGATGTCCTTCTGTAAGTTATTTGTATATTGTATAGTGACAAAATGAACAACATATACTAAGACCCTGCTTTAATGTATTTGAGCAAATATTTATTTTTCTCCTTCTATGTCGCAGGTACTGTTTAAGGTCCTAGAAATATAATGGTGAAAAATACAAGCAAAATGTATGTCCTAAATATCTTACATTCTATATGGGGAAGACATATAATAAATGTAAACATTTAAAGAGATTAGGTTATTTCTGTAAATGTTAAATTCTATAAAGGAAATAAATCTGAGTAATGAGATAGACTCAGGTAGATAGGGCTTGGGCAGGCTGTTTGGATAGGTGATCATGAGGAACTTCTGAATAGTTTAACTTTTTAAAGCTTTTTAATGAGGTATAAATATACACAAAAAAAGTATAAAAAATCACTAACCTTTTAGGCATTGCTTTATATTTTGGGAGGGATATATTTTTACATGTTCACCATGTAGATCAAGATATGGACCATGTTTAGCACCACACAATTTTCCCTTTGGCCCCTTCGCTAACAATACCCTGTTGTCAACTTCCTGTTGAGTATTTTACATTTGAAATAAGAATAATGAAAAGAGATCAACCCTCTGAAAATCTGCAAGCAGCATTCCAGGCAAATTGAACAGCAAGTACAAATACTCTGAGGCAAAAATAAAAGCTTGATTGTTTAAGACACAAAATTAATGTCAAAGTAGCTATAAAATAGTGAAACATAGAAAAATGGTGGAAGATTATATCAGAGAGTTATGCAGCAGGAAGGTTATGTAAGGCTTTTGCTTCCACAAAAGAATCTAGGTTTTTCAGCTTCCAATGTAGAACCTGTTGAAGAGATATAAAAATGTGAAATATCATTGATTGTTGTAAACATTCATTCCAAAAATGTTCATACAGAAGGTATGTGGAGATTGAACTATGACAGTGGGCATGGAAGCTGGGAGCCCAATAATGAGTTTGTACTCAAGAAAATAGATGATGGGGTCATGAATTTTGGTAGTAGCAGTGGAAATGGATAAGGTTTGCTAGATTCAATAAAAATGTAAGGAAATGAAGCAAAGTAATGGGACAGATTAACTGGATGTGGCATATTCAAAACAGAAATAAATTGAGGATGATTCTTAGGCCTAAGCAACTAAGTGACTAATGGAAATATTCATCAAGATGGAGAATACTTGGCAAGAGTTAGGGATGTATGTAAAGACATGAGTCTAGTTTGACCATTTATGTTTGAGATGTCCAAGGGAGATGTTAGACAGATTTCAGATTCAATTTGGGGATTCTGTGTTAGATACTATATTTCAAAACATGAGACAGAATGAAATTACCCCAGGAGGGAGTACAGATAGGGAAACAAAGAGAACTGAGGCATAGCAGCAGAGAAGTACAAACTAGCAAGGGAGACTTGGAAGGAGTAGAGAAAGATAAGAGAAAAATAAGAGAATGAGATACAATAAATGCCAACTGACACAATCTCTTTCAGACTCAATGTCACAGAGACTTGGATAAGGCAAAAAGTTGAGAGTTGGCCGTAGGATTTGGCAAGTTAAAGAACTTTGGGGAACAAAGAGGTTCTATTTCTTATTAATCTAGTGTTCTTTTACCTGTTGATTTAGTCATTATTCAAGAAAAATTTACACAAAAGCCATGGTCTTCTTTTTCTTTTTTTCTTAAAAAATTTTTTTTATTGATGTATAGTTGATTTACAATATTATAAAAGTTCTAGGTGTACAACATAGTGATTTATAATTTTTAAAAACTATACTCCATTTATAGTGATTTTAAAATATTGGCTATATTCCCCATGCTGTACAATATATCCTTATAGCTTATTTATTTCATCCATAATAGTTTGTACCTCTTAATCCTCTGCCCCTATGGTGCCCCTCCCTCCTTCCCCGTCCCCACTGATAACCACTAGTTGGTTCTCTTTATCTGTGAGTCTGTTTCTTTTTTGTTATATTCCCTAGTTTGTTTTATTTTTTAGATTCCACGTATAAGTGATATCATACAGTATTTGTCTTTCTCTGACTTATTTCACTAAGCATAATACCCTCCAAGTCCATCCACCTTGTTGCAAATGGTAAAATTTATATTTAATTCATGGTCTTTAAAAGGGAATATTTACAAACTTTAGGCTTTCTTGGTGCTTGAATGATACTCAGTGTCAGCAAGGCCACATCCTCACTGAGAAAAACAAGTAACAAAAAAGATAATGTTAAGGTGACCCTGAGTAGTGTTTATATCTCTACTTCCAGCTTTTCAGCATTTAAAAAATCCCATTACTCAGTCCACCAGTGTTTCTGATTTAATATTCTTTTACATATATGGTTCTGAATTTAGACAGAGAGACATAATCACTAGTCCATTTTCCCAAAGCAGTTCACCTCTTACTGTATCATAGCTGGCCACTGCCGTCTTTATAACTGAAGAGAAACAGGATCTACTTCTACTTTTCACCAAATGTGGTTAAGATATATAATTTAACACAGTTTTTAATGAAGACAGTATTTTTTAGAGAAGTTTAAGTTTCACAGCAAAATTGAGAGGAAGGTACAGAGATTTTCCATATATCCTCTGCCCCCACACCTGCATAACCTCTCCACGGTTCAACAAAATTGTAATAAACGTGGTGCTATAACACAAGAGATTAAAAAAATAAATACAGTGACAAAATGTGTGCACAGAATTTCTCCTTTTCAAAAGAGAGTATTTGTTGAAACTAAATACATGTGAGCACGTGCACACACACACACACATATACTTTTTTCTCCTTCCCCTGAAACAAAAGAGAAGTGTCTCTCCAAAGTATATAAATTCTCTCACTTGAAAGGCAAAAACTCTGTGTGAGGGGATATACACTTCTGGCATTGTGACTAGGAAATGTGGGCCAATCTTCCCAGCATGAACAGATAGAAAAGCTAATCAAAATATATTATTGAAAAACTACTTGAAGGTATCATAAAGGCAACAAGCCACTAAAAAATTAGTAACCAAGGTCTTAAAGAAGAAAAAACCTAGATAGAGAAGCCTGGTATATGGAAAATGCCAAAAGGCAAGTGAGAAGCTGAACAGAGCTTTCTTATGGGGCTTGGAGTGACACAGCTGAAGTCCAGAGCCTGCCAAGGAAGCAATGCCTATAAGCACACATGATAAGGACTGTACTCTAGGAGTTAGGGTGATCTAGAAATCGTCTGGTTCTCACAGGGTAAGGAAGTCCAACTTCATATCACCTAGCTTCCTACAATTAGAGTAAATTCATAGAAGGTTATTAGTTCCCTAGACATACATCCCTTTTGAGGAAGAAAAGACATAACACTAGGCTTAATTATATACAATTTATACAATTTATGTTACCCAAACTAAAATCATCAGGCATATGAGAAAAAAGAACATTCTCTTTTTAAAAGAGAAAATATGGGTAATAGAGCCAGACATATAAATGATCCAGGTAATGAAGTTATACAATATCTTTAAAATAATATCCTGAATATGTGTGATAATGGCATTGCACAATGACTTTAGCATAAGTATCCTGAATATTTTCAAAGAAATATATATAATTGAGAGGTTCTGAAAAGAAATAGTGTTTAAGAAAATGAAAATCTGGGCACTGAAAAACACAGTAACTGAAATTAAGAATATGATGGAAAGGGGGCTTCCCTGGTGGTGCAGTGGTTGGGAGTCCGCCTGCCGATGCAGAGGACGTGGGTTCGTGCCCCGGTCTGGGAGGATCCTGCATGCCGCGGAGCGGCTGGGCCTGTGGGCCGTGGCCGCTGGGCCTGCGTGTCCGGAGCCTGTGCTCTGCGGCAGGAGAGGCCACGGCAGTGAGAGGCCCACGTACCACAAAAAAAAAAAAAGGAATATGATGGAAGGGTTTCACAACAGATTACAAACACCTGAAAATATCATTAGTAAAATGGAAGATAAGTCAGAACACTGTGTGAAGAAGTATAGTGAATAAAAATGATGGAAAAAGCACAAAAGAACATGATATACCTAGGAATTACAGTGAGGAGGGCTACCATATGTGTAACTGGAGTCCCAGAAAGAGGAGAAAGAATGGAATAGAAGCCATGTGTGGAAATACATGGCTGCAGTTTTCTAAATTATTAGAGTTTTGAAAATAATAACTCAAGAATAACGATGAACCTCTAAAAAGAAGTGAAATTGAGTTATTTGTAGTGAGGTGGATGGACGTAGAGTCTGTCATACAGAGTGAAGTAAGTCAAAGAGAAAAACAAATACCGTATGCTAACACATATATATGGAATCTAAAAAAATAAAAGTGGTTCTGAAGAACCTAGGGGCAGGACAGGGATAAAGATGCAGATGTAGAGAATGGACTTGAGGACACAGGAAGGGGGAAGGGTAAGCTGGGACGAAGTGAGAGAGTAGCATGGACATATATACACTAACAAATGTAAAATAGATAGCTAGTGGGAAGCAGCGGCATAGCACAGGGAGATCAGTTCCGTGCTTTGTGACCACCTAGAGGGGTGGGATAAGGAGGATGGGTGGGAGATGCAAGAGGGAGGGAATATGGGGATATATGTATACGTAGAGCTGATTCACTTTGTTGTACAGCAGCAACTAACACAACATTGTAAAGCAATTATACTCCAATAAAGATGTTAAAAAAATAAATAAAATAATGATGAACCTCAAGCAGGATAAAAACAAAGAAAGTTGTACCTGACATAGCACAGTAAAGTTGCTGATAAGGGATAAAGATAAAAATCTTAAACGCAAACATAGAAAAAGATAGGTTAAAGTAAAAGGAGCAAGAATTAAACAAAAACAGGCCTTTCCACATCTAAGAAGAGGATTGTATTAGTTATCTATTGGTGCATAACAAATCATCCCTAACTTAGTTGCTTAAAACAATTAGCATTTATTGTTTTATAGATTTTGTGGTAGTAATCTGGAAGCAGCATAGCTGGATGGCTCAAGGTCTCTCAAGAGATTGCATCCAAGCTGTCCACTGAGGTGTGGCTCTCTCAAAGCTCAAGCTGGGGAGGGTCTATTTCCAAGCTCACTCAGGTGACTGTTGGCAGGCCTTGGAAGATCTTCCAGGCTTATTCACACGGCTGCCTGTTTGCCTGATTTCCTTACTCTATGGCTTATTCACACTCAGGCTGCCTGAGTGTTATCATGGCACTCTTTCCAGGGCAGCCTCCCCACATGGCAGCTGGCTTCCCTCAGAGAGAGCGAATGAGGGTGAGAGAACATACCGACATGGAAGTCAATGTCTTTTTTATAACCTAATGTCCAAAGTGGCATCCCATCACTGCTACTGTGTTTTATTTACTAGAATAAAGTCACCTAGTTGGCCTTGTGCTTTCTTGATAGAGCAGCATTGAAGTGTCATGTGGAATTGCTATTTAACAAGTTACCACAGACTTAGTATATTAAAATAAGCTTTTTATTTGATTCATTTTTGGATCAGGAAATAGAGAGATGGGCTGAAGTAGGTGGTACCTACCGCACTGGGTTGTCCAAGGTAGGTTCTTCATTCACATGACTGGTGCCTCAGTTGTTCTTGGTCTGACTGTCTCTCTGTCCACATGATGTGCCATCCTGTAGAACCTCTCCATATAGCTTGTATTTCTTATGGCATGGTGATCTCAGGGTAATCACATTTCTTACATTGTATATGGCTTCCAAGAGTCAGGAAAAGAAAGCTCCCTTGCCAGTCAAGGGCCACACCCAGGACCAGTGCTGCATCACTTCTCCTGTATTCATATTGTCATGGTAGTCGCACAGTCAGCCTAGATATCAGGGGGTGGGGATGTAAATGTCACTTCTTAATTAGGAATTAGGAAGGTCACATTGCAGAAGAAAATTGTTTTAGAGATAATGTTGTCATCTTTGGGACAGTGTAATATTTCACATTCTGCTCTCTGGCCACAACAACCTACATCCCATTTACATGCAAAATACACTTACCCTCTCCCTGAAGATTTCATCCCATTATGGCACTGAGGTCACATTTTACTGGTAGGGGGCTGAATTTGATCCTTGTTTTGAGGCTGCTCCTTAAATTGAGGATCTTTTGTTATCTGAAGCTAGAAGCTAGCCCTGGCTCCTTTATAGATCCTCAAAATCCCTATTGAAAAGTGATCAATTCCCTCTTTATTTCAACTTTCTGTAGCCATATTTCATTATAAATAACTAAAAAACCAGTTGGCATTTCCAACATTCTACTAAACATCTGTTAAACCAGATCCTCGAGTTCATAGGCACATTTTTACTTTATATTTCCTTCTATATTATTTATTGCTTTATAAAATAAATACCCCAAAACTTAGCATCTTAAGACAATATGAAGCAAAATTAATATTCTCACATATTTTCTGAGTATCAGGAATCTGGAAGTGCTTTAGATGGATGGTTCTGGCCCAGGATCTCCCATAAGGCTGCAGTTAAGATGTCAGCAAAGGTTGCAACTGTCCGATAGCATGGCTGGAGCTGGAGAATCAGCATTCAAGATAGCTCACTTAGAGGGTATTGGCAGAACACTTGAACTGACTGCTGGCAGAAGGCCGCAGCATCACAGGACAGCCTGGGAGTCTTCCCAGCATCACAGATGTTTCCTCAAGAGTAAATGCTCCAAGATAGAGGGCAAGAAAGAAGCTGCAGTTCTTTTTATGACCTAATTTCTGAAGTCATACATTTCCATTTCATTCTAGTAGAAGCAAATCACTAAGGTCAGACATACTCAAAGAGGGAAATTAAGCTTCACCTCTTAAAAGGGGGGGTATCTAAGAATTTGTGGACATATTCTATAAGTGCCACATCTACTTTACCTCAGTCAATAGGTTTGCTAAATTTTCTATTACTATGTAACACAATTTATCTTTTCTCCAGCCTTCAATAACACTTTTCTCAGTTTTGTTCCACTGCCACAAATCGTTTACTTGAGGTCCTTCACACTGCCATGCAACATGTGGTCCTAAATCCAAAGCCATGTGTTTTACATTTCTGTTATAACAAAAAAAAAACCTACTTCCAGCACCAAATTTAGATTCTGGAATATATTTATGAATAACAAACCCTCCCAAACTATCAGTGGATTAAAACAGCAACCATTTACTATGTGTGGTCACCCTGTGGGTCAGGTGTTTTGTCAAGACATAATGGTGGGGGGCGACCTTCAAGATGGCAGAGGAGTAAGACGTGGAGACCACCTTCTACCCTACAAATACATCAAAAATACATCTACATGTGGAATAACTCCTACAGAACACCTACTGAATGCTAGCAGAAGACCTCAGACTTCCCAAAAGGCAAGAAAATCCCCACGTACCTGGGTAGGGCAAAAGAAAAAAGAAAAAACAGAGACAAAAGAATAAGGATGGGACCTGCACTTCTGAGAGGGAGCTGTGAAGGAGAAGAGGTTTCCACACACTAGGAAGCCCCTTCACTGGTGGAGATGGAGGGGGGCGGGGGAAAAGCTTCGGAGTCACAGAGGAGAGCACAGCAACAGGGGTGCAGAGGGCAAAGTGGAGAGATTCCCACACAGAGGGTCAGTGCCAACCAGCACTCACCAGCTTGAGAGGCTTGTCTGCTCACCCACTGGGCCAGGTAGGGGCTGGGAGCTGAGGCTTGGGCTTCAGAGGTCAGATCCCAGGGAGAGGACTGGGGTTTGGCTGTGTGAACACAGCCTGAAAGGGGCCATAGGTCCAGAGCTATGTGGGAGGGAGTCCAAGAGAAAGTCTGGACGTGACTGAAAGGCAAGAAACCATTGTTTTGGGGTGTGCGAGGAGATGGGATTCCTTCCCTGTCTGCCCACAGACGGCTGAGCACCCCCTAAATGAGCTCCAGAGATGGGTGCAAGCCACAGCTCTCAGCTCAGACCCCGGAGATGGTCATGAGACGCTAATGCTGCTGCTGCTGCCACCAAGAAGCCTGTGTGTGAGCACAGGTCACTATCCACACCTCCCCTCCTGGGAGCCTGTGCAGCCCGCCACTTCCAGGGTCCCGTGATCCAGGAACAACTTCCCTGAGAGAACACACGGTGCACCTCAGGCTGTTGAAATGTCATGCCAGCCTCTGCTGCTGCAGGCTCTCCCCACATTCCAATTATAACTACTGTACCCCTCCCTCCCCATGGCATGAGTGAGCCAGAGCCCCCTAATCAGCCGCTGTTTTAACCCCATCCTGTCTGAACGGGAACACATGCCTGAGGACGACCTACATGCAGAGGCAGGGCCAAAACCAAAGCTGAATCCCAGGAGCTGTGGAACAAAGAAGAGAAAGGGAAATTTCTCCATGCAGCCTGTAAAAAGGAGACAGCCAACACAGTAAGTTAAACAAAATGAGAAGACAAGGAATTATGCAGCAGATGAAGGAGCAAGGTAAAAACCCACCAGACCAAACAAGTGAGGAAATAGGCAGTCTACCTGAAGAAGAATTCAGAGTAATGATAGGAAAGGTGATCCAAAATCTTGGCAGTAGAATGGAGAAAATACAAGAAACATTTAACAAGGACCTAGAAGAACTAAAGAGCAAACAGACAACCATGAACAACACAATAAATGAAATTAAAAATTCTCTAGAAGGGGTCAATAGCAGAATAACTGAGGCAGAAGAACGGATAAGTGACCTGGAAGATAAAATAGTGGAAATAACTACTGCAGAACAGAATAAAGGAAAAAGAATGAAAAGAATTGAGGACAGTCTCAGAGACCTCTGGGACAACATGAAATGCACCAATATTTAAATTATAGGGGTCCCAGAAAAGAAGAGAAAAAGAAAAAGTCTGAGAAAATATTTGAAGAGATTATAGTTGAAAACTTCCTTAACATGGGAAAGGAAATAATCAAGTCCAGGAAGTTCAGAGAGTCCCATACAGGATAAATCCAAGGAGAAATACACCAAGAAACATATTAATCAAACTATCAAAAATTAAATACAAAGAAAAAATATTAAAAGCAGCAAGGGAAAAGCAACAAATAACATACAAGGGAATGCCATACGGTTAACAGCTGATCTTTCAGCAGAAACTCTGCAAGCCAGAAGGGAGTGGCAAGACATATTTAAAGTGATGAAAGGGAAAATCCTACAACCAAGATTACTATACCCAGCAGGTATCTCATTCAGATTTGACAGAGAAATTAAAACCTTTACAGACAAACAAAGGTTAAGAGAATTCAGCACCACCAAACCAGCTTTACAACAAATGCTAAAGGAAGTTCTCTAGGCAGGAAACACAAAAGAAGGAAAAGACCTACCAAAACAAACCCAAAACAATTAAGAAAATGGTAATAGGAACATACATATCAATAACCACCTTAAATGTAAATGGACTAAATGCTCCAACCAAAAGACATAGACTGGCTGAATGGATACAAAAGCAAGACCTGTACATATGCCGTCTACGAGACCCACTTCAGACCTAGGGACACATACAGACTGAAAGTGAGGGGATGGAAAATGATATTCCATGCAAATGGAGATCAGAAGAAAGCTGGAGTAGCAATTCTCATATCAGACAAAATAGACTTTAAAATAAAGACTATTACAAGAGACAAAGAAGGACACTACATAATGATCAAGGGATCAATCCAAGAAGAAGATAGAACAATTGTAAATATTTATGCACCCAACATAGGAACACCTCAATGCATAAGGCAAATGCTAACAGCCATAAAAGGGGAAATTGAAAGTAACACAATCATAGTAGGGGACTTTTAACACCCCACTTTCACCAATGGACAGATCATCCAAAATGAAAATAAATAAGGAAACACAAGCTTTAAATGACACATTAGACCAGATGGACTTAATTGATATTTATAGGACATTCCATCCAAAAACAACAGAACACACTTTCTTCTCAAGTGTTCATGCAGTAGTCTCCAGGATAGATCATATCTTGGGTCACAAATCAAGCCTTGGTAGATTTAAGAAAATTGAAATCGTATCAAGTCTCTTTTCCGACCACAATGCTATATCAATTATCAGATATCAATTACAGGAAAAAAAACTGTAAAAAATAGAAACATATGGAGGCTAAACAATATGCTACTAAACCAAGAGTTCACTGAAGAAGTAAAAAAATACCTGGAAACAAATGACAATGAAAACACGACGACTCAAAACCTATGTGATGCAGCAAAAGCAGTTCTAAGAGGGAAGTTTATAGCAATACAATCCTACCTCAACAAACAAGAAAAATCTCGAATAAACAACCTAACCTTACACCTAAAGCAATTAGAGAAAGAAGAAGAACAACAAAAAAAAACCCCAAAAGTCAGCAGAAGGAAAGAAATTATAAAGATCAGATCAGAAATAAATGAAAAAGAAATGAAGGAAACAATAGCAAAGATCAATAAAACTAAAAGCTAGTTCTTTGAGAAGATAAACAAAATTGATAAACCATTAGACAGACTCATCAAGAAAAAAAGGGAGAAGACTCAAAT
Organism: Stenella coeruleoalba; assembly: GCF_951394435.1. NCBI lineage: Eukaryota > Metazoa > Chordata > Mammalia > Artiodactyla > Delphinidae > Stenella > Stenella coeruleoalba. The sequence continues at coordinate 91,483,049 of NC_137150.1, forward strand.
CAATAGAATTAGAAATGAAAAAGGAGAAGTAACAACTGACACTGCAGAAATACAAAGTATCATGAGAGATTACTACAGGCAACCGTATGCCAATAAAATGGACAATCTGGAAGAAATGGACAAATTCTTAGAAAAGCACAACCTTCTGAGACTGAACCAGGAAGAAATAGAAAATATAAGCAGACCAATCACAAGCACTGTAATTGAGACTGTAATTAAAAATCTTCCAACAAACAAAAGCCCAGGACCAGATGGCTTCACAGGCGAATTCTATCAAACATTTAGAGAAGAGTTAACACTTATCCTTCTCAAACTCTTCCAAAATATAGCAGAGGGAAGAACACTCCGAAACTCATTCTATGAGGCCACCATCACCCTGATACCAAAACCAGACAAAGATGTCACAAAAAAAGAAAACTACAGGCCAATATCACTGATGAACATACATGTGAACATCCTCAACAAAATACTAGCAAACAGAATCCAGCAGCACATTAAAAGGATCATACACCATGATCAAGTGGGGTTTATCCCAGGGATGCAAGGATTCTTCAATATATGCAACAAATAGTAGTAGGAACTATGCTCTAACTGTTGGTATATATCTGTAATAATTGCTTTCACAGAAATGAAAGCCAAATAATGAAGCTAGCAAAGATAAGGTAAAAAATACAAAAGAAGAGAAAAAATGCCTTTATAATTATACAGTACCAAATTACTAGTGAACAGGAAGGAAAATGCACAATTCTAGTCAGACAATGATAATTATTCAAATGTACATTATATGGGTAATTTGTGAAAATGAGCTAAATCTCTTATTAATTATATATTCAATGGGCTAATTTTCTAATTTTTAGAAGAAAGTATATATTTAGTCTTTATGAAACCCTAAAAAGTATTTATAGTCTTTAGTAATAACTTGAAAGTGAAAGTTACTTTTATGGCTTTTTATTCAAGATTTTCAAAATTTCATCTTTGTTGACAGATCATATTGATCCAATGGATGGTCATTGGAATTTTTCCTATGCCATGAATGGAGGAAAATTAGAATAACATTTCAGTCTTAGAAGATGATGAAAGTTATCTTTGGAAGATATATGCAGAATAGAAATATTTATATATTCATATATGAAAACTTCATTTCTATATGTGGAAATACATATTTTACTTGATGACAACTTTCCAAGTTACAGAATTTTCTCTCCCTGAGCAAGGAGTGCTAGTTTACTGTGTGGAGGGATTAAAAGCAGTGCATTAAGAGGTGTTAGATTGTAGAGTATGCTCAGAGAAAAGACAGGCGCAGATTATTTTGTTTTCTTTTAAGAGCGTTCCATCCACATTTCTCAAGTTTACCTTTGGCACGGCATATCTATGTTGATTACCATGAGGAGGCAGGTGAAGTGTTTGGAATAATTCCCTGCTGGATTTTTTTATTTGTGGTAAGAACATGGTTTAATCCCACTGTGAATCCCTTTATAGAGCCTCTAGAAATTTTAGAAAGTATGGAATTGGCCCTAGAGTCAGTTTACAGATCTATTGGTGTACTCTCTGAGAAGAATGGGTGACTGAGCCTTTTCCCAGTCTGTAGCAGATGAAGCTGGTGTCTGCCGTATCCCGTCGGCACTCCCTGGAGCTCACCTTCAGCTTCAGTGGAAGGTCCCCATATACACCTATTGCTTTGCCTTGAGCACTTGTGACTCTGCTTCTGAGAGCTTAATCTGACCCCATGAGTGGAGCAGGACAAAGGTGCTGGGGAAGTAATGTCCCAGGAGCAACTCTTTACCAATGAGGGTTTGAGGCCTATGGATAGAACACCCAGCTTCGGGCCCTTGTGGGTCCTGGCGTGCTGAGGTGTGCTCGATTTGGTTTCTCAGAGCCCCCTTGAGACTCAGGCTCAGTTGCTCATAGTGGTAACCCTGTCGTTAACGCACACTTTCTGGCTTTCCTCCCTCCCTTCTCTGACTTACTTCCCCACTCCCTCATTGTGCTTTCTGGGATCATCTCCCAAATAAGCTACTGGCACTTGTCTCAGGGTCTGCTTTTTTGTATGCCTCATGTAAATGTTTGCCTGATCTTATTTTTTAAACGCCAACAGTGTCACTATTCTGGAGGCACAAGATTGAGGAAAGAGGAAAGAGTCTCTGCTCCCTGATTGCATTTGTGAAGAGCTAAAACCATCTATTTGTCTCTGTATTTTTACCATGGGGGCCATGGTCTGCTCTGGTGACTGCTTCTTTCTTTTACCTTTACATCTGCCATGATTTGAGGCCCTCTCTCCCAGCATGGGCACAAAGGAATATATGAATGAAAATTATTATTAACAAGAAGGAATGGCTTCACTGAGATATTTATTCTGATGGATTTCAATACTTGCTTCCTGCTCACTGTACATTTCTTGAACGTTTTCTTTATGACTATTTAAAATAACTGCCTGAGGAAATGGGACTTAAAATATTGAAATTCTGTGGTCCACGAAGCCCGTTATCCTTTGCCCTTATTTTTCCTGTGCCCAGTCCACCCCAACATTCCAGCTTCCATGAAAGCAGGGGCTTTGTTTGTTTTGTTTATTGCTCTATCACTGATATAGTAACAACGAAAGTGCCTGGAAAACAGTAAATTCTTCATAAATATTTGCTGAATGAATCAGTTGAGTCAATTCAATTTCTTGATAGCCTTATAAACTTGGGCAAATTGATTAACCTCTCTGTGCTTCACTTTTCTCATAAATAAAATGGGGGGATGATGAAAGTCCCTTCCTTAAATGATTATTGTGAGGTTTGAATGAGATTTTGTATGTAATACACACAATGTAATCCCTGACACATAATAAATGCTAAAAAAGCATAGTTTATATTATTATTATTACAGTTAATATATATTTATTGAGGGATGATTATATGACAGGTACTATTAGTTGTTGGGATTACAACAATGAAACATACATACAAGGTCACTATGCTCATGTAACTGTACTATAATGAGTGTGATGTATGAAAAATAGACAATCCCTATATAAATATTTTAGCTTAAGGAAATTCAGTTTTTTCCTGTAGATATTGAAGAACTACAAATTATAAAACGGGGGAATGACATTTTTAAAAAGCATATCTTAAAATATAAAGATAGATTAATTGGGGAAAACATTGAAGGCATGAATTCTTAAGAAGTTATTGGACTGGCCAAAAAGTTCGTTCAGGGTTTTCTGTAACATCGTGAGGAAAATCCAAACGAACTTTTTGGCCAACCCAATACTTCAGTGTTTCAGGCAAAAGATAATAATAGTAGTAAAATGAATGCATCTGAGAGACTTTTCTAGATGAGCAAAGGTAGAGCTGGTGGATGGGCACTCAGTTAACTGACAGGAGAATAAAAAAAGAACAGGTAGAGAAAGATTTAAGATAACTGTGTGTTCCCTAAGATCCATTGGAGAAAAGCATTGCAAAGGAATTGGGAGCAAACAGGAGTTGGGGAAGATGAAATGGCTCTTAAAGCTTTGCAGAAAATAGTAGGAGCACAAGATCTGTCTTGTTACCTGGAATGGTGAGTTGGGAAAATAGAGAAGTTGGGGGTGAGGATGAGAGGAAGAATGAGAGCTTGTGATGTATCTGGGGAGAGGGAGATTGCTCATAGAAGAAGTGAAAGAAAAGAACAGGAACATTATCGAAGTATTCTCACAAGGTGCTGTCTCTTCTTGTTTCAAGGTTGTTTCTGTCATCACTCTGTGTTCAGAGTGACTCAATTTCTAATTCAACCCAGAATGCTTCTCTCCAGCTCCCAAAGGGGAACCAAGAATCTTAGTGTCTCTATTTAGTTATAGAAGGATTACCTTACTCTGAATAAGATATTCTCATTCCATCAAATCAAAGCATGCTTTCCAACCTTTCTGTTTTCTTTTTAATCTCTAAAAGATAAAGATTCTTGCCTTTAACATAAACATAATACTATCAACACCAGTAAAAATAATAATTCTTTAATGTCATCATACGTAGCCAGTTCAACTTTGTGTGTGTGTGTGTGTGTGCTTTTGTGACTCATCGATTCCTTATTTTGGCAATATATCAGCCCTAAATTTTTATTATTTCCAGACTTGGTTTTCTTCCTCCTGCCAAAGTTAAAAAACAAATAAAAAATTGGATTCTCATAAAGGTTCTCCCACTCCTTTGGGGATTTAAACAAAATACCACTAACTAAAATCATCTGAAACAACAGTTTCTAAGATCCTGAAAATGTAAACATGTCAGCAGAATCAACTGTGGCTCATATATATGTAGCTCAAAGGTATTAAGGCCTAAAGTAAACGCTGGAGTGTGCCTGCTTTCTAAGAGAAGAAAGGGCATTGCAAGTTCATGACTAAATGAAAGACTTCAGTAATTTGAATATGTTTCCCAAGAGCCAGAGGACTAAAAAAGGTGACTACACAAGACTTGAGCAAGCCTCCAGATTATGAAAATTAAATATTTTAAAAGATAGAAGTGGTTGTCCTTCCACTAAGATAAAACATCCTATGAAAAATATCTAGTTTGTGGCAGTTGCTCTGTTAGGAATTTTCATATGTGAACCCAATCCTCACAGTAAATGCATAAAGCAGGGATTATCAAGCCCACACTACAGACTTGTAAAGCAAGGTTGTCTAATGCGCCCAAGATCGCGTAGCTAGTGTGTGGATTTGCTCCCAGGATTTAGACTTTAAAATGCGTGGTGTTTCCATGACTATAACAGGCTGCCTCCTCTGGGCTTCATGAAGGTATAATATTATCAGCTTAAGGTAAGGATGAGGAAAATCAAATTCAATATATACTTATGTAAACACAATGCTGAACTGTCCTGTATGGAGAGAATCTGCCCTGTGCACCCCAATGGCCAATGAGGTGAAGCATGCAATCTTAGAGCAGCTTTAAGATTCTAAATTCTGCTTGCTGGAATTTGGTCATAGCTAACTTTCTTATGCATGTGCATGTAATTAACATTTTCTCTTTAAATTAACCCTCTGTATCAATCAGAGTTCAGTCAGGAAAACATAGCCACCATAAAAATTATGTGAATAAAGGGTTTACAATATTTATTAGAATAACTAATTATATTAATTAGACCTTACGCTAACGTGCAATAACCTGGGGAAGTGAAGATCTAAAAGTGGGAGTGATAGGCACCAATCATTCCATCAGACACACAGGTATGAGTATCCAGTCAGAACTATAGGATAAGGTTGTCAGATTTAGCAACTAAAAAATAATATGTAACACCCAGTTAAATTTGAATTTCAGATAAATAACATTTTTTAGTATTAGATGTCCCGTGCAATATACGAGATTGTATTTATGCTAAAAATTTTTCATTGTTTATCTTAAGTGTAAATTTAACTGGGTGTCCTGTAATTTATCTGTCAACTTCATAGTGGGAATATTTGAGAAGCCAGATACGTTGGCCTCTGAAGTGGTACTGTGGAGAGGAAGTGTGTGGAGACTCTATGGAAATAGGTACCAGCTCTGTGGCTATACAACTAAGTGTGTGGTGGTGAACCAGGGGGTGCTGTTGGCCAACAGGGTCAGTGGTCAAGTAGAGGGGCTGGATATGGAGCAGCAAGAGCAAGCCAGAATAACCTGGGACCTGCCGGGCACCTCTGTGCCCAGAATGATGACTTCACATCTACCTTCCGAATTGCACAGGGACCTTTCTTGGCCACACAGGGAAGGAGGTTCTGGGAAAGGCAGTCTCTGGTGTTAGTCAAATCAGTGTAACTCAGTGTAATATATCTATCCTTTTTGCCCAAAATAAACTTTCTCTCTCCCTCTCTCTCTTTGCTAAGTTAAAATGTATCTAAAAATGCATGGGGGGCTTCCCTGGTGGCGCAGTGGTTGAGAGTCCGCCTGCCGATGCAGGGGACGCCGGTTCGTGCCCCCGTCCGGGAAGATCCCACATGCCGCGGAGCGGCTGCACCCGTGAGCCATGGCTGCTGAGCCTGCGCGTCTGGAGCCTGTGCTCCGCAATGGGAGAGGCCACAACAGTGAGAGGCCCGCGTACCGCAAAAAAAAAAAAAAAAGCATGGATTTTAAATATAGCAGTTATATGAATTTTGACTAATGTACACACCTGTTTAAGCACTACCAAATCAAGATGCAGAACATTTCTGTCTCCCTAGAAAGTTCTCTCAAGCCCCTTTCCAGTCAGTCCTCTCTCTCCAATAGGTAAACAAGATTGATTTTTTTGATCATAGTTTTGCCACGTGTGGAGTTTTCTATAAATGGAAGCATACAGTATTTTTCTTTTGAATCTCACTTCTTTCACACAATATCATGTGCTCATCAATGTTGCCACACGTATCAGTAGTTTACTTTTTTTTATTATTGGATAGTAGTCCATTGTACAAATATATCCATATTGAAAATAAGATAAATTTATTGAAAAGGTAACTTTATTCCAACACTGGAACTATTGTCATATGTAGAAGATATGCATGCAAAATATTACCATAAAATGTAATTTAATACTAGTAAGTTGTACTTGTTCGTCAAGTGCTCTAAACCCCTCTCATTTCCTATTGTTATTTAGAGTGGTATCAAATACATATAGGCACTGACAAGAGACTTCTTTTTGAGTGATCAAAAGTATTGATGGATAAAAGAAGATAATTTATTTTGATGCCCTGACTTCAAACAATCTAAAATTATTTTGCTCACAATCAGAGTTTACTGCCACCACCTCAACTCCCACACATTCTGAGAAATATTACACTAGAACATGATGTAGGAATCCTTGGAAACCGGGGCATTGGGGTACCGTGCGGTTCCCAGTGTTCCATACTCCAAACACAACCCTGGAAATCAACTCGTTCCAATACTGAGCCTGTTGCAAGCCTAGAAAAGATTTTAACAGAGCCTAGAATACTACTCTTGGCCATAAGCTAGAACCAATTTAATGAGCTGGAAAGGACTAGACTTGGACATGACTTGGGAAGAGCCAATGGGCATGAGGATGGTGGCGATTTTTATCAAACAAATGACACTCTAACTGGATGCTTAAAATTTTGCATATACTTCTCTGTACTGCTTTTAATGCCTGCTTCTGTGATCTGTCTCCTTGAGGATAGAAGCCATGTCTTTTAATCTGTGCATCTCCATTGCCTAAGAGGGTGCATAACATTTGCATGACACTTGAATAAACAGCAGTGGCAATACCAGGACACATCATAGAAATAGAGTGTCACACACAACCTGTGATGAAGTTGGTGGAACAGAGTAATGGAATGGGGATGATGGAAACTCAGGCTCTCAGGTGAATTCTGGTTTGTGGTGAGACTGCTAGACTTCAAGATGCTCCACTCTATTCCAATTGTCTAAGGAACAAATGTTTCCTAGGGTGAAATTTTTCACACCTTGCTGGAATATTTCATCTACCAGTTAGCTCTACCTGAATGGAATTGTCAAAAAGAGAGTCAGTAGTGACAGGTGTCCTGGGAGAGGAGTTTATGATACCTGAAGAAGAAGAGCCTTTTATTTGGGGGATAGATGGAGAATATTGTTTCAAGACAGTGCCCTCAGTAACTGGACCAATCACCTAGTTAAGAGATGCTAATATGACCTAACCATGGCCTGAAGGAGACAGGTTTTCTAACAGTAAATAGAGTTGTTTTATAAATTGGCTAAGGACTCAAAAAGACAATAATGAGCATGGAATATGAGCATCCTTGCTCTCAATTGGATGGATGGAGAGATAGAGATAGGTGATAGATATTATATATTAAAATAATAATAATAAAAGCTTAAAACATAACTTTAAGTACATTTCATGGGACTGATGCAATGAAAAGGATTTTTTTAAAGTACTTGTTAGATACAAGAATAGTACCCTCCATGCTTTCTTTCCTGATTCCATGTTGAACAAGGAAAGTGAGAACTAATAACAAATTCAGAGACTATACCATATTCTGTTTGTGCTAATATTAGAACAATATTTTCAAAGATAGGAAAACATAAAGTATGTTGTGAAATAATCTATAAAAGCTCCCAGCACGATGTCTGGCTCAATAATCAGTCGATAAGTGTTAGTGTCTTTTCAGCTATTAAAATCCCAGGATTAGGAACTCTTGTACAGCCTAGAAAATGGAATTGATAACTATCACTGATAAAATAGTTTTTAAAAATGCTTAAGATGAATAGGGAAGATACTAAAACTCTTTTGAACTTTAACCTAGATTAGTTCTATAATAATGAATGAATAGCAGAAATGGTTTCAGTGTAAAGTAAACAGTCCTGTTGTTGTGAATGAAAGCTGAACTTACCTCATAGGTTCTCCAGAGAAATCACTTTATTCATGCCATGTGTACCCAAAAGAAGTTTTTCAACCATATTTTGCTATTTGGCATGAAAATTGTTTTCTGACTCTCTATCTTTGTTTATAAAGCCTGCATGTTTTGACTTGCCTATAGCAGCGCCTAATAAATATTTGCAGGATAAATGAAAGGAAAATTAGGCAACATGGGAAACTAAGTGGGCAGGGAGGGCTCTCTTTACACGAAGCTGTCTTTACAACATCAGAAAGAAATTGTGCTGGAAATTTGTCCTCAATATATTGAGAGAAAGAAGTGCATAATACTTTGAAGAATCATTTTTACAACGTGTAAAACCAGTTTCAGCAAAACTATGTTGTCACTGGGTTGCTTTCCCGAGCTTTAAGTGAACTTTCCCCTTCCTCCTGGGCCCCTTATCATTGTTGGTCCCACTCTTTCTGGTCTCAATCCTGTGCCCTGGTCAGTGTAATCGAAACAATGGCTGATGTGGACTAACCGGTCTGCCAGGCCACGCCCCTCTCCCTCAGGCTGCCTTTCTCACCAGATCAGGTCCCCAGGGCCTGGTGCACCTACAGTCTTTACTATACCAAATTGAACTTGGGTTTTTTTTTCTCTCCATCCTGTGCTGGCTTCATGCTCAGAAAGCTTCTCTCCTTGTGATTAAGAGATGGTTACAGTAGGTCCAGCCTCACATTTTCTCAGGTTCAACAGAAATATATGTTTCCTTGTAGTTCACGTTAACTCCCTCTGCTGAGTTGAGTGTTCAGCCCATCCCTGAACCAATCACTCTACTTCTACCTAGGTAGTTAGATTAGGAAGTGGGGAGAGAGAGAGACAGAGACAGAGACAAAGAGATAGAGACAAGTGGCGGGGGGAAGAAGGAATCTCTCTAAGGCAGATTGGTGTCTCTTATTCACCAGTTTTTTCCAGTTTATTCCAAGAGTTTGGTACAATGCTAGGCCCATAGTACATATTCAATAATATAAATTGAACTGATGTTAAATTCAGTTCCCACATTATCGATTTTTCAGTTTACTATTTTGCTAGATTATTTTAATTCTGCCAAGACAATTTTAAAATTCCTCCAACTTTTACTTATCTAATTTCATTTAATTCCTTTCCTTTGCATGTTGTTCTGTTATCTTTGAATCACAGCTTCTTATAGGTTCATGCTTCTCTTTTAGAGTGGCTACGTCTGTTAGTATCACATGAAATATCTTAAGAAGCTTCCTAATTTGTTGTCTTGTTGAGACTAAAGGGGTGAGGGAGGGGGACAGTGGAGCAGGGGAAGAGTGCATTGAGAGTTTATGATGGCTCCACATACTCCACGTGTATTAGCACCTTCAATCCTAAGAGCAAATGCTTCAGGTAGAAAAATTATCCCCATTTTATGGGTGAGAAAACTGAGGTATAGAATGGTAAGTTACTTGCCCAAGTTTTCAAAGTAGGAGTAGATGAACCAATTCAGGAAAAAATTCGTATCAGTAAATTGTTGATTGGTTGGTTGGTTTTGAACTTGAAGGGGTAATATACCCTGTCTTTCATGGTGCAGTTTTCCTTCAGAACTTCCATTTTATTCATTGGTGGTGTTGAATATTGACTTTTTCCTCTAATAAGGGAAAATATATTCAAACCTGTGTTTGCAAAGCAGACTTTGGAGGTGGATATTTGAGTAGTGGTTAAAGAGGGTGGGAGGGAGATGCAGGAGGGAGGGGATATGGGGATATATGTATATGTATAGCTGACTCACTTTGTTATACAGCAGAAACAAACACACCATTGTAAAGCAATTATACTCCAATAAAGACGTTAAAAAAAAAAAAACCCTTCTCAAACAGACAGCTTGAGAACAGGTTAGTATGTATGTTTCCTGACTGCATTTTTAAACTTAGTAGCTATTTCATCTAGCAAGACTCATGTTTCAGTGGGATTTTTTTCCTTATCCTACTAGATATTCTTCTGACATGCTATATAGGGGAGTATATGAAAAATTATAATCACTGCCATTTGGCAGTAAATGACTATGAAGTTTTCTGCTGGAGTAGACCCTGGCTCCCTAAGCAAGAGGCTGTGCGTCAGTGGGAAGCGTGCTATGGGTCCTCATGTTCTTTCAACTGGAGGATATCATGTTTCATGGAGCAAAACATGAAGTAAAATCATTTCCCACCCTTCATCTAGTCCCTTCTAACTTATATTTACTAGAAATTCCTCTTACATACCACTGATACATTATATGATCATCTTGATATTTAGGTCTTGTGAATTTACATCTTTGCATCATTACATAGATAATTCTATGGAAATTTATAAGGCTGTTAGCCAGAAACCATATTAAACCAGACAACTCATTCATTAGGTTCATTGATTTTTCTAATTTAACTATCAGAGGGTAATCTGTATTTCCTTACTTACAAGTTATTGGTGGGGGAAATGAAACTCATTTTTCTCTCTTGAGCTCTAACATTATTATTTTATAAACAACTCAACAACATAAAGATTAAGTAAATAAGAGGAAAAGAAAGTTTAAAAAAAAGTAGCTAAGTACAAGCTATGATGTTTTTATTTAAAATCAACCAGTGCCACTCACTACTTTAATATCGTTTCTACCTTAAACGTTTGTTTATATATTTATTTATGTAATGATTTACTTTGCTTCCAGAAATTGAAAAATGCAAGGGCCTTAAAGGAGTTGTTAAATTCATGAATTCAGCAAATGTAGGTACTGACTGAAAAACAGGTGTAGTGTTCTGGAATTCTGAGGTCAGAGTACTAGGGACTGAGGTCATAGTGTTCTATTGTGTTCCTCCTTATACTGTTTTCCTGCAAATAAATCACTTGTTTTGTTGAGCCTCAATTTTCTCTTCTTTAAAATGGGAATAATAAAATATATCTTGTAATAAGATATGTAAGATTATATATAAGATTATAGATATTGATAAGATTATAGGTATAGATAAGTTGTGAATCTTGATGAATAATATTTAGGGAAATGATTTGAAGAAACAAATACTTCAAATGTAGGAAATGTAGGAATTATCCTTGATAATTATGAAAACACTTATTTTGGGTTTTTTTGCAAAGTATTTGTAATGATATTGTTTGGAGATAGCTCTGGTCCTCAATTAACAACTATTCTAAAAGAAAATGTCACCCCTAGGTTTAAGAACGTCACTTACCTCATCTCATTTTTTGAAATTTCACATGCAGATTAAAAATAGAAATAGCTCAAAGTATGTCACTTTGTATCTCTTTTTCCATTTGAATAAAGTCAGGCTCTAACCTTGTTATTTTTGTTTTCCATTGAGAAATGTCTACTTACATGGCCAAATTACAAACTAATTTGAGCACTCTCATCTCTTCTTAATCAAAGACAAATATACACAAGCAAGTCTTGTTCATTTTTTCTCCATTTTTTAATAGCCTTTCTTTTAAAATGATGTTTTAAAAAAGATCTTAACCTATTTGAATAACCCAGCACTCTATTACAAAAAATCTAAGATTTAAAATATTCTCTGGAGAACCTTGTCCATTTAACTCTCTCATCTCTCGTTAACGTCATCATCCTTGTCAGCCAGGATGGCTTGCTTGTAAACAAGCTTCATACATTCAAGCTTTTAAATCAGCCCACGTATCAGTTCTTATGTCCAAATGCCCTCTCTCCCCTTTCTCACCTAATCTTATTCCTCTGCTAAAGAACTGTCTGCTCTATAAAGCTCTCCAAGCATGATGACATCTAACTCCAGGCACCCCATAGTGCCATTTCTACCACCTTTTCCAAGATAGTGTATTTGAATTTTGAATTTTATATTTCACTCCAATATTAACCATTACTTTTACATACTGACATATATGCATAATTGGTCAAATCTCAACTATATTTTTTTAAAGAAGACTAAGAGTAAAATCACTGGTCTATTAATTTTACTAAGTCATCTTTTGCTTTGCCACCTTCGAGTCTATTATTTCATAAATAGAACAGATACTTAGTAAATATTTGTCTTTTCTCCCATTACTCCCCCTGCCCCTTTCATAAGTGAAGGGATGAAGTTTATTCTTCATCCATTACAGCAATTTAAAAAATTCTTATTTTCCTTACTATATAGTCATGCTCTGATTTTACAAATGGCTGTTATGTTTATGGCCCCATCCAATGCCCACAAACAACTCTTTGATGAGGGTATTAGGCATCTTTTTAGAGATGTGGAAACAGAGCCTTAATTAGTTCATAGGACTTGACTGAAATCACACAACTAGTAAGTAGTGGAACCAGATATTTGACCTGGTTCTTGAACGATTGAGAGGCAGAATAGATTAATGATTTCAGAGCCTAGTCTGGAATTAGGCTGCCTGGGTTAGACTTCTGGCTCCTACACTTACTAGCTGTATCACCTTGAACTGACTGGCTTAGTTTTCCTCATCTCTGAAAAGATGATCCTAGTAGTGTTCACTTCCTAGGACTGTTCTGATTCAATCTGTCAGTGTATGTAAGGCACTTAGAACACAGGGGTGGCCCCTACTAAGTGCTCAGTAAGTATAAGCTGCTGATCTGAATAGAAGGGAGAGATAAGTGAAGACTGAAGGAATAAGTTCTTCACTCTAATTTGGCAGAGCTTATCTCATTTAACACGAAAACTATTGAAAAATGGCAAGGAAGAGAATATAAAATACAGGAACCTACTAGCAAGCAGAAGAACAATATTATAGGAGTAGGTTAGATTAGCCTACTCGTATTACATATACGATTCCCACTTGCATGTCACAAGGCATTAAAAATTATACAATGAATTGTGGGAGCAAGAGATGCCAACACAGCACCCTCTGAGGATAATATCATTGCCCTGCTGGGAATGAGAAATGGCACATAACGATCTGATGGCCTCTCTGAATAAGGATAAAATAGAAAAGTCCAATTCAAGTCCTTTTAAGTACATTTCCTGAGATGTTGTCAAGCTCAACTGAACCGTGATGCCTGCTAAGTTAAGAGTTGTTGACTCCTTCCTTGGGAATAAAGCAGCAACTAGCATGATCTGTAAAATTCATTGACAACTGAAACTTTGTGTACCACTGACCAGCTGAAGGGCTGGTTATTCTAAAGGACACAAGCAAAGAGAAGCAGAATCTCAGACCCTTCACAATGTGGTAAAAATCTGCTATATTTCCTGCCCACTTTACTGAAAATTCTTATCGTTTTTGTACAAAGAATTTTATTTTAATTAGACTCATACCAGATACCTAAAAAAATTTATATGACTGACAAAATGCATATCATCATCTATTAGAACTCCTAAAATAAAACTGAAGGATTGGTGTATGATAAAAATCTTCCCCAAATTATTGAGAAAATATTTTCTCCAACAGAGAAGATACTTTAGCTGGCAAAATTTACATAGTGGCTTTATTTTCAAGAAAGCCTGGCATTGTACAAAAAAATTTTAAACATTTAATGGATTTAAATTTAATAGTTTTAAGTCACTATGAGATAAGCAGATAATTCTATGTTTCTGTTGTAGGGAAGACTGTCATAATCATGCGGTGATAATAATTTATCCATATTTGGCAAGGTGCTCATCAATAATATATAAGAAAGAATTTACAAATTAAATATAAGATACTAGATAAATGCACTAGGGACTATTATCCATTCATTTCTCTTACTTTATTTTCCAAGTCCTATCCCTGTATCATTTTAGATAACCAGAAGATATATCTAGACCTTCCTGGCTGAGCTAACAGTCCACTGTCCTTATACATTTTCTTGGCTTTTAGTAAGACATAGTAAGAGTTAAAAGATGGACAAGTTTTAATCTTGTGAAAAAATAGTCACATTTTCCTTAGTTTTGTTCCAAGAAAACATGTCTATTCCATAGAACTTTGCATTTATTTTTATCTTACGGTGAGAAACATGTAAACCCCTATGGTTTCATTTTTGCTTTGACTCCTACCATGTTCAAAACAAAATTGAGTGTTCAAATATAGTAATCATTGCATCCAAATTCCTGGAAGAATTACCTCTCTCCTTTCCTGCCTACCTAACCTATATAATTATATAAGCACAGTGGCCTGAGTGCCATGATATTTAAAAAAGGTTTGTTTTAAAAAGCAATAGAAAAATAAATGATAATTATGTAATGTGATAGAGGTGTTAGCTAATGCTCTGGTGATAATCATATTGGAATATATAAATGTGTCAAATCAACATGCTGTACATCTTAAACTTACACAATATTCTATGTCAATTATATCTCAATAAAAAAATGAAAATCAATAAATATGTAAGTCACCTAAAGTCATTTGTATAGTAGACATGGTGAAAATTCCACTCTTATCACTATTATTCCACATAGTATTGGAAGTCCTAGCCCCGGCAATCAGAGAAGAAAAAGAAATAAGAGGAATACAAATTGGAAAAGAAGATGTAAAACTGAAACTGTTTGCAGATGACATGATACAATACATAGAAAATCCTAAAGATCCACCAGAAAACTACTAGAGCTAATCAATGAATTTGGTAAGGTGGCATGATACAAAATTAATGCACAGAAATCTCTTGTTTTCCTATACACTAACAATGAAAGATCGGAAAGGGAAAGTGAGGAAACAATCCCATTTACCACTGCAACAAAAAGAATAAAATACCTAGGAGTAAACCTACCTAAGGAGGCAAAAGACCTGTACTCGGAAAACTATAAAACACTGATGAAAGAAATCAAACATGACACAAACAGATGGAGAGATATACCATGCTCCTGGATTGGAAGAATCAATATTGTGAAAATGACTATACTATCCAAAGCAATCTACAGACTCAGTGCAATCCCTATCAAATTACCAATGGCATATTTTTAAAGAATTAGAACAAAAAATATTACAGTTTTTATGGAAACGCAAAAGACCCCGAATAGCCAAAGCAATCTTGAGAAAGAAAAACAGAGCTGGAGGAATCAGGCTCCTGGACTTCAGACTATACAACAAAGCTACAGTAATCAAGACAGTATGGAACTGGCACAAAAAAAGAAATATAGATCAATGGAACAGGATAGAAAGCCCAGAGATAAACCCACACACCTATAGTCACCTAATCTATAAGAAAGGAGGCAAGAATATACAATGGAGAAAAGACAGCCTCTTCAATAAGTGGTGCTGAGAAAACTGGACAGCTACATGTAAAAGAATGGAATTAGAACACTCCCTAACACCATACACAAAAATAAACTCCAAATGGATTAAAGACCTAAATGAAAGACCAGACACTATAAAACTCTTAGAGGAACACATAGGCATAACACTCTTTGACATGAATCACAGCAAGTTCTTTTATGACCCACCTCCTAGAGTAATGGATATAAAAACAAAAATAAGCAAATGGAAAAAAAGAGAAAAAACAAAACAAAAACAAATAAAAATAAGCAAATGGGACCTAATTAAAATTAAAAGCTTTTGCGCAGAAAAGGAAACCATAAACAAGACAAAAAGACAACCCTCAGAATGGGAGAAAATATTTGCAAACAAAGAAATGGACAAAGGATTAATCTCCAAAATATACAAACAGCTCATGCAACTCAATATCAAAAAAACAAACAACACAATCAAAAAATAGGTGGAAGACCTAAGTAGACATTTCATCAAAGAAGACATACAGATGGCCAAGAGAAACATGAAAAGATGCTCAACATCACTAATTATTAGAGAAATGCAAATCAAAACCACAATGAGGTATCACCTCACACAAGTCAGAATGGCCATCATCAAAATATCTATAAACAATAAATGCTGGAGAGGGTTCAGAGAAAAAGGAACACTCTTGCTTTGTTGGTGGGAATGTAAATTGGTACAGCCACTGTGGAGAACAGTATGAGGTTCCTTAAAAAAACTAAAAATAGAACAACCACATGACCCAGCAATCCCACTACTGGGCATATACCCTGAGAATACCATAACTCAGAAAAGTCACATGTACCCCAATGCTCATTGCAGCACTATTTACAATAGCCAGGACATGGAAACAACCTAAATGTCCGTCGACAGAGGAATGGATAAAGAAGATGTGGTACACATATATAATGGAATATTACTCAGCCATAAAAAGAAATGAAACTGGGTCACTTGTAGTGAGGTGGATGGACCTAGAGTCTGTCATACAGAGTGAAGTAAGTCAGAAAGAGAAAAACAAATACCATATGCTAACACATATATATGGAATCTAAAAAAAAAAAAATGTTCTGAAGGACCTAGGGGCAGGGCAGGAATAAAGATACAGTCATAGAGAATGGACGTGAGGACACGGGGAGGGGGAAGGGTAAGCTGGGATGGAGTGAGACAATGGCATGGACTTTTATATACTACCAAATGTTAAATCGATAGCTAGTGGGAAGCAGCCGCATAGCACAGGGAGATCAGCTCCGTGCTTTGTGACCACCTAGAGGGGTGGGTTAGAGAGGTTGGGAGGCAGATGCAAGAGGGAGGAGATATGGGGATATATGTATATGTATAGCTGATTCACTTTGTTATAAAGCAGAAACTAACACACCATTGTAAAGCAATTAAACTCAAAAAAGATGTTAAAAAAATAGTGTTAAAAAAATCTAAGACCACAGGTCTCAAATACCAAAAGAAACCCAAAAAACAAAAACCAGAGAATATACGTGATCTATGATAAATATAATCAGGAAAGTTGAATAAGAGTTGCCGAGCAAGGGATATTTAGAGATTGAATGCAAATGTAAGTGAACTAATAAGACAACTTTTCGGAAAAGTTAACTTTTCTATACATGGAAAATGTATAGAAATGGTTGTAATGCTATGATCGATTTTTATTTTCTCCAAACACATGTTTGTAGATTTTCAATATTTCCTGAGTGATTTTCCCTCTCTAAATCTACACTCAAAACTTGCCATGAAGAAGGACTAGGCAGTAAAAATAATTCTTTGCCCGAAAGATGCTTCTTAGTAAAGTGGAAGAGTAAACTTCTTACTAGATGGTTCCATTAATATATGTCTTACGATGGCCTATGTTATCACAGCTTTAAAATCACTGTTAATTTAGAGCATCCAAAATATATTACTTCTGTTTTTTATGGAGCCAAATTATAGCTGTACCCAACTATTGTAACATTAATAACACAGTCTAATGCACCTTCATACTTATAAAGTCACATTGTGTTCAACTTCAAAATAATAAATCGCATCAGAATATGAATATCATTTACTCCTTACAAATGAAAATATGTGATTTATATTGCCATGCTTTGAATATATGGGCAGGAATCTTCTATCAATCATCAATAAGCTATATTATTTAAGAGCTTTCTTATGGCAAATAATCTGAAAACGATTTGCTATTTTGGTTTTCCTATACAATGAAAACTTTGTATAGGAAATACAACCTATATTACACCAATGTATCCATATTCTGGTATAACAGGCTTTATCTGTTGATTGCTTGATATTTGGAGTGTATATGCCTCATAATAATTGTCATTTCAATAGTATACTGAAAACTTCAGAAAAAATAAAATAGAAGACTAGTGAACCTAGGAGTAAATCATACTAACTGGTTAAGTTCTTTATAAGCTTCCCAGGCTTTCACATGCTAGGTCATTTGTTCATTTACATTTGGAAACAGTGAACTATATGGCTTCTGGGCCAAATCTGATGCATCACCTGTTTTTGTAAATAAAGTTTTGTTGGAACATCGCTGTGCCCATTTGGTGACATTTTTATGTATGGCTGCTTTCTCACTACAATGGTAGAGTTGAGTAGTTGTGACAGAGACATATGGCTTTCAGAGTCTAAATTATTTACTCTCCACCCTTTTATAGAAAGTATTTGCTGACTCCCTATATAGAGGTTCTTGGGAATAAAGTCTACATTTTTTTCAGTGATAATTTTTTTAGGAATTTTTTTCTTAATTCCGGGAACAGAAGAAAGCAGTCATTGCCTTTCTATTTAATAAACATATTTTGGACAAGAAGACATTATTCCTCTCCTAGATAGTAGGGTGATAACTGGTTCTTTACCAGTTTTTATTATGTATCTGACATTATACCAAGATATTTGCATGGATTAATTCTCACATTTTTGATTAGAGATTGACATTATTAGGTAAAATTATTGTATTGATGGACCCAAGTATTGCCTCCTTTTCTGCTTTAACTTTGTAGTTTCCATCTATTTTGACTCTGGGCTAACCCTGTGAATTGCTTTAGCGAAGTAACATTTGGCTAATTATGTCCTCATGCTCTTAAAACCCTGCCATTAGCATGAGGACTAATCCAGGCTGAGAGACCATGTGCAGCAGAGCTGAATAACCCAACTAAAGCTCTCCTAGACCAGCCAATCCTCAGCTAACCTGCCAGCTGAGAGTACATCCTGAATAAGTCATGTTGAGATCAGTCAAGTCCAGCACAGAACATCAGACCAGCCCAGACAACACACAGAGTCATGAGAAATAATAAATGATTATTGTTTTATGCTGCTAAGTTTTCGGGTTTTGTTACACAGCAAGAACTAACTGATGCGGTATTGTTTTATATCCCACTTTCCAGACAAGTAAACTGAGGCAGCATTAGGTTACCTAATTTGATTAAGAATGTACAGATAGTTAGTGGAGAAGGCAGGATTAGTAACCAGTAATCAAATTCCAGAGGCTTTAAGAACCATTAAGATCCAGGTAAGCAGGGCTATATCTGAAATGGCCGGGTGTGAGGACTCCTTCCTATTTCTTACTGGCAAAATGTGTTTGGAGAAGATTAGACAGCATCCTATTACCCCCTCATCTGTGAGAGGCAGTAGTGCAGGGACTAGACAAGTAATAGCATTGTCTGACTGAGAGGCTGACTGACAAAGCAGTATGTTCCATCTTTGCAGTAGTAATAAACTTCCTGAAACAGTCCGTAAAGCTCAGTAGCCAAAGGGGACAAGTAGATGAGCCGCCTGGAGATGCAGCAGATGTCCAAGAGAGGTGCTGGAGCTAATAAATCAGAAGTAGACACTTGGTGCTGAGAAACTTACACAGATAGTTTTCTGAACAGAAATTCGCCAAAAAATTTCACAAATATTTCGAGTAAAAACACATACCTTAATACACGCAATATGAAATAATAGGCAGGAGACAGAGTACAGAAAGATTTCCTTACTATTTTCTTTATGATTGCCAGGGCATGTTTTCATTGCCTATGTGAAGTAAAGTTTTCTTTGTGTTTTTGTTTTTAGTATATTGGAAATTCTGTGGAAAGTGGGTACAATGGTGGGGAATGAGAAGAGAGGTTCAAACTGCAGAAACAGAGGGGAGAAAACAATAAACAAAGCTAAAGAAACATCCGTGACCTACTTCCTAAGTAGAATCAAACAATGAACCTTGCACAGTGTAGTTACTTCTTTGTGGATCTAACAGGAAGTTAAAACCTAGATTTTGTTTACATTTAACAATATCTGATGAAAATAAGTAATTTATTTTTTTTAATATTTATTTATTTAATTTATTTATTCGGCTGTGCCGGGTCTTAGATGCAGCACGCAGGATCTTTTAGTTGTGGTATGCGAGATCTAGTTCCCTGACCAGGGATTGAAC
This sequence comes from Stenella coeruleoalba, assembly GCF_951394435.1. Classification (NCBI taxonomy): domain Eukaryota; kingdom Metazoa; phylum Chordata; class Mammalia; order Artiodactyla; family Delphinidae; genus Stenella; species Stenella coeruleoalba. Next base: position 91,502,905 of record NC_137150.1, read on the forward strand.
CCAGGCCTCCTGCATTGGGAGTGTGGAGTCTTAGCAACTAGACCGCCAGGGGAGTCCCAGAACTAATTTATTTTTAGGAGTGAAAAATAAAAGAAAATTTTAAAATGGAGGCACTTCAAATGTCCACTGACTAAAAACTGAATAAATAAAAAAGTGTGATATTTGTACAACGGAATAATATTCAGCAGTGAAAATAAAGTTAACTCTATCATCTAGATGAATGTCACAAGTTATATTAAGTAAACATAGTAGACAGCAAAATGAATGAATTTATAAAATTCATTTATAAAAAAGTTAATAAACACATAAAATTAAATTTTGTTGATTAGGGATACAGACATAGGTGATAAAGCTATCAAAAAAAAAAAAAAGGAATGGGCTACCTCTGGATGTGGAATAAAGGAGTTGCTATTTGGGAGAGGCACTGGTGGCTTTCAAAAGCAGTGATGATTAATTTCTATTGGGGGAAAAATGTACCCATGTTTATGTTTAAGTACTATGTATACCTTACATATAAGCTACATATGGTGGAGAATCCACATATAATAACTCTATGATAGTGTTCCCTCAACAGATTGATTAGTACATTTATTTCCATAATAAACTGAAATTTTCCTTAGTTCATATAAAATGGTGTCACTGACCTTCTTATGTGAGTGACAATGGAAGTAGGGCACTTCATACATTTTAAGAAATTACCTATAAAAACAATCTTTGGTCCACAAATACTAAACTGAAGGTATGTTAGGATATTAGTCCATTTTGATTCTTGCATATCAAGCACATCATAATAATTTAGTTTTCTTTGAGACATCTTGAAAATGAAAGTGACAGAATATTGAATTAAAAAGAGCAAAGAACATGAGACAGTCCATTAGCAGATTCAGTATGCATAAAAAATGGAAATGCTTCCAGTAAAATAGCTGGGTTTTACATCCTAATAAACTTATGACCAGGGTCCTTCAAAAACTGCAAAACTCTGTCTCCCTGGGCAGTGGAGGGTCCAGCTCTGAGGATCACTGGGAGGTGACAGACATAGCTGCACAAATAATGGAGTTTGTACTTGCTCCCAAACTGCTAAAAACACTGGACATGGATTAAATTTTCATGATAAATTTTCCTCCCCTTTTTTCCTGTGTCTTTTTGGTCTTTATTGTTCTTCTTTCAAAAGCATAAAGAAAAGATCACATATACATACTCCCATACTCCCACATGTGAGGAAACTGTGCAAAAGTACTGGCACATTCAGAGATGAGCACAGGTCTTGTCAGGCACTGGAAGTTGAACCAGACTGCTTGACAAATCTGATAGAAACGCGTCCTTGCCCGCAATGCAATTTCTGTGGAATTTGTGACTGCTTTCTGGAAAAGTCCAGTGTCTTTTGAGAGGAGAGGAGATCTCTCTAATAAGAAAGACTCAGTTGGGATAGGCTGAGGACCAAAAGGCTGGGGCCAGGATTCTGAGAGCCCCAAGCATTCCACACTGTCTTAAAATTCCTTCCAGCTTCAATTTTGAAATCAGAAGGTGGAGGAGAAAAGGGTACTTTGGAAGGCAGAAGGGTAGTTTATGATGTTTCTCTTTTGATGGATTACCTGTTCTCTGCTACAGCAACTGAGAGAGATGGCAAGGTTACAAGGAACATAAAGCAAAGGAGAGCACTGGCATTTCCTGAATTCTACACAGGTCCTGCAGCTTTGATACATGACTGCCCTGCCTGCACAAGGCCATCAGTTCTCTGTGCAGCACCACGGGGAGTGGAATATGCAATTTGTATGATTATAGTTATCATTATTACATCAAGCTGAACAACATTTTCAGCTCTGTGAACTAGAGGGAGGAGAAACACCAGAGGGGTTGGATTCAGGCTGACAAAGGAGTGGAGAGGGAGAGGTTTGGAAATTCCTTTTATTCTCTTTTCTGCTGGTTTCCAATTCTTGACAATGGAGTGCATATCTGGGCCGTAATCTAATAGATTCTGATTCAGTGTCAAGCGGACCAAGGAATCTACTTTTTATAAGCCCCCCCAGGTGATGCTGAGGACATTTTTTAAATGGTACAAGACTGGATATATCATGAGATTAAATCCCCCGAAAACATCTATCTGTTTACTCTGAGAAGCCTGATGTATATTGGTTAAACCTTCATTTCAATCATTTTGTGAGATGATTGGTTATAAGCTCCTTGAGTGACAGGACTTTGCTTGGTTCCCCTGCCCCCAGAAGAGTGTTTAACATAAGGTAGGCATCAATCAATAAACATAAGATTTAATGAATGAGGATATGCATACTCTGAGTCAACATTATGGTTACACTTTAGATGCTCTTGGACATTAGCTTCTCCACGTGGCACCTATTTGGGAAGCTGGAGGAACAATGTATTCCTGTAACGTCATGATAAATGTTTAAAGGAGGCTCAAGCCTTAACCTAAATTTCTCACTCATTTGCTCGATGGTCTTAGATTGTGGTTTAAGAAAACGTAGTATAGATTTATTTAACGGTGCATTTCCTAGTAGTAAAATAAAGCCCCTGCTTCTCTCTTTAGAGCACAGATCCCATTGACAGTGGCTTTATGACATATCTTCCCCAGTAACTGGGGCTAAATTTTAGTGTAGGACATGAGTTTTAGATCAAAACAATCTGTCCTCTGTGCATTGCTGAGTTTTCCTGTTCTATAAGAAGAATGAATATTATTAGTAAAATGGAGATTGCAATTAAATTTTGGAAAATAACAATCTCTGAATTGGTAAAAGACAAAGAACACTATAAATATTTAAACTTTTGGACATGGGCTGAGTCAGTTTAAGCTGACTACCCTCAGTATGGGAATAGTCTTTCCTAAGCCACTGACTTGCATGTCAGCATGTCATGTCTTTTTTTTGTTTTTCCCAGTAACATTTTAAGCAGTCCTATTGAGGACTCCAGAGGGAGTATTAAGATATATGTATAATGGGGAATGTCAACAACAACAACAAAAATATGTCATTTGAAAACATCTGCCATATGATTTTGAAAATTCAAATGAAACAAACCTCTAAAAACATTATAACCTTAGGTAACTTGAAAATACATAATTTGAACTTGTTTTGCCGGATAAATGAATGGAGATGAATTAATTTCAAAATTGAATTTTCTTATTTAGGTAGACGAATTCAAAGGACAAAATTTAACTAGAATATTGACATTATGGAAATGCTAATGATATGTGCTACAAGCTTAGAAGGACATCCAAACAGTCATAGCACAGTCAATTATGTAAAAGTCGAAAGCTGCAGCCACAGTGCCAGAAGAGATTTAACGTAAATTTTATTTAAAAATTTTTTTGTACATAATATATATATATATATAAAAAATATCAAATTGTAATTGATTCATGGATAATAATTCAAAGAAAGGATGTAGGGCCTTGAGCTTCTTACAGAGGGACATTTTAATTGCTAATAACATAGAGGCGTTAGGGAGGGTAAATATAGTTTTGCTCCACTTATAACTGTATTTGAATGAAATGCTAGAGGAAGTTCACTGACATTTTTAATTGTTTGGTTTTTGCCTTTTGATGTTTTGTTGATTTGTTTGTTTTCTTTGTCTACTTCCTAGAAAACCGCTAAAGCTGGTATTTGTTCTAGTATGGGGAGACCAGGCTTCTCCCAGTTGGGACAATCTGAAATGTGTGTTCTTTGTGAATAATCAAGCCTAACATTGTGCTGAATAGTCAGTGAGTCTTTGATGGTGCCTTGCTCAGTTTCTTAGCAAAAACTGAAAATGTTTCAATCCATGGAATGAAATGTTAATTTAAATTGTTTCCCAGGAAATGAAAATACCTTCTTCCTATATAGTTTGTAACAGTGGTTGTCCTTTGATAGATGGAATTGTAGCTACATTGTTTTCCTTCCTTTACATTTTTCCACACATATGTACACATGCACATACATATTTCTCTGTAATTAATATATATTTCCCTTTTAAAAAGAAATAGCTTTTAAATTTTTATTGGAGTAGAGTTGATTTACAATGTTGTGTTAGTTTCAGGTATACAGCAAAGTGAATTATATATATATATTCTTTATTAGATTCTTTTTCCATATAGATTATTACAGAATGTTGAATATAGTTCCCTGTGCTATATGGTAGGTCCTTGCAGTTTATCTATTTTATATATAGTAGTGCATATATATTAATCCCAATCTCCTAATTTATCACCTCCCCCACCACGTTTCCCCTTTGGTAACTATAAGTTTTTTTTCGAGATCTGTGAGTCTGTTTCTGTTTTGTAAATAAGTTCATTTGTATCATTTTTTTAGAGTCCACATATAAGTGATATCATATGATATTTGTCTTTGACTTACTTCACTTAGTATGATAATCTCTAGGTCCATCCATGTTGCTGCAAATGGCATTATTTCATTCTTTTTATGACTGAATAATATTCCATTGCATATATGTACCACATCTTCTTTATCCATTCCTCTGTTGATGAATATTTAGATTGTTTCCAAGGAAATAACTTTTTTTTAAAAGCAAAAGAATGAGAAATAATCTCATTATACAGAATGATATGATAAAATGGCTTTCATTAAAACAGTATTCTATCTAGATATGTTGTGAATATTCTTGGCAACTTTTATTGAAATAAAAGTTTATTCATGTATTTAAGAAATACTTATTTAGCTTCTACCAAGTGCCAGGTACTGGTTCGAAGTGCTGGGATATAAGCAATGAACAAAGGGAAGTTCCTGATGTCATGGAGCTCATGTTGTCATGGATGATAGACAATAAATTACGTAATATGTTCAGGGATGACAAATGCTATGAAAAAAATCTAAGAAAATAGGGTGAGGAGATGGAGAGTGATATAGAAGGTGCTATTTTGTATAGGTTGGGCAGGGAGTAATGAAAGTATCTGAATAGATACAGGGACATTTCAGCAGAAACCTACTTAAAGTGGGTGAGCTAAGGAAATATCTCTGAGAAGAACTTCATAGGCAGAGGACGTGTAAGTCCAGAGGCACTGAGTGGAAGCGTGCTTGGCATTTTTAAGATCAAGGAGGCCAAGGTGGATGGGGTGGACTTTGAGAAGGAAAGTAGCACAGAATACAAAGTCAAACAGGGTGGTAGAAGGTCAGATTATACGGAGGTCTGATGGCCATCGTGTTCTGAGTGAGATGAAAAGTTGTTGGAGGTTTTGAGCAGAGATGATGTTCTGTTTCATAATTAACAGGATCATGCTGGCTACTGTGTGGACAGTAGGTGATAGCACGAAAGAAGTGGAAGCCAAGAAGCCAATATGGAGCCAATGAGCAGTTCAAGTGAGGGATGATCTCACTTTCTGGGTTTCTGGCTGAGTAGTTCTTGGGTACATAGAAGTCCTCAGCTTTTCTGAATGTTTTATGTCTCATGAGATTGCTTCTGTGGCCTGAATGGAAGTCTCATTTGGTTACTATCCAAAGCAACTATGAACAAAGCTGCCTACCCTGGCTTGAAATTATCTCCAACTTATTGCCTATGATGGGAAAAAACATTATAAAATTTGACAAAAAATAATTTTTCAATTTTATTTCCATCGTTTTGCATATAATTCAGCTTTATCAAAGAATCATTTAGAGAGAAAGAATATTAGCATTTAAATGATTTACGTTAAAGTCTATTATACCTATTTAGGTCTAAGATTGATTTTTATTCTTATGATGTGGGAGAGAAGAGAACAAAAGGTCTTAGGTTATGAATTTGGAATTGTTGAATCTTTTCTCTGCAGGAGGTGGTGTTATTTATATGCAAGGGTCAGGTGAGTCCAGAAAACTAATGCAGAAAGAAGGACTTAGCCTCCAGAAAAATTTATATCTAATTTTGAATCTCTCATGGCAGCATTAAAAAAGAGAAATGAAAACAAAGAGTGGAAAAGGGGAAATTAGATAGCAGAGTAGATTGTTTACTTTCCTTTGCCTCCTGGATTTTCATTCTTTTCTTTTATCTCTGCAGCCTTTAGGATTTATTGGCACCCATTTCACTTGTCTTTCTCCAGGTTTAAAATTGAGGTGATAAGATGGAATATTACCTGTGTGCTTCAGAACATCCATGAGTGACATGTGATAGTTGCCTGGGAAACTAGAGATGAAATTTTATAGGCCTTTGAAATGCTTTACATTTGAGAATTAAGCCCAGCTGAAGTTTAAACAGCATACTGACAGTGAGTATTGATCTCTCACATTATCTGTTAGGATATTTGAGGTGCAGATAACAGAAAAACCCCAACTCCAAGGGGTTTAACCAACAAAGAAATGTATTATCTAATATAACTGGAAGTACAGAGGTAGAATGAGCTCCAAGTGTGTTGTAATGAGAAGCCTAATCTAATCGAGGATCCAGCTCCTTTTCGTCTTTCTCCTCTGTTGTACTCAGCTACCTCCTAGGGCTGGTTGTCCTTATGGTTTCAAGATGGCTGCCAGTGACATCCTGAGCAACATTAATTCTTATTAACTGCCAGCAGGAGAGGAGAGGGGAGCTTTCTCCCTTAAACCTAGAAAATAGTCCTTTTCTTCAATCTGATTGGGAAAACTTAATTCACATGTCTACCTCTAGACTAAGGAAGGCCATGATCTAACTGGCACAAACAAATCAAAATCCTCCTTGAGGACTAGATGTATTGTGAATCTCTGGATTAAAAGGGCTTCTACTAGGAAGAAAAAAGGGGAGAATTGGGAATTAGGCATTGTATATATCATACAATGGAGAGGCAAGAGTTAACAACACATTCTACACTGGAAAAAACTTTCAAGGAATGGAATCTGCCCCAAATTTTGTTATTCTGTCCCTTGTCATCAACACCGTGGACATGTATCTCCCTCACTAAGGATGAAAAGAGAAGGGGAGGGAGTTCTGGTGAGTCCAAAGTTTCTCCTTTCTACAGTATTTTGAAGCACTTCATTAAAGAACTTAGCAATAGTTATTTTAAAACATAAGTGATTCTAAGGCCTTTGTTCAGCGTCCAAAACTTAAAATCAGTGAATACTTGTGATGTTATAATAGTGGTTTGTTGCTTATAATTTCCTGTATTCTGAATTCTTTAAGATACCGGTAATAATTTCTTTCAGCATCTTTATTAGCTGTATCTATAGATATAAATATTAGTAAGCAATTAAACAAGGCTTTTGAGACATTTTCCCTTTTATTTTGGAATCATGAAATTTTCTTTGTTAAAAATAATTTTAGCATATTAGAACCCAACCATGCAACAGCAGATATATGACAAACTTGCTTTTTTGCAATTTATTTATAAATAATTTATTATTTATGTATTAATTTTCTATTGCTGTGTAAAAATTACTGTAAACTTAGTGGCTTAAAGAAATGCAAATTTATTATCTTACAGTTCCTGTACGTCAAAAGTCTGGGCACAGTGTAGCTAAGGTTCTCTGCTCAGGGTTTCACACAGTTATAATCAAGGCTGCCACCAAGTGTTGGTCACACTGTCATCCTCGTCTGAGGCTCCATGTCCTCTTTCAAGCTCATTAAGCCTGTTGGCAGAATTCAGTTCCTTGTAGTTGTAGGAATGTCCCCATTTTAAAATAATGTTGCCAGGGATCCCTCTTGGCTCCTAGAGGTCACTCACAGTCCTTTATTAGTGTTTCCTTTTTTCCAGACCAACAGGAACATGTCCGACTTTGAGTCTCTGATTTCCTATGTCTCTAGACACAGATCTAAGGGTGCATGTGATTAGGTCAGGCCCACCTGATAATCTATCTTAAAGTCAGTTGACTGGGGATTGTAATTTGATGTGCAAAATCCCTTCAGAGTAGCACCTAGAATTGACGACCTGGGAGAAAGTATGTGCACACCAGGGAGCTTCCAAACGTAAAGGCTGGGCTTCCATCTCTCAGTGGAAGATCCAAATATTGTTTGCTGGGGTCTCATGTGTTGGACACTAAATACTTCAGAAGAACTATTCTTCTCTCTCTCTCCTCTCCTTTCCCTCTAGCTAGATACAAATCAGTTGAATTTCTCCCCTACAGGAAGAAATATATAAAGAATTACCTCTGTAGGTTGCAAGGGCAGGATGAGAAGGAAGATGAAGATAATGAAAAACTAGTATTATGTCTGAAGAAAATAGGGGAAAATATAATTGAGGAGAAGATGTGAGAAGGAACAAAGAACAACCCAAAAAGCAGGCATCCGTGAGAGAGAGTTGGTGTCAGGGTTCTATGGGTTTGAGATAAAGTTAGAACAAAAGAAATCATTATATGAATATGAAAAGATGGAAAAAACAAGGCAGAGACATTAGAGTGCAAAGTAATAATAATGATGGCATTTGCGGCCATGGATTTGCTTTGAACAAGGCACTCTGCTTCTTTTTCCTAAATAATTTCCTGTGGTGAAGGAAGGCTGATGGCAGCAAATATTTGTGTATATATCTTGATCTTGTTAACAGTATTTCTCAACACTCACTTTGTTATGGTCTGGCTGCTGCTTTGAGGAGCCAGACAAAACAGATAATATTACACTTAATAAACACATATGAAGGCCAAAAACATAGCTACAAATGAAAGAAGTTTAAAATAACCCAAGGTGGTCTTGTAGTCTCCTTGCAACAAACTGTTTGGACAAGAAAATGAGAATATATATAACCCAGTGTGTTGTTTTCTCCTTTTTCTTTTTCAAAATACTAACAAGGATGAATATAATTTGAAAACAACTTCATAAATCCATTTTCCCCAGAGCACCGTAAAGAAATATTCCATGTGAGTACCAACTGATTCCTAGTTACTAAATCAGAAGTGATCAAATAAAGTTAATGATAGAGGGTTGGCTAAGCTGAGACTTTCAGTAGCATGTTTGTGTGTGAGTGTGTGTGTGTGTGTGTGTGTGTGTAAAATCCAGTACAGATGTATTGCAAATATCTATCCTTTAAGCATGCCGTATGCATCTCTTTTAAAATAAATCGTGAACTATTGCAGAATTAGTTTCATTTTAAGAAGAAGCAACATATATCACAAATGCAGGAGACTTCGTTTTGGCTTCTGACTTTTTGATGCTCCTGAATCTTCAGGTTCTTAGCTCCATAAAAGAAGGGCCTAGGCAGAGGTTGAGAGTTCCTATGACACCATCAGTCAGTAGCAAACAAGTGAGTATGCCAGGCTGCTCCTAATGTCCTCTATGAAGATTCACTTTTCTCTTTGACTGGACATTGTTGCCATGGGGTTATGCAGTTGACTCATTTTCATTTTATTGGGGGAATTGTGAGAGTGCTATAAAGAAGGGAGATGAATTGGAGGAAACAGCTCTCTCTTTCCTTCTCTGCCAACAAGCTTTAGAGCATAGCAGAGGGATGGTTCAGAATCCAACATACTTGTGACTCTGATGCCCATTCTAATTAGATGACTACTTGTTTGGGCTTTGTAAGACATCTCCCACAAGAATGAAGAGGAGTTTTTCTGAGAATAGAGGCAGAGATATATTTGCAGGGTTGTTAATAACAGCTGCCAAAGACAGCAATGATGCCAAGATTATTAGCCTAAAAGGAAGACACAGTTTAGGATAATTTTTTGGAATTAATTTACTAACCAAATCACCAACATTGACCTCAGGTATGTGCACCTACTTTTCCCCCTGGCTTCTAGATCTGACTCCTTGTGTATGAGTTACCGTTCATGGATTACCAGGCATCATTTTTCTCATCAAGTATTTAGATTAAAGAAATGCCAGTGTTCCATTCCCCATATTTCTCAGGTTTAAGTGTTTGTTACTAAAGTACCAGAAAGCAATGACACTTTGTGGCTTTTGGGATACATATGGCTTTTCAAAATGCAGTTCATGAAAGCTTCCAATTTCTGAAAGAGTGATATTTTTCATCACAGGGGATCAGTAGTCCTATGATTCTTTGGTTCAGGAAAGCTTGCCATATCATTTTGCAAATTATGACTACAAAATACTGAAGGCAATCTTGTCAAGAGGATGTGTTCTTTCTGTTACTTGAACTTTATTTTGGTTGGGTCTCAGCTCTAATGAAGACTGGCCTGGGTGATTCTGGTTTGAAAAGGTCACAGGTATACCAAAGTCTATATAAGTATTTTCATCTTATTATGTCTCTACCACACAGCTGCTATTGAATTTTCCTGGGAGAATATACTAGGAGGGCCAAGATCCTTGTACCAGATTATTGATAGCAGCTCTTAATATATGTAGCTCTTGGGGAAAGAAAGTGATTTAATTCATAGTAGTATTCACTAATGCATAAGTAGAATCAAAATTAGCTGCTTATAATTTGTTAAGAAATCAGAATTTCACTTGGGAGTAAAAATTACTTCAAATATAAAATAATAATGCTATCATTATGCATTCTTTTTTGAAAATTTGTGAACATTAATGACTTGATGTTTCTGGAGAAAGTTCTTATGAGTGACATTTTTGTTTGTTGCTTTGTCTTCATTTGACAAACCAAGTTGCTAAGTCCATATTAATGGGTTAAACTGATTTCTTTAATTACATTTGGAATGCAAGAGTAAATTAAGAATTTATTAAATTAATTGGGTTATTTTATTCAAATGCTTCCAGGGTGATTATCATGATACCTAAGTAATCAGACTCAATCTAAATAAATTAATTGAATAAAATATTAGCCTAGTTTGTGCCTTAATGGAATCATTTCATTAATACTGTCAGGAATGAGGAGAAAAGTTTCCAGGCATTTTAAAGAGCACAGCAGCATAAATGTGGTCAATACATTATAGCTGGCAGTGGAGTTTACCAAGTTAAGGAAACTATATTACTGATTAGAAAAGGCCTGATGATATTACTCCTCCATTTTACTGAGAAATTTAAGTCTCCCCACAAGCCTCCCCACAAGCCTCCCCATACTCATCATCCAACTTTTTCATTTCTAAAACCACTCGATAGCTTCTCCCTCTTTTCCATTTTACAGTCTCTGAGAAAGAAAGAATCTTTTTTAACCAAGGCTGACCCTTCCGCTTGTGCTCTAATCCTACTCATTGTTCTGTCTTCTCTAGGGCTTTGATTTATCAAATATGTCCTGTAAAATTATTTATCTATCTACATATATTTCTTTAATTTTTCATTTACAACTACTTTCTTTCCCTCTGCCTGAAAATATACTTGGGATAAGCAACACACAACCCCCTGAGAAAAATAAACAAAAATACAAACACACTTCTCTGATTATTGCTGCCCCCAAACTTCTTACTGTTTTGTCACTTTCTTTCCATTTTCTTTCAGCAATCTTAGAAAATGAATTTACCCTTGGTGCCTTATCTTCCATATAGTTGACTTATTTTATATACTTAGGATTCTGTACCTAATGAAACTGGGGTCTCAAAGATCACTAAACAATTTTAACTAACACATTTATTTCATTCCTCTTCTATTCTGATTTCCAAGGTTGAAGTTTTTCTTGAAATATTTTCCTGGCCAGTGTTCATCATTTGCCTCCTAAATTTCTTTTTTTTCCTCTCTCTTCTCATTTTTTATTTTTTAAGAAAGATTTAGGATTTTGTAAGAAATTACTGTTACATTTTTAAAAAATCTGTCAAGTACTGCAGTAATGGAATAAATAAATAAGATTTTTAAAGTTCAGTGTTTATAGACATATGTATAAAATAATGACTGAGTTAGAAGACATTAAATAATGTTGATACACACCAGGAAGGGATTAGGCAAGGAAAGGCACATCATTTCACCACAAGAAATAAAGACCATAGTTGGAAGTTAATGACCAGCCAAAGCTTTAGGTCTTGTGGTAGTTTTCATAGCTCCAGGGGGTCATTATGGTGGAACCTTCTTTATGGTACTTAGCTGAAATAAATAGATGGCAGTTGGAGAATTTTACTCTGGGACCCCAATGTGGTGTTAAAAAGAAAGCACTGTTTTAATAAGCCTGGTGTATGAGGAGGGAAGGAAAAAAAATCCAAAATGGTTTGGTGATACTGAAAGTCCTATTGACATATTAAGGAGAGTTAAAAAAAAAAAGTAAAATAAGGTTAATCCTCTTGTCTCGCTGAACTGGAATTCGTGCAGTTACAAAGTTAAAATTCCATGTAAACACTTCCTTTCTTGTAAACAGACACAGTATAGGTAAACAACCGTGATATTTCACCTCAGATGAAGCTATATGCCAATATTTTGGGAAAAAGATCTTAGTTAATTTCCTTATTTTTAGATAGCCTAAGTCCTTGAAAATAGCACTAATACCTCTGGCTGACAGGCTATCTACAACAGCAAAGTGAATAGAAGTTTTGACGATGATAAGAGGTTTCCCAAAGAAACTAGAGTTTCCAGTTAAACACATACAGTTACTACACTGAGAAGTCCAACAGACATCAGAAGAACTTGCTTTGGGTCAACCCCTTACTACCAATTTTCTTTGACAAATTTGTGCCAAGAGTCTACCCATTTTTTTCTGTCTGGACTCTGAACCTAGATTAGTTTGTCTGATAAATGGACTCACTCAGGTTCCATATAAATTTTAGCAGTATTAAGAAACCATCTGTGTAAATAAATAAAATGAATTTTCAGGATGAAATGATACACACACACACACACACACACACGCCCCACAAAGTTAAAAACAATTGGGGGGGGAGATAAGGGAAAATATTAATGTAAAAAAACCATAAAAGTGACAATTGTAAAGCAAGCAGATTCCCACTCATGCCACACGATATGCCTTCATTAAGGTGTACTCTTTCCAGTTGGTATGAGGGGCCCAGACGAAGAGAGCAGAAGCCATGAACTGTAAGGGAGCTGAGACGCAAGCCAGGCAAAAGGACCATCTGAATTTGCCAGACACATTCTCAGGCAGCTCTAATTTCTGGTGGAGTAGTTCAGTTCCAGGAATGTAGAAACTCACTGAGCCCAGGGTACACAGACCCACAAGGAGATGGAGAATGCCTGTGGCAATGGTGGGGGTACAAGCTTCAGCAGATACAAGCACAAAGTCCAGTCAAAGCCTCAGAGCACATCAAACCTAGACTAACAAAAGGTGAAAGGAACTGGCAGCGCCAAAGAGGTCCGAAGAAGATCAATCCCACCGTTCTAGTTTCCAGGATCAACAAATTTCTCCATGAACTGCTCATTTAGCATGAAACTCATGCATTTTGTGACCATATCAAATGACTCTGTCATTTCAGGTGGGCTGTACTAGTATGTATTTTGGGGTATAGTGATACACCGTCTCCACAATCCCACTGTGCCATTATATCGGAAAAGTGCATCATTATGTCTTTTCATCTGCCTCATCACTAGCAAAGTCATTTCAGATGCTTTTGTTCAAATCACTGGAATTTTCTTGAACTGGACTTCGATACTCATACCAGAAGTCTGTGCCAATTGCGGCTGCCGTATAGATGGTAGAAGTGGGGCTAAGCACACAAGCAATTACAAATGCTGTAGCAAAATGGTTATCCATTGTGGCATTCAGACTGCTGGCCCATCCTCCTGCTTCACAAACTTCACCCTCAAGCTCAAACCGCAGCACCCTGCTCTCCCCGTGCCCCCTCTGGCACACTTCCCTGCAGAGCCCACCCCCTGCACTCCAGCGCCTCTGCCTTGGCCCTCACCCTGGCTGGGCCTGACCCAGGACTGCCTCCTAAATTTCTTTATTTTATTTTATTTTATTTTATTCTATTCTATTCTGTTCTATTTTTTTAAAACATCTTTATTGATGTAAAATTGCTTTACAATGTTGTGTTAGTTTCTGCTGTATAACAAAGTGAATCAGTTATACATATACATATGTCCCCATATCTCTTCCCTCTTGCGACTCCCTCCCTCCCACTCTCCCTATCCCACCCCTCTAGGTGGTCGCAAAGCACTGAGCTGCCTCCCTGAACTATGCAGCTGCTTCCCACTAGCTATTTTACATTTGTTAGTGTATATATGTCCATGCCACTCTCTCACTTCATCCCAGCTTACCCTTCCCCCTCCCCATGCCCTCAAGTCCATTCTCTACGTTTGTATCTTTATTCCTGTCCTACCCCTAGGTTCATCAGAACCTTTTTTTTTTTTTTCAGATTTCATATATATGTGTTAGCATACGGTATTTAAATGTTGGAGAGGGTGTGGAGAAAAGGGAACCCTCTTGCACTGTTGGTGGGAATGTAATTGACACAGACACTATGGAGAATAGTATGGAGGTTCCTTAAAAAACTAAAAATAGAACTACCATACGACCCAGCAATCCCACTACTGGGCATATAGCCTGCGAAAACCATAATTCAAAAAGAGACGTGTACCACAATGTTCATTGCAGCTCTATTTACTATTCCAGGACATGGAAGCAACTTAAGTGTCCATCGACAGATGAATGGATAAAGATGTAGCACGTATATACAATGGAACATTACTCAGCCATAAAAAGAAACAAAATTGACCACCTAAATTTCTGAATTCACTATTTCTTCCCTCTTACTTTCCTTTTCCACTCACTTTTACTAACTTTTAAAGCCCTGGCTTTACCTGCTAGCCAAATTCAGGAATTAAATGAAAGTCCTGACTTTGTTTCGCTTCACTATTCTCTACATTTATTTTCTTGGTGACCATATGTGTTTTCTTAATCACAAGATCATTTCTATTCTATTGAGTCCCAAGTCTATTTACTGATGATCTAACTTATTCCTAGGATGCTAACCTTCAATTTTAGATAGGAATAACTGGCTAACACCACAATTTCAAAAATCTAAAATTTAAATCGATTGACAATATCTAAACTTAAACTTTTTATTTATTTATTTTTTTTTGCGGTACTCGGGCCTCTCACTGCTGTGGCCTCTCCCATTGTGGAGCACAGGCTCCGGACGCGCAGGCTCAGAGGCCACGGCTCACGGACCCAGCCGCTCCGCGGCATGTGGGATCCTCCCGGACCGGGGCACGAACCCGTGTCCCCTGCATCGGCAGGCGGACTCTCAACCACTGTGCAACCAGGGAAGCCCAAACTTTTTAATTTTTTTAAACCTTTTTTTTTTTTTTTTACCCCCAATCAACATTCCCAAGATACAAACTTGAAATCTTGGTGACAAAGTTCGCTTCTTCTTTCCTCTAACCTTACACATCTACTTAGATATCCTGTCCATAGATGAATTCTCCTAAGTGTTTCATTTATATTGTCCTTTCTTTCCATGATTATAGCCAACATTTGAGTTCAGGATTTTGTTACCTCCTAATATATTGCCTTATTTAATATGACAGTTTTCCCATAGGGTACCCTCATTCAATGTCTTGTTTACAAGATTGGTATATACTAATAGCCTCTCCTTCCCACTGCTTTATCTCTAAATCCCATGAGATGATGGTGCCTTTCCCTACTGTTCTTCTGACACTTCTCTCTCAATAAATGCTTTTTCATTCCTATAGTACAGTTTGAAAATATCACGTTTTTGCCAAGAAGACTTTATACATTTTTGATTTGTAACCCAATTGAAGAAAAATTCTTACCCTTACATTTATGCCATAATCATCAAAGCCACCAACATCATATCTGAAACCAAAACAACTTCTAAACTATAATTTTTTTCTACTTTATAGATACCTGCTCATTTAATTGTCAACAAATCTATGAAATAAATATTTATATTTCCCCTTGTTAAATGGTGGAGCTGTAACTCAGAAAGTTAGCTACTCAAGACACAAAAATGTATCCTTCAGGGTAGGGAGCATAACAGACCATGGCTCCAGCTGCTGGGCTCTGAAATCCATCACCATTGTGCACCAAAGTCACAGTTCCTAAGGGCTATTCCTAGTCAGTGACTGGGAGATACAGGACTCTTCTAACAAACAACTTTGGCTCAAAGACTCCCTACCAATTTTGTAGAAATTTCCTGAGCTACACTGTAGTCCTTCCTTCCTTCTCTTTCTCTTTAAAAGGTGGCAGGCCTAAATCGTAGTCTGATAACTTTCTTGATCTTCTCTGGCTATCTCCCATTTTCCCTCATAGGCATTTACTTCAATCAGCTGTTGTATGGCTAAATCTGTCTTGGTATGTGCTTCTCAGAAGACCCAGACTAACACAGTCACACTACTACTTAGAAGGTGAGCTAAAATTTGTACTCTAGCTAGGTATCTAGTTCCAAACCCAGTATACTTAGCCACTAATATATGGTCTCCATCCACATTTACAGATTTTTACCCATCTTTAGTCCACCACTCTCCATCCAAACCAGGCTACTATCCATTTCCATTTCATTGCTTTCCATTTTGAATGCCTTCCAGTCTCCCTCTCAACATATAAGTTACTTTTCAAGGTCTATTTCAAATATAACCTATCCTTTGAAGCTTTTTTAAAAAATCATTTGCCCTAAATTGAATTCTCTTTTCAGTATCATCACTACCTGTGCTTCTTTTATTAGTTTAGGGAATATTTTAACATTTTGTGTAAAATAGGGCCAAAATATGTGTTAGCTACATTCTCATTTCTGCAGTTGACTTCCTATGTGACTTTAATTATGGGTCCGTGGGACATGGTGCCTTATATGCCTCACTTTCTTCTACCTTACAGTAAGCAGATATAAATAGAAACAATTTCCAAGCTACAAAAATAATCTTCATAGTGCTGAGATCTCATGAGACTCGAAAATATCTATTATAACATTTGTTTTAAAATAATGGCTTTTATTCATTAGGATTTCTATAGCAACAATGAAATAACTTGCATGATATTACCAGTCAATTATAAGATTCCTAAGAGTAGCTATTTTTTTTCCATTGATGATCTCTCTCTCTCTCTTTCTTTCTAGAAGAAGAAATACCATATGCATCCATTTTTCTTTTCCTATATTCAGTTGACAGGAATATGAAGAACACAATATTTCCTTCAAACATAGTTACAAAGATAAGTTGATTCTTCGAAAAGTAATTTAGATCTAGACATTAAGCATCTATAGCTGTTAACATCACAAAAAGAAAGATGACTAGATGTTATCTCTCTTGACAGAGAGATCTAAATACATACAGCTATGGAATAATCTTTTCAAAAAATAAAATGTAGGAGAAACTTAATTTAGAAGACATCTTTAGATCCAAATGCAAATTTAATTATATGACTAATGAACATGTCAAGTGACACTACAGGGATGCAATCAGCACCTATGTTCTTTTTTCCAACATTTAAATTGTGAGTGAGAAAAATAAAATTGAAGGGGATCCTTATAGATTAAAGAAGATTTAAACAACATATCAACTATTTGCAATGTGTGGTCCTTATTTTGATCCTGATTCAAACAAGTGTTAATAAAAATAACATATATGAGACAATTGGAACTTTGAACATTTAAGCAGGTATTCAAGGCTGTTAAGGAGCTATTGTAAGTATTTAGGTAATAACGGTTTTTAGGTTTTTATTTTTTTAAAGAGACATTCTTTAGAGATACATACTAATATATTTATTGTTGATGGACTATGGATACATAGGGCTTTATTGTGGATTCTGGCTATTTTCTATGTTTGAATATCTATAATAAACAGCCTAGTACAATTAATATAAGATAAAGAGAGTGGCTGATTGGATAAGCAACAAAGGCTAACTGCCCTTTTTGCTGACTCTCTCATAGTCAATTTTTGATCCTCTGTATTAGTCTGCAATACAGATTGGTCTGTGTTAGTTCCTACCACAGTGATGAGGCCTCAGAGAATAGTCGTAAGCATTAAATCACAAGTTCCTGCTTGATCAGACATAAAGTAATATTATTAAGTGAAAATGAGGATTAGAACAGCCACGAGGTTCAGAATACACCTGTATTTTGCCAAAACTTTTTTTTTTTTTTTTGCGGTACGCGGGCCTCTCACTGTTGTGGCCTCTCCCGTTGCGGAGCACAGGCTCCGGACGCGCAGTCTCCGGACGCGCAGGCTCAGCGGCCATGGCTCACGGGCCAAGTCGCTCTGCGGCATGTGGGATCTTCCTGGACTGGGGCATGAACCCGCGTCCCCTGCATCGGCAGGTGAACTCCCAACCACTGCGCCACCAGGGAAGCCCTGTCAAAACATTTTATTCCTAGATGGAATAGTGAAATTACTGTCATAAAGATTTTTTTTAACGAACAAAGAATCAATATAAATATACTAGATGATTTTACGAAATAGTATCAAGACTGATATATGCCCACCTTTACCACAGGGATAAAACTGCTAAACAGACCAGGATACCTGTGATAACAGCCAAGACAGCCCATTTCTATTAAATAAGGCCAGGATTATACTGAGCAATTTTTGCTGTTTGTCTCTTGTATTTCAGACTTGAGGCAGACCATTTTTGTTATTATATTGTCAAGTGTTTGGATGCACAGGGCATAGCTTGTTTATCATTGCATCTCTCCACCAGCACAATTTTGTAACATATAATTGGCACTTAATAAATATTTATTAAATAAATAAATAGATAAATAAATTCATGTGACTTTTACCTTATATTACATTCATTACATTTTATGTTAGCGTCCTTTTGAGGGATTCGGGATTCTAAATAGTGAGCCATTAATTAAATGCAATAGTTTCATCAGTTTTATATTGATAATCATTAGCTTCGGTGTCAAGGGTACATTTTCTAAGTAGATCTGCATACTCCAAGGCTGTAGCCTATCAGGAGTGTATAGCATCACATAGTGTAGAAAACAGAGTGTGGGTTTAAATCCCAGCTCAAGATAATCTTTACCACACTGACCTATTTGCTCGTTCCCAATGGTCACAGCTTTTTGTCTTCCATGTCTTTACCTATACTGTTCCCTCTGCCCTGAATGCTCTTTTTCCTTGTTTGGCTAACTGTTACTTTTCCTTGAAGACTCAACTCAGACCATGCCTCCTGGCCTGGATGAGATAATGCCTTTTTTCTGTACTAAGAGACACATCAGGTTTGCCACCATAGAGCTTATAGCCCTGCAACATAATCATCCATTCATTTGTTTCTCCCCCAGCCCTGGTTGCTACTCGACTCCATCTCACCCCAGAACACACACACACATAAACACACACACACACACACACACACACACACACACACACACTCTCTCTCTAAAAAAAAAATCTAAGGATAAGGACTATGCCTACCTCTTTGTATCTTCAGTGCCTAGAATAATGGATGACACTCAACTGATGCTCAGTATATCTTCACAGTTGTTGACATGACTTAAAATTAAATAATTGTATGAAGTTGTCGTTAAACTTTTGTCTCCCATTTAAGTGGAAAATTTTTCTTTGTCCTGAGATAAAACAAACATATACCTCAAAGTGATATGACTTCTATTGGTAATAAAAGGAGAGTCACCTTCACAACCAATTTGACATCACAATTACCTGGTATGATTTAGGGAGCATCAAAAGGACCTAGCCTTCCTACTCATAAATAATATTATGGCTGTGACACAATGCCTGAAATAACCATAATCATTCACTCCTATAGTTTAAGTAATAAGTGCTGCTGTTACAGTAAAAAAGTTAACTTACAGAGGAAACTTCTTTGATAGTTCGCCGGGCAGTATGGCATTTAAGTAATGAACATAAGTCAGATAAATTTGAAAAGAGGAAATGAATTCCAAATACATAGAGAATGGTTCTATGGTAACCCAAGAGCATCATGAGGACACAACTCTAATAAGTTGTTCCTGGATTATAGTAGGTACTAAATATAAACTCACCAATTTCCCCTAGTACCAGTTCTGAATAGAACCCTCTTAGTGATGCTACTGACTGGAGATGGACAGTAGGTCATTCAAGAACTTCCTAAAATTCCATCAATCAAATACAGCTTTACTAATTTTGCCATATCCGATAAAGCAATATGGACACTTCTTTGGCACCAAGAGAGTGATACACTGAAGTGCAGAGTAACTTCAAGAAGCCTCAGGTAGGAGAAGGGAATGAACCAATGTACTCTAGCAATTTAAAAAGTCGGTTTTTTAAATTTTAAATAATCAGTTTTGTTATTTGTATGAGCTTGCATCTAATATCCTCACTGTTACAAAAAGAAACGTATTCAAGAGCATAATCTCAAATTAGAGTTGGACAAATGGGAGCTACTATTCTAAAGCTTAAAGCTTTCTTAAATCATAATATCAGAGCCTCCAAATTTGAAATCTCCATGGTTTGTTGAGTCTGGTCTATCGAGCTCAGTTTTGGCCCAGTTCCCACACATCACAGCTTCCTTTAGCATTTCAATTTTGCAACATGTGGTTCATGCTTCTTTTCACCTCTGCATAAAATGAGCTGGCCTATCATTTTAACTGTTTATCCCTCAGGGTATTTTTGTCACTCAGTAAATATTATTTAAAGCTAAAGATGATAGTTTTCAAACATCTATCTGTAGAATATAACATACGTTGGTCATTTGGATAAATGTCAAAGCTGATTTTTTTAATATTCTTTTTGAGTTTCTCTTAAAGTGAAAAGGAAAATTGAGTTCAGCCATCTTTCCATATTCAACTCTTGTTCTTTCTCACCTTTCTCATGCCTCTTGTAATAATCTGTCCTGTTTTGTCTTTAGGTTTTTTCTTTTATCTTTTTCCCTCACCTTGTACTTTCCTGGGTGTCTCCTGTTTACACATTTTCTCAACGGAATCCATCACTACCGCAGAAAGTAAATTCTTTTTAAAATACTAGAATTTTGCAAGGAATTTTTTTTACAATTTTTTATGAAAACATCATGATATTTGTGGGAAAAATTTAATACAGTAAATTGGGTAGAGCAAGTCTACTGAATAAGAACAAATAAAACATTAGACTACTTCAGCTTGGAAACACAGAGTTTAAACAGTGACCTGTATTCATTTCATAAATATTGATTGAGTACCTTTTATATTTCAGATCCTGTATAGATTTTGATATAGGACAGTGAACAAAAGAAATACAATTCCTGCTCTCATGGAGCTTGTATTCAAGTATCATTAAAAAGTATGATGATATTTCTGGTCATAGGTTTAGAGGGTGTGAAATGTATATAATTGGGAATAGGGGTATTTGAGAAGAAAACAATACAAAATTCGAAATACAAAGTTGGATATATAAATATTTATTTAAAACTAGAAAAAATTCACAAAATTAAAAAAATTTAAAGCTGATACATGCCACAGGCATTATAAAATTCAGGAAAATAATAACACTTCTACTAATAAACTGACATACAACTATGACACTTTTTTTCCCTAAAATTTTGGCTGTATACTTTTTATAGCCTCTTCATACATTAATGATTTTATACCATTTTCTGTAGAGCGTATAGAAGAAAACTCAGGCTCTTGTCTAGAATGACAGAAATAAGTTTGTTTTATTATTGATAAGTTTAGAAAAGTTTCAGTTTTACAACTCACTGAGAAATGTAATTCTAAGGTGCAGTTTATTACAAAAGGATGAAAAATACACGATTCTTTACACACTGACATACTCCATGTTACAACTACAGGTTTGTTCTCTAAAAATTTAGGAATTCTAATCACTTCTATGTAATCAAATGAAAAGAGCTATTTATTGTGCATTTATAGTAATAGATATTGTATTATTGGGTATATGTGCAGTAATAAAAAGAAGTTTTTCACTGAATAAGCATGAGGGAGAACTGAGTCTTCTACTTAAATGTTTACATATCTGATGATTGGGAGAAGTTCTCACATACCACATCCAAAACCTATTTCTCTTCCATAGCCCACATATTTCTAGTGCTTGGTACTGTAGGACTCATTCATCTCACAGCCTGACTCCTAACCATGCACCACGCATGACCACTGCATAACCATGCATGACTCATGTGCTTTAGCACCATGGGAGGCTAACACTAACTCAACCCTTCATGGAAGGGAATGTGAACCACATACATAAATCTCATTAAGCCCAAATTAAATGTATCTCCAGTGAAATTTCCACTTAGTTGAATTTACCCTTAATTGGATTCCGGGACATGAGGGGAAGTGTGCTCAAAGGAAAGTCAGAGTGGAAAGAGGCAGTTGTCTTATACAATTGTGGCTAGAATCTACTTCTGCATATTTTACAAAAGCATTGCTAGAGCTGAGCTTTGGAAGAAGCTTGAGCAAGTGAGAGGCTCTGGAGTTTCAGCTACATTAGATGTACTGTAAATCTGTTTCTGTGGTCACGAATGAATTGAACAAAGCTGTTTTATTTTTCCAGAGCTGACATTTCCAGAGATACAGCATTAATCTTACCTATCCAAGGTAAACTCAGTCATATCAAGTTTAACACTTAGTAGCATTCAGTTAACTTAGCATTTTCCTGGGTGGAGCTCTCTGGAAGTGATTATATATGACTCTTGCATTAGAGGAACATGGATCCAGAATTGTCCT
Organism: Stenella coeruleoalba; assembly: GCF_951394435.1. NCBI lineage: Eukaryota > Metazoa > Chordata > Mammalia > Artiodactyla > Delphinidae > Stenella > Stenella coeruleoalba. The sequence goes on from NC_137150.1 coordinate 91,525,176, forward strand.
CTATCCACACTACCCTCCACTGACAGTACCATCCCGCTTGGTTCCCATTGTCATATATTTGCACCCATTGTTGCTACATGTGGTGTCCAAGTTTGTTCTACATCCACTCTCTGAATCTGCTCTGAACCTGGTGGCTCTCTTTCAGCCACTTTCAAGGTTCTCTCAAATGTTATAGATACAATTCAGGTGTTTCCCTTCCCCACAATGGGTGGTGCTGACAATAACATGCTGCCTGTGACCCCACTCACCATTCCCATCTCTCAGCACTTGCAATTCCACTACTTTATCAACTCAGTTGAAGAGGAATATGTCTAAGGAGCTAGTAGTCTTTCCGGTCTTTGCTCTGAGATGCTTTCTGTGCTCTTGGATTCCCTTTAACCTCTTAGAGTTTCTAATACATTTGCTCCTCTAAGCCTTGGCCTGGAAATTTGGACACTGGGTCCCCATCTCAGCTTAGTTTTACTATTCAAATCAACCTTCTTTCATAGGCAAGTCAAACTTTTATCTCCTTCTAGGATAGATCTAATTCTTAGGATGCATCCTACGTTCTTTCCGATTCTGTCTATGTCTAATAGTCAAGATTTAAGAAATTAAAAATCAGGTTTTTTCTGTGAAGCATCTACTTTTGCAGTGGAAAGTCCTGATTTCAGAATATGTTTCTCTGCCATTAATTAAAAAGTATCTGTGGGAGAGTTCAATGGATTTTTTCCTGGACATTAAATACTTTTCCTATTAGGCAGCAGATGACATTGGAGTAATTAGTGGGGTGTCTTGGAACCATAAAACAGTGTGGCCATAAAAATGTCTCTGTTTAAAATTTCCAAGCCTTATCCTGCTATGAGTAAAAGTGATGAAAATGAACAATTTTAACAAATGCTAATATATTAAATATTGTACAAGAAGATACCTTTAAAAATATTGCAACAAGAAAAAAACATGGAGATACATTTAAAATGTATAACATGAAATACTACTTCAACTAGATAATAACACTGAAAAGACTTGTTTAAATTAAAATAGCTTTGTTCTGATTGTAAAATCACTTCATATTTATTTTAAAAATATCATATAATACTTTATATAATTGCCCATAATTCCACTACTGAAAGATAATGCTAATATTTAATGCTCTTATTCAAAACTTGAAGACTTTCTTATTCCAAGAGCTAGGATAGGCAGAAAATGAAAATAAATGTACAAGTTCTTACAGCCATTTACAGATGAAAGTAATGGGTCTATAAATGGAAAATGGAATGTGTTTTACCATAAGTAATAACTATTATGACTTTCCTTCAGCTTATATTGACAATGTAGTCTTGGGCTGACCCACAGTCAGCATTAAATGGTTAATCAACAAAGCTCTGAGGAATATGGTGAAAGACATTACTTGAAGGTATCAGAGAGATGTTTGTTCACAAAAAGAGGGGGGATTCTTTTTATAACTTGAGCTGGAAATTGCCCCAAACTCCAGGGTAGTTTTTATAACTCTTCCACTGGCTCAGGCAAAGATAAAATGAAGAGAGGAAATATGGGGGCAGTACAATAAGATGGGAAAGAAAAAAATCCTGGGAAATCTGGCAGCTGTCTTGGGCCACTTTGGAAAATATATTTTGGAGGACAAACATTTTCATGCATCAGTGTGACACAGATCTCTAGAGAAGTAGCAAGTTAGGAAAGGCAGTAAATTGCACTTCAGCGAGAAAGTTGATGACAACTCTGAACTCAAAGTCTGGCTTTTGAACAGTTGTAAAAAACAATATTGAAAAAATATCTCTCACATATTCATATAAAAGCCCAGAAACTCAAATATGCCTGCTCCAAAATAGTCTGGAATGACATGTGGAATAACAAACCAAGTCTTGTCGTGATGATGGTGAGACGGTCTCATCAAGGCAGGACAGCAATAATCCTTTTAGCTTCAGCCAGCTTGGGGTGTTAAAAGTTCCTTATGTAAAATTAAAATCAGTATCACACACTACGAAACATTTATAGGACGTACAATGTATGATATAATTTTATGATAAATGAAAAATGTAGAAAGTAAACCTCAGAGAAAGTTAAGCATAGAAAGGTATGTATGACCTGAAGTTTTTGTGGAAAATATCTTAAAGCAAATGTTATTTGAATAGGACCTGAGAGTTGGAGAGAACTGATAATTAAAATAGCTTTAGAAGGCTTTCAAAGCAAACACAATTAAATTGTACAGATGAACATATTGTGATGTGAAGCAAGGGATACATGACAGATAGTGAGAAAGAAAATAGGTAGGTAAGGTGAGTCAAGCAATTTTTGTATAGTAAAAAAAAAAAATTAGTGTTGGGTCAGGATTTTACTCTTAGACCTAATCCTAACTTTCTGGTTGATTTTAGGCAAATCTCTTATCTGCATCTCATTTTCTTTCTCTGTAAAATGATGTTAGACATGGCAGTTCTAAAATTTGATGTACATGATAATAAAAACTAAAATGTATTAAATGCTTACTGTGTGAGCAGAGCGTGCTTTTAGCATCCATTTCATACCTGCTACTTTATGAGACAGACTATGTTATTATTCCCATTTTAGATGTAGCAAAATTGATTATTGAAAAAATTATTCAAGCTTATTTTATAGCTAGCTGACTAGGAAAAAATATGATGAAAGTAGAAAATTTTAAGGAAAATGAGTCAAGGTATTGTGTATAACAATCAGTATATAATGCTGGAAATTTTGTAGGGAAGCAATTAGTTAAGAGCATATTCTAGAAATAAACACATGGATTGATGAGAGATTAGAATTAGGAGGTAAAAGTGGGAACACAGAAGAAAGATTTAGTCTAGGAGATATTTCAATGAGTCTCATTGAAAAATTGTATGGATGCGAAAAAGAAGACCGGCAGAATGTGGCTTTGAAGTCAGGAATGCCTGAACTCTGACACTTTCTCTCTGGATCTTGAATATGTGCTTAACCTCCTTGAAACTTAGTTTCCTCACCTATAAAATAAGAGTCAGGATACCTACCATGTCGGTTGTTTGAAGGATGAAATTAAATACCATACAATGTGCCAATGCTATCCCTGGAATTCCTTAATTGCTAGCTATTAACATCATGCGGATGGCAGGTTTGGAATTTTCATCAAAGCATATTATTAACTGAGATACTAATGATATCACTTATTATGTATAGTATCAACAATAAACATCTACTGAGCATTTCTTGTAAAATACAAAGAAGCATGCGATGCTGACCCTTTATATTAATGTTTCACAATTTTCCAGCAAAGATAAGAAAAGTACATAAAGAGGAAACAAAAAGTCAAACCACCATATGATAATGCAATAAGAGAATTACAGAGTACAATGAGAATTGAGAAATGAAAGAGCTTATTTTTGGCTAAGGGATGAAGAGCATAAAACCATGATCTAACTCTTAGAAAACGAGTAGAATTTCAACATACAGAGATGGGATCATACCAGATTTTTGGACTAGAGTGAAAAAAGACACATTATTAGGAAAATGACAAGAATACTCTGGTTAAGGTGGCTAGTGTATATTGGGAGAATAATAGAGGGAAAGTTATACATAGTTTGCAGGTGGTTTTGAGTGATAGGCCAGCACTGAATTTTATCCTTCAAGAAGCAGGGAGGGAGGTGACATTTTTTAAAACAGAATGACACTATAAAATTGGTAATGTAAGAGATTAACAGACTAAAAAAAATGAAATTGTGGTGCTGGGGCAAGGTAATATAATTGGTGAATTCAAGATAAAAAATATAACTATTTTTAGCCATATACTTTAAAACAAGGATCCTTTATTTGAGGAAAAATTCACCCCTCGTAGTTGTGTTCCCTCTAAAGATTGATCTGTTGTCTCCTTTATAACCAATTGTTTCTAAGGGTAAACCCAGAGTCCCAGATATATAACTGATATCAAAATTCTAAGGAAGGGCTGAGAAGGCTACAAAGAAAACCAGGAGTCCAGTGAGATAGGTGCATATGAATTTGTGTGGATAGTATTTTGTTAAGCTGGGATTCTTCTTCTTTTTTTTTTTCTGGAGGCTTTTAAGCCAGAAATGTCCTCTATTGTTCTAAAATCATGTTATTCAGAGGAGAGCAGACAAAGAAGGAAAGTAGATGCATTATAGCATAGTTGTTCCTTCTCAGAAATCCTGGGTTCAAGTCCCAGCTTGCAATAGTTCTATAATAATGGACAAGCTGCATAATTTCTCTGTACTCCAATGTTATCACCTTTAAAATAGGGATAATAATACTTCATAGGGATATTGTTAAGGCTGAATGACAATATTCATTGAATCAACTAGAAGGATATCTACCACATGGTAAATATGACTTGATATTTAGCTTCTGTTGTCTTTAGTGTCAATCCTTTTTAGGTAGAATCCATTGTAATAGTTCAAGGATATGTTAATTATAGTTCAGACCAAAATGTTTAGCAGTAGAACTGAAAAAGTTGAGAATAAAGAATATTTTGGTAACAATAGCCCTTGAACTCATAGAACTGAAAAAAAACAAAACAAAACTGTGGAGCCAGTCCTAAAAATCTACTAGTACTAAAATCCGCTAAAATAAAAACTTGTGATTGGGGTTAGTGCTTGGAAATTGAGCCACAATAGGGAGTTACTGTGGAATGCAGCATAGTCAGTTTGCTGTGGAAAATGAAATAGAAATAACCTAGAGGATGGAATAGAGTCTTGAATAACACCCAGATGAACAGAATGCATTAAGAAAAAAGGGACAAGATGGGACCAGAGGATTAAATGGAAATCAAAAATATGCTCTTTCAAAAGCCCAAATAAAAAAAGTAAAATCTCATAAAATAAAATATGGTGATTTACATGGATTTAGTGTTCATTGCTTCAAGTTCAGGGAAGTGGAGACTGAAGATAGAAAATAACTGGGGTTGGAAATTACCAGGCAAATGATGTCCCTTAAACACACAATATTATTAGAATCATGTGAAACAAAGTCAGATATGGAGGAATATGTGGCTAACAGATAATAAGAAATAGAGCTCCAGGTCATCTTTGCAAAAGTGAAGTAGGCAGAATCTGGATTTAATGGTAGCATTTAAAAATTTTTTGTGGAATATCCTGAAAAAAAAAAAGAAAAAAATAAACCCACTGGGCTAGAGCTTGTTTGATACTGGATACCATGAATTTGCAGTAGGCAAGATCCACATGACTTTCTGTTCTGCAGCCCTGGCCAATAAAGGAGAAAGCAGACCAGGGGGTAATCCAAGGTTCAGAATGGGTGCCTTCTGAGTTAAAAACCATGAGACAGTCTTAGGGAGTAGCAAATATGGCATGAAAATAGATGTTCACAGAAGCAAATTAGCACCCAAATAAGCTCTAGAACTGGTCTTACTTCTTTTGAAATAGAACCAAGCAATGTCCTGGCAGCGTACATTATAGTGGTGGGTGCCTGTTGTTTTATACGCAACTTGATTGTTTCTTAAAGTTGGCTTTAAGCCTGAAAAGAATATGCATTTGGAGTCTAAGAGGGAACCAGTAGCAGAAGAACTATAGCAATTAAATCCATGTTTAGCCCTCTGCTAACCCTTTTAGCTGTCTCAGCCTGACAGTCTGCATTTGGCAAGGGCGCTGCTCAGTCTGCTTTGCCCTCTTGGCAAGGCAGCCATCTGGCCAGTTGCACCTGCTTCCAACAGTCCTACTACTCCCATGAGCCCTATGTTGGTTTAAATGAAGTGAGAGCTAATGGGACTTGAATTACATGTGGAATGGGATGGAAATGTGTGAAAAGGAGGGCTAAGCAAAGCCAATTAGCTAACCTGGAATGGATAAACTAAACTGAGTAATTGGAAAGAATGGCAGAACAAGGTTAGACAAAACAGCAACCAGGATGATGAATGTTCTTCGAAAAAAGAAGCTGACAAGTTCATGGTCTGGGGGGAAAAACAAAACTCCATCTGCCTATTCAAGTGGCTCCAGCTTCTCATTCATATTAAAGATAATTCTGAGCTGTGCTCTAGCAGCATTGCTGAAAGAAATTGCTTCAGGGAACAGGCTTCCTCTCTCCTAACCTCTGCTTGATGACTTGAGGAACATAATGAGCGCGGTGGTGCTGTCAGAGGAGCAAAATCGGTACCTAGAAGAGATTAAATTGAATGTAGGGGAAGCCTCCAAAATAACATACCTTTCCTCCTTGCAGAAACAATGATATTTTAACGTAAAAATGGCTGAAATGGTCTAGATGTGAATTTTGCTTCATTTTATATATCGTTTTGGACTTTTTCAATCTCTTCGCATTACTGTTTTAGCCATACCTACTGCCCCACCCCCTCTTTGTACTAGTTCACACTAGCAAAATATATGTCACAGGATTAGAATTCCCATTGTTTTCTATACTGGAATACTGAGGATTGTATTACATGGTTATGTACCATACATGATATATACACTACTATAATAGTTTGTGAAATTTCACAACTTTATAATAGCTCTGTCTATGAAATAATTAACCTTAGATGCCCAGAATATTAAGACAGAAACCTTTTGAAATTACTTGCCTCAGAAGTTAATCAGCAAAAAACATAGTATACTGAAATTCAGTGCACGTGTGCACATGTATATATGTTCAACTATCTAATTCGTTGTTAATTTTTCCTCAAAACTAACAAGTTACCAAAAAATATCTACATGTCTTAAATTTAGATTATTTATGTTAATCGGCACGTCTCTGAGCTAAATATTTCAGAAAAAATGGAAAACTATTTTCTATGATTCCAAAGTTATATAACAAATCCACATGTGCCCCTACATTTACTGAGTTTTGCTTCTCCATGAATGGCCCGGGAAAGAGTGAATAAATTCTTTTAGAAAAGCTCGGTTGTGACAACATATAGACATTTTTCCTATTTGCAAACATTTTCTGTTTACTCTATAACTCATATAAACATTTGGGCACTTATCAAAATTAATCATTTTGGTACAAGGGAAAAGTTTTAGAATTTGAAAAGGCCAACTTTCAGTGGATGTGGATGTATGTGTATGTGTTTAATGCCAGATACTGCAGATAGTAGGGTATGAAGTTGGTGATTTTATGTCTATCTCCACATTCTATTTCTGTACTTCAAGTCTCCACCTCTAAAGATTTTCATGTGGGTATCATGGTAGCATATGATAAAACTCAGAGAGATTAACAAAAAGTCATACAGTGGTCTTCTTTGGGGTAGTTTGAGCTATACAGGTTTTGCTTTGTGTTTATCCTTCATATGAACTCCTGAAATACATTTAATAAATAATGAAAAAGAGTACTATTAAAGTTTATAGAAACCACTATAATAAAGAAAAATTATTTTGACTTCAGGAATCTTCCACCCAGAGATTATCTTCTCTTTATCTTATCTGGCCCATCATTCATACACACACACACACACACACACACACACACACACACACACACACACAATTGCTAAATTGACATTGCTTTTAAATTGGCATAATGTGTTTCTTTTATCAATGACATAAAAAGAAGGCTTTGATTTAGAAGTGATAGCAGCCACTTAAGAAAAATTTCATTTATTCACTGTAAAGATCTCAAAATAACCCTACTCTATCTGGGATACTCTGTAGAAGGAAATAAAATGAGATTAACGGAGCTAAATGCCAAGAGCAAGCAGTAATTAGACAAGCCCAGAAGAGGTGCCAAACCTTCTACACTACCATAAAAAAGTGAAGAGAGACACTGACATGGCACTGTGAACACTGCATTTGAATTTCACATGTTTTACAAGATTCAAAGATTTCATTAACATTAGGGAGAATTTAGGATAAGCCATGTAATGAAATACTTGTTTAGAGGCTTAAATTCAGGTTTGAAAGAATTTAATGTAGTTGTGTAGATTAATCAGGATACTTAAACTCAGAACTATATGAATTTTCTTTGTAAATTCTCGCTTACTTTCTGCAACTCACCTCTTCTCTGTATTTGTAGATTTGAAACTCTCTCCCTTTAGCTATTATAAGAGATGAATTCTGTGATGTTAATGAAAGAACTTGTAGAATTTGAACTTCACAAAAGCATATTATGATTATCATCATCTTCATATTTCAAAAACTTCTTCCAGACACAAATGGGGCCTCAAAATAGAAGCAAAATGAGACAAAGGATTAGTTGACTTGCAAATGAATTGGGAATTGTTTTAGAGAGACAGCTGTATATCTATCAGTAGATCATGTTATTTCAAGCATGGGATTGGCTTGAAGACAGTATACAGAATTTAGAAATTAACTGCAGTAGTGCCAATCCTACTTTTGCCTGTGGGGAAGGAGGGCAAGATGGATATATTTAGCAGTGTTGCATAGAAAACTTCATTGCTTCCATGCCTCCTGGTAATTGTGCATCTCTTTCCTTCTCATTCTTCAAGAAAATGGAGACTTAACAAACATATCTTCCTCTATCGTTCCACCAAAATTAGTAGTAATAATAGTGAAGGTGATGATGTTGATACCACAAAGAGAACAAAGCCACCACTAGACAGGGATGGAGCGCACAGGTTAATAGAGAGCTGCTACATCACAGACCCGGGGCCAACATTGTGCAAAGCATATGTGAGGGTACCAAAACCAATGACTTGAAAAACTACAGTCATACAAAAACCTTTATAACAAGGGCCTAGAAATATAAGAAGCTGACATCCCAACATAAATGATGTGGAACAAGGCAATGTTCTAATAAGAACTGCTTCATGAAGTGCAGTGGTTAAGGGTTGTTGTCAGTTGCTCAGAAGAGAGGAACTCAAGGCTGAAATCCAAATCTGGTGTACTAACTCTTTATCTTTACTTCATTCTGTGTGAGTATTTCGTAATCTCCCTCAACAAAATATTGTCATCTCCACACGTCTTAATTTAAATACCTTTAATCTCCGTTACTAAACATATCTTATCTAGTAAAACCAATGCAACTATTATAGTTAAGTTTCTACTTTCCAATGTAGGAAAAAACCAGTAAGGAGTACCCCTTTTCAAGTTGTCTTTCAAAGCTTCTATTCATTAGATATGGGGCATAAAAAAGAAATCCGGAAGACTCTTCTAACCTGAAGATATAAAACATTATAGTCAAGATGGTGGTGATAGAGCATATTTTAGAAGCAAAGCTATTAGATGGTATCAGTTCCCACCTTTGGCATATCTAGACATATTTGAGAGCCACAAAAATGTTAAGTCCAGAGGTACCATTTTTTCACTCTGATTTGCCATTAAGCAATTTCTTAGTCAGGCTCTCTAGCCAGAGATTTCTCTGATGTCACAGGATGAAAAGCAGAATTACCAATAAACCGATCATTGGTTAATACCATCAACTCATATTGCTTTTAACCACTGAAGACAATTTCTTCATTAAATCCCAATCCTCTTTTTGAACTAGATCTTTTTCATAACCAATCAACTGATAAATGAAGCCTCACATTGTTTAGAAAACTATGCTTGTCACGGAGCCTACCTTTGTCAGACCATCTCCCCAGAGAGTCCCATTCATCAGGCCTTGTCAAGTTGCATTACTCAGCCTCATTAATGCCACCTCACAGGATGCAGCACTACATCCCTCCCGGAACTGCCTGATAGACAGCTTCTCCCTGCACAGACTTCTCAGGGGCCCTTTGAGAAGTGCTTTATTGAGGGCTCTGGTGAAGGGAATAGCACCTTAATGAAAGACATGTACCAGGGCATAATTAACTCCTACTGCAGCCCATGGCTGTCATCATCAGTACTTTCATCGATTTGTCACCTATGAGGATGACAACTAACTTTTCTTAACTGAAAGCACAGGTGATAAGAGAAACTAAGTAAAAGTAGAGGAGGAGTGATTTCAAAAGCTGCTTTAATAGAAATGTTTTATATTCTGTTGGCTGAAAGAAGAACCAGTCCTTGATCTCTCAGCTGGTGTAGTTAGATTAAGGAAAACAGCCTCAGGAGAACAAAGAACAAAGGCCAGAGATTATCAAGAAAATCATTTAGCACAAGAGGTAAATGTTTATTTGAATTGTGACAGACACTGTTAGTAGTAGATCAAGATGTCATAGATTTAAGCTCTTTGTCATTGCAAATACTCTGAACACAGAGTTTGAATGGAGGATCACTTAAGACATGACAATGTATCCTGGAATTAAAGGTGACAGGAATGAAAAGCAGAGATTGATGACAACTGTTCTCCTTTACAAAGCTCTCTACTGTTCTTTTCTTATTTTCCTAGTGTCAGCTTCTTTGAAAGAATTAAAATAAATGAAAAGATTATTTATTTACACCTGCTTTAAAATGCTACACAGGCACGTGCACACACAAACACACACACACTCCCCATTCAGCATTGTTCCAGAGTTATATGCAGCTTCCGCTCTTGTCTAATTGCCTTTGCAGAGCAACAAAAGAAGTAAATGACTTTTTTTTTTTTCTTACTAAGCTGTAAATCAGATTCCTGTCAGCCATGGTGGCATCTGTGGCTGTAGGGCCCCTTTAGAATGACAGTGTCCAATTACGAACAAACATTGCTGTTATCCCCAAGGAAAACAGAATTCAGAGGATCTGTAAGATAGCATACGGCCAAAGAATCTGATGGTTTGGTTGCTTTTTGACAGTACAATATCTATTTAGTATTAATAGTGGTAGGCTATATTTCTATCCAGGTGGAATTCACAATTTAAAAGGGCAGGTTTAAAACACCAAGTGCTAAGCCTGTGTAAAACTAGTATGTCTAGTCAAGGGCTCTCAAAAAATCTATAATTATCTGGAAAGCCCTGTTGTGGAGATTTTCTTTATTATTTATGGAAGAATATTATTTTTATCCCAATTTTTAGCATCCCTTTTTTCACTCCTAAAAACACTTTCCACTGAATATTTATACCCACACACAGTCCCTTATTAAAATTCCAAAATCTAAGAGCTCCCAAATCTTAGAATTTATTTTAATTTGTTTGGTGGTAAACTCTGCCCTAACATGAACCAAATAGCAGTGAAACTTCACGTGAACTTATATGAAGTTCTTCATTTTTCCACTTAGTGTGAATATTGATATACTGCATCCCAGTGTCTTTGATCATAGGACACTGACCCAGGCTTAGAAGGGATATTATGTAATATATAGTAAATGCCCTGCCTTACCTTTGTCACATTGAAAAAGTGCTAAATTCTGAAATATTTGTCTCCAAGGAATCCGGTGATTGTAAAACTGTATTCTAGTCTCATTCTACCACCTGATCCTGGTTTTTCTCATAATTATAATTATATGTTTACGTTGGAAGTTTTGAGAAAGAAACTTATCTTTTTTTTTCCTTTGGCTGTAAGAAAAACTACTTCTGCATTTTCAATTCTTTCTAGATCCATTCCTTATCTAAAGGAGCCTCAGACTAGCCCTTAAAAGTATTGTATGAAAGAGATTTTTTAAAGATTAATTGTAGTAATTCTGAAATAGGTAAGTGGACCTGGACCTGAGATCGTTCATAAAGCCAAGAGCTGCCTGCTTCATAAAAACAGAATTAGTCATGTTTCATCCACCACTGACTAAAGAAACTACAAGAAAGAATGCAGCCTGCCAGAGACTAAGGGTGCAAATAGTCACACACCAGAAATTTAAACTCAAGCCTGGTCATTCATAAGTAGATGAAGTTCACATTACACTATCCATGGTATGGAATGCTAACCTAAGTAATCAAAACAAATACTGGTCCAAAACACTACTATTGGTTTTTTATTGCTGTGTAACAAATTACCACCAACCTAGTGGCTTAAAACAATACCTGTTTATTAACTCACAGTGCTCTAGGCTAAAAGACCTGGCAGACCGAGCTGGGTTCTCTGCTTACAGTCATATAAGGCCAGAATCAAGGTGTCAGCTGGGCTGAGCTCTTATCTGGACATCCTGAGGAAGAATCTGCTTTGAGGTTCATTCAGGTTTTTGGCAGAATTAAGTTCCTTGTACATGTAGAGTTGGGATACTTGTTCCTTTTCTTCAATTACATCTGAAAAAATTCTTTGCCAATATGTCAGTGTTCAACCCGAGAAACAGAAGAGATGTATATTAAGGGATTTATTGCTAGGAACTGGCATATATGAGTGTGGGGATTGGCTAGGAAAGTCTGAAATCCATTGGACAGTTTGGCAGGAAGGGCAGGCTGGAACGGTTGTCCACAGGCAGAATTTCTTTTGAGAAGTCTCAGTTCTGCTCTTAAGACCTTTAGCCTGATTAAATCAGTCCCACCCAGACTACCTAGGATAATCTTGCTAATTTAAAGTCAGCTAATTATGGACTTAATCACATCTACAAATACCTTCAGAGCAACTCCTAGATTACTCTTTCACTGAATAACTGGGGACTAAATCTTAGCAAAGTTGGCATATACATTGAGCATCACATGTAATATAACATAATCATAAGGTAACATCAGGAGAAAAAGGTCATGGGGGTCATCTAGAATTCTGGCTACTGCACCACTGAAACTCCTATAGCCACAAAGGAAATAAATGACTCTACATGTCAGAGCACTTCAGATTCCCCAGAGGCCAAAGAGTCTTACTAAAAATGAACTCCCTTTCAAAAAAGTGCGTAACAGATGAGGAAACTATCACCTTAGGGGCTACTTGGTAGATGCAACAAAGAGAGGAACTAACACCAAGAAATGGAAACAATATTACAATCTAAAATGAAATATGAATACTCAAATGGTAAATGATTAAGACAATTTAAAAAAATATAGAAATCACAATGAAAGTACTAAGCTGTGGGAAAGAAGAGCCAAGTTTAAGGTAGGAACAAATTCAACATTCAGAAAGGAAATATATAGCCCCTCAATTTAGAAGTAACAAAGAAAAAAACTACATTTTAAAGACTGTTAGTTGATATGTTCCACTGAAAAAATAGACCAAGAGAAGGTGGGCTTGAAAAAAATTCATAGAAAATATAGCTCAAAGAGATAAAGTTATGGGTCACACAAAAGAGTAGTTTTGAATCATAGAGGATAGATCCAGTATGTCCAACGTGTGTCTGATAAAATTCTGTAAGAGAAAACGTGAGAGGCAGTATTGAAAACAAAAAGGCCCAGATTTTCTTGAGTTTAAGAAATATAGAACATCAACAATATAGAAATCTTTTTTTAAAAAAATATTTATTTATTTATTTGGTTGTGCTGGGTCTTAGTTGCAGAAAGCAGGCTCCTTAGTTGCGGCTCGCCAGCTGCTTAGTTGCGGCATGTGGGCTCCTTAGCTGTGGCATGAGAACTCTTAGTTGCAGCATGCATGTGGGATCTAGTTCCCTGACCTAGGATTAAACCCTGGCCCCCTGCATTAGGAGTGTGGAGTCTTAACCACTGTGCCACCGGGGAAGTCCCAACAATATAGAAATCTTGAAAATATCTCAGAAAAAAATCATAAGATACATAAAAAAATAATAATTAGGGTAAAAGTAAAAATTTTCCCAGAGAACAATGAAATAATATCCTGTGCTGAGTAAAATGATTGCCATAAACTCAGTTAAGAGAGAGGTAGAATAATACTTTCAGTCAAAGACTCTGACAGTTTATTACTTTCAAAATGTACTTTACTAACCAGGACACTGACACCAAAACAAAGAGTGGGTTGTAGGAGAAATGTGCAAAAGAATTGATGAAGATGTTTGTAAATTTACATAATCATTGACCGGTACTACTACTGCTACTACTATTACTAGTAATATTAATAATAACCAACTGGGAAGAGGCAATGGTTAATAACAAACTGAAAATAAAATACTGAAAATAAATAATCAGGAAGATGGGAAAATGGAATAAATACTACACAGTATTTCAAATAAACCATATCAACAGAAATACATCTTACAGTGTTGAATGAAAAAAAGTTGAAGTAATGTAAAGTAACACTGAGTAAAGAAAGTAAGATGCAGAAGAATATGCATGGTGTTACACCATGTAGCTTTATTTAAAAAATACACAGAACTATACAGAATATTGCTTTGGATGTGTACATACATGATACAATATTTTAAACCATTTTTAACTGAAGTATAGTTAATTTACAATGTTGTGTTAGCTTCAGGTGTACAGCAAAGTGATTCAGTTATACATACATGTATTCTTTTTCAGATTCTTTTCCATTATGAGTTATTATAGGCCACTGAATATAGTTCCCTGTGCTATACAGTAGGTCTTTGTTGTTTATCTATTTTATATACAGTAGTGTGTATATATTAACCCCAAACTCCTAATTTATCTCTTCCCCCTCCCTCCTGCTATCCCCTTTGGTAACCATAAGTTTGTTTTCCATGTCTGTGAGTCTACTTCCATTCTGTAAATAAGTTCATTTATATCATTTTTTTAGATTCCACAAATAAGTGATATCATATGGTATTTGTCTTTCTCTGTCTGACTTCATTCACTTAATAGGATAATCTCTGTGTCTATCCATGTTGCTGCAAATGGCATTATTTCATTCTTTTTTATGCCTGAGTAATATTTTGTTAAAAAGTGGGTGGGAAGGAAGCACACCAACTTCAGGGTACTGTGTTTGTTTGGGAAGGGTGGGAAGGAAATGAAAACAGAGAGGGGTAAAAAAAGAGTCTTTGGTTTATCAACAGCATTTTATTTCTTAAAAAATAAAAACTTCTGGGGCTTCCCTGGTGGCGCAATGGTTAAGAATCCGCCTGCCAATGCAGGAGACATGGGTTTGAGCCCTGGTCCAGGAAGATCCCACATGCTGCAGAGCAACTCAGCCTGTGCGCCACAACTACTGAGCCTGCACTCTACAGCCCGTGAGCCACAACTACTGAGCCCATGTGCCACAACTACTGAAGCCTGTGTGCCTAGAGCCCATGCCCCGTAACAAGAGGAGCCACCACAATGAGAAGCCCATGCACCACAACGAAGAGTAGTCCCCGCTCGCCACAGCTAGAGAAAGCCCGTGTGCAGCAACGAAGACCCAGCGCAATCATAAATAAATATATACATACATACATAAATTTATTTATTTAAAAAAAACTGTTACAATTCTATTTCAGTAATCCACGCAAGAGATGGCCTATGACAGTGGCTCAAAAAAAAAAAAAGAAGAATTAATGAGACCTTTCAAATGTAAAATCAGAATGACTTGATAATCAATTTTGTACGAGTGGCAAAGGAAAATGTTGAATCAAAAATGACTCTGGGGCTTCCCTGGTGGCGCAGTGGTTGAGAGTCTGCCTGCCGATGCAGGGGACACGGGTTTGAGCCCTGGTCCAGGAAGATCCCACATGCTGCAGAGCAACTTAGCCTGTGCGCCACAACTACTGAGCCTGCACTCTAGAGCCCGTGAGCCACAACTACTGAGCCCATGTGCCAAAACTACTGAAGCCCGTGTGCCTAGAGCCCATGCCCCGTAACAAGAGGAGCCACCACAATGAGAAGCCCACGCACCACAACGAAGAGTAGTCCCCGCTCGCCACAGCTAGAGAAAGCCCGTGTGCAGCAACGAAGACCCAGCGCAATCATAAATAAATAAATATATACATACATACATAAATACATAAATTTATTTATTTAAAAAAAACTGTTACAATTCTATTTCAGTAATCCACGCAAGAGATGGCCTATGACAGTGGCTCAAAAAAAAAAAAAAAGAATTAATGAGACCTTTCAAATGTAAAATCAGAATGACTTGATAATCAATTTTGTACGAGTGGCAAAGGAAAATGTTGAATCAAAAAGGACTCTGGGGCTTCCCTGGTGGCGCAGTGGTTGAGAGTCCGCCTGCCGATGCAGGGGACACGGGTTCGTGCCCCAGTCCGGGAAGATCCCACATGCCGCGGAGCGACTGGGCCCATGAGCCATGGCCGCTGAGCCTGTGCGTCCCGCAATGGGAGAGGCCACAACAGTGAGAGGCCCGCGTACCACAAAAAAAAAAAAAAAAAAAAAGACTCTGAGTTTGTTGTATTGAGAAATTAAATGAATGTTGATGAAAGGGTATCTGGAAATATGAATCTGAAAATATGAATCTGGATTGTAGACAGAGTTTGGGGTCAAATGAATGCATAGATAAATGGATGGATGAGTGGATGGATAGACAGATGAATAAAAACCTCTATATCAGTTTATCCATTCTTCCTTTAATCCTTCGAGCTATCTGTTTGTCTTTACTTTCTAAGGATCCTAATGGCCCATACTATTGCATTCTAAATTGTTTTCTTTTATATTAAATTATTTATTGGCATTTTATTTTTCTTTTGAATTTAGGTTTTGTACTTACAATCTGCTTGTATTTTCTTGAAGCTTTTAAAAGATAAAGAAGGAGCTATGAAAGGAGCTATAGATGATTATGAAGAGCATGAACATGGATTGTATAATATAAACATGGATTCATAAAAGAAACCTCAAACCACAAATAGCTGAATTTTCACAATTTGACTCAATTAGATATCCTTATAGTTAGAATTTCAACTTGAAGTTATTAATTTTTCCCTTTCTACTCTCTTTAATTATAGAAAACTTCCACCAGCTTGTAATTTAGCGAAATTTGCTCTAACAAGGAAAGCTTATTTACCATATGGGTATTCTCCAGATTATAGTTTGTATAGATAGAAATTGATATAAAAGATTGGAGAATAGAGTTCCTTGGAAAAAGTTAACATTGAAATTCATTGCAAACCACGTTAAAATGCTCACATTCTCTAGAGTTGTAGGAATCCTTAAAAATCAAACTCTACTTTCCTCTGCATGTAATTTTATTAATTTTCCTCCTTCTCTTTAGAATATTTCCCACATTTTTGCCTATTTGACATCTTTAGATCCTCCAAGTCTTTGTGAGTACTTACATTGCTCTGTGATGCCTTTCCCAACTTTCCAGGCAGGACTGGAAAGTCTCCCACAATGCTGAATAGTAAATAGTAAATAACCACACACTTTTGGAAATGAACTTGATACTTGTCATCACTGTTTCTGTTAGCTCTTTGGGTAGGAATTGGAGTAATGCAATTCCTCTATAGCAATGGTAAGATGCTTAAAAGATGCTAATGAACCAACAGTGAAACTTCCTAAATAACTAGAAACATAATTAAGATATTTATTTTATATTGATACAGTTTTTTCAGGTTAAGAATGAAGTCAGGAGAATCTAATTTTTATTTTTTTTTTCTTATAGGCATTGATGAAAGGACAGTAAGAGAGAAATGACTGAAAAGGAAAAAGATATTCATTCTGCCTAGAAATGTAGGCAAAGTTGCTAAATATAAGCATGGAATTTTTTCTCATTGTAATAATCGTTCATTCATTCAACACATTGATTGAGTACTTACTATAAGTTAGGCCCTATGCCAGACCCAATAGTTTGATAGCAGAAAACTCAGACCAGCGATCTTGCCATAGATAGTAGGCTATGTTGAGTACACTCATCTTCTCTGCTCCCTCAAAATATTCGTCCAGTGTCTCACAGGCTTATCATCGAGTTTATACACTTCAAGAGGAAATGTAGTCCTCCCTGCTGCCCTTTGAGGTGGTACAAGCTTTATACGCTGATTGTGTTACTGACCCAGCAGAGTGGGAGCCACTCACAGCAATAGAACAAGACCAAGTTCAGTTCAGAAGCAAAGGAAAGTTTTATTCTATTTTCAGAGAACGGAGAGGTGTGAGCGCACGCTCTCCCTAACAGCCTGCAGCTGTGGATGGGCTGCTTTATGGGGACTTAGTGGGAGGGGGCGGAGTTCTCATGGGTCGGGCTCAGCTGTGCTGCTCTCACTCCAGAACGCAGTGCGCATGCAGCGTCTCTGCGCGCAGCTTGCCTCCGCCATTTTGAATCTTCACTCGGCCGTGGAGCCGAGGTGTCCGGAGCAAATATTTCGCTGGAGGAACTCTGGTCTGAAGGGCCAGGAGGGTGCAAGGCCTCTGCGTGCGGCATCCTGCCAGCAAGTGAAACTAGAGGAAGCACGAAGAAAAAGAGAGGAAAAAAAAAAGGTTAGCGTTTATCTTATTACCAAGATTCTATTCTTATTTCCCGGGAATTAGTAATGGGCTTTGCTGGTGACACTCCAGTTTTTAATAGCATTGGTGAAAAGTAATCTCATTTTTCTCTATTGAACACTATGTTATTAGAAGTTCCTCACCATCAGTCGGCCTGAAGCAATTGCCCCGGGTATGACTCTCCTAACCATACCCCTCCTCCCTGGTCCCAGGGGTATGGAGACCTTGCTGTTTCAGGCCACATTCCACTGACTTCCAGAATGTGTCCCAGTAGCACCTCTGCCTCAACTTCCTTTGCTCCTTTTCTGTGGGCTCCCAGGGAGTGTTGGGGTGAAGGATGGAGAAAGGATGGTAGTGGACACCTTGAATATTTCAGTCAAAGGCAGGACACGTCTTCCAGTGCCATGATGTGTCTTTAGGGCTGAGCAGCAGCATTAAGGGCTTAGGCCTTGTCTACTTCCAACTGTAGCCTTCAAGTCCACTAAATTACCATCACCACCACACCCCACCACCAAATCTTGAACAGATGCCTCTTTTACGTAAATATTCAAATATGCTGGATTTGCCTCAGAATGTTAATCACAGTTGAAAGCTAAATATTTCTGTGGCTATCTGATTAATGCATTTTTTCCCCATAATCTATAAGCTCAATGAGTCCAGGAAGTGTATCTATTTGATCACCACTACATCAAATAGCTGGAAAAAATGTTCTCATTTAGGTTCTTTTGAATAAACTCTGATGATTAAAACATTACAGACTATTAACTAGACTGAAAATTTAACAAAGAGGTAATATCACACTTATTTTTCAGTCTCTTACTATCTCTAGTCTAGTATTTTATATAAAATAGGCCCTTAATATATTCAGAATTGAAACAAAGGGACCATGATTAAGTCTCCTGCTTGAGAATTTTTTCAGGGTCTTCTCTGTATGACAGAATCATGGTCACCAGCAGCTCTGGGATCACATTTTTTTTTTATAGGTCATGATTCAAAGGGAAAGATAAAGACTTTAATTTGCCCAACCTGTGTCATATGATCTCCCCTGAGCCAATTTCTATGGTGAGAAGTGTGAGGTTTTGTGTGTGATAGTTAAATGTACACCCAACAGACTGATGGCAGATGTGCTCTGATTGGGAGCCCAAAGAGAGTCATATGGAATGAGGAACAGGTAATTCCCAAGGATGTAGAGTTGCTGTTGTTTTAACAGAAAGGAAAAAAATGCAGAACTTCTACCACACACACCACCACCACTACCATCATCAACAACAACAACAACCAATATTTACTGCAGTGGGTATAGATATACAGTAAATGGGGAAGATGAGAGTGTGGTATAGAGAGGTGGAATAGTTCATCAGTGATTTATAATCAGATAGGCTCTGCTTTATTAGTAAATGAATTAATGTTCTTAATTTACTAGGGAGAAATTCTTTAGGCAAAATTAGTTTCAGTCAAACTTTACAGTTAATGTTTAAAATAAAGACTGCAAAACTGTTGTCAGGGCCTGAAGTTGAGAGTTCTCCATTATGAGTGGTGATAAGAAGCTTATCTCTGCTTTGATTTCAAAAAGTCATTTCACTTTGGAGTCTCAAGAAATATTGAGCTCCCCTAAAAACTTTCCCCTTAAGTGAAACTATTGTGGATTTCTTAAAGGCACTTAAATAAAAGTAGTGGTTTTTTTCCTTTGCTAAATGGAATCCTTACATTATGCATGGTAGTGAATCTAGGTTTAAAGTGATTCTTTTTGGTAGGACTACCCAGGGAATCAGATAAATAAAAACTGAAAGGTTAGTGTTTTGCAAAAACGAAATGAAAGACCAAGCATCAAAGTTTGGAATTATGTTTGAAATGATTTTTGAATAGATTCAATATTTGCTTAATTGAGGTTCTCCCTCAGTGAACATGAGACTCCTTATCTTTTCCCTATTTGCTTCACCTATGTTTTTAAACAAAATTTAGCTTTCTCTGATCCTCAAAAATCAAGATTTGCTAATCGTTCCAACTACCATTCTATTCCCCACTGCACATGAAAGCTTTTGCTGAAAAGTGAAGTACACGCTTGTCTCCATTTTAATTCATTCAGCTCCCTTCTCAAAACTTCGTTTTTTTCTTTTTCTCTTTTTCCCCATCTAATCTATCCATAGCTCCTTGAATAGCTATGTTATGTCTTGGCACTTTTTCAATCATTCGTTTTAGAGCTGCTGTACTGTCTAATATTTATCACCAACTTACCCATAACTCTAGCCACTTCGGACATTCCGTTATGCTGTTATACCTCAGTTTCCAAAGAGATGTGCCCCCAGGTAGCCAGAGTTTATTCTTCATTTATGCTTATTATTGACAGCCTCCTTCAGAGAAAATTCAGTGTCTGTTTTTCTGTACTTTCATTTCCTTTCAGATTCTACATGGCGTCATATTCACATCTAATTACCTCTAGCTCAGTGTTTGCATTTTGACACACTAATTAATTCTCTTCTTGCCCCAGAGTTAGCATTGTTCAAAGGATATCATCACGTGCTTGATTTATGGTGTCAAATTCTGAAATAAAAGGGAATGTATTTGTAGAATGTCTTTATTTTAAAAGTCTTTGCCATTTCTACTGGCTTTTTCAAGCAAAGAACTATAAAGTGAATTTTGGACTATAGCCTCAGTTATGCTAACGGGCTGTGTGATTTGCAGCAAGTTCTTACTCTCTCTCATCTCTGTCTCTCTCTTTCATTATGAAATAAGGGTAGTAGGTAACTTAAGTAATCTATGAGTTTTCTTGAAGTCCCCAAAGTCAGGATATTTATTCAGGGCAATTAACACCAAGTGTCATAACAAATAACCCCCAAGTTTTAATAGCTTAAGACAATAAAAGTTTATTTCTTGCTCATATCACAGCTTAGTGCAACTCAGGTAGCTCTTCTGGGTGAATCTATTCCAAGTAACAACTCAGGGATCCAGGAATCTTCTATCTTGTGTCTTCGTTATCCTGTAGGTTCAACTTGGAGGTCTCTGCTGTCATTTAGTCAGCCAATGAGCAGAGAGACTGTAGAATCTCATGGGATGTTTTGGAGCCAGATCCCAAAATAGCATACATTAATTTGACCACATTCCACAGTCCATTGACCAGAACTCAGTTATATGGTCTTAGACTTAAACTTATTTTAGGGGGAACTAGGAGAAGTGGTCTGTGTGTCCAAGAAGAAAAAACAAGCTTGGTTCGCTTTTAGCCAGTTTCTGCCACAGCCTTCGATATGATGAGACTATTAATTTCCTTCTGTTTTTCTACCATCCAGTTTCCCATTCTTTCTGTCTCTATTTGGTTGATTAATGGTTTTGATCCACATCATTTTCCTCCCTGAGTTTGTTTTTTTTTTTACTTAACACTCTGACCCTGAACTCTGGTGTCACTGCCAAGTTTTGCAGGAGACCTCGTTTTATCCCTTTTTTCTATAGAAGAGCCTGCAGATCAGTGTGCAAGGATCCCAGTTTTCCCATTTGCTAGCAACTTGCATGACTCTTCAGAACCTCAGTTTCTTTATCTGTAATAGGCTTACCTGAGAAAAACTTAAGTTGTCAGAGACGTAGTATGTGCTCAAAACACTTTTATTTTTTGGTTCCATTTCCTGTTGTCCTTGTATATTAGAAAGATTATCTCATCCATTAAACCTCTGCCCTATTATCTCTGTAAGAAAAATAAAGCTATTATCTTAAATTCTGAAGCCTGTCCTATATACATAAATCAATTTACTCTCCCTTTCTGACCTTCCATTATATAAAAACCTTCCTACTATATGGTCTCTATGTCTGCAATGGTCTAACTTCTCTACTCAGATAGCTATATTTCAAAAATATTTTAATATGAACTTTCTAGATATATAACCAGGGTTATCTGATTTGTTGGTAAAGTTAGTTAATATTCTTTCTGCCTCAATGTTTACTATGTCATTATCTCTACCATTATCCATTACCATCTCTACCAGTCAGAGGAAGTTTTTTCTATGGCTTTGACTAAACCATTACTTGAATAACAGCAACTCTTAGCTAAAGTGAGATTCGGGTTTGTGTCTGAACAGATGAAGATTTCCCTGCATAACCATTAAGCATTGTAAAAGGCACCCTAATAGTGAACCATTTCAAGTATGTATTTCCAAAAAGATAATTATACCTAAAATTCAGGGCTCTCTATTGAACTGTATGAGATTGGACAAATAACCTCTCTGTGCTCAGTTTTCTCAACTATCAAATATTCAGGTTACTTCCTGTCTCTTCTTTACCTAAAATTGTTGCTTCATATTATTTGTGAGAGACTCCTCATATTTTATAAATATCTTTCCAATTATAGCAAAAGATTTTTTTTCTTTCTACAAATCATACGTACACCTGTGGTAGGCTGACTAGTGTCTTCCGAAAACTTATATCAACTCAGAATCTCAGAAACTAGGAAGAGGTAGGGAAGGATTTTTCTCTGGAATCTTCAGAGGGAGCATGGCCTTTCTGACAACTCGATCTCAAATTGCTAGCCCCCAAAACTGTGAGAGAATTAATTTCTTTTTTGTTAAGCCACCAGTTTGTAGTACTCTGTTAGGGCAGTCCTAGGAAAATAATACAACCCCTTTCAATTATTTTTAACTGTTGTAATTACTCATTTAACTTGTTCATTTTCACCATAACTGTAAGTTCTCCAAGTGATGTCTTGTTCAGTAGTATTACTCATAACCTTGTAGGCATAAGTCCATTAATAGTTATTAAAATGAATGAACGAATAACTCAGTTCATACTGTCCTGGTACCACTATGCTATGAATAACTAAAGTTTTCTAATATAGCAGGGAAAAAGCCTATTAATTTCCCCAAACACTTCTCAACTTTCACCCTTATGAATCATTTTTTCCAAAGTCTTATTTATGCATGAGACAGGAATGAGAGCTTTTTTTTTTTTCTGGTGGTGAAGCTGAACACCAAGGCTTTATTTCTGTTTGTATTACTGCTACTGTCTTTTTAATTTAATTTAATTTAATTTTTTATACAGCAGGTTCTTATTAGTTATCTATTTTATACATATTAGTGAATGTATGTCAATCCCAATTCCTTGGTTCATCCCACGCCCCCGCCACCCCCTGCTTCCCTCCTTGGTGTCCATACATTTGTTCTCTGCATCTGTGTCTCTATTTCTGCCTTGCAGACTGGTTCATCTGGTTCTTGAGCATCACATTTTCTTGAATATGAATGCTTGCGTTGCTCTTTTGGTGTCTCCCTCTCTTGTTAAGTCTTCACTGGATTCAGTGCATATGGGAATTCTATAAGAGACATATGAAATGGCATCTTGAGAGTCAGATTTTATAAACAACATGGACAGCAGCAGCAAGGAGCATCCGTGCCTACATTTGTTCTGTTTTCAAGGTTTTGCTTTACCTCTGATGACAGAACGGATCCCATCACAATGTTTGTTCCATCCCAGTACAAATCCTCATATATTGCCAAAGAAGATATTATGCAATATGAAGATTCCATAACTGTATCATTGCAAGGACAGCTATAGAAAACACTCTGAAATAAATTCCAAATACTATATTGTGTGAGATTGAGGAGTAGTTATGTCCGTCTTATTTCCAACAGCTATGTGGTTTCATTGATGAGTATTAAGAATTTAAGTTCTTTGTGGGCTGAGATTTTCTTCTGTTCACTGCTATATCCCTAGAACTTGGAAGATTGCCTGAAACATTTTATATAACCAATGAATGTTTTGAACGAAATGTCCCTTTCTTAATTTACCTTGCTGCTGCTAACTCAGTGATCAGATGCTGCTTTAAGTACATTCTATTAGATGACTAAAGCAGGGTTTTGCAACTTGTAGAAGTCACGTCAGAGAGTTTCACTGCCAGGGAGGTTTACCATATTCCCTACACTCCTCAAATTTGGCAATTAACACTCCAGCTAGAGCGCTTCTTTTTCTCACTGACTCCAGCGTTTACCTGATCATTATCCCTTCATGCTGAGTGTGTCCTATTACAGAGGTTTGGCCATAGCGACATTTTTCAAGAATAGCTGATTCAAGGACTAGGGTCATCTGTACCGTGATTACAAAAGCTAATTAGGTATAGATAAGTACAATTTTAAGAAGTTGTGCATTTTCGTGTATTATTGTGAAGTATTATTTTCAAGTATTTTTCTTTTGAAAAGAAAAGATATAGAATAGATTAATTTTAATCTCCTTTCTCTTTCTCTCTCTCTATTGCTTTCAGAACTATTATCATGACCCACAAACTTAAAGATTTAGCACAAAACTATTGCCTGAGGGCTCCATGAAATAAAACTCTTCTTTCCTCAACTTGAGATTAAAAGGTTTAAGAATAAAAAAAGTTGGAAGGGTTAACACTGTTGTGATTTAGTTTCAAATCAAAGTCCAATGTTGACTTCAGCTCTTTTCCTGTTTGGCCTTCATTTATCTTTATCTGGGCTGAAATATAAAGAGAAGTTTCCACTGCCACCCAGTATGTCAGAATAACTGCACATCCAGACACCTGAACGGAAACCCTGGCTGGGAATCCTTCCAAATCTGGGAGCTGGTTAAGCTTGCTTAAAGAAGAAGCAGAGGAGCAAAAAATTCTAAGCCAAGAGTAATCAGTGGGTTCAGAACTTATCTTTCAGGCTTAAGCCAGGGAGCTGCATTCCCAGCAGGCTCCGGTCTTTACTGTTTCATTCCTGCCCGTGCCTGTCACTTGCTTGTTATGTGAGTTTGAACAAGTTTTGTACACTCTGTGTGCCTCAGTTTCCATATGCATAAGGTAGAGAACACAGATTGTTGAAAGGAGTAAATGTGTGAATATATGTAAAGTATTTATACAGTAAATGCCTGACAGTAAGCACTAATTAAGTGGTAGCTGTTATTGCAGAGGTGGATGTATTAGGCCATCCATCTTAGCCTGAACTCTAAAACATATTTATATCCTATAAATAACTCCCCTTTTCTGAGTCTGTGTTCACCAAGCCACCTTCTGATAACTTGGCTTTCCTAGAGGATATAGCATCCATAGAGAGAAGATATTTTAGCTGGCCATAAACATCCATTCCTCTTGAGAGTTTTATTTATCTCTTAAAAAAATATATGTACCAGACACTTCCCTAATTTTGTATATTATTAAAATCCTATGAATTAACCTTCTTTTAATAGATTAGAAAATTGAGGGTAATATGGGTAATATAATTCGCTCTAGGTCACTTAAATGTAGGTGACAGAGACTTTGTTGAAACCCAGAATTCTTCCCTTTTTTCCCTACACAGGTGCTCCCTGTGCTGTAGCAAAAGGGCGTCTTGTGTGGTGGTCACCAAGTTCTCTTCTACTCTCAGTTGGACTAAAAGTCTAATTGAGGGTAGAAATCTAGGTAAATTAATCCCCTGTATTTTAGTTAGAATAAAGACCCCTCAGCAAAAGTGGATCTAGGTTGAGTCCTCCTTGAGGAATGGAAAATAAATCCATGTAAAATTATTCACTTTGAGGAGTCCATAGAAAACACTTTGCTCTTTTGTTTGTTTTGTTTTGCTTGTTTCTCCTATAGTAGTTCGCAAACCTCATTGTGCATCCAGGTCACCTGGAGGGCTGCAATCGAACACTCATTGCTGGGCTCATCCACTGAGTTCTCGATTCAGGAAACCTGGGCTTCAGCCTGAGGCTTTGCATTTCTAACAAGTTCTCTTGTGGTGATGATGTCGCTAGCACTGGCACCACACTTTGACTCTGTCTTAAAATCAGTGGAGTCAGTGCTCTTAAACTGTTTATGTGTGAACTCAGTAAAGCTTAGTTGATCTGATATTAATCTTTAACTAAAATCCCTTTTTTCCCTTTGTTAAGTACTTCAGGTCTTATTCATTAACCAAAAAATCCTGATACAAACCAAATAGACCTTGAGTTACCCAAAGCAGAATTGAAGTCATCTGTGTAATGGCTCACTAGTCTCCAGGGGTGTAACACATACAACATTTATATACTTTTGGTCTTTCAGATTACATTTTATACAAGATGCCATATTATTATGACATGTCTGATTAAACAAAGAATGCGAGACAGAAATTGCATACAGGGATTGTTGCATTTTGTTTGCTTGTTTTAGCATTTGATGGAATTCACTTTAAGGGCTTGTCCTGAGTTGCTAATTCTGAAGGGAGTTCTAAGAACAAGTAAAACAATCATGGAATAAAGTAAGCATTTGGATTTAAAGGGTTGGGGGTACTGTAAAATGCTAATCAGCAAATTTTCCTTGGTAAGTCACTATTCCTGTGGCATTTTACTTACATGCAGAATTTGCTGCTCATCATATCGTACCTTACCACTTCATCCCTCCCCACAAGCAATCACAAAGTATTCACAGAAAATGTTGAATGAAAAAAATGAATGAGTTCAGATTATTAATAACAGTAATAATGAGAGAAGCAACCATGTACCTGCTTCCCATAGACCAGGCCTGTTCAATGTCCTCATAAGGAGTATCCCACTTAATCATCACAAAATCCCTATAAATCAGAGTTTCTCAACATCAGCACTAGTGACATTTTAGGCTGGATAATTCCTTGTTGTGTGTTCTGTCCTATGCCTTGTACAATGTCTTGTAGGATCCCTGGCCTCTACTGACTAGATGCCAGTAAAAACCTCCCAGTTGTAACAACAAAAATTGGCCCAGTTGAGAACCACTGATATATATCAATATATAGGATTATAATCTCTCTTTCATAAATGTGGCCTTGGAAATTTAATTTGTCCAACTTTCCACAGTTCATTTTTATCAGAACAGGAATTCAAGTCCAGACCCTCAGATTTGTCCATTCTTAATAAGTTGACTAAAATGGGAGACACAAACTTCTGTAGACCAGGCTAGGAGAGATCAGCTGTGATTAATTTCCTCTAAATGCAACTTTTCTAAATAAATTTTGCCATATTTAGGCTTTAAATTGTATAGTCTATGTTTTGTCTTAATTTTTATTAGACATATTATAAGTCCTTGAATACAATCCAGCATCCGTTCTTTTGTTATGGAAACAGATGCCTTTGGCTTGTGAGTTAAAATAGCTCCTAGTACAAAGCAGGGTTCTAACTGGCCTGGCTGTATGGGTCCCCAGTCTCTGGTCACCACCTAGGCTGAGGTGGGATTTATGTCTTGGATATGCATTTACTTTGCTGTGTATTTCCTTAGTTGAATCTTAGAATGTTGTTCATAACCTTCTCTCTGCCCTGCTTTTTTATAGCAAGGTCCAAACTTCTGTTTTCTTAAGTGTTTCATCGGACAAATAATATATGTATAAACTTCAGTGGAAATTGGGAAATTGTATTTTAAATCAACCACATGAGAATGGATAGATGATAGATAGATAGATAGGCAGACAGGCGGACAGATAGAAGTTGGCTGTGTAAAGCATGGAATCTCTGTCACTTCTAAGAGTCAGTCAGGGGCTCATATTCTGGTCCTGAATGAAAAGAACTGGTGATTGTAGTAACTCTTTTGGGAAAGAGGACTATATACTAGAAAGGAAATTGAGAGTATATAGAGATGGATAATATAGGGTCATTTACTACAGAATAGAACAGTTTGAAGAGATATGGAGTTATAAACTAATTAAGGCAATTGTAGATAGGAGAGAGGAAGGTCCCATAATTTATATTTAGACTCTAGTATAAAGAAAGTGGATATGTGCGATCAGCACAATACACACATACACACACACAAAATCACATGTTTGACTTATTGTAATAGATCCCATAAGATTTGCTGGGATTAAGTAACTGTCATAAAGTGTACTCATATGCTTCTATGTACTTAGGAAAATATTGTTAAAGGTTTAGTACCTACATGAGGAAAAATTAAAATCTCATTAAAGGATATAAAACAAATATCTCAACAAATGGAAAGACAAATCAGGTTTTTGGGATACACTATAACAGAAAATGTTTATGCTTCTAAAACAAATGTGGACTTAATTTAATATCAATCAGAATCCCTACTGGGAATTTTTGAAAGTGTTAAAAAAAAAAAGCCTTAAAGTTTATATAACGGAGTGGGTTTTATAGATCTCTCTCTCTCTCAATCTCTCTCTCTCACCCACACATACGTAAGAATAGTAAGAGACAGCGTAACTGTAGAAAAACCTGTAAAACAGATATTCAGTTATTATTTTATCAGCATGACATAGAAGAAAAAGGGAGTCTAGAAATCGATTGTAGTATATAACAGAAGATTTTATATTTGACAAAGGTAGTATTTCATTTCACAGGGAAAAGATGGATCAGTAATAATTAGCCCTGGCACAATCAGCTATCCATTTGCATCTTACACCATGTACAAAAAACAAATTTCAGATGGAATGAAGATTAATTTGTAAAAAGTTTTAAAAAAAAAGTTTTGCAAACATCTAGGAGACTAGTAGTACGTGTACATGTACAATAGCTAGTAGCAAGTATAACTTTCTTAAATAAGACTGAAAACCCAGCTGTAAGAGATTAGGTATATAAATTTGTAGCAAAAGATAACACAGACAAAATATCAATCAAAAGGTACATAATAGGTTTTGAAAGAAAAATATACTGGAGAATACTGACAGAGTGTTGTTTCTGTAGTATACATAGGACCCTGAAAATTTGTCAGGATGAGAATAGTAGCTCAATAATAAGAGTCAATTCACAGAGATCATCTTCAAGTGATCAAGTATATGAAAATAATGCTCAAACTGATTGTTAACTTTCTATGCAAAAATAATGAAGAGACGTCATGTTATAGCTGTGAGCCTGACAGTAATTTGAAAGGGTGATAACTTGACTGGCAAGTGTAAAACCTAAAGTATTAAAGACATTTTGGAATGCAGTGTCTATTAAAATTAAAAATGCATTTACCTTCTGACACAGAAACCCCTCTTCTTGCTAGTTCAGCCATAAAACAAAGCAGCAGTAGGAGGCATATTTATTGCAGTGTGTTGAGTAGCCAAATACTACATAGAAAGCAATGGCTCTTCAGTAGGGGAATGACTGAAAATATGGTAAATACATATCACAATTTTGCAGCTGTTAAAAAAGAATGAATTAAAGCTGTACCAACGGATAATTGATTTGGAGTGATTTCTGTGGTTTTTTTGTTTAGTAAGAATAGAAAGATACAGAAAAGTGGATATTGAACGATCTTTCTGAGTAAACAATTACACGATAACTAAATTCTTCATTTGTATATGTGTGTGAGTCTTTGCATGGGTGTATACATATACATGCTTACCTATTGTCATAAATATATGGAAAAAACATACATTCAATAGTGAAAATTTGGTTTAACAGGGTAGAGCGGAAGGTAGGAAAGTGGGAGTGAGGAGGGCTGAACATTAAAATAAAAGAAAATAAACAAGTGAAAAATGTAAAAATCCAATAAAAATGAATGTACGTTTGATTCCCACTTCAATTTATACAGTATTTTAAATGTGAATTAAAGTTAAGTACATTGAAATTATTTGGGATTACTCTAATTTGATTCTTAGGTTTTTTTCCAGACTTTAACAAGAAACTGTTTCCTAAGATTTCAAAAAATATATATAATTCATATTTCCTGTGGAAAAAAATAAAAATTACAGTTAAGCAAAAAGAAAAAAATATCCTAGTCCTTCCAGTTTGAGGCTCTGTCTGTTGACTCTCTTCCCATCCCTTATCCAGAGTTCTGCTCACTGGCTTCTGTCTTCTCTCCCCAGTCTAGCTTAGGTACCACCTCCGAGTAACTGTCTTGTATTGGCCTGCCTCTGTCAAATTCTACATCTCTGTCCTTTGGACAAGTTGCATACCCAGCCTCAAATAGACATATCCCAGCCCCAAACTTGAACACTTCACAAAAACAGCATCTGATCCTGGAGAATTCTACAAATTCCAAAACCTGGCCTTTAACAACATATCCTCAGTGAATGTTCTGATAGAGGTTATGACAGAAATAAAAGCATAAGAAACATAGTTCCTTCCCAAAAGAAGCTTAGAAATTCATGGAGGAGCTGAACTTTACATTTATTAAAATTAAATAGGTTTGTTTCAGCCCTTAACCTGATATGATTGTTTAAATTAATTGTAGGTTGGAGAGTTAAGGAGAAAGTTTATTCAAAAGAGCCCATTACAGCAGGTAGAGGGAGGACAAAGATATGAAGATAAAGTACACAAGGACCTAGCACTTGTAGCATTTGCCTCATTTCTGGTGCTTGGGCCTGTCTCAGTCCTATATAACTCAACAGGAAAGAAGGACCAAGGCTGAGCTAGTAAAGTAATAAAAATGGACGTTTCTAATCATGATCTAAAATGATACACAACTGAGGCTTCATGGCTAGAGGCATAGTTTACCTTTAGCTAATTAAAAGGAGACTCCTTCCTGTAGAAGAAGCCAACCTATTGTCTCCAAACAACCAATTTTTGATCTGGACATGTTTCTACAATAAACCACATGTTTGGGTCTTTTTCAAAAAGTACACCTACTTCTTACTGGGTTGGGATGGGAGTCTTAAACAGAAGTTTTATCCAGATACCCAGGCCAACTCATGGTTGATAGAGATGCCTGAGGAGGCCTGGGCCTTGGAGACCCAACTGGAACGTGAAGGTCATACTTGCAAAGGTGAACACTCTGATGCCCAACTGACAGGGTAAAAACACTTAAATAAAAGAGAGTAGGAGCATGTGAGAATTATCAGAAAATCTTTGGAGAGCTCTGGGCTCTGCTCTGGCTCCTGAGTAACCTTAGCTGTCACTGCCTGTGTCACTGTAGTAGCTATTGAGTGGAGAGGGCTGCTTCTAAAAGCATGACTGAAAAGTTTTAAGTCAGGGATACACACACAAGCCTGTATGCTGTCTTTGTCTTTTGCTCATATGTCTGTTCTTTGTTTTCCTATTATTGCCCTTCTAACATTTTTCTCAAGGTAAGTTGTGCTCCAAACTATTCTTTTGTCCTTAGCAGTCACCAAAAACTCTCTTTTTTAGTCTTTCTGTATCTCAACCTGTCTTTTAACTAAGCCTGTCCAATAGAACAGGCCACAAGGTTGCCACTGGATAAACCACAGTGATTTTTAGCTTCAAGAATTTTATCATAAATCAGAGCAGAAAAACAGATAGAAGATTATAAAAAGAACTAGCATAGAGGAATTGCAAAGATCTCAGAATCTTACTATGTTCTTATAGTCATCATCTTTTTCTCACAGTTCCAAACTTCCTTATATAGTGCTAACTGGAAATCCCTTGGTACTTGGAGTCTTTAATGTTATTTCTGAACTGGAATCACAAATCACCTCTTTTCATCATCCTACCTCCCATCCTATCCCCACCACTAGGCTAGATGCCTGTGTGGTTCTCTTTCTTCACATAGGCCCCTGTTACCAGCAAGTAGGTTCAAGTCCAATCTCAACAGAACAGAGGTAGAAACTCTCATTTCCTTTTCCCTCCAGGTTATCCTACTCTGTACCGCCCCCCCCCCCCATGCTGTAAATGAGATAACTGCACTTCTGTAGATTTCCAGTCAGTATATCACCTCTCACCACACTTCTACTCAGACCTTTGTGTTTGTGGTTGATAGTAAATATTTCCATTTCAATCAATTAAGAAAAGTTAGGTGCTAAACAGTATATACTTAAGAAGAATGTTATATAATCTTTATCATTGTAGAATTAAAAACCTTCAAAGACCAGATAATGGGTAGAAAATCATTGCAAACAGTAAACCCATTCATTCATTTATTCATTCACCTAGTTTAAGACTGTCAAGTACACAGGATATAAGTAAGGCTTTGGAAATTTTTAGGACGAAGTATTAGTGTTAAATCAGGAACTATTTTGTTAATTATACACACCAAGTTGTGTTCAACTGAAATGTGGAAGGGTCACAGATGAACAAATTCTAAGAAATCTTGAGGAGAGCATCTAAGGTTTCTGCTTGAAGTAAGCCCATTATAATTTATTAAAGTGCTCTGCCAAGCCTGTAGCTTTATCCTAGGATTCTTATTTATGTACAGAGACATAATAATTTTTAAGAGTTTTTGAAATATTATTTGATTATGCTGGACATTATAGCCTGAATTTCTATAGCATGAAACAGTAAGGGCCTTGAGCAGATGGCCATTTGCTTAATAATTGCACCCCTCCACCCCACTTCCAGAACTGGGCTGTGCATTTCCTTAATTTGGAGGTATTTTGATAGAGCATTTGTTCTTATTCTACACAAGAAAGGTACACAGGGACGGGGAGGAGGCTCTGCTGTCCTAGAGAAGGTGGAGTAGTAGTATTTGAGCCTAACGATTTTAACAACGTTCAGTTGAGATAGAAAGTAATGGGTTACAGGATTAGTTAAAACCTGTGGTGGTTTAAAACATGTCCACAAATTATTTGACTCTCTTCCCACGGAGAGGTGGGAACTATGTCCCCTCCCCTTGACTCTGACAAGATGTGTCTCTGTTTGGACCTGTAGAGTAAGGTAGAATTAGTGCAGTGTGTCTTCTGCAGCTAGGTAAGAGCAGGCCACACAGCTTCCATCTGGTTTTCTTGAAATACTCTGTGTTGGAAATCTGAGCTGCTATGTGAGAAATTCTCCAACCCTGTGGCTGCCATGCTGTACGGAAAGGAAACTCAGGCCACATGAAGATGCCCTGTGTAGGTATGTCAGTCACCAGCCCCCAATGAGGTCCCAGCCGACAGCTGGCGTCAGCCACTGTGAAATTGTCTCCAATGATTCCAGACCCTTTCCAACTACTAACTCATCTCCATGGAGCCATGGAGTCCTCCCAGCCGAGGTCCCAGACCACATAGAGGATAGATAAGCCAAATCCCTCACCCACAGATGCTGTGAGGAAAATAAAATGATTGCTTTGAACCCCTAAGTGTAGGGTAGTTTGTTTGCAGCAGCAGTAATTGAGGCAGTCCTTTAGAGCCCTCTCTTCCTAGAGATTTCTTCTAGTGATGGGTAGTGAAAATAGAGATTTGGTGGAAACATGACTCTTGGAAAAATGTTTTGAGTATAGGTGGTTAGAGGTAATGATTCTCAGGAAGAAAATGAGGTGGAAGATGGAAATCCATGCTTTTTCCTCTTTAGCACTATCCACTCTCTTCTTTTATGCTTCTCCTCACATTACTAAGAGTCTGTTTCTCTATGTGCTTTTTCTTTCTGA
The DNA here is from genome assembly GCF_951394435.1 of Stenella coeruleoalba. Taxonomy (NCBI): domain Eukaryota; kingdom Metazoa; phylum Chordata; class Mammalia; order Artiodactyla; family Delphinidae; genus Stenella; species Stenella coeruleoalba. The sequence continues at coordinate 91,558,235 of NC_137150.1, forward strand.
CTGTGGCAGCCAAGATTGAATGAGGGAAAACAGGGGCTACTAAAAACATGGATGGGGGATCATTTTTACAAATCAGAAATAACCTTAACAAATCAGAAAACAGCCTGTTTTGTTCCAAAAAAGAAATCTAAAGTTTGAGTTTACATTAAAAACAAAAAGCAAAGGGAGATCGGGTGGTACAGTAAATTGATGCCAGCAGGATGAGGTAGAAGTTTCCAGAGGCAGAGACATCCTATCCATTTGGTTGAGTAGACAGATTGCCTAGGATTCACAGTACTTTTAGAAACGCATGAAATGTTTTCATTTCCTTTAAAATCAGAAGAAAAGAAGTGTAGTTTTAGATAGAAGAAAATATTGTAACATATAATATTCATATCTTTGTCTTTTCATCCTCAGTCAAAAATAGAACCTTTAATTATTTTTTAATGGTGTGTTTCATGATACATAGGGACCATAAATGTAATAATGTGACCCTGACTGGAGAACCATGTGGGACAGGACCAGAAGGAATGGGTATATCGGATCGGTTGCTTCTGTGCTTACCTGAAGCGCTACGTTTTGTATGTCTAAACTTAAACTCTGTGTTTGGAGTTTCAGCACAGCACTAATGATGCTTTATATAACCAACTAGTGCAATTCCATAGCATGCAGACTTTATTACCATACTCCTTCAGACCAGTTATCTAAATTATAATAGGGTAAGGAGTTTAGAAGGAAGAAAGATACAAAACTGTGACCCTTCTTCAGTTGCTGCAATGCCTGGGCTTCAGTGGGCGCCAGAGCAGTCCCTGGGCTCATAGGAGAACAGGAGGCCCTCACTGCCTGGTGAAAGAATACCGTTGGGTGATCCTTGTCAAAGACAGCCTCTCTTAACTCACTTTTTCCAGATATGTTCAAAATGATGGCGTCATTTGGTCAAATATTTTGATAGGTTATTCAAAAAGGAGTCTGGGCTTTTTATCAGTCATGTCCAGCTGCCCATTACCAAGAGGGAAACCAGTGGGAACTGTACAATTCAAGAACAAACTTAAAATCAATAAAATTTAAGTGTCAAATGTTAATACTGGCTACACCTGTGCAAATATAAATTCAGAGCAAACATAAAAGTTTAAATATTATGCATTATTACTCATAAAAATAAATAAAGCAAACCCAAAAAACTAGCTAAGGGACCGAGCCTCCCCAAAGCTAGCAGAAGGGGAAGAATTGTTGCAGTCTCCTTAGAGACATTTTCCATTGGCCATTCTCTGTGACAGTACATGGTGTAGAATAGAGAAGGAAAGCTATTTAGAAGGTCCATTTTGTTCATCTGCACTTCCTCAGAATCCAGTGTAGTTCCTGGTGTATACTAGGCATGCAGTAAATATTTGTTGAATAAAGAATGAAAATATGAGTAAATATAGGGCTCATTCTGGTATACTCATTGTTCAGTTCTGCCTATTTGCTTGTTCCGCCCAGCAGCACACTAGCTTCCTCAAAAGGAGCACCTCAGAAGAGCCTTGGGTCCCTTTTACTCATTCATGCCTCCTTTCTATAACTTCACCTTCTTCTTACTGACCCTCCCTTTTCTCTTTCTTCTGACTACTGCCTATCTCCTGCTCCAGTGATCCCAGCCCCTCATTCCGATTGCTCAGTTTCCTGATTTCAATTCTGCCTTCCTGTCTTTTTTTAAAAAATTTATTCATTTTATTTATTTATTTTTGGCTGTGTTGGGTCTTTGTTGCTGTGCGCAGGCTTTCTCTAGTTGCGGCGAGCGGGGGCTCCTCTTTGTTGCGGTGCGCGGGCTTCGCACTGCGGTGGTTTCTCTTGTTGCAGAGCATGGGCTCTAGGCGCCCGGGCTTCAGGAGTTGTGGCTCGTGGGCTCTGGAGCGCAGGCTTAGTAGTTGTGGCGCACAGGCTTAGTTGCTCCGCAGCATGTGGGATCTTCCCGGACCAGGGCTTGAACCCGTGTCCCCTGCATTGGCAGGCGGATTCTTAACCACTGTGCCACCAGGGAAGCCCTGCCTTCCTGTCTTGATATACTCATAGATCTACTTGTAATGACTTCTTTTGATTGATGATTCTTGGTCCATCCTCTCCTGCTGTCCTACCTTTTAAGTAAACTTCAATCCACCAGGACAGTAGAACCCAGTCAGCTGTAACTTCATAATGACCTCAGGGTTTAAATAGGTGGTTTCTCCTATGTTTCTTACCTTCCTCAACATGCTGCCTCTAGAAGCCTTCTCCAAAAGGTTATAATATAGTTCAGTTGACTCTCAGTTACTGGCCCTTCATCTAAAATTTCAATTCTTATCCAATCAAAGCTTTGACACTTCATATTAACTCTCTATGACCTTACCATTTTACATTAAGGAAATAATTCCTGTTACCTCCCAAACTTGAAAGATCTTAGAAAGTTACCCACAGTGATAATATGCAATGTAAAACTTCAGAGAGAGAGGATGAATGCTTTTGACTTTCTGCAATACTTTTTGGATATTGTCTGATAGTGAGGAGAGAGGAAAATTAGAATCAAGTAAAATTTTTATGAATTCTTGACAGAGGAACACTCATAACCATGTTAGCAATGTTATAGTGTGAATAGTGTCAAACAAAGCAGATAAATGTGCTATTTACACACTTCCAGTGTAAATCTTAGCAACTTTTTAAGTGTTTTGTTTACATATTTCTGTTTTCTATGTCATTGTCAAATCCATAAACCTTTCAAACATGCACACATACACACACACACAAATAATCAATAAATATATCCGAGGAGTAGTAGATTTAGTGAAATTCCACTTGTTTTCACTTACCTGTACACGTTCCAGTTGCATTTATTTCTCTCTATTCTTAGAAACTAAATGTCAAAGTGAAATAGATGGGGTTGGGTCTCGGTAGGATTCTTATTTGTTTCAGCCAGTCACAGAGAAAAAGAGCCAGACCTTCTGCTGGGTCTTTGGAACGTGGCTTCACATTTGAAAAACCTGAATGAGCTTAAGAACAATACTGATCCCCAACTCTACCCAGAACAACAACAACAAAACAGACAAAGAAAACCCCTGGGTTGTGGGGGAAGCAGTGTATTTGTTAACACCTCCATGGTGATTCCAATGTACAGCCAAAGTTAAGAACTGCTGATTTAGAATGTGTTGTTGTGCTATTATTTTCTTTGCTTTAGTTGAAGAAAGGCAATTTAGATTATTTTTATATGGTCCTGGGAAAAATGAAACAAAAGTATGCAAAGCAAGAAAGTACTTCAGTAGGGCCAAGTAAGTGAGGCAAAGGGTTTCTATTTTATAACTTGATAGGCTATTGTCAAAATATAAACAGGTCTAGGTTAGAATCCACTTTGAGATCCATAGAATTTGTAGCAAGCTCCCGTAGCTGGAAGATAAACAAACAGGCTTTCTCCTGGCAACACACTTTTCCCAAACTCTCAACTACATTCTGCACTTGCTGTTTCCTGAAGATAATGCTGTTTTTATTATTTGCTGTTTAATGTTAATTACTTTTGCTCTTTAGAATTACTCACAATACATTTTGGAATCCGGTGAATACATTAGTGTCTTAGAGTATCAACATTTCTCCCAACTCATCCTTCATTATTACAAAGCTGAAAAACAGTTATAAAATAAACGCTGCTAAATGATTTATTTCTCATCCATTGAAATATACTTTTCTCATGAACAGGAAGAAATTATTTGAAGAATTTAATGCAGTCAAGCAGGAGATTCCAAAATCTATACATAGAATTTCAAGTCCTTGTAAATAGGTCAACAACATTTGTAAAGTATGCATAGATGCTTAGCACTATAATAGGAACCTAAAGTGTATAGCTGAGATTAGACATGACTTATGCCCTCAGAATTTTATAATCTTTCAAAAAAGACGAGATAGGTTGGTATTCAATGAATACGAATACATACAAAGAAATACTCTGACAGAAAGAGATAAGGAAGGGATTGTGCAGAGCCACAGTTAATTGAGGGAAATTTCCCTTGAGATGTTTTTGTGAAATGGGCTCTGAACTTCAATTTAAAGTGAGGGATATGGTTTGTAGGACAGGAATGTTGAGACTATTCCTTGTATATGTGATAAATTAAATGAAAGCTCTAAGAAGCGAATAAAACGGAGTGAACTGGCTGAAAAAGAAAAGGAAGAAGAAAGCTCCTAGATGTCTGTAATGTCTGTGAAAAGAGACATTGCATCTTTCTCAGCATTTTAAAATTAGCAGATTACTGACAGTTTTCTGAATTAAGTGATTTATATGAACATTTATGGATGGAAAAACATGTTTCTCTGATGATAAAAATGCTATAATTTCTCCTATTTTAAAAGTTAAGTGCCTTTATATATGAAATATTTTTTAATAGATCTTTATTGGAGTATAATTGCTTCACAGTACTGTTAGTTTCTGTTGTACAACAGAGTGAATTAGTCGTATGCATACATATATCCCCACATCCCCTCCCTCTTGAGCCTCCCTCCCACCTTCCCTATCCCACCCCTCTAGGTCATCGCAAAACACCGAGCTGGTCTCCTTGTGCTATGCTGCTGCTTCCCACTAGCAGAAATTTTACATTTGATATGTTGATGCTACTCTCACTTCGCCCCAGCTTCTCCTTCCTCTCCCCTGTGTCCTCGAGTCCATTCTCTATGTCTAAATCTTTATTCCTGCCTGCCACTAGGTTCATCAGCACCTTTTTTTTTTAGATTCCATATATATGCATTAGCACATCGTATTTGTTTTTCTCTTTCTGACTTACTTCACTCTGTATGACAGACTCTAGGTCCATCCACCTCACTACAAATAGTTCAATTTCGTTTCCTTTTATGGCTGAGTAATATTCCATTGTATATATGTGCCACATCTTCTTTATCCATTCATCTGTCGATGGACATTTAGGTTGCTTCCATGTCCTGGCTATTGTAAATAGAGCTGCAATGAACATTGTGGTACATGACTCTTTTTGAATTATGGTTTTCTCAGGGTATATGCCCAGTAGTGGGACTGCTGGGTCATATGGTAATTCTATTTTTAGGTTTTTAAGGAGCCTCCATACTGTTCTCCGTAGTGGTTTTATCGATTTACATTCCCACCAACAGTACAGGAGGGTTCCCTTTTCACCACACCCTTTCCAGCATTTATTGTTTGTAGATATTTTGATGATGGCCATTCTGACTGGTGTGAGGTGATACCTCATTTTAGATTTGATTTGCATTTCTCTAATGATTAGTGACGTGGAGCATCTTTTCATGTGCCTCTTGGCCATCTGTATTTCTTTTTTGGTGAAATGTCTATTTAGGTCTTCCACCCATTTTTTAATTGGATTGCTTGTTTTTTTGATATTGAGTTCCATGAGCTGTTTGTATATTTTGGAGATTAATCCTTTGTCCATTGTTTCATTTGCAAATATTTTCTCCCATTATGAGTGTTGTCTTTTCATCTTGTTTACGGTTTCCTTTGCTGTGCAAAAGCTTTGAAGTTTCATTAAGTCCTATTTGTTTATTTTTGTTTTTATTTTCATTACTCTAGGAGGTGGGTCAAAAAAGATCTTACTGTGAGTTATGTCAAAGAGTGTTTTTCCTATGTTTTCCTGTGAGAGTTTTATAGTGTCTGGTCTTACATTTAGGTCTTTAATCCATTTGGAGTTTATTTTTGTTTTCAGTGTTAGTGTTCTAATTTCATTCTTTTACATGTAGCTGTCCAGTTTTCCCAGCACCACTTACTGAAGAGGCTGTCTTTTCTCCATTGTATGTTCTTGCCTCCTTTGTCATAAATCAGGTGACCATATGTGCATCGGTTTATCTCTGGGCTTTCTATCCTACCACTGATCTATCTTTCTGTTTTTGTGCCAGTACCATACTGTCTTGATTACTGTAATAGTTTGAAGTCGGGGAGCCTGTTCCTCCAGCTCCATTTTTCTTTTTCAAGATTGCTTTGGCTATTCAGGGTCTTTTATGTTTCCATACAAATTTTAAAATCTTTTGTTCTAATTCTGTGAAGAAAGCCAGTAGTAGTTTGATAGGGATTGCATTGAATCTGTAGATTGCTTTAGGTAGTATAGTCATTTTCACAATATTGATTCTTCCAATCCAAGATCATGGTATATTTCTCCATCTGTTTATGTCATATTTGATTTCTTTCATCAGTGTTTTATAGTTTTCTGAGTACAAGTCTTTAGCCTCCTTAGGTAGGTTTATTCCTAGATATTTTATTATTTTTGTTGCAATGGTAAATGGGATTGTTTCCTTGATTTCTCTTTCTGATTTTTTGTTGTTAGTGTATAGGAATGCCAGAGATTTCTGTGCATTAATTTTGAATCCTGCAACCCTACCAAATTCATTGATTAGTTTAGTAATTTTCTGGTGGCATCTTTAGGATTTTATATGTATAGTATCATGTTATCTGCAAACAGTGACAGTTTTACTTCTTCTTTTCCTATTTGTATTCCTCTTATTTCTTTTTTTTCTCTGACTGCCGTGGCTAAGACTTCCAAAACTATGCAGAATAAGAATGGCGAGAGTGGACATCCTTGTCTTGTTCCTGATCTTAGTGGAAATGCTTTCAGTTTTTCACCATTGAGTATGATATTTGCTGTGGGTTTGTCATATACGGCCTTTATTACATTGAGGTAGTTTCCCTCTATGCCCATTTTCTGGAGAGTTTTTATCATAAATGGGTGTTGAATTTTGTCAAAAGCTTTTTCTGCATCTATCGAGATTAGAAAATATAAACAGACCTATCACAAGTAATGAAATTGAAACTGTAATTAAAAATCTTACAACAAACAAAAGTCCAGGACCAGTTCGCTTCACAGGCGAATTCTGTCAAACATTTAGAGAAGAGCTAACACTGATCCTTCTCAAACTCTTCCAAAAAATTGCAGAGGGAGGAACACTCCCAAACTCATTTTATGAAGACACCATCACCCTGCTACCAAAATCAGAAAAAGATGTCATAGAAAAACAAAATTATAGACCAATATCACTGATGAACATAGATACAAAAATCCTGAACAAAATACTAGCAAACAGAATCCAATAACATACTAAAAGGATCATATACCATGATCAAGTGGGATTTATCCCAGAGATGTGAGGATTCTTCAATATATGCAAATCAATCGATGTGAACACCATATTAACAAATTAAGGAATGAAATATTCTTATTATACCTCTTATGTTATAAATATTGTTACTTCTTGTAGAATTATTCTAAAGCTGACTCCCTTGTGGCAGACACATTTATCCTCATGAAATAGCCATGATCTGTTCCATATTTTTCAGCCCCCTTGAAGATAAGTGGGACCATTTAACTAGTTTTTGGCATGTAGGCTGTGTGCAGAATTGATGTATGTAACTTTCTTGCCAAGGCATTTAAGAGTTGGTGTGTTCCCTCAAGTTCTCTCTTCCCCAACTCATCATCTGGAAGCTGACGCAGACAAAAGATTCAAGCAGAATGAATCTCTGGGTCACTATTTGGATAGGAACCACCGAGAAATGTCATTGCACTGTAGTAAACTTTCTTAGGTTATACTCCTGAGATCTTGGTTTCTTTCCCTGGTATAGGCTAGGCTAACCTCACTGTACCCTCCAAGCTTTTTGCATGCATAATCTTTTGTTTTAGAAGAGATGAATTTCAGGAAAGTGGTGGCAACAGGGGAGATGGGAAACACAATGTATCATTACAATTAAAGACTCATGTCCTAGGCACAAATCCTTTCTCCCTTGAAATAAACTTTTACAAACCATGTCAGGTTAAACTGCCTTTATTTTTCCACAGTTTAGCTAGAATAAGGCAATATCTTTCTTTTGGGTTGCTAAAGAGGATTTTATTTATTCATAGAATTGTACTTTGACAACAGAGTCAACTTACCTCAATTGCAGGTTCGCTGAATTGCTCTCAATTCTCCTATTTATTATCTTCTAATAAATTAAGACTAAGACCATGTCTGTTCATTGAACTTCAGCTAAGAGTTATATCTAGCCAGAGAACTCAAATATGTTTTGGAACTTGTTTTATTCACCCTAGCAATTGTTAAGACATTTGTGAGGAAAATGACTTTCACCAGGAATGAGGGCAGGATACATTTTTATAGGGGCTAATCAGAGTCTAATGAAATTGAAACAAATGAATTATTCTTAAGTGAAATCAGTTTCATTAAGCCTCTGCCATTTCAAGCCTTCACCTTGTATGTCCATCCTTAGCCCACAGTAGAAAAGTGAATCTGGTGCTGTCATGGTGCCTCAAATGGCTTGCTGCAAGCTCTAAGAGCTGTTGTTCAGTAGGTAGTAGCTAAAAGTCTTCTTTGCATTAATAGCATTTTGTTTCTTAATTAAGAAAAAAGCAAGGCCCTTAACTTTCACTCCATTCTTTAATGATGATAACGGTATATGCAAAATAGAGCCAGGCAGAATTCCACAGTGATAGTCCTTATGTAAAAACAACAAACTTCAGGCTGCATTAAAAGAGCTTTTGAAATTTTTAAGAATGGCAGCACATGTGGCTACCATTTTCCTTTTTTTTTTTTTCTTTCCCTGCCCGCACCGTGCAGCATGCGGGATCTTAGTTCCCTGATGAGGGATCGAACCAGCGCCCCCTGCATTAGGAGCACAGAGTCTTAACCACTGGACCACCAGGGAAGTACCACTATTTTTTTAATATATCAACCTTATCATCAAAAATGTTTCAGAAATAAAAATATAATATGTATGTATTTATAATAAGGGACATTGTTTTTAAAGACCATTCCTATGAGCAACATAGTTGATACTTGTCTGTGTGTAGAAACACGTATCTGAAAATACTGAGTACAAATCAAACTTTACAAACCAAAACAAATGTAAAGGGAAATGGTAAACAATAATAAAAATATTTTCATTTTAACAGAGATTTTGAGATTCCCTAAAGCAGCCATATTTGTATTTTTTTAATATCTTAATTGGAGTGTATTTTTGCATGATCTTCAAATACTATTCATATGTTAGACATAGAATGAATTTTATCAGTGTAAATATGGTTTGGGCCATACCTGAAGAATGGTAAAATATATATTTTTTATATATAATATAAATATATTTATAAATTCCTACTATCTGGAATATAGCTGAGAACTAGAAGATAAAGTATAAAATGATGTTATGTATTCATGTTTTCAGAGGTTGTCTGTTTTCTCAGACATAGCAGATGAGGCAAATTTAAATGGAAGGGAAGACAAGGTTGTAGGACTATGGAACCAGCAGATACACAGCAGTGACTTTAGATCCAAATAGACCCCAGTTCAAATCTCAACTTTACCCCTTGCTAACTGGGGAAGGCAGTGAGTCACTTAATCTCCATGACATTCAATTTCCTACTTTGGAAAATGAAAATAATCACACCTGTCTCACAGGATGTTGTAGCAATTAACTTCAATAATGTGCATATATGTCATATATAATATCAGACTCATACTGTACTCTAAAAATGCTAGGGTCATCTTTTATATATTTATTCTAGAAATGTTTAGTAAGAACTTACTATATGCCAAAGACCATGCTCATTCACAGTCGAATGAGAGAGGATTCTAGTTTAAAGTCTAGTAATTGAGGCTGACCCCACTGAAGCATCATATAGCCAATCCTGACTTCTATAGGTATACAATTTAATAACAAGAAGGTACAATAGAGAGAGAGGGAAAAAATAAGCAAATACAAAGAAATCCAAGAAAAATGGTCTAATTTAGTGAAGGGAAAAGTATCCTAATATATCTCAGCATTCATGAGAGCATGGCTGTATTTGACAGCCAGTATAATGATCTTTTTTTTTTTTTTTTTTTTTTTTTTTTTTTTTTTTGCGGTACACGGGCCTCTCACTGTTGCGGCCTCTCCCGTTGCGGAGCACAGGCTCCGGACACGCAGGCTCAGTGGCCATGGCTCACGGGCCCAGCCGCTCCGCGGCATGTGGGATCTTCCCAGACTGGGGCACGAACCCGTGTTCCCTGCATCGGCAGGCAGACTCTCAACCACTGCACCACCAGGGAAGCCCTGTGTAATGATCTTGAGTTACTGAGTGGTTAGTAACATAGAGATATTAATAAAGTATTTAATTGTTTTTAAAAACTATATCCTACAATTTTATAATATAAAGTGACTAATAAGTGGTAAAAGTTCCCTAATGTGTAATACTATATGTGGAATACCTCATCCGTTGTCGATAGCACAGTATGCATTTATATATTCAGCAACAGTAAGAATGACTCTGTAGCTAAGGCACTGTAGGTACCATAGGAGAGAGAGAGAGGTAATGGAGACACTATTATATATTTATTTGCTTTTAGCAAGTTTTCTCTCTGACATGCCATGTACCATCACAGGAGTCTTTGCATCTCCCTACAATACTGCCCACCCCCATCCATTTGCTATATGTCAAGCTAACAAAAATGTCCTGATAAGGAAAAGCTACCTGCTTTTCCTTCCCTTATCAGTACTTCAAGTTCCTTTTAGTCAATAAGAATAATACCGCTGAATCTTGACAAGGTATAAATTCAGACTTGTCTGCCACAGAGGGACAACACCTTGAGGCAGTCACAAACTCAGCTTTGTTCTTTTGCTTTTGGGAAAATATATCGAGTCTAAGTTTGTACTGTCATTTCTCCCTTAGAAGCTGATGATATCTTGAATAAAAAAGTCACCAGAGGAACGTATTATCAACCAAAATTTTCAAATGATTCTAAATTAACTGCTGCTGATGTGTTAATAGTCTTGCTGTACTTGAGAGGGTGGGGCACAACCTGAGTATGCTTTTTAAACTTTTTATAATTTCAAATAGTACTTCTGTTCCTGTTGAAGTTTGCCACATGCTGATAGAAAAAACAATAGATGAAAAATCAAGAGCACATATGTAACTTTAGTATATTTTTTTTATCTCAGTAATCCCAGATTGTAGGACAGACAAATAATTTTCTTCTTTTAAAGGAAAGAGAATTCTCTTCAAGTTTTCTTCACTTTGTGAATCATGGCTGAGACAAGTTCAGAGGCTTAAAGGATGTATTTCTTTAAATATTTACTGAGGAAAAAGATGTATGTCAGGTTCCCTTCCCATCATCCAAGTCCCCTGAGGATTCCTATATGGGAAGCTTTTCCACAGAAAGAATTTCATCCCACCATTAGCTTTTGTAGATATAAACACATCATGGAAATTTCTGAATGAGAAGGAATACTGCATCACAGGAAGATTGGTTAGACATAAGGGCTAATCCTTAATGCCAAGCATATCAGGACATATTATATGAAAACAGTTTGACATGACCTTATAGCAGGTGGTTTATTATATATTCCATTTCTTTTAAAGCAATAAACAATGTCTGTGTTCAAAGTAAGAGGGCAAAAGTAAACCAGCTTTTCTAGACTATCAATATTCCCAAATAGAGTTTAGAGTTTCTCTGCACTGGAAAAGAATTTACATAATCATTTGACATTGGTCTTTTAAAATAGCATGTCTATGTCTATATGGTCCCACCACACCTATATCATAGCTTATGACTGCTCAGGCAATGTCATTATTATTATCTTTCAACACTGTGTCAAATTCCTATTCAAATAAATGAATATGGCTAATTAAGTTCTTTTAACTAGATGGCTACTCCTAAGCAGCTAAGAAATAATTCACAAATATTGGATTGAGAAAGTTTTGAGTAGAGGAGTAATAAAGGAACTACTAGCCTACTTATCTTTTTAATCCAAGACTCTATTATCAAATGTATGAAGAAAAGTCAATAGGGAAATAAAGTACACACACACACACACACACACACACACACACACACACACACACACACACACACACACACACACACCCCCTATTTGGAATATCCTTAAGATGTACGTTCTCTCTTTTGTTTTCTCTTATCCCCAACTAAATTTGTATTAAAGGAAAATTATTCTACTTTTGCTTTTATCCTTTCCTACTTTTCTCACTTGGGAGAAATCAGAAGTTAACTTGATTAATAGCTACATTAGTAATGCTTGTGATGCACATCTGCGTTGGGTAGTCATGTCTCTAAGGATGGAAGTTACTCGCTGCCTGGCATTTTCTACTCATATCTCTAAATTTTCTTATTCCCATTCTTTGGCTGTGATAAATATTGCTTACAGTTTTTCAAATCAACAAATTAGGTGACAGCGATGCACTTGTTGATTTATAAAAAATTTTCTGTATCCTAGCAGTTACCGGAGTTCTAGTGTATATCAGAAGCTCAATAGGCTGTAAAAAAAAAATAAAGGAATGGATAAAGGAGTATTTAGGTACCTTATAAAGTGTACAGTTCAATTTAGCATTGAAACAAGTATGTGACTGCTCCTTCATGAACGTCGTACAGAGCACAGCGTCTGCTCATCTTAGGACTGGTTGCTGGACTAGAAGCAGGCCCTACTAGACACTAAGTGGTGCCTGCCATCACCACCTTCCATGTTCCTTTTAGACTTTACCCTACTTTGTCTCTAGAATTCTCAATGTCCTTATGATTCAGATCCCTTCTGGGAAGAGTGAGAATATGCCAAAATTGTTAAAGCCAAAGTGTCTCCAACTGAGAAGTGGGTGCTTTAATTTTAAAATAAAAGTTTTAATGTTATAGGTGTGCTAAATCATATAACAACAGGAACAAAAAATCTTCCCATTTTTTCCATGAAACTTCAATGACATTAATATCAAAGCTTGACAAAGAGAGCCAGAAAGAAAAGAAGAGAAAAGAAATAAAGAACAAAAGAAAACAGCAGAGCTCACAAATACAAATACGAATACCAAGCAGAAATTTCCAGCTGAAAATCAGCAAACAGAATCCAGAAGCAAAGTGAAGAATAACACCGTGATGGTGAAGTATGTTGAATTGTGATTCAATATTAAAATCCATTAACATAATTCAAAATACTAATAAAATCAGGGAAGTTGACTCCACAGATGATGAAAAGTTATTCAATAAAATTTGACATCCATTCTTTATTTAAAACATTAGAAAATTTCCAAATATGATCAGTAGCAAAGTAGCATGAATTTTATCACTACTACCATTTTAACGTTATTTCCTAATTGCTAATGGATGAAATTAAGCAAAAAGGGGAAAAAAGTAGTTATGAAAATGGGAAAAGTAGAGATAAAATTACATATTTTAGATGATTGGAAGAAAAAAGAATCAACTGAATAATTGTTAGTAATGGTAAAATAATTAAAGTGAGAAGAAAATCAATAACAGGATCACATTGTTGTCCTATATACTGCAACAACCACTTCTTTGTAGAAAGAAAAGGTTCATGTACAATAGCAGCAAAAAGGTAAATATCTGTGAATAAACTTGGGAAGAAATGCACAGAATCTATGAAGACAATGTTAAAATAAAAGTTAAGGACATATAATAGTTTAAAATATAGAAATTGATAACAATGTTCTATAATAGGAAGCTTAAACAGCATAAAAATATGAATATCCCCTGAGTTAATTTATATATGCCATGCCAGTCTTCTTCCAGTCAAGGCCTTGTATTTTAAAATGTCTGGAAGGGCCCATTTCCCCTAATACAAATGAAAACAAAATGTTTTTTAAGGTACACAGTTGATTCTACAGTTTACTTAATACATAAGTAGGAGTAGCCAATTAAGTTACAAAAAGAAGAAAACTAAATCGTGCTATAAAGCTGTTAGAATTAAAGCAGAATAGTACTTGGTATGCAAATAGATCAGTAGAAAAAAATAGAATATACAGAAATAGATTTCAATATATATGAGACTTTAGTAGATGATAAAAGTGGCCCTTAATACATCGTGTTGTTGGGACAACTAAGTAGCCATCTAGAAAAAAAAATACATAAAATAAATTCCAGACATATCAAAAATGTAAACATTCAAAAATTGAAATATAAAAGTAATATAATGAATATTGAAAGATTTTAGATAATGCCTGCCTTAGTATAAAACAAAATCTAGGAATAATTTTTAAAGTAATAAATTTAATTAAATACTTAAACTTATTTTTCTGAAAAAGGAAAACCACAAATTAAATCAGAGACAGATAAAAACCAGGAAAACTATATAACTTTGTCATAGAAAAAATAGCTGAATTCTTTAATGTATAACAAGCCCCTACAAATAAGTAAAACTATGTAAACAATTCAGTAAAAAGGAGCAAAAGGTGACTACAGTCCACAGAAAAGAAGGCATAGCTTCTAAACGCAGGAAAGTATCCTCAAGCCCACTCATAAGAGAAATGCAAATTAAAAGCCACATAAAAATAACATTTTTCACCTAGGAGACAGGTAAAGATAAAAAGTTTTAATAACACTCTTTTATTAAGAACTTAGGAAAAGAAGTTCTCTTACATTACTGGTGGGAGTGTAATTTTTATATCTCTATGGAAATAAACAGCACAAGCTATAAAAATTTAATATGTATATTTCCCTTTGCCCCCAAAATTCCATGTTTAGAAATTCATTCCACTGATAAACCCATGAAAATAGCAGATATAGAGGTAAATTTATCGTGGCACAACATGTAATAACAAAAGATTGGCAGTAATTTAAGTGTCCTTTAATAGGGAATTGGTTAAATAAACAATGGTGATCCATACATTGGAAGTCTGTATAGCCTTTTAAAAAAAGCTGAGGGCTTCCCTGGTGGCGCAGTGGTTGAGAGTCCGCCTGCCGATGCAGGGGACACGGGTTTGTGCCCCGGTCCGGGAGGATCCCACATGCCGCGGAGCGGCTAGTTCCGTGAGCCATGGCCACTGAGCCTGCGCGTCCGGAGCCTGTGCTCTGCAACAGGCGAGGCCACAACAGTGAGAGGCCCGCATACCGCAAAAAATAAATAAATAAAATTTAAAAAGCTGAGACAGAACTATATGTACTTGTGAGGACTATCTCCAAGATATATGATTTAATATATTTTTTAAAAAGCCAAGTTCAAGTCAAAGCATTGTGTCAAGAGGCCCAAGTTTAAGACTGTATGTTTATTTATATCTCAGAAATTGGAAAGAACTTTGGCAAAAAAGTATGGCATAATGAGGGGAAACTTTAAAGAAATCTAACGTGACATTGGCATACTGATCATATTTATTGGTGACATATTTCAGAGGCAACTTTGCTCCACAAACTGATTGGAGGAGAATATTGAGTCAGAAGAAGAAAAACTGTCTCTCTTTAGCACTGCCCATTCTTGCTCTTCAACCCACCACTACCCACCCCTTAAAAAGAACAGCTGTTTGCTTATCATAAGTAATACCTCCCGCCCATGTTTCCAAGCCTGGATGCTGTTTACACTGGTTAGACCTTTCTGGTTATTTAGCTAATGAAAAATAGAAGGCTGAAGAAAGAATGACAAAAATATAGACTCATTTACAATTTCAGCCTGGAACTGCTAATATCAGGACTTAATTGCAGGCAACAGCCTCTGTATCGACATTTGAATGTGGACCAGCTATGTTTCGAGAAGCAGAACATGTACCCAAACCATAAGTGCTTGGTGAGGAAGGCAAAAGAGTGGCCAGTGGTACTTACTGAATAAACATGAGAGGAGTGTTTTAGAAGGTACAGGTAAGTCCTGTGCTTGAGAAAAAGAACATGCAGATTAGCGTTATTATTTAGTCCACACAGGAAGAAACTCAACTCTTTTTTTTTTTTTTTTTTTTTTGCGGTACGCGGGCCTCTCACTGCTGTGGCCTCTCCCATTGCGGAGCACAGGCTCCAGATGCGCAGGCTCAGCAGCCATGGCTCACGGGCCCATCCGCTCCGCGGCATGTGGGATCTTTCCCGGACCGGGGCACGAATCCGTGTCCCCTGCATCGGCAGGTGGACTCTCAACCACTGCGCCACCAGGGAAGCCCTCTTTTCTTGATTTATAAATAAGTGAATTCAGAATCTATTTAGTGACATATAAAAAGAAAACATAATCTCTAAAGAAATTTAACAAGCTGGAGTGGTAAATACTGTGCAGCAGGAAACATAGTGTTTATCGATTTTCTAGTGTCTGACACAAATGCTGCAGTTGCTGACTTTGAAATGGCTAAGGGAGTTTAACAATTAATGGCTTGTGAGCTTTCTCAAAGTCAAAATCAGTGTTTCTCTCTCCCCGCCCCCTGTCCCCCCGACTGTAACAACCTGTCCTTAAATCCTCATGCTGAGTTTCTACTCCATATGTGTGTTTGGATATGCTCTGGACAGGGAACTGGCTTTTCCAGACCTTTTAAGTAGAAGGACTTGACTGGAAGAAGACTGGCAGCAATTCAGCTTTACCACCTTTTATTTTCTGAGTTAGTGCAGATAAGGGAGCTATCAGCTTGGGCACCAGGCTGCAGCAGCAGATCTGATTGAAGCAGAGATTACAGTAAATTAAGAATTTGTTATCATTTACAACAGGCTATCCTTCTTGTAGGGCTTGTGGGCAATGTCACGAACTGATTGAAGGGCTTCCTTGTTCTAATAATACTGAATATTTACATTTCTGAGGCTAAAAGGACAACTTAAAGATAAAATGTGTTGGTTCTCAAACTTGGGAGCTTCCTGGGGTGAAATTTGAAACTGGCCCACATACAAGGAGAGCAAGGAGAGACCAAAGATAGAGAAGCAGGCCACTCCAGATGGGTAGGTGGCAGGTTTAATAAGCAACAGAACTTACATTCAAGGCTGGTCTTGGGCGGCCACAAGATATGTATTGATATATCTCTGAACCCACCCACCAGAATCTTAAGTTTATACTGAAGCCTTACCTGAGTTCAGTCATATATTCAGTCCAGGTGGTCTCAACTACACCTTGCCTTCTCAAGGCTGTGTCCTTGAAAATGGCTCCAGCTATGTGAAGGGTGGGCAGAAGCTACATTCCAAGTACAGGGGACGGGAGGAGGAGCCTCTGATTCCCCGGATCCAGCTCACAGGTCAATCATCAGTCACATTCTCTCCATGACCTCCTCCAACCCTCCACCCTTTGTGCTGGTTCTTACAATTTCATAAGCCCCCCTCTTCTATCATGTTCCCTGAGTCAGCCAGGGGTTCCACTAGCTTGGAGGTGGGTCATTAGGTGGTTATCGGGCGGCCCTGGAGGCAGATACCACAGCAGCAACAGAGGCACGTGCAAGAGAAAACACACATCAGAATAATGATTCCCAAAATAAGTAACGGTTTTTTCCTGCAAGATCCCTATGATCCTAACCATGAACCACTGATTTATTAAGTCCCCTGTGCTGGGAGTGGGATCACTCAGGACATTCACTTGTGTCTTCATGTGACTTAATAAAAATGTTTCATTAGCAAGCTCATCAGGTATGAACACATAGCACTCTGTTTGGATAATGGCACAGGTGCCTCCTTGTGAGGCAGTAATAATATCCAAGGCCATCGTATCTTGGAGGACAGCTTTTCTCATTAGATACATTTTAGTGTTCAGTAAAGACAGGCTTTGCCAGCTATCATTTAAGGTTTGCTGGGTGAATTTAGTAAGGGCTTCTATGTGTGGTATAATGTCCTCCAGGCCAGTGGAAGGGACAAAGATGGTGGCCAATTGATTGTACCAGTAGAAAACAGAGCATGCCCATCTTGCCTTTAGGGGAAGGAGGCTGGCACATACCCATTAGCTGGGGTTTGAGTAGTTATATCTCTTGTTGCCATGGGGTAGATTCTCCCCTGTCCCCAGGGAAAACCCAGGGTGCAGTGGCCGAACCATCCAGGTGGAAGCCATGTCAAAGATTCATGCCACACAACCACTGGGTCCCATTTGGGGCTACCCATTAAATTCCTGGGCAGTATAACTAGTCAGTGCCAAACCAGTCACTATCTTTTAATGTGTCTGAATGACTATACCGTTCTGGTGATATCCACCCCATATCCCTGGAGCAATTGAGTTGGCTCCATTTAGAGTGACTTTTCTGTTACCAACATAGACGTACCTGGGTTCAAATGTCCATAACCCCAGGTGCTACATGAACCTACCCCAAATCAGTGTAGCCACCCATGGCTCTGTTGGTGGTATTTTAGGACCTTTCCCATCAGCAGTTTGATGAGCTGCCTGTGTAGTTTGACAGAAAAAGAATACCTGTGCCCAGTGTTATGGATAGTTTATGCCACAGGCCAGGCTTTTGGGTCAGTATTGGTAATATCAGGTGAATTAAGATTACTAGTCCTAGCTTGTTCTCCCTCAATATACTGCTTTAGGGCCTTCCAACCCCCTCCCTGGAGGGGTGATGCCCACCGTGGCAATCCTGATATGCTAGACAGGGGGCAGCAGCCCACATAGCCATCAGCTGGATTGGTTCCTTTGTGCGGCATACAAGTAAGTCCACTGTAGAAAGGTATTTCCATCAAGTGTCCATCTCATGACCAGATACCTCAGGAGTAGCAGGAGTCTAAGGTCAAAAAGACCAATATTGAGTAGGAACTTTGTGTGGGATAGTCTTCTTTTTCTGCAAGAATTGCACTTGTGGCCTGATCCTTAGATGTTAATATGGTAGCAGCTTTGGGAATCTGACCTGGTTGTGTATACCACACACATTGGCCAGGGGAGGCAGCCCTGAGAGACGTGAGAAGATGGACTGGGGTGGGATATGCCAGATCAGGACCCCCACCTTCTCCCTCTTTCAGTGTTGCATTCCAGGTATGGTGCATTTCAACAGCTCTGGCTTGCAGCAGAACAGTGGGATCCCAGTGGAGTTTGAGTAGTTATATCTCACCCAGGGATTCAGAGTAACTCACAAATCCCAGTGGGACATCCCATTGCAAATTTCAGTAGATAATGCTTTTCCCAGGTGCAGTGGAGCTTGGTGTTCTCAGCAGCCGTAGAACATTAATTCACACTGAGAGTCGAGGCAATGGCTGTCTCCTGAGACTTCTGTATCTTTAAGATGTTGGGTATCTAGGCAGGGGTTGCCAGTACGGCATATGGGGCAATAGCCCTAATGATTGATCATTCAAATGTGTTAAAGCCTGGGACAGTACTTTAGTCTTTCCAGCCAAGGTGGTTTTACTTGTTAGTAATTTAATCTACTGCTTTTAATATTTCATTTTTTTCTTTCTACCAACCCTGCTATAGGGGAGATGGAACCTCCATTCAGTATTAGGTCCTTTTGTCCATCCTTGACCTTTGAAATGTGATCCTTAATCACAGTCTAATTGACGAGGGTATTTGTACATGGTACTCCTCTTCTCTCATCGCTAATAGTGGAAGCCTGGTTTGCACGGCAGCAGGGGAAAGCTTGGGTTAGGCCAGATGCAGTAACCATGCAAACAAAGACATATTTAGAACCCTTACTCAGAGGGAGGGGGCCAATATAATCAATTTCCCAGTCCCTCACTTGTTGGGAGCTCTAGTGGATGGCCCAAGACTCCTTTGACATTCACCTTGGGCATTGTTTAGAGCAAACAGGAAATGCTGTTATTGTGTCAACCAAGTCACTCTATTTCAAGGGCAGTCCATCATCCCTGGCAATATAGTTGCTAGGGCTTGTACCCAAGCTAGAGCATCAGCTTCCTGATTGCCAGGAGGTGTCAGCATCCTATAAGCTGGGACATGGAAGACAGTGAGGACTGCCTCAGGCTTTTGCAGAGCAACCCAAATGTCTTCCCACATATGCTGACCCTGCAATGGTTTATTCATGATCAGTCACCCCTTGGCTTCCCATTGTCTAAGCCATAGGGTTAATGCCTTTAGAACAGTCCAACTGTCAATGCAAAGAGTTAATGGCCAGGGGTCAAGCGTGATCTTTAGCCAAACCCCTCTAAGTTGAGCCCACTGACTGCTGTGGTTTGTTCCTTTTTCCATCCAGATGGTGTCAGTGTTGGGCTGAATGGCAACTGCAGTCCGTATGGATGGGTTGCCTCAAACAGACCTAAGTGTGTAGGGGGTGTCAGTGGGAATTTCCCCCATTCCATCTTTACAGGCTGCAGGGGCCTCTGTAGGAACAGGGGTGGAGGCATTTGAAGGATCTATATGTTCCACAGGGCCCAGTAGCACCCGCTATTCTAGAGACAGGGCCCAGTAGCACGGCAATTCTAGGACAGGGTGCTCCTCTGCTGCCAGTAGGCCACTCAGTCAACCTGGGAGTGTGAGCTATGGCAGAGGTGGGTGGATGGAATGTATTCTCAACCCAGCCCTTCATAGGAAAGAAGTTCTTACCATAATACGCAGTTCCTTCATGAGAGGCTCTTTCTGGAGGAGCTCTGTGTACACTGCTAGGAGCTGTTGCTCTATGGGGTATATGGGGTATCTGCCCCCTTCCAGAGCTGAGACCAAAATCCTAGGGGTACTCTCTCCTTCTGTTGTCTCTACCACAATGCCCAGCCCATCCCTTCCAGAGTCACAGACACATCTACCCAGATGGTACCCTGCTTGGGAGATGCCCAGAACTTTAGTCTGCTTCACTAGTACTTTTGCCTTCTGGAAGGTGGCTTGATGCTCTGATCCCCAGTCCCACACATACGCTTTTTTAACCAGGTGGTATAAGGGATGGAGGCACTGTGACAGGTAAGGAAGAAAAGTTCTCCAAAACCCCTAAATCTCCACAAAAGCTGACACCTCTCTCATGTTCTTGGGGGTTGGATAGGCTTGTACCTTATCAGTCACAGCTTCTGAGACAATGTGCATCTTACTTGACAAAATGACACCATAAAACTTTATGGTGGTGCATGAGCCATGAATTTTCTGTGGTTTATCATCCGTCCTCTGGATACCTCATAGGTATTCCAGCAAAGTCTGCAGAGTGTCCTACAGCTTAGGCAAATCTTCACATGTTAACATTATATCATCAATGCAGTGAGCCCATTTTACTAGTTGGGGAATTAGGGAAGGGACAGATCTCAGGCTACCATCCCATATAACATATGGTGGGGCTGGGCACGTAGCCTTGGGGAAACACTTGAAAGGTCTATTGTTGTCCCTCCCATGTGAAGGCAAATTGATCTTGTGACTCAGTGACAAGGGATATACTGAAAAAAGCATTTGCTAAGTCCAGTACAGTAGGATACACTCCTAGGACCAGGGCCAAGGCATCTAAGATGGTGGCCATGTTGGGCACAGCCACATGGATGGGGCCACTACCTTGTTCAGTTCTCTGTAATTCATAGTCATCCACCATGAGCCATCTGGCTTTTTTACCAGCCACACTGAGCTTGTTGAAGGCACTATGGGCAGGATGTGCAATGCCCACTCAGTGCAGTTCTTGCATAGTTTCTCCTATTTCTTTATGCCCCCAGGCAATTTATGTTGTTCAACAGTTACCGCTCTTCATGGGGTTGGTACACTTACTTGTTCCCAGTTGGTGTTTCCCCTCAATGCTGGTTTGATTACTCACCAGAGGCAGAATTTACTGACAGAGCTTTGCAGAGTTTGACCTTGTAGGATGTCAATACCCAGTATGTTCTCTGGTATTGAAGAGATAAAAACCTGATATTCTTATGGGGGAGAACATCCAATCTGCAGTGTCAAAGGGACCTTTCTGACTATAACCATTTGTTGTTCGTAATTATTGATGGTGCTGAGGGGACCAGAAAACTTCTGTGGGTGACCAGGTATTAGAGTACATTCAGCTCCAGTATCAACAGAGCTGTTGCCTTTTGCTTAGTTCTGGGGGACCAGTGAATAGTGGTCTCAGCATGAAGCCTCCTGTCACCTCCAACAGCCCTCACCTGGAGGCTGTCTTGGCCTGCATCCTATGCCTGGGCTGTGCAGGCATCCACCCTGAGTAGGACTGTATCCCTGAGGCTTCTGTTGGAGCAAGTGGGGCATCAGAAATGGTAGAGACAGGGGGGGGCAGGTCTGAACTGCTGTTCAGTTTTTAAGGCTTTCCACAGGCTGACCAACAGTGCTAGGTTGCTAGTCTGTCTTTTCAGGTAGGGTCCCAGCAGCAATGAGGTCAAACCACATTTGTTTTGGGGTTAGTTTTGCCAGATCCAGTACAGACTATTGGGAAAGCATTTTGGATTTTCCACTCCCATCTCTGTCTTGGGCCTTTCCCACAACTCATACCTGTTCCCAGGATTTGTCAGTTTGTGTTTTCCCCCAGATCAGCAGTGGATTGTCCAACATCATAAATGTCTTCTCCCACAACTGGACTCAGCACAGATATCAGTGTCCCACACCAGCTGTTGGGGGCAGACTAGAGTATCTTTGCTTTCATTTCTGAAGTGAATGGGACTGGATCAGAGCCTTCAAAGGCAAAGGCTTGTCTCATTCCCAACTCCCTAACAATTTGTTACACCTCCTCTATGGATTTCCAGGGTCCCACATGCCCAGGGAGATCCCCCTCATTGCATCAAGCCTTCCTGCAGTTAGAATAGTCCAATCTACAAAGGAGTGAACTCCTTGAACCGCCCAAACACCATACAGGCACTGCCAGAGGGCAGGGTGTGTGGTGATATTGTTCCTTTTCTCTGCTTCCTGTCAGTCAGAGAAATGCCATCACACCCCATATCCCATAGCTGCACTAACCAGGCCTGGATACTTTCCCTGGCCTTTCCCTGGAACTTGGCAGCTCTATCAATAAGCTCAGTGGGATTATATTCTCTCATCATGAACATTTCCTGAATGTGGGGCTGCTCTGCTGCCTGGGGTTGTGGTTACTGTGCTTTACCTTTTCTGTGTATTAGGAGTTGGATGGCAGCAGGTGTTTCATCCATTTCTGTCAATCACCATAACCTCCTCTGGCTCTCCTCACTTTCCCAGGAATTCCTCCTCCTAGCATCCCAATTAGGCTTGTCACAAGCACTGGGACTTTAGTCCATGGCCATCTGCACCCTCCTAGCTTTGTAGAATGGCGCCCTAAGTTCTTCAACTTCTTATCCTGCTCTCCCACCTTGTCTGCCAGCCCCAAGCTAGCAGAACAGTAGACACTGCATGTCCTTCTGTAACCTCAGCTCTTCTTCCAACTTTCTAACTCAAGCTTCAGTGTCTAGTTGGGCATCAGAGGCTAGCCTACCATGGTGGCTGTTCATTTTTCTTCTTTGCCACAGTGTACTCTGCACAGTTCCTTACACAAGTGTATTAAACCAGCCAGCTTTTTAGGGCATTCCCCATATTCACGTGGTAGTCCCCAAGCACCTAACATATAGGTCACCTCTCCCACACAGAAGTCGATGGCCAACCCAGGATTTCCTCTTGGATGACTCTTTCCCAAGACCCATTTCTTCAGTCTCCTGGCTGGCTTGCCAATTTCTGGAGCTTCCCCGCATGAAATCTGGAACTGGTCCGCATACAAGGAAGGCAAGGAGAGACCAAAGAAAGAGGCAGGCCACTCCAGATGGGTAAGTTCCCTTTTTGATAAGAAAGGGAACTTACATTTGAGGCTGGTATTATGTGGCCACAAGATAAGTAGATCTCTGCACCCACCCATCAGAATCTTAAAAGTCTATATAAAGGCCTTAACTGGGTTCAGTCATGTATTCAGTACAGATGGTCTCAACACCACCTTGTCCTCTCAAGGCTGTGTTCTTGAAAATGACTCCAGCTGTGGGAACATGATTGCAAAATCATGAGAGGAGTGAGGAGCCTTTGATTGCCTGGGTTCAGCTCTCAGATCAACTGGAGATCATGTCCTCTTGATGACTTCCTTCACCCACATCGAGAGTCATGATAGATCCAGCTACATGTCAAGTAAGCAGACTTGGTAAGTGACCATGCATACTGCAGTAATGTTAAGAGCCTAGGAATTTTGTGGTCCACACAGAGGCTAGCCAGTGCCTAAAATTTAGTTGACTCTTTCCAATAAATTAGAGCTTTGATCTGTAAACTGTGGATTCTTTTCCTGCTATTGGGACAATCTTTAAATTATTAGTAGACATTTTCTCATTAGAGTAAGTGTGTTTCGGATTTTCTAGGGAATAGGTTTTTAAATGTTTGAGGCTCTTTCTTAAGTATTTTTGATCATCCCTCTTTACCTTATCACACTTCATTGTAAAGTACATGTTTAATTATTTGTTTCTTCTATTAGTCTATAAGCTCTGTGAAAGCAGGGGCCTTGCTTATATTCAAAAGGAGTTTATCTTACCACAGTGTCTGGCACTTAATAAAATCTCAGTATTTGTTGTATAGAACTGAATTTCATTAGACAGAATTGAATGAGAGGTTGTTCCTTGAAGAGAATAAATTCCTTTCTTCCTTTAATGAAGAAAAATGGCACAGCTAACATTACTAGAGACAGACTTCACTTACTGAAAACCATTAAAAGCTTGACTGACCTTGAGCCTTATTTAATGGTCCATCTATTTTACAGATGAGGTACCTGATTCAGTGACTTGTCCAGAGGCATACAGATATTAATTGGTAGAAACAGAATAAGGGCCCAAGTCTCCAGACCAATAGTCAGGCATTTATTGCACCACAATTTGTCTTTCTTCTGTCTTAACATATTGCTGTTTGGGAGAATATGGAGACACAGACAGCATGGCTGTGGAGGGCATTCAGCAGCAGGCTCTGGCATGCACATCCGTCCAATCTGATAAACGTCAGCTTGCTTGTCATTTACTTTTAGGAAGTCTTACCAAAAAGTGCCTCTAAACTGTAGATGCCCTCTGTTTACTTGAACAACTGATTCCAGTGGCTAGAAGAAGGATGCTGTACTCTCCTGTCTGGAGAACAGTGTCTGATAAAATGAGAAAACTTTCTTGGAGAATCTCCTTGAAGGATTCTGATACCCTTTACTTGGTGGAATTCTTATTTCTTGACTTTCTTCTCCATCTTTCTGCCTCCTTTTTGTTGCTGACAGCTACATGGCATGGTGGGTAGACATCTGGGGATGACCCCACTAACGTGGTAAATTTGCTTAATAAACTACCTTTAACTTGGT
Source organism: Stenella coeruleoalba (assembly GCF_951394435.1). Classification (NCBI taxonomy): domain Eukaryota; kingdom Metazoa; phylum Chordata; class Mammalia; order Artiodactyla; family Delphinidae; genus Stenella; species Stenella coeruleoalba. Next base: position 91,583,008 of record NC_137150.1, read on the forward strand.
TAAAATGTATTTATTAGTGCCATACCCCCTTTCCTACAAAGAATAATGTTGTGTTCATAAATAAATAAATGGGCAGGAGAACTTCTGCAAAGTTTAAATTTTAGCAAGGAAGCAATGTACTATAACCACGGCAATCTGTCACGACTGAATGTCAGATAAGAGCAATTGAAAAATATCAACTAAGTTTTTAAAACCCTGTTTATTCAAAGCAATTATATCTGCAAATCTAAATGCATAACTGCACATAAACACTATACTGTAGTTGATAAATTTGTTTTCCATGGGATAAAGGTTAATAATTATGATCCTGCTTTGCATGTATACTGGAACTGAATATTTATGTAAGTGGATGGTGGATGATGGTAGCCATATTTCTCACTGTTGAAGTGGCAGTTTACAGATGGGCAGGGGCAGAAGGCTGGAATGATTCATGCGGTGGCGGATTAGAGTTGGAGAAATCATTATGAACTCATGTTTAGCTTAATATAGACACATATGGTTACATATAAAATATTTATAGATACGTGTATATACATAGGGCAGTATTCACACATATATTTCCCTGCTCTGTCATCTGAGAGGGCCTAAAATAAACAATATCCCAGTAGAAACAAGCACACTTAGCACCCAGATCTTGGTTTCTAATTCCATTCTCTGACTTAGAAACAAAAAACAGACTCCTTGGAGTCTGAAATGTCTGATTTTAGGACTGGGAGATTAAATATAATCTGGAGCATTTTATAGTCCAAAAATGTAAGGAGGTGCTCAAAAAACAAACAAACAACAACCCATAAACCAATCTACATTGATGAGGGTACCTAACAGAGACATAAGAGCCAACTGAAAGTGTTTACAATGGCCGAAACCAGAACAGTTTGAGTTACAAAATTAATAAAGTAGTATTGAATTATAACCCAAAATATAAAATAATTATTCATGATCCATACTGATATAAACATATCATTGAATAAATGGTGGAGAAGAGACAAATCTCTTATTCAAAAGAATTCCAAATAAATGATGTAGATAGTCCACCCTAAAGGAGGGGAATCATACCTATCCACTTTTTAAGTACAGACTGCACACAGTGACTTCCTTCCAAAGAGTACAGTATGGAAAGAGGGGGGAAATAAATGGCTTTACAAAAGTAGAGAAACCTGACAAATACTACCTTGGCTAGATGATCAAGGTTAACAACATCAGTTGATATCAAATTGATAGTATGTACCTTTATTTTGATGTGATGAAAATGGTACTTCGGTTATGTTTCTCCCCAAAACCTATAACCCCAATCAAACCGTGAGATAAACAGACAGATCCCAGTAGAGAGGCATTCTGTAAAATATCTGACCAGTGCCCCTCAAAGCTATCAAGGACATCAAAATCAAGGAAATTAAAAAACGCTCCAGTCAAGAGGAGTTAAATGTAATGTGGTATCCTGGATGAGATTCTAGAAGAGAAATAATATTTAGGTAAACACTGAGGAAATCTAAATAAAGTATAGACTTTAATTAATAATAATGTATCAGTATTGTTCATTAATACTAATGTAAGATGTTAATAATAGGGGAATCTGGGTGTGTAATACATGGGGGTATATAGGAATACTCTGTACTATCTACTCAGTTATTCCATAAATCTAAAACTGCTCTAAAAATTAAAGTCTGTTTTTCAAAAAAGCAAATATAGCCTCTGTTTACACTTAATGTAGACATGTTTGTGCCAGCATTTACTCTGTTTCTCAAGACTTTTCATTTCTGTTAATTAAAATTTAACCATGGTGTTATTGCCATCAAATATTTGAAAGTCTATGATGTAAAAAGAGAAGTAAACTTTTTCTACTTTAGATGGCAGTAGTAGGACCATATCAAAACCAAGAGCAAGGCCAATCAATACCAGCTCCCTAATATGGAATCCTTTTCTAATTCCAACAATGGAAAATGCTAACCCATGGAGTAGTAGACTTGCTGTCCGCCCAAGCAGAGACTGACTGATACCATCCATCAAGTATGCTTTAGTATAGATTTTTTTCATTGAGTAGACAGATTAGGAAACCTCAAGGATTCTTCCAACTCTGTTCTAAATATCTGTGGACAGTTGCCCAGCTGTCTGTGTAGTTGAAGTTTAGACAATTTATTCCAATGTGAATCTGGACTCACAGCCAAGGCTTTAAGCACAGTATGTCTGTCTGTTGACCACAATTCTAAGTTTAGCTGATTGTTCAAAACCTACCAGCTGCACTAGTCATCCAGTGAAGGGAAAGTAAATTAGCCTAGTAAGCTATGCCCTTTTTGAGCCATGACATTTGGTATGTTACCTCCTTGAAGTCTTAAAAAGTCATATGATCCAGTTCAGTGCGTTAGCAGTGTTATGATTACCTTACGACACAGATCCTTGAGTCTTGCAAATCTAAATGCCACAATCCCACAGCTTGGCTGAAATACTCTGTAGTTAGGATTTCAGTGATTGCTAGTGAGGTGAGAGACTTTGCAAATGAAACTGAGGTTAGATGGGTGGGTGGATGTGTAGAGAAAACATTTTATATTTCAATCTCACTTTATGAGCCCAGCTCTCCCTTTTAATGATAGGAGCTGGAAAATGCTTTTGAGAACAGGGTAAACCGATCTTTTTGGTGTCACAGATTCCTTGAGAAAGGGAATTCCTAAATTTGAGCCACTTTCCAGAATTAATACTAAGAAGTCTGCTGTTTTCCAAACCACCCCTAACCCCTTGCAAGAAAAAAAAAAAAAAAAAAAAAAAACTATGAAACTGTCTCCTTGATCTACCAGTGTTTACCAAACTTTTTTAGTTTACAACATACTTAGAAAATGATCATTTTTCTGTATCCACACTAAATAGAGAAGGAGCTGGAGAACAAAAGCACAATCCTGGCTTCTAGCTATTGCAGCCAATACAAGTGTTGGGAGATCAGTGTCTCAGCCTGTGTGTTGAGAAGATCATTTCTTTAACAAACAAACCAACATAATTTTTATTAGGAAAGAAATCATATTAATTACATAAGCTTGAACCTTACAAAATGGCCATTTGCAGATCAGACACAGTTAAATAAAGGCAACTTCTTATGGCCCATCCTAATAGAAAATACGGAATCTCTAGAAAAGCACAGCAAAGTAAAAAATTATGCTCTAATCTCTATACTTAAGGAATCAAATATTACATATTGATGTATAGGCATCAATATGTTGGGTTTTTTCCATATACATATATATGCTTTACATAATTTAAATCACATCCCAGCACATAAGTTTTTGCAACCTGCTTTTTTCCCCTTAATACTTAATAATGAGTATCTTCCCATGTCATTAAGTATTCTACAGCCTGATTTTCAATGACTCCTGGTATTCATTCCCTCATTAGGATAAACAAATTAATTTAAGCAATCTTCTATGGTCAAATATTTAATTGCCCAAATATTCCCTTTTTATAACGTATGCTGCTATAAGTATATTTATAAGGGAAATTTTTGCATACATTCCCAATTATACTCCAAATATTACTGGGTCAAAGCATGTGCACATTTTCAGACTTTTGATATTTTGCCAAATCACCTCCCAGAAGGCCGTATCCACCAGGAGCACGCAAGCATGCATCTTCTCATTAACCTTCTGTATTATCATTGTTTTAAATCTCTGCTACTCATTTATTTCTTATCTGAATTTCTCAGGAGAACTTCAGGGTCATTAAAGTCCTGTTATGTTTGGCGTTGATGGTGAACTTTCCACTAGAATTTTAGGAACAATTCAGGAGCCTGATTGGTGCTCTGCCTTCCTTTCAGAGATCTCAGCCAGTTGCAGAGATAGATTGCTGTGGGCTACAAGCAGAGTGTCAAATGCCACAGACAACAACCTGGGTCTTTATCCTAAAAGGAACTCTGTGCTTGAAATGCATCTCCAGCTCCTAGTCTGATATTCTACCTCCCATCTAATAATGAAGTGGGGCAGAGGTCCTACCAAGAGAATGATAGTCCATTAATTGTTAGAGACAAATCCATTGCCTCCTACCAGCTGCTACCATCTTAGCTAGATACTTGCTATATTAGATCAGATGCTGGGTGGTCCATGGCTTCTAACAGGACAGGCAGTAGTTAAAAATAGACAAGGGGATGGCCTGTTTAAATGTTTAGAAAATAGGCAATTCTTAAAAAAAAAAAAAAAAACCTCTCTACTCACCTAAAACATCTGGGAATTGGGACTTTTTTCTACTCCAGGGGTCAGTACTTGACAAATATGTAAAACACATGGAAAAACAGTCTTCAGCTCAACAAGAGGATAAACTTTTAAAATATTAATGCTACCTAACAATGAAAGAGACTGATTCTGATTCAATGGAAAATAATGATTTTTGCAGAGAACCAAACTGATCACTCCCTTTTAAATTGTCACATTGTACATCCCACATTATTAGTGGCAGTCATAGAAATTTATAATTGGTTTTACACATTTGCTTCTACTACTAGACCATGAGCTCTTTGTAGCTAACTAATATTCTTTAATATTATAGGAATGAATAATTGGATTTTAGAACTTCTGAGTTGGCTTCTTATCTACAAAATACTCTTAGTTAGAAGTAGATTCCTTTGATTTAAGATTATAATAGCTCTGAATAGTAATAGATAAAGTCTTATTTATAATTTTAAGTGAGTGAGTTATGAAATCTCTTCCTGGGGGAGGAGGATGAAATGAAGGAAATGGGTACCTTTGTGCAAGGAACATAGGGAAGTATAAAAAAAGAAAACAAGTTGAAGCATGGAGTACTGAAGGCAAAATTTGCTAACTGTATCTGTTGCTCTTGTTTTTGTTATTGTTGTTGTTTTTTTAAGGGTCCCTTTTGGATGTAACTGACTTCCTGCATGATTTAAAGCTGCTCTTTATTTTAAAAAATCTTACCTTAGGGCAGTGATATTGTGGGAAAAAGTAAGTTTTCTTGCCCTAGAGTCAATATGGTATGAAAGGTCATTCATTAGCTCTGCCAAACTTCCCCACTTGCAAAAAGTTCAAATAAACCCTTTTTATTAAAACAGTGGAAGTAAGAGCAAGTAGGAGGTAGGGATGGAACACAGGGTGTGGTTGAGATCCAAATGTTCCTGGCACTGGTGGGGTGAGCTTCTTTGAAACCAAGTATTTAGGCTTGCCATCTGATCTCAGTACAGTGGCATCCTCTCCTTCACTTGAGACTATGTCTCATGCATTCATTCAACCATTCACTTAATAAATACAAAATGAGTGCCTACTTATGTGCCAGACCCTGCTGTGGGCTGTGGGGATACAGCAGTGAACCAAATAGACGAAACTTCCTGACTTCATGGAGTTTACATTAGGGTGGGTTCTCCTTTGATAAAAGAGCATTAAACCCCAAATGAGTATAATTATGTCAACAAAAGGAGAGGTTTTGTGTTTAATCCTAAAGCAACCTGAATTTAATAAATCTAATAAAGTTTTAATTCGCAATGCAAGTGCTAGTCTGCTCCAGAATTAAACTTCAGTTTTGAGATACGTGAGTGAAAGACACTCTTTGCTAAAGCTCCCTCCCCGACAAAAGAAGGCTTCCAGCATCCAAGTGGAAAAGCGTGAACTGCGGCTAAATTTAGCCAAAATTAGCATCAGTGTAGACTGAGAAGTTTTTCAGCCAAGCGAATTGCATAATGTAAGCACAACCACTTTTTCTTGTACCCTTTCCTGAGAAAATTTCCACCATGCATGCTGCCAGTGCTTATGCTGCCCACATTGTCAATGCCCTTTGCTATAAGAGATTGAAGGTTGGCTACAAATAATTTCCAATGAATGCCTCTAATTAGCCCCTGAAGTTGGCATATTTCCTGCTATCTGAAATTAGATCACAGAGTTGGGTTGAGATGAAAAAGTCCTATTAGCTCTCTAGACTTCCATTTCCTATTTGCTGGGGGAAATGACTGTTTTGAAGTTCATCTGCTACTATCTGAAGAAGTCCGGAGTCGATGGTAGTGAAAAGATAGGTGGAAGTCTGGACTTTCAGTTCTCTTCCACTCTACAACTGGGACTTTCCGAAATAAACTCATAAGAGGAATGGCCCTGGGAGATATGTCAGTGGATTTGTGAGAATAAAAGAAGGAGACTCTATTTAAAAGATGTCAAAACACAACATTTTGTAGTTGTCCATATATACATAATCCTCTCTAACAAATAAATGGTTTTAAAACAATCTAGTACTATTCATCAATGGGTGTCTGAATTTTTCTTGGAGCCAGTTCTGAATGCTTTCCATTAGAGGTTTATTTCCTAGTGTGCCTCTGCCCCTCAGTCAGGAAAGTAGTGCACATTCCACTGTTATGTCTTTGGGAGGAGCTACTTGTATCAGCCCCAAACTGAACCTTTTCAAGGCAGCTTGTGTGCCTCTAGTCTCGCATTATAAATAACCAACTGAGACGGATGCTATTGTTTTGGAGTCCTGTCTGCTGTCATCAGCTGCTGCGTGGCTGATCTGCTGATAGTTAACACACCAGATGCCTGGTACAGCCAGGTACACTCTGGAGCTTCTTCTGGATATGATTAATCATCCAGTTCCACTGACTCCAATGCAACAATCAAAAAGAAATTTAGAAGAGGATGGAGCCTGGAAAATCAGTGCAAGAGTTTTGAAAGAGCGAATACATTGCATTAGAGTAATAAAGTGGCTTCTTTTTAACTGTTGGAATGAATCTGTATTTTACTAAAAGTTAACTATTCCCTTGACAAAAGTACTTTCAGTAATCCATAAATACCTTTCTGTCCCTTCTTCGGAAAGTGTCTGATAATAAATCTTTCCAGAGGGAACATAATAACTTCGAAAGTGTACCCAACAAGACTGGTGCCTGGCCAGTGGCTGGCTTTTTTAAATTAAATTAAAAAGTGTTATACTTTTTATAATTGATATCTCATGAAGTTTCCTTTAAAATATAGAACCTAAAGTGTAATAAAATTTATTTTATAAATAATGGAGGCTTGTGGCTTTAATTTCTTAACAAATTATTAATTACAACAATGCTAAAATAATTAACTGTATTTGCCTTTTGTGTGTGTGTATACCAGACTTTTAAAAAGAATTAGTAAATATTTGAACCGAAATAGTGCTGTTTCTGTCTAGGTATGGCTTTACTCTAAATAGTTGAATATTTTAAAATATGTATTCATCTAAGGCAGAAAGTTGGCAAGTTTTATTCCTATTACACAGAGGAAAAAATTGAGGTACCAAATGGAGAGAAGGTAATCCTGCTTTATAATTTAGTGATACATATTGGTTCTCTTTACTTTCTAAATGAAAATATTAATGAACAGATTGAATATTTCAAAACTGTCAGCACAGATTGCAATGAAGAATTGAGTGTCAGGCCTGTGATATAGTCTCTTTTTTGTTCCAGACTTTGCCAGAGGGTTTCATTATTAAAAATTTTTAAAGTAAAAAAACAAATAAAATAAAAAATTTAAAATATATATGCATAACGTAGAACTTTTCAAGCTGAATTTTCTAACAAATATACACAGAAGACTTTCTAATATATTCCTTAAGAGTGTTTAGAAAAAATTAAATATTTTATTTTATAACCAGGCAGGAGTGTGTATCAGCCTAGGGTTCTCCAGAAAAACAAAGGCACTAATATATATACATACTCATATAAACATTTATTTTGAGGAATTGGCTTATGCAATTGTCATAGCTGCCAAGTCTAAAATCTGCAGGGCAGTCTGGTAGGCTGGAAACTCTTGGGCAGGAGCTAATGTTGCAGGCTTGAAGAATAATTTCTTCTTCAGGGAAGCTTCAGTTTTGCTCTCAAGGCCTCTCAACCAATTGGAAGTGTCCCACCCATGTTATTGAAAGTAATCTCCTTTACTTAAAGTCAATTGATTGTAGACGTTAACTATAATACATCTACAAAATACCTCCACACCAACACCTAGATCAGTGTTTGATTAAATCACTGGGTACTATAGTCTAGCCAAATTGACACACAGAAGGCAAGAAATGTGCCTCTTCTCCAGTATCCAGATGGGTGTTACACTCCCACAGCACATGAACATACATGGAGTAGGAAACTGACTGCATTTGATTTTAATGACTTTAGTTCATCAACAGAATTTGAGTAAATCCTTCATTTTAGAAAACTACTCACTATTGTAACGTCATCCTTTTCATTAAGAAGCACACTAGTCACGTTTTTCATTAGAACGAATATATTCTGTAGAAATCAGCGAATATTAGACTTCTCATTTGAAGAAAAGAAACCTGCCTCAAAATGGTGGGGGCCATGTCCTCACCCTCTGGTATAGCTCATAATCAGAACTGGACTCTGGGTTTATATCTCAGTTCTGACACTTCTAGCTGTGTGATCTCAATATCTTTGTTTGTGAAATGGAGACTGGAGCACTCCTATCTCAGAGCTTGTGTAGGGTACCTGTCTCATAGCAGGAGTTATGGAATTCTTAGACAATATTATTTCTGGGGGTGCAGGTTACAGCCCTTGAAATTCTTCAGTTTATCATCTGTATACCACTGAAATAAGGCCAGGTACTGTGATTTACATTCCTGAGTCTGGTAAACTAAGTCAGTGGTACTCAAATTTGGATCTGTGGGCTAGTGCTGGTCAGAAAACTCTTAGTTGCAGATACTGATGAGATAAGCACTTAAATTATTTCTGTGACATTTTTATTGTATTTTACAAAAGTGGCAGCACATAGTGGATCTGGATGAACAAAACAGATAAACAGAAAGATGGGTCCTTCACCACATGGTATATAATTGGGAAAAAACTGGTCTTAGAAACCCCTATGTATAGGAATTCACTGCCAGATAAAAATTTAAGCATTAATTTCAACAAAATTCAGTACGTTACCTCCCATGGAAAAACTGTAGTTGTGGTGCCTGTCGTTGGTCTGTGTGTGCCTCCACATTACCTTTGTAATTGTTTGTGTGTCTGTCTCCTTAGCTCAAGTGTGAGACCCTGGCATGCAGGGCTTCATCTTGTTTGGGCTCCCAGGGACTGGAACAGTGACCCACACATATCTGGTGCCTGGTAATCATGTTTTTGATGAATGAAAGCAGGATAAGTGACAGAAATGAAACTAGTTAAGGATAGAAAACGAAATAAGCTTATTATGTTTGTCTTGTGATAGGTTGAATGGGAAAGTGCTGGAGATGTCAATAGATCTAAATAGATATTGGATATTAATAGATATTAATTGATTATGGAAAAAATTTACATTATATCCTTTGAAATGTTATGTATACTATAAAGACCGTACTGCCCTTAAATCTGAGTATAGGTATATATTGACAGTTTTAATAAGTGAACCATGCTGTGGGTGTAGCCTGGAAAAAGAAGAAAATAATATTTTTCTTCAGCAGAAACCCTTTGCAAAACTAAGTGGTTGAAAAGGTGCTCTTTATCCATGAAGAAGTGATGGTTTCTTCCAGAACACACTAGGAGTCATATTTGTTGACATTCCCAGTAAAACTTTAGGAGAGTTTATGTGAATAACTGTATCAGCACTGTAATTCGGGGGGGTTTATTTAGGTCCTTTTTCCTGAAACTAAAAGGACAAGGAACATTTTATTAGATCTATGTATGAGGCTTTGAAGTGACATCTATGGCTCAATAATGCTTTGTTAGGGTGACCTCCTTTCAAGAAAACATGATGTTCTCTTCTGGCGTATAAGGTGACATCTCTTTTCCTAACTTCTAGAAAACAATTTTTTTCCGTAATTGGCTAGTTACCTGGCCATCAGTCATGAGTCCCTGATGCCATTTCACATCATTTTCATTGTACTGTGCTAACACATCAAATAAGCTCATCATAAAACACAGACCGGGGGAACACAAAGAAAGCCAATACTTACTGATCTTTCAAGATGAGTGATTTGCATTAATCCTGGAAAGATCAAAATAAGTGTGTTCAACTAAGACTTACTTAGACTCCAAAGAGCAGCCAAGAATTCTGTTTCTGGAGTGGAAAGACTATTATATCCAGTAGACATGGGAAAAATTAAAACAAACAAAAATCTCTATTGGTTATCTTACTAAAATGATAATAAATTGCCATGTACGGTTCTGTAGCATGAAGGAACTCATATATATTTATTGGGGTCTACCTGTATGCTCCTCTGTCATGATGCCATGATATGTACCAAAGGCCATCAGCTTTGCAGCCCTACAGACCTGGATTTGAATTCGAGCTCCATGGTTTCCTAGCTATGTGACTTTGGGCAGATCATTTACAACCTCTGATTTTCCTCTTCTCAAACAGACATTACAAAACATACCTTGTCAAATTATTGGACTATTAAATGTCATTTAAATATAAAGTGGCTAACACTGTTTCCAGCATATGGTAGGTCCTCAACAAATGTTGATTTCCCTTCTTTGTGCTCTCCTGCTGGATCCTCCTTTGAAGCAACCTCAGTTTGCTTCCACATTTCTAGCTTACTTATCTGTTTGTTTGCAGCTCAATAGATAAAATGAATTCAAATAACAGAGCGGAATGTATTTTAAGTTTGATATACTCCTTTTTCCCCCTCTGGTTCTTCTTTTCAAAGCTGCTGAATGATGATACCAGTCACTCGTTAAATCCACAGCTCAAGGATAGCTGTGCCAATATCCATAATCCCACTTCTTGTCCACTCCAGGTTGGCATACCCAAATTTAATCCCACTTTAAAAAAAGAATTTTTTTGTTTATTTTTCCAAATACATTCTTAAAAGCAGTAAAGAGAAAGTTTGTTCTTTCAATTTTGCTTAATTTCCCTCCACCCACATACACAAAAAGAAAAGGTGAGGTCTGCATGAAATGCTATGCATGATAATGGTGTATTAGGAAATTTTCTTCTAGCTCTCCTACTAAATGTCCATCTATATCATTTCAGCATATGTTTGTTGGTTTGCTTTTCATCTATTCTCTCTTTTCCTAAAGGACTGTGAGCTCATAGGGCAGTCTCCTGTGGGTATAGAGGGTTGAAAAATACGTCCTAAGTTCATATAGATTCTTTTTGTTTCTAAATGAACAGAAACATTCAGGAGTTTCTTTTATATAAACTAGAAGAAGCTTTTCATGGCGGGTAAGATGAGAGTTTTGCTATAAGGCTCAGTCCTTTGCACTTGAAGATGGCAACAGTGATGGAAAGCTCTGAACCATCTACACTTCTTGCTTTGCCAACAAGCCTTTTCCATATAGACTGGAAGGAGGCTAAAGTATAATCTTTTAGGACACAGAATTTTTACCCACACAAAGCTACCTTTCATACATATATATATATATATATATATATATATATATATATATATATATATATATATATATATATATATAAAAAAGTGAAATCGGTATTTCTTTCTCCCTCTCCTTCTCTCTGGCTCAGCTTCCCTGGTATCATGCTCCAAACAGCTAAACAAATTCTCCTAAAAATCTGTAAAATTGTGTGAAAACAGTAATAGTTTAGACAATAAGAATTATTCCCTACCAAGCACCTTAGATGCAACTGAATATTCAAGATTAACATTTGCTTACAAATGTGCCTTTCAGCTGACCATGCATATATCCTTGGAGCTCCTTCCTACAGATATTTAAGACATTATGAGCAACAGATAACCCTGAAATCTATCTGACAGGGAAGTTTAATTTTAAAAACTCATCATAATCATCCTCAGGGCTATGCCATTTTCCAGGCGTTTTTTGTTCAAACATACCTTTCAGCTGAGACTTTTTCTCATCCAGTTCCAAAATTCCCAAGCAAAATAAGCACATGCCAAAAATACATAGTATTTACCCTGAGCATGAGTGACCTTACGGCTCATGAATACAGAATGACTTGATTGGTAGAATTCAGACTGTAGCATGAGTCATTTGTTTAAAATAAATGTGGGGGCCTGCTTAGTGACCAGAAAAGTCACTAAAACATGAGCAGTGGCTGACAAAAATTCTTAGATCACCCCTCAGATATCAATGAAAAAATACGTTTGTAGTGTAGCTAAGTACCACACGCAACATGTGATATACCTGAGTCATAGGCCTTGTAGGAGTCACAGAGCAGATGAAGAAGGCAAGAGATCAAAGTCCAATTTACTGAAACAAATATCTTGAAATCTCTAGAAAAGAGGAGATTGTTCCTTTACAAAACTCATGAAATATTTAATACCCTGTAGTTAAGAAAGACCCATTTTAGAATTCTATTTTCTTTAGAAACATTTTTCTGTGACCTGGGACCTCTCCTGTATGTTTCTTTTTGTCATTGTTGTCTAATAGAAAAGTTATTTTTTTAAAAATTAATATTTCAAAGCTTTCTGTAAGCACCTCAGGTAAGTAGTAATACTACATGGTTATCTATTATTTTGAAATATATGTAGCTGTTAAAGTTATAAGCCTAAAATTGGACTAAATAGGGAAAAATAGAAGATTTCAATGCTAAAGAGTATGGGTTGGTGAAAGCAAACAACTAATCATTTAATAATTATTGAGCATGGTGGACAGTTATCTCTTTTTGCTGTCCCAAGGAATTTGCAATCCTTTTGGAAAGATAAGCCATAATTTAAAACAATAATTTGTAGCAAGAATCGGCAATCTTTTTACATTTCTCTGTAAAATGTTAAATAGTATATAAGGCTTTACGGGTCTAGAAGCTAGTATATAAGCAGTATTTAAAAAGAGAAAATACTCCTCCCACACACACGCTCCGCCCACCCAGCCCTGCCCTCTTGCATTTGCTTGGGGTGGACTTGCTTTGTTGGTGGGACACCTTTGAGTCAGCTGCAGTCAGTTGGACGTGTTCTCCAGACCAAGAGAATCCAGCCTGAGGGGAGGTGCCTATTTGGGGGCGTCAGGAGGCAGCTGCCTCAGTTATAGTCACCCTCTGTCCCAGGTCTCAGTACACTCTTCCCTCTTCCCAGTGACCTCAGCCATCTCAACTTAGGCAGGTGGCCAGAAGCAAGGTGGTTCATGAAATTGCCAATTCCCCAACTGAGAGATTCTACCATTTGGTAGATTCTGCCACTGGCAGTAGCTAACAGCTGAGGTCCCGTAATGTAGGTGGTGATCCTAGACAGCATGAGGCCCAGCCACAGTCTAGGGAGTCAAGTATGAGACACAGGGGAGGACAGGAGCAGAGGGAGATGCCCAGGCTTGCTGTCTGTAGTTCACAGTGCTGTTTTGTTCAGTGTGGGTGCCCACAGGCCACAGTGATCTGTAGGTAAGGACCAGGTACCAGGCACCCTGCTAGATCAAGAAAAATTTCATTAACAGGATATGCATTGAGCCCAGTGCTAAAGGATAAATAGCAATTGAAGAAACAGGAAGAAACCAATTCAGGTGGGTGAAGTGAAATTGTTAAAGAATAACTTCTTAAAAGGTCAAATTATGATTCATAAAATATAAAATAGATACATGTCAAAGATTTTATTTAACCAATTGTTATTCATTATTAAGAAATCCATGTGATGTAAAAAATGGTTCAAAACACTATCAAAGAATAGGTACATATATGGACATTAAGGGATGCTGAGATAAATTTGTTAATGGATACAAAACTTGTGTCTTCAACAAGCTAGAATTCAGTTTAATCTCTATCATCCAAAATTCATTTGCTCTTCTATGAACAGGAATCATTTGCATTGACCATCATCTCTCCACAAACTATCTTGAGCATTGCAACATAGTCAAAGACAATGAAAGGCACATATCCTTATAGAACCAGATAAACCCAGAAGGGTCCTTTAGATAATGTCCCACATTCCATTGTAAAGTACCCAGTGATCACTTTTCCCATTTCAGATTCTTTTACATGATAACAGGAATGAAAGTAAAAAGAAAGTGCAATATTTTTGTTTCAGAGACATCTATCCAAACGCCCAGCTGAATGCCCAGCTCTTCATTTGAATTTTTTAGAATTGCTATGTGTGATAAACTATTTTTGCCATATTAAACCTAAAAGTGTTAACACAATATTCTAATGTTATAATTTCTGGCCCTTTGGTAGGTGTGTAAGGAAACTATTGAGGAATCAAATTTGGTGGAGAGTAATAGGCTTTTCAGCGCTTTTTAAATTACACAATACACGTAGTAACCCTCTTGGTTCTACATCCTACTCACTACTTTAGTCAAAGGATAGTCCTATTCACTACTTTAGTCTAAGAAGTACAAAAGAGGAAACCAATAAAAAAACAAACAAAAACAAAACACCTGGGAAAGCAAGAAAATATCACAAAACCCAGGCACATTAAAAAGACAAATGGGGTTCTAGCATATAATAAATTAAGAAAGTCAGATTCTCTTGGCAAATATTGTCTTTCCTCTGCTAAAATGGACATAAGACTAAAAACAGAAAATACACTAACAGCACGAGGGCAAAGAAGTAGATAGAAAAAAAATACCAACTTGAATTGAAAAAATTTGATGTAATGACTATAGTGCTAGTAGGGTCCTATGGGGCTCTAGAGTAATAAAGTAGCACCTTGTTAGAGTGAAGCACAGTACGTGATGCTCATGGCAATGACTTGACATCATGATTAAAGGCTCAAACCATGTGCAGAGCATTTTCATTGTGAACACAATTAAATACAGTATATATTTTTGGAAGACTTTTGACTTATGCTTTAAAAATGTAAGTGCTCAGAGAGGATATAAGACTCTTTAAACCTATTAAAAAATTGAGGTTTTTTTGTAATTGGAAGAATGCAAGTATGGGTAGAGACAGTAATTACAGGCAGAGTGGAATAAGAATAATCAGGGAAAATACTTGTAAACTAAGAAAACCTTTGCAAATTCTAAATATTCCACTAAGGAGTAAGATGAAAGGTAAATTTTTACTGTTCAAATAGTTAAGAACAGTTTCAAGGAAGAGAGATCTAGCTGATCTGACTGCCCATTTTGTGATATTCAACTTTCACAGTAGATATTAGTAGCTAATATTGTTTCACAACATATAAGTCACAGTATTAAATGATGTTATTTATGTATATATATAGTTATTTAATTTTCAAAATAAGCATATGAGAAAGGCATTATTTTCTCTATTTTACAGAAGAGGAAATATAAGCTAAGAGAGGTTAAATTAAGATTATGAAACTGCTACATGGCAGAGAAAATTTTGAACCCCGATTGTGTGAGTCTATTAGTTGGACTCTAAAGCATTCTATTTTATTTTTTCTGTTTAATTCCCAGAATAGTCATTTGGGGTAAGTAGTAGTATCCTCATTTTTTATGTAAGGAAGCAGGCACAGGACAGCAAAGTAGCTAACCTAAGCATGCATTAATTGTAAGAGTCAGTGTGCATCCACTAGGTGCTCTTTGCACTGTGAGAGGGCACAGCGGGCCTGTCTACGTGTGTCTGCTCTGCTCAAATCCTCTCCCCACCCCTCAGCTAAAGGGGCAGCTGTGAGCAGCTTGCCGCAAACTAGAAAATGCAAATATTGCCTGGAAGACATTCAAATTCAATTTTAAAAAAAACAAACAAAAACAATCACATACTGTCGTAACAAAGAATTGTCTCCTGGGCTTATTCTGCTATAGTCTGCCAATTTGTGACCCTGGGAGTGAAGGGTAAAAGACAAGTGGGGAGAGAATTGAAGAGACAGAAGCTGACTCACAAAGCGTAGCCGGGTTGCTCTAATGGCAGGCAATTAGAGTAAATATCCATTAATTCCCATGACTCTGGGCCTTGGAGCTGTCTTGAATTCTAAAGAATCTTCTGTTTCCAATCACCATTAAAAAGGTATGACTTAGTTGTTCAGTTTTTTTAAGATTATATGTGTACGTATCCCATAATAAACCCTCATTACATCGGGTAGCATGCAGTCCCATTCCTTGCTACCCAGTGAGCCTAACAGAAACCATCACACTATCATTTGCCTTGAATTTCCCAAATGTATTTTTCTAACTTTTCACTCCAAATTGTGCTTTGGCTACATTACTCTATGCTCTGGTCATGAATGAAACATGAAAGCTTCTAATGTAGAAGTAAAAAAATGAATAAGTCATGGTTGCTCTTTCTACAAACAAATTTGAATAAAATATTCAGTATGAAAATAAATTTGCAAGTGTCATATTGATTCAATCTATTAAACTACTGCTTTTTTTTTTTTGTGTGTGTGTGTGGTACGCGGGCCTCTCACTGTTGTGGCCTCTCCCGTTGCGGAGCACAGGCTCTGGACGTGCAGGCTCAACGGCCATGGCTCACAGGCCCAGCCACTACACGGCATGTGGGATCTTCCCAGACTGGGACACGAACCCGCCTCCCCTGCATTAGGTAGGCGGACTCTCAACCACTGTGCCACCAGGGAAGCCCTAAACTACTGCTTTTACAGAGAATTCTACTGACCAATGTTTCAGAGTGTTTTATATCCTTTGAGCACTGGTAATTATGATGGTATAAACCAATGATACTGACTTTTTAAAAAGTAAGATTCCATGATGACACCCTTTTTAGAGATACTTTTATAAATAATACATTGGTGTCACTCTAGAGGTAAAGATAGTTACCTTTAGAATCTTATAACTATGAGTGGAAATAAGGGAGAAGATCATTTTTTTTTTAGCCTGGCTATGCTTGGGAAACTAAAAGATGTAATGATTCTGCTTTAAATATGAGGAGTAACAAGTCTGGGAACCTGGGAAGACACGACAGGGCCTGAGAGGCCCCAACACGAGTGACTAGCTCTAATCAAAAACTCAGTGTCATGAATAAACTATGAGAAAGCCCAGAATAGACATGACTCTTTTTTTTTTTAATTTATTTATTTTTGACTGTGTTGGGTCTTCGCTGCTGTGCGCGGGCTTTCTTCAGTTGCGGGGAGAGAGGGCTGCTCTTCTTTGCGGTGCGCAGGCTTCTCATTGCGGTGGCCTCTCGTTGCGGAACATGGGCTCTAGGTGCATGGGCTTCAGTAGTTGTGGCACGCAGACTCAGTAGTAGTGGCTCATGGGCTCTAGAGTGCAGGCTCAGTAGTTGTGGCACACGGGCTTAGTTGCTCCGCGGCATGTGGGATCTTCTTGGACCAGGGCTCGAACCCATGTCCCCTGCATTGGCAGGTGGATTCTTAACCACTGCACCACCAGGGAAGCCCAGACATGACTCTTGACATTCAATCTTTATCTGCAGCATTAACATCACAGTATTCCCAGGAGATGTATAGGATTCGTGATATATCTGACATGGATGGGGAAATATGTCTTCTTAATTTTTCAGATTAATCTCTCAAGTTCTCATCTGTTCTTTGGCAAGGACATCTTCTGAAGCTTCTTGTCACTGCCATCACCACCACTCCCAAATTTTCCAAAGACTGAGAACTGAGATAGTACAAATTTTAGTCCTTTTCCAATTCTCTGTGACATTGGAGATGGCTTGTCTTTCACTGCAGGGCCAGAATAGTGTGAAGTAAGTGAAGTGCCTAGGGTACAGCATGTAAGGAGGCACTGCTCTCAGTATGCTACAAGTATGGGCTGAATACTTGTACAGCTGACAGTGAGCATCTCATAAATTTTGTGACCTAATCTCTTCACTCTTAAGGAGGCTTTCACTCTCAGGCAGGACCTGCTACACAAGTTGTAGAACCCAGTGCAAAATGAAAATGTGGGGCACTTGTTGAAAAATTATTAAGAATTCTAAGGCAGTGATAGCATTACACTGAACCAGGTATAGGTCCCTTTGGAGGTTGTGCACTGCTTCCAGGATCCCACAGGTGTGGGTTCAGCTCTTGCGCTAATCTGGGAGTGAGTGCCTCCTGAAACTTTGCACCCTAAGGGCCTCATTTCCCTCGTCCTAGGCCCAGCCCTGCTCCATAATTTCATTTACTCATGGAAATGGTAATTTTGTCTGTCAACTTGACTGGACTAAGGGATGTCTAGATAGCTGGTAAAACATTATTTCTGCGTGTGTCTGTGAGTTTCTTTCTGGACTAGGTTAAAACTTGAATTGCTAAAATGAGTAAAGATCACCCTTACCGATACAAGTAGGCATCACCAAATCTGTTGAAGGCCTGATTAGAACAAAAAGGCAGAGAAAGAGTGACTATGCTCTCTGAGTTGGCACATCCATCTTTTCCTGCCCTCACACACGGGAGCTCCTGGTTCTCCAACCTTTGGACTTAGACCAAGACTTACACCCTTGTGTAAGTAAGAACCACTCTTTGGTTCTCAGGCCTTCAGACTTATACTGGAACTATACTATCAGCTTTCCTGGGCCTCCAGTTTGTGGATAGCACATTGTGGGACTTCTCACCCTCCATAATCATAATATCATAATAATCTCTTTCTATATATCCTATTGGTTCTGATTAATGGAAGAGCCCTGAATAACACGTTCATCAACTTCTATTTTAACAATATTCCAGACACTATTCTACATGTTGAAGATAGAGCCAGGGCAGCTTCAAGTGCAGTCACACAAGACCTCACACTCAGAAGGACCTAAGGTTAGTGTAATGATCTGCTGTCACCATCTTGAAAGTCTTAATAATATTTTAACAAGGGATCTTGTATTTTCTTTTTGCATTGGGCTCCACACATTAGATATCTGGTCCTGAATACAGTAGAGAAGGAAACAAAACAGTCCTGTTCTTATGGAGCTTGTGGTTTACCTGTGCTTACCTACTGCTCTTAGAAGATGTCCTAGACAGATCTTGGTTCTGCTTCAGTCTCAAGCTTATGTCCCAAAGCTCGGCACTCACGTTGTCAAGCACCGTTTTCAAGGGTATAAACTTTGTGACAACATGGCCATGTCCAGGATATTTTTGAGCCTCAGTCAAAGGCTAATGAGATTTTGGGCCCCTTCCAGAGCCAGGGTCACCATTTAGCCAGTTTCACTGCAGAGTAATTTTATTTAACAAGGCCTTATTGCTCTTTGAGTCTTGCTAAGACTAACCTATGAGAGAACTACAGGAGGAAACTGCAGAATGAATGGCTTAGGACTTCATGCATTCTCAGAGGGGGAGATATTGCCCCCAGGAGGACAGAAATTGGTTCTTGAGAGATGAAAACAATCTCACTTTCTTTTTGTATAAATCACAGACATACATAAAGTACAGAAACAGATATATCTCATCTCTATCCTAACATCATTGAGAAGTCATTGGAGGGTTTTAAATAGGAATGTCATAGGCTGCAATGTGGAGAACAAATTAGAAGGAAACAAACTTGGATAGAAGACCATTTGGGAATCTTTTGCCAAAATCTGAGAAAAAGACAAAGGGACCTAGATTGGGGAGTGACTGTGATCTTTATAGAGGAATTAAACTTTATGTGGTTTGTGGATTAATTGATTTTGGGAAGTGAGGCAGATGGAGGAATCAAGGATAACCTCTCTTTGACTTAGGCAAAGAGTGCATAGAGGTGGCATTCACCAAGGGTGCAAAATGGTTCAAGAGAACTGTTGTAGTAACAGTAAAACAACTTATCGAAGGCCAATTAAGTTGTGTTTCCTTTCTGCTTTAATCTCCTTTAATCTAAAAGAACAACAAACAGGATATGTCTAGTTGATGATTTAATTAACTACAGTATGTTTAGAAGTTAGAAATTGTTATGATGCTGAAAACCTCAAGACCCTTCAAGGCTGGAATCTTTATTCCTTATTCCCTAAAAAGTTTAGGATTTTCACTATTTTCACAAGTGAGGCTATATCTGAAATTAAGATCAACCCACAAAAAAATGTAATAATTCAGAATGTTTAGTAACTGAGAAAGGGAAAAAAACCAGGGCACAATCACTTTTAGTGAAATGGACAGGGTTATTTAAATGGCTTTGAAAGTCATACTGGAAAAGTGCAATGCAAAGTTGAAACCCCATTTATTTTCTGAAATGGACAGAGCATTTGAGGGCACAGGAAATAGGATCAAAGAGAAGTTGTGAGGTAGATTTTATTCAGGGTCTTCGATTTATGTGGTTTGAAAACATCTCTAAGACTATTCTTGAAGAAAAGAGTAAGAGAAAAAGGATGTTAAAATTTTCAGTGTGTTGCACAGTCCAAAATCAAAGTTCCGACACAATTAGAAAAGAAGGAAAACCCCAGAGAAATATGGAACTAGAGAGGTCTGATTATGATAAAAATCTAAAAATGTTTTCTTATTATTTTTCTATAATCTTAGGTTAAATAATGAATTGGTTTCACAGCTGCCAAATAAGTGATCACATTATCATTCATGTTTTATAATAGCAATACACAGTCTAAGAAACTGTCAATATCTACAACTATTCACTCTTGATTCAATCCTCGGTTCTTTTTCTCAATATTTCTGACCACAATTAAGTATCTAATTCTTCATTCATCCATCTTTTACATCTTTCTTCATATACCAGTTAATTCTCTTTTAAGAGATAAATTGACATAATTCTTTAGGCACATTTTTGTATCTCTTCCCCACTGACCAGTTTTGCATAACAAGTTGTAGATCAGCTTTTATTAAACAAATGGGAAAAAAGAAAACAGGAAAAAGGTGTTAACACTAATTGCAAGACAGAGTTTAAATATCTGGGCTACTCAAATCACTGTTCATAGAACAATAAATATCAGTTTCTCTTGGTTATTTAAATAAATTTTCAGAAACAGGTAAATTGTCAGGATTTATAACTATTACTGATGAGAAAGATATGAGGAACAGAAATAAGAAGTATCACCCAACAGCAGAATAAGCAGAGATAAAAGTTTGTGAGAAAGTCTAAGTGAAGTAAGATGATAAAAGTGTAAATAGAAAAATGTTTTTTTCTGAGCCCAGGAGAAAAATAAAACGTAAAAGTCTTATGAAGATTATAAATATGAAAATGGAATTATACTTTATTTTTATACGTATAAATATTTCCTTAAATTGGCCACACATAGTTGTACACAGAACCTAGATGTCAGCTCAGTTGAATATTTTATAATATTCATTCATTCACTTATTCTTTCAAAATATATTACTTTTTTGTTTGTTTTTTGTTTTTTTGCGGTACGCGGGCCTCTCACTGTTGTGGCCTCTCCCGTTGCGGAGCACAGGCTCCAGACGCGCAGGCTCAGCAGCCATGGCTTACGGGCCCAGCCACTCCGCGGCATGTGGGAGCTTCCCCGACCGGGGCACAAACCCTTGTCCCCTGCATCGGCAGGCGGACTCTCAACCACTGCACCACCAGGGAAGCCCCAAAATATATTACTGAATAGCTATTATATGCCAGGCATTATTATAGGTATTGATGATAAGCAAAATTCCTGCTGTCAAAGTATATACGTATTTAAGCAGAATAGGTTCAATAAATAAATGAAATAAAAAGAAGATAAATAGGAGAAAATACAGAAATTAAAATGAACTGACGTGCTGATGTATGGTCAAAGAGGATATCTTTGAGTAGATGATGTTTAAGATAATATCTAAAGTCAGGGTGGAGCTATCCAAAAGCACAGCTCTATGTTGTGTCATATCATGGTCTAGAAGGCATTAACGTTCCTATATGATGATTAAGGAAAGAGCGTTCCAGACAGAGGCTTCACCGGCTACAAAGACAAGCACCAGTTGGAATGACTGAGAGACTGAATATAGAAACAGACAATGGCCAGATCATATATGGCAATATAACTCTAACCCATGTCTGCAGCAACAGTCCCAGAAGCCAAACCAGGTTCCCTACTTTTGCCTCTGTTTCCAGTTCAAGACCAAGAGGTAGCCAAATGTGTTCACCAGTTACATAAGAGACTCTGCTTCTATTTAGCCCCCTTACAGCTTCCCCATGCCAGCAACTTTCAATGAGAGCACACCTGAAGCTTTGCCTTTTGTTCACTATAAAGCTTTCCCACTGCCCTGACTGCCTTTTGAGTTTCTGCCAAATGCAATTAATGGTGACTGACTCCCTTTTTAGCTATGAATGCACAGACTCTCTTTTCACTCCAGTGGTCTTCATTGATTTCCACATGACTTTGGCTTGAGCCATAAAGAAAATTAAGGCAATATGACTGGAGTCCCTGAAAGAAGGGGAGAATTAAGCATAGGTTAAATCACGTGGGGTCCTGCAAACCAGAAAAATTTAGATTTTATTTTCAGTGCAATGGGAATGCTTTCTGAGGCCTGGGGAGTAGGTGGTAAGGAGGAGTTCAAAGAAGGGAGTAACATGATTTGATTTATTTTTTCCTTATTTGTTTAGTTTTACTATTTTGGTTTTCAAATTATTATTTTATTTTCCCTAATTTTTTTCTTATACATTTTATTTTACTAGTTTATCTTATTTTAATTAAAAAAAATTTTGTAATTAAAAACATTTATCTTTGCTGTTTTTAAAATAATTGACTTCATTTTTTAGAGCAGTTTTACATTCACAGCAAAATTGAGTGTAAAGTACAGAGTTCCCATATATCCCCTCCCCTCATACATGCACAGCCTCCCCAACTACCAATATCCCTCACCAGAGTGATGCATTTGTTAAAATCAGTGAACCTACGTTGACACATTATTATCACCCAGAGTCTATAGTTTACATTAGGGTTCACTCCTGATGTTATAGATTCTATGGATTTTGTCAAATGTATAATGACATGTATCCACCATTATAGTATCATACAGAATAGTTTCACTGCCCTAAAAATCCTCTGTGCCCCATCAGTTCATCCCTTCTTCCCCTCCAGTTCCTGACAATCAGTAATCTTCTACTGTCTCCATAGTTTTGCCTGTTTCAGAATGTCATATAGTTATAATCATACAGTATATTGCCTTAGCAGATTGGCTTCTCTCGCTTAATAGTATGTCTTTTAAGTTTCTTTCATGTCTTGTCTTGGTTTGATAGCTCACTTTTAGCAATGAATAATATTACATTGTCTGGATTTCCCTTAGTTTATTCGTCCATTCACCTACCGAAGGACATCTCATTTGCTTCCAAGTTATGACAGTTATGAAAAAGCTGCTAAAAAAATTTGTGTACGGGCCTCTGTGTGGACATATGTTTTCAGTTTATTTGGGCAAATATCAAGGAGCAATAATTGCTAGATTTTGTGGTAAGAATTATGTTTGGTTCGTAAGAAACTGCCAAACTGTCTTCCAAAGTATCTGTACCATTTTGCATTCCCACCAGCAATGAATGAGAGTTCCTCTTGCTCCGCATTTTCTCTAGCCTTTGGTGTTGTCAGTGTTTTGGATTTTGGTCATTCAAATAGTTGTGCAGTAGCATCTGATTTTTGTTTTAATTTGCAGTTCCCTAGTGACATATGATGTGGAACATCTTTTCATATGCTTGTTTGCCATCTGTATATCTTCTTTGGTGAGGTATCCATTCTGGTCTTTGCCCATTTTTTATTTTTATTTATTTATTTATTTTTTGCGGTACGCCTCTCTGTGTTGTGGAGCACAGGCTCCGGACGCGCAGGTTCAGCAGCCATGGCTCACGGGAT
Source organism: Stenella coeruleoalba (assembly GCF_951394435.1). Classification (NCBI taxonomy): domain Eukaryota; kingdom Metazoa; phylum Chordata; class Mammalia; order Artiodactyla; family Delphinidae; genus Stenella; species Stenella coeruleoalba. The sequence goes on from NC_137150.1 coordinate 91,606,356, forward strand.
TAGCCTCTCCGCGGCATGTGGGATCTTCCCGGACCGGGGCACGAACCCGCGTCCCCTGCATCGGCAGGCGGACTCTCAACCACTGCGCCACCAGGGAAGCCCTGCCCATTTTTTAATCAGGCTTTTTATTTTCTTATTGTTGAATTTTAGGAAGTTTGTGTATATTTTCAAAGTCCTTCTCGGATATTTCTTTGCAAATGTTTATTGCCCGTCTGTGGCTTGTATTCTCATTTTCTTGAAGTGGCTTTTGCAGAGCAGAAATTTTTAATTTTAATGAAGTCCAGTTTATCAGTGATTTCTTTCTTGTGTCATGGTTTTGGTATTGTATCTAAAAAGTCATCATCATATCTAAGGTCATCTAGATTTTCTCTTATGTTATTTTCTGGGAGTTTTACAGTTTTGTGCTTGACTTGCTTTTTTTAAAGCTTAATCAGGTACTATGTATCCAGAATGGCTTATAAAAAGGCAAACATAGAAGGAGGGTGACCAGTAAGAGGCTATTGCAGTAATCCATGTCAGGAATAATGATGATTTCACAAGAAAATTAACAGTAGGGGACTTCCTTTGTGGCACAGTGGATAAGACTCCACGCTCCCAATGCTGGGGGCCTGGGTTCGATCCCTGGTTAGGGAACTAGATCCCACATACATGCTGCAACTAAGACCCGGCACAACCAAATAAATAAATATTTAAAAAAAGAAAAAAGAAATCACGGAGTATTAAGGAAAAAAAAAGAAAAGTAACAGTAGAAACGGAGAAAAATAGATGGACTCAGGATCTCAGTAAGATTTAGAAATAGAATGTTGACAGTTTGGGTGGGGGAATAAAATCAAGAATAATTCCTAGCTGGCCCCCTTCTGATTTTCATGGCAGGTTGCTTCAGAGGCAGTAGCAACCCAACTTCTGGGGTTCTTTGATTTGTATCAGTCACCAGCAACTTAGTGGGAGGGGCATTCCAGCTGCTTCTGGTAGTGTAAAGAAACTTAGATATGAGGACCTGAAAGTGAACCAATTTATTTGTAAAGCTCCAGAAAGTAAATGATTCTCTGCAAGACCAGTTAACCATGCCCACTCCACAGATAATATTTCCAGCATCCAATATAACTCATGAGTTTCAGTGACAGTGAAATAAATTTTACTGGAAATAGAGTTCATGTTTTCAAGCTCATATGTTTCCAAAATATAAAATATGGTACTTGCACTCTCTCTTTGGATGTATGGGAACAGATCTGTTTTATCTTGAATATTTGCCTTTAGTTTGTTAAAGTTTTTCTGTAGAGTTTTTCAGAATTAGCAGGCTAATTGACTTTATTTTTATTTCAATGCACATTGCTGTACCTTCACATTGAAGTATTTACATTATAAATTATTATAGAAAAACTTTTAAAAAACTGAGCATTGCTATCAAAACTTAGTAAAAACTGATATATACATTAAAAACAAAAATGTTTGAGTCTCCCTGATTTTAATAGAGAATTCACCAAAGTGTGAATTTTCCGACTTTTTCCTCTTTCTTCAGGTGCTAAATTATTGGTGGATTTTTGTGGGCAGGCTTTCATGTAGTTTTAGTTAAAATATGTGCAGTAGATGGAGTAATGACCCCAAAGATGTTCATGTTCTTATCCCCAGAGCCTGTGAATATGTTACTTTACATGACAAGTGAGACTTTGCAGATGTGATTAAATTAAGGATACTGAGATGAAGAGATTATGCTGGATTATCTGGGTTGGACCAATGTAATCACAAGATCCTTATAAGAGAGATACAAGAGAGTCAAAGAGAGACATGACGTGACAACCAAATCAGAGGTAGAGAGAGAACTGAAGATGCTGTAAGATGCTTTGAAGATGGAAGAAGGAAACATAAGCCAAGTGGGCTCTAGAAGATGGAAAAAACAGGGAAACCAAGTCTACCCTAAAGCCTTCAGAAAGACTGCAGCCCTGTTAAGCCCTTGATTTTAGACCAGTAAGATCCATTTTGGACTTTTGACCTCAGAACTATAAAATACTAAATTTGTGGTGTTCTGAGATTCTAAGTTTGTGGTAATTTGTTACAGCAGCAATAGGAAACAAATATAGTATATTATTCGGAAAATAGGACTTTCCATAAGAGCTGTATGATAAAAGAATATTACTGTAGCTACTGTCTTCATGAGATGGATGGTTTGCCGATCCTCGGTTCTTTAATGTCTCTCCCAAAGGCATGCTACTTCTTGTAATTTTGGCTTTAAAAAGAAGAAAAAAAAAAAACCCTATAATTTTCATGTTAACAATTTTCAACTGGGTGGGTGATGATACTACTTAATAAATGGGGAAGATAGAGATAAAAGTTACTGTGGTTTGGTAAATCATGAGTTCCTTTTTGGCTATATTAACTTTGAGGTATGAATTACATCAAAACTGGCCCATGAATTATTTATCAGTTAGTGACAGGATAAGTACAGAAATTAGGAGTAAGAATTTAGAAATGTTTATAGCAACTTGATAGAGCTGTGATATCCAAGCTTGTGGTAATTAAAGTTGTCACATTTAACTGTGTTGACCGGTTTTTCTGCTGTCAAATTCACATGGTGAGTTGCATGGATCACCAGCTACACACTAGTTATACACTGTAAGAACACATTACAACACGTGATAATTTAAAGTTAGTTTGTTCATTGTAACCTAGAAATGTACAAATTTGAAATCCATTTTTTTCCAGAAGAATTTAAATATTATTATAACTTTATAGGATAAATTATTGTAATTGTCTACTGACTGAAGATGAATTTTGAAACTATATCATCACTAGCATTATTTTTAATAAAAATTAAAAGTAAATATCCTCTAAGAAGCAAGCTTATTTGTCAAGATAAAAATTTTAAATATTGATATACTTGTTGCTTGTTCAAAGCCTACTAGTAGAAAATTTAATATGGGGAATCACTATTTCACTCTTAATTTTTTATTATGATGATTTCAGAATAAAAAAAATTGTGTTGAAGCAGTTATCTATTAATAATATATATGCACACATTTGCTAAATACCATATGCAGTTTTTGCAATTCTTTTTTCCTATGCTTTTCTTGTTCTAATTATACTTATTGAAATGTAACTTTAGGTCATTATATCAATGAAAAAAGGGGAGCTTATATATATATATATATATATATATATATATATATTTTTTTTTTTTTTTTTTTTTTTTTTGCGGTACGCAGGCCTCTCACTGCTGTGGCCCCTCCCGTTGCGGAGCACAGGCTCCAGACGCGCAGGCTCAGCGGCCATGGCTCACGGGCCCAGCCGCTCCACGGCATGTGGGATCTTCCTGGACCGTGGCACAAACGCGTGTCCCCTGCATCGGCAGGCGGACTCTCAACCACTGTGCCACCAGGGAAGCCCCGGAGCTTATATTTTTTAATGTGCTTTTTCTTTATTATTCTAATAATTATTTTTATTGACCTCTACAAAATTATTAGTCTATGATGAACTGGAAATTTTTTTAAATACCTTTTTAAATTTATTTATTTTTGCCACAGAAAGTTGGAGATGCACTGAATTGGATGACAATTTCAAGATTTTAAGTAGGCAGCTGGATATTTTAATCTGGCATTCTCAGGAAAGATTAGTGTTAGAAATACTATATTGACATTATCAAGAATATAAATTGTATTTAAGGTCATAGGACTTGATAAGCTTTAGAAATAGATTGGCCAAAGAAGAGAAGGGTGTACATCATGGAACCTTGGCCACTTCACAAACGGAAGTCAGACAGAGGGGGTAGAAGCTCCAGCAAAGGACCCTGGGAAGAAGTGATTAGAGAGATTAGAGAAGGAAAAGCAGGAATAAGATGTCACTGAAGCCAGGTATTGAAAGATTCTAAAAAAAAAAAAGAGGGTCAAATCTATAAAATTTTGACAAGAGATTGGTTAAGATGAAGACAGAAATGTGACCATTAGATTTGGCAACATGGAAGTCTTTGGGGATTTTCTCAAGTGTTGGAAGTAGAAACTTTAATGTAGTGAGTTGGGGATATGGTGAGATATAAAACTGGGAGGTGAAGTAAGTTTTGCTGTAACAGTGTATAGAAAAATGGAACAACAATTGGATGAAGCCAAGGGCGTGTGAGTGTCTGTGTGTGTGCATGCATGTGTGCGTGCACGCGTGCATGTTTTAATAGAAGAGTAACCAGGAAATATGTGTATGCTCATGGGAACAATCCCCACAGTGAGAGATAAATTGATAACTGAAAAAGATAGAGTTGTTAGAGAAGGGAAAAGGGAATAAAGTCTAGCACACAATTGGTTGTCTTGCCCTTTGATAGGAGACATGGTACTGTAATCCTAGCAATAGAAATGAAGTAGAGAGTATGGCATAGGTACAAATAACTAACAATTACAGATACATATAAACAGTTTGACAGGGAATTTTTTCGGGTGAAAAAATAAGAAAACAAAATAATTTGAGTAGTATTGTAGATAATTCTACCAGAAACAAAAAGTAAAATGCTTTCCATTTCCCTGATGTTAAGCAGGATAATATCCTGTCTCTACCACCCATTCCCAAATATGATATTGTCAACAAAGCATTTTCCATAATAATTCTTTCTGTTTTCATAGTTAATCTATGGGAAAAAATCAATATTCACATGAAATGGAAGAATAGTACTATTAATATTGTTTTTGCCTGAATCAATTCATTTGAGAGTTTCTACCAGGTCACATTTCCAAGAAAACTAAATTCAAATATGAAAAGAGACTTTGTTCATGTTACCGTTCATGGTATAACTGCTCTAATGTTTCCTTTGACTCGTTTTCCACCTCCAAAAATATAAGATAATGTGCCTCTGTCTCTACCTGTAGCTTCCAATGAGAGGTTTTCTCCTTTCTGAATACAATTTCATAAACCTTTTCCTGACTCTTCCTTCACAAATGAAAAGAGAACACTCTAAAATAAAGTGAAAGAATACTTTTTAGAGGTTTTCTTAGCTTTATTGTTTTATTGTGTTTATTTTACTGCTAGGAAAAAATGCAAAACATACAAACAGTAAAAAGGCCTCCTGTGTGACTCTTAACTCTTCTCTATTTTTCACGTAGATCTCATACCTACAATACACAAAGAAACAAAGTAAAATTCTTCTTCTCAGAGAAAAAAGGTATTTAGACCCTTGGAACGTTTTCATAAAGAAAAACAAGTCAGAGTGAAGGTGATAAGGAAATGGGATGAAGAAAATGGGTGAGCTTCAAGTGCTGCCTAGAAGTCCTGTGTCTGTGGAGCAAAGTGGTGGAGGGGTGAAGAGCTGGAAAGCGGAGGGATACTGGGACATTAACCTCCCTTCCCCTTTCCTTTCCCACTTGCCATCAGATCTCCCTGGGGACATAGCCCAGGGTGATAATAAGATGTGGGCTTCAGGTAAGAGTAGCGCAATTGCAGCCAGTTGTGGAGGAGGTTGGGAGACATCTTGTCCAGGATTTTGGTAGTGGCTGCATTAAAGGAATGCCCTTAGCCAAAAAGCAGTTAAGGCACCCTCAAAAAGTACTTTATATTTGGGAAATAAGGAGAGTATAATAAAAGCTGAATACTCTTGAACACTAATTTTTTTTTGGTTTCTTCAAAATTAAGTAAATCAGTTCTTTTGTTGTTGTTGTTCATATATTTGGATTTAAGCACTTTCAAGTGAATTTCTCATATTCCCAAATAGTCTCCAAGTTATTGGAAGATACAGGCAAGTATAGGGACAGGCCCCAAACCAATAATATAAATATTTGTTAATAGTTCAGGCATTTGGAATGAAATGAAGCATGCTTTAGTCATAATGTGTAATAAAAAGGGGTATACAGAGATCTGTCACCTTCCATTTTCCATGTGTCAATTATTCTTACATTCCACCATAGGAAAATAATTATTTTGAAAAATGAAATGGTTACATTGGTGTATTCCTTTAGTTTAACAATAATATTTGGAATACGATAGGGCAAGCTCCCCTCTTTATTTTTTCAGAATTATATTAGCTATTTTTGGACATTTATTCATCAATATGAATTGCAATGGAGTTTGTCATGTTTCATGAAAAATATAGTTGTGATACTAGTTGTAAGCATATTGACCTTGTAGATTAATTTTGAGAGAATTTCATGTTTTCCCCTTATGAGCTTTTCCATTCACTTGCTCCATTTATTAAGGTCTTTTTTTGACCTTTGGTAATTTACCCCTTTTTCAAAAAAATGAGTGCTTTGTGTTTATATCACTAAATAAAATGTTCAGGTACAACCAGATGATTTTGACTAATACAAACTGATGACAGGTATGTATTGTAATACATTTTCAGTTGTTTTTCATTGTATTTATATTAAAAGTTTTCCTAAAATGTGTGCACATTTTCTTTTGTGCTAGAATATCTTTGTTAAATGAGTTCTTTGGGATTAAAATACTTTAATGAGGGAAATATTAATTATCTGACCTAGTCAATTCCTAGATATTTCAGTTAAACACTTATATAAGTTGTATTTAAAGAAAAGGTAGAAACAATTACACTGTACGTATTCTTTCTGAAACTTACAATTTTCCCTTAGCAATACATTATGAACTTTTTTCATTGCCATTAAATCTTCTATAACATTATTTTAAAGATTGCATAATATTCCATTATGAGTCTTTTGATACTTGAAAGATTTTTGGTCTTTAAAGTTCTACATTCAAATACAAACATCAGTAAGAGTAGAAACATCTTAAATCATTATCAGTACACATCTTAGCTAAAATTAAGTTATCCAGTTCTTTCCAACCATGACAGCTAATTCCTGGGGAACACTCCTCAAGGCTGGTGTCTGGGGGGAGGTAGAGCAGGAATAGAGCACAGACAGAGGAGGTGAGGGGAGGATGTCAAACAACAAAAGGATCCACTTCAGGATTTCTACAAGGACCATACTTGGATGGAGATCATAGGTGTGAAGCTAATTAGAAGTTAACTAATGGAGCTGAATGATATCTAGGGTAGAGAGAACATGACCATTTCTGTTTCTGAATCTCTATCCTAGGACTTGTGAAAACTTAGACATTATTGAGAATCTGAAGTGTTCTGAAACTCTACCCTGGCTTCTCAGCTAAACAGTATAGACTGGTTTCCGGAGACAGATACACTCCTCTAATTCATTGCCCTCTTCCTTACACTCCTGTCTGTGTGCCCTATATTTCTGGGAGGAAGAAGGGGGAGGGGGTGGAGAGAGTCATAGAAGGCATTGAAAAGGTCATGACTGATGGCTGTTAATGAGCACTAATATGTGCACTTATATGTATTAACTCAATTCTTGTGATGCTCACAACAATGCAATGAGGTAGGTACAGTTATTAACTCCAGTGTGCAGAAGTGAAGCACAAAGAGGTCAAATAACTTACCTAAAGTCACATGTTGTTAAGTGGCAGAGCCAGACTGAAATTTATGAAGATTGATTAATTTATTCAACAAATATTTGTGAGTCACCTATTACTGTGTCCCAGGCAGTATTCTAGACATTGAGCTTAGATTAATGAACAAATTAAATCTTCTGCCTTCATGGATTAAAAATTCTGGTGGGAGAGGTAAACAATAAACAAATAAAACTACACATGTGTCCTAGAATATCACATAGTGGTAAATACCAAGAGGAAAATAAAGTGTGGTGTCCCAAAAGGCAAGAGAAGAAGAGACCAAATGTGTCAAATGCTATGGAGTCTTAAAGAGAGAGTACAGTTTAGCCTCCAAAGGGAGCAATGTGTGAAAGAGCACAGAAGTGTAGGAGAATGCTATGTCTTTCTCTATAAGTTACTATAATGTGACAGGAGTATTCCTGAGGGAGGGCCTGGTGAAGGATGAGACTGGATCATAGTCATGGGGCACATCAAGATGGGCTGTAGATGTTGGCTACAAATGTAGGGCTTACCTTGAAGGCCCTTCAAGAAATACTGAGCATTTTTAAGAAAATGAGTGACATGAGAAGATTGCACTTTGGAAACAGTCCTTTAGTGTCTGAGAGGAGACTTGACTGGAGAGTCCTGGGGATGAGACCAGTGATGACAAGTAATGGTAACCAGGGCCAGAAATGATGAAGGTCCAGATCAATTCAGGGGCAGTGCAAACAGAGAGGAGAAGATGAATCTGGGTGCTATTTAAGGGTAAGAATCAATAGGCCTTGGTGATTGGGGTGATCCAGGTGATAAGGCAGAGGAACCAGAGATATCTTTCTGGGTCTGTAGCTTGGTAAACTACATAGATAGGAGTGCCTTTCACGGAAAGAGAGACCACAGGATCAAGAGGAGATAACATTCAACTTCAAGGCTTTTTAATTTGTAGTCATGTATGGAATATTTGTATGAATGTGTTTAGTGTGAGTATGAATTATAGGGATTTTGAACTCAAGAGAGAGCTACAGATATTGGAAATTTCAATGATATAGGAGTAGTTAAAACCCATGGAAGTGAGAGAGATCATCTTACAAAATCGTTTTCAGGCAAAAAGAGATGAGGGCCTAGGAAAGCACATTTAGTAACAATGACAGAAAATGCTGAAGAGTTGCCCATGAAAATAACCAAGTAAGAATGGCCTGACCAGAGGCACAACAATAAAGATTCAGAGACAGAGTCCTGGGTCCCTATTACCCAATCATAATGTGCCTTGCATGATATCATGTTCTCTACATTGTAGCATCATCACAATTAAACATCCAGAAGACGTAGAAAAAATGAAAGTCTGAAATTTGATCAAATGGGAAACATAATCATATAGGAAATTAGCTTTGTTAACTGCAAAAGTGGTGTTTAATTTTGTCTTTGATACTATAAACATTCCAAGTTTTATATCAGCATAAACTAAAAAAAGAGATACGTTATGAGTATATTCACTAGGAGACATCTCTAACCTGTCAGATTGTATCCTTAACCCTCATTATTTGTTTTGTTGGATGCCTCTCCAGAGTGGAAAGAAGAAAGTCAGTAGCAAGCTCTATCCTAGAAGCTATAGAAAAGAGCATTTCAGAAAGCAAGGAATAATCAATATTTTCAAGTGCCATAGAGAAGTCTTACATGAATGTATTGAAGGGCAGCCATTAGCTGTGGTACTAAAAGGGCATTAACAGCTTTATAAAGAACTGTTTCACTGTGTGAAAGGTCCTGGGTGCAGGTAAAATGATCCAGGCAGCAGTGAAATTATAGTAGAATAAGCAATAAAGGGACTTCCTGGTGGCACAGTGGTTAAGAGTCCACCTGCCAGTGCAGGGGACACGGGTTTGATCCCTGGTCCGGGAAGATCCCACATGCCGCGGAGCAACTAAGCCCGTGCGCCATAACTACTGAGCCTGCGCGCCTAGAGCCCGTGCTCCGCAGCAAGAGAAGCCACCGCAATGAGAAGCCCGTGTACCTCAACAAAGAGTAGCCTCCGCTCGTCACAACTAGAGAAAGCCCACGTGCAGCAACAAAGACCCAACACAGCCAAAAAATAATTAATTAATTAATGTTAAAAGAGAGTAAGCAATAATTTATTTGGGTAGTAATGTAGACATTGAAATGGAGAATGTAGACAAAGGAGGGAGAGAAAACAAACAATAGCTGGAGAGGGGTGAAGAAATAAAGAGGATATGTTTTGTTTTATATTTGTCTTTATATATATGAGAGAAACTTGCATATGTTTATACATAGAAAGGAAATAAAGGAAAAAACTCATAAAGAAGAGGTGGTATATGCTGAAAGATACAACATTTAATTGAGAGATAGCTTAGAGGTAGAGTGTTGGAACTCAGTGAGAAAATGAAGGGATAAAACTTTGGTTGGTTGAGGGCCAGGATATTTTGAATCCTGAAAAAATAATTTATGTATTTTTCTAGGACCAAGTACTGGGCCAGAATTTTGATGGGAGTCTTTTCAGTTATTGCATTCTAATTTCTCTGTACAGAAAAAGGAGAAGTGAAGGGTTAGTTCTGAGAGTAAGGAAGAGCAGTGGTAGAATAGGGGTCTTGAGAAGGTTGGAAGAGCTGTCTGGGAGCGTAGCAGATCGAGCTAACTGGAGCCATGGTGGTAGGCTGAATTCCAAATATGGTCCCTCAAGGCATAGTAAGTGTGCCCTGGTCACTCAGTCCAGCACTAATTTAGGTACTGCTGTCAAGGAATGTTGCAGATGTAATTAAAAGCCTGTCAGTTGATTTTAAGATACAGAGATTATCTGGATGGGCCTTAAAAGGTGAGCCTTTTTAAACTGGAGTATTTACTAGTCTGGTGCGGAAGAATCACAAAGATTTGAAATATGAGAAGAATTCAACAAGCCATGGCTGGCTTTGCAGATAGAGGGAGCCATATAATGAGAAATGCAGGTGGCTTCTAATAGCTGCCAGCAGCCCTGAGCTAACAGCCCGCGAGTAAATGGGGACCTCAGTCCTACAACTGTGAGGAGTGGGGTTCATCCAACAGTCTGAATGAACTTGGAAGAAAATTCTTCCTCCAGAGCCTCCATATCAGAACCCATCCTAGTCATCACCTTAATTTCACCTTTATGAGACTTTATGTAGAGAACTCAACAAAGCCTGCCTGAACTTTTTCTTTTTTTTTTTTCTTTTTTTGCGTTACGCGGGCCTCTTACTGTTGTGGCCTCTCCCTTTGTGGAGCACAGGCTCCGGACGCACAGGCTCAGCGGCCATGGCTCACGGGCCTTTCTGCTCCGCGGCATGTGGGATCCTCCCGGACCGGGGCACGAACCCGTGTCCCCTGCATCGGCAGGTGGACTCTCAACCACTGCGCCACCAGGGAAGCCCTGAACTTTTCTTACCTTCAGAACTTTGAGATAATAAATGGATATTGTTTTTAGCTGTAGTACCTTATAGTACTTTGTTACACAGCAATAGAAAACTGAAACAGCCATGTTAAAGTGTTCCTAGGCTGAAGTTGAGGTCCCGGGATCTTTGCTTATCTCAGACAAATGGATTTTCTCCAGGATCACTAAGGCACAAACCAGAAACAGTGGACAAATGGATTGGTTCGGAGTTTAGGAAGTATGGAGTTTGGGGTAGTTAGAGAAAGAATAGGAGTTAAAAGTGGGATTATAGAGAGGCAAGAAAAAAATGATATTCTGAAGTACTGAAGAATTTCTGAAGTCAGTACGTGGGCAGAGGGAGATACGGAAGTGAGGACACTGGGAAAAAGGAAGAGTGCTCTTTAAGGTTTAGAGATGAAACAATTTCAAATGTGACTATAGATATGAAAACCTGGTGCAGAGTAGGGGGAAGGGGCCTTAGGTTTATGAAGGTAAAGACATCCAGGCTCATAAACTCTGTGACAGAGACCCTGAAGTCTCCTGACAAGTTGAGAGGAAGAAAGTAGTAAAAATGCTGAAGTGGCTAAGGATGTTGTCAACTTCAGGAAAGAAGGGGATGTGACATAGCCTGATGATGTGACTTTGAAACAAAAAATTTTATTGGAAATTGGCGGAGCAGTGGTTTAGATGTGGCAAAACTCTGTGCTCTACATATGAATCAAAATTATACATATATCCCCAATAATATGATACAGGTAGTAATTAAGCCTTATTAAAATTTATCAATGGAAATGCTTATTTTTATTTGGCAAATATAACTCAATTTCGCCCTAAAAAACCCAAATTGTTTTTCCACTGCTATTAACATTTATATAAATGCCTATGCCTGCATTATAGTATGTTGTGAATGTCTGATACTGCAGAGCACACATTTTAATGGTGATTTTCCTATTCTGTTAACTGTCTATGTTAAGTGAAAAGCAGAAAATGATTTGACATTTAAAAATATGAATTGTTAGTTTGAAGCAATGTTCTGAAGTCAAAATTTTTAGACTATATCTTATATGCTTTCATTTTTGAAAGCTGAAAATCCATTTGAAATTGGCCCTTTTATTCTGTCAGCTTAGTGGTGAAGAGGGCAGGGTCTACAAGTTAAATTTGTCCTTGACACTAGGAAGAAAGTAAAGTAGTGGTGTTTGAGATGCAGCACATGCCTGTTCTATGCTAGCACACAGCTGTCATGAGTCTTCCCCTGCGGAAAAAAAAGACCAAGATTATGATCATAACCTTGAGTTATCATCACCTGTGGTGTTGGTGTCTTATCTACCTGTAAGAACACTTCTGAATTTTAGGTGGAAATAATTCTTGCATTTATCTAGAGTCAGGAGAAAGCATAGTTTTACTTTCTTCTATCAAAGAAGGTTAACATATTCTTTTTTTTTTAACATAATCTTCAAGCATGGGGTACATTTAATCTTCGTATCGTGATGATATTTCCATTTCACAGGTTTAGCTACAACAGTGTAATTTAATAATCTATGAGTTTATTATTTTATTTTATATAAATTATAGGCTATATGATTAATGTAAAAGAATTTTGTACAATGATTCTGGTTTTAATTGCTATATTTTTTCTTTGTACTCAATTCTTCTTGTTATTTTTTTTAACCTGTCCTTTTATAGTCTTGAGCCTCATTTTTGTGTTCTGATATTCTTCAAAGTGTTCTACAAATTCTATAATTGTAAAACCACTGTGTGTTGTTTTTGTATACACGTACATATATGTCTCTGTGTGTATAGCACTTTTCATCGCTATGATTTTATTTCTCCTGATATATCGTTTCATTTCACAAATATTTAATGAGTGTCCTCTATTTGCCTATCAATGTACTGGGTGATTGGTTATCCAAAGGTGAACAATACTTGATTTCATAGAGCTCACCTGATATCATAGAGCTTACCATCTAGAGAGGGAGACAGTCATTAAAAGCTAGTTATGCGAATGTATGTAAATGAGTTGTACAGTGTTCTGATTGCATCTCTAGGAAGGATTTGATTTGATTTAACCAGAGAGATCAGAGAAGAGCTTTCCTAAGGACTATGTGAGCTAAGATATCTGAAGAAAGAGAAAGAGCATTTCAGAAAGCTGGAACAATATGTGCAAAGGCCCTGTGGCAGCACCCAGCAAGGTACTCTGGAGCTGCTGAAAGAAGGCCACTCTGACTGGAGTACAGAGAATGGAAATGAGAATCTCAATGTGGGTTAACACTGGAGAGGTCAGCTGGGGCCAGACCAGGCAGGAGACTAGACCATATTAAGAAACTCAGTCTTTATCTTAAGAGCAATAGTGAACTATTTAATAGTTTTAAGAAAGAGAGTGGTATGATCAGGATTCCATTAGAAATAAACTGTTTCTGAGGAGGTCTAGAGAAGGGAATAGATGGAAAGGTGCCATCTCCCTGCTCCAAATCACTGCTCATCTTCTGAAGTAGGCTGTAATCACCTCACAGATGCAAATAAAAATCTTTACTGCGCTCTGTCCTATGTTATCTTCCAGGCATCTCGTAAATGAAAACCTAACTTGTTATCAGGCGCCCAGCTGCTATCTGAGTAATAGGGAACCGTCTGGAGTCCACAGGGAGCAGCACATCCCAATGAATTGGAGAATGGTGAGTTTCCCCGCGAGAGTTGTGGATCGCTGACTGGAAGTTAATGTTAAGCTGCCCTCATGCTTAGGAGCAGCTGCATTAGCAGGACCTCTTTCCTTTCTTTGGCTGTTTCAGACTCTGCTGAACTGATGGAAATGAAGTCCATAATTTCAGCTCCGGTCATTAACCCCCTGCTTTGTGTTTTTACTAATCATTAACTTGTCATTTGTGTTAAAGAGAGGCTTTGAGCTCAGGGGGCTAGGACTTCAGTGCAGTGGGGACCAAGTACTGAAAGCAGAAAATGCATGACAAATTGCAGTGACAAAGCTATCTTGGTCACCTTGTACAAAGGAAAATCTCTTTCTAAATAATGCAGATGGTGCTGGGATTTGAAACCCTTTGTGCTGTGGAGAAGAAAAGCAAGAACATGCACTGTTACTAGAAGGAAACTTGGTTGTGATAGCTGAGAATTGTTATATCCTGTAGCCATTGAATAATTTAGCCCCACTAAGAAGGAAAAACATGAAAAATGTTTAGATCTCTAGATCCATTTTCTATTTGTGTACAAAATGCAGGTTTAAGGTGAAATAATCATCAGTTGAGTTCATCAAGCCTTTAGTGATCAGGCATTGAACTAACCCAATCTCATTCCTGCCCAAATGATCTTTTAAACCGTATCTCCCTCATTCTTCTCTAATTACTGTCACCAAATGGCTAGAATCAAAGCTACTTCATATTCCACTAACCCAGTTTGTTCCCTTTGAGCTCTCCTACCCTTTCTTTCTACTCCAGGCTTTCCTATCTTGAAGTCTCTGGTTAAGTCTACCATGTCTCCAGGCTCCCCAGATGATGAGCTGCCCAAGAGAGTATACTCTCCATGAACTCAGTAACTTGTATTTAGTACTTGTTGCAACATTTTTATTAGTAGTATTAACTCCTGTATATTATTTAGTAGTAAATTTCAACTACCCAACTCAATGTAATCTCCTTGGTGTCAGAGAGCTAATGGAATATTATATTCAGTGTGGTTTAATGAACAAAATTTAAGCTGTCTGGTTCAAACAGGAATCAAAATAACCTTTGCTTTCATTGGTTTCAGGAGTGAGAAAAAGTCTTGGAATGTACATTTTTACCTTTTTTTTCTTGAGTTGTATATTTGGGCACTAAATCTAATTCTCTTTAATTAAGGTCGCTAGTAGCCTAAATCCACCATGCCTGTGTTCTGGCATTTGTGCAATTAAGTATGTTCCTAGTTATATACACCTTCATGTATTATTTCAATTTTATAAGATTTGTTTTATTATAGTAATTACATAGGAAGAATGTGGAAGAATAATCTTTGGTTAATAAAGGATCTCACATATTTATCCTGTTAATTAGGCTTTACTGGGTATAAAATAATATGAGTTTTTGAAAATTATATGGGTATTAATTGTATATTATATAAGCCGTCTGAAATGAATAGACATAAATACATGTCTACAAGAGGATGAGGAATGAAGTAAAGGAATAAAAAAGAAATATTATGATTATAACCTTTTATTATATTGATTATATTGTTAATTATATTGTTATTATATTGTTAATACTAGGAGCTATTTTTATGTTGACCGTGTATGTCTTTTTTTCTCATAACACATAAAACAAGCTCTACTATCTCAAAGCCTTTCATGTGAAGAATTTATTATGAATATTATTTAATTTTACTTAAAAAATGTAACAGTGCGACAAATCAAACATCATTCACTGCTGATTTAGCAAAATGAGTTTTCTTTAGGCATAAAGTAAAATCCAGACCATAATGCTTATCCTTCACTACCAAAAAGTTCTTGTGTAAACTTTCATGTCAGAAAATACGCTTGATGGTTGATCACTTTCATTTTTGAAATATATTTCTTTTTCTGCAGTGTGCTAAAAATAGCTTTAAATCTAAACAGCATGACGAATCACATCTATTTCTTATTTGGAAAAAGGCTCTTGTATTATTGCATTTTTACACAATTATCATCATTCAGAACTACTTTTCCTCCTAGTGAACACTTGTCTTTATCCATGTATTGGCTGCTGGCAGAGCTGACATTTTATTTGTTGGCTGATTTCCCATATGCAGTACCTTTGTGTATTGTTCCTTCTTTGAGTGTTTAATAATCCACTGTATATTTTATTTGTGACCTTACTAAGAGCAGGTCTTTATAGCATGCATCATGATACAGAAAATTCCACTGAAAGTAATATAAAATAATACCCTGGGAAACCTATTTTCATCCATGGAATTTAAGTCACTTGATATAATAACCTTGTTATTTTGACACAGAAGATGGTAAAATCTGAATTTTGTTTTTATTTTTTGATATTAAGAAATGGGTTGGGCTTTCCTTGTGGCGCAGTGGTTGAGAGTCCGCCTGCCGATGCAGGGGACACGGGTTCGTGCCCCTGTCCGGGAAGATCCCACATGCCGCGGAGCGGCTGAGCCTGTGAGCCATGGCCGCTGAGCCTGTGCGTCCGGAGCCTGTGCTCCACAACGGGAGAGGCCACAACAGTGAGAGGCCCACATACCAAAAAAAAAAAAAAAAAGAAAAAAAGAAATGGATTGTATACGTAAAATAGAAACCTAAATTAGCATAATCCTGAGGATGTGGATTTAAAAACAGTTTGACTGGTTTTCTGAGAAATAGGGTTAAGGTTGAGGAATAAGTGTAATTAAAATGAAAGACTCTGCCTCACAACATTCACACATCAGATTGTGCTCCATGCCTTCAGATGTTTTATCAGTCCAATAATGCACACTAGAGGAGGGAATATTTAGCAGCCTGTTAACTACTCTTTCTGCAAAGCTGGCATTGGATGTGAGATTGTACTTTGCAGGGAAGCTTGTTTTTTTTTTTAATTAGCAACCTGTGATGTAAAAACTGATTTGCATTATATGTTAGTAAATCAGGGTGGTATTCTACCATAATCTCAAACTTCTTTGGTGCAAAATAATATTTCTTGGCCTCAGTTTGTGTTTCTGTAAAATGGAAAACATAGTTTATATTATTCTAAGGTCTTCTTAGGTCTTAGGTCTTTCCTTTCATTCTGTGGTTGATTATATTTAGAAACAGTCATGCTTACTATCTGTGATTACAGATTATCAACCAAAATATTCTATCAGTGTTGAGCAGATTTCTTGACTTGTATACGGCTATTTTTGTTGAAGCCTAAGGTGTTTATAGAAAGTACAAAGATCAGGGATATCTCAAACAAATGTAAACTGGGACTTTGGAATTAAGCTGTAAAAATCCATCCAGATAGCAGACACTCCTCTTGCTATAGGAGCAATCACACCAACGTGGAACTTTGGCTCAGGCCTTCTAATAACCGTTTTTTGACATGTTTGTTCACAAGTGGGAAAGAAAGAGCAAACAAAGTTTAGAACCGACATACTCATGAATGCATATCTATATGTGATAAACTTTTAAAATAAAAACTATTATCCTTAACGTTCTAATATGAAAAAGGCTTGATAAAGTGACTTCAAATCTCTAAGCCTCAACATTTTCACATATAAAATATTGAATTAGACAAGTTAAAAATAATACACTAAAATCCCCTCCAGCTTTGATACTTTCATTGACTGGATCACAGACTCTTCTCTTACAAAGATTAGTGGCTACTGCGCCTGGGTTCCCACAGGGTATGGCACCACACAGAATAGAAGAAGGAAGGCAGAGCTTGAGGGAAGAATCAAGGTATCATGGTAATAAAGACCACAACTACAGCAATGTGTATTGTTTCAGACTTATAAGTTTGAAAGTGCTTTCATATCTGATCTTTCATTTGGTCATCCTCTAAACTTTTTGGTGTAGTTGCTACAGATAATACTTTCCTTTACTTGCAAAACAGGAGATTGAAATTCAGAAAAGTGACTTACTCAGAAAATAATGGCACGTTAGAATCAATCCTCTCACCTGATTTCTGCAGTGGTCCTCACATTGAGCATTCATGAAAAACATCTAAATAGCATGTTAAGTTTGCAGATTTGTGGTCTCCACCTCCAAATAATCTCATTTAATAAGACTGGATAAGGCTCAATATTCGCTACCTTTCCCTAACCTCTCATGATTCTGATGCATGCTATGAGGAATTCTGCCCTACACCTAATCGTGTGTCCCAAATACTATTTTCTTTTTCTTCTCTGTCCGCCTTGAAAGTAGGCTACATTTTTTTTGTTTTGTTTTGTTTTTTTTGTTTTTGCGGTACGCAGGCCTCTCACTGCTGTGGCCTCTCCCGTTGCGGAGCACAGGCTCCGGACGCGCAGGCTCAGCGGCCATGGCTCACGGGCGCAGCCGCTCCGCGGCATGTGGGATCCTCCCGGACCAGGGCACGAACCCGTGTCCCCTGCATTGGCAGGTGGACTCTCAACCACTGCGCCACCAGGGAAGCCCGAAAATAGGCTATATTTTATGTGTTGGCATTTTATATATGTAAATACTGTTTCTGAAAGACAGCTTATCAAAGGTAGGGTAGTTTCACCTCTTATTATAATTCTTTTTCAGTTTTCGTTATTAGAATACCAAATAGTTTTCCCTCTGGTAAGTAATCTCATAGAAATATATTACAACATCTTACTGCATGGCAAAAAATAAATGTCTTGGCTTGGCATTCAAAGCAATTCATCAGTGCTTTTTCTGACTGTTTCTGTATTAGACCCCTGGGATATGGTCATGTCTATTTCAGTGGTCCTCCACTGCATGCTAATGATGGCATGATACCACACTTGCTCAAACTGTGATAATGCACAATAGGATTTTAAGAAAGGGTTAATCAAGTGGATCACAGAGTCAGGTAGGCCTCATTGGGTTGTCCAAAACCATTTAAATTCTCCGGACTGAATCAGAAGACAGTCCATTTCACCTTAACAATAAGTCTCAATTTTTCATGGGAAAGGCTTGGACATTGTAAATGAGCAGTTGGCTCTGTTGTTCATCAGTATCAAAAAAAAAAGACTGGTTGCAACTCTGGAAAGATTGAAATACCCAGAGAATGAACTGGCCTTCCTTCTGAGCATAGGTTGTAGGGTGGATGATATTCACATGTGACCTAATACAAATCGAACTCTCATGCTCTAGAGGCTAAGTGAAAGAAAGAACAACTGAACAAAAACAAAAGGTATTTGTTCGGAGGATACATATGTATGATAACTTAAAATTCTCTACACAAATACTCTTATTTTTACATTACTAATGTTTGCATCATTTACACATAAACATTTTAGTATAGGGTTGAGCATACTGTACTTTATTGGAAATTAAATGGATTTTTCAAGGGTAGTTTTAACCATATTTAATTTCTAGTATGTGCATTGTCAGAAATTAACCCAAGCTAAAATGTGGAATATAATTGTATGCTGAGTCTCCCTGCTTTATACTCTTTTCCCCATCAGTTTGTGCTAGTTGTGTTTACTGAAGACGCAGGAAATGGAGTTTTCACTCCTAAAAAGAATCTGCCCTGTCATTGCCTCAAAAAAGGTTTGTAAAGGAAAGCCGAAACCATTTAAAGGCAACATGTTTCATGGTTTTTCTTCTCTGTGACCCTGAGAGCCTGACCATGTTGTGACATCAGAGGGAAAGGCAAGACCACACCCTAGTGCATGGCATTGGAGTAAAGTTGCTTGATGCCATGGAGGAGTATGTCCATTGTGCTATGGAGGCTGGAGTCCAGGCCCTGGGGCTTCAAAACACTTCAGAGTGTCTGTACCCCCAGCATAGCAGAGAAGCAAAGCTAGTAGATATTAACAGACTAATTAGGAGACTCAGAACATAAGCTCCTCAGAAGAACCAGGGAAAAGAGAAGGCTAGAGAAATCTCCTCAGCTAAGCTGTGTGTAAAACCTGGGACATAGGTTTTATGTCCCATGAGCAGGGAATCCCAGTCATGACCAAGGTAAAATTCCCCCCTGACCCAGCAGGACTGAGTCATCGAATCCATTTAAACTAAGTACACAAACAAAGATGGCGAATATGATGTTTCTTGCATATCGGAGTTCACTTGTCAATTAAGAGTCACTTGTTTTTCAACATAACGTTTCTTGTGCTTTCTCTTTGATTCATGATCCATTTTAAATTTATATTATATGTTTATGACAAAAGCAATTTTAGGCTTTGTAACAGTCAAAATCATCAGAGTGGCCAGTGTTCAGCTGAAGGATAAGCCATTAAGTGAATGAACTGTAATCATGCTTAGCTGATCTCTAATAATCACTGTACATGCTCATTCAGTATGAACTGGAAGGCTTGTAAATAGATTAATTTTAAAATGAAAACTATATTAATGTTATTTTATTTATTTTTCAGAGTAGAAATTAAAATTGCAGCCATTTCTGAGAGCTCCTGAACTTTCCACAGTCTCTGCTGAATTCTTAATTTTAGAATTCACGTCATTTAATGTAGCATTGGACCTTGTACTTTAGTTATTGTTTTACACTGTGCCATCATAGGTGTTTCTTTTCTCTACAGCAAATGTGCTAGTGCCTTGAGGACAAATATGATATCTTCTACCACTGAATCCTTCACAACACCCCATCCAATAACATTTATTAAATATTTTATAGCTTCATCTTTGAACTATACTTACGTTTGCAATTAAAACCTCCAAAATTTAATTAACAGATAATTAACATGTCACTTTATCTCATTGGAAAGTCCATTTTAGGAATGCAGAATGATTTCTCAAATTAAGATAAGGTAATATAAAGGAGAATTTGTTTCTCTGAACCAAAATGTCTTATTTATGTTCCATCTTTCTCAGATATAAGCAGTGTTGAAGTTCCAAGCTACTAAAAATGTGTTGTATCTGTTCATTCTCTGAAAGTTTACCATCCCTTAAAGAAAAAGAGACCTTCATCTTTAAAAACTATGTCGTGTAAATGTCCTAACAACTATGTATTCTCCTTCATTTTCCTTGGGTACTTACCTAAATGTTCATTCTCTTTCTCTTTTTTCTAACTCTCTAGGAAATTTGT
The DNA here is from genome assembly GCF_951394435.1 of Stenella coeruleoalba. NCBI lineage: Eukaryota > Metazoa > Chordata > Mammalia > Artiodactyla > Delphinidae > Stenella > Stenella coeruleoalba. Next base: position 91,626,756 of record NC_137150.1, read on the forward strand.
TTTCAAATGATAACTCACAGAATAAAAAATATGCCTTCCCACAGTATTAAGTGGTAAAAATTGCCAGTGGTGTAGAGGATTAGCCAGATCCTTTTGATGTTTTGACTTCCTTGTGAGGCTATCCACGCTGGTACAGCTTTAAGTGGTAGCAAGTTTTATTTTGTGTTCCTTTCTTATTACCACTAATGGACACCTTGGATGTTTGACCTGACTTCAGTACTTATAGAGAGCTCTGATAGAAAGCTTATTATATGGTGCTACTTTCTTGGCTTTGATGTTCTTTAAACCATGTGTATGATTGCTTTTAGGGGAAAAATTCAAACTCTCTGTACTTTAGACATAAGTGAATTCTCTCTGAGACTCAGACTTGGGTCCTGAATTATGAAGTGCATAAGGGATATATAACAACTAAAGATTATTTCTAGATGCTGAAAATGGAGGCAATGTTTATAACTCATATTTAGCAGTACATTTTGAGAATTGATGCTGTTAGAATTTCTATGAGAGTGTCTCATTCCTCTGCCCTAGGGTTTTTTCCCTTATTCTTTGGATCCCTTTCAATACTTGAAGAGAAAAAGTTTCATTGGTAAATAGCATGATGATATCATCCATTTCAATATCTTCTGTCCTCAGATTATGGCAGAATTTCATTGGGTCACTGGAAGTACAAGTTAACTCTCTTAAAAAGGAATTTTAAGAAATAAAATCATGTCCTTAATAATGCATTTTTAAGTCAGTAGTTTGGAGTGAAGAATGTATTTTTCTTTAAAAATACAACAGACTCCCTTCTTTCTGTTGAAAGAAAGATCCTTGGATATAGAAGAAGCAGGCTGGGTTCCAAACACCCCACTTGTCTCCATTCCTGGGGTACACAGGTCCATGCTATTTTTATTGATTTTTTAATCTAGTTTATAAAAGTTAGCTTCAATAATTATAGTGTATCAAAAAGAAGCTTATGCAACACATTTATCGTAAGAAATAGATTTTCCTTTCTGGGGATGGTGAAGAAGAGAAATAATAGAATGTGTACCTTTTTATTGGGTACCAGGCCAACTTTAGGACACATTTTTTTAGGAGACAAATTTTGATTTTTCCTCAGCCATCTCTCACCTAGATGGCAGTACCTAGCATACACGTCACTACTGCCGTCTTGTACAAATGGCAGCCACTGTTAATCAATCCCAGAGCTTTTTCATGATGAACTCATATTTGCCTTCAGAATCCTCAATACAGTGACCCAAGATTTGATAATGCATTCATTTGGCAGACTATTAAATTGAATCTCACAAAGGGGTAGTATGGCCTAGTAGTAATATTTGTGTTGAAAATACAACACAAGGAATAAGAAAGTGAGAACCTAGTGAAGAATCAATGAAAATCAATGACCGTAGCAGCTAGATAGCTCCGAGGGGGTTAACCCTCTGGGAGTGGATCAGTAGTCTCATACTTATATATGAGGGATGATGCTATGCAGTTCACTAATTCTCTTTAAGGCAGATAAATCCATCAGTAACAACGTCACTTAGTTATTTTTAAATATCTCTAAGAATTGTGGGCTGTATCCAAGAGAAATAGTCTATTTGAATTTCTATGACTAAAAATGTAATGGAACAATAGAATGTCCCTGCCTAAATAGTGGGTTTTTTCTTGCTACAGAGCACATGAGATGCCTAGCATAGTGTCTGACACAGAATAGGTAGGTGATCGATGTATGTTTGTTGCTTTTTGCTTGCCTTTCATTCAAAGAATCTAATTCAAGTTCACTGTGATTTTTTTTCTTAAAAGATTGATTAAGAATATTATGTAGGATGTTTCTGTTCATAAAATTAAAATGCACGGCAGATAAAAGTAATAGTAAAATTATGTGTATTTTTTAAGTATGCACTTATAAAGGAGATGGGTTTCCTGCCCATCTGGCGTCCAGAGCAACAGCCAAACCAATACTGTCTTTATTTAAGAGGGTCATGGAGAGTTCAGGTATTCAGAGAGCCAAAGTCCAAGCCATAAGAACAGAGTGGGTTATTCTCAGCAAAGCCTTTCCTAGAAGATCTTAGCTTATAGCCACAGATAAGAAGGAGTTTTATTTTAAGAGGATTAAGCCTAGAATTATTTGTTCGTGATGATTGCCAGGATAGCAAAAACTTTCTTCCGGAGCCTGGTAGATGAATCAGGAAACAGATCAAAAGAGCTGACTGCTAGGGTAACGACCTCAGAAAGATGCTATCACAGACTCAATGCTTGTTGGAAAAAAACAGTTCAAAAGATTGGGAGGAGTCATTTAAAAAGGCGGTCAGTGCAGCATTGATTACTGATAAGCAACTATTAATAAGTGGATCTATTCTGTAAGTAGTTGCACATTTCATTACTATGTTGTGATGAGCCCAAGGTTACATAGGCAATCACCTGGAAATCCTTTTAGGACCCAGGAGTGACCCCCAAATGTCTGGATCAAGAAAACAGAAGGCTCTGGAGACCTGTGTACCCCAGGAATGGAGACAAGTGGGGTGTTTGGAACCCAGCCTGCTTCTTCTATATCCAAGGATCTTTCTTTCAACAGAAAGAAGGGAGTCTGTTTCAACCATTCATTTGTTGATTTATCCATTTTATATGAATGTTTTCAGGGTACTTGCTACATGCCAGGCATGATGGTATGTGCTGTGGATGAATGATAAATAAAATAGACATGCTCTTTGCCCTTATGACTGTTACAAAACAGTGAAATAGAAAGACGTTAATTAAATAATTACAAAATTTGTAATTGCTAACTGTGAAAACTGAGGTAAAGGGAAAACTAAATGAATTTTATTTCATCACTGTTAAGAAAGTTTTCAGTTGGAGGAAATTTAAAATATTAAGGGTTCGTGTTATTTACTTTGGAACATAAAATATGGAATATTAGAGCTGAAGAAGGTCTTAGGGCTCATATAACCAAACCTCATTATTTTTTCTTAAATCTGAGGCTAAAGAAAGTAAAGTGAGTGGTCAGGGCTTCAGTTTTATTTTATTTTTTTTTTAATTTTTATTTTATATCGGAGTAGAGTTAACAATGTGGTGTTAGTTTCAGGTGTACAGCAAAGTGATTCAGTTACACATATACCTGTATCTATTCTTTTTCAAATTCTTTTCCCATTTAGGTTATTATAGAGTATGGGGCAGAGTTCCCTGTGGTACACAGGATGTCTTTGTTGTGTACCTATTTTAAATATAGCAGTGTGTACATGTCAATCCCAAACTCCCAATCTGTCCCTCCTCCCACCTTTCCCCCTTGGTAACCATAAATTTGTTCTCTAAGCCTGTGAGTCTGTTTCTGTTTTGTAAATAAGTTCGTTTGTATTTTTTTTCTTAGATTTCACATATAAGCGATATCATATGCTATTTGTCTTTCTCTGTCTGACTTACTTCACTTAGTATGATAATCCCCAAGTCCAACCATGTTGCTGCAAAAGGCATTATTTCATTCTTTTTAATGGCTGAGTAATATTCCATTGTATATATGTGCCACATCTTCTTTATCCATTCCTCTGTCAGTGGACGTTTAGGTTGCTTCCATGTCTTGGCTATTGTAAACAGTGCTGCAATGAACATTGAGGTGCATGTTTCAAACCATGTTTTCTCTGGGTATACGCCCAGGAGTGAGATTGCTGGATCATGTGGTAGCTCTGTTTTTAGTTTCTTAAGGAACCTCCATACTGTTCTCCATAGTGGCTGCACCAATTTACATCCCACCAACGGTGTAGGAGTGTTCCCTTTTCTCCACACTCTCTCCGGCATTTATTATTTGTATACTTTTTTTTGTGTGTGTGGTACACGAGCCTCTCACTGCTGTGGCCCCTCCCACCACGGAGCACAGGCTCTGGACGTGCAGGCTCAGTGGCCGTGGCTCATGGGCCCAGCCGCTTCACGACATGTGGGATCCTCCTGGACCGAGGCACGAACCCGCGTCCCCTGCATCAGCAAGCAGACTCTCAACCACTGAGACCAGGGAAGCCCCTGTTTGTATACTTTTTGATGATGGCCATTCTGACTGGTGTGAGGTAATATCTCATTGTAGTTTTCTCTAATAATTAACAACGTTGAGCGTCTTTTCATGTGCCTCTTGGCCAACTGTATGTCTTCTTTGGAGAAATGTCTATTTAGATCATCTGCCCATTTTTTGATTGGGTTGTTTGATTTTTTTAATATTGACCTGCATGAGCTGTTTGTAAATTTTGAAGATTAAGCTCATGTCGGTCACATTGTTTGCAAATATTTTCTCCCATCCTGTGGGTTGTCTTTTCTTTTTGTTTATGGTTTCCTTTGCTGTGCAAAAGCCTTTGAGTTTGAGTAGGTCCCATTTATTTATTTTTATTTCCCTTACTCTAGGAGATGGATCAAAAAAAGATATTGTTGTGACTTATGTCAAAGAATGTTCTACTTATCTTTTTCTCTAAGAGTTTTATAGTATCTTGTCTTACAGTTAGTTCTCTAATCCATTTTGAGTATATTTTTCTGTGTGGTGTTCTAGAGAATGTTCTAATTTCATTTTTTTTACATGTAGCTGTCCAGTTTTCCCAGCACCACTTATTGAAGAGACTGTCTTTTCTCCATTGTATTTTCTTGCCTCCTTTGTTGTAGATTAATTGACCATAGGTGCATGGGTTTATTTCTGGGCTTTCTATCCTGTTCCATTGATCTATATTTCTGTTTTTGTGCCAGTGCCATACTGTTTTGATGACTGTAGCTTTGTAGTATAGTCTGAAGTCAGGGAGCCTGATTCCTCCACCTCCGTTTTTCTTTCTCAGGATTGCTTTGGCTATTTGGGGTCTTCTGTGTCTCCATACAGAGTTTAAGATTTTTTTGTTCTAGTTATGTGGAAAATGCCATTGATAATTTGATGGGGATTGCATTGAATCTGCAGATTGCCTTGGGCAGTATAGTCATTTTGACAATATTGATTGTTCCAATCCAAGAACATGGTATATCTTTCCATCTGTTTGTGTCATTTTCGATTTCTTTCATCAGCGTCTTATAGTTTTTGGAGTACAGGTCTTTTGCCTCCTTAGGTAGGTTTATTCCTATGTATTTTACTCTTTTTGATGCAATGGTAAATGGCATTGTTTCTTTAATTTCTCTTTCTGATCTCTTGTTGTTAGTGTATAGAAATGCAACAGATTTCTGTATATTAATTTTGTATCCTGCAACTTTAACAACTTCATTGAGCAGCTCTAGTAATTTTCTGGTAGCATCTTTAGAATTTTCTATGTATAGTATCATGTCATCTGCCAACAGTGACAATTTTACTTCTTTCCAATTTGGATTCCCTTTATTTCTTTTTCGTCTCTGATTGCCGTGGCTAGGACTACCAAAACTATGTTGAATAAGAGCAGTGAGAGTGGACATTGTTGTTTTTTCCTGATCTGAGAGGAAATGCTTTCACCTTTTCACCATTGAGTATGATGTTAGCTGTAGGTTTGTCATATATGGCCTTTATTATGTTGAGGTATGTTCCTCTATTCCCACTTTCTGGAGAGTTTTTATCATAAATGTGTGTTGAATTTTGTCAAAAGCTTTTTCTGCATCTTTTGAGATGATCATATGGTTTTTAATTATTCAGTTTGCTGATGTGGTGTATCATACTGATTGATTTGCAGATACTGAAAGATCCTTGCATCCCTGGGATAATTCCCACTTGCTCAGTTTTATGATCCTTTTAATGTATTGTTGGATTCAGTTTGCTAGTATTTTGTTGAGGATGTTTGTGTCTATGTTCATCAATGATATCGGCCTGTGATTTTTCTGTGTGTGTGATATCTTTCTCTGCTTTTGGTATCAGGGTGATGGTAGCCTCATAGAATAAGTTTAGGAGTGTTCCTTCCTCTGATATTTTTTTGGGAATAGTTTCAGAAGTGTAGGTGTTAACTCTTCTCTAAACGTTGGACAGAATTTGCCTGTGAAGCCTTCTGGTGCTGGACTTCTGTTTGTTGGAAGTTTTTTTAATCACATGGAAAAATGTATTTCATGCAAATAGATCAAAAGAAAGCTGAAATAGCAATATTCATATCAGACAAAAGAGAATTTAAAGTAGACTGTTACAAGAGACAAAGAAGGACACTACATAATGATCAATGGATCAATCCAAGAAGAAGATATAACAATTGTCAATATATATGCACCCAAAATAGGAGTATCTCAATTTATAAGGCAAATACTATCAAGCATAAAAGGAGAAATCAACAGTAACACACTAATAGTGGGGGGACTTTAACACCTCACTTTCATCAATGGACAGATCATCCAGACAGAAAATCAATAAGAAACACAGGCCTTAAATGACACCTTAGATCAGATGGACTTAATTTATATTTATACAGCATTCCATTGAAAAGCAGCACAATACACATTCTTCTCAAGTGCACGTGGTGCATTCTCCAGGATTGATCACATGCTGGGCCACAACGTGAGACTCGGTAAATTTAAGAAAACTGAAATCATTTCGAGCATCTTTTCCAACCGTAATGCTATGAGATTAGAAATCAACTACAAGAAAAAAAACTAAAAAACACAAACACATGGAGGCTAAACAATATGCTAGTGAACAACAAGTGGATCACTGAAGAAATCAAAGAGGAAATCAAAAAATACATAGAGATAATTGAAAATGAAAGCTTGACGATCTAAAACCTATGGAACACAGCAAAAGCAGTTCTAAGTGGGAAGTTTATAGACTACAGTCTTACCTCAGGAAAAATCTCAAATAAACAACCTAACCTTGCACATAAAGCAACTAGAGAAAGAAGAATGAACAAAACCCAAAGTTAGTAGAAGGAGGAAATTATAAAGATCAGAGCAGAAATAAATGAAATAGAAATGAAGGAAACAGTAGAAAAGATCAATGCAACTAAAAGCTGGTTCTTTGAGAAGATAAACAAAATTGGTAAACATTTAGCCAGAGTCATCAAGAAAAAGAGGGAGAGTGCTCAAATCAATAAAATTAGAAACAAAAAAGGAGAAGTATAACAGACAACACAGAAATACAAAGGAGTATAGGAGACTACTACAGGCAACTATATGCCAATAAAATGGACAACCTGGAAGAAATGGACAAATTCTTAGAAAGGTACAATCTCCCAAGACTGAACCAGGAAGAAATAGAAAATATAAACAGATAAGTCCCAAGTATTGAAATTGAAACTGTGATTTAAAAACTTCCAACAAAAGTCCAGGCTTCATTTTAAATTTTAGTTGGTATTTAATTTTCAATGATGGAATAAGTTTGGCAATTATAATACACAACTCTGGGAAGCAAATACTTCCAAATGTTGGTGATCAGCTTCTGTACACTGTTTAAACCACATACCGTAGATTTATATAAGTATATGAATAGTTTGTATGTGATATCCAAGTATATTACTACATAGAAAATTTCATCTCACAATCTCTGTAATGTATTGAATATATGAATTAAACTGAACCAACAGAATTGTATGATTATGTATGAATTTTTGTATTTATGGAAACATTTTGAAAAATGTTAAAATCTACTTATATTGCTTAAATATCATACATATCCAGTAGCTCTTATATGAAATATACTACTAGGATAACTCCTGAATAAAGATGTGTTAGAATAAGTTTGTTCAAGTAGGACGGGGCTTCCCTGGTGGTGCAGTGGTTGAGAGTCCGCCTGCCAATGCAGGGGACGCGGGTTCATCTGGGAGGATCCCACATGCCACGGAGCGGCTGCACCCGTGAGCCATGGCCGCTGAGCCTGCGCACCCGGAGCCTGTTGCTCCGCAATGGGAGAGGCCACAGCAGTGAGAGGCCCGTGTACCACAAAAACAAACCAAAAAACAACTAGGGCCGAAGAAAAAGAGATAGAGATCAAAGTGTGAGAACATGTTGAAAACATTTTGTCATGCTGTTTATTAATGCCTCTATTAGCATTAAACTATTGTTGGCAAATATTTTCAAATTAAATGAAACCAATAAATGTGTTTAGAAAATTCTTTATGGATACTGTACTTTATCCCTAATCTGATAATATTTTAATCTTTGCTTAATGATTCAAAATCTCCAAATTTAAAGAAGATAGATTTTGCCCAAATATTCAGAGTTGGTTTGTCTGAGGGAGAGGGTATATACATATGCAAATGCCTCTGGGTACTGTAGATTGATTGGTGAAAACAAGACAACCTAATAAGCCCAGCATCAGGGGACAGTTCACCTTCCGCCCCAAGCTGCTTAAGGCTCATCTGTTCACTTCCCAAGCAAGGGATATATTCTGTAAATACTAGATGCTTTAAAAAAAAAAAAAAATCCAGACAAAGAATTACCCTAAAGGGCAAAAAACTTGGTCTTTCTCTTAAAGTTTTAGTAGCCTTAGGTTCTATATTTTTGTTTGTATATTTGTTTGTTTTTAGAAATAATTATAAAGAAGATATTAACTCCTTATTGATCATATCATTTGCAAATATTTTCTCCCATTCAATAGGTTGTCTTTTTCTTTTGTATATGGTCTCCTTTGCTGTGAAAAGCTTTTAAATTTAATTAAGTCCCATTTGTTTATTTTTGCTTTTGTTTCTTTTGCCTTAGGAGACAGATCCAAAACAATGTTGCTATAATTTATGTCAGAGTGTTCTGTTTATGTTTTCTTCTAGGAGTTTTATGGTTTCTGGTCTTACATTGGGGTCTTTAATGCATTTTGAGTTTGTCTCTGTGAATGGTGTGAAACGTTAACTGAAATGTTCTAATTTCATTCTTTTACGTGTAGCTGTCCAGTTTTCCCAACACCACTCATTGAAGAGATTGTCTTTTCTCCATTGTATATTCTTGCCTCCTTTGCATAGATTAATTGACCATAAGTGTGTGGGATTATTTCTGTGTTCTCTTTTCTGTTCCATTGATCTATGTATCTGTTTTTGTGCCAGTTTTTGACACAAAACTGTTTTTGTGCTTGTTTTGGCACAAAAATCATACTGTTTTGATTACTGTAGCTTTATAGTATAGGCTGAAGTCAGGGCACATGATACTCCTGCTCTGTTCTTTCTCAAGATTGTTTTGACTATTTAGGGTCTTTTGTGTTTCCATACAAATTTAATTTTTTTTTTCTAGTTGTGTGAAAAATGTTCTTGGTATTTTGTAGATACCAGGAATCTGTAGATTGCATAGAATCTGTAGATTGTCTTGGGTAGTGTGGTCATTTTAACAATATTAATTCTTCCAGTCCAAGAATATAGTATATCTTTTCATCTGTTAGAGTCATCTCCAGTGTCTTTCATCATGTAATAGATTTCTGAGTACAAGTCTTCTACCTCCTTAGTTAGATTTATTCCTAGGTATTTTATTCTTTGTGATGCAATGGTAAATGGGATTATTTCCTTAATTTCTCTTTCCACTATTTTGTTGTTAGTGTATGTAAATGCAACAGATTTCTGTATATTAATTTTGTATCCTGCAACTTTACCAAATTCATTGATGAGCCCTAATATTTTCTTTGGTGGCATTTTTAGGATATGTAGAATATCATGCCATCTGCAAACAGAGAGTTTTACCTCTTCCTTTCCAGTTTGGTTTCCTTTTATTTACTTTTCTCTGATTTCTGTGGCTAGGACTTCCAATACTATATTGAGTAAAAGTGGGTAGAGTGGGCATTCTTATCTTGTACCTGGTCTTAGAGGAAATGCTTTCAACTTTTCACTGTTGAATATGATGTTATCTGTGGGCTTATCATATATGGCCTATATTACGTTGAGGTATGTTCCCTCCATACCCACACTCTGGAGAGTTTTTGTCATAAATTGGTGTCGAATTTTGTCAAAAGTTTTTTCTGTATCTATTGAGATGAACATATGGCTTTTATTCTTCGCATGTTTCGTAGAATTAACCTCTGAAACCAACTGGGCCTGGAATTTTGTTTGTTGGGATTTTTTTTCATTACTGATTCAATTTCATTACTAGTAATTATTCTATTTGTATTTTCTATTCCTTCCTGCTTTTGTCTGGAGAGATTCTACATTTCTAGGAATTTGTCCATTTCTTCTAGGTTGTCCATTTTATTGGTGTATAGCTTTTTGTAGTAATCTCTTACGATCCTTTGTATTTCTGTGGTGTCAGTTATAACTTCTCCTTTTTAATTTCTGATTTTATTGATTTGGGTCTTATTTTTTCTTGATGACTCTGGCTAGAGGTCTATCAATTTTATCTTTTCAATGAACCAGCCCTTAGTTTCATTGATTATTCCTGTTGATTTTTAGTCTCTATTTCATTTATTTCTGCTCTGAACTTTATTATTTCTTTCCTTATACTAAGGGGTTTTGTTTGATCCTTTAGGTGTAAGCTTAGGTTGTTTATTTGAGATTTTTTTTGTTTTCTATAAACTTCCCTCCTAGAACTGCTTTTGCTGCCTCCCATAGATTTTGGATAGGTGTGTTTTTGTTTTCATTTGTCTCCAGGTACTTAAAAAAATTTTTTTATTGAAGTATAGTTGATTTACAATTTTATGTTTATTTCTGGTATACAGTAAAGTAATTCAGTTGTATTTTCCATATTCTTTTCTATTATGGATTATTATAGGATATTGAATATAGTTCCCTGTGCTATATATAGGACCTTGTTGTTTACCTATTTTATATATAGTACCCTGTATCTGCTAATTCCATACTCCTAATTTGTCCCTCACCTAACCCCTTTCCCCTTTTGTAACAATAAATTTTCTATATGTGTGAGTCTTTTTCTAATTTATAAATAAGTTCATTTGTATCATATTTTATATTCCACATATAAGTGATATCATATGATATTTATCTTTCTCTTTCCAACTTACTTCACTTAGTATGATAGTATCTAGGTCCATCCATGTTGCTGCAGATGGCATTATTTCATTGTTTTCTATGGCTGAGTAGTACTCCATTGTATATATGTACCTTATCCATTCATCTGTTGATGGACATGTAGGTTGCTTCCATGTCTTGGCTATTGTTAATAATGTTGCTATGAACATTGGGGTGCATGTATTTTCTCAAATTACATTTTTCTCCAGATATATCCCCAGGAGTGGATTTGCTGGATAATATGGCAAGTCTATTTTTCATTTTTTAAAAACCTCCATACTGCTTTCCATAGTGGCTGCACCAATTTATATTCTCACCAACAGTGTAGGAGGGTTCCCTTTTTTCCACACCCTCTCCAGCATTTGTTATTTGTAGACTCTTTAATGGTGGCCTTTCCAAGTACTTTTTAAATTCTTCTTTGATTTCTTCGGTGATCCATTGGTTGTTCAGTAACATATTGTTCAGCATCCATGTGTTTGTGTTTTTTGCAGTTTTTTCCTTGTAGTTGATTTCTAGTCTCATAGTGTTGTGGTTGGAAAAAATACTTGCTATGATTTCAGTTTTCCTAAATTTACCAAGACTTCCTTTGTGACATATCATGTAATCTATCCTGGGGAATGTTTCAGGAGCACTTGAAAAGAATGTGAATTATGCTTTTAGGTGGAATGTTCTCTATATATCTGTTAAGTCCATCTGCTCTAACATGTCATTTAAAGCCAGTGTTTTCGTATTGATTTTCCATCTGGATGATCCGTCTGTTAATGTAAGTGGGGTGTTAAAGTCCACCACTAGCATTGTGTTACTGTCAATTTCTCCCTTTATGTCTGCTAATATTTGCTTTATGTATTTAGGTGCTCCTATGTTGGATACATACATATTTACAATTGTTGTATCTTCTTCTTGGAATGATCACTTGATCATTATGTAATGCTCTTGTTTGTCTGTTACAGTCCTTGTTTTCAATTCTATTTTGTCTGATATAAGTATTGCTATCCCAGCTTTCTTTTGATTTTCATTTACATGGAATACATTTTCCCATCCCCTCAATTTCATTCTGTGTGTATCTTTAGATTTGAAGTGAGTCTCTTATAGGCAGCATATATATGGGTCTTGCTTTTGTGTCCATTAAGCCACTCTGTGTCTTTTGGTTGGAGCATTTAGTCCATTTACATTTAAAGTAATTATTGATAGGTACATACTCCATTTTGTTAATTATTTGGGGATTGTTTTTGTAGTTCTTTTTTGTTCCTTATTCTTTTATAATCGTCCTTTGTGATTTGATGATTATCTTTAATGTTATGTTTGGATTCCTTTCTCTTTTTTTTGTGTGCATATTTATCCAAAATGTATAAACAGCTCATACAATTCATGATCAAAAAACAAACAACCCCATTAAAAATGTGCAGAAGACCTGAATAGACATTCTTCCAAAGAATAGAAGCAGATGGTCAACAAGTACATGGAGACACTCAAAATTGGTAATCATCAGAGAAATGCAAATCAAAACCACAGTGAGATATCATCTCACACCTATCAGAATGCCTATCATCAAAAAGACCACAAATAATAAATGTGGGCAAGAATGTGGAGAAAAGGGAACACTTGTACACTGTTGTGGGGATGTAAATTGGTGCAGCCACTGTGAAAAACAGTATGAAAATTCCTCATAAAACTAAAAATAGAACCATCATATCATTGAGCAATTTCACTCCTAAGTATGTATCCAAAGAAAACAGAAACACTAATTCGAAAAGATACATGCACCCTAATGTTCATAGCAGTGCTATTTACAATTGCCAAGATATGGAATCAACCTAAGTGTCCATCAACAGATGAATGGATAAAGAAGATTTTGGAGGTGTGTGTGTGTGTGTGTGTATGTGTGTGTGTGTGTGTGTGTGTGTGTGTGTGTGTGTGTGTGTATTTGAAGTATATATGGAAAACTACTCGGCCATAAAAGAAGATGAAATTTTGTTATTTGCAACAACATGGATGGACCTGGATGGTATTATGCTTAGTGAAATAAGTCAGATGCATGAATACAAATACTGTATGTTATCACTTGTATGTGTAATCTCCAAAATAAAACAAATGAATATAATAAAACAGAAACAGACTCACAGATATTGAGGAAAAACTTGTGGTTACCAGTGAGGAGAGGGAGGAAGGAGGTGCATGATAGGAGTAGGAGATTAAGAGTTATAGACTACTTGTATAAAATTAATAAGCTACAATGATATTGTATAAACCAGGAAATATAGCCAATATTTTATAATAATTATAAATGAAGTATAACCTTTAAAATTGTGAATCACTATGTAGTTCACCTGTAATTTATATAATATTGTAAATCAACTATACCTAAAAAGAAAAGTTAGAAACTGCATAAAAATACCAAAGCTATTTGAGAGTTTGCCACAGTAGATGGTGAATGTTCCACTATAAGAAACTTTTAAACAAGCTGAATATCCAGTGTTCAAGGAGGACATAGAAAATATTACTTCCTGAGGTAATGAGCTGGATTACATGCCTTCCAAAGACCTTTGTCTGCAAGGCGTTTACATCCTTCTATCCTTCCTCTGGACATCCCAATGCCAAGAATCAAGAGCATGATGAGAGACACACTGCTAATTTGTTTATTAGGGAGGGAGGGAGAATTACAGAGAAGAGAGGAACTTGCGTTGAGAAACCTGAGAAATACAAATTGAAATTAAGATAACTACACTTTCTTTTTACTAGAATAGTGCACATACACATGAATATATTAGAAATATTAAAAATAGTCCCGGGTCTACTCTAAACTCCTATACAGACTTCCCCAAAACCAATTTTATCAGGTTATCTTGTGGGTGATCCTGCCCTCTAAAATGGTTACCCTACTTCTACCCTCCTCCCAGAGAACATAAACAGTGAGCTTGACATGTTCCTTCCCACTTAGGATGACTTGCAGAGGTGAAGGTTATTGGCCTCCACACCAAGAAATCACCCTTAGTCAGTTGAAGGATTCTTCTAGTGATACCCCAATGTTGGTTCAACAAAGCTCTTCTTGATCTCCCAACCACCCTATGTTAATAGCATTTATGGGAAAGTTTTTTCATTCTCTGTTACATACAACAGACTGTGACACACACACTCCCAATTTCTGACTAGGTCTGAACTACTAGACTCTCATATCCTTTGCAATTGCTCCAGTTTTATCTAAATTTCATGCCACTGCCTTTAGTGTTGTTTGTATGGTTATGCCCTCACTTTACTCCTCAAGTCTACCTTTATTCTCTTTTCCTCAGGAACTAATTTGGCTAGTTTCTTTTTCTTTTCTTTTTTTTTTTCTTTTTTTTTTTTGGCTAGTTTCTTGAATGAAGATTTGTGTCTTTCTCTTGGCAACAAGACCATAGATGGCTTTGAGTAGTGACAGGATTGGCTTCCATATTCTCTACCAGTGTGTTTCTGTTTTTCTACCCTCTCCCTGTCTCCATCCATTTCTACCCCTCTCTGCCTTACTGGTGCCCTTAGCATCTTCCAAGCTCCCTTGATCTCTGGATTCTGATTAGTTGACCAGTAGGATGCACTAGTAAGATATTGGAGTGTTCAAAAGTGAGAGGTAGAGGAATCAAAGGAATCAGCTCTGTGGTTTGAGCAGAGGCTACATCTTTTTAACACAACTCCTTTAGGATGCTGTCCTCCCATGGCTGTGATTCCCACTAGGTCCTGGTAATTTCTTTTCCTCCCTTTCCCCCTGCAGGTGGTTAGTTTCCTTTTGTTTTGCTAGTTCCTGCGTACCTCACATTCCTTTTCTGATTACCTTAATTGTGCCCACATCTCTGTAAGCAGTTGCTTCATTAAATTGTCTTCAAGAGTACCTTCTACTTCTTGTTGGCATCCTAACTGAAACTACTCTTCAGAGCCCCTATTGCCATTATCCTTTTGCTTGTTTCAGAAAAAGAAGTGCCTTAGTTTCTAGTAGTTAGCATATAGGTCAAATACTAAGGTACTGATATATCTTTCTCCTCAAAAATGAAAGAAAAAGATCATCATGTATATTATAATGATAGGAAAACTCTGATGGAGTTTATGTGAAAGTGGCTGTAAAAGCAGGCAGGTATAAGAATGGAAGCGTATAAAGGAAGTGAGCCCAAAACAATCCTTTCTCTATCCTGTGGCTTGCTGAAGGATATCACTTATCTTCCATTTATAGAGATAACAAGTGGTGTTGAAATTTGCCAGCTTTTATTGCCATCCCCACCACTAGACAGTGAATTCCTTCATGGTGGGAACCATGTCTCATTCATCATTTTATACCTGGGGTCTAACAGAGATTCTAGCACATAATTAGAATCTTAAAAGTGTATGATGAGTGAGTAAATGAATGAAAAATGATGATTAAATCTAAGAAATACATGCACATGCCTGTTCATAGCAGCATAGTTCACAATAGTCAAAAGGTGAAAACAGCCCAAATGTCCATCAAAAGATGAAGGGATAAACAAATTGTGGTACTGTATGTACATACAACAAAATAGTATTCAGCCATAAAGAGGAATGAAATACGGCTACAACATTGCTGGATCTAGAAAACATATGCTAAGTGAAAGAAGCCAGACACAAAAGGTCACATATTTCATGATACCATTTATAAGAAATATCCAGAATCGGAAAATCCATAGAGAAATCGGTGGTTGCCAGGTGCTGGGGAAAGGGAGAAGTGGGGAACTGCCTAATGATGTGGGGTTTCTTTTAGGGGTGATAAAAATGTTTTGGAACTAGATAAAGTTGTGGAACATTATGCATGTACTAAATGCCACTGAATTGTTCACTGTAAAATGGTTAATTTTATGTTATGTGAGTTTTACTTTAATTAAGAGAAAAAAGGAACCTAAGAGAGATAGAACTCTCATTGTGGGAATGTGGAAACTCTTCCTGCCCATTAAAAAAAAAAAAAAAAAGTGGAAGAGAATGCTTGCTTCAATCCTAACTCTCTGAGCACCCATGGACCTTCCCCCATGAATGCAGAGGCCATATCCATCCCATCCTTTAATGCTAACACTGCTGTTAGGCATTTGTCTTCACCCTCCTTTATCCTGTTTACTGTCCTATTTACACTCACCTTTACGCTATTTACTTTTGACCTGCACATTCTGAAACAGCTCTACTTAAGTTTATTTTCTAATATATCTCGGTTCTAACTTTGTATTCAATGACTATTCCAGGAGGAAATTAATATGTTCATTTTTTTCTTTGAAAATCCATTGTAATCTAATCCTTCCCAGGCAGTTATTATTGGGTTGGTAAGAGTAGATCCACAACTGCTTGTGGGAAATTTATTACGCAGGTTAGCCTGCCAAAACTAGACCTCTCATCAAAAGCATGCAAATGTATTTAAAAATAAGCCACATCCTTTAGGTTTCTTATTATTTCAGAATAAGAATATTTTGACTTTACAGAAAATGAAGTTGAAAACCTTATAGGCATTATTCCATGGAGGCATTCTATAATTTGATTCAAACATTAGTAAAAAGTTAATGTCTACAGTTTCCTATTTTTCAGAACTGTTTATTCTTTTTGTTAGATTTTTCTTTCTTTTTTTTTTTTAATTAAGATTTATCAATAGGCATTGTGCTCTTTTTCTCATGTTGGACACTGAACTTTCTTGAATTAAAACCATTGTCCTCTTTGGCATAATCATACAATGGAAGAGATAATTTATTCGACATACTTTTTAAGCACATTCTAAGTGCCAGGCATAGCCCTTCATATTTTTGGTACCAAAATAAATGCCTTGATCTTGCTTTCAAAAAACTCATAGCCTAGTAAAGGAAACAGATGAGTAAAGAAATGTACATTATAGAGGGCTTTACAGAGAGGCTCTAATAGAGGCAAGGATAGGGTGCAATAGAAACGCCTAGCTCTATGAAACGAGCAAAGAGGGAGAGAGGAGGTTATGAAATTAATGCATAAAAGAGAGAGAGTACAAAAATGCTTCAAAAAGGTAATAATGTTTAATTGAGCCTTGAATTCTGAATAGTTTTCCAGAAGTGTAAGAAGGAGAAAGGCACTCCAAACTTAAGGAACTTCATGCACAGAAATTCAATGGCATGACATAATATGTCATGTTTCAGAGCTGGACATAGTTCACTACTCAAGCATAAAGTAAGTGGAAGAAGCATAAATAATGAAGCAGAAAAATTCTTAATGGTTTGGTTATTAGGAGTTTAGAAGCCATAACAAAGGGTTTGGACCATGTCATTAGGTAAAGGAAAGCCATCAAAAGATCTTAAACCCAAGAGTAAACAGTTTAAATTTGTAAAATATGGACAATAGATGGAAGGAAACAAATGCACGCCATTAAACAAACAAGGAGGCTCTTACAATGGTGCAGGTGAGTAATGATGAAGGCTGGATCTGAGGCACTGGTTGTGGGGACAGATAAGAGAAAGCTAAGTAATGAATGCAAAGGTCATTGACCTTTGCAAGGAATGGTGAGTGATGGGAAATGAGAGACAAGCTTGTAGAAGGAATCATAGAAACTCTCAGATTTCTTACTTGGTTAATGGCATCACTGTCCATGAGGTTGCTCAAGATAATGATGTCAAAGATGAAGCATATTTGTGTCAAAAGCAATGACAAGTTCATGTTTAGAGCTAGAGAGTTTGGTGCAGGGGAATATTTAGGTAAAACAATCCAATAGTTTATTATATATACAGGGCTTTAGTTCAGGACAGAGTTTGGAGTTTGTTTTAGTCTTCTTCTCCACCCCCATTCCAAACATGAGTATGTCTGAGCTCTCAATCCTGGCTGGGGTCTTAGGGATTCAGGATATGTGTGGGGTGAGAGAAACTGGACCACTGATTTTGGAGTATGAAGCTCAGGGCTATTAAAAGGATTGTGCCTAGGAATGAAAAAGAGGAATAAAAATATCAAAATATAATGCAGTCCAACCAAGACATTAATCCAAAGGGGTTCAACAGAGAAGCTGAATCTAAGTACAAGTACAGTATGTCAAAGCAGTGGGATTCAGATTGGAGGAACAAGTCAGAGAGCTGCCCTGAGCCACTGAAGTATTTCCCCAGGTTATTTTAAAACCAAGTTAGCAGATGGAAACAGAGACAGAATTAGCTACCAAGGATCTTAAGCAGTAGGTTTGGGATTCCTTAATATAAAATAATGGTAAAGTACTGAAAGAATAGAGTGAAAAATGTAGAGAACCCATGACAAAATGCTAGAGAATATGAATATATGTGACTATTATTTTGGATCCTCTGAGAAGCAGACACGGATATGGAATTAGACATGCAATAAACGTATTAAGGCAAATGCCTTTGAAGGGTAATGGGTGAAAGCAGGATCGGGTAGGCAGAGTTTCAGACTAGAAACTGAGAAAGTTGGTCCAGATGATGGAAAGTCCCTGAGACAAAGCATTCTGCTAGAATAATGGGTCATATTTAATAAGGGGGTGGGGGAGGGAATCAGTCAGGGCAGAGATGGAGGTGGGGTGGGTTGAGAGTGTGCAGAGGGAGCAGCTGGGGCCGTCAGCCAAAAGCCTACCCCCCAGCAGGGAATCTGATAAGTGCATTTTTGTGGCTGCCACAATGACAGGCCAGGGAATCAAAGACTGAGAAGAAAAAGTCACAGTTAAAAAGAGACTCGAGAGAAAGTGATGCAGCTGAAAATTTGGGGAGAAAAAGATTTAGGGAGGAAGATGTAGTCATGTAATGCAGGATTTGAAATTCTGAAATGCGTTTGATAAATCTTTTCACCCTTTCACCACATATTATATCAGTAGGGCTTCCTAATCTGTAATATATATTTTTATTTTGGTGACAAAATGTATTTTTATATAGTTCTGTTGTCTGTAAAAATCTGTAAAAATAGTAAAAATCTGACTAGTGAATCTTCTTATATGTTATTCTAAATAGAAATAACACAATTTACTCTTCTCTACACCAGATGCTCAAGTCGCAGAACACTGGTTTTATAAGGGCTATGCTGCCAAACAAAAATTTGGAAAGAGCTTTCTATAAACCTCTCTTTAAATTCATAACTTATTCACATATTATTAGCATATGTGGTGGTCACGGAAATGTGGCCACTCAGATCTCCTTTCAAAAGAACCTGCAATAGCAAAGACAATGGACTGACAGCCCGCAGCTACCACACCTTCAGATCCATTGCAGCATTCACTTGAAGTCAAACCTGGCCCAGGGCTGGGCCCCGCCAATGGTTGAACATGGCAAGAGTACTAGAGATGGGCCATTGTGACCCAATGTAGGATTCCGTTGATGGACAGTCTTGTTCTAGGACCTCTTTATTGTCTGGTCAAGACTTTCTCTGAACTGTACTACAGTCTGACACTCTTCCTACCCAATCCTACTTCCTTCCCTCCCACCTTTCATAGGTGACATGAAGGCTCCTCCCACTTTTATCCTGCTCCATCACTTTTAGCCTTTATAGCTTTTTATTTAATTTTTTAACCAAAATTATCTCTTTTGTACAATTTGATCCCTTTTTGGTATATACTTCTCAAAAACCTCAGACTAACACAGTGCATTAAAATCTTTCAGTCTGAGAAATCTTTACAGTCAAGAAAATCACTTTAATTTTATTTTAATCAGTTTATTTTAAATTTTCCTAGCCACAGGACTCTTTTCTTACAGGACAAACAATTGTCATATCACAGAACTAGTAAAACATGTTAAGTTTATCATCCTAATTTACTTAACCTTCTCAATTTTCTGGGCTGTAATCAACTTTCTCTTCCTAGCTTTTGTCTTCTTAATCTTGTGATAGGCTCTTCAATTATATTTCAGGTCTATACTCCACACCCTGCTGTTTGTTGAACTTAGTGCTAATAGAATTATTAAGTAGTTTCTACATATCATTAAAAACTCAAATTCAATTTTAGCTGATTGTTGTGCCATAAAATTGACACTAATTCTACAGTTCAAGCTTTTAGTTAGTGTGTAATCTCCTTAAGCCTCAGGAATTTTTTTCAGATTTTTCTTTGGCCAAATTGAACACTGATCATGTTTCTATACTGAGATACTATTCTCAAGCTACGCACTCATTGCAAGTTATCATTTATGTAGAGGATGTACTGATCTATCTGGGACCAGCACGCTGACTGGGTATAGCCAAAAATTGAATTCCTAAAGCATATATATCAGTTGTCCACATATTCAACAGCAAGTCATTGAGAAAATGCAATATACCAGCCATACCATGCAGTACTGTTTGGACTCTACTAATTCTTAGGGAAACTGAAATAGAAGGTATTACAGATCCCTGTTCAAGATCAAAGAATTCATTCCTCCAGTTGCTTAGAATGCAGTCAGCAGAAAGCTCTCAAACATAAGTCTTCTCCGTTGCCTTAGAGTCACCCAAGGTCGTGTTCTCCTCCGGGAGAAGTCCAGTGATTGGCTAACATAGGGGCATAAGGCCTGGCTTCCTTATGCTAGCTTGTGATACACACAGTGCTGTTCTAGATTCAAAACTCCCTGTGGGGTTAACTAAGGCCTCTGCGACTGCATGAAGCCTAACTTCTCCCTCAGTCCAAGCCTGCTTCTTTCTCTTTCCTTTTACAGGTGGTGATTCCAAAAGCACTCCCTGATAATGCTCTTGCATGCTCATTTTCAACTTTGCCTGCTTCCAAGGCACCCCCTCCCATAACCTCCACCCCCTAACAGTTGGCATTGGACATGGTCTGAGAAAACAGAAATGATGGTGGGATTTTGGAACCAAATCATCTACCACCTTACTGGTAATGAGGATCCCATCCTGCTAAGTGGAGCTCAGATAGCCCTTGACACGGGTGACAACATGATTATTGAATTTTTTATTAAGAGTAAAATGAGATTGTAGACCAGTGGACATTAATTCAGTAGCTACATAATATGTCAGGTATTTGAAAATATGGAGAAAATAGAAAATAAGGGATGTCAAATTTAGTGGCTGTTGCTAAGCTCAACCTTTGGGAAAGATAACAAAAGACTGGGAGTTAAGTGTGAAAGCTACAATGCCTCCTATGTGGCATATAAAAAGGTTCACATCTGCTATAACTGATGGGTAGAGGTAGCTAGGATGAGCCCAAGAGCTTAAACATAAAAATACCAGAACTCCAAGGCAAGTCAAACTTGTGACGAGTTTGCAGGCAAGTCTACAATAATGGTTGAAAAAGATGGGAACTTGACACATGGAATGGATACACCTGGGTTGGTGCATCTGAAAATATGGAAACCTCAATTTTCCTTGTAAGACAACAAACACCCTCTCTCCCTTAGAATGTGCCCTCAACCTGTTCCATATAGGCCAACATAACCTGACTAGAGAAGTGTTGGTCTATGTGATGGTTAATCTTACATGTCAGCTTGTCTGGATCACAGGCAAGACATTTGCCCAGATATTTGGCTAAACATTATTTCTGGATAAGATTCACTTCTGAATCAGTAGACTGAGTAAAGCAGATTGCTCTTTCCAATATTAGTGGGCACCAGACAACTGGTTGGGGGCCTGAACAGAACAAAAAGGCAAAGAAAAGGAGAATTCACTCTCTCTTTCTACCTGATTGATTGAGCTATCAGTCTTCTTCTGTCCTCAGACTAGAGCTTACACCATCATTTCTCCTGGTTCTCAGGCCTTCAGACTTGGGTCGCAATACAACACCAGCTTTCCTCGGTCTCCAGCTTGCAGATGGCAGATAGTAGGACTTCTCAGATTCCATAATCACATGATCCAATCCCCTATAATAACTCTGTTTATAACATTATATATCTATATCTATCTATATGTGTATCTATCTATAGGAATAATATATATCTATCTATAGATATATATATCTGTCTATAGGTGTAATATCTATCTAAAGGTGTTATATAATAGTATATAATGCACATATAGAACCAATGCATATTGGTTCTGTTTCTCGGGAAAACTCTGACTAATGCAGTCCAATATGAGAAGAAAGGAAGTATAACTCCAAATGAGCTACAAGAGCTAGCCCACATGTACCAGCAGGGCCAGAAGAGTATGCAAGGCATTGGATTTTGCCCTCATAGAACTTACATTCCAATGAAGGGTGGCAGATAGGAGAAAATTAAAATGACAATTAGGTAAATTATATAGTTAGATGGTAACAAGTTTTAAGGAGCAGAAAATAAAGGAGGGTAGGTAGATTGAGAATTCATTTGGTACAAGGGATCACTTTTTAAAAAGGTAGTTTACCTTCACTGAGATAAGATCTAGACTAAGAGTCCATGGAGTTGAGGGCTTCAGTGCTGTGTGAATATCTGAGGCAAGAGCAATCTGATTAGGTGGGAAGACACTGAAAAAATCCTAATATGAGACAGTGCCTGGCATGTTAAAGAAAAGCAAAGAGGACTGAGAATGTCCAAGGAGGAAGAAAGAGAGATTGAGAAGGTGGTATACTGGAAGCCAAGAGAAAAAAAGCATCTGAAAGAAGTGATCAGCTGTGTCAAATCCTACTGCCTGGTCAAGTGAAATAAAGACTGAGAATTGACTAATAAATTTAGCATTACATAAATTCTTGGTGATCTTGCAAGAGCAAAGAGTTATGGAGGCAAAAATTAAATAGGAGTGGCTTTAAGAGAGAATGGGAGAAAAGTAATTAAAAATGGCAGAGACAACAAATTCAAGGAATTTTGCTGCAAGTAGGAACTGAGAATTAAATTAACACAGCACTTGGGGGAGGATGGGGGGATGTAAGCACAAGAGAATTTTTAATTTTGTTTTGTTTGTTTGTTTGTTTGGTTTTTTAAGCTGGTTTCTTAACTCAAAGAATAATCCAATGGAGAAGGGAGAAAATTAATAACGTAAGAGAGAAAGGGAGAATTGTTGGAGTAATTTTTTTAGGTTAGAGGAGAATAGACCTAACCCACAAGTGGAGGGATTGTCTTTAGATAAGAACATGGGATATGATTCAGCTGAATAGGAATAACCTTGTTTATGACAGAATTTTGTAAAGATAATTATTTAACAGTAGTAATTGTAATTAGAAATACTAAATCCACACCACAAGGTAGAAATGTAATAGTGTTTATTAATTTATTAGTTAATAGTATTAATTTCTATGTGGTAAAGTGTGAAACCTTTTCCAAGTAGACCCCCCTAAGAAACCAATGAAGAATTCCTTAAAGAGACATGGTAAGAGAAGTTCTTTAGTGTGATAGAATTCTTTAGTGTGATAGATCATAGTGTGATATGATGTATAACATCATTATTCTTGAAATCTCAGATTCATCTGATCCTCTTCTATGTGTTTCATGTTATTATTAATCTTAAACTTTTAGTACAGTGATAGACTTTTTTTTTTCTGAAAGAACCTTAGTATGGTCACAGAAATTCCTCATTCTGTGCTTATTAATCTCACCTGATTAAAAATTTTACTTTATGAACAGGATCTGTCGAAATGATATTTTAAAAGTTGGCTTCTACCCAGTATTTTTTGGAATCTCTTCATGCATGGCTGTACTCTATCTTGCTGTCCTCTGCAGGTTGTGATCTGCCCCACTGCAGCTAGTTTAATAACTTAAGATTAATGATTAAATGATTTAATCATTTTAATTAATGATTAAACTCAGTCATGTAAGAAATGAAAAAAAATTATTCTTCATTTACATTAAATCTAAAATCTAACTCCAAGCTTCCATCTCAGTGAACTAGGAGGGCATTCAATTGCAATCCTAAAAGGGATCTTTTCCTTCCTGGAGACTTATATGGTATGCTTTCCCTTTGCTCCTCCTGTCTTATCCCTTCCCCATCAAAAGAGGAAAAAAGAAACAATATGGACTCCAATTTTTCATCTACTAATACTGGCATTGTTATGCTCATTGGCCAATTACACAGGGATCTGTTCTAGCCCAATTTGTCTTTGCACAAGGGTATTTGCTGGTATGGGAATGCCTCATGCATGAGGTACACCTATGCATACCACACAGCAGTATTCTGTGAGATCTTGTTTCCTCCTCAGGGCATTGCCACAGAGTACCATCAACCAAAGGTTGATGAATTTGGCTGTTTTCCAGGGCCCGGGAATCTCCTGTCCTCCAGTGCCCATTTCCCCAGGCCTCTGATTTATTCTTCCTTCTTTTCTCCTCAGGCTTTCACTTTTACAGAATATGGCAACAAGCCTGGCTTTTTCGTCAAGTATTTTCTGCTTATGCCTGTAAACGATCCTTGAGTAGAGAGGCAAAACAGGTTCTAGTCAGCTTCTTTAGAGGAGATACGGAAGAAAAACAAAGAGAGCATAACATAAAACAGTATTTCAAAAAACTATCCTGCCACAAATTATGGTTTTCTCCATGTAAGTATTAACTTTTATAATGAATTTGAACTGAAAATAAATTCACTGTCTTTAGACAGAAATATGGACAGTATTATACTTCCTAACTAACATTATGACATTTCCCCATTCCTAGGATTTTTACTGCGCAAGCCTTTTCATATCTACTTCCCTCCCTGGTGCAAGAGATGGGGTTTGCTGTTATTACCCTTTATTCAGTGATTTCACTACTTTATTATAATTCACCCTCCAAAATAGACCCATCTACTCTTCTTAAGAGTTTTTCATAAACATGCTTTCCCTCAACTAATAAAATATAAGCGATATTATTTATTTATATCTATGTATATATTTTTAAATTTGTCTAATTATTAAATAATCTATGACAACATCCCCACAGACAAAACCTTTAAGGATCTAAACATCCTGCTCAACACAATTTTATCATTAATTCAATAAGAATATTCTTTTGATCTCCTCATCCATATTGACAGCTTTATTATTGACTGCAAAAAATACAACACATTGAGGTACTGATGATGATTATTTTATCATAGCCTTCCATCCAATCAAAAATTTATGAATTTAGTCTTAATCATATCTATGTGCCAAAAATTTTACTGTTATACTTTTGCCTCTTATTTTTCTAGTCAGTTCTTAACTTCAGTTTGGAAAGGACATATACTTGTCTAAATAGATTTGGCTCAATAAAATTACACTCATGTTCAGAATAATTTGGAATTTAAGAAATAAAAATGTTAAAATATTAAAATTAAATAAGCATTAAAATAATCTTCCTTATTACTGGTGAAACCAAGGGTAATCACAAGTTAGAGTCATTAAACTATAACTTTATTAATAAATAATAAACTGTAACCTACCTAAATTACTCAAGCTCGCTTTAACTGTTTTTTTTTACAAAAACTTGCATGTCCTCCAAGCATCATGTAGCCTAAGCAGTAAGATGTTTGCCCAGGTTGTTTTTCAGGAAGTTGGAGTCAGCTGTGTCCAGTTTAAGCTTAAACTAGTTAAGACTGGTTAGGACCACCGACTCTCTAACTGGGCACATGCAAGTGTCCAACTGATGACCTTTTCATGTCAAGGGGGCAAAAACTCCACCCTTAGAACATGCTAATGACACCATTTCCAACCATGCCCCCCAGGAAGAAGTTTAGTTGTTCCTGAGCAGAACAAAGATTACTTCATCTTTTTCTTATCTATTACCACCTGTCCCCAAGTTCCCCACACCTCAGCCTTATCTCATAGATACCTGGAGCCTCTTGGGGAGGTGGATTTGAGATTTGTTCTCCCATGTCCTCAACTGGCTGCCTTGTGAATAAACCTCTTCTCTGTCACAAACCTTGGCATCTCAGCATTTGGTTTGCTGGGTGTCAGGGAAATGAACCTGGTTCAGTAACCCTGGGAAAGAGCAGAACTACCTCTCTAGTACTCAGTTTCTCCAGCTTAGTTGTAGTAGTAGTACTGATTGTTGTGGTTGTAGCAGCAGTAGCAGTAGTAGCAGCAGCAGTATATTTCAGGTCTGGGAGGGGAAGAGCGGGAAGACGAGTCAGACCACCCACAGAACATTAGACTCCTAACGAAAGTTTTTGTTTAGGATGACAGTTATATCGAATATAAATAATGATTGATGATGTTCACAAAAGAGTTTTGTATGTGCATACGAGCCCTTACAAATTTAAGGGATTCCAAAATCTATAAAATCTAGCCTGGTGTTTATTATTAATGAATGGTGATGTGTAGTGAAATAGAAGCCCCCCTGCCATATGTACAACTTCATGCCTTTGACAAGTCTTTATTGTGCTTGTTTTGTTATGTATTATACTAAAGAAGATAGATGAGGGTGGGGGTAGAGGAGAGTATGGGTGTGTATAGATAAGGTGATACAAGCGATTGGATAGATCAGAGCAAAGGAAATACTTTCCAAAGCAAGCGAGAGAAAATCATGGTGATTCTATACATATGTAAATATATAAAAGTCAAATCTCATGCAAATATTTTAAAGTGTACTGGATTGTTAATCATAGTGTGCCAATAAAATATAACACAACAGATGTGTTTCTGGTAGATGCTAAAAAAATCCGTTACTTTGTAGAACCACATCCTCCATAGTTATTGGTTAATTATATCCATGCCTATTGATGGAAATCACAGACTCCAGCTTCCCTAGAGCTTCAACTATGGTAATTAGTTCAATCTATAGACAAGCTGAGTTCACTGCACATGTGTGTACCCTCAACACACATGGGTATACACATATTATTATATAATTTGAGACCTTTCCTTTATGCGTTGGATTACAAATTTATCAAATTTGTAGGAAATTATGAAAATATACAGTTACCTTCCCATTAATTTAAAAAACTTTTTCTTCTATTTTTTGCCTTTCTGTTTCTTTATGTCCTTCCAGTATACTTTTAAATTATTCTTAGAATCTTTGTATTATAAAGCTTAGGGAGAAGGATAAGAATCAGGCATAGAGGGCTGAATAATATTACCACTCGGATTTATAAGGATTCCAACAAGATTCTAACAATAGTTTTGTACAGATCTATGAATATTTTTAAAATTTAAAAGAACTGTTGTCTTATCTTATTCTTTCTTTTTCCTTTGATGTGCCAATACAAGTGTGTATACTCTGAAATTTTTTTATATCCTTTTATGCTTCAGTTTTGCATATTGCTTTTTTTGGGTGTGAAGTTAAAAAATGACATTTTATAGCATGAGTGAACAAAATATCCTTGATCTGGAATTGAAGTAAATTGAGATGAAATGACTGGACAGGCAGCTATATTGGGGGAATATACTTGCAGCTTAAAGTGTTTCATAACTGTCTCTGGCATCTGCACCAAAAATGATGTCATTTAAAAGAGATTTATGGAAATACCACTTCCCTCCACATTCAGCTTCATGTCATTATATATTCATAACAGACTTGTTATTAAAAACGGTCTGAGGCCATATGAGTACCAATCATGATTAAGATAGTTTACCAAGTCATTTCTTTTTTGAATCGAAGTTTAACTAAAACCTAGTTTTAAACTTAGGATGACTGTATCTCTATCTACAATAGAAGACATGTTTGACGCTTGTAAGAAGCAAATTTTATACTCATCATGATGTTTAGTAACAATAAATTATGTCAAGTCTATGGATGACTTCATAGCCTTTATGTATATCTATTATACATTTAGATACATAAGAAGGATCTGGAGAGATAGTAGGTTAAAAATATTATACCAGCATATTGATACCCTTCGGTCAGAATACCCATAGTCAGAATGTGAATAATTTAATATATTGATTAAATTTTTCCTGAGAAGTATTTAAATAATAGAGGATCTCACAGAATAGATAAAAGTGAGAGACCCAGAAGATAACGTGGTCTCAATGACCTAGAATAACTATTATAAGCACTGATGACAACAGAATATGGTCCTAAAGGTAGGCAGAGTATATGCTGTTCAATGTATGTTGTTTTAAGAGACCCCAGCATTCTCACCTCCAGAAAAGTAGCTATCCTATCCTACTGTCACTTTAAACTCCAGTATTTGATTTACTGCTTTTAGTTAGGGTCATGATATGGCATGAACTCTAATATATGAAACATATCAAATTGAGGAGAGTAGGCCCAGACCCATCCTTTCTTATGCTTATTTGCAGATCATCCACACCAACTCCTACTTCACCCCAACTGCCCAGTGGGTCCTTTTGTAAACCACAGGATTCTAAAGAACTGCATTAGGGCATTGTTTCCAAAAGACCATGCCATTGTATCTGTGTATTTGATGACAAGAGAAATGCTCCAAACCAAGCCTACCCTTTATTATACTGCTACAGATGTGATAGCCACACTGAAAGACCTCTAGGAAATGAAATGCAAGGAAAGAGAAACCTTTGATGAATACTAGGAGAGAGATGAAGAGTGAAAAAAGTAGAACATTTTAAGATCTACAGACAATGAGAACATCTGCCTAAAATGAGGCTTTGGCTGAAGACTGCAATGTCTAGGGAGAAGCTTGTTATAGGCATTTACTGGATAACACACAAATCTCACCATTCTCTCCCATCCCCCCATGTATGTCCTTTTTTTTTTTCCAAATAAAAGGCTCATTAAGTTATGCATTTTTATTAAAAAAAAAGGTAAACAGCAACAATTAACATTTATCAAGTGCTTACTATGTCTCTGAAATTGTACCAACTGCTTTACTTGAATTATTTAGAGCTTATAACCGTCTATGTGGTATGGGTACTGTTATTGTCTTCTTTTTGGTGAAGAGAAAATTGAGAAAAAACATAATAAAGGATTCTATTTAGACTTTCTTTAAAAATTTTAGACCCGTTCTTCATGACCCAAAGATCCAAGACAATTATTTTGCTTCTAGAATTTCTTCTCCTATTGAATACTCTCAACTAATATAGGGATATCTTTGTTGATATGTTTCTGATTCATTTTTATTTAACTATGAAACATTTTTAAAGTACTCATCAGTTACATTCTCTTAGAGATGTGAACTATCAATCTCGTTTTTAAAGAAGGGAATTTTTTCAGTTGTTTACTTATTTTTTGTTTCTTTTGTTCATTTATTTTTGTTTCTGTTGTTCCTTACTCCCTTTTAAGAGAAAATGGGATTTAAACAGTAATAGATTGATTTTAGGTTTAATTCTCACACTACATAGGTTTGAGTTATATTCAATTAGCAAAAACCTTCCCCAAAACCTAAAGTGTTAATGAAAGATAGCCTAAAAGCTATCTAAATGTAAGAGCTGGAGGAGTTATCCAATATATTATTTAGAGATAAAAATAAATTAATAGAGATATAAGTATATTTAAGTATATACAAAGTTAAACAAACAATGCACTGACTAAAACCAAATGGTGGGAGAAAGAGTGGGAGAAGAGAAGAAAAGGAAATATGCTAATTTTGTTTTTGTCTGTAGAGGAGAATTAATAGATAAATTCTCAAGAAAGAGGAGCGTAAAGTGTTTATAAAAAGATAACCACAGGGCTTCCCTGGTGGCGCAGTGGTTGAGAGTCCGTCCGCCTGCCAATGCAGGGGACACGGGTTCGTGCCCCGGTCCGGGAAGATCCCACATGCTGCAGAGCGGCTAGGCCCATAAGCCATGGCCGCTGAGCCAGTGCGTCCAGAGCCTGTGCTCCGCAACGAGAGAGGCCACAACAGTGAGAGGCCCGCATAACGCAAAAAAAAAAAAAAAAAGATAACCACATAACAGAAAATGCAAATCTTTTTTATTAGAAATGCCCCTGAATGTCTGGCACGCATGCACACATGTTCTGGTACATGTACAAGAAGCAAAACAAATAGACCACAGGTGAAGGAGTTTTGTGGACTTAAAACAGGAAGGCACAAAAAATAATATGGTAGAACTGAGAGCAAACATTTCTATTATATCAATAACAGAAGATGAACTAAAATGCTATATTAAAATAAGTAATCTCAGATTTGATCTCAAAGCAAATTCCAACTCTAAATACTACACAGTTTATTTGGAGACTCCTCCAAATAAAATGACTCAGAGTGGCCAAAAATAAAAAAGTGTCACAATTTTATCAGACAAAAAACACAGAAGTTACAGTTTGCGTTTCTGACAAGGTTGAAGTTAAGCAAAGAAAACATTAAATGAAAAAATAATAATGGTACTGTAAAGGGTGTTAAAGGAGGCAATCACTGATGGCAACCTGAGAGCCTCCCATGTACTCTACCAGAGGGGAACAGAGTTGCTCTCTTTTAAAATTCCTAAAAAATTCTCAAGAATAGTTCTCAATGGCCCAGCTTTACGCAGGTGCCCATTTCTGTGCCAGCCTACCGTAGCCCACACCAGCATGGGTTTCCTATCTAAAATAATCACTATGAACAGAGAAGTGAGGAGTATCAAAAGATGGCTGTCTCCATTTGTCCAGCTGATTGTGGTAGTTAGAGCAAGAAGACGATTTCCTAAAGAAGGTGTGCACTATTTGGGACAAACAACAGGTGTATTGTGACTCTTTAAAGGATTTATCTATGGTAGTATTTATCAGAGCTAAAGGCTGAAAGTGTCAGTGACTCAAATAATGCTTACAGAGAGCTTATAGGTAACAGGAGTAAGCACTATAACTTAAAATTAGTGAAAAAAATTATTATAACTAAAATTTACTGAATTTGAAAAATGGGAAAAAGGCAACAAAAATGCATTAAAAAGTCATACTCTGTATGACTTTTTTACTTCTTTTATAACTCAATATTTTCCATACTAAATATATGATACTTTTATGACAGAATAAATTATAAGCTTTTTTATGAAAAAGAATCCTTACCTTTGCCAATTCTTCCTTCCCTCACATACTTGGGAGGAGCCTTGGTGGGGTCATAATTAAAACTTAGACAAAGGTTTTCTCATAAGAGTAATCTAATTTAAGGGTCATGTTGTCACAGCAACTATGGAAGGTATGCAGATTAAGGGACATCCTGTTTCCCAATTCATATTTCTATGATATTCTTTGTTATGTATTATAACTGCAAACTACTTTGTTGAAGAATCTAAAAGGTCAGAGGAGTAGAGAAGGGCACACAAACCCTGAAAGTTGTGAGAAGGGTGGAGATTCCTTAAGTCCTAAAAGGAAAGGGTCCCGGTTAATCTGAATAGTTTAAATAAGGATATAAGACAGAAATCATGATAAATTTAGAAAACGGCAATTTAAGTACATAAATAGTGTGCAAGTGCCATGAATTTAAACACTTTTCCTAGTGTGAAATCTTCTTGTTAAGTGATCCCCTGCTGTGACTTGTTTCTTTTACCTTTCTTGCTGCTTATTTAATGAGGAGTCTTGGAAGAGTTGTGTGACACCTTTCTAGAATGAACGTCTAAATGCAAAAGCATTTTGTCTGGGTACTTAGTGTGCTTATTGTAGATTTATTGCTAATTCTTGTAATTTTCTGGCATCATTAGGCATGTAACTCTGCAGCTGGCAATCTGCAATTTACTTCTGCACTGTTTTTTTTAACCTAAGGTAGTCTTGACTTGACAGCAGATCGGGAGGCAGGGAGGTATCCATGAGATCTCAGGGGTTCCAAGGGCAATGATAACTTGGAGGAAGGAAACTCCCAAGACTGCTCCCAAGGCTGGTTTATTGGGTAAAGAGTGAAGCAAGAATTTCTTAAACTATTCTAATTTATTCTAGCTAGAACTCCAGCAACCTAAGTCAAAGGGAAAAAAACTGTAATAAAGGAGAACGTAATAGAACAATATCTGACCCAGAAAGATTGCTAAAAAATATTTCAGTTATCCTTTTCTGTATTTTTCTATTAGTAAAATATATAATACTGACATAATAAACACAGCATCTATACACATACCCACATATTTGCCCACACATAATCATATCTGTATGCACATTGTTCATTTATGTGTGTATATATATATATATTCCTTAATAATGACAAAATGGCTTTTTAAGTGCAAGGATATATCATTTTATATACAAAGAAAAGTGGAAATATTTTTCTATTTTCTTATTCTCAAATACAAAGGCAAACACTAATATGGAAATAAGCCTTCCACTCCTACTTCTCTGTGTTTATATAACAATAAAAATTAGTCTTCTATATGGCTCTTTGATGAATGTCTTTGGCTGTTCAGTAAGCAAGGATCAATACCCATTTCTGGAGGTATTTACTTAAAGATTTGAGTAAGAGCAATTAAAAAAGCCATAGAGGGCAACTTTTCATCTACTTTATTCATCCACTGCCCACATCCTCACTATAAAAATCTGTCTTCATTTTTCTCAAAAAATAACCTGCACAGTAACTCTCTTGTGAATTCAAGCCCCTGCATTTCCATTTTATTTATTCTACTAAGATTTATGAGACCACTAAACTTAAACTAAATGTTCCACAGGCCTATGAACTAGACACACCTAATTACAGAATGGAGGAACTCAGAATCCAAAGAATTGTAGCTTAGCCTCAAGGTCATCTAAGTTCCTTATGGTATTTTATTTTGTGGTCCTCAGTACTATGTGGGAAACACACACACAAACCACTTAATTATTCAACAAACAAAATGCATTTGTTTTCTTTCAGGATAACCTGCAAAGGAGGAACGATTCTCCTCCTTAGATCCCTGCCACCGTGAAATATACAAACTTAACAGAAAATTTAAATATATGTATATAGATAATAGGTACTACGGCTTTACTGGTATAAGTCAATCTGAAGGAAATATTCTTATGGCCTCAAGATCTACAAGTCAGGATAAGTCTATCCTAGGAACACTGGGAACTCCAGAGGTGTGGATGGGGATAGAAAGCTGAGAGTTTCCACCTTATTTTTGAGCTTTTAATAAATTGCAATTTATTAATTATTATTACTAGGTGCTATATGACATTTAATGTTTCATTTAATATTTGCAATAGCCATATAGACATTACTATCCCAATTTTTCATATACATCAAAAGATATAAAGAAACAGATCCAAAGTCACAGAGCCACAGAGCTATGGGCACTGCCAGTAAATTTCATGACCTTTTATTTTTTGTGGTTCTAAATGTAGAGAAAAATGCAAACAGGTTAGTATCCTCATGTAGACTTTTCATGTGATCTCTTGCCTTCCATTTGAATATTACCTTTATACATTTTATGAATATATTTAAATCATCAATTAGTCAATTTATTAATCACAACCAATGATGCTGAAAGAAAATAGACATCCTTCTTGATCTAAAAATATTTAGAATTAAGATGTGGAAACAAAATAATTACTTGAAAAGTTAAATAATGTTATAGAAATAATTCAAAACATTTTAAAATGCCAGAAGACATTGTGCTTGTCATTAATTACCAAAGCAATTATATAGGCAACCAGTGTTGCAGGAATTCAGTATCAAAAGCAAAAGACAGAGTTAACATTTAATTTTTCCCCTATTTTTATGGAAAACCAACTCATTCATTCAATAAATACTTTTGAGCACCACTATGTGCCAGGCACATAATTGGTAATTTGGAAACAACTGTTAACACAGGACAGGCTGCCTACAAGGAATTTACAGTCTCTTAATTTGTCTCTGTGATTTTTACAGCATAATATAAAAACTGCTATAACTGCAGTAAGTAACCAATCAAGTCATAGAGAATTAACAGAAAAATAGCTATCAATTTTGCACATGAATCCAGATTCCATTACCAGTTAAAGCCCTTTACATGCATCAGATAGCTTGCCTTTCACTGAATATTCCTGCATTGCCATATTTCAGTGTCTTTGTTCATGTTACTCATTAAGCATAAAGTGCTTTTTCTTCCATTTATAATGGTCTAAATCCTATCTGCCGTAAGACAAATTGTCAAACATCTCATGTAAATGTAAATTGTTGTAATCTTTCTGGACACCTGTTGGCCGACATACACTATTTAAGATCCTAAAGAATATTTCAAAACTCTGACCCACTTTCAGGAATGGTAAAGGTATAAAGAGAAATGTGTACAAAATTGTAAGTCACAACATAATATACGACAGTGAAAAATTGACAATAACTTAAATACAACATGAAAATAAATCATCTTAGTTTCAAATACCACTGTATGTACATTTATTTAGACTTAAAGCAGTTTTTATTTTAATACAGAAAGAGAAATTATTTAAGAAGTGATGTTCATGTAACTCAACACGTAGCCCTCCCTCAGAAGTTTAGGTCCCAGAGAAAATATTATTTGGGAGAGAATTCTGCCCCCCATCCCCCCCACTTCAGCACTTGGTGGGGTCATCTTGTATGGTGAATATGGCTTATGAACATTCTGAACTTAACCCAACTACCTTTGGTATTCATTCAAAGAAATAGTGATCAGGAGTAAATTTGACCCTTGGTAATTTTTGACTTACTTTCTAAGAATTGTTGATTTTATAAATTAAACCCCATGTGTGATGCAACTCCATAGTACATAAACATGACAAAATAGGATACAGCCATTAAAACAGTATCGTAGAAAAAATGAATAAAAATACTTCTAAGTGTTTATATATTATTGGGTAAGAAAAATATTTTCTATACATGGCATTAAAACAAAAGGAAATATTTATTTGACTACATAAAATTAAAAATAAAATTGTTACATCAAATAGAATAAAATGTAAAGGCATGCAACTAATTGTGAAAAAGTTAAATATATAGGATGAAATTGTTATTGCTCTTAAAATATAAGTTGTTTGAAAGTTAATAAGAAAAATCATACATACTGTTTTAAAAACATGGAAAGAACAGGAATAGGTCATTCACAAAATGACACTCATGTACAAAAATAGTCAGGAAACATGGAAAAATAATATTAATAAGACAAATATTTTTAAAATAAGGTTTTTTTAAAAAATGATAGTACTGGCAAGGATGTGGCATGAGGCTCATTACCAGCCCTGCTGTAGAGATATAATTTTTTAGATCAATTTCCCAAGGATTAGGAAAGCTTTTAAAGTTTTTAAAATTTTAAATGTACAAAAACCATTGACCTAATAATTGTATTATTATGAGGATTTGTTCTAAGGAAGTAACACAGATATGCACAAAGATTTGGCTATTTACATTTCTGTGCCATTGTTGTAATACCCAGAATTTGAGGAGGAGGGGGAAACTCTAATGTCCAAAATATTTATGCAAGAAATGAAGATTTATCCAAAAAATGAATAAAAGAGTAAAAGATTTATCCAAAAAATGAATGACAGTATGAACTTTCAAATTAAATTGGAGAAGAAGGTTTATTTTTTTATGGCTAACATTTTATTGTGTGTATATATATATATATATACCATATATATATATATATATATATATATATACCACACCTCCTTTATTCATTCTTCTGTCAATGGACATTCATGTTGCTTCCATGTCTTGGCTATTGTAAACAGTGCTGCAATGAACATTGGGATGCATGTGTCTTTTTGAATTATGCTTTTTTCCAGATATATGCCCAGGAGTGGGATTGCAGGGTCATATGGTAGCTCTATTTTTAGTTTTTTAAGGAACCTCCAAACTTCTCCATAGTAGCTGTACCAATTTACATTCCCACCAACAGTTTAGGAGGGTTCCCTTTTCTCCACACCGTCTCTAGCATTTATTATTTGTAGACTTTTTAATGATGGACATTCTGACTGATGTGAGGTGATACCTCATTGTATGTAGTTTTGATTTGCATTTCTCTGATAATTAGTGATGTTGAGCATCTTTTCATGTGCCTTTTGGCCATCTGTATGTCTTCTTTGTGGAAATGTCTATTTAGATCTTCTGACCATTTTTTGATTAGGTTGTTTGCTTTTTTGGAGGGGTGGGTATTGAGCTGGATGAGCTGTTTATACATTTTGGAAATTAATCCCTTGTTGGTCGCATCATTTGCAAATACTTTGTCCCGTTTTGTAGGTTGTCTTTCTGTTTTGTTTATGGTTTCCTTTGCTATGCAGAAGCTTTTCAGTTTAATTAGGTCCCATTTGTTTATTTTTCTTTTTATTTACATTACTAGGAGACAGATCCAAAAATATATTACTATAATTTATGTCAAAGAGTGTTCTGCCTATGTTTTCCTCTAAGAGTTTTATAGTGTCCAGTCTTACATTTAGGTCTCTAATCCATTTTGAGTTTATTTTTGTGTATGCTGTTAGGGAGTGTTCTCATTTAATTCTTTTACATGTAGCTGTCCGGTTTTCCCAGCACCACTTATTGAAGAGACTGTCTTTTCTCCATTGTATATCCTTGCCACCTTTGTCATAGCTTAGTTGACCATAGGTGCGTGGGTATATCTCTGGCCTTTCTATCCTGTTCCATTGAGCTGCATTTCTGTTTTTGTGCCAGTACCATACTGTCTTGATTACTGTAGCTTTGTATTACAGGCTGAAGTCAGGGAGTCTGATTCCTCCAGCTCTGTTTTTTTCCCTCAAGACTGCTTTGGCTATTCGGAGTCTTTTGTGTCTCCATACAAATTTTAAGACATTTTGTTCTAGTTCCATAAAAAATGCCATTGGTAATTTGATAGGGATTGCATTGAATCTGTAGCTTGCTTTGGGTGGTATAGTCATTTTCACAATATTGATTCTTCCAATCCAAGAACATGGTATATCTCTCCATCTGTTGGTATCATTTTTAATTTCTTTCAACAGTGTCTTATGCTTTTCTGCATTCAGGTCTTTTGTCTCCCTAGGTAGGTTTATTCCTAGGTATTTTATTCTTTTTGTTGCAATGGTAAATGGGAGTGTTTCCTTAATTTCTCTTTCAGATTTTTCATCATTAGTGTACAGGAATGCAAGAGATTTCTGTGCATTAATTTTGTATCCTGCAACTTTACCAAATTCATTCATTAGCTCTAGTAGTTTTCTGCTGGCATCTTTAGGATCCTCTATGTGTAGTATCATGTCATCTGCAAAGAGTAACTGTTTAACTTCTTCTTTTCCAATTTGTATTCCTTTTATTTCTTTTTCTTCTCTAATTGCTGTGGCTAGGACTTCCAAAACTATGTTGAATAACAGTGTCAAGACTGGACATCCTTGTCTTGTTCCTGATCTTAGAGGAAATGCTTTCAGTTTTTCACCAGTGAGAATGATGTTTGCTGTGGGTTTGTCGAATATGGCCTTTATTATGTTGAGGTAGGTTCCCTCTATGCCCTCTTTCTGGAGGGTTTTTAATCATAAATGGTGTTGAATTTTTTCCTAAGCTTTTTCTCCATGTATTGAGATAATCATATGGTTTTTCTTCTTCAATTTGTTAATATGGTATATCACATTGATTGATTTGCGTATATTGAAGAATCCCTGCATCCCTGGGATGAATCTCACTTGATCATGGTGTATGATCCTTTCAATGTGTTGTTGGATTGTGCTTGTAATATTTTGTTGAGGATTTTTGCATCTATATTCATCAGTGATATTGGTCTGTAATTTTCTTTTTGGGGGATATCTTTGTCTGGTTTTGGTATCAGGTTGATGGTGGCCTCATAGAATGAGTTTGGGAGTGTTCCTTCCTCTGCAATTTTTTGGAAGAGTTTGAGAAGGATGGGTGTTAGTGCTTCACTAAATGTTTGATAGAATCCTCCTGTGAAGCCATCTGGTCCTGGACTTCTGTTTGTTGGAAGATTTTTAATCACAGTTTCAATTTCATTACTTGTGATTGGTCTGTTCATATTTTCTATTTCTTCCTGGTTCAGTTTTGGAAGGTTATACCTTTCTAAGAATTTGTCCATTTCTTCCAGGTTGTCCATTTTATTGGCATAGAGTTGCTTGTAGTAGTCTCTTAGGATGCGTTGTGTTTCTGTGGTGTCTGTTGTAACTTCTCCTTTTTCATTTCTAATTTTATTGGTTTGAGTCCTCTCCCTCTTGATGAGTCTGGTTAATGGCTTATCAATTTTGTTTATCTTCTCAAAGAACCAGCCTTTAGTTTTATTGATCTTTGCAATTGTTTTCTTTGTTTCTATTTCATTTATTTCTACTCTGATCTTTATGATTTCTTTCCTTCTGCTAACTTTGGGTTTTGTTTGTTCTTCTTTCTCTAGTTCCTTTAGGTGTAAGGTTATATTGTTTATTTGAGATTTTTCTTATTTCCTGAGGTAGGCTTGTATAGCTATAATCTTCCCTCTTAGAACTGCTTTTGCTGCATCCCATACGTTTTGGGTCATCGTGTTTTCATTGTCATTTGTTTATAGGTATTTTTTAATTTCCTCTTTGATTTCAATGTGTTTCTGTTTTTTACGTTTTTTTCCTGTAAATGATTTCAAATCTCATAGCATTGTGGTCATAAAAGATGCTTGATATGATTTCAATTGTCTTAACTTTTCCAAGGCTTGATTTGTGACCCAAGATATGATCTATCCTGGAGAATGTTCCATGAGCACTTGAGAAGAAAGTGTATTCTGTTGTTTTTGGATGGAATGTCCTATTAATATCAATTAAGTCCATCTTGTTTAATGTGTCATTTAAAGCTTGTGTTCCCTTATTTATTTTCATTTTGGATGATCTGTCCATTGGTGAAAGTGGGGTGTTAAGGTCCCTTACTGTTATTGTGTTACTGTTGATTTCCCCTTTTATGGTTGTTAGCATTTACCTTACATACTGAGGTGCTCCTATGTTTGGTGCATAAACAGTTACAATTGTTGTATCTTCTTCTTGAACTGATCCCTTGATCATTATGTAGTGTCCTTCTTTGTATCTTGTAATAGTCTTTATCTTAAAGTCTATTTTGTCTGATATCAGAATTGCTACTCCAGCGTTCTTTTGATTTCCATTTGCATGGAATATCATTTTCCATCCTCTCGCTTTCAGTCTGTATGTGTCCCTAGGTCTGAAGTGGGTCTCTTGTAGATAGCATATATATGGGTCTTTTTTTTGTATCCATTCAGCCAGTCTTTGTCTTTTGGTTGGAGCATTTAATCCATTTACATTTACGGTAATTATAGATATGTATGTTCTTATTACCATTTTATTAATTGTTTTGGGTTTGTTATTTTATGTCTTTTCCTACTCTTGTGTTTCCTGCCTAGAGAAGTTCCTTTAGCATTTGTTGTAAAGCTGGTTTTGTGGCGCTGAATTCTCTTCACTTTTGCTTGTCTGTAAGGATTTTATTTTCTCCATCAAATCTAAATGAGATCCTTGCTGGGTAATCTTGGTTGTAGGCTTTTCCCTTTCATCAGTTTAAATATGTCCTGCTGCTCCCTTCTGGCTTGCAGAGTTTCTGCTGAAAGATCAGCTGTTAACCTTATGGGGTTTCCCTTGTTATGTGTCGCTTTTCCCTTGCTGCTTTTAACATTCTTTCTCTGAACTTAATTTTGGATAACTTGATTAATATGTGTCTTGGCATGTTTCTCTTTGGATTTTCCCTGTATGGGTCTCTCTGCGCTTCCTGGAGTTGACTGACTATTTCCTTTCCCATGTTAGGGAAATTTTCAGCTATAATTTCTTCAAATATTTTCTCAGACCCTTTCTTTTTCTTTCTCCTTCTGGGACCCCTGTCATTCTAATGTTGGTGGGTTTAATGTTGTCCCAGATGTCTCTGAGACTGTCCTCAATTCTTTTCATTCTTTTTTCTTTTTTCTGCTCTGCAGTAGTTATTTCCACTATTTTATCTTCCAGATCACTTATCTGTTCTTCTGCCTCAGTTATTATGCTACTGATTCCTTCTAGATATTTTTAATTTCATTTATTGTGTTGTTCATCCTTGTTTGTTTGCTGTTTAGTTCTTCTAGGTCCTTGTTAAAACGTTTCGTGTATTTTCTCCATTCTATTTCCGAGGTTTTCGATCTTCTTTAGTATCATTACTCTGAATTCTTTTTCAGATAAACTGCGTATTTCCTCTTCTTTTGTTTGGTCTGGTGGGTTTTTACCTTGCCCCTTCATCTGCTGTATGTTTCTCTATCTTCTCATTTTGTTTAACTTACTGTGTTTCTGGTCTCCTTTTTTGCAGGCTGCAGGTTTGTATTTCCCATTGTTTTTAGTGTCTGTCCCCAGTGGGTGAGGTTGGTTCAGTGGCTTGTCTAGGCTTCCTGGTGGGGAGGACTGGTCCCCATGTTCTGGTAGGTGGGGCTGTAGCTTGTCCTTCTGGTGGGCAGGGCTGTGTCTGATGGTGTATTTTGGAGTGTCTGTGAACTTAGTATGACTTTAGGCAGCATCTCTGCAAATGGGTTGGATTGTGTTCCTGTCTTGCTAGTTGTTTGGCATGGGGCCTCCAGTTCTGGAGCTTGCTGACTCTTGGGTGGAGCTGGGTCTTAGTGTTGAGACGAAGATTTCTGGAGAGCTCTCGCTGATTGACATTACGTTGTGCTGGGAGGTTTCTGATGGTCCAATGTCCTGGACTTGGCCCTCCCACCTCGAAGGCTCAGGCCTGGCACCTGGCCAGAGCACCAAGAACCTGCCAGTCACACAGCTTAGAAGAAAACGAAGAGAGAAAACAGAACTAAAACAAGAACAAGAAAATGAACAGACAGAACCCTAGGACAAATGGTAAAAGCAAACCTATACAGAGAATCACAGAAAGAAGCATACACACACACTGACAAAAAGAGAAAAAGGAAAAAAAAAAATATATATATATATATATATGGAAGATAGCAACCAAACCAATAACCAAATCCACAAATGATAATAAGCACTAAATACTATACTAAGACAACATAAAACCAGAAACAAATTAGATACGGAAGGCAAACCCGAAGTCTACAGTTGCTTACAGAGTCCACCACCTCAATTTTGGGAACATTCATTGTCTATTCAGGTATTCTTCAGATGTAGGGTTTATCAAGTTGATTGTGGGGATTTAATCTGCTGCTCCTGAGGCTGCTGGGAGAAATTTCCCTTTCTCTTCTTTGTTCTCACAGCTCCTGGGGTTCAGCTTTGGTTTTGGCCACACCTCTGCATGTTGGTCACCCTCAGGCATCTGTTCCCTGCCCAGAAAGGAGGGAGTTAAAGCAGGGGCTGATTTTGGCTCTCTTGATCACTCAGGCCTGGCGGATGAAGGGGTATGGTAGTCATAATGGGAATACAGGGCGAGCCTGAGGCACCAGAGGCTGGCATGACATTTCAACAGCCTGAGGTGCACTGTGTCTTCTCCCAGGGAAGTTGTCCGTGGATCTCGGGACCCTGGCAGTCGCATGCTGCACAGTCTCCCAGGGGGTGTGGATAGTGACCTGCACTTGCACACAGGGATCTTGGTGGCAGCAGCAGCCTTATCACTTCATGCCTGTTTCTGGGGTCTGAGCTGATAGCCAGGGCTCATGCCTATCTTTGGAGCTCACTTAGGCAGTGTGCTGCATTCTGTGGGTTCACTGGGAATGAATCCCCTCTTCTCATGCACCCCGAAACAAAGGTCTCTTTCCTTTCCGGCAGGTCCAGACTTTTGCCCAGACTCTATCCCGGCTAGCTGTGGCACACTAGCTCCCTTCAGTCTGTGTTCACCTAGCCAACCCCAGTTTGCTCCCTGGGGTCTGACCTCTGAAGCCTGAGCCTCAGCTCCCGGCTCCCACCCGCCCCAGTTGGTGAGCACATGAGCCTCTTAGGCTGGTGAGTGCCGGTTGACACCAATCCTC
Source organism: Stenella coeruleoalba (assembly GCF_951394435.1). NCBI lineage: Eukaryota > Metazoa > Chordata > Mammalia > Artiodactyla > Delphinidae > Stenella > Stenella coeruleoalba. The sequence continues at coordinate 91,667,916 of NC_137150.1, forward strand.
GGTGTGGGAATCTCTCCGCTTTACCCTGTGCACCCCTGTTGCTGCCCTCTTCTTCGTGGCTCCAAAGCTTCCCCCCACCCCATCTCCACCAGTGAAGGGGCTCCCTAGTGTGTGGAAACATTTCCTCCTTCACAGCTCCATCCAAGAGGTTTGGGTGCCATCCCTATTCTTTTGTCTCTGTTTTTTCTTTTACCCTGCCTAGGTACGTGGGGATTTTCTTGTCTTTTGGGAAGTCTGAGGTGTTCTGCTAGTGTTCAGTAGGTGTTCTGTAGACAGGAGTTGTTCCACATGTAGATGTATTTTTGATGTATTTATGGGGAAGAAGGTGATCACATCTCACTCCTCTGCCACCTTGAAGGTACAGCCTACTTTCTTCTTACGTTCATTCCAAACAATTTATTTTATGGTTTTACTACATTTTAATGGGATGTTTTTTGTTATAGTTTTGTAATTTATATTTGGCATATGTAAAGCTACTGGATTAAAAACTAATTTGGTAAATTAACTGTCTTCCAGAATTGTCTATTTCTCTTCTTTTCCACTAGAGATTTTAGGATTTCCATGTAGACTATCTAATGGAAAATAATAATTTTGTTAGCTTTTTTCTAATGTTTATGGTTCTTGCCTTCCTTATCTTGTCAATTGCCCTATCTCAAAGTTTTAGGAATATGATAAAAGATAGTAGTGATATCATATGCTCTACTCATTTTTCTTACTTGGGTGAATTCTTCCAGCATTCAACACTGAAATGTGATACTGGTTATTTTAAAATGTATATTTGTGTTATTAAAGGATGCTCTTTCCCCCATTTTATTAAGATTATAAAACCAGAAATACATATTGAATTTTATCCAGAGCTTTATGGCAGTTATTGTGAAATCTTTTCATTTTCTTCTTTTGCTGAATTACTATGTTATATTATTTTAATTGACTGTTTACTTATCTATGTCTACATTCCTGAATAAATGGCATAAAAACAGGAATATAGATCAATGGAACAGGATAGAAAGCCCAGAGATAAACCCACGCACATATGGTCACCCTATCTTTGATAAAGGAGGCAAAAATATACAATGGAGAAATGACAGCCTCTTCAATAAGTGGTGCTGGGAAAACTGAACAGCTACATGTAAAAGAATGAAATTAGAACACTCACTAACACCATACACAAAAATAAACTCAAAATGGATTAAACACCTAAATGTAAGGCAAGATACTATAAACTCTTAGAGGGAAACATAGGCAGAACACTCTATGACATATATCACAGCAAGATCCTTTTTGACCTACCTCCTAGAGAAATGGAAATAAAAACAAAAATAAACAAATGGGAGCTAATGAAACTTAAAAACTTTTGCACAGCAAAAGGAAACTATAAACAAGATGAAAAGACCACCCTCAGAATGGGAGAAAATATTTGCAAGTAAAGCAACTGACAAAGGACTAATCTCCAAAATATACAAGCAGCTCATGTAGCTCAATATCAAAAATCAAACAACCCAATCCAAAAACAGGCAGAAGACCTAAATAGACATTACTCCAAAGAAGATATACAGATTGCCAACAAATACATGAAAGGATGCTCAACATCACTAATTATTAGAGAAGTGCAAATCAAAACTACAATGAGGTTATCACCTCACACCAGTCAGAATGGCTGTCATCAAAAAATCTACAAACAATAAATGCTGGAGAGAGTGTGGAGAAAAGGGAACCCTCTTGCACTGTTGGTGGGAATGTAAATTGATACACTCACTATGGAGAACAGTATGGAGGTTCCTTAAAAAACTAAAAATAGAACTACCACATGACCCAGCAATCCCACTACTGGGCATATACCCTGGGAAAACCATAATTCAAAAACAGACATATACCAAAATGTTCATTGCAGCACTATTTACAATAGCCAGGACATGGAAGCAACCTAAGTGTCCATCAATAGATGAATGGATAAAGAAGATTTGGCACATATATACACTGGAATATTACTCAGACATAAAAAGGAACAAAATTGAGTTATTTGTAGTGAGGTGGATGGACGTAGAGTCTGTCATACAGAGTGAAGTAAGACAGAAAGAGAAAAACAAATATTGTATGCTAACACATATATATGAAATCTAAAAAAAAAAAAAGGTTCTGAAAAACCTAGGGGCAGGACAGGAATAAAGACGCAGATGTAGAAAATGGACTTGAGGACACAGGGAGGGGGAAGGGTAAGCTGGGATGAAGTGAGAGAGTGGCATTGACATATACACACTACCAAATGTAAAATAGATAGCTATTGGGAAGCAGCTGCATAGCACAGGGAGATCAGCTCAGTGCTTTGTGACCACCTAGCGGGGTGGGATAGGGAGGGTGGGAGGGAAATGCAAGAGGGTGGGGATATGGGGATATATGTATACATATAGCTGATTCACTTTGTTATCCAGCAGAAACTAACACAACATTGTAAAGCAATTATACTCCAATAAAGATGTTAAAAAGAAAGAAACCAAGTGTGCTGAATTAACTGGGTAGTCCCCTTCCCTAGACCAGTTGAGAGAGGTTGAATGGTAGATCTTTTACATAATCTTCTTTTTTGATTTATCTCTTTCCATCCTATTCACATATCTTCCTCATTAACAGTTTTTTTTTTTCAGTCATATGACTTCAAAGGACCCTTTCTCTCAAGCCAAGGGCACAACAGAACCTGGGTCATCACCACAAGGGTAGTCCATACACATGATCCTTGAAGAGAAACCAAAGATCTCTCGGTAGCAAATGCTTCACCATCAAGGAGGATACAACCCCAAACCATGGGATTTAGCCGTAGATGACCAAGGAAAGAGCTTGCCTGGGTTCCAAGGTTAAAGGTGTGTTGGAGCAGATGGGAGATAGGAAAATCAGAATAGATCTACAACACAGGTCCAACAGAAAAAAGAAAATGCAGAGACCAACAAAGTTCCATTCAGGCCATATCTTACAAATATGAAGTTCTGTTAATTGAGTTTATATTTGCCTCATGATAGGTCAAATTCTGGGCCTTAGTACAGAATTCTGCACATAATACCAATGTAAAATAGTAGTTACAAAATGCAAATTCTGGAAAGCATTCAAGGACATGTATTACTAATCACGAGCACACTTAGAATCCAAAGATTGGATTCAGAGAATCCAGAAAATGCCTTTTTTTACTTTTTCTTTGTATTGATTTTCTGTCCATTCAGTATTGTCTTGAATGGAAAACCAGAAGCTCTTTCTTACTTGGGCTCCCTCCCTCCTTCCCATTCTACCTACTTTCTGTGCAGCTTCCAGTCTTCATCCTGGCTCAGCCCCTAATATCCCATGCCGTGGAATCTCCTAAACCTGTTTGATTGAGCCTTGGGACAATCAGACTCTCACTCTATTTTAGAAGGGTTCCAGTCTTCAATGCTGAGCACATACAAGATAAATCTCAATGTTTCTAAAACTGATTGCCTTCATTAAAAGATAAATTGAGGCATATGAAAAATTTTAAGAGTTTATTTGAGCATTTATCCATTAAAATCAGGCAGCACCAAACCCAAAGTGGTGAGAATCCAGGGAAAAGACAGAAAAAGTGCAAAGCAAAGAAAGGAAGTTATTTGGCTATAGCTTAAAGCTTAGTTGGCTGTTCGTGATTGGTTTTCCTTTGTGTTTTTGATTTTGTAACCTTAAGATGTTTACAGGCTTGGATTTCAGTTTGCTTACATAGACCATCTTGGTATTAGAGTCCCCTTAGTCTAATGACCTCCTTGCTTCATTAATTTAACACCTTTCATAGCATAATCTTATTGTCTTCCTATCCAAAAAGACCTCCCCTTCACCAGGGATGAAGATGGACAAATAGGAAGACTGCCTTTTTCTGCAGCAATAGCATTTTAATTCCTCACCCTGCTCTAAACTCTTCCACCTTCCTTTTCTGAAGCCTTGCTACTTTGAATTCTTTCACACATAGTGACTATGATGCAAATTCATTAAATTGAATGACAAAGGAGATTTTTTAAAAAAGAATATGTTGGTGCATGCACATATATCTAGCTAGAGCTCACCTTAAAGTTACTATGTCACCAACAAGTTTAAGTGCAATGAAAAAAGTGCAATCACTATTTTCACTCATCCCCATGACAGTTGCTAAAAATAAGCATAAAACAAAAGAGCAGGCATATTAGCCATAGCAATGGCATGTTTCCTCAGCTTTTATTATGCAATAATTGGGAAATCTATAGATTAATCTTTTGCAGATTTTAGAATAGCATTAATGAATAGCATTGCTGATCTGAGTATGTATTAAATTTAAAACCATTTTTATCTTCTCATTAACCCTCCTTAACACCTTCCCCAACTAAATTCCGATTTTGTTTAGAGTTTAATAAATATTATTTTGTTATTTGCTCTGTGAAGTTCCTCCCTTAAATGGATAAGAAGTAAATCAGAAACTAAATATTTTGTACATAGAAATAGTTTGAGAGCAATACCACATACTACTAAGAAACTCTCTTTTTTAGGATCATTACTTTGGTAATGTGAGAGAAACATAAAACAAACTATTGTTATAATTTCTGTTTGAGTCCCAAGCATTACATGCGTCTTACACAGAGACACTTCCCCATCTGTCCAATCATTGATTAAAAAGATAAAATCCACTAAAAACAGTAAAATTTAAGGTTAAAAACTGGTCAAGAAGTATGATGGCCTCTCACTTGTAAATTATTTTTCTGAGTGCCTCAGGCTTAATACTGTGTATTAACATGAAGGTAGAGAAGAATCAAATTCATTTTATGGCAGGACTACTAGTACGATAAAATTTAATGGATACCCTTAAAGGTTTTGGTATGAGTCATTCTTGAAAAAATATTTCAATTTATTTGTCAAACTTCTGTCTAAAAGACAGAAGGAAAACCCACTCTGTCCTCAAAAATCAAAGAAAATAGTTTAATAGGCAGAGTACTTGTTATTTGACCAAAAAACCCCTCAGATTTCTACCAGAGTCAAGATAGAAAAGATCAATTCATCCTTTTAAAGAAGTAATGACTCAGAAAACCAATCACATCAGAACAGGGCCTGCTGTTTAAACTGCTTAGATTTTACAAGGTGCTATTAGGTATACTTAAAGTTGATTGGCCTATAAATTGAAAAAAAAATCCCTTTGGTATCTCAACAAAGGGAGATATTTCTGTGAGTTCTAGAAGGCTCTCTCCTGGACCGGGTAACAAGGAAATTGTAATTCAGTTCTATTTCTTCATCTCCTTTTCTACCCCTGGGCTTGGTTCTTTCTTAAATTTTCTTCTTCACCTGGGAAAAGATAATTGGATTTATCACTACCACTTCTAATTCTTAAAAGACATATAAAGCAGTGTTTAATAGATCTTTTCTATATTTGGGCAGTTCCATTTTGCTGAAGAGAATATGAAATATTTCTTCTACCTGAGTTTAATGTTCTACCCTCCAGAATAAATGCAGGGATGAAAGACAGAAATTAGGCATTAACCTTGAGTGTTTGAGGTATAAATAAAGTGAGAATGTCTATGTATCCCAAATACCAACTCAAAACAAAGAGAATTTTAATTAGAGAAACAGTACAATTGACCCTTGAACAATGCAGGGGCTAGGGGCGACAACCCCACTCGGTCAAAAATCCACATACAACTTTATAGACCATATCCACCTACCCTCCAGTCTCAATTTTGATAGGCAAAGATATGCAATATTGTTCATTTTCTTTCCTCCACACAGCTTTAAAATATATATTGAAATGATACTACTCAGAATGTCATATATCATGTAGAAAATTGTAAATTTGTCATTATAAATAGCACACTAAACTCAAAGCAAAACAATTATGTCTATGTTGTTTTTCCTTTGTGAAAGTAGTTTATTTTTCAAAATATTCGATATACAAGAATCAAATATTTACCTTCAACAACTAGATATTGTAACACGAGTCATTCTTGGAGATTGAATAAGGTATTTGGATTGTGATTTGTGTTTGCTTGCTTGCTTGTTTATTTTAAAAGTAAAACTAATTTTTAGCTTTTATTTCTAGAATCAAAGTTAGAAATATCCTTAAAAGTTCAACTAAAATGGCTGTTGTGTTCCAAAGTGGTGACAAGATGGTCTTCAAAATGGAAGATCTGTACCAGTAGCAGTCGCCTCTTTTCCCCAAAAATCTTTCAGTAAAAGACTACAAAGAATGTTAGTAGAAAGGAAAATACCTAATTTCCACCCTCTGATATAATCTTAATCTTCATTCAGCACAAAGATGACTCTGTATCACCACAAGGGAGTTCTCATCGTATCTTTCATGGGAAGGTAAATGTCAGTTGTACTCACCCCTGAATTATATATTTTAGCTCCCTTCATTAATCAACACTGAAATTCTTACTGATGTGGTGCTGTAGAAGAAAATGATTAAACTAGGGAAAATACTAGCAGATTGGAAAGTCCCAACATATTGCAATATGTTTAAATTTCTCGCCAGAGACTTATCTGAAATCCATGTTACTATATTTTGCTTTTCTGTTTTTGTTTCTATTCATCCCCTATTGACCAGTTGACATTTCTAAGTCACTGAAAGGCCTTGCTCCTGCTCACGCTCAAAGCATGAGAAGAAAACAAAGAGCAATTCTTCTTGCCTTCCTACCCAACAGAAGGTACTCACTTTTTTTTTAGAGATCTGGTTCCTACTTGCTGACTTTCTAACTAAATGCCATGCAGTCTTCAGTCACTGTATAACAAGACTTACATAAGGGTTAATACTCAGGGGGATAAAGAATTGAACACTCACAATTGTATTCTAAGGACATGAACTCAGGAATATTATTAGTGTTGTTAAATTTGCCATATTCCCAGTTTCTTTGTTCCATGTACAAATCTTTGACTATCTTCAATGATCTCTTAAATCTGTCCTAATACAGCACATTCATTATATAATATGTTTATTTCAATACATTTGGTTTGCTTTATGGCTATTGAAATATTGCATGTTTTCAAATCCAAGAAAATTCAAAGGTGTGATTTTTCTTATCTAAAACTAGTAAAACAACTACCTTTACAATTCTAATTGCTTATTGTTATAAATTACGTGTTCTACATTCTACTTAGGCAGCTAACCCTTGACAGGAGATATTAGAGTCTCCATAATAATAAATTCTTAACTTTTAATATATATGAGTAGTAATAAACTAGTGGAAACACATACAAGGACAACTCTTGGCTATTTTTCTGCACTGTTCACATCTTCCTATAGCACCTAAGAAAGTAAGGTAACCTATCTGAACTTAGTCCCTCTTAAATAATGCATGAAGAAAAATTCTATATCAATCTCAAAAGAATGAAACCAAGGTTTAGTGAATATATATAAATGTGTCTTCAATACCTAGAAATAACTGAGTAAAATTTTCTTACTTTTTTTCTCCTTTAGTTCAGATTTATTTGAAAGAAAATGAGTTGACCAAACTAAGAATTATATCGTTAAAAACAATTATGTAAAATATATTCTTCTTTATGATGTTAGCTACTGTTAATTCATCATGTATTACCTCTCATATGTATGTATAATTATTGCACTGACATTCCCACCAGATGGCAATGTTAAGATTTAAGTTGTCATTTGATCGATTATAGATATGCATATATATTGGAAAAATGATTTCTGAATAAATTTGAATATTTCTTACTAAAACTCATTTCAATCTCCCTTACTCTTTGTTGAATTCATACATGTTTATATCATTTTAAAAATTAAGTTTAACATTAACTTCAAAGAAAGTGATGGTTGTCATGCTAAGGAAATCACTGTTACTGGTAGTCAGAAAAGCCTGTTGAACTAACTCTTGAAAGCATTATGAAGTGCTGAATATAAAATAGGATTTACCTACTTTCTTATAACACTTAAAAGAATTGAAACAGGTGCTATTTAGAGATTGCTTATGAAGAATATCAGAAATAGGGAAATAAGAAGAAATTCTCTGTGATATTTATATTCAGAAGTCTTGAATATCATTGAGAAAGTGGAATGTAAGGAAAAAAGAGGATTACTTATATTGCACAAAATGGAAACGAAGAAAAAACCAAAAGGAAGAGCAGAGAGAATCAGCTGTTCAAGTCTTTGCACTGGCATGCTACCCAAGGTCTATTTCTCTGGCCAGTAGGAAAGTTTCCCAACTAAAAATAATGTAGTTCTTGTTTCTTTGTTGTTTTGGGATTTTTTAAATTGCTTGTATTTAGTAAGCAACTTGATCTTTAGATAGGATTAAGATTTATACCAGTCCTTCTCCAGGTGTGGGTCTGCAGACTGCGGTTGGTTCACAAACTATGTATGATTAATCACTGACAGTCATTTAGGCATTTAAAGTAAACATTTATGGCAATTTGGCATGGTAATTTTTGTTTGCTGAATCTGAGAGTAAAAAAATGGGACATATTTTGTATTCCTCTTTTTTAGTAATTCATTTTTTTGCTAATTCATTTTTTATGCATTTTACAAAATTATTAATCTAGAATAGATTGGCAGAGTGATGGGGTGAGACTAGCTTTTCACTACAAATGGTTTGAGAGACACTGGTTTATACCTTACATTGGTATCTTTAGAGTGATTGTAGATCTTTCTTCTTTACAGTTATGACTATGACACAGAATTTCTTTCTTTTCTGTACCACGACCTTTCCTTTTCATTGGTCTAATAACATTGGACAGGTAAGCAGAGAGATTATATTTTACACTGAAGTCATATAGCCAACAATGAGGTTTTATATTTATATTAGCCTGTATGCCTGTTTTATTTCCTGTTCACTGAAAATCAAACTTCCTTGATCTTAAGATTAGACCGAAGTCACATTGCATTAGGTGATAAACCTAAGATGTAACCATCTAGAAGCATTTATTAAGCATCTACTCAATATTCTACAATGTCTCTGTCTTCAAAAGACTTGAAAACCCTGTTTGGGGTTAAGATAAATCTATTGGAAACAATGATTAAACAATGCAGATGCCACAGGTAAGTGCCAACTTTTTTGCTGCCAACTCTAAGTGGTGGAGGAATTCAGGGGACAAGAAAATAGTTTCTTCATCTGCATAACCAGGTAATGCCTCTACTTCACATGAATGTGAGTTCATGTGTATGACCTCCAGTCCAATGGTTAGCACATGGTAGATGCTCACCTCTTTTTTTGTTTTATTGTTTTTAAAAAGGAACCTGATCAGGGCACTTTTTAAAGGGATAAATAGAGTTAAATTCATACAGGCAAAAAAAAAAGGAAAATTCTGTATGAAAGATTTTGCATTTGTAAAGATATTCTTCATTGATACTGTTAAAATTCATTCAGGAGAACAGAGATGAATAAAACCTGGCATGAAGATAGAGTTCCAGGGATGATATTTTGTTTACTGTGGTCTGTAACCTCTGATCTCTAGTGCTAAATTTACAACCACCTCTGTGATCGAACTATGGTATACACCAATGCAGATTTCAGTATTTCCCTATCTTTGTAACAAAAACGTTTCGCTTGAGACATGAGAATAAGATTGGGCAATTACTCTCATTCTCCTTGAATAAGAAAGGTTAATGTCTTTTTCAAAACTAAAACTACTTCACCACCACACACATAGCTATTTCAGTAAACCCCTTTATCTGAGAAATATGGTTAAGTGGTTACGGTCTTAAGATAATAGTAATGAATATCTGCTATTTTTTTCTACCCAGAATCTACCCTATTCAACTTGCAACAGTATCTGAAATTTTCCTGGGGGAAATGAATCCTTTATAAATTGGCAGTGTGGTTACTGTGGGACGTGACCCTGCCCAGGTTTGATGTATCACACTTTCCCTGCCCAGAGAGACTGGTACTGAGGTTGGTACATGAACCGGATCAGGCCAATTAGTCAATGTACTGGAACCCTTTAGAAAGAGAAGCTATTTGTCTCAGAGTACTGCTGATAGGATTTAAACTTAGAGCTGCTGAATGCCACTTTTATTACCACATGTTTGGAGAGTCTGCGTGAAAGTGAATCCCAGTGAGAAGGGAGCCAGACCAAGGGGTGGAGGGAGGCAGAATCCTGTTAACATCATCTGAGTCTTGGAATCTAGCCATGCTTGGGCTTTTCAGTTATGTGTATCAGTCAGTAATAATCCTTTTTCTCAATACCTTATTAGTTCTTGATTATTATTTTCATTATTATATATTATATCATTATTAATTCTTAATAAAAGCTGTTCTTTGGCCCATTTTTTTAGGGATATTTTGAGTTTTTTAATTGAAGTGTAGTTGATTTACAATGTTGTGTTGGTTTCAGGTGTACAGCAAAGTGATATATATATATATGTATATATATATAGGTTATTACAAAATATTGAGTATAGTTCCCTGTGCTACACTGTAGGTCCTTGTTAGTTATCTATTTTATGTATAGTAGTGTGTATATGTTCCAGCCTATTTGAATTGAGTTGTAATTAATGACTGAAGAAGTCTGACTAGAACTTGTTTGCAGAGCAGAGGTAGAGCCACAGATGTGGAGGGCAAACTTGTGGTTGTGCGGTGGGGGGAGTGGGAGATTGGGATTAACATATACATACTACTATATGTAAGGGTAGATAGCTAGTAGGGACCTGCCGTGTAGCTCAGGGAGCTCTTCTCAATACTCTAGAATGACCCGTATGGGAGGGGAATGTAAAGAAGAGTGGATATATGTGTACGTGTGGCCAATTCACTTTGCTGTACAGTAGAAACTAACACAACATTGTAGATGAGCTATACTCCAATAAAAATTATGAAAAAAGAAAAAAAAAAGAAGCCTCACTAATACAATGGCATATAAAATCATCAATTGTAGAACTTGGAATTTCAGATCGTTCTGATCTTAACCTGGTGTCTTTCCAAACTGAATATTGGCTAAGACTGGGCCATACTAATGAATAACACTTCCTCCTTATGTAGAAGTGAGTTGTAAGAAACAGTGCAATTGTTCTGTTCCATCCACATGCATGCTTATCCCACAGTTCCTGCACAATATTTTTTTTTCCAAAGACATGGAGAATGTTTTAGTGTAATAGAGGAAATAAACAGAGCATTCTCAAGTGACCAGTTTATTCATTTTAGGAGAGAGTATGTATAACGAATTGCATTTTTGCTCAGAAATGAAAAGGGTCCTCTCTGCTATTGTCAAACTTGTTTTAATAAACTCCTACTCTATATTTTATTTTGGTATATCAATCTTGAGTACTTCATTGTCAGGTTTTCATTGGTAAACCCCTTCCCTATGACAGTACAGTGTGTACTCAATTTTGGAGCATGGAAAATACATGTACTTGTTTTGTACCTGTAGTTTGGATATATAATTGACATCTTTGTGCTTTGGTGTTTCAAAAATTTTAAGGCTGTAATGAGGAGTCACATTTACAATCATTAGTATATTCACTACAATGAATATGCTCCCTTAATTAAATCTTGATGCTGGAAAAACAAAAAAACAGAAACAAAAAATAACAAAAAAATAAACCTACTGATGTAAGTGATGACACAAGTAACCTAATCACTTGTTTCCTTCCAGTTAGTTTAACCAAAGTGGAAACTATGAAATAGAGCATAAATAGTAATCATTATTTCCTGTCTTTCAGCCTTTCCCCGGCCTTCTGCCTGTTAAGTCAGCAAAGTTCTAAGGCTTTCTAAACTTTCATCTTTTTCCTCGCTTGTAACTTGAGCTTGACTGCTCCCTCTCTGCTGGGGAAGAAAACCGTATTCTGTAATCTTTAAAAACAGAAGTTATAAAAGAAGTTTAAAATAAAATCTTATTTTATTTTAAAATGATTTGAATAATGAAAAAAATTGCAAGGTCTAATTTGTTTCCATTTCTCCTTCCTTTTCATTTTTTCTCTGATAGAGAGCCTATCTTTGTGCCTGAGTTTATTTCCCATAGGTAATGGGGCCAGGCCTTGGCCCCATAGATGACTTTCCTTTAAAACCTGACAGGAGTTTCCCCTACAAATAGATGCTTGTAATTGGATCTCTTTGCTTTACTAATAGTGATTCCAGATGGCTGCTTCTAGAGGAAGCGAGAATTTCTGACTCCAAAATTGTGTGGTAGCAGAGACCTCCCCCCAACTGCTCTTAAGTGGGAGAACGATATGCTTTGAACTTCCTGATCAGGAATTGTGAGAAGACATCTGGTGTTAGGTAGGTTTCTTTGTGGGAGAACTGTAGCTGGGCTCTTGCTGCAGCAAAGACCTCCATGAGGAAAATACTGTATTTTTTCCCTCAGCACCATAAATGACTGTTAACAGTCTTTGTGCATCCATAGCTGAATAAATAACATGAAGTTCAAGTCCTGAAGTCAACACATAGAACTCTGAAGAAAGTTAGGCAAAGTTACCAAGTACATAAACGCACAACAGCAAAGGAAGTGTGAGGTGGAGATCAAAGCTAAATTTGTTACCAGTTCCTGTTATCTCCTAAACTATTGCACAGAAAACACTCTGCCACAACTCATTTAAGGCTTGTAAAAAGCCTGTGAGGTTGGAAAAGCAGGTATTTTACCCCTATTTTATAGATGAAGAAATTGTGGCTCCGAGAGGTTAGATTACTGACTAGTGGTGGAGCCAAGGCATGAGTATATTTCTGCCTGTGTCTCCTCTCAGGCTCTTTCCCGAACACCAGGCTGCCTCACTACAACAGAACCAGAGGAGGGATGAACAGTGAAAAAAAGTCCTGGTGAAAAACACAGCTGTGATGAAACAATAATAAAGCTACATATAGTTTTCTTTTTGCATTAAATTTGGTGGTATAAAACTTCCAATTCTCTCTGAAGGCCTATTTTGAAAACCCACTGTCTATCTTCTGTTGTTTATGACCATAATAATTTGGTTTCTGCAAAAAACAGACTCCAAGACATGATTTTGAATTCAAGTGGTTTATTTGAGAGGGAAGTACAGTGAGGAGGTACAGAGTGAGCAGACGAGGGAGGAGGAGCAATAAAGAGAGCATTAAGGAATGGGATTACTCACTGTGCCACAGTGGATAGGGAAGCTCCAGAGAAATGAGGAAATATGGACAGGGTACCAACAGCATCTGCTAAAATGACCTGGGAGGAAATTGACACTAAAGAGTGATTAGATGACTGCACAACAGACTGAGCACAGTAGTGAGGCAAAGAAGGTGATTTTTCCCCTTGCCTCAATATTGGTCATTGGAATACACACGCATATTTTGTGTGTGCACGTGTGTGTGTGTATATATACACACACATACATGCACGTGCACACACACACACACACACACACACACACACGTCTGGAAGTGATTGCCCCTGAAAGTCGGCTGTTTTAATTTTTCTTTCTTCTCTATTCATTTCCCATATTTTCTGCATTGCTTACAATGATAATGTGCTATTTTTATACTTAGGGAAAAAATTCTTCAATCAAAATTAGTAATACATTTCATATGTATAAACATCATATAACATTTAGATCATCTAACAACGTCTCTGAACATTTTACTTTCCAGGAAATTACTAAAACCTTTCTTGAACTTACATATATTTGTATCCTGCATCTCTTATTTGAGTAACGTCATTCGAGCAAGTTCTACAGCTGTAATTTGTCAAATAAGTCCATATTCATTATATTTGCCCTGCCTTATTCTTATGAACTTAACCTTTACTTTTCCAGGCCAAAAAAAAAATGTATTATTCAGTATTTCTCCTGTAGAAGCTTGTTTTCTTTGTTCTTGGACTTTTTTAGAAACCATTAAATCATTTTTGCAGATTTGTGACCATAGGTAAGTATAGAGTTACAAGTATGGGCTCACTAAACCTTCATAAAATAATTGTGTTTTGTTTAAGTGTTCACTTGTTTTCCATTTTCCCTCAATATGTAAATGAACTACCACAATATAATTATTATCTCTTCCACCAACCACAAATTGTCTTAACTTATTAATTCCATATTTAAATAAAATGGTCAAAGGCAGTGTAGTATGATGTCAAGTGCAATGAACTCAATCAGGAACTCAGTTTCCAGTGAAAGCTGCATTAACTCATATAAATGGGATCAGTAGATATGTAATAGCTTACCTCTTAGGGTAATGCTGTACAATGTACTCAACCTAGTGTTTTCCTAAGTGCTTTTAACTTCAAGGACACGTAGGAGACAAAGCAGGATTTTTCATAAATTATGTAGTTTACATACCATGGTCACATGAACTTGTAAAATGTTTAGAACTCATGAAGTATAAAAAGTGCTACCATATTAAACAGGCCATAGCATAGGCGCTAACCATACCTTCAGATTCATTCATTAAAATAACTGCAGACCATTCTTCACACAAAGGTCTCTGTGTCTTAGACCATGTAATACAGTCACCATGGTCTCAACTAAATGGAGTTGAGAACAGTGCCTGACTACAGGCAGCTATTTTTAGGTGCCAGTGCAAGTCCTATGAAGATAATGATTAATTGATAAAACCATTTCTTCTCTTACAGTTTTGTAAATTACACACACACTTGCACACATACATGCACACACACACAGAAGCTTACAGGTATCGTAGAAACTGAAAAATACTCAAGACAGAGAGGGTACGCAGATGCCACAAGGCAATAAAAGCCATGATTAAACAGAAGCCACAAGATGGAAAATAGATACAAATGCAGAGAGAAGCAGAGACAGAGAAAAGTTAAGTGTCCAGAATCGCAGGATTCTACAGAGACTGTTGGACTACTACAGCTGTTACCGTGTCCAGAATAAGACTCCACTTTTCTCTGGAACCGGATGACTTAAGTGCTGAGATAAGAAGTGTCCCTGAGTAATTGATAAACCAGCTCATCACCTTAGGAAGCAGCTGTTCCTTGAAATCCAAGAGCATTTAATTAATTTAACCATAGTGTTATACAACTAATGAGGATAATAGAGAGTCAGAAAATAAGCCACATAAGTTCCCTAATATGGATAAAGAAACACATGAGTATATCTGATTTCATTTTATTTAAAATAAATACATCCCTATGCTAAAATTCAACAAAAGTCCATATTTAATACTGATGCTTAAATGTAAGACTGCACTTACTTGTAGACTTGAGTTGGAAATGTGGGGACTTACAAGGTGGATTTGACCCTGAGTAAACTTTTTTTTTTTTTGCGGTACGCGGGCCTCTCACTGTCGTGGCCTCTCCCGTTGCGGAGCACAGGCTACAGACGCACAGGCTCAGTGGCCATGGCTCACAAGCCCAGCCGCTCCGTGGCATGTGGGATCTTCCCGGACCGGGGCACGAACCTGTGTCCCCTGCATCGGCAGGCAGACTCTCAACCACTGCGCCACCAGGGAAGCCCCTGAGTAAATTCTTTTGACATCAGAACAAATATGTACAACAGAAGGTGTGCTATCTGTAGAATTGCAATTTAAATATGAATTTTGTTCTAAAAGTTCACAAGATCAAATTGTCCCTAGTTAGATACAAAGGTATGTTCCTAAACTTTTGTTTCGTTTTTTAATAAAAGTTCTTTTTTCAGTATACATATGAAGTCTGTGCTACGTTTTTTTGTGCATGTGTTTTGATTTCTGTTTGCATGCCTCTTGAGATTTTGTCTCTTTCTATCTTTGCAATTCTTTTCATTCTCATTATTGCCAAATCACATTCTAACCATGTATCTCAATCTCTGGTTTAACATATTTTTAAAAATTTTTCTCTTCTTTCTTTTTCTTATCTTTATCTTTTTGACAACCTTTTTTTTTTTTTTACAGGTAAAACACAGAATCAGAGAAAGATGCTAAACGGAATGTTACGTTTCATTCTTAACTTTGAAATTCACATAATAAAAAGTAATAGCACTGATATTGACTTATATTGAGAGAGAAGTTTAGAACTCACTTTCACATGTACAGAATGATGCACATGCATATTCAACTTGAGGACTTAAAGCAAAGGGTAACAGAGGACTTGGTATAACAATGATTGCTTTTGAAATATAATAAGCAGGAGAATGTAATGATGGTCTTTTTTATTTTCAGAACATCTTTAATACTGTAGAAATATTTATGTTTCCTTTTTCACCTCACAAATGTTATGAAATACAGGATATCACTGTCAATATTAGGAAATAAGGTCACTGAGAAACGGAGTGGATGAGCAAGGAATAAAATCGCATAACACCTCATATCTCTTTCCTTCCTTCCTTCCTTCCTTTATGCCTACTGATACAATTTTTTTTCTTAATCTCCAGGAGAACCACTGGTTTTGCTTCAAGAAAAATGAATCCAGACTGAGAGATGATTTCTCTAATTTAGTTCTTTATTATGCTTTAACAAAAAGTAGCATTTCTCTTTGTGTAACAGGAATTAATTGATACAATGATAACAATACTTTGTATATATTTATTTGGGAAATGTCACTTGGTTGATTTCTATTAAATGTTGCTTTTAATTCTGACTCATAATCATTCATGAAAGAAGCTGTTATCCTCATTCTAACAGTCATCTCTGAGACTAATACTAAAAAAGAAAGAAACGAATTTTTATTGAATTCCTAATGCATGCCAGATATTTTCTCAAAGTGATTTTATTTAATCTGCTCATGCATGCTATGATACATGTACTCTTTTTCTCACTTTTCCAGTTCACAAGTTAGAGATTAAATTCTCACCAATCAGGGGGATCTGCCTCGCCAGTGTCCAAAGGAGTGTGAACTACAATACAATGTCTTCTCAAAAGGAGAAGGTTTGTTTTTGTTTTTAGTAAATTAAGACCGTTTTGTTTTAGTAAATTAAGGCAAATTAAAGTGCTATTAATTTTTTCCACTTCAACTACAATTTATACATTTTCTTAAATCACTGGCTGGATATTCTAAGCTAATATGAACATCTTTGCATTAGATTATTAAACTTAGGCCAATCCACTTGACATGGCCTCCTTTACCATTCACTCAAGTCAGAGCTCATGAATTGATAACATTTGTAGCATTTGACAGCAAATGTAAAAAAAAGGCAGACTGGTCATAAACTTTATTTTAAATCAAAGTAGATATTTTCATGTCCTTGGACAAAAATAAGCCACACATGCTTTTACAAGAACTTTGTAGAGCTGAGTCAAATTCTTGTAAATTTTTTTCTTTAACCAACTTAGTCTGGATAAGCAAGCACTATGTTTCCAAAGATTTATTTTTTATTTTTATTTATGTATTGTTTGCTTGTTATGATTTTACACAACTATTTATAGAACAATTTGGAGCCATCAAATCAAAACCAGTGAAGGTGAAGTTTCAGATGACTTTAATTTCCCTCTGATTCCCAACTGAAACATGATGTTTTGAGGAAGCAGCCAAGAAAGGCACATGTTCTTTTGAGTAGCTGACTTGGAAACTGATCTTAAGAATAGACTAAGAATTTGGTAAAAGAGAAAAGAAAGTAGGACATGTATAATCCTAAGAGATGAGATTCTCATTTTCCTGCCTTCTCTATGGCCATTTTTTTTTTTTTTTTTTTTTTTTTTTTTTGCGGTACGTGGGCCTCTCACTGTTGTGGCCTCTCCCGTTGCGGAGCACAGGCTCTGGATGCACAGGCTCAGCGACCATGGCTCACGGGCCCAGCCGCTCCACGGCTTGTGGGATCCTCCCGGACCGGGGCACAAACCCGTGTCCCCTGCATTGGCAGGCGGATTCTCAACCACTGCGCCACCAGGGAAGCCCCCATTGTTTTTTTAAGTATCTCTTGGACATGGACAATCCTTGTGAATAATTCATCCATGTCACCTGAATCTGTAGTCAGGTGTACACATTAATTTAATCTGTCATCTTGAAATACTCAAGGAACAAACTGTTTAAGCAGCATAGCATTGTCAAAGGTTGATTCTTTCAACATTTAAATTGTTATTTAGCACATACTTTGTGCTACTTACTGTCAAAAGACACTGGGAGGTAATGGTGTCTTAGTAGTCTATTTAAGCTGCTTATGACAAAACGCCATAGACTTCGTGGCTTATAAACAACAGAAATTTATTTCTCACAGTCTTGAAAGCTGGAAAGTCCAAGATTATGGTGCTGGAGGATTCAGTGTCTGGTGAAGACCCTCTTCTGAGCTGTAGACTGCTGACTTCTCTCTGTGCCCTCTCTGTGAAAGGGTGAGCTAGCTCTCTGGAGCCTTTGTAAAAGGGCATTCATTTCATTCATGAAGATTCTACCCTCATGACCTAATCACCTCCCAAAGGCTTCAGTTCCTAACACTATCACATTGGGCAACAGAATTTCAACATATAAATTTTCAACATATATACACATTCAGACTACATCAAATGGCGAGTAAAAACAGAGAGTGTTCCTCTGTTATAGATTTTACAGTATAGAGGGGATGACAAACATGTAAAATAATAATACAAATAAATGTAAAAATTCAAATAGGACAAGTGAAACAAAGGAGGGGTATATGGTATTACACATTTCTATAAAAGAGGAATTTGGCCTTTTTAGAAAGATCAAGGAACACTTCCATGAAGAAAAGGTTATTGTGCTGAAGAAACTGAAAAAGGAAAAGAGTCAACTAGATAAAGAAAGAAGATAGATTCTTGCCACACTGAAGGAAGAGAATATGCTGTGGTGACAGAGAGCAAGATAAAGAAAAGGTACAGAAAGTCCCACATGCCTGGAGAACAAAGATAGAGGAAGAGTGTGATATGAGTTAAGACTAGAGAAGTAGACAGATCAACACTATGCAGGGCCTGGTAAGCTGTGAGGACAAGTTTTGTCTTTATCCTAAGAGCAATAGAAAGCTCTGCTTCTTCAGAGATGTGACATGATTAAATGTGCTTTAAAAAAATAAAAAAATCACTCTGGTAAAATCTTCAAGAGTTAATTAAAGAGTATCTAGAGTACTAAAAGGTATAGTAGTTTAAAGGTGATTGTAATTGAGCAAGGAATTTATTATGGTAGATTAAATGACTGGTGATGGTGGAGATGGAGGGAATATGTTAAGGAGGTGATATTTCATGTAACTTGGTGGTAGGTTGAATGAGAAATCTAAGGAAGAGGGACCTGTCAGGACTGTCAGACTGACTCCTGGTCTCCAGGCTTCTGTAACAGGGTGGATGACGAAGCCAGTCACTGAGGTAAGGAACCCTAGAAGAGGGATGAAGAGATGATAAGTTCGGTTTGGGACATATTGAGTTTGAGATGTCTTAAAGAGACTCAAGCGGTCTCAATAGGCATTAGATATATGAATCTAGAGTTTAGAGGAGCAGTTTTTTATAGAAATATAAATGTGTGAGTTATCTGGATAAAGATGTTCACTGAGTTTATAGTTGCGAGAGAAACTTACTCAGGGAGTGAGAAGAGGAACAAGGATAGGCATAGAAGGTAAGCATAACTTCAAAACTTACCATAGATTTTTTTTTTTTTTTTTTTTTTTTTTGTGGTACGTGGGCCTCTCGGTGTTGTGGCCTCTCCTGTTGTGGAGCACAGGCTCTGGACGCACAGGCTCAGCGGCCATGGCTCACAGGCCCAGCCACTCCGCGGCATGTGGGATCTTCCCGGACCGGGGCACGAACCTGTGTCCCTTACATCGGCAGGCGGACTCTCAACCACTGTGCCACCAGGGAAGCCCACTTTCATAGGTCCTTTGTCCTCTGTTTCTGCAGTGAGTTTTGAAAGATCTAGACAGGATAAAGCCTTGGAGATTCTTAAGAAAGAAACTTTCATAAAACGTAGCCTCTGGAGTTGAACCCTGCAGTCCTGCTACACATTCCATCTTGCTGTTAAGAATACCTTCTTTCAAAATATAAACAGACCAATCACAAACAGTGAAATTGAAACTGTGATTAAAAATCTTCCAACAAACAAAAGCCAGGACCTGATGGCTTCACAGTAAAATTCTATCAAACATTTAGAGAAAAGCTAACACCTATCCTTCTCAAACTCTTCCAAACTATAGCAAAGGGAGGAATCCTCCCAAACTCATTCTATGAGGCCACCATCACCCTGATACCAAAAACAGACAAAGATGTCACAAAAAAAGAAAACCACAGGCCAGTATCACTGATGAACATAGATGCAAAAATCCTCAGCCAAATACTAGCAAACAGAATCCAACAGCACATTAAAAGGATCATACACTGTGATCAAGTGGGGTTTATTCCAGGAATGCAAGGATTCTTCAATATATGCAAATCAATCAATGTGATACACCATATTAACAAATTGAAGGATAAAAACCATATGATAATCTCAATAGATGCAGAAAAAGCTTTTGACAAAATCAACAGCCATTTATGATAAAAACTCTCCAGAAAGTAGGCATAGTGGGAACTTACCTCAACATGATAAAGACCATATATGACAAACCCCCAGCCAACATCATTCTCAATGGTGAAAACCTGAAACCATTTCTTCTACGATCAGGAACAAGACAAGGTTGCCCACTGTCACCACTATTATTCAACATAGTTTTGGAATTTTTAGCCACAGCAATCAGAGAAGAAAAGGAAATAAAAGGAATCCAAATCAGAAAAGAAGTAAAACTGTCACTGTTTGCAGATGACATGATGCTATACATAGGAAATCCTAAAGATGCTACCAGAAAACTACTAGAGGTAATCAATGAATTTGGTAGAGTAGCCAGATACAAAATTAATGCACAGAAATCTCTTACATTCCTATACACTAATGATTAAGCATCTGAAAGAGAAATTAAGGAAACACTCCCATTGACCATTGCAACAAAGAAATAAAATACTTAGGAATAAACCTACCTAAGGAGACAAAAGACCTGTATGCAGAAAACTATAAGACACTGGTGAAAGAAATTAAAGATGATACAAAGAGATAGAGAGATATACCATGTTCTTAGATTGGAAGAATCAACATTGTGAAAATGACTATACTACCCAAAGCAATCTATAGATTCAATGCAATCCCTATCAAACTACCAATGGCATTTTTCACAGAACTAGAACAAAAAAATTCACAATTTGTATGGAAACACAAAATACCCTGAATAGCTAAAGTAATCTTGAGAAAGAAAAACGGAGCTGGAGGAACTCCCGGACTTCAGATTATACTACAAAGCTACAGTAATCAGGATAGAGTGGTACTGGCACGGAAACTGAAATATAGATCAATGGAACAGGATAGAAAGCCCAGAGATAAACCCACACACATATGGTCAACTTATCTTTTATAAAGGAGGCAAGAGTGTACAATGGAGAAACTACAGCCTCTTCAATAAGTGGTGCTGGGAAAACTGGGCAGCTACATATAAAAGAATGAAATTAGAGCACTTCCTAACACCATACACAAAAATACACTCAAAAAGGATTAAAGACCTAAATGTAAGGCCAGACACTATCAAACTCTTAGAGGAAAACATAGGCAGAACACTCTGACATAAATCACAGGAAGATCCTTTTTGACCTACCTCCTAGAGAAATGGACATAAAAACAAAAATAAACAATTTGGACCTAATGAAACTTAAAGGTTTTTCATAGCAAAGGAAACCATAAGCAAGATGAAAACACAACCCTCAGAATGGGAGGAAATATTTGCAAATGAAGCAACTGATAAAGAATTAATCTCCATAATACATAAGCAGCTCATGGAGCTCAGTAACACAAAAACAACCCAATCCAAAAATGGGCAGAAGACCTAAATAGACATTTCTCCAAACAAGATATACAGATTGCCAGCAAACACATGAAAAGATGCTCAACATCACTAATCATTAGAGAAATGCAAATCAAAACTACAATGAGGTATCACCTCATACCGGTCAGAATGGCCATCATCAAAAAATCTACAAACAATAAATGCTGGAGAGGGTGTGGAGAAAAGGGAACCCTCCTACACTGTTGGTGGAAATGTAAATTGGTACAGCCACTATTGAGAACAATGTGGAGGTTCCTTAAAAAACTATAAATAAAACTACCATATGACCCAGCAATCCCACTACTGGGCATATGCCCTGAGAAAACCATAGTTCAAAAAGACACATGCACCCCACTGTTCACTTCAGCACTAATTACAGTGGCCAGGACATGGAAGCAACCTAAAGGTCCATCAACAGAGGAATGGTTAAAGAAGATATGGTATATATATACAATGGAATGTTAGTCGTAAAAAGGAACGAAATTGGGTCATTTGTAGAGACATGGATGGACCTAGAGACTGTCATACAGAGTGAAGTAAGTCATAAAGAGAAAAACATATATCGTATATTAGCACATATATGTAGAATCTAGAAAAATGGTATATGTGATCTTATTTTCAAAACAGAAATAGAGACACAGAAGTAGAGAACTAACATATGGATACCAAGGGGGAAAGGAGAGGAGGTGGGCTTAATTGGGAGATTGGGATTGACATATATACAGTATTGATACCATTTATAAAATAGATAACTAATGAGAACCTACAGTATATCTCAGGGAACTCTACTCAGTGCTCTGTGGTAACCTAAATGGGACAGAAATCCAAACAGAAGGGGGATATATATATATATATGTATAGCTGATTCACTTTGCTGTACAGTAGAAACTAACACAACATTATAAAGCAACTATACTCCAATAAGAATTAATTTAAAAA
The DNA here is from genome assembly GCF_951394435.1 of Stenella coeruleoalba. NCBI lineage: Eukaryota > Metazoa > Chordata > Mammalia > Artiodactyla > Delphinidae > Stenella > Stenella coeruleoalba. The sequence goes on from NC_137150.1 coordinate 91,690,465, forward strand.
GTAAAAAATTAAAAAAATAAATACTATTGTGAATCACATCCGTTCTCTTTTATGCTTTGTCTATAGGCTGATGCAAATACAGAAATCAATGAAAAATGCTGAAGTTGTTATAGCTATGTATTAGTTATCTGTTGCTTCATAACAAATTATCACAAACTTAGTGGCTTAAAATAATACACATTGTTATCTCACAGTTTCTGTGGGTCAGGCATTTGTGCACAGATTAATTGGGTTCTCTGCTTCATCATCTTACATGGGTGCCATCAAGTTATTGGCCAAGACTGTGGAAGAATCTGCCTCAAGCTCACATGGTTGTTGGTAGAATTCTGTTCCTTGCATGTTTTAGCCCTGAGAGTCTCAGTTTCTTGCTAGGATTTGGCCAATTACTACCCTTAGTTGCTCACAGTAGGGGCCACTCCATAGAGCAGCTCATATCATGGCAGTATACATCAAAGCCAGGATGGGAGAGAGTACGTTAGCAAGACATACATTACAGTGTTCTATAATGTATTCGTGGAACTGATATCCTATTACTTTTGCCATTTGTTTATTAGTTAGTAGTAAGTCACAGTTCTTTATTCAAGGGGATAGGTTTACACAAGACCATGAGTACCAGGAGGCAAGAATAATTGTGGAGCCTCTTCAAGTTTTCCCACCACAAGCTATATAAATTTTTTCTTTGCTGCACCTACTGATTTGATTATGTCCCTTTCTTTTATAATTTTTTCCAAAGTTTATAATTCTTCTTTTACGTGTACTATCTTTATTCTTCTCCCCAAAATGTGATATCCAGTCAAATTTTGTGTTGAGTTTTGTTTTCCAGAGATCTTCTTGGGGATCTCTACCTCCTACTTCTATTTGGACTAGGCAATCACTAGGTTTGTTACAACAAACTAGGGCTTGTATTCACTATTTTTCTGTCAGTTCCATCTTTTACTTTTGCTGCAGCACCTCTTCAATCTAGACATGTTCAGCCTATAGGTATTTATTGGGTGGCTACCATGTGGCAGGTACTGTCCTAGGCTCTTGGTATCCAGTAGTGAAAAAGAAAAGTAAAGATTCCTGTACTTGTGGAACTTATATTCTATTAGAGAGAGACAGGCAATATACAAAGTAAATGAGAAGACTGTATAGTTTGTCTGATGTCGATAGGTATTTAGAAGGAAAATAAAGAAGTGGAAGAAGGATAAGGTTTGCCTGTGCATGGGAAAGTGTTAGAAAGGTAACCAGTTAAATTTTAAACAGGGTGGGCAGGGAAGATCTCTCTGAGAAGAGGATATTTGAGCATTGACCTGAAGGAGGTGAGGGAATGAGCTATGTATGGGTATCTAGGAGAGCTCTCTAAGCAAAGTGAATCATGATACAAAGTGTCCTTACATTGAGGTAATGGTGCTGTATACCACGTCACACTGCCATCTCAATCAAACTGATGGGATCAGGAATCATTGCCTGAACCAAAGTATCCAATAAATGTCTTTGCAGAAAAACTCTGCAGAATGGAAATGTTCTATGCTAGGATGGGACTGACTCACCCAATCAGATCTTCTAAGGGAGAATCTGACCATGCACACACAGAGAAGGATTGAAGAGAGTACGGTGTTGGAGAGGGAACCATCAGAGGCTAAGAGGCAACAGCACTAATGATAAAGCAGGAGCGGAGCAGTGGAGAAGCAAAAAGTTGAAAAATAAGCAGAACAGGAGGCAAGCAGAGACAATAGAAGTCTGAAACTAGAAAATGCTTAACTCCCGAGTCGCTGATAGTAGAGTAGCGTGAACAGTGTCCATGTCTCCCCAACTTCTGACAGATTTGTTTCCTCTATTTCTTCTGGTTTTTACCATAAAACTCTGTTTTCTGAGGTAACTGAAGCTGTCTATGTCTTGCAACAAAAAGAACCACTAACAACAAAGCAATTCTTTCTGCTTTCCTTAATTAGCTGAATTCTTTATTTAATTATTACTTTAATTCAACTTAAAATAAAAACAAAAAATTCAAGACAGGTTTGGTGTATGTACATTTTCAGCAGCACGAAAAGCTGCTAACTTGTAAGCATCCACTTGCTTTTTCTCTCTTGGGGACGTCTAAGAGGTGTCTTACCCCCACCCCACCAAAGGTGTCCCTATATCAAAGTGAATTTTAGTGGGGTTTTTTGTTTGTTTGTTTTTTTGCGGTACGCGGGCCTCTCACTGTTGTGGCCTCTCCCGTTGCAGAGCACAGGCTCCGGACGCGCAGGCTCAGCGGCCATGGCTCACGGGCCCAGCCGCTCCACGGCATGTGGGATCTTCCCGGACTGGGGCACGAACCCGTGTCCCCTGCATCGGCAGGTGGACTCTCAACCACTGCGCCACCAGGGAAGCCCAATTTTAGTGTTTTTCAGACTGATTTTTCAGGTTCTTGTCTATTCCTGTGCCTATGCTTGTGATTGAGACTGTAGATGTATGGCCCCTGTATATTTCTACTAGACTATTAGCAAACATGTTTCCCACACTCTTTCACATCATTACTGCCTTGAATCTGAATCCATTAGAGCAACTGTGGGAGATGAGTGTGCACTCCCACCTTGGGCAGTTGTCACTCTAACCTCTCTCTCTCTCTTTCTCCATTAGAACCTCAAGGCATACTGATCGTGAATTTTCTACTCTAAGAGATTAATGTATTTATAATATCTTGCAGCACAAATTAGACCAGTGAGTGCATGACTGTTGCACTTTAAATAGTCCGTTACTTAAAGACAGGAGCAATTGCTGATCACTAGCTGTGAAGCAGTGCTTTACATTTGTACATTTAAATTGCTCCCTGTTCCAGCGGGATAAGTAAAATAAAACATCATTCCTTTTCCTGTTTTCTTTCTGGTAAATTTTTACCTTTCATGTTACAACAGTTGTGGAATAACTGCCCCTAATAAAACGTGCTTAAGTGTGGTAATTTAGCAGAAACATGCATGTTAGTCACAGGAGTCGACTTTTAGCAGTCCACATTTTTCCTCATGAAAAGAACTAAGTAAAATTATGATAACAGAATGTAACACATGCTGCAATTATTTTGCTAAGCTCAGCCTCTGAAGTGCCAAAAAAGTCTATGAAATTTTAAAAATCATACTTAAGCAGTTTTTTACTCATTTTGGAGGATTCTCTCATCCACGGTTTCTTGTTTTTTAAATCTGGCTGATTATAAAGCAGTTTTTGCACTCATAAATTCCTTGATCTGTTAGTATTATATTGTTAAACTCTTGCTGTTGCAACTTTATGCACTGAATTTTAGGTAATGATGAAATGACTTTCCTATTTATTAATCCAAAATCTTGAATTCTCCAGAGCATTGACTTAAATCATCATTTCCATAGTTGCAGAATTTCTATCGTAGACAATGTCCTTGAAATTATATCAACTCACTAGGAGAGAATTACTGGTTCACAAGGGAGAAATTCTGTCAGGACCAAAGCCAAGATCCCGAGGGGTATAAACCCTATTTTTATGTAAACATATTTGAAGAGGCAAATAGGCAGAGGAATAAGAGAATAGGAGGTAGATGGTCTAAATGAAGCTGAGGGCTTTACAGTGATAGATTAATATGTAAAACTATCTGTGCTAGTTACATCAGTTGATTAGATCCCCCTGGTAATGCACCGAAGGTTTCTGGTTAGATATTTGCATGGGTCACTGAGTTTTGCACAGTGGATAAAAGCCGTTTCACAGACACTCCTCTAACTTCAACACACCATCTTGTAAGTATGAGGTGATGGGGCAAAAATATCTGATGGTCCCACACAATCTCAGTCACAACCATGGATGACAACTCCAAGTGCTGGTCCCACTGAGACTGGCCAGTAGCCTTTTGTTCCTATGGAAACACGTAGTTAATATGGTCAGAATATCCAAATTCCACTGTATACTCACACCTAGCAGGCACTTAACAACTATTTGTTGAATAAAGAATGTCTGATTCTACGAGCTCTCATAAAGCAGTCAATTACATGGGTACCTGCTGAAATAGAGAAGGTAGTCAAAAAGGAAGGACAGGAACAGAGGTAAGGGATGGGGGTAGAAGAAGAAGCCTGAGAAAGCCTTCCAGAATTTTGCCTGAATAGCCTTTTACTTGCTCTATATAAGCAATGTTGAGGGAGAGGTGAGATGAAGTGTTCGGGATGGTGGCGACCACATAAGCAAAGGCCCAGGGTAAAAAGAGCTCTCATATTTTAGGACTGGATAATCTTGTCATTAAAGATAATAACATCCCTAGCTATTGTACCTTTCATACTATCTTAAGTTAACTTCAAGTTATTTTCAGGGAATCAGGAAACATACAGAGAAAAATGCATCCATTTGAAGCTAAAATTACAGATAATTCTGCCTTAAAAAAATCCTTTGACATATACACACTACAATATATAAAATAGATAACTAATAAGGACCTACTGTATAGCACAGGGAACTCTTCTCAATACTCTGTAATGGCCTATATAGGAAAATAAAAAGAATGGATATATGTATATATAGCTGATTCACTTTGCTATACATCTGAAAGTAACACAATATTGTAAATCAACTATACTCCAATGAAAATTTTTTAAAATATATGCACGTACAGGGAACTATATTCAATATCCTGTGATAAACCATAATGGAAAAGAATATGAAAAGGAATGTATATATATGTATTACTGAATCACTTTGCTGTACAGTAGAAATTAATACAACATTGTAAATCAACTATAATTCAATAAAATAATTTTTTTTAATGTGAAAAAAAAATCCTTTGGTCTATATCTATATAGATTTACCATGGATTTACCATGGATTTTCTTATATTTGCCATGGAAATTACCATGGAAATTTACCATGGAAATTTACCAAATTACCAGGCAAATTACCATGGAAGTTACCAAATTTACCATGGATTTTCTTATATTTGCTTTGTTCCCACCCTTCCCCACCTTTTAAACTAGCACCAATATAACAAATTAGAATAATAGTATGATAAGAATAAGCACCTGATTGACTGTTCTCCCTTCTTTACTAATTATATTGTGTTTTATTAAGATATAATTGATACATAATATTGTGTTATTTTAAGGTGTACAACATAATGATTTGATATATGCAAATATTGGGAAATGACTATCACAATAACTTTGGATAATATCCATCACTGGACACAGTTACAAATTTTTGTGTGTGATGAGAACTTTTAAGATCTACTTTCTTAGCAACTTTCAAATATACAATACGGTATTGTTAACTAGAGTGACCATGCTGTACATTATTACATCCCCAGAACTTATTCATCTTATAAGTGGAAGTTTGTACCTTTTGACCACTTTACGCTCATCCACACAAACACACACAGCCCCCACCTAGCAACCAACAATCTCTTCTCTGTTTCTATGAGTTTGGATTTTTAAGATTCTGCATATGTGTCATCTAGTAATTGTCTTTCTCTGTCTGACTTATTTCACTCAGCATAATGCCCTTGAGGTCCATTCATGTTGACACAAATGGCAAGATTTCCATCTTTGTATGGCTGAATAATATTCCATTGTAAGTGTATATATATATATACATATATACACACACACACCACATTTTCTTTATTCATTCATCAGTCAGTAGACACTTAACATTGTATATTTCTATACCTTGGCTATTGTACATAATGCTGTGATAAACATGGGAGTGCAGATATCTGTTCAAGATAGTGATTTGGTTTCCTTGGGACATATATAGCCAGAAGTAGAATTGCTGAATCATATGGTAGTTCTATTTTTAAGATTTTGAGGAATTTCCATACTGTTTTCCATACTGGCTGCAGCAATTTACATTCCCACCAACAGTGCACAAGGGTTCTGTTTTTTCTACATCCTTGCCAACACTTGTTATTTCTTATCTTTTTGATGACAGCCATTTAACAGGTATGAGGTGATATCTCATAGTTTTGATTAGCACTTCCCTGATGATAAGTGACGTTGAGCACTTTTTCTAGTGCCTGTGGGCCATTTGTATGAGTTCCTCTGCCCATTTTTAGATCAGATTGTTTTTTTGCTATTGAGTTGTATGGGGTCCATATAAATATTTTGGATATTAACCTCTTATCAGATATATAATTTGCAAATGTGTTCTCTCTTTCTGTAAGTTGCCTTTTCCTTTTGTTAATAGTTTCCTTTGCTGTGCAAAAGCTTTTTATATCAATGTAGTCCCACTTGTTTAGTTTGCTTTTGTTGCCTTTGCTTTTGGAGTCAAATGTAAAACAAACAAAAACCAAAAAACCAAAAAATATCATTGCCAAGGAGTTTACCCTCTATGTTTTATTCTAGGATTTTTATGGTTTTAGATCTTACATTCAAGTCTTCAGTTCACTTTGAGTTGATTTTTGTGTATGGTGTAAGATAGTGGTCCAGTATCATTCTTTTGCCTGTAACTTTCCAGTTTTCCAACCACAATTTACTGGAGGGACTATCCTTTCCCCATTGTATATTCTTGGCAACTTTGTCATAAATTAGTTGACCATATATGCATGGGTATATTTCTGAGATCTCTATTCTGTTTCCTTGATCTCTTTGTCTATTTTTATGCCAAATACTTACTGTTTTGATTACTCTAGCTTTGTAATATAGTTTGAAATCAGGGAGCATGGTGCCTCCAGCTTTGTTCTCTTTCTCATAGTTATATCATTGCATTGTGTAATTAATTAAATAGTAGAATTAATGAGAATAAATTTTACTTTATGACTTTTCCCTTTAGATAAATAATAGTCAGGCCACCTGAGATTGTCAATTTTCTCTTTAGGAAGTAACAGACTGGTGGAAGGAGAGGCTCTTGGTTTTGCCAGCATTTCCTATGTGGCAGATTCAATGGAAAAATCAATTAACACCTAGGATATTCTTGAGCAAATGACTGCTGTAGTCCTGTATCGTGACTCCAATTTTTAATATTTAATTTTTGGATATGTTTATTTTAAGATATTACAATTTATTTAAAATCATAATGAATTCTAGAAATGAAAAGTTATATTCTTCCTATATTAATTGCCTTATAAATTTGATTTTATCATATATTGTACACATTAATCTTATTTAATTACAATAACCCTAGGATTTAAGACCTTATATTAGTTTTTTTTTTTCTTTTTAAATCAAGAAGAAATTGAAAAAGTTGTTAAAGAACATTCAACAGGTTAGTGATGGATCGAAGATTCACAACCAGCTTTACTTGGAAAAAGATCTAAGTCTTGTTCATTACATTACCACATGTTTTAAAAATGAAAAGTATGATGTATGTATGTTTGGGAATCATTTATCTTGATGTGACTTTGGTTGGAAAGAATTTGTGTAAAATTAGTGTTTGGAGACACAAAATGTTTTTAGTTCCTCAGATTAACAAAAAAACAGTAGATGGAAAATAAAGCTATGGAAGGAACATGCAGACAACCAAGACACTAGAAGTTTCAGTATGTGGCAAAATCAAGGTGTTTCATGGTTGTCTCCTAGAGATTTGTCCTTTGTCCTGTAGCGATTGCTCCTTGCCCTCAGTCCTCACATTCCAATAGTGAAAGAGGTTTTTCATAGGTATTGTCTTTGATTCTGCTCTATTTGTGTATTATTTACAAGTATATATATTGGAGGAAAAACTTTTCCTCTACTCTCTTAAGTTCTGAACCAAATTAAACTGACAAATGATAGTTTAACAGGAGAAAAGAAACACCCATTTTATTTTTAATGTTATGTGTAAAGGAACTGCACAGGAAAAAAAAAAATGAAAGCCCCAAAACACAGTTAGATTTAGAGGCTCACATACCATTTTATTTAACAAAGGGCAGTAAATTATGGAAAAGTGACCAGACAAAGGAAAAAAGGCTTGGGGCTTCTAGGAGTGGTAAATTGTAGGAAAGTAAATCTAGTGGGGAAGCTAATGGTAGATAAGGGTTATTCAGTAAAGTTTATTTATTCAAACTCATCTTGGTTCCATCTCCATCTCTGATGATGTGTTGTTTTCCTCTTTTTGTACAGTTTTTTTTTGGGGGGGTGGCGGAGGGGCGACACCTTCACAAGGGCAATTTATTCTCTGCTTCTAGGTAGGTAGGGGAAGGAGAGAGAGCTCTTCCTGTGTCTGTTCTCAATTGCCTTTAGCTCAAAATAATCCTTATGACAAAATTGCATATTTTAGGATAGCATATTCTGATCCCCTTCATACACAAGCTTCCACATGAAGTTCAGAAACAGTAATATTTTCTTACAGGTCTACTCTGTCCCCAAATATTAAACTCAGGTGACATTCCTTTTCCAGCTTGACTTTGCAACATTCACTTCAAGAAACTTTATTATGTTGTTAGTTGAGAAGTCCATTTTACTCCTGGATTGAAGGGAACAGTTTGGATGATAATGAATATATATTCTAAAAGTAAAAGGATTATAATAGAAGGCCTCGGTTCACAAAGCCTAAAATATTTATATCTGTTCCTTTGTAGAAGAGTTTTGCCAGCCCCTTGTCTAGAGGTTGGATTCATTCAAAAGAGATTTTCTGTTTGGACTTAAGAAAATACTTCAGAATGTTTAAAAACAGTAACAACCAGAAAAACTTATATTAATCTTTCTCTTTCCTGAACTTAAGTAGCAACTTACAATTTGGCATGCTTTTTAGGCATTGGGATATTCGTGTGTTATAGTGTGTGTATGCGTGTGTGCGTGTGTCTATAGAATTTAACTTCATCTTAGCTCTTCAACAGATTTCAGGCTTAGAGAAGGCAGAGAATCATTTCATAAACTTATTTCATTTACCAGGAATGATAATGCTTTGATATTAATCAAAATGTTGCTTAATGAGCACTATATAAATAAATGATTGAAGGAAATGAAAAATTTAAATCAATCTTAAGTCTTATGCAAAATATGTATGTTTAATGATCATGCATATTTACATCAAAATGAAAATTCTTATCTTCAGCTCCCTGAAGACTCAAGAATTCTCAGTGAGACGAAAACAACTATAAGTGGACAGAACTAGAACTGCAGTAAAAAGCCCCTATTGAGACCTGACTCAGTCCTCACCTCCTATGTGACCAAGGCAAATTACTACATCCTTCTGAGTCTTTTTTCCCAGGTAGCTTGAAGTGGATGATCTCTAAGTTTCCATCAGATTCTGAAAATCTGTGACTAGTAGTGGTAAGCTGTCCTACCAGCAAGTTGTGTTTCTGGTCATAGGCATTATTATTTAAAGGGATACTACTTAGATACCTTTTCTGCAAAATATCAGTTAACTGATGAAACTGAAATCATTCTGTTTTAATTCCCAATGAAGTGATATGAACAAGTGTTTTTAGTGTGTAGGGAGAGGGTAGAAAGGGGGTGGGATGGAGGCCAGACCCAATGTGATGTACTTTTAGTAAGGAAACAAAGCGTCTTGCAGTGAGGCCTCTGTACCACAGAAATGCATACATGGATTTATTTTTATGCAAATGTAGCTATCAGCTTACACACTATAATACACTTGGTAAAGAATAAGTCAATGAAAAAATATTCCCTCCTAAAATTTGTTAGATCATCACACAAACCAAGAAAAACTTTTTTTGTTGTTTTTTGGTTCTGTTTTTGGGTTTTTTGTAGAGCCTTTGGGTTAATGAAACGTAGCCAGTTACAGTGATCTTGCTGTTTTTCTTCTCTCCACTGAGCACAGTTTACTTGCTGTCTTATCCAAGGCAGAGTTTGCCAAGACAACTGAGCAAGTCTGATGTAGAGAACTTTAATATGGCTAGAAAATACTCCGCATTGAACAAGGGTCTGTGTCAGGCTCTAAGACTAGCCATATTTCCTTTCTCAGATGTTTTTTCTTTCTTCCTGGAGTCACCGAGTCTTTGCTTCCTTGAGTCTTCAGGTTATCAGGAATTTTCAGAGAAGGTAAGTGGTTCCTCTGGTTGGGTAGTATGCCTCAGTGCTGATCCTCAGCCAGTCTTGGATTCAGTGTGTCCTATGGAAAGACTTTTCACTTGCCTGACTGTTTCCTTCTGTGAAACCTGTGGTTTTTCTAATTCTGTGCCAGCTGACAAGTTGACTGATGATTGGTGAGATCAGTTATCCTTGTGTGTAAGGAACTCTGCAGATGCCAAATTGCATGCACTAAAGCGTTGAATAATATAAAGCTGCCAAATCAAGAGTTAAAGGAAGCAAAGCTGCCTAATGCATTTGTTGCATATTTTCAGAGCCTGAATCAACGCATGGAACCAGAAGTCAGATAAATTAAATAATAATAAGTCCTTACTATTTTCCATTCACTGTGCTAAAGTGAGTTATACGTATTAGTTTATCTAGACCTCACACCAACATCTGAGGTAGGTATGCTATTATCCTCAGTTAACAAATGAGGTAGTTAACTGGCCCAAGGACACTAATTGATGAATGGTGGCAGGAGAAATGGAACCCAGGACTTCCTGGTTTTAAAACAATTAAATCATACCGCTTGTAATGTAATCATTCCATTGGACTTCCAATAATAACAGAATTTCATGCCAGGATCATTTAGAAGTTCAGAATGAGCTCTGAAGTAACAGTACCAGTTGCTAGCTTTGCACACCTGGACAAGTTATATTATCTCACCTGTAAAATGGGGTCAATACCTGCTCCTTCCCAAAGGGTTACTGTGAGATAATCTACATGGAACATGTAACTGGTGCTCAGTACTTAGCGAGAATTCAAAACATTTTAGGTTCTTTTATCACTTGCTTAATGGCACTATCATTTCTAATAATCACAACATTACCACTTTCAGCTAGAAAGCATGTGTACAAATACACATTAATTCACAGGTCTTCCATGACCTGTTGTTTCAACTGGCTGATACAATCAAAATAAGACACGTAATAAGGCAGTATAGCCTCTTATACAGATAGTTTTCTGGCTTGGTTGTGAGATTTAAACATCGGTTGCTATTTCTATCCCAAGCTGTTTTGAATGAGCTAATAGTTTATTTGTGTGCATTTTAGGAGAAATTGTAAAGTAGAGTGAAGTAATGGCTCCATTATGCACATTAAGTATTTGGATTCTGCATGGTCGGTGAGAAGGAAAAACCTGGAATTATTTCAAACCCTCCTTGTAACTGTATCTCTCTGCCTTCTGTGTAAGCAGATAAGAACTACCAAAATCTCTAATTAACAAAGGAATAGACATAAGAAACCATGTGTATTCACATTTGTTTCCAAATAGCTTATGGAAGCTACAGGCAGTTATGTGACCTTAGAGAAAATATTGCAAATTTATGTGACCTTAGAGAAAATATTGCAAATTTCCTGGGCTGGCGTGTTCAGTGCTAACTCCCCTAAATTCAGGCCCACTGGAGCTCCAGATTCAGATAGCTGTGAGTTTGAATTCCAGCCCTGCCATTTAACTAGATACGTGACCCTGGACATGTCTCTTTAAGCTTCCATTTCCTCCTTGGATATGTGTAAATGATAGTTGTACCTACCTCATGAATCATCAGGGCCTTTAAGAAAATCCGTGTATAGATGGATTACATACTATGGCATTTTATGTTCTCAGTAAGTTTTAGCAATTGTGATGCTGTGAATATTGTTTCTTATTGCACTTGGAATTGAATATGACTGTAATTTTAGCCTGTCTTTAGATTCTGCATAGCTTTAAAAAGGAAACAAACCATTTTCTGTGAAATTTAAAACACTTAAGGAGAGTAAGAAGATATGCCTTTTATTTGTAAAATCTAATATTTCTCCTAAATTCCAGGCAATAAAAGTCAATTTTTGTGCTAAGGTTTTTAATCATATAAAATCATCAAAACTTCTACTAACATTTATGAAGTACCTGTGTGGGCATGGCATCATGCTAGGTGCTGTGATACAACAATCAATGATATAATGCATAAGCAGCATTTTTCAAGGTTTTAAATGTGGTTATGAACTAATTAGTCTCAATCTTTGAATCTTATAATATAATAGGACGGACTTGAGGCTTAGTTTTAATGGACAGGTTCACAAGTCAGAAGGTAACTGAATTCTTCTGATACCCAACTCCAAGTCCAGACTTTAGTCCATATGTGAGAATATCACATATTTTATGTGCCTCCTATTTAAGTTGATAAGTTTATGTGTTGAATAAAAGAAACCACATGGAAGAAGCCTTCAGATACAGCTCTTCTTGAAGTTTCTCATAAATGTTCTTTTCTTATATGAAGACTATCCTTTGACTTTATAGAAGAAAATTGCAGTTGCCCTCTCTCCCTTGGCATTCACAAAGAAAAATTGCTTTGAAAATGTAAAACACTATACAAATATGTCAGTATCTGAATCCTCCCAATCTATTTTTCTCTTGATTTTTATTTCTTTTTTCTCTAGAAGAGTGCTGTTATTTTGAGACAAGAGCAGACAACATAACCTTTTAGGAAAGCTTGCAGGTCTGGCCTTCAGCAACAGGGAGATTGGGTTTAGTCCCAAACCTACCACTTTCGAGGTATGTGACTCTGGAAATTAGACAGGCTCTTTTGCCTTATCTCTATTCTTTATCCTTTGCCTGTTACCTCTAGAATAAGTATAATACTAATACCAATGTCATAGGTTTATTTTTAAGGTTATTATAATAGTTGCAATTAAAAACAAAAACACTTTCTTGTCAAATCCATTTTCAAATATGCTATTTTCATCAAAACAAAGAATCTATATAGCCCACTATGTCCAGGAAGCTTTAGTAATAGACTGATGACCATACAGAGATGTTTGATTCATTTTACACAGTTTATAACTAGTGTAACTATCTCTCACATAGGTGATTCTCCAGCTAGACTACATATCACAGTTGCCTGAGAGCATTAAAAATACTGATTACCAGGCCCCATCCTTAAATAACCAAACCGTGATCTCTGGGAATGAGGCCCTTGGCAGTCATTGGCACTTTTTTAAAGCGGAAAGAAAATCCTGCTTCCATGTTATCATCTCAACTTTATAGACTTTTTAAATCTTATCAACCATACCATTTTAAGGCTGAAAGTGTTGCTTTTATTTATTGCATTATTAATGATGCATCTTTTAAAAGCTGGATACATTTGAATATATTATAAAGAAATGTAGATGTGACTACATTTGTAGAGTTCAAGGAAATGAAACATGAAATCTAACAAGTCTTCACAAAATCTCAAATTTTATCTATACCATGCTTCAAACTTTCCTCCTGAACATGAAAGTCTATTTTTTTCTTTTCTTTCAATCTTGGATAAACAGTAATTTTACTCATCCTTCCATTTGCAGCCTAAATATTCCTCATTCCTAAACTTTTATTTTCCTTCTGCAAAGTAGAATAACTTGTAATACCTTCAGGATTGCCTAAATGCAGTTAGATACCCCTGGATTCATCTAAACAAATGTACATCAATTTTGTTTTGTAGAGTAGTTTGTGATTACTTGAGATTTCCCACAGGTGTGGTTTTAGCTATTATTTATTCTTATTTCTGTAATTTTCTACCATGGTTCATAGGTAGGAGGACCAGGCTAATTCACTGAGACACCTCCAGACACATGGGGAGGAAACACCAACTATGAGCCTTAAAATCAGGGGAGGAAGATGCATACAGGCACTAAGGCTCAGAAAAGATGAAGCTTCTTTTAACTATTCAAGATAAAAGAAGGAGAGATGGTTAAGCCTCTCTGCCTCTGCTACACCCAGTGGCAAGTGACTGCTCATTGAATAGAGTTCACAATGACAAAATTCATTTCGCTTTGAGTCGTTGCCTTTACTTAATGAAAAGGAAGCAAAACCTACAGGAGTAAGAGTGCTAGGGAATTGTGTTACAGTTTCGTTGTTTCCCATAAAAGGTACATAGAGGAGAAATACTTAAGGGAAACAGATACATGAATTTGAAGTGACTTCCCCTCATCACAATACAGACACATCCTAATTCAAGGGAATCTGTGATTTGTTTTCTAATTAACATTCCAAAGTTTCATAGCTTTGAGAACTCGGAACAGGTTGCTTTACCTCTGTCACCTCCAATCTGTATTTTTTAATAATTCAGTTTACTGATTTTCTTATGTTAAATAGTTTTTCGGGAAGCATTTAAGAAATAGTGCTTTCAGCTGGGAAGTATAAGGTTTAAGCCACCCAAACTAAAGACATAGCTATTTTGCTAAGTTAATTAGGAATATAATTACATAGTATGCATAATATAAAGTATTTGATAAAATACAAATTCAGTTGCAAAAAGAAACAGCTTACACCAACCTGTAAGGTACCTCCATCTCAGCATGTACAAAACTGGGTTCAGCATCTTTCTTTACTCTCATCCTAGTTTGGTCCATTTTGAATGAATGGGGAGCATAGAGACTGAGAAACCCAAGTCCTTTTAAACAAGTCCTCTTCTTCGCCACCTATCATACTATACCTAACTCATCACCAGCATCTGTTCATAGATAATCTAGACACATCTGTTCTCTGTCTGTATCTCCATCATCACTACCACACCCCCAGACTGGACTGCTGCGGACACCTCTTAAGTGGTCTACTAACATCCATGCTTATCCCCTTTCATGCATTTCCCCATTGCATCTAAAGAGACCTCTGCAAACATTTCAACACAAATCTCATTGTGTTACTCCTTCCTGAATCCCCTCTCCTCTCAGCCTTGAAACCCTCTCATCTGCCCCTCAGCCTCTCATGATTGCCCTCACCCTCCCTCCCTATCTCCCTGCCTTGCTTACCCTTGCTTAATGAGCCCCAGCCCCTTGGTTTGTTCCCTCAACACCACCCCACCCCCAATCAGGATTCAAAGGATAGAACTCTTCTTCCTCCTCTCAGTCCTAATTTACTTCTATGTGTCCTTCAGATTTCAGATTAATCGTCACTCCTCTAGGGAAATTTTCCCAATCTCTCTGCATAGGTTAATTTCCCTACTGTTCCATCTCAGAGCACCATATGTCTTAGCACGTATCACAATTGCAATTTTACAATCGCTGCTGATTATTTGATTAATATCTCCTCCACTAGACTGTGTTTATTCACCATTATATCTTTGGTGCCTTGGACAAAACTAGATGTCTACAAAGTACTCAATAAAGTAAATATTACCTGAATGAATTAATGAATCAAAAGGCTCAGTTCCCACATATAAGAAGCATTAAAAAGAAATCCCATAATTAGGGCACACCTAAGCCTTCTGTATTGTAGTAAATGCTACTGAAAAAAATGTCACGCTGACAGGCAGTTACTGCATGGATTACAGTAACCTATCACTTCCTGCTTAATAGGAAACTGTGGTTCTTATGAAGGAAAAAAACCCACAATTATGAAAGATGGCATAATGCCAAAGGGGTTACAATCCAGAAGGCTTTGGAGTTAATATAATACCTAAGTTCCAGGGTCAACCAAACTAATTTCTAAACATACATCTTATATTGGAAACAAAATGCTTAACATGTGACCCTAAGTATGTGTGAAATTTTTCAGGAATCTCATGTATCAAAGGTCAGTTATGTATTTTCCCAGTTAAATTTGTCTTTTATGGATGCCAAGCTACTATTGGAACATTAACTTTGAAAATATTTTTAGAAGTTAATTTTTTATTTCAATTTTCTAGAGGTTTTGGGGAATTTCTACTTCTTTAGCCACTTTCAGAGTGTTTAGCACCCAACACTAGGCCTGAATCCCTAAGAGTGAAATCATGGAAGCATCACAGATCCTGCGTTCTTATTTTAATTTTGAATCCTGGTTACTGTACTTATATTACATACATAATTTGGGACAAGTTATTTTTATATCTCCACATATCACATGCCTCAGTAAAATGGAGTAAGACTAAATTTAATGCGGTGTGAAAAATACCTACCATGGTATGAGGGGTACACTGAGTTCCCAAATAATGATAACTCTTGTCCTCTTATTTTTCTTTCTCATTTTTCTCATCATCTTGACCATTTAAGACCTTTGAAAAGTGTGGAAATCTGTATGCCAAGTTGTGTATGTTCAGTTTCAAATCAAATTTCATCTCCCCTCTCTGGGAGATGGATATAAAAGATCTCTCAGCTGAGGATTGGAATGACTTTTTCATTCTAAGTACATTTATTTATAGAAAGATACCAATCAAGAGCACACATGAAAACTGAAAGACATAAAAACCTTTTAAAAAAGTAAAGGAAGAAGCACATGTAACGTGTCATTTTCAGATTGAGGTTCTTGCCTGAGGGAAATAATAAGTGATACCAGAGAATTTAACATTACCTCTTCTACATCTAAAGTCTTCTCTCAGGGACCACCTTGGTGTGGAAATCTGAGTCACACACCCTACTTCTCTGGAAAGAGTGATTTTTGAAACCAACAGCTAACTTCCTCCAGTCAGTTAAGGGAGTTGCCCCTTTGGCCATGTAATATACAATAGAAAGAGCAATTCTTTTCTTTCTTTTCAATAGCATAGTATTTTTTAAAACGCGGTTAAAAAATCACTTAAAATTTCTTATTCAATAACTTCTCTTTTGCAATTAAAGTGAGAATCTGAGGGTTTAAATCTACAAATACAGAAAGCTTTTTGAGGATGTTTTATCTCAGCCTTCCAAATCAAGTTTCCGTGTTTAGTCTTAAATAAGATTTTAACACTGAAGTATCTACTATGTTGTAACAACAGCAAAAAAAAGAAATTTAGGTAGCTTGCAAGTAGAAAACAAATCCAAAATAATGTCTGAATAAAACCTCAGTTTGGAATGTAATTGAATCGCTGACATTTGGCAAAGGTATCCAGCTAACTCTTAGCCCGAGGTGATGAATAGTGTCTCTCAAAATGAAATTCTCTGGCTTAGATCCCATTACAAATAAAGATACAACTCTGTCTAAAATGACTTCATTGCATGGAAGTGATACTTGCACCAGGAAATGGTTTCATTACTACCATGTATTACTCTAATGTTACCCAGCAGCATTACTTAGGAGTTAAGAATATGGACTCTAAGTTCAGTTTGCCTGAGTTAAAATGCTGGCTCCATCAATTACTAACTGTGTGATCTTGGTGAGGTTATATAACCTCTCTGCTTCTATTTTCTCATCTGTAAAATGGAGGTAATAGTGATATCTTACGGGATTGTCATAAGTTTAATAACAAAGCATATATTATGTATATTAGTAATAAATGCCAGCTACAGTTTGGTCATAAAGTTGGGAAACATAAATAAATGTTGACCATACAAAACCAACCCATTTAGTGATCAATTAATGAATTAATGCTACGCTTTACAAGCTAAGGGAAGGGCACTTAGAAGAGTTCCCATAGGATTGTGTACCACCCCGTTATGCCAGAGTGGTGAGGGACTAATTGGATGATAATTTCCAAATCTGCATTGGCCCATGTGGCCATGTGGAATGGGTTACCCACTCAGCAGATTTCAACTCCCTTGAGTACTTTTTCTGGGGTATGCTAAACGTACAGATGTGTTCAGAATAAATCTGAACTACAGTGTATTGCAGAGTGCCTGACTATCAACGTAAGGTTGGAACTGCTGTGTAAAAGCTCTAGCTTTGTTGCAGTTTCACACAGCGTGTAGATCTATGCATTGCTAATAAGGGACAACCTATGGAATGTACTGTGCAAAGTCATTGACCAAGTCATAAATAAATGTTATTATGTAAATTTCCTCCGTGTTCAGATTTCTGCCACCCAGCCCAGCATAATGTACATGGTAGGCATGTTAGTATTAATAGTAGTTTATCAAGTTCTTGCCCATCAGTAGCCGTGCTCCAGGGGATTTTCCCTTGCCCACACATTAGAAAAAGGCAGGTGTTGTGGAGATGAGCCTTCTCCTAGGTGTCTATCTAGGGCAACAGGTATAGTAGATAATAAGCTATCAAAAAAAGGTGAGAATTAAAAGCCCTTCCTTTCTAAGAGTTTAAATACAGGAATCTTAGGGTCTCCTGTTATAACATAAATGTGCTCATTTCCAAAGGAAGACCAGTTGAGAGCAGAGTAATATTGATGGTGACGAGAAAGTAGGGATTCAGAGCACATGGCACTGCCTTGGGAAGGTCAGAATAAGATCTTATGAAAATCTTTTCCAAAATAAAATCCTGGTAGAATCAGAATTTGAATCCAGATTTATCTGCAAAAGTCTTTGCTCTTTCTGCCACAACTTTCTGCTTCTGGAGTTATTTTACAGCGCCTTTGATATGCCACAAATCATGCTAGGAGGGGAGTTGCCAGATTTAGCAAACAAAAGTACAGAATGCCCAGTTAAATTTGAATTTCAGGTAAATAATGAATAATTGTTTAGGGTAGGTATGTCCCATGCAATAATTAGGACATATTTGTACAAAATAAATGTGTGTACCGTATTTCATCTGACAACTCTGTTAGAATATATGTTTATGTGTTGAGGAAAATCTAAGACGGTCATTCAGCCCATAACTCCAATTCCTTTATGAGCACACAATACAGTGTGTTCCTTCATTTGGTTGTATGGTGCTGCAGTCATCCCCCCATATCCACGGTGTCACATCCATAGCTATTTGTTGTACTGTGCCATTTTATGTATGGAAATTGAGCCCCTGTGGGTAACAAAATCCACGGATGCTGAGGGATGACTGTACTTTCCTTATACTAATACCACTCACTGGTATTATCTATTTATGTTTAGTGTTTTGCATCTTCTACCCATCAGTATCAGGATCCCTAGATTAGATCAAAAGTGTCTCTAGGGCTTCCCTGGTGGTGCAGTGGTTGAGAGTCCACCTGCCGAGGCAGGGGACACGGGTTCGTGCCCCGGTCCGGGAGGATCCCACATGCCGCGGAACGGCTGGGCCCGTGAGCCATGGCTGCTGAGCCTGCGCGTCCGGAGCCTGTGCTCCTCAACAGGAGAGGCCACAACAGTGAGAGGCCCGCGTACCCCCCAAAAAAAAAAAAGTGTCTCTAAAGAGAACTTTACAAAATATCTGAGAATCCTTGATAATAATAAAGCACCTTCAGTTTTAAATCATTTCAAATACATTTTTATTAGTTACTACAAAATAAATCAGAAAATTTTTCATAAAGCACTGGAGTTTAAGGGAACTCTAAGCTAGAGCCTCATATGTTGGCTTTTCTTTTTGTGTAATAAACCAAACCAGAATACATGCACTTTGAGGTTTTAGGGTGTTTGTCTGTTTGTGTTTCCTAAGTGGAGGTAATCTTTTATGCATAACCATCACTCTCTCACCTGATACCTTTCATAACGAATGACCTCCCTTGGTGAGATGTTGAGTCTGGGTTGCTGCAGGAAATATGATCATACTAATTGATACAATCCAACCTCAGTAAGAAATGTATATCTAGTTATATGACTTGAATAATATAGATACCAAAGTACTATCTAAAATGGATCCTGAATCATAAATGTCTGTTTATTAAAAAATTTAAAAATAAAACAAAAGTTCATTTCTGATACCATTGCATTTAGTGTTGACATATAAAAGTAACTACTACTAAAGAGGTTGGGGTTTTTGTTGTTTTTGTTTAAAAGTACAGATCATGAGTCATTAGCACCTTGAGAAAGCCATTTAGAATAGAAAATATCAGCATGTATTTCACATAAAATGGCTAGGTATTATTGTATGTCCTTTAAATACATGAGTCAGAGTCAAAAACATTTGAAAGCCATAGTACTAGGGTGCTTGGCAAAAAAGTATTCTCTGGCAAAGATGTCCACTTACAGTCTTATCTAAAGGGAAAATTTATCCTTACTGATTTGAAAATCAGAGTTAGGATATTTTAAAGAGTTAAATGTCACTTTTATTCCCGTTTTTGCTTATCATTTTTGTGGAAGATAGTTTTGTTTTTTGCGGTACGCAGGCCTCTCACTGTTGTGGCCTCTCCCGTTGCGGAGCACAGGCTCCAGACGCGCAGGCTCAGCGGCCACGGCTCACAGGCCCAGCCGCTCCGCGGCATGTGGGATCCTCCCGGACCGGGGCACGAACCCGTGTCCCCTGCCTCGGCAGGCGGACTCTCAACCACTGCGCCACCAGGGAAGCCCTGTGGAAGATAGTTTTGGACAAGACACGTATATCCCAGCTGTGGCTATCTCAGTCTCAAAGACGGTGATATCCTTTCACATGTGAAATTCATCCCCCTAATGCTACTATCTCATCTATTTCTGAAGCTGCAGAATTGGCAATTTTTTTCTCTATTCAGTATTTGCTATTAAGCTATCTTCCAGCTCAGGCCTCTCTGTAGTCTTTCAATATAACCTCCCAATAAGAGGCATCTCTTTCTCAGTCTCAATCTCTGTCCCTCCCTCATCTCTCTCTCCCTCTCATTTATTGCATATGAATGCGTAAAGTACTACATAGCAGCTTATGTCATTCGATTGTTCCAAAAGACCCCTAAGGTAGAAGAGAATGTTGGAAAGAACTCCAGCTGATTCCACTGAATGCCTACCATATGCTAAGCACATATACAGATGCTATGGAGTATAATCCTCGAAACAGGTTTAGGAAGAAAGATACAATTGCCTGCCTATCATAAATTATCACACTGAAGCCCAGGGTAGCAAACTGGGCTGGAGAGATACTGTCCTCACCTCTTACACAGAGACCAGCTGAGATGCATAGAATGAAGGTCACTTGCACAAGTCACAAGAGAAAAGCAGTAAAAGAAGACCTGAATTCTAGTTTAGTGCTTGCTCCCTTCGCCTGGACTAGAGGGTTGTAGTACTTTTTTGAAGAAATGGCATGAGAGTCAGGCAAAGTGACTATATTATGAATATTTCCTTCTAATGCGGTGGCTTTACTGCATATTTGAAGTTTTAGCAGCTTAAGAATACAAGAGTGATATGTATTGTTTTCTTAATCCAACAACAACAATAATAATAGATTTTCCGGGATTTTTTGTTTTTGTTTTTTACTTTTGTTTTTTCATTTTGACCAACACAGAAGGCTGGATGATAGAGCTCTGGGCATTTAAGCTGCTTCTGTAACAACAAAAATTGATTTGTCCTATCATTAGCCCAGAAGTACTAAGTTTTGAGATTATGTATTATTCCATTCTTGACAGTCTTCAACCTCTAATCAACTTTGAAATGGATGAGACTGTCAGATTCTAAGATTTGAATCACATGCTGCTGTGGTGAGGCGAGTACAGAGCACATACAATAAATGATCTGCCTAAGGGATTCGCATTTATGTTTGCTTATGGATCTCTTGAAAGGCTTTCTACAGTAGAAAAGATTCTGCAACCTTAATCTAGAACACGATCTAAACATCTTTACATACAACCTTAACATTGTAACATTACTTTAAAGACTTGTTTAGGAAGAAGACCCTAACACCTGGTGCCTCTTCCTCATTTTAGGTGACCTGCCTGCTGCACTTGACATTGTTGACAACCTGTTCTTCAAATTCTGTCTTTTCCGGGTTTCTATTTTTCTGGTACATCTACTTGCCTTTTTGACACGTTCTTCTTAATTGGGTCTTCTTCCTTCTAACTCTGGATACATCAAAGACCTAGTCTTTGTTCCTCTCTTCATTTTACTTTATTTTCACACTCTCAGAAAATTAACTTCCTTCTGTAGCAGCTTTCTCACAATTTTTTCTCTAAATTACCCGTGGAAGGAACAGTGAATTAATGCAGATTCTTTCTGTCCTATGTTTTACCTTTAAAATGTTATATTGTTTTCTATTTCAAAACTTTTCATTGCAAGTGTGCATTACAATTTTTTTGGAATTACAGTTTTTTAAAACATTTTCCCTATATTTTGGAATATGCTCCCCAAAGCTATCTTATTATATCCTGTGGCTTATGTAATAACTCCCTGGCCTCTTGCCATGTAATCTTAGAACTAAAAAGCTTTGTCTTAAACTATCTTTATCTCCATTCCTGACCTGCAACCCAAATCCAGGCAAAACTCTGTCTAGTCAGGATTTTACTTAGCAATTCTGGCAAATACCTGACATGCAACATGTTTAAAGGCAAACATATCACCTTTCCTTCTAAACTCACTCGCTTCTCTCTGGAAATGGTATCATGTGACACGAGACTAAGATTCCAGTGTTATTTTCAATTCTTCCTTTAATTTGCATATACAGTGATTAAATCTTATTTATTATGTTCCACTTCTCTTCTGTAGTCCTTCATAGTCTAGCATCTTCTATAACACATGCAAGGATCTTTAACCTTTTGGGGAATCATGGACTGTTTTGATAATCAGAAGCCCCTGTATCCTTTCTCCAGAGGATCTGTATTATATATACATTTTTAAGTAGGTTCAAGCTCCCACCCCAATAAAATGGCTTAACAGCTAGCATCCTTTCCTCCGAGACTTCTGGCAAATTGCTGTCAGATTTACCTTCCTTAAATACTGTCTTTATCAAGTCATTAGCCAACTCAGAATCTTTTCTAGCACTCAACTACACCGACTATAAAATGGAAGAGTTGGATGATGTTTTAGTGTATATTAAGGGTTTATATGACTCAGCCACTTTGTACATATTATTAAGTGAAAACTCCTAATAAATTTATACAGTAATATTAGTATCTTCTTTTCATAAGGAGGAAAAAGGGACTCACATATTTAGGAGAGCAAGGATTCAAATCCAAGCCTCTCTTACTTCACAGCTTATGATTTTTCTCTTGCTCCCAGTTGTCTTCATCATGCCATTTTGTCTAAAATCCAAACATCTTCCTTTGCCTTGCATAAATGGTTTTTTCTCAAAACTTTTTCCAACTTTGTCTTCCATGACTCTCTTTTTATAGTCACTGCTCCAGATGGAGTTATCTTTTTATTCTCCCCCCAAACTTACCTCCTTACCTAAGAAAAAGAAAGAACAATTAATGGCCTTTGTTCTTCTTACCCAGCCCCTTGCCATCTTCCAAGGCTCACTTTAATTTGTGATTTCCTTCTCCATAAACTTCACCTGTTAATATCCGGTTGGTACTTTTAAATATACACTTTGTCATTCCCTCTTAGTATTTTTTCTACACACATTTGTACTGTTGCTAGCTTAGTGCTGTGTGTATCCTCCCACCCCATTAAACTATAAGCCGTTGGGGGAGCCATGCAAACAGCAGGGCTTCCCTATAATTGTAGAAGGAATGATTGTGCATGTGTGCATAAGTGACCCATTTTCCTGGCATACAACCCAGCCACAATTATTTAATCTTTATGTTCTCTAAGTTGATCCCTTTGTGTATTCTTTATGAAGTAGAATAAGAGTGTTGATTTTTCCTTTTAAATGTTATGAAAATATTTACTTTAACCACACTGGAAACATGTTTTGAACCCTAAAGGGAGTCCTTCATTTAAAATAGGGGAAAGGGAAATTTCACTCAACTCTGTGGTTCTCAAACAGACCATTAGACTTTCCTTCTGTCAGTAATTATGTTCCTCAGTCAAAATAAGAGACTGTTCTGCCTTGCCTTAAGAAACAATAGAAATAGAACCTGTTCACTCTTAAAAATCTAAATCACGCGTTTAGTGTTGACTGGTTAGGACATTGACTTGGACTGTTGAGAATAATACACGACATGCTCACAGGTTCACCGTCTGCATGATCCTAAATAGAATATTCCCATTAGCTGAGCTCTGTGTAGCTATAGGACAGGAAATATATCTAGTGCTCTTTTCAGAGAAGCAGGGGAAACATTTTCCCTAAAAACACAGAGTAAATCAAAGACAGGGCCTAATATGGAAAGATTATTTCTTTTCCTCTAGTTTAAATACAGTATAATGTTTCTATCCCTGTATGTAAAACAAAGGGGCACCCTAAAGAGATCTGAAAAATAAATGTTTATGTTCCTTTATTCATCCTGTTTTCGTACCTTCTTTTTCAGTAGGAGGAATAAATAGGCAGTTCACTTGTTCTTTTTTTTTTGAGGTACGTGGGCCTCTCACCGCTGTGGCCTCTCCCGTTGCGGAGCACAGGCTCCGGACACGCAGGCTTAGCGGCCACGGCTCACGGGCCCAGCCGCTCCGTGGCATGTGGGATCTTCCCAGACCGGGGCACGAACCCGTGTCCCCTGCATCGGCAGGCGGACTTTCAACCACTGTGCCACCAGGGAAGCCCCACCAGGTACTTTTAATTTTATTGTTGTTGTTGTTCATTTGTTTGTTTTGGTTTGTTTTACTCAATATTTCTTCTTAGTAATTTTGTATAGCATTTGCATTATTTCAAGAACTGCCCTTCTCCCACTCATGTGGTTTTGGTAGGTGTATTAATTCCCTAGGGCTGCCATAACAAAGTACCACAGACGGGCTAAAAAAAATTTTTTTTTCCTGTCACAGTTCAGGAGGCCAGAAATCAAGAATTAAGGGGTCACGGTGTTGGTTCATTCCTGGGGGCTCAGAGAAAGAACCTATTCCATGCCTTTCTCCTAAAGCCCAGTAGTTGCTGACAGTCCTTGGCTTGTGGATACATCACAGTCTCTGCCTCCATCATCACATGGTGTCCTCCCTGTGCGTCTTCACATTGTCTTTCCTTTACGCATGTCTGTCTCTTTGTCTCGTCTCTTCTTTTCTCATAAAGACACCGATCACATTGTATTAAGGGCCTACCCTACTTCAGAATGGCCTTATCTTAATTAATTACATCTGGAATGATCCTATTTCCAAATAAGGTCACATTCTGAGGCTCCAGGAAGACATGAATTCTTGGGAGCCACCATTCAATCCAGTATGGTGGGATGATCAACCACATTATTCAACCTTTTGATTACAGAATTAGCCAGTCAGACTCTTTGGGGATTTTATATATGAAAACTGGTAGAGAGGATTTCTCTCGTTCTTCTTGGATCACCACAGAGAGACGATGTAAGCCTGAAACCTTTTTCAACAGTGTTTTTAAGAGGCTAATATAAAGAGAAAAACAGAACTGAAAGATGTGAGGAAGGGAGAGTACGGGGATGGGGAGGGGAAAGAAAGATCTGGAATTCCAGATACTCAGAGCAGAAAAAATAAATCCTTTTATTTGTTTATCTATGAGGATGTTTCTGCTACTGAAAATTGTTGTTTATTTGTCTATTTTAATGGAGAGGATTTTCCATAGAGCCAAGCACACTCTATTATATGGCAATTTTGAATCTTAGAGAGAAGGCAAGTGAGAGAGGGAGAAATGTGTGTGAGTTGAAAAATATATTCAATGTACCTATTGTTTATATAATACAAACTTTATAAAGTTAAGATTGACAGTTTTAATCATGGTGGCTATTTCCAGTTTTTTATTCTTCAAACAGCCTAAATGTGTACCAATGATGGAATAATTAAATAAATTAATGTGATTTATATTCTGAATATTATGCTGCAATCAAAATTGTGAGGCAGGGCTTCCCTGGTGGCGCAGTGGTTGAGAGTCTGCCTGCCGATGCAGGGGACACGGGTTCGTGCCCTGGTCCGGGAAGATCCCACATGCCATGGAGCGGCTGGACCCGTGAGCCATGGCTGCTGAGCCTGCGCGCCCGGAGCCTGTGCTCCGCAACGGGAGAGGCCACAACAGTGAGAGGCCCGCGTACCGCAAAAAAAAAAAAAAAAAAGAAAAAATTGTGGGGCAGATCTCTATGTACTTATATGGAAAGGGCTCTATCATTATGTTAAAAAATAAGTCATGGAACAAGATGTATATTTTGCTCTCATTTATGAGAACTGTGCATGCATGCACTTGCACACCTACAAATGCACACTTGAAAATGTATACTGGAAAGATAGTTATAAAACTGTTAATACTTACAGCTGGGAAATGTGGGGATGGAGAATTGGGGGCAAAGATAAAAGAGGATTTCTAATTTTATCATTCTATGTATTTATTCTCTCTTCATATTTCTACATATATTCATTTAATACTTCCTTTATTAAAATCAAACAGGTCAATGACACAAAAGGAAATACTCTTCTTATATAGGTTGTGTTTTCCTTCACTTCCATATGCTCCTATAGTTGTAGAGACGTTGCCCTTTCAAAAGCATATATGGGTGTCACACGCATAAGTACCTTTAAGGAACAAGAAGGTATCAGCAGTGAATAAAGAGTGCTGAGCTGAGACTCTTTGAAGTGGACAGGACTCCTGAAGTGGACAGGAGAGCGTGTTCTCTATCTAAAGTGGGTAAGTGTTCCTTAGCTGCAGGCTGTTGCTGACATGGCGCCACTGTGACCGAGCATTGTGAATCTTTATACGTATTTCTTGATGCACATTTGCCAGTCTGTAGGATAAATTCCTAGAAGTTGTACTGCTGGGTCAAAATAAATGCACATTTTGGAATCTGATTGATAACAGCTAAACAGAAGTCAATCGTTATTACTGTTTTAACATTACTAAATGCTAAAGGCTTTCCTCTGATATCTGGGTAAAGTGTAGATCTGGTTAGATCTTGGTGAGGGCT
Organism: Stenella coeruleoalba; assembly: GCF_951394435.1. NCBI lineage: Eukaryota > Metazoa > Chordata > Mammalia > Artiodactyla > Delphinidae > Stenella > Stenella coeruleoalba. The sequence goes on from NC_137150.1 coordinate 91,716,760, forward strand.
CCCTAAATATGATGTGGCATTTTTATGTAATAAGACAATTGGCTTTGGTTATGTTCTCCCTAAGTGCAAATATAAACTGTTTAGTGTCAAAAAATAAAGAAGAATGGCACCCGCTGCTCCCTTCATGTCCCCCGCACACATCAAAGGGAGTAGAGCTGTCTGTGAAAAGTAGATCAGACATCTTTCACTTATGATGAAGACAACAGTAGAGAAGACAAAGCGGATCTTCATAGCAACAAATCAGATGCCTCGAGGAGAGCCAAGTGGAACAGAAACGGCCCTGTGCCAAAAATCTGAAGAGGCAGGAAGTGCCTTGGGATGTGCTCCAGCTGCAGCGGAAATGTGAGGAGCCTCAAATGGTTAAAAGCAAATAGTCTGCCAAGAAGAGACTTGTGTATTGCAGGATGTGTCGCTACAAAGAATTTCTCCAGCTCTTTGTTGTTAAGTTATTTAATACTGTGCATATCAATTTTCTTTTTACTGAATTTTACTGCATGAGATGGGGGAAAGGCTGTGGTAGACAGATATTGATTTCACCTGTTCTGCTGATGCTGCATCATCTCGTCTTGCCTGTAACATCCCCATGAAAACACCATTGAAGGGTCAATGAGCTGTAAAATGATTACTTTTATCCTCCAAAATAATATTTCACTAATGACTATAGTTAGAAATTCATACAGTATTTCAAGGGCATAGATTTATTATGAGACATGATCTTTGCACTTAGGCAAGGCCTATACTTTTATTAAAGACAAATTTCATCCAAAGGGCAAATATAAACAGAGATTAATGGATTCGTCAGTTTAAAATTTATACACTGAGGAAAGGGGCAAATAACATTACTCCCACTGAAGAGTCTATATTCGATAAAGTGAGTATCGGTATATTGTGACCTTAACTGAAAATGATCAGTGGTGAAATCTAGAATAGTCATAACAATAGCTTTTATTTGTGAAGTATCTGCAATTCAAAAAGCACTTTCACAAACCCTTACTTGCAATTTATGCCGATTAGCAACCTTGTGAGTTTTCCAAAATAGGTGTTAAATTTGATTCATCAATGTTACCTCAAGTCCCTTTGTAAAAAGGTCAGAGTATAAAATTCAATAAGCAATTCTGAGATTAGAAAACTGAGAGGTTAAGTATATTACCCAAGGTCATACGAGTTCGTAATAGAGCAAGGCTTAAACTTCTGCAGAGCTCAAGGGCAGAACTACTGACGTCCTACTTGCTTTTATCTTCTGTCTTCAGAGAGTGTGTTCTTTATTGTGAGCGTTTTCTCCTGCTCACTCTGTCAATAATGGGTATCATGAGTTTAGAGCCACTTTTTACAATAAGAAATGTTTCCTCATACAGAACTACTTACTATACTCAGTGTCATTTGCCATTAGCTGTGCTGTTTGGCTCCATTGAAGGAAAATTATTTTCAAGTTGAAAAGGTAAAATATATATGAAAAGGTACAATAGAGCCCAAATACAGGTGAAGAGAGAAAATAAAAGAATAGCTATTGGCTTTTAATGAGCTGATACCGGTTAAGGCCAGGGAAATTTGGTGTGGTGAAAAGAGCATAGGTTGTTTATCCAGCTTGGGTTTGAAATCTGGCTTTTCCATTTCTTGCTGTGTGAAATATGATCAAGATAGTTCTTAGCTACTTTGAGCCTCAGTATCTTCAATGATAAAGTGGGAGTGGTAATAGCTATGTCATGGGATATTTCTTAAGACCTAAAATAATGCATGTAAAGTGATTGTACTTCATGGGTATTTCATATATTATAGCTATATAACTAATATAGTATGATATCAACTTGCTGAATTGACTTAGATACCATGTGATTTGCAGAATACATTCTAATTAATAAATGATTTATCAGAACTTTGGGGGAAATAAGTGAGTATTAAGGCTTAGTATTCACTAAAATCAAATCTTAATGTATTAATCTCACTTCCTTTATAAAGGGTGATACTAGATCAGGGATCAGCCATGTAAAGCCTACAGGCCAAACCTGGCCTGCAGCCCGTTGTTGTATGCCCTGAGAACCAAGGTTTTTACATTTTTAAATGGTTGAAAGAAAATCGAAAAAGTATATTTCATACCCTGTGAAAATTATATGAAATTCAAATTTCAATGTCCATAAATAAAAGTTAATTAAAATAGGGTTACATTTATTTATTTGCATTATGTCTAAGGTAGCTTTCCCATCCGGTGATAGGGTTGACTAGTTGCAATAGAGATCACATGACCTGCAAAGCCTGAAATATTTACTATCAGGCTCTTCACAGAAAATGTCTAGACCCCTGCACCAGAATATTAGGTCAGAGAAATACCCCAGACACAGTATAACTGTACTTCAGAAAATGTTTAACAAAGCTACCTGAGAAAGGCAGCTAACACTTAATAAATAAACGTAAGTACTTTCCCTCTATATTCTGGACATATCCCTGGGAGGTAGCTGCCTGTTATGATTATATTTCCCATGTTCCTTTCTTCTTGGTGTGGCCATGTGACAAGTTTTTGCCAATGAAATGTGACTGAAAATAACATGTACCCTTTCCAGGAGAGAGTTTTTAGGAAGCAGCAGTTCTTTCTCTTATGCATTTTACCCAGCTGACCCTAGGGGATGGCAGAGCCACAAAATGTCAGGAGCCTGGGTCCCTTGATTGGATGTGGAATGGAGTCACCCGCCTACCAGAAATACCGGTTTTAGATTTTTTTGAGTAAGAAAAAAGAAGTTCTCTTGTATTATCACTGAAATTTGGGGAGTTTGTTTTATTAGTGTTTCTCTAACTCACTCTTAAGGTGTCCTTTTGAAAAAGATAAAGCAGTGTTGTATGAATAACATACTTAAATGGATTTAGAGATGAACAACTGGGCTCAAACAGGATTAATCAATTGAGGCCATCATGGGTGGAAGAGGCATAGTACCACAGAGGTCTTCTGTCCTTGATCTCATCCTAGTAATTAGTTTCATGAGACAAAACTAGCAATTTTAAATGTTTTAAGGCTGCCTTTAGAAGAGTTCTTTTGGATTTTTTTTTTTTTTTCTGAAAAGTTCCAGTGGATAGGGTGATTGGGACAAATAATAGTGAGACAGATTTTAGCTCAGCATAAAGAAGAATTAAAAATAAAATAGAGATAGCTGCCCAAACAGTTACCTTGCAATGTACTGTGCTCTCTACAAAGTGTTGAAGTAACTGATAAAGAGTCATCACTAAATCTGGCAAAGAAAATTCTGTAATAATACAGGAATTTAATTACTCTATAAGATTAATAATTACTCTAATTCCTCCTAACTTTCAATTCTTTAATTTCATCATTAAATGTTTTCTTGTTTTAATCATGCACTTACCATTTAGTTTCAAGAAATTTAAAGTCAAGGAGATGAAAATGCAATTCGGCCACTTCGGTTTTCCATAAATTGACTATATGCACAGGTTTTAAATATACAATTTAAGGACTCTTGATTGTTATTCATTTTGTCGTTCAGTAGATAAAGTACACTTAGGAATAGGAAGATAAGTAGGAAGATTGATGTATTTGTTAGGATGTATCCATCTGCAAGTAAGATAATATCAACTAACAGGGGCTTCAATAATATAAGTATTTAATCATTTCACATAAAGGAAGTTTATACCTATCTGAGACCATGTGAACTAAGAGATCAAAGTCACCATAATATGCATTAAGATATATTAGTAATTAGGTAATAAAACATATTAACATCATGTACCTTCTGATACACTGAGAAGGGCTCATCACTTCTTTGTTTTTCTGGCCCAAAATGTATAGTCTAATCATATGAAAACATCAGATAAACCCAAATTGTGGGACATTCTACAAGTTAACTAGTAGTCTTCCAAAGTGTGAAGGTTATAAAAAACAAGGCAAGACTGAGAAGTTGCCACAGACTGAAAGAAGCTAAGAGACATAACTAAATTCAGTGTGACAACTTGCAATGGATCCTGAAACAGAAAAAACGAACAATTGCAGAAAAACTGGAAAAACCCAGATAAAAGCTACAGTATAGTTAATAGTATTATACCAATATTAATTCTTAGTTTGGGTAACTTTATTATGGGTATTCAAGATGTTTACATGGGGGGAGCTGGGTGAAAGTTATATGGGAACTCTTTGCTATTTTTGTAACTTTTCTCTAAGTCTAAAATTATTTCAAAAGAAAAAATTGCTGGAGTTGGTAGTTCCAGATGCAGTGTGGTAACTCAAGAACATCATCGGGTACTTAAGATTTGTTTCTACTTTTCTATCTGTGATCTTCTGTGTTCCCTTCTTTTCTCTAGGCTTATCTGAATGCTAGATATTCTCCCCTGCACCTCAGGTCAACATAGTTCCTTCCTGTTCTGTTCCTGGGCAAGAGGCCTTCTATGGATGATACCAACTGGACTTCCCTGCCCTCTGGCTTCTGGTTGACTAATGCCAGCAGCTGATCTAAGTACAAGAAGACTGGGAGGTCAGAGTTTTTATTCCCCTGGGTCTTTCCATTTTAGGCTAAGGTTTGTAAGACCTGAGTTCCTCCACCTGTGTTCCTGATGACAGCTCCCGTAGGGCACCTCTCCCCTAAGGCTATAGTTACAACCTTCTACAACACTCCCTCCCCTTGCATCTTCAAGCCCACTAATGATAATGGCTACCCTCCCCTTCTCTTTCACATACATATATAGTGTGACCTCCACAATAGCCAGAGAGATCTTTGCAAATGTAACAGATCATGAACTCTCCCACTAAGAACTCTCCCAGTTCAGTCAGAGGAAAAACCCTGGTGTCCACAATGGCCTATACTGTCCTATGAGATCTTCCTTCCACTTCTTTCCTCTCCTAACTTCTCTCTTCCTTAGGCACTGTCAGCCACACTGGGTTCCCTGCTGCTGCTGAAACATACCAAGTGTGCTCTCCTCTCAGGGTCTTTGTTTTTCTTTCCTCTATCTGGAACTTTCTTCCACCAGATACCTTCCTGACATGTTTCCTCACTTCCTTCCTTCCTCACTTCCTTCCTAGTATCCTTCAGCTCAAATGCCAGCCTTCCTTAATCACCCTAAATAAAACAAAATAAAATTCCTTCCTTATCATACCATCAGCACTCCTTATTCCATTTTTTTCTTTATTCTTTTTCCATAGAACTTACTACTTAGGAATATATGTGTTTTTCTCTACATATACTGCATATGCCTATATACATGTGTGTATATACACACATACATCCTGTTTCTCTCATTAGAATATGTCCTCTTTAATGCCATAGATTTTATTCAGTATTATATCCCCAGTGCCTAGAATGGTGCCTGGTACATAGGAGGTATTCCATAAGTGTTTCTGAAATAAATGAATGTATGAATATGAATTGAATGTAAATCTGGACAAATGCTTTTTAAAGGTTATTTTCAGGCTTCCCTGGTGGTTCAGTGGTTAAGAATCCGCCTACCAATTCAGGGGACATGGGTTAGAGCCCTGCTCCCAGAAGATCCCACATGCCGCCGAGCAAGTGAGCTCGTGTGCCACAACTACTGAGCCTGCACTCTAGTCTGTGAGCCACAACTGCTGAGCCCGTGTGCCACAACTACTGAGGCCCGTGCACCCTGGAGCCCGTGCTCTGCAACAAAAGCCACCACAACGAGAGAGCTCTGGACTGCAACAAAGAGTAGCCACAACTAGAGAAAGCCCGCGCGCAGCAACGGAGACCCAACATGGCCAAAAGTAAGTAAATAAAATAACTAAATTTATTTTTAAAATAAATAAAAAATAAAGGTTATTTTCCTCCTGGGATTTGGGGAGGTGTCTTCATGTGAAGGAAGCAGAGAGAATTTGAACAAAATGACTTCACTGCCCACTGAAGAAGCTCTCCAGAAAAAGTAAAGGCACTGCTTACCGAGTATTTTCTCAGCATTCCTCTCACAGAGCCAACCTGAATGGAGACTTCCATAGGCAGTCAGAGACAGTTTTATGGATACAGTAAATAAATTTGTATTGCTAAGTAAGCCAAACTGTAAGCAGGAATGCTTCATGATGCTCTTCTAGATACACCAGGAGTGAAATTTCCCCATACTTCATGTCAACCACAGGACTTCACACTTGACTGAGGACCTATTAAAACAATTATCAGGTCATTAACAAGGGCCTTTACGACTAGTTTTGAAACCATATTAGTGAGAAAAATTTGCTTTGATGGGTGTATTAGCCCAGAGGGTGGCCTGGATTGGGACAATTTCTAGCTTTAAGGCCCTGTTCTGTGGCTTCTTATCTCTATTCCTCTGATTCCTGAGGACACTCACACAGGTAAGTAGAAGGACTGTTTCAAATTTCATTAAAACCCCATACAGTTTTGCCTGAACAAGTGGAAGACTGTGCTAGAATGCCTTGGGTTCTGAGTATCCACATTCTGACCATTCAGGGAGGCCACGGGAATAGGAGGAACTGAAAGAAGTACAGTCCCTTTCTTGTACTCTAGAAGATCCAAGGACAAGATTCAATTGGAATTCCTGCCCCATCCTTTAAAAACTTTTTATGGCAATTACCACCACCTGAATCTTGGGCACAGTTTTCAGGTTGGTGCAGTTTACCTTTCCTTAACTAACTTCGTTCTGCTTACTTCTCTCACAGCTTGGGGCTTTCTCTTCTCTCACCTCCAATACCCCAATGTTCATTCTCCATGTGGTCTGTGGCTGTCCTAAAGCTCCACAGAGACAGCGCACACTCCCCTGTCCTCCCACGATGCCACACAGTGCTTCTAAATCTCCCCTGGAGGCAAAACTTCTATCCCTTGTCTTCTAACTTGGTATAGAGGACATACATTCATATTCTGGTCATAATCATTTATACAAACTGTAAGTTATTAATAAACCTAACCAATGAAATAAGTATTTGTGCTTTTAAGAGAAGCCTAGGGACTTCCCTAGCAGTCCAGTGGTTAAGACCCCATGCTTCCACTGCAGGGGATGCAGGTTGGATTCCTGGTGGAGAACTAAGATCCTGCCTGCTGCCCTGCTGGAATGGCAAAAAAAAAAAAAAAAAGAAAGAAAAAAAAAGAGAAGCCTAACACAAATGAGTTAAATGTTGTGTAACTTGTTAGCTCTGAGGAAAAGAGTACTGTTTTTTATTTCACTGAGGAAGAAATTAACACAATAATACAGAGACTGGTTAGGAAGGTCTTGATTCTCTCTAAATTTATGACTAAATGAAAATCTTAGCAAAACCATTATTACCAGATGTGCTTCTCCCTGCCTCCCCTCCCCACAAGGTGGGATTTTTTATAAATAGGCCTAACATGTAGAGATACAGAGATGAATGTGCATGCCAAAGGGGTTGACTATGATGTAGCTGAGATCTGACAGCTAGACCAGGTGGCCATTCTAAGTGGGTGTTCTAACCCTTTACCACTTTCCACAGGACATTCTGTGACAACTTTATTACTCATCTGAGACACTGAGGCGGAGTATCTTCTTACTCATTTATGGAAACATTAAACACTTAGCCAATGTGATTTCTAAACAAAGAGATTTTTAAGCAGAGGGTGCATAGATATTACATATTTTCTCTTATTGCAGACACCAAGCCTATCTCAGAAAAGAGAAAGCAATTACATAGAACTTCACTTAATAAGCAATAGTCGAAGTCTGTTGCTGATATGGAGACTCAGGCCCCATTTGGGGATTCTTCATCGTCTCTTACAAAATAAGTAACAAGTATATGTTTGATTAGGAAAGTCTCCCTCTTTTTTTCACATCAGTTTTACTGCTAACCCATCCCCTCCCACAGAAAATAATTGAGTAGAAAGCAGATCTTGATATTCTACTCATAGAGTCTGGCTGTAATCAATTGCAACTCTTATGGGAAGTAATATTGCTGTCGTGTTTTGTTCCATTTCTTTTTTAGACTACCTAAGAGATGTATTTCAATACTTTGAAAAATACTGTTTATTTAAGGCTGTTTAACGTCTTAATACCGTTCAAAGCAAATTATTAATGATAGCAAAACAACCATTGAACTCTTAACTTTGATAATTGTTTACAGTAACCAAACAATGAAATTCTATTATTTTCTGTTAAGAATGTTGCAAAGTTTGAGAATCTAATTTTTTTCCCCAGATATAGACACAAGGTGATGTGCTAAGTTCCTTCTAGTACATATTTTTCTTTGTTGTCTTTCAAAAAAATATAGTTATTTAACAGATTAATTTTTTTCTCATGTGATAAAATAGGCTGTGTTAATTATCTGGTGCTGTGTAAAAAATTAGCTCATAATTTAATGGCTTAAAACAAGAATAAACATTTCTTCTCTCATAGTTTTTGTGGGTCAGGAATTTGGGAGCAGCTTAGATAGGTGATTCTGTTTGGGGGTCTCTCTTACTAAAGCTGCAATCAAAGTGTTGGCTTGGACTGTAGTCATCTGAATGCTTAACTGGGCAATGGGCAAGGAAGACTTCAATCCAAGATACCTGACTCTCATAGCTGGCAAGTCAGTGCTGGTTGTTTACAGGAAGACTTAATTCTTCCTGCATGGACCTGTCCATTGGATGCCTTGAGAAACCTCCTTATTGCCCTTACTCAGAACAAATGGCCCAAGAGAGAATAAGGCAGAAGTGACCCTGTATTTCATGACTTAAACTTGGAAGTCACACCCTTGCTCTGCCATAGTCTCTTGGTCACAAAGTCTGACACAATGTGGGAAGGACTACAATAGGGAATGAATACTAGGAAGCAAAGAGCATTGGGAACTAACCTGGAGGCTGGTTGCCACATAGCAATAAACTGGAACAGTGGCTAGCACAGAGTAGACACCCAAAAAATATTATTTGATGATTTTTTTTTAATAAAGTGAGAAAATGAGAGGCAGAAATTGGAATGTCCAAAAGGACTGACAGTGCTTGAATAAGCACTAGCTTGTCTACCATGTTCTGTAAACAAAAAAGAAAATTTTATTCTAAATTACTCATATAGGACATTATTTTTTCTTTGTAATAAATATTCTTAAAATGAACAGTTGTGAATGGAATAATAATTCAAATAAGTCTCTTAGGATGTTCAAATGTTATAATTTTGTAGTTTCCTCATCTAAAAATGTTTGACAATATTTAAGCAGAGGATGGCTGAAATTAAAATAGTTTTTAAATGGTTATCATAAATTCTTTTGAAAATTATCTACAAATTAGGCTCTATGTTGTTTTAATACCTTTCTATAAGGAGTACAGGGAAAATAATGTGCATAAAATTAACAATCCTGATTATTCCACTGTAGTATATATACATCTCCCTAATTTCATCTTTTTAAAATAAAAATGAATAATACTTTTAAAATCTTAAATGTGACTAAACCTTTTAAATCAAAGATATATGTCTTTCTTCACTTAATCACTCCCTTCCCAAAAGATCAATGGACTTCTCTACTAGAAAAGGGGAAATGATTTTTGAAACCAACTCTCTTCATTGTTTCCCCTTCAAGTCCTTTTATCCTTGGAATTAAGAAAGGTAAAAGTTCTTGTTAGAATTCATTGATTCAAATAAGACATTGGCTTGAAATTTTTGAAAATTTTCTGAGAAGTAAACAGTTCTCAAGACACTAAGAACTTGGGACTTCCCTGGTGGCACAGTGGTTAAGAATCTGCCTGTCAATGCAGGGCACATGGGTCCGAGCCCTGGTCCGGGACGATCCCACATGCCGCAGAGCAACAAGCCGGTGCGCCACAACTACTGAGCCTGCACTCTAGAGCCTGTGAGCCACAACTACTGAAGCCCGTGCACCTACAGCCCGTGCTCCACAACAAGAGAGGCCACCACAATGAGAAGCCCACACACCGCAACGAAGAGTAGACCTCACTTGCCACAAATAAAGACCTCAGGCAGCAACAAAGACCCAACACAGCCAAAAATAAAAATAAATTAATTAATTTTTAAAAAAAAAGACAATAAGAACCAACTTTCTTCTTTTGAAAATTAAGCATAATTACTTCACTTAGAGGATTATTTCACAATTCAGTAGATTCACTTCCAGGAAAATTGTCTTGGTGTTAAGCCTAGTTTGGTTTTCTTTTTCTTCTTTACATTAGACTTACTTACAGTAGCTCTCTTTTACTATGTGAGGCACCCTACAGGGAATGGGGATGCTTTGCAAATTAAACACTATTTGAAAATTCAACATGGAAATAAAGGCCTTTATACTGGAAATTATGTTTAGCCTCTGTTACTTTCCTTTCTGTCAATGGTGGTGGTCAATTTCAGCATATTCATGTTGACTATGAATTTGGCGCTAAGAAGCCTCTAATATTGCAAGGGTTTTGTGAGAGTGTTTATATATATGGATTAGTAGTGTTGTACTGTTCTATTTCATGTTACACTGGGTAATTTTTTTCTGTTCCTCTCTGTGTTTTGTCAGCATTCTGAGATAGTCATCTAGTAACTAGACTCTTCTCTGCTCTTCTGATTCTTTTGATCTCTCTTCATAAATCATTCTCTCCAGCCCCGTAAGGCTCTTATTTCTCACCTGAACTCATTCCAGATTTGTTTGTTTCTTTTAAAATTGTTTTGTTTTAACTAAGTGGTGGCCAGCCTTGAATGTACTCTTTCAGAGCTTCATTGGAAAGGAAATGTGTATATTTTTGGCTGCTTGCCTGGTCAATAGAGACACAAATACATAAACATAGATATTGATCTACATATAGATAGATATAGATATCCAAAGGAGAAGCAGTATATAATATAGTAGAATGAGCAAAGGACTACAAACTAGGAAGCCTGGTTCTAGGTCTAGCTGTTATACTGGCTTGCTATGTATAATTGAGGAAATCAGCTCATCACTCTCGTCTCCCTGTCTTCATTTATTCATCCCAAAAGCACACATTATGTATACACATCATGTATACACAGCATGTATAAGATAAGCTAGGTCTCTGCCTTCTTGGAACTTAAATTCTAGTGAGGACTGACAATTATAAACAAGTCAGCAAAAATTTTAGAATCTTTAGATTTGAAAATTGATTTTAATGAATAAATATAGTAATTTGTTGGGAAATGACAGGGTTAAGAAAGGGGACTGTATTTAAATAGATGGGCAGGAAAACCCTCTCTGAGAAGGAATTATTTGGGCAAGAAGGACCCAGGTATGGGAAGAATCAGGGAAGAGCAGGAAAAACAGACAAAAATTTGTAATTTTAGGTGTTTTTATTGTTTCAGATTATAATTTTATTTATATAACTACATCGCTGGCAAGGTCATAGTTTACAAAAAATTTTGTAGGCAAATTTTCTAATTTTCTTATCCCTACATCTCTGTGGGAAAGATATAGATGTTATCCACATCCTTAGGCCTAAAAATATGACCTAAAAAATTAAGAGAATATTCTGGAATTAAAAAATTGCTGCCCTTAACTCAAAATAATGATTTTGATAATGACATTTGTTAAGAAGTATTCAAATGTGTATAGAGTGTGATTTGGATAATAAAGCCTCAAGATTATTCTGGGTCCCAGTTCAGTCTGGAGGCTTAACCCCTTACCCCTAAACAAAGCCAAAACCTCAGAAGAACCACAGGATAAATCTTCCTTCATGTCTTTCCATAGAGAGATACCTGGTCTAATCAGATTTCTCAGACTCACCCTCCATGTTAAAGACCTCAGCGTAATTCTAAACACAATCCTAGGGAAACAAACTTGGGCAGTTTCTGCAAGAAAGTGAGCATAGACACTCTTAGCCATACTCCAGTTATCCTAGGGAACTGGTTCTGGTTCATCTGACTGCATTGTGTTTTAAAGGTGCCCAGTTTAGCAACACACCTTCTGGAAACTTGGTAAGATTGTTTCTTAGTTATATCTTCAAAATGAGGATATTGAACTAAATAAATTCTAAAATCTACTTGAGCTCAAAATTCTAAATTCTTAAATCCTTCCAGAACAACACCTATAATGATAAAATATTAGAGGTGCAAAGGGTCTTGGAGACTATATGGCCCAGTATTTTTCAAATTATAATCCAAAGAAATCCCTCAGAAGTCACAGTAATTAGGGAAGTGAAAGATTAAAAAAAAAAGAAAACCTGCATTTCATACCTCCCAACTCATGGAATCCTCCCAATGATGAAACTCCTGATTTGGTCAGTTGTATACTGTATACTCTGCTTCCTTCCCTGAAGATACAAAGTTTTAATCAACATTGTGAAAATGACTATACTACCCAAAGCAATCTACAGATTCAATGCAATCCCTATCAAACTACCACTGGCATTTTTCACAGAACTAGAACAAAAAATTTCACAATGTGTATGGAAACACAAAAGACCCTGAATAGTCAAAGCAATCTTGAGAAAGAAAAATGGAGCTGGAGGAATCAGGCTCCTGGACTTCAGACTATACTACAGTAATCAAGAGAGTATGGTACTGGTACAAAGACAGAAATATAGATCAATGGAACAGGATAGAAAGACCAGAGGTAAACACACACATGGTCACCTTATTTTTGATAAAGGAGGCAAGAATATACAATGGAGAAAAGACAGCCTCTGCGATAAGTGGTGCTGGGAAAACTGGACAGCTACATGTAAAAGAATGAAATTAGAACACTCCCTAGCACCATACACAAAAATAAACTCAAAATGGATTAAAGACCTAAATGTAAGGCCAGACACTATCAAACTCTTAGAGGAAAACATAGGCAGAACACTCTATGACATAAATCACAGCAAGATCCTTTTTGACCCACCTCCTAGAGAAATAGAAATAAAAATAAACAAATGGGACCTAATGAAACTGAAAAGCTTTTGCACAGCAAAGGAAACCATAAACAAGACCAAAAGACAACCCTTAGAATGGGAGAAAATATTTGCAAATGAAGCAACTGACAAAGGATTAATCTCCAAAATTTACAAGCAGCTCATGTAGCTCAATATCAAAAAAACAAATAACCAAATCCAAAAATGGGCAGAAAATCTAAATAAACATTTCTCCAAAGAAGATATACAGATTGCCAACAAAGACATGAAAGGATGCTCAACATCACTAATCATTAGAGAAATGCAAATCAAAACTACAATGAGATATCATCTCACACCGGTCAGAATGGCTATCATCAAAAAATCTACAAACAATAAATGCTGGAGAGGTTGTGGAGAAAAGGAAGCCCTCTTGCACTGCTGGTGGTAATATGAATTGATACAGCCACTATGGAGAACAGTATGAAGATTCCTTAAAAAGCTAAAAATAGAACTGCCTTACAACCCAGCAATCCCACTACTGGGCATATACCCTGAGAAAACCATAATTCAAAAAGAGTCATGTACCACAATGTTTATTGCAGCTTTATTTACAATAGCCAGGACGTGGAAGCAACCTAAGTGTCCGTTTACAGATGAATGGATAAAGAAGATGTGGCACGTATATACAATGGAATATTACTCAGCCATAAAAAAACGAAATTGCGTTATTTGTAGTGAGGTGGATGAACCTAGAGTCTGTCATACAGAGTGAAGTAAGAAAGAGAAAAACAAATACCATATGCTAACACATATATATGGAATCTAAAAAAAAAAGGTCCTGAAGAACCTAGGGGCAGGACAGGAATAAAGATGCAGATGTAGAGAATGGACTTGAGGACACGGGGAGGGAGAAGGGTAAGCTGGGGCGAAGTGAGAAAGTGGCATGGACATATATACAGTACCAAATGTAAAATAGCTAGCTAGTGGGAAGCAGCCACATAGCACAGGGAGATCAGCTCGGTGCTTTGTGACCACCTAGAGGGGTGGGATAGGGAGGGTGGGACAGAGACGCAAGAAGGAGGAGACATGGGGATATATGTATACATATAGCTTATTCACTTTGTTATAGAGCAGAAACTAACACAACAATGTAAAAAATTATACTCCAATAAAGATGTTAAAATAAATAAATAAATCAAACAAGTAATTTAGTCCAACACCTTACTCACAGATGAAGAAACTAAGTCCCAGAAATCTAAGTAGCTTGCCCAAGATGACACAGCTACTGGCTGGCAGAATATGAACAGTAGTTCAAAACTGATAACTTTATTTTTCTCAGAATTGTGTTTAAAGCAATTTTAACCTCACTGGGTTTAGTTTGCTAAACGTACAAGCTATTTTTCCTTCCCAGTATGTTATTTTCTAGTGCTGGAAAATCCTGAGAAGAAAAGGATGAGAAAGAGATCTGTATGTTTAAGAGTGTACTCTAGCTATTAAGAGATGAAGTAAAGGATTTGTTATTCTAAATTCTAAGAATTAATTTTAAAACTGCTTCTCAACTGTTCATTTCATTTTACTGTATAATGAACAAGTGGTTAACATATACTACCAGAGTGGTTCAGAGTTCAGATCTACTGCAAATCTGTACTCTAAAGAACAAATTGGGAAAACAAAATAAAACATAATATACAAAACACTACACTAAAGCCATAAAATACACACTACATTGATTATTCTTTTCCTTCCAGTTTAGGAGGCCTTGTGAAGATTGTACCTGACTTTCAGGATGAGAAATATTACACCCCCAAAATTTTACCACTTGGTTAAGGGTCAAGGGAAAAAGCAAAACTTAACTTTGATATTTTGTTTGTGAGTGGAAAAAATATATACTAGTTTTCTTCACAGAAAACTGTAATTTAACATTCAAAAAAGACAAACATTATTTCTACTTTACTTAGGAAGATTCTTAAACTTTGTTTCAAAATATTCACATACAAGCACACAGAGCAGGCTTTGAAATCTTCTGAAGCCTTGGGCAGATGAAACTAATATTTTATACAAATACCAGTTGCCTTCATTGTTCTTTTCTTCTTTGTAATTTTTTTCCCATTTTTAAGCAAATATTGGGACATCTGGAACACTAGTGTTTTTATTAGAATTCTGACAGTATACCAGAAAAAGCCTGAAAATTCATAAAATGTCTCTAGAAAATACATAAAATATGTCACTGGTTTAAGAACAGATTCTTTTGCCAGGCTGAAAACTTATTTTTTATGTTGAAAAAGTAATTATAAAATCATTTGAATTCACAAATTCACAGAAAATATTTTTAAACTATTTTTTTTTTTTTGGTAAAGAATTTAGGTTTATGATACCCAATGCTGCCAAATAAGCTTTTGTTCTTGGGCTTAGCTTTGGCAGATTCCCTTGGTACTACTCATGTTCCCTAGACAACTAGATAATGAAAAAATGTATATTGAAGTTCATATGACACAGAAGAGGCTAGCCTGGGAAATGAACTTTTTCTCACTTGTTCAGCAGTTATTCCTCTGAGATGGAAGCATCTGTCCTAACTGATTAAAGCTGCCTCACCTGCCTGGAGGCCATTTATAATCCACTTTCTAATCTAAATCCAGGAATTTCCCTGCTGTGGATAATCATAGACTCTCTCGTGTGAAGACTCAGTGTGCCTCTGCTTGAGAAGAGAGCGAACTCTGAGTTTTACAAAATCCCACTGTTTGCCTTAGAAATCTCAATAAGGGCCCTCCGTGCTCCAGGCACTGTGACCGAGGATGGAACTGGGGCTATGCCTTGAGGCCTGGCACTCTACAGAGTGTACGGAACAAGCCATGTAAGAAAATACATTGCCATAAATCCAAATGAAGGTGTTCCTTAAAAGTCTCACGTATATCAGGCTGCTGTTCCTCTTACTTACAGTAAGTACATAAAAAGTTACGCTCCTCAGCTTGGTATCAGGTACTGGGCTGAAAGTGGATAAACTTGTCTTAAACAAACTGTTGAGAATGTGAGACCACAGGAGAAAATGGGCCTGCATTAGGGTCAGTCTGGCTACAGCAGGCACTTCCCAAGAATTCTTGGCAGTATCTGAGAATGAAGGGGGGAAAAAAACCACACTTTCCAAGAAGCTATGAGTAATTTTCTTAACATTCTAAGCTGATGAATATTTAAAGAATAAAAAAATCTACCCTGGGGCAGACTAACAAATCAGAAGGACAAGGGCCTGACATTTCCTGGAAATCTTTTAAATTAAAAAGAAAACCATGAAAAACAAAACCAAAAAAGTTATCAGTCTCTCACTTATATGAAAATTGCCATCAGAATTTAATAGAAAATTTTAAGCACGAAGTTTTAGTTCAAATATTTGTTGAAAAGTATCCATAAAGAGAGAAATTGCCCTGTTGTATCTGAATGCTAAACGTGACCTTTAAATTTTTTTTTTAATACAAAATTCTGCCTGAGTCATCAAAGCGTAGGAAGCAAATAAAAGACATTCTTCTTTCTTGAATTTTGAAATGCTTTTTTCTAGTTCCTGTGTAACTATAAGTGTTTGGATTAAAATCTCAGAATTGGCTTCAATTCTCTGTTAAAGGAGAACAGGAGGATTTTGGAGGGAAACAAAAAATCCCAACTTAAAGGAAAACGAACAAGTTCTGGGCATTCTGTCTCACGTGTCCTTATTATGTCAGTCCTAATCCGAGTTCATTGTATGAACTCATCAAATTCTCAACTTTTTCAGAAAATATCCTGAAAAGTGTTGATTTTAAGAAAAAAGTAAAATGAAAATACTCAAAATTCCTTAGAAGATCTACCATCTTAGCCAAGATCCTTACTGCTTTTAAAAATGTTTCCTATCTGACTTAATTTTTTATCACTCTCATTATGTAGGGGGTAAAGAAACATTCCTTTTTAGTGCTTCTCTACATGCTTTCATGAGAGTATTTACTACACATTAGGGCAATGCCTGCTGCGGTATCAGTGAATTGTGGTAGATAATGTATGTTAGAATAGAGACAAATAAACTCCCTTTTCTGCCTTGTGACTTATGAAGTTGAAAGAAATTAAAGCTGAAGACAGATAATAGTGAACTACCAAGTGAAAAGGTAAACAGATTAAAAAAGAAACCCAGCTGTAGAAATAAATAATATTGCAGTTCAGCGAATAGAGTGAAATAATCTCCCGTAAACTCTTCACCATCTTAGTAATAAGTTTTTGTGTAAATATATTTGTGCACTTTGCACTTTTTACATGCATATTTTCTAAAGTTGTAATCACAGTACGTGTGTATGTATGTGTGTGTGTATTTAAAGTATTTATTTTTCGTTTTATGCCATCAAATAAATGTGCCACAATGTACTTAACCAATTCCCTATTTTTGGATATTTGGACTGTTTGCAAATTTTAATTTTGTGAAATAAAATTCTGCTGTGAACTTCTTGCTTATAAGGATGCTTATAAGTAGGATTATTGAGCCTGTGAATGTGATTATTTGAACATTTCTTAATACCTACTGCCAAAGTACTTTCCAAGAGTTGTGCTGCTCTGCTGATGATGATGTAAGAGAGTACTAATTTAGAGGTACTCAAAGCCTTTTTTTTTTTTTTTTAAACCTTACAGGTAATCAAGCAATACAATGGACGTGATTCTGTTACACTAGTTATTCACACTCAGGAATAAGTAAAAGACTGTGTTTTGAAACTCTCAGCCTGTCATTTTTCAGGCATCATGAGGAAAATTTTACTTATTCAGGCATTCATTTATACGTTCATCTACCAATTCAAAAGTCATTTAATGAGACCTTCTGTAATAAGCTATGATGCTAGATATGAAAATAGAGTATTGAATATACAGTAGAGATATAGAGAGATATAGAATTTGAGATATAGGAGATCAAATTCTTAGGGCAGGTTCCAGTGTGGGAGACAGAAATTAAGTTACTATGCTATTAATTATTTCAATATAATTGTTATATAAGCAATTACGCTAACTACTAAGACATACTGAAAAAATAAAACAAGATACCCTTAAATTGGTGTGGTTGGACGGTGCAGTTTCCCTGAGGAAGTTATCTTTAAAATTAACTCTAAAGAGTGAGGAGGAATTTGTCATGTTACAGGCAAATAGGTGGAAGCAGAGGGTTAAACATAAGCCATTGCCTTAATGCAAGAAGAACCCAGAGATTCAAACAATCAAAAATTGATCCCCAAGGGTGAAGCACTAGTGAGAAAGCAGGAGATTTTTCAGGATATGAGGGCTGCAAGGTAAACTAGGAAGAAGTCACTCAGGGCTTTAGAACTACAATAAGGATTGTTAGGTTTATACCAAATCCAATAGAACTGTCATCTAAGAGCCAGGAGGAGACATAGACTTTTAAGTGGCAGACTAATAAGATTAGATTTATCTTTTTAAAAAAGCTTTCTAATGACCATCTGGAGAAGAGACTGGAAGCAGAAAAAAAAAAAAAGAAAAGGTTACGTTTTACCATTTAAGAGATTCTTAAAGAAAATCAGCATAAGAAATGTTAACTTGGGTTAGGGAAGCAGCATCAGCTATAGAGAAAAAATTGACAGATTCAAGGTCTATATTGGAAGATTCTTAACAGGCCTTGGTGATTGGGTAAATATGGAGAAGAGGTCACAAAGCCAACACCCAGGTGTCTGGCATGAGTAAGCAGTTAAATGCTGATGCCATTTCCTAGGTGGGAATCAAAGTAAAAATGCTGAGAATGTTGTTAGACCATTTAATTAGAGTAGATATGTTGATAGTTGAATACATGTATTAGAGACTCAGAAGAGGGGTCTGGATGGACGATGTAAATTTGTAATCATAAATGAAGCCACGGCAGTGGCTGGAGATCATCTGGGAGGAATCCTAGAGAGAGATGAGAAAGATGGTAATACAAAGTCCTGAAGAATTCAAATACTTATCCATCGCGTTTAAAAGGAAGATCCCCCAAAAGATACTGAGAAGAAGCCAAGAGACAATTTATTCACAAATTGGTCAAGACAGAACAAGTCTTAAATCTGCCTACCAGAAGGCAAGGGGGTTGGGCTATTTATGGGATAAGTAGAGTGGTCTTAGGAACTGGGAAAGGTGATTGGAGGCAAGGAAAACGGTGAGGTAATCGGTGTCCTGCACAGGTGCATCTCGGTTAGTGTTCCGCACATTCAAAATGGAGGCGAGTAGCGTGATCCGAGGTGGGAGTCTTCCGTTCCAACTCCGGTCCTCTGACAGAGACAGGCCATCCTGGGACACCTGAACAGGACCAGTTTTAGGGTCGGTGGTCCCAACCAGCCTTAGCCGCTCGCACTGGGCAGGAGCTGACTCCACGTTCTTGTAAAACAACTGAGCTTCATGAAGCTGGAAGGTATGCCATTAAAGAGAGGAAAAAAGAATAACTAAAGCAAACTTAATCAATGACGTCAGTTTACATGCAAAGGGGTTTTAACAAGCTGTTCCTTTATCTGTTCCTAAGACAAGCTTAAGAATTTTAATTGGTTATAAGCTTCTGTTAACTCTATGGGGCACAGTTTCATAAATAGTATTTTTAAGTATCTTCTTTATCATTTGCAAGATCAAGGAAATGTGACACCCATAAATTTCGGTTGGTGAAGAAGGTAGAAGGGTTGGAATATTAGGCAATGCCAAGAGCTATTTATAAGATTTTCTCAGGTATCCTGCTACAAGACGAAGGCTTTGTATTCTCAGGCACGTTGAATACTAGTTACTTATTTGTAAAAATCTCAGGTTCAAAGTACATTCAAGTATTCATTTGTTTAAAATGTTAATCAGTTATTTAGATTAATTCCAGTTTAACATTTCAGGTACATCTTTGATCCAAATAGAATAGCCTGTTTTATTTCCAGGGCTCACCAAGAGACCAGACACTGCTGTTTTTCCCGTGAGTGTCCTTTTAGGATATGGATTGTAACGAGCAAGCCTGTGTTCTCACCTACAGAAATGCTCTTTAACCCAACTTTCCCTTTCCTGGGCTCCTTTTTGCCTGAAAAAATTCCTTTCAGTAGCTTGTTTTCAAGGATTTTCTGGCTCAACTACTTCTGAGCAACCAAGGTTTGTCTTTCAAGATACCCCAGCAGCCCTTCCATATTTATCAACTCCATCTGTTTTCTATTCCAGTTCCTCTAAGCTCCTTTTTACTTGTCAACCTTAATCACTCCCCAGCCACTGTCCCCGCCCTAATCTTAGTTTATCTGGGCTTCCCAAGAGACAACTGCCATGTTAAGTCATTTGGCAGGATTGTTCCCTTCTCTGTGAAATGGTCACAGCAGTATTTGTAAGCCTGTTTTACAATGGATAATTTTTTATTTTTTATGTGAAGTGAAAAATCCAAAATACATATCTAAATATAGCACTTTTCACCATAGTGGGCAACTGAATTTCCTAAGATCACAGCCAACACAAATTACAGATACCTTACTTGTACTTTGGCTTTTTGCTTTCTAATTACAGATTATGAAAGTAAAGAAATCATTTTTATATCTCATCAATCTCTTCTTAGAGAAAATGACAGATGCAGAGTATATTCAGCATTGAAATGTAAATGTTAAGACATTATGTCACAGTTAAAACTATTTACCAGATGAGTAAAAATAACACATTTTTATGTGGTGAACCACTTAACTAGAACTGTATAATTCTACATTATTTGCTCTTTTTTCTTTTTTGAAAGAAGCCAAACATCTCTAGAACAAACATTTTCCTGTGTCGATTGGATTTAGAGTGCCAACAAAGTTTTGTTTCTTTTCTTTAAAGCATGTTTATTTTTAAACCTTTCAATCCACTATTGCAAACAGATGTGCTCTTTTTCTTCACATGGAAGAAAATAAATAACCAAAGTTGCAATTCCCTTTCAATACTTAAAAAAAAAAAAAAAGAAAGAAAAAGAAAGAAAGAAGGAAAAACAATAGGAGTTTTATTTCAGAATTCTGCTCTGTGCCAAACATCCAATCTGTAAAACATTTTACTCTGTTGGTTTGGGGATGGGAAAGACATCTGTGTGAGGCATCAATCTGTTCTTGTGAAACACAATTTCAGTTCACAGAGCTTTGATCTGCTGAGTGATAAACACAATTTTCTGAGGCTTTTTTTTTAAAAGGCAGAAATGTTGACAGCCTAAATTCTAACACCTTAAAAACTTTTACCCAAATAAAAACAATAATAATAGCTACTATTTATGGAACCTTACAATGTCCCAGATTCTGTGCAAACTAATACATGTATATTACCTCAGTTATTATTTACTTTTGAAGATTGATGCCAATATTATCTGCATTTTACAGATGAGAAAGTAGAGAAGCAAATGGTTCTACCTTTTGCACAAATCACTTGGTTTATTAGAGTTACAACCAAGTGTAAGATCCACTTCTGTCTCTTAGTCCAGGCATCTTTCTTCTAAAATGAGCTACTTCCCTCAGTTAAAGTACACACTGGAATAAAAGGATGAACCTAATGTGAATCAGATTCGATTGCAGCAATAAACTTTCTTTTAGGGTCAGCTGGGGAATCAGAGAAAGAGAAAGATTGGGTTCTGTCTACTGTATCTGCAGGGGTCCAGGCAGTACCTTATATACTTACCTAGAAAAGCTTTTTTATTGAACAGAAATGATGATAAAGCAGACATCTCCTTGGCTTGCATTCAGTACTCATTATATATAAAGAGAGGTCTTATCATCTGATTTCAAAAGCATTAAATGGTCTATAGTTCCAACAGTCCCCTTCTTCAGGTTTGGCTTAAAGCTGTGAAAGGTGGTTCTTTAATACTCAAGCAGTAAATATTTTCTCACATTGAAACCAGTCCTCTCTCTTTAAGAGCTCTAAGCACTTTTACAGGCATTATCTCACTTATCTTCTCAACAACTTCATGTAGAGGAAATGAACTTCACCTTTTCTGGCCTCACTCAGTGTGAGTCAGTAGGTTTGCATATTCACATTCCTACTTAATTGTCCACGCACCTTCCTAGAAACTAAAATAAGAATTCCAGAATCCCAGTTCTGGCTTCCCCATCAACCTTGGTCACCATGAGCAGCCTCTTAGCTGCCCTTGGCTGGAGTTCCCTCTGGTATACAATGAGGGTATCAGGCTACGTAAGCAGGAAGTTCCCTTCCAGCCCTACCGTTCTACAACTCTAAGCTATTGGAATGTTTGTGGTATTTGGTGGAAGAATTATCTTCAAATCTAAAGAAACTTTGGGCTCAATTTGCTTCTTCAGCTACTACAATTGCCTTTGTATTTCTCCAGTAGCCGGGCTATCACAGAGCAAGGTTCGCCAAGGGCATTGGCAGGACTGCAGCTTAGGTAGTAAAAAATGGAAAAGAGGAGAGGAAAAATAGGTGGAACGAAGCAAAGAGAGGAAAAGTTGTTACAGAGAGAAAGAAAAGAAAGAGTGTGAGGGGCTTCCCCGGTGGCGCAGTGGTTGGGAGTCCGCCTGCCGATGCAGGGGACACAGGTTCATGCCCCGGTCCGGGAGGATCCCACATGCCGCGGAGCGGCTGGGCCCGTGAGCCATGGCCGCTGAGCCTGCGCGTCCGGAGCCTGTGCTCCTCAACGGGAGAGGCCGCAACAGTGAGAGTTACGGCCTGCGTACCGCAAAAAAAAAAAAAAAAAAAAAAAAGAGTGTGAGGAAGGGGGTGACAACAGGGAAAGGGAGGAAGGAAGAGATGAGAGATGGAGGAAGGCAGGAAAGACAGGAAGTTAGTAAGGCCGCTAAAACTCTTTTTTTTCCCCTACATTATAATAATGCCGTTGTTACATTATAGAGGAGGTGGCATTGGTTTGCTAGAAGGAGATGGGTTTTGAAGTTAGACTACACTTGGGTTCACGTTCTGACTCTTCCACTGACAAGCATTATGATGTCCCTGGGCAACTCTCTCAAACTTAGTTTATTTTTAATTATAAAACAAAGATAACAGCTCCCCTCCAAAGTTTCTGTAATTTATAGTATAAATTACCTAGCACAGAGTAAGTACACAACAAATGCTAGTTATAAGAGATATATGGCAATCATCCTTCATCTACCAGCATCAGTATTAGTTGCACCTAATAAAGAACACGCAAAGCGTGCTTTACATGTCTTAGAATACCACTAGTTCCTGTATCCCTGTCAGTCTCATATACCAGACATTCATCTCTGTTGCAACATGTATGAGTGTTAATGGCCATGGACCTTACATTTTGGGGACATCTCTCCCTGTTCACTGTATCACTCCCTACAAGCAGATAAAGTAATAAATGGAAGCAGCACAAAGACATCATGAAGATTCTGCTGGTTTTATCCTCTCTATTAGGACTTTCTTTGTCTCTGTACACACAAAACATTGAATGCTTTTTTAAGGCCATGATCTTCAGATAATTTGAAAACTCCATGGCCTGTGTGTATCTACTAACTTACTCACCTGTGCCCAAGTGATTCCCACTTTAATTAACCCCCATGACTGCTCTGTGTGTTCTAAAAGAAGATATGTGTTAGAAAAATAAGCATTTCCAGCCTAGATCTCTAGAGACCTATTGGAAGATAAATTGCACTGTAAGACTGCATTCTTAAACGAAGAATATAAATGACTGCTAAGAAGAATGATACACAGGCGTCCTGTTCAGAATTAATATGTACGATCTCTTCATGTACTGAATTGTTCCACTTGCAGTATTTCTTTTTCCTAGATTTCCTTATAACTCATTCAACTGGTAAAAAATAATCGAGCTAAATGGGGGACTGATCTTGTCGCTAGGGAAAAGAAAAGGATATGACAATACGTGACCTTTGCTTTCAAGAAACCTGTGGTCCATTTACAGGCCTTCCACTGGTTTAATTCTTTCATCTAGTGTGTGACAGTTGACACCATTTGGTTTATAGCTACTGGGTCAGCCCTAAGATTCCTTATAGGCCCACTCCATTCATGTCATTAAGGTAGATGACAAGGAGTAGTCTAGCACAGCACTGTCAGATGGAAATAGTATACACAAAAATCACAGAGGTAATCTTTAAATTTTCTAGTAGCCATGAAAACAAGGTTAAACAAGTAAAATTATTTTTAAAAACTGTATTGTATTTAATACAAGTTATCCAAAATATTATCATTTCAACATGTATTCAATATAAAATGTATTGATGAGTATTTACATTTTGCTTTGCACTCAGTTTTCAAAATCCAGTGTGTATTTTTCATACGTAGAGCATGTCACAGCTTGGAGTAGCCACACTTCAAGTACTTCACAGCCATATGTGTGGCTCCATATTGACAGCACAGCTCAGGCATTTCCTCTGAGTTGCCAAGTAGTTTATTCATTTCCATTATCTGTCTATACTCAACTGTTCCCCCTCTGCATTTACCCTTACACTTAAACCTCCATTATTTTAAGGAACAGAAAAGTGTGTCCACATCTGATGATGCCAGGGACAACAAGGTAGGGCTCAGTTTTCTTGAATTTAAGTTTAGTGTTTTAATGGTAAGCCACCATGCTTTGATATGTCTTACTAGCTGTATTTAGAAAAGTTTAACATTCAGGGTAGAAGAACCATAATGGCAACATAAAATTATAGTCCTGGTCAGGAAATGTCAATGAGTGCTGTAAGCCACTGAAAGAACACCCAGAGTTTGGGAAAGAAGAGGATATAATTGTTGTGCTCATGCAGCACTTAGCTGGGTAATGCCCCTCTCATTACCTTCCAAGACCACCAACAGTGGCGCTCTCACATTTATACACTGCTTTGATGAGAATATGGGACAGTGTCTTCAGTTAAAATATATTACCATAATTGACTAGGAAGTAGACCATTCGCATAATTTTTAATCCCATTTCTCTGGCTAGTCATGGTCTTCCTTAGGATTCCTTACAGAGCCACTCAGTTTGAATCACTAACATAGACGTCATAGCTAAGAATGGCAGAAATGTAATATGAACGTTGACAACGTCACCTTGTGTCAAGAACAGTGATTGAGTCTGAGATTTTACTTTGCTTCCAAGCTATTAAGTTAGTTTGCCATAGTTACTAGCAGATGACATGAGACTCCTGGGTCAGAGACAAAGGACTTTATTACATTGATTGAACATTCTCTTCAGTTCCCCTTTCCCCCCAAGTTCCATCGGGAGTTGCCCAAGGGGATGCTGTGCTCACTGTGAGTACACATTACATCTTAAGAATATCAGGTTATGGAACTCTCAGTTTTCCAAAAAGTCTGTTGGTAAATCTACCCAACCTTAGCCCTGGAGGGAAACTGTCTTTATTATCCTGGACAGCAAACAAATCTTTCCTCTGCCCTGAAAGGAGATACTTTCTCCATATTCCAAGACTGTTTAACATACAAACGCCCTTGAAAAGGTACTTGGGGGACAAAAGCTATCAACGGCTTTGCTCAGAACATGTACAGAAGCGAGAGCAACCCATGGAGAAATGTCTCACAACACCTTGTATTAAAACCCCTCACTGGCTCTTTATTATCTATTGGATAAACTCCTTTTCTCACATTAATCAATATTAATTTGTTGCTTTTTATTAGACTTGAATGATTATCAGATATTTTCAAAATCTAAGATCTAATAGATATAAAAGATTTTAAAATAAGGAAGGTAAAAATTAAGAGGATAATTTTGGTCATTCCCATAAATAAGGATTTTGAGGAATTAATGGATCTTGTTATGAGATCTTAGTTTCCTCAAGTCTCTGACATTTCTAAAATCTGTATCTTTGAGAGTTCAGGTTTTACTTATTACATTTCTTTACTATGTGCCCTGATTTAAGGTTCAGAAAATATAATTATTAGAATAATATTTAATCTCTTGCATTCCCATGACATTATTTCACATTCCTCTTTATTTTTTTCTAACAGAAAATAACAAACAATAATCTAAAGTGTCTTTTAATATCAAATATATTTCATAAAATATATCTAGGTTATACAAACTCATATTGAAACCTTCATATGTATAAGTTATATTTAAATGCATAAGCAGCTATTGTGTGAACTACTAGTACTCATTACCCCGTATAGAATCTCCAGCTTTTTAAACAGCTGTTCAGAGAGCTATGCAGTTTAGGATAGCACAGGAAGTTGGAAACCACATCCATTTTAAGCTTTCAGGAGAATATAGGTCAGCTAGAGGTCATTCTTTAAAATGGAATCAGAAAGCAACCCTAGAACTTTTGCCCAACTAGGACCTACTTTGGAAGACAAGTCAACTTATGCTATACTCTGTGATTTGTGGAGACCTCAGAGAGGCCTAGGTTTGGCTCACTTTTCAGCTGACAATACAGAAGACTTGGGAGTAGACCATCACAAGGAACAGTGCTACCCACTGAATGAATCACTGCCTATTTCTTGCAGCTCCTTGGTGTTTTTGAATGATTTAGTCATCAGAATCCTGACTCTTAAGGGAATCAGTTCTCAAAGTTCACATAGATTGTACTTCTATGGTAGATTGATAATTTTCTGCTCTAATGCAAAATAATCAACCAGCATTTTAAAAGTCATTATTGGTGACCATATGGTGTGTATAAAAGAATACTGGATGAAAGTCAGCTGTCAAAGCATGTCTTAGTTTTGCCACTAGTTAGCTTGGGCCACTATTACTTATAGAATGGCCGGAGGGGGAAGGGGGCTGTGATTCAGTGACCTCTCAAGTCTTTTTAGTCTTACCTTTGTAGAATTCTATCTCATTTAAGATCTAGCCTTGTAAATTGTGTACTGGAAAGAGCATATCTAGGCACATTTCAATTTCTGCTGCTGTTGCTACATTATGAAATAAGATGCTTGTTGTCCCATTCAGAAAGCATCATGTGCAGAGCTGGAGAAATGTGTGCGGCCATTGGTCAGCATCAGTATCTCCTCTGTGACACTTGGATCACACAACTAGTTTTTCTTTTTCTGGGTGAATCAAGCTCTCAGGGTCATCCTCCTGGGTGACATGTCATATGGTAATATGAAGCAGATATTGTCAGTTTAACCAGAAGGTAAAGGAAAAATACAATCACCTTCCAATCCACTCATTTTGAATCTTCTCACAGCATCAAAGGGAAGCTCAGAGATAGATTCTTGCAATTTTCCCCCTTGACAGTGTGGGATACCTCAGTCAGATGAATAATACATGCACTTGCAAGCAACACAATTTTAAAAGAATCTGGCATTTACAAAGCAGCTTTACTGGTGGAAAGAGTAAAGGCTTTGAATATTCTGTCAGTTTGAAAAGAGGTTCTGTGTCACCCTATCAGGTCACACAAACCATCTGATCAACTGCCAATTGATGAAAGCATTTATTAAAGTCAGAATAGGGAAATATCAGTTTGAGGAATGGAAAAAGGCTAAAGGATTTATTGTTAAACCTCTGGGAATAGAAAGAAGTGAGAATTCTGTTTCTAGAGTGAAATACAATATGAAATTTGGTTTTGATTGAATAGTGGAAACGTAAGTCCTGAAACTGAATTTTTTTTTAAGTCTTAAGAATTGTGCTTCCAGGAAAATGGAATGTACTTTTCCCTATTCCTCCAACTAAAAACAACTAAAAACTCTAGGCATTATGTATGAAACAAATATAAAAAGACTCTGAAAAGTAGAGAAAAGAAAGCTAACCAACTGACTTCACGACCCAAGGAATGACATGGTGGTGAGTTCCTTGAGTTTTCTTTTTTCGCCCTTATATTCAAGACTTGAAGCTGAAGAAGCTGGCAACCCAGAAACACCAGTAGGTGTTGACCCCAAGAGACTCCCAAAACCTACTCTCTCAAGCCAAAGGACCATAAGGCAGATAAGCAAAATGGAAAACTATTTGACAATAACTGCTCTACAATAGCCAAAGAACACAGAAAAAACTGCGGCGCCACCTCTACCTATTCCCGCAAAGACTGAGTGGGGAACCTAGACTCCATTCTGTCTTGGCTATAATGAAGTATTCCCCATGCCCACACCAGGGTCATGTCAGAGAAGGTCAAGTTGGGACCTGGGACTTCCATGATCCTCACAAGTGATAGTGAGGCCAGCCCCCATCCCAGTGTCATGGAGACCACGTAGTGAGCCTGGACTTCACCTAAGCCAGCAGTAGTGAGATGTTCCTCATTCCTCACCTGGGTGAATCAGAGGAAGCCTAGTGGAGATTCAACACTTTGACTATCACCAGCAATAACGAAGCCACTCACACTGTGGTGTTAGTGGGAAGAAATGAGGGGCTGGAACTCCTATACCTATCTATCAGTAACGAAGTTCCCCCTATATCAGGTGGCAATGAAGATTGACTAGGAAGCCTGTACTTCTGCCTTTGCCTGGCAGTAAAGAGGCAGACACTGGATCAGTGTCAGAGAAATCCACCTAAAACAGAAGGTTAAAATAAGATCCAGAGTCTTATAACAGGAAATTAATATGATCCACAGTCTTATAACTTAAATTATAAGACCAGAGTCTGATAATTTAAAAGTTTCAATGAAATTTCCACATTTCAGTAAAAAAATCATATCAAAAACCAGAAAGTTCTGAAACTGACTGAAAAAAGATAATCAATGCATGCCAACACAAAGATAACATGTTAGAATTATCTGACAAAGATTTCAATATCAGCCACAATAAAAGTGCTTTAATCAGCAATTATGAACATGCTTGAAACAAATCAAAAGATGGCAAATAGCAGAGTAATAGAAAGTTTTAATGAAGACATAAGAAATCAAAATAACAAAATGGAAATTTTAGGACTGAAAAGACAAACAAAATACACAGTAGAAGGGCTCAATGGCAGGTTGGAGGGGCAGACGAAAGAATCAATGAATTAGAATATAGAGCAATAGAAATTACGCAGTCTGAAATCTGAACAGCAGAAAGAAAATAAAGTGGACAGGGGGAAGCTTCTAAGTGAACTGTGGGATCATAATAAATGATTGAACATTTGTGTTATTAGAGTCCTGAAAACAGGAGAAAAAAGGTGGAGCTGAAAAAGTACTCGAAGATATAATGGCTAAAAACTTGACAAGAGATATAAACATACAGATTTAACATGCTGAGTAAACACCAAATAGGAAAATCTCAAGGAAATTCATACTAAGACATGTTATATTTTTTTTATTTTCAGCAAATAGCGTTTTTATTTCCCCAAAGGTTTTCTTTTTCTTTTTTTTTTAACATCTTTATTGGAGTATAACTGCTTTACATTGTTGTGTTAGTTTCTGCTCTATAACAAAGTGAATCAGCTATATGTATACATATATCCCCATATCTCCTCCTTCTTGTGTCCCTGTCCCACCCTCCCTATCCCACCCCTCTAGGTGGTCATAAAGCACCAAGCTGATCTCCCTGTGCTATGTGGCTGCTTCTCACTAGCTAGCTATTTTACATTTGGTAGTGTATATATGTCCATGCCACTTTCTCACTTCGCCTCAGCTTACCCTTCCCCCTCCCCGTGTCCTCAAGTCCATTCTCTACATCTGCATCTTTATTCCTGTCCTGCCCCTAGGTTCTTCAGGACCATTTTTTTCCCCTAGATTCCATATATATGTGTTAGCATACGGTATTTGTTTTTCTCTTTCTGACTTACTTCACTCTGTATGACAGACTCTAGGTTCATCCACCTCACTACAAATAACTCAGTTTCATTTTTTTATGGCTGAGTAATATTCCATTGTATATATGTACCACATCTTCTTTATCCATTCATCTGTCAATGGACACTTAGGTTGTTTCCATGTCCTGGCTCTTGTAAATAGAGCTGCAGTGAACATTGGGGTGCATGACTCTTTTTGAATTATGGTTTTCTCAGGGTATATGTCCAGTAGTGGGATTGCTGTGTCGTATGGTAGTTCTATTTTTAGCTTTTTAAGGAACCTCCATACAGTTCTCCATAGTGGCTGTATCAATTTACATTCCCACCAACAGTGCTAGGAGGGTCCCCTTTTCTCCACACCTTCTCCAGCATTTGTTGTTTGTAGATTTTCTGATGATGCCCTTTCTAATGGGTGTGAGGTGATACCTCATTGTAGTTTTGATTTGCATTTCTCTAATAATTAGTGATGTTGAGCAGCTTTTCATATGCTTCTGGGCCATCTGTATGTCTTCTTTGGAGAAATGTCTATTTAGGTTTCTCCCCATTTTTGGATTGGGTTGTTTGCTTCCTTAATATTGAGCTGCATGTGCTGTTTATATATTTTGGAAATTAATCCTTTGTCCATTGATTCATTTGCAAATATTTTCCCCCATTCTGAGGGTTGTCTTTTTGTCTTGTTTATGGTTTCCTTTGCTGTGCAAAAGCTTTGAAGTTTCATTAGGTTCCATTTGTTTATTTATTTTTTTATTTCCATTACTCTAGGAGGTGTATCAAAAAAGATCTTGCTGTGATTGATGTCAAGCAGTGTTCTTCCTATGTTTTCCTCTAAGAGTTTTATAGTGTCTGGTCTTACATTTAGGTCTCTAATCCATTTTGAGTTTATTTTTGTGTATGGTGTTAGGGAGTGTTCTAATTTCATTCTTTTACAAGTAGCTGTCCAGTTTTCCCAGCACCACTTATTGAAGAGACTGTCTTTACTCCATTGTATATCTTTGCCTCCTTTGTCATAGATTACTTGACCATAGGTGTGTGGATTTATCTCTGGGCTTTCTGTCTTTTTCCATTGATTTACATTTCTGTTTTTGTGACAGTACCATACTGTCTTGATAACTGTAGATTTGTAGTATGGTCTGAAGTCAGGAACTATGATTCCTCCAGCTCCGTTATTTTACCTCAAGACTGCTTTGGCTATTCGGGGTCTTTTGTGTCTCCATACAAATTTTAAGATTTTTTTGTTCTAATTCTGTAAAAAATGCCATTGGTAGTTTGACAGGGATTGCATTGAATCTGTAGATTGCTTTGGGTAGTAGAGTCACTTTCACAATATTGATTCTTCCAATCCAAGAAAATGATATATCTCTCCATCTGTTGGTATCATCTTTAATTTCTTTCAACAGTGTCTTATACTTTTCTGCATACAGGTCTTTTGTCTCCCTAGGTAGGATTATTCCTAGGTATTTTATTCTTTTTGTTGCAGTGGTAAATGGGAGTGTTTCCTTAATTTCTCTTTCAGATTTTTCATCATTAGTGTATAGGAATGCAAGAGATTTCTGTGCATTAATTTTGTATCCTACAACTTTACCAAATTCATTGATTAGCTCTAGTACTTTTCTGGTGGCATTTTTAGGATTCTCTGTGTATATTATCATGTCATCTGCAAATAGTGACAGTTTTACTTCTTCTTTTCCAATTTGCATTCCTTTTATTTCCTTTTTTTCTCTGATTGCCATGGCTAGGCCTTCCAAAACTATGTTGAATAATAGTAGTGAGAGTGACATCCTTGTCTTTTTCCTGATCTTAGAGGAATCGCTTTCAGTTTTTCACCATGGCGAATGATGTTTGCTGTTGCTTTGTCATATATGGCCTTTATTATATTGCAGTAGGTTCCCTCTGTGCCCACTTACTGGAGAGTTTTTATCATAAATGGGTGTTGAATTTTCTCTGAAGCTTTTTCTGCATCTATTGAGATGATCATATGGTTTTTTTTTGTTTTGTTTTGTTTTTTTGTGTTTTTTTTTGCAGTATGCGGGCCTCTCACTGTTGTGGCCTCTCCCGTTGTGGAGCATAGGCTCTGGACGCGCAGGCTCAGCAGCCATGGCTCACGGGCCCAGCCGCTCCGCGGCATGTGGGATCCTCCTGGACCGGGGCACGAACCCGTGTCCCCTGCATCAGCAGGTGGACTCTCAACCACTGCGCCACCAGGGAAGCCCTGATCATATGGTTTTTATCCTTCAATTTGTTAATATGGTGTATTACATAGATTGATTTGCATTTACTGAAGAATCCTTGCATCCCTGGGATACATCCCACTTGATCGTGGTGTTTGATCCTTTTAATGTGTTGCTGGATTCTGCTTGTATTTTGTTGAGGATTTTTGCATCTATATTCATCAGTGATATTGGTGTGTAATTTTCTTTTTTTGTAGTATCCTTGTCTGGTTTTGGTATCAGGGTGATGGTGGCCTCATAGAATGAGTTTGGGAGTGTTCCTTCCTCTGCAATTTTTTGGAAGAGTTTGAGAAGGATGGGTGTTAGCTCTTCTCTAAATGTTTGATAGAATTCACCTGTGAAACCATCTGGTCCTAGACTTTTGTTTGTTGGAAGATTTTTTTTTTTTTTTTCTGTACGCGGGCTTCTCACTGTTGTGTTCTCTCCCATTGCGGAGCACAGGAAGATGTGGGATCTTCCTGGACTGGGGCAGGAACCCATGTCCCCTGCATCAGCAGGCAGACTCTCAACCACTGTGCCACCAGGGAAGCCCTGTTGGAAGATTTTTAATCACAGTTTTAATTTCATTACTTCTGATTGGTCTGTTCATATTTTCTACTTCTTCCTAGTTCAGTCTTGGAATGTTATACCTTTCTAAAATTTGTCCATTTCTTCCAGGTTGTCCATTTTATTGGCATAGAGTTGCTTGTAGTAGTCTCTTAGGATGTTTTGTATTTCTGTGGTGTCTGTTGTAACTTCTCCTTTTTCATTCCTAATTTTATTGATTTGAGTCCTCTCCCTCTTTTTCTTGATGAGTCTGGCTAATGGTTTATCAATTTTGTTTATCTTCTCAAAGAACCAGCTTTTAGTTTTGTTGATCTTTGCTATTGTTTTCTTTGTTTCTATTTCATTTATTTCTGCTCTGATCTTTATGATTTCTTACCTTCTGCTAACTTTGGGTTTTGTTTGTTCTTCTTTCTCTAGTTCCCTTATGTATAAGGTTAGATTGTTTATTTGAGATTTTTCTTGTTTCTTGACATAGGCTTGTATAGCTATAAACTTCGCTCTTAGAACTGCTTTTGCTGCATCCCATAGGTTTTGGATCATCGTGTTTTTGTTGTCATTTGTCTCTAGGTGTTTTTTGATTTCATCTTAGATTTCTTCAGTGATCTCTTGGTTATTTAGTAATGTATTGTTTAGCCTCCATGTGTTTGTGTTTTTTACGTTTTTTCCCTGTAATTCACTTCTAATCTCAGTGTGGTGGTCAGAAAAGTTGCTTGATATGATTTCAGTTTTCTTAAATTTACTGAGGCTTGATATGTGACCCAAGATGTGATCTATCCTGGAGAATGTTCTGTGTGCACTTGAGAAGAAAGTGTAATCTGCTGTTTTTGGATGGAATGTCCTATAAATATCAATTAAATCTATCTGGTCTATTGTGTCATTTAAACCTTCTCTTTCTTTCTTTATTTTCATGTTGGATGATCTGTCCATTGATGTAAGTGAGGTGTTAAAGTCCCCCACTGTTATTGTGTTACTGTTGATTTGCTCTTTTAGAGCTGTTAGCAGTTGCCTTATGTACTGAGGTGCTCCTATGCTGGGTGCATATATATTTATAATTGTTATATCTTCTTCTTGGATTGATCCCTTGATCACTATGTAGTGTCCTTCCTTGTCTCTTGTAACGTTCTTTATTTTAAAGTCTACTTTATCTGATATGAGTATTGCTACTCCAGCTTTCTTTTGATTTCCACTTGCATGGAATATCTTTTTCCATCCTCTCACTTTCAGTCTGTATGTGTCCCTAGGTCTAAAGTGGGTCTCTTGTAGGCAGCATATATATGGGTCTTGTTTTTGTATCCACTCAGTGAGCCTGTGTCTTTTGGTTGGAGCATTTAATCCATTCACGTTTAAGGTAATTATCAATATGTATGTTCCTATGACCATTTTCTCAATTGCTTTCGGTTTGTTTTTGTAGGTCCTTTTCTTCTTTTGTGTTTCCCACTTAGAGAAGTTCCTTTAGCTTTTGTTGTAGAGCTGGTTTTGTGGTGCTGAATTCTCTTAGCTTTTGCTTGTCCCTAAAGCTTTTGATTTTTCCATTGAATCTGAATGACATCCTTGCCCGGTAGAGTAATCTTGGTTGTACGTTCTTCCCTTTCATCACTTTAAGTATATGATGCCACTCCCTTCTGGCTTGTAGAGTTTCTGCTGAGAAGTCAGCTGTTAACCTTATGGGAGTTCCCTTGTATGTTATTTGTCGTTTTTCCCTTGCTGCTTTCAATAATTTCTCTTTGTCTTTAATTTTTGCCAGTTTGATGACTATGGGTCTCGGCATGTTTCTCGTTTGGTTTATCCTGTATGGGATTCTCTGCACTTCCTGGACTTGGGTGGCTATTTCCTTTCCCATGTTAGGGAAGTTTCTGGCTGTAATCTCTTCAAATATTTTCTCGAGTCCTTTTTCTCTCTCTTTTCCTTCTGGGACCCCTATAATGTGAATGTTGTTGGGTTTAATGTTGTCCCAGAGGTCTCTTAGGCTGTCTTCATTTCTTTTCAGTCATTTTTTTTTATTCTGTTCTGCAGCAGTGAATTCCACCATTCTGTCTTCCAGGTCAATTATCCATTCTTCTGCCTCAGTTATTCTGCTATTGATTCCTTCTAGTGTAGTCTTCATTTATTGTATTGTTCATCTTTGTTTGTTTGTTCTTTAATTCTTCTAGGTCTTTGTTAAACATTTCTTGCATCTTCTCGATCTTTGCTTCCATTGTTTATCCGAGGTCTTGGATCATCTTCACTATCATTATTCTGAATTCTTTTTCTGGAAGGTTGCCTATCTCCACTTCATTTAGTTGTTTTTCTGCGATTTTATCTTGTTCCTTCACCTTGTACATAGCCCTCTGCCTTTCCATCTTGTCTATCTTTCTATGAATTTGTTTTTTGTTCCACAGGCTGCCTGATTGTAGTTCTTGCTTCTGCTGTCTTCACTCTGGTGGATGAGGCTATCTAAGAAGCTTGTGTAAGTTTCTTCCTCATTGTAGTTTTGATTTGCATTTCTCTAATGATTACTGATGTTGAGCATACTTTCATGCGTTTGTTGGCAATCTGTATATCTACTTTGAAGAAATGTCTATTTAGATTTTCTGCCCATTTTTGGATTGGGTTGTTTGCTTTTTTGATATTGAGCTGCTTGAGCTGCTTGTATATTTTGGAGATTAATCCTATGTCAGTTGCCTCATTTGTAAATATTTTCTCCCATTCTGAGGATTGTCTTTTCATCTTGTTTATGGTTTCCTTTGCTGTGCAAAAGCTTTTAAGTTTCATTAGCTCCCATTTTTTTATTTTTGTTTTTCTTTCCATTTCTCTAGGAGGTGGGTCAAAAAGGATCTTGCTGTGATTTATGTCATAGAGTGTTTTGCCTCTGTTTTCCTCTAACAGTTTAATAGTGTCTGGCCTTACATTTAGGTCTCTAATCCAGTTTGTTTATTTTTGCATATGATGTTTAGGAGTGTTCTAATTTCATTCTTTTACATGTAGCTGTTCAGTTTTCCCAGCACCACTTATTGAAGAGGCTGTCTTTTCTGCATTGTATATTGTTGCTTCATTTATCATAGATAAGGTGACCATATGTGCATTGGTTTATCTCTGGGCTTTCTATCTTGTTCCATTGATCTATATTTCTGTTTTTGTGCCAGTACCATACTGTCTTGATTACTGTAGCATTGTATTATAGTCTGAAGTCAGTGGGTCTGATTCCTCCAGCTCTGTTTTTTTACCTCAAGACTGCTTTGGCTATTCAGGATCTTTTGTGTCTTCATACAAATTTTAAATTTTTTTCTTCTAGTTCTGTAAAATATACCTTTGGTAATTTTATACAGATTGCATTGAAGCTGTAGATTGCTTTGGGTAGTATAATCATTTTCACAATATTGATTCTTCCAATCCAAGAACATGGTATATCGCTCCATCTGTTGGTATCATCGTTAATTCCTTTCAACAGTGTCTTATACTTTTCTGCATACAGGTCTTTTGTCTCCCTAGGTAGGTTTATTCCTAGGAATTTTATTCTTTTTGTTGCAATGGTAAATGGGAGTGTTTCCTTAATTCCTCTTTCAGATTTTTCATCATTAGTGTATAGGAATGCCAGAGATTTCTGTGCATTAATTTTGTATCCTGCAACTTTACCAAATTCATTGATTAGCTCTAGTAGTTTTCTGGTAACATCTTTAGGATTCTCTCTGTGTACTATCGTGTCATCTGCAAACAGTGATACTTTTACTTTTTTTCCAATTTGTATTCCTTTTATTTCTATTTCTTCTCTGATTGCTGTGACTAAAACTTTCAAAATTATGGTGAACAATAGTGGTGAGAGTGGGCAACCTTGTCTTGTTCCTGATCTTAGTCGAAATTGTCATTTTTGCACCTTTGAGAATGATGTTAGCTGTGGGTTTGTCATATATGGCACTTATTATTTGAGGTAAGTTCCCTCTCTGCCTACTTTCTGGAGGGTTTTTTATCATAAATGGCTGTTGAATTTTGTCAGAAGCTTTTTCTGAATCTATTAAGATGATCATATGGTTTTTATCCTTCAGTTTGTTAATATGGTGTATCACATTGATTGATTTGCATATATTGAAGAATCCTTGCATTCCTGGGATAAACCCCACTTGATCATGGCATATGATCCTTTTAATGTGCTTTGGATTCTGTTTACTAGTATTTTGTTGAGGATTTTCACATGTATGTTCAGCAGTGATATTGGCCTGTAGTTTTCTCTTTTTTTTGATATCTTTGTCTGGTTTTGGTATCAGGGTGATGGTGGCCTTTTAGAATGATTTTGGGAGTATTCCTCCCTCTGCTGTATTTTGGAAGAATTTGAGAAGGATAGGTGTTAGCTCTTCTCTAAATATTTGATAGAATTCGCCTGTGAAGCCATCTGGTCCTGGGCTTTCGTTTGTTGGAAGATATTAAATTACAGTTTTAATTTCATTACTTTTGATTGGTCTGTGTATATTTTCTATTTCTTCCTGGTTCAGTCTTGTAAGTTTGTACTTTTCTAAGAATTTGTCCATTTCTTCCATGTTTCCATTTTATTGGCATATAATTGTTTATAGTAATCTCTCATGATCCTTTGTATTTCTGCAGTGTCAGTTGTTACTTCTCCTTTTTCATTTCTAATTCTATTGATTTGAGTCTTCTCCCTTTTTTTCTTGATGAGTCTGGCTAATGGTTTATCAATTTTGTTTATCTTCTCAAAGAACCAGCTTTTCATTTTACTGATCTTTGGTATGGTTTCCTTCATTTCTTTTTCATTTATTTCTGATCTGATCTTTATGATTTCTTTCTTTCTACTAACTTTGGAGTTTTTTTGTTCTTCTTTCTCTAATTGCTTTAGGTGTAAGTTTAGGTTGTTTATTTAAGATTTTTCTTGTTTTTGAGGTAGGATTATATTGCTATAAACTTCCCTCTTAGAACTGCTTTCGGTGTGTCCCGTAGGTTTGGGGTCATCGTGTTTTCATTGTCATTTGTTTCCAGGTATTTTTTTTTTCCTCTTTGATCGCTTCAGTGATCTCTTGGTTATTTACTAATGTATTGTTTAGTCTCCGTTTATTTGTGTTTTTTACATATTTTTTTCCTGTAATTGGTATCTAGTCTCATAGTGTTGTGGTCGGAAAAGAAACTTAATCTGATTTCATTTTCTTAATTTTACCAAGGCTTGATTTGTGACCCAAGATATGATCTATCCTGGATAATTTTCTGTGAGCACTTGAGAAGAAAGTGTATTTTGTTGTTTTTGCATGAAGTGTCCTATAAATATCATTTAAGTTCATCTTGTTTAACATGTCATTTAAAGCTTGTGTTTCCTTATTTGTTTTCATTTTGATTGATATGTCCATTGGTGAAAGTAGAGTGTTAAAGTTCCCTAGTATTATTGTGTTACTGTCAATTTCCTCTTTTATAGCTGTTAGCATTTGCCTTATGTATTGAGGTGCTTCTATGTTGGCAGCATAAGTACTTAACAATTGTTATATATTCTGGATTGATCCCTTGATCATTATGTAGTATCCTTCTTTGTCTCTTGTAATAGTCTTTATTTTAAAATCTATTTGTCTGATATGAGAATTGCTACTCCAGCTTTCCTTTGATTTCCATTTGCATATAATACCTTTTTCCATCCCCTCACTTTCAATCTATATGTGTCCCTAGGTCTGAAATGAGTCTCTTGTGGAGAGCATATATACAGGTCTTGTTTTTGTGTCCATTCATCCTGTCTGTGTCTTTTGGTTGGAGCATTTAATCCATTTATATTTAAGGTAATTATCGATATGTGTTTTCCTATTACCATTTTCTTACTTGTTTTGGATTTGTTATTGTAGGTCTTTTCCTTCTCTCGTATTTCCTGACTAGAGCAGTTCCTTTAGCTTTTTTGTAAAGCTGGTTTTGTGGTGCTGAATTCTCTTAGCTTTTGCTTGTCTGTAAAGCTTTTAATTTCTCTGTTGAATCTGAATGGGATCCTTGCTGGGTAGAGTAATCTTGTTTGTAGTTTTTTCCCTTTCATCACTTTAAATATGTCCTGCCACTCCCTTCTTGCTTGTAGAGTTTCTGCTGAAAGATCAGCTGTTAACCCTATTGGGATTCCCTTGTATGTTATTTGTTGCTTTTCCCTTGCTGCTTTTAATATTTTTTCTTTGTATTAAATTTTTGATAGTTTGATTAATACATGTCTTGTCTTGTTTCTCCTTGCATTTATCCTGTATCAGACTCTCTGCACTTCCTGGACTTGACTATTTCCTTTGCCATATTAGGGAAGTTTTTAACTATAATTTAGATCTGTAATAGCATGACCTCGCATAAGGCCCAACATACAAAGGATAGCCACCACTGACCTCCATGATCCAGATATCTCTACACACACACACACACACAGTGTCTTTCTTACTATCTTGTTAAATATAGTGTCCTATGGGCCATCCCAATGAAAGTTATCAGGAGAAACCTATGAGGAAGTAATTAGGATATGGCAGGAGAAAAAGCTAAATTAATATGCGATTTTAGCACTTGATTCCATGTGTAACTCTGGAGCACAAATGGCATCACAAAGTTCTTCCATCTTGATGCATAAGAGCTGAGTATTTTTTTACCCTTATCAGTCAGTTCTGGCTGAGAACCTCTACTGGGAAGGGTGACATAACCTCCGAGGAGTCCCAGGGTTAGATGGCTCCTGTTGGCCAAAGATAATTCTCCAGAGAAATATGTAGATGAGTCATTACCAGTCAACACTCATAGTAGCTGCTCAATATGGGTGCACCAACCCAGTAGTTCTAGGCAGGGCACCACCTTTACTATAATTTAGAAGACTACACTGGTAAGACAAAGCTGCATAATGTAATGGAATTGAGCTTGGACATAAAAAAATGATTAGAGCTAATTAGCAGCTTCAATGGAAAGGTTAAACAAAGGGAAAGAGACCGGGTTAATTATAGTATAGAATTATTGGAGCAATTAGGATTCCAGAATCCAGATATGACCTATTCAACTACTGCATCCTCTTTTTCATTATTTACTATTTTATTTTTCCTTTGAATATATAATACATTCACAAACATTCAAAATTAAAAATGTACAAAAGAGGATGCAATTTTTAAAAAAGCCTTCCAAACTTATTCATCTGTCATTCATCCAGTTTTCCTAAACAGAGTCAAGTCATATCTCCTTTCAGAGATAGTCTGTTTTCCTTTTGCCTTCTTAATTACATAACTGTAAATATACACGTGAGATCAGACCATCTTATTAATAAAAATTTCCTCATCCTTTTTTTCAGCTGCATAGTAGTTTTGTATGATTGCATAATATTTTATTTATACATTTCGCTGTTGATGAATATTTAGGTTCTTAATCATCTATTAGCATAATAACAGCAACAGATTATCTACCTACCTACCTATCATTTTATACACTCATGAGTATAGGTATAGAATAAATACCAAGAAGTAGAACCACTGAGTAAAATACTGTATCAGTTAGTTCAGACTAAATTATGTCATAATAGCAAATGGTGTCAAATCCTTAGTAGCTTACAAAACTAAAAGCTAATCTCTCACTTATGTTACATCTCTATTGCAAGATTCTTTGTCTCTTTTCTACATCATCCTCATTCTAGGACCTAGGCTAAAAGAGCAATCCCTTTCCAGAGCAAACTAGGTTTTTGGTAGAAGGAAAAGAGGACATGGTTAACTATATGATAGTTCTCAAAGCTTCTGCTTGAAAATAGTACCTGTCACTTCTACTTACAGTTCAGTGGCCAGAGAAGGTCATGTGGCCAAGCCAGACATCAGTAGGATATGGATGTACATTTCTTTCCTCATAGGAAGGACAAGCAAATAATTAGAATACCAGCACAGTTCACCACAATGTGTGGATATATTTTATAAATTTGAAAGATGCCAAATTGTTCTCTCTAAAAGTATTACAAATTTAAACTCATAAAAAATATATGAGTGTCTCCACCATTCCCTCACTGATACATTATGATATCAGACTCTTTGATCTTGGTCATCTGAAAGGTGAAATATATTTTGAAGTAAGCTTAATTTGAATTTTTCTTATCCTGAATGAAGTTCAGACTATATTCATATTCAAATATGTCTTAGCATGGAAATGTTTGAGTGCTTCTTTCATTAACAGTCTTATTCCTTTTATTTAGACACTATATTTCTGTTAATTCGACCTGTGGTCAGTAGTTTTCTGTTGTTATCAAGTTAGCTTGTACCGCTTTAAGATCCAGATTTTTTCCCACATACTGACAGCTGGTAAGTCTGTTCTTTACAGCTGACAAGCTATGTCTCCACCATTTTGTAGTTTTATAATATATTTTTAAAAATAAAACACAAATGTAGTACTTTTTATATCTTCCTTTTGAATATCATCTTGTGTTTAGCTCAATATTCAAACCTGTCTGACCCTTTTTGCATATTTTAAAATATTTTTTCTTATTAAAAATAATACATACAGAAAATATTAAAAATCCAGGCAAGGAAATAAAAATAACCCCTATACCTATTCTTCGTAGACAGCCATTTATTTTGAATGTATGTCACCTTTCATGTTAGATCATCTGGAATAGAGTCATTGGGGAATTTTATAAATAAGCTTCCCAAGGCTTTATTCATACCATCAAAATAATTAATAGTACCAGACAGATTTCCAGCTTTCCCTCTTGGCTTCTTCTCACTTGGCAATTATCAAGCAAATGGGTAATGATTAAAATCCAACGTGCTCCCGACAAACTTTTCTTTCTATGGTAGGGTGTCTCTTTACTTGGGTTTTTAGGGGTAATTAAGA
Source organism: Stenella coeruleoalba (assembly GCF_951394435.1). Lineage (NCBI taxonomy): Eukaryota > Metazoa > Chordata > Mammalia > Artiodactyla > Delphinidae > Stenella > Stenella coeruleoalba. The sequence continues at coordinate 91,757,541 of NC_137150.1, forward strand.
ATTGTAAATGTAGGCTTAAAGTGGCAAAAAAAGAAGAGGTGGGGAAGACTGAATTATTTGGGCTGGCTCTGGAGCAGAAACTTTTTTTCTAGAGGCAAAAGAGAAAACCAAACAACAATCCACTGTATAAAGTCAACGTCCCCAAACAGGAAAGATCATCTACCAATACAAAGTCTAGAAGGTCCAGAGATGAGAATCAAGGTTGGCAGTGGAGAATTCTTGGGTTTAGAGCCTTGTCAAGGAAAGATCAAACCAGCTATTGTTTGGGGACAGGGAAAATTCAAATTGTGCTCAACTGCCTTGAATATTTAACTTGCTCTTATAGGCTAGGGAGGAGGTATCTGGGGCACACAGGATGTCTGGACTGTTTTAAAAGTTCATTGTATCAGAGTCACTTGTCAGCCTCCTGTGTCTTTTAGTCCTTAGATCTAACAGGTGCTCATAAGGAGGTTTACATTTATGGTTCCAAACAAAAAATTGAAAAGTAATAATGTGATGTTCTAGAATGGACCTGGAAAAGTTGCTGGTTGCCCATTAATTAATATCTAATAATATTTACTAATTTTGGTGAAGCTCATAAAATCTCAGTGGCAGAAACTTCAGAAGTTATATCCTGGTGCCTGAATATCAAATGTCTGATATTCAGAATCCAATCAAAGACTTTCACATAAAGAAATTCATGAAGTTAAGTCTAAAAAAGAAGAGAGAGATGATTAAAGGATTCTTCCTGATCCCTGAAGTTAGTCATTTTTTGCCTGCCATCTTTTTTTTTTTTTTTTTTTTTTTTTTTGCAGTACGTGGGCCTCCCACTGTCACGGCCCCTCCCGCTGCGGAGCACAGGCTCCGGACGCGCATTGCCTGCCATCTTGATCTTCTCTTTTTCAATTGCTCAGTTGCAAATTCTGTGAATAAGTGGTTCGGGTTAAATGCAACCTAGCCATGCAATTTGTTTTCTGTCATGACCTATGGCACTGAAAACTATTTTCTTTGTATTTATTTCTAGGCTAGTTATCTTATAATTTTGACAAATGCCCTATGCCTGTCCTTGTAAGTAAAAAAACATGGGGCAGTTTTTCTAGTGAGACTCCCTATTTGTATCATCTTTACAGTTCAGAGGATTATGGTGACAGGTGATTGACAGAAGAGAAATAGAGTATATAAAGTGTTTTTTTTCACAAAATATAACCATTGATGAGGTCCTGAACTAGGCTGAGAATGGGGAAAGAAAAGAAGACATATCAAACTGGAAAAAAAGAAAAGCTGACAAGATTTGGGAATTGATTGGCTTTGAGGGATGAGGGAGACGCAAGGAGAGGGAGGAGTCAATTATGATTAAGGTTTTGAGTAAGGTGAAAGAATTGAAATAATAATGGCTTATTCGTTTGTTTTCTGAAACCAGTCAGAACTTTGAAAGCTGAGTAAAATGTTCTGATAAACATTGTCGTGACTTGAAAACCATATACCTGAGCAAACTGGATTTCAAAATTACCATGCTACTCTTATGGAAAATGGTGTGAAAAGAAATCCAACAGAAACTTCTAATAAAAATATCTTGTATTTGCTGTAAGGCTGTGCTGACAACTAGAGGAAATTACTCATCTGATTTTCTCTCTGTTTTTAAACAAAGAACCATCCCTTAGTAAAGAGGTGGCAAACTAGTCTGTTTAGCAAATCTGGCCAGCCTCCTGCTTTTGAACAGTTTGTGAGCTAAAAATGATTTTTAAATTTTTAAATTATTGAAAACATTAAAAGAAGAATAATATTTTATGGCAAGTGAAAATTATATAAACTTTGAATTTTAGTGTTTACAATTAAAGTTTTATTGGTACACAGCCATGTCCTTTCCGTGGCTGCTTTCATTTACAATGGCAGAGTTTAGTAGCTTTAACAGAGACCATATGACCTACAAAGCTTAAAATATTTATCATCTGATCCTTTAAAGGAGACATTTGTCACCCCTACCTTAATATAAGCTATATATCTAAAGATAAGTTAGGAAAGAATGATAATGTAACTTGAAAGCATAACTAGAAAAAACAGTGGGTTAATTTTAGCAATATTTTTGTTTACCCATTCACTCAATAAATATTTGTGGAGAGCATACTGTCTGTCAAGCACTATCTGAAATGCTACAGACACACATCAATTTAAACACACAGATTTAAACATTAGTCCACTTCTTACTAATGAAGCACTCTGAAAATGAGTGCTTCTTTTGGTTATTCCTGGCAAGAAGATGGCAAGGAAATACACTGCAGTTAGAATAGAGGGCTTCTCCTTAAGACTCAGTATATCTTGCCAGAATTAGAGTCTTGGCAAAACAAGAGGGAAGACAGTGAATAAAGTAAATGTATACATGTTTTTGAATTTGCACATGTTAACAACAGGTAGAAGTTTTCCTGTTCCTAGTGCTTTCCTGGTATATATTTAGTTTTTATTTCTAATCCTTTAAACAATTCAGTGGGGGTATCATCCTCATTTTACATATGAGGAAACAGACTGGGGATAAACTGACATATTTTTCAAAATAGTGCACTATGGCTATAATTGGTATGTTCTAGCATTGAATATAATTCCTCTCATTGCTTGAGTAAAAATATTAAATCTAACCCATAAATATGTTTGGATGATGTAGATTTTGTTGGAAATGGGAAAGCATATTACATCATACAGACTTCTTAAATATTTCTTTTAAACATCTCTTTTCCCCTAAAGATCCTCACAAGTTCTCACTTTTAAAAAAATTTGTCAATACATAGGAAGCCACTGATGGGCCTGTTTATCAATTTCTTACTATAGACTATTTTATAAATCAAGTATAGATGTATGTGTGTTTCTTATACAAAAATGTTATAGTTTCTATACTCTGTTTTATAGAACCTGAAGTTTCAATAGTGGTAATTTAAGTTTTACAAATATTACATATAACTATATATATATAATATTATATAAAATTATTATAAAATTATAATATAGTTATATATATATAATATATTGAAATAAAAATATAATGCTCCATCTTCCAGTTAAACAGGATGGACTGTCCATATATATTTACTTCTGTTCTTTCCAAAATTAGAAAATAACAGTAAAGAGATTCTAAAATGTAAACTCAAAAAGATAAAACGGATAAAACAAGGCAGATTAGGAATAGCTTTTTGCAATGCAAAATGTACAAGTATAAATAGTAACTGACTTAGAAGGCCCAAATATGCTGAAACCTAACCAAACAGTGGGGAAATCCAAGAAATGATCTAATTGTACATCAGAATTCATAACATAAAAGGCTAAGAAATGACAATGGCATGAATATCTGAAGGTGAGGGTACAGGCATGGCTAAAACAAATGGGAACTTGATACATTTCTTGTTAGAAGTCCAGATCCCATCCAGCACCTCAGTGGAAGACTGGAGGCTTATTCTCTGGTGGCAGTAAAATGGAAGTTCCTGATTGCCTCAGGAGGCCAAGTACTGAGGTGTGAAGGGTACTGTTCCCAAAATAGTGGCAGCCCAGGAGTATATATGCAACATTGAAACTGACCATATGTCTTTTCCCATTCAATTTCCAGAAGACTGGCAGCCAGACTTAGAACTTTAGACAAAACTATTCTCTAAGTAATGACCAGAGCTAAAGAAAAGATACTACTATTTTCCAGTGAAAGATTACAACCAAATCAGTACAGTGAAGGCTAAATTCAACAAACCTGTAGCTTCTAAACAATATTTTGTAATCCACTTAATACATGAATAGACAATAAAGGATCAATAGACGCTTCATTCAAGTGTGTAACATGAATGATAGAATCAAAAGACACAAGTATACAAACAGAAAAAAAAGCACTAAAAGGAAACAGATTATGTAAGGAGAGGAAAAATTCAAATATATATGTACTAATAATAATAGAAAAATAAAAAGACATTGCATTCATGACACAAAAATAGAAATATATATATGTATATGTGTTGAATATATATACATATGTTTCCTGTACATATCTTGTATACATTTATATATGAATATATTTATATATAATAATTTATATATAATATGTTTGTTCAGAGAATAAGAAAAACATTTAAAAATTAAAATTATAATAGCAAAAAAAGAAAATCTCATTACAACAGTTAGAAAATAAAATCAAGGAAATCTCCCAGAGAGTAGAGTAAACCAACAAAAAGATGAGAGTTAAATGAAAAAAAAAAAAAAGAAAATTAATGAACCAATCCAAAAGGAAGAACAGTTGAATGATAGAAGTTCCAATGAAGAAAGAACAGACGAATCAGACTCAGGGAATCAGTAAATAAACAATCAAGAAAATTTCTTGTAAGTGCCCACTGAGTAGATATAATGGATCTACTCCAGAGCACTTCAGAGTGGAAATTCAGACTACAGGTTAAATAGAAGATTCTAAAGCTTCCAGAAAGATAAAATAGGTCACAAACAAAGAATCAGAAAACTGGATGGTTTGGGACTTCTCGAGCAGTGCTGGAAACTGAGAGATAATGAAGATATAACTTTGGACCTCTGAAGTAAAAAGATACTGACTCTGGTTTTCTATTTGTAGACAGACTAACAAATCAAGGGTAAGGGTAGACATTTTCAGATATTCAAGGGCTTAAAAAAGTTTACCTCCCATGTGTCCTTCCTTAGGAAACTTTTGCAGGAATGCTGTACTAAAATGAGGGAGTAACGAAGCAAAAGAAAGACAGGGAATCCAGAAAATGGGATTTTCTTTCCTTTAAGAAAGAGGCAAAGAATATCTCCAGGATGGAGATGATGGAATATAACAGGAATGTAGCAAATCATTGGCCGGCAAGAGCAAGAATAGAGCAGCTCAGAAGGTTCCAGGAAGATTATCTCTAACAAAGTAAAAATGATAGAATATCTGATGTAACTGGGAGAGTTTGGGCATTTTTCAGTGATTAGTACATAGAAAATAAAGCCAACAACATAAAACAATTATTAGCTACAGAGGAAACAAAAAGTCACTTAAAGAAGTAAAAGTAGTCACGGCTTATACATAGCTTCTCTGTGAACAGTTCTTGTGTAAACATAATAAAGTTCCCTAAAAATTTTTAATAAAAATTATGCAGTGATTTTAGTGGGAAACTAAAGGACATGGGAAGTATGTGTATTTACTTCTGGGGCCTAGTTGAAGAGAGCTAAATCCTTATTTTCCATTGTAGGAAGTAAATAGATACAATCTAAAAGTGAAAGATCAAGAAAGAGCAATATTGTTATTTTACTTACACAAATGGAGGGAAGTTATCAAAAATAACAGCTAACTAAGAAGCTAAAACAGTTGAAAAAATTTACCTCTGAGAAAATGGAAGTGGCAGGAAGGGTTGGGGCATTGCTATTTTTCTTGGTAAGAATTTCAGAACCACTTGACACTTAAATGTGTGAAAAATAACTTTGGCAATCATAAAAATCAAATGGAGGAAAATGTTAACACTGAAATGTGTTAATTTTTAACAATTAGAAACAGATTCATTGACTTATGCAGCCAGGGTAATTCATTTTTATAGAAATCTCATAACACAGCTACTCTTAAAATATCTATTCGTAGACAACTTATTGTAGCTGGGCTGTTAATTAAAAGTGTGTAGCTTGGTGCTGTTATTACTATCATTATTATTAAGTTATAATCATTAAATTCAGGATTGCATATGTCCATTCACCTAAAATTGTGTGGTCACCTATTAGCTATTTTGGTGAGTGAAATGGGCTCTCCCTCCCCCAATAGCAAATGTTAAATTGATATAAAATTGAACAAAAATTTGCACGCAGAGTGATATAAGGATGCCAGTCTCATCCGTAATCTGTAATTACAGATGTTTGTATTTATTGAAATAACCTTGTTGAAATTACTGAATTACAGAATCATAAAATGCTAGAACTCATTTGAAAACATGGACATTGAGGCCCAAGAGGAAAAATGGCCTGCCCGTGATCTCACATCTAGGGGAAATAGAAAGTAGGAGAAATAGCTGCTTCCCTCTCAGCAGTGCTAATACACTAGGTTGAGCTATGCTGGACTAGATATCACAAGAGGCTGCGTGTTAGCTCATTTCTAAGACCACTGCAATTTCAATGGAAATCTACAGGTTAATTTTCTGTCCCAAGCAGAACACAAATAACCACTAATGAAGATCTCAATAAGTGAATGAGATACTGCATCATTAAAAAAGTAGAGAAAAATTAGGCCCAGCCTAAGAAAAAAAGTGATGTACTTCCAGTCCTGTTCTTTCTGCCCATGAAAAAGATTGTATTGCTACCTTCTCCTTCTGAAGATTAACATCAGCATAACGTTTTTTTTTTTTTGCAGGAACATGTGATAACAAAGGGTAGTTTTCACAATACGAAATAGTACATGTTAACTGTATTTTCCTAGATTCCTTGAAAAATGTCTTTTGTATCACTTAGGAGTTTTTGACTGTAAAAACAGAAACTGGTGCCAGCTAACCTAAGCAAAAGAGGGTTTAAGATAGTTAGGATGCATAGTGGAGACAGGGAGACCACAGAATAGGACTAGAACGAGCCTGGAAGAGCCAAGAAAGCTTCAGAGGCCTAAGAAACCAAATGTAGGTCTGGGCTGGACAGGGAACAGGCTGATCAGGCCACCGCCTCTGTGAAGAGGAAACTCCAACCCATTCTTCTCTTTTTGCATCACTTGCTGAAGATTCAAAGTGTATCTTGATACAGTTCAATTGGCTGAGCTTTGGCCATTTGCTCTCCTAAAACAGTGAGAGGAAGCAGGTGGCACTTCTTTGGTAGATTACCAGCAATCGGACTTCTCTGCCACCAAACTGCATGCTGGGAAAAGCCAGTAGGAAGTGAGGGCAGTATTAGAAATGCCAAAAAGTAGCAAATCCCTACTGTATCAAATCCCTACTGTAACAAATCCCTTTTTGTTAAACATGCCTGAGCTATTGAGTTGACTCAGTGGTCTGCGGAAAGAGCATGCTTCCTTGTTAAGATAGTAACTGGTTTACAGTGTTACATTTTTGGCAAACTGATAGTGAAAAGCTTATTAAGGGGACATAGGTCCTGCCAAGACCTACTTGCTTTCTTTCCGTATATTGGAATTCAAATGCAACACAGGTAAAACTTTTAGCTCAGATCAAAGGTAATACATCTACGTGGATGTAGAAAAATGTGGCATTTACCCAGTGGTCTATGTGGTGATGCTTAAAGATATGTCTTTGTGTATGGCACTGCATGTGTGTGTGTTAGAGGAATAGAAAAGGCCAGAACGGCCTGCAAAGTACTTCAGTATATTGATATCAGGATAATAAGCTTGACCTCTTTCAACAGGCTGTCATTTCCTGTCGGTCTCTTAAATTCATTGATTTTTTTTAGAGTTTTGTTTTATTGTTTCTCATTTCACGGTAAAATAACAGGAGCAGTAAGTCATTTCCTTAATCAGAAAAAAAATGATGATTTTTGGAATTTTATGAGTTGCAATACCCAGGAAAGACCAGGAAGATATATGCTAGAGAGGGTGGGGGAAAGGGAAGCAACAAGGGGAGCGGGCAAGGCTTTTGCTTCAACTTTTCTATACCAATAGCTTGTACAACATTATCTTTTAACAGTTCTGTGATTTTTTTTCTGTACTCTAAATTCCAGCAAGGAATTTACTGAAACAGCAAATCATCTCTCCTACAAACTAAGTGTCAAAAAGCTCAGTGAAGTGTTTAGAAATAATAAAGCAAGTGAAGGAAAAAAAAAAGAAACCGATAATAAGGTGAGGAGAAAATATTTTCAAATGAGATTTAAAATCAAGAGAGAAACATGTGAACTAGAGCTTCAAATAAACAAGGAGCAATGGAAGTCATTTAGGAAACCTGCAGATAAAGATTTTATGTGTTTTATAGAAGTGAGCAAAGTGTCAGCAAGTCTCAAGTCTGGTAAACATTGTTTGAAGTTAAATTTTCTGGTGAGGTGAGAAAATATAATTACATAGTCACTTATCGCTCATTTCTCTGTACTGGAAGTGAGGGTGGCTGACTTTTTCTCTATTGCATGCAACATCAGCACATTCTGAGGTTGCCTACAAAGTTACGGATGCCTCAAATTTATCTTAGCCTTTGATATGATGAGAGTTTAGTCATGTAAAGGGCTTTTAAAATGCAGTGCATTCCTATGCTGGCTAGGCCGTAAGTAACTTTTGAAAATAATTACATTGACCATATATTTTATAAAGGCTAAAGCATCTAAATGTAAATAAAACACAACATTCCTCAAATGTAGGTAGCAAATACCAAGATTAATTTACTTTTAGGGTTTGCAACAGTAAGACAATGTAACTCAGGTGAACTCAAGTGAAAATACCATTATAAAATATAACCATTGTTAGCTGTTCCTAAATTTGTAATTAAGTTTTTATGTTCAACAGAAATATATATACAAATGGTTTAATGGGCCAAACATTTCCATAAGAATTATCAAAATGTTCTGTCCTCCCTGTCTCCTGCATTTCCCACACCTCAGTGTTCGCTTTCAGCACTCACTTGTGTTTATTTCCCTTCATTTAACAATAAACATTGTTATATTGGTAGCTTTAAAGCAATTTTTAAGCATCAATTTATTAATTTCCCACTAGGGGAAATGTGGATTTAGCATTCTTTTTTTCCATCCTCTAACCTTCCTTACTGTACAAATTTCCCCATACTTGAGAGTTATAACATTACTTAGATCAGTACTCAGGGTTCACATCATTATATTTTTGTAAATGTTGACTGTGCTATATTTTATACTAGGATTATGTTTGCCTTCTTGAACAACCTTCTGTATACCTTCTTGCTGTTAAGTGTACTACTTTTTTACTGACTTGGTTTTCTATGCCCTTACTCTCCCTGAGTTTTTCCAAATTCATTAGGATTATATCAAGTTCTTGCAGACAACTCTTCAGAGGCTGCTGATCTGCTCCAACTGGATTGGTTATGCTGTATGCCTTAGAAATGCCATCATCCTAAGATCTACCTTCAATTTAAACCTAGAGAAATCCTATCCTCTCTCCTGAGCTGAAGCTCCCATTCTCTGCACCTCATGCTTTCCTCTTTCTTGATTTACTCTTCCATTAGGGTGAAGCAACTTTTCCAAGGGCTTTGTGAGAAAGACAGCATGGGAAACAAATTGTTAGGGAGGTTGCATATCTGAAAATATCTGTAGACTACCCTCATACTTGACTGGTAGTTTCAGTGGCATGGTGTTAATTGATTCAAAATAATTTTCCTCCACATTTCAAAGGCATTTCTCCATTGTCCTGTATCTTAAGTGTAACTTTGAGACATCAAAATCCTTTCTAATTCCTGATCATGGAAGCTTTTACAATCTTTTCCTTATCACTGAAGTCCTGAAATTTTACAGTTAAATGCCTTTGCGTCTACTGATTTTCAGCTGCTGTGCTTGCCATAATCTAGAAATTCATATCCTTCATTTCTGGGAATTTTTCTTGAATTATTAATGATTTTCTACTTTCTAGTTTTTCCATTCTTTCTGTCTGGGTTTCCTATTAGTCAGATATTGAATCTCCTAAAATGGTCCTCTAATTCATTTCATTTATTTAAAAATTTTTTCAATGGGTTAGGGTTTTGAAAAAAAATGCATGTTTTCTTTTGCTCTACTTTCTGTGAGAATTTCTTTTATCTTTCAAAACATTTTCTGAAGTTTCTATTTCTGTTGTTTATAATTTTTAAGAACAGTTATTCTATTTTATATAGCATTTTATTATTTTGTCATGAATGCAATATTTTTCCTAACTCTGAGCATTGTAATAAAACTTATATTAAAGTTTCCTTCAATCTGTATACTATCTGCTTCTTGTTCATTTTATTCTTTATTCATATTATAAGAGATAGATTAAAAGATTTTGGGGAAGCACACAGGGATAGTTTTTTCTATTGCAGACTGTGCTGTGTGAAGATCTGGCTGTACTGTTTTTTGGGAGACTCTGAATTTTAGTATTTTAGATCTTTCTCTTGGTCTGGTAAAAATTTACAGGAGAGAATATTCCAGATATATGTCTGCCTGCCAACATTCTGGAAACTGAGTGAGGAAAGAGGGCTAAGGGGTCCTCTACATTCCTTATATATATTCCTTATATAAACATTGACGACTCCTAACCATAACCTGCTCTCAACTATAGCTGCTCATCTATACAAAGACCTTTTGTTTTACCCTTCTCAGAGAATAAACCTTCAATCTTCTGTCTTGGTCAGTGTAGTTAGCTCACACTGCCGTGACAGTACCACAGACTGGGTGTCCTGAACAACAGAAATTTATTTTCTTCCAACTTAGGAAGCTGGAAGTTCAAGCTCAAGGTGCCAGTAAAGTTGGTTTTTCCTGAGGCCTCTCTCCCTGACTTTCAGACAGCTGGCTGTTCACTGTGTCCTTGTCTCAGGCTTTTGTCCGAGAATACACTCCTGATCTCTCCTCCTCTTTTTGTAAGGACACTAGTACTAGCCCATAACCTCACTTAACCTTAATTACCTCTTTAAAGGCCCTATCTCCATATCTAGTCACATTGGGGTTAGGACTTCAACATATGAATTTGTGGGGGGCACAGTTCAGTCTGTAACATTTGGAGAGAGGCAGTTGTTCAGCCATATAGAGTGTGATTGAGGATCTGTGGGTCTCTCTACTTCTTAAGCTCACTCCACAAATCCTCTTTTCATCCCACATTCATCCCTACCCCAGAGTTAGCAGGTGATGCCAGTTCCTGAACCTATTAGAGGTTCTATGATATAAATCATGTTGCTTCTTTTTCTCCCTCACTGCCAGCTTAGAATTAAGCTTTTTCAGAGTGACTCAATTAGAACTCCTCTTTCAGCTTCCCCAGTTCCAAAATTTTATATCATTCCTACCCCCGGAATGATATAATATTTAATTATGATAAAATGTTTAATAATGGGTATGTTATGGGAGTCAACCAATCAGAAAAGATGCTGGACTGATCAGGGTAAGCCCCAGCTAGATACCATGCAGGTACCTAGCAGCTGAACACTGGTGTTCTGCTTTCTACTTCTTTTACTCTTTGTGGCTATATGCCATATGAAATAAAATAAAATTCCTTTACCTGTCATTTTATGTTAGTTTCTAGAGGAAGCACAGTTAAATGTGTCTGTTTAATCTATTGTCTTTTGCCAGAAAAACATGTTGTTGTAAAAGTCAAAATTAAATGTGAAGCATTACTTTAATTCTCCTTATTCCTGGCTAAATGTGACTTATGAAATGTTTAAACATTGTAAGTGGACCATTCTCACTGGATAACATTCAGAAAGAGTTTAAGAAAAGATAAATTAAACTTTTAAGTTGCTCCAGGTGTTATAGTTATCTGGCTAATCCTCCAAATCAGGAAATATAAGAATTTTAAAAATCTTTTACTGTCATATTTTCAATATTTTTATCAATGCATGAATCCCTTTTAACCTTCTCTGGTGATCTTCCCTGAAATCTATCTAGTACAATATTGATAAATTTCCCCATTTGATTTCATATATACTTCTATCACTTAACTTACTACTTTTTAATGTGGCACGTATTGTTAATTTCCTACTCAATTATTATTCCTAATTCTTCCTTGATTTGGACTTAGATTTGATGTGTAAAATATTACTTTTCCAGGATCTCTCAAGGTATGTATGGCCATGTGACACAGTTCCAGCCAATGAGATAAAATCAGAAATGTGTTGAAATTCCTGTACACACTCAATGTTTTTAGAATAAATGAGTGAATGAATAAATAACCCCAACAAATGGTCAGATACTGTAGAAAATTTCTTGAGTTGGAAGTTTACAATTTTAACTCTTGTTAAATGACTCATTATTTTTGTAGAACTGAAGATTCTGAATCTTACAGCTCTGCTCTACCATGTTATATATATGTGGTTAAATCCCTGAGTCAGGGGTTCACAAACCACAGAGAGCCTGGGGCCCATTTTTATAAATAAAATTTCACTGGAACATAGCCACACCTGTTTATTTATGTATTGTCTATTGCTGCTTTCACACAACAATGACAGCTGAGTATTGAAACTGAGACCATATGACCCAAAAAGTCTAAAACACCAGCAATTTGGCCCTTTAGAGAAAAAGTTTGTGGATCTCTGTTTCTAAATCATTTAGCCTCTCTGAGGCTTCTTTTCTTTACCTTTAAACATTATAACTTCTGAGCATTTTAAAAAACATTTTTGGATGTATTTTTTATGACTAGAATTTATTAGAAAAGTAGTGAATAACCAGTAAAGATGTCTTTCACATTGTATCCCTTCAAATATTTGAAGACAACAAAGCATGATCTAAATCACCTTGTCTTGAAGCTAAATCACAGCAGTTCATCTAGCTGTTTCTCATATGACAAAGGGCACTATATTTTGTAAAATATTTTATTTTGGTTTGCAATGTTACCGTTAAAACTTAGAGCCCAGAACAAAATACAATCCCACAGTGTGATACAACAAGCACAGAGAATGACTTCCAAAATGGACAACTTTCTTGTAAACCAAATTCTGATTAACTCATTCCAAGATTATGTTTACTTCCTAACCACTTCATCTCGATATTGACTTTTGGAGAATTAAAACTTTTAGGTCTTTTTGACAGCCCCATCAATCATTTAAATTGACATATAAACCTTTTCATTTATTCCTGTCAAAATACGTCTCACTGATTTTAACCCATCTTCTAAATATAGTGAACTAATTTCAAATATTGACTCTGCCATTCATTATTTTAACTATTCCTCTAAATTTTGAAACGTTTAAAAAATTTAATGCAAGTGAATAACAACTCGTTGAAATAAGATATTGCCCTAGGGCAGAGTTGTGTCATCATTATCATCAAATTCATTTACCTGTATATATTTAACATATAAATAAAATCAGTTTTGCTGATTTTTTTACTATGTTTCAGGTCTGTGTTAAATCTTTTTATGCATTATCTTATTACATCTTCATGATAACGAGGATACTCCTAATATCCCCATTTTACGCATGAAGAGTCTGAGGCCCAAAGAAGCTAAATTAAAACTTGGGTAGTCTTACTCCATAATCGGTACTTTTCTACTAAGATGAATTGCTTCTTCCTAAGGGAATGCTAAAAAATATTTCCAAAGGAAGATCTTTTTTTTTTTTTTTTCTCCATTTAATTTCAAGAGAAGGGATTAGGGCACAGTGAGAAGAGGTACAGCCATAAATTGTGAGAATTTGACTTGAACTTTTAAAGCATTTCAACTTTGAGAAGTATATGTATGCACTGGTAGTGAACATGACCTTAAGTGTAAGGTATTTGGACTATGGGAAGGCTAAAGGAACACAGGAGACAGCTATAGATTAGTGTAACTGAGGAAGGAAAACTGCTTAACCTCTGAAGTCATTTTGTCTAATATACTGGCATTTAGTGTTGGAGTATTGTAGGAAGGAAAAAGTGTTTTCCCTCTACCCATCTTAAGTTCATTGGCTGAGGCCCTGGAAATTAGACTAACAAAAGACAGGTTAACGAGAGAAAAACAGACAAGTTTATTAACATGTGCATCCCGCGTACACATGGGAACACTCAGATGAGTAACGGGAAGCATGGTTAGAACTTGGGCTTATATAGCATCTTCACAAAAGTACAATAAATTTTTAAAGAAGTGACAAGGCAAAAGAAAACGACTTTGAGCTTCTAATGACTGGCAAACTGTGGGAGGGCAAATATATGGGGAAATTATTGGTAGATTAGGGCTAGTTTTCACAAGGTTTGTTAGGTAGATTTCTCTGGTGCCCTCTCTGAGCTGTAGGGGTCTAGAGTTTTCTCTTGGGATTAAATTGTGTCCTTCCTGTTTGCGGGGTTGGGGGTGGGACACCTTTACAAATCGATGTCCTGCTTTTAGGAAATAGGAGAGCAGAGCACTTTTCTTGTATCTGCTTCTTCTCAGTTGCCTTCACCTCAAAATACTCCTTATGACAAAATGGCATGTTTTGGACTGGCATATTCTGCTACCCTTCATTATAAATGGATGTTAGGTTCAGGAAAGCATAATTGACTTTAGTTTTATTTACCATATAGACTCCTAAAAGTGTGTGTGTAAAGGAGCTGGTCAGATAAAACACTCAGAATGTACAAAACCTGGTGGGAAGTGGGGAACTTAATGCTAAGAGCTCTTAGAAAAGGATACTTAACAAAAATCAGTGGCCTTGGGTTCTTTCACCTGCCCTCAGGGCATCTAAAAGGGCCTCTAGAGAAGAGAGAATAGAGGGAGATGGGGAGCCCTATTGTCTTTGACTGTCAACAATAAGTGGAAAAGTTACTGGCAATTAATATGGGTGCCAAATGTTGGTCAGTGAACAAGAACAGTCCTGTCTACAACTGTCTACAACTCTCCTGTCTACCATTATTTACTTTAACCTTAAGAAAGTAAGGTTAAGAGGTGGGAAACCGTCCCTTAAGGAGTAGGTTTAGCTTTAAAGGCTATATTCCCACATGTTGTGAAAGGGAAAACAACCAGCAATAATTTGTTTTAAAGAGATTCCTTTCCTTTTCTACCATCATGATTGAAGCAATGGGGAAAATTGCCTAAACTCTAAAATAAAAGCTAAGAACTCTGGCTCTTACTCATAACTATCTAGTAATATGGAGTATGACCTTGGGCTAGTTATTAACTCTGTCCATGTGTAAAACTGAGGATAATGCTAACGTCATTGGAAGAACATCTGAATTCATTAACAATGGTGAAGTATATTTGAAAATGTAATGTCATATTTCAGTATATAACTTTAAATAACCCATGTGCCACCCCATTGCACCAATCACTAAGGTTGCATAACAATTAATGAATCAGTTATGTATCAAACATCATGGGCTCTCCCACCTTATGAGAGTTTTTCTGATTTATAAGCATGAAAGTTATGCCTATGGAGGGAGCAAGTCAGTAAATTAAGAATAAATGATATAGGGCATCCCTGGTGGCGCAGTGGTTGAGAGTCCGCCTGCCGATGCAGGGGACACGGGTTCATGCCCTGGTCCGGGAAGATCCCACATGCCGTGGAGCGGCTGGGCCCATGAGCCATGGCCGCTGGGCCTGCGTATCCGGAGCCTGTGCTCTGCAACAGGAGAGGCCACAACAGTGAGAGGCCCACGTACCACAAAAAAAAAAAAAAAAAAAAAACAAGAATAAATGATATAATTGCCTGATATGTGTTCCACAGTCCTCATTTTTAGCCTGAGGGAGGAATGAGCTTTTCAACATTTTCCATAACAATGGTCTTTTTCAGAGCATTAATGATCTACAGATATATTTGGCCATAAAAACAAGACCAATTGGTTTCAAAACAACTCTAACCTCAATTAATAGGATGCAGGCTCCCCTGAGACTTTGTCAAGGTCTCCATTTTATTAAAGCATACCAGGACTATCAAAATTCAGGGAGCAAATGCTCAAATTGAAACAGATGTGTATATTTGATAGTGATTCACACAGAAGACCACCCTCCGGTGAGTCAGGGTCTTGGGTTCTTGTCCCAAATTTAGCTCCAATTAGTTCTGTGATTTGGAGCAAGTACTTTGTTGGACCTTAGCTTCCATAAATGTATAGTTAAAATTTAAAAGTCATTGAATGAGTAATATAATAATAGTATATTGATAGTTAACAAATATCCAGCTCTGAGTATCTATAGGCACTGAGCTAAGTGGTCCTCTTGCTATATTATCACATTTAATTCTCTCAACAACTGTATGAGATGGGAATTATTATTCTGGTTTTTTGGTGTAAAAAATAGCTGAGTAATCCTCGAGCCAGGGTTCTTAATCACCACTCTAATCATTCCAGGATGTATCTGCTTGTCCTGCACAGGATAAATTTAGTCTAATATACGAATATGCTTAAGAGTAAAAAACTTCTACAGATGTAGTCATTATTTGAGGTACTAAGGCAGTAAGTAGTCTGCTAAATAGAATCTGCTAGTCCAAAAGGGTTAATGTATTTGATGTGTCCAATGAAGGTGCTGGGTAAAGATGAATTATTTGTTGGTTATTCAGTGGTAGAGAGATGAGATAGGGACAAGTGAAGAGGACGGCTAGAGAACTTCTACCAATTAGTGAACAGAAGAGTCTTTCCTTCAGCTCCAGGATTAAGTTTTTCTGAGGTCTAGAAAACCATGTGACTTGCCTTTTCTCTGTGGGCACCTACAAGCATTTCATC
The DNA here is from genome assembly GCF_951394435.1 of Stenella coeruleoalba. Taxonomy (NCBI): domain Eukaryota; kingdom Metazoa; phylum Chordata; class Mammalia; order Artiodactyla; family Delphinidae; genus Stenella; species Stenella coeruleoalba. Next base: position 91,773,723 of record NC_137150.1, read on the forward strand.
CCATTTGTGATCCAAATTTCTCTTAACAGCCTCACTACATCTGTAAACATAAGCCCTCTGGTATCCCACACCCCTAGGGATTATCTATCATGAAAAGCACTCTGGACAAAAAGGACAAGGATGGGAGATGGTACACTAAGGGCCAAAAGATTGGCACAGGGCAACCATTCACCACCCACAAAACACTTGTGCAAACCACCAATTCCTAAACCAAGATTTGGTTTTCTTGATATTCAAATTTAACTCTAAATTAAAATATATAGATTTTCAGCTCTAAACATTTGCATAAAAAATTCTTATGCCAAGAACTTTCTGAGCCTCCAATCTTTGTAAAGTGGACCTACGCCTGAAAGGCCTGACTCCCCAAGTTCCTTATAGAGTCTCAGAGGCTGTCTCCCTCAGGCATTTCTTTCATGGCTGAGCAGCCTTTATGTGTGATCAGATAAAAAAGTTTCCATGATCTTTCTTCCTTGAGTTCCCAATTGACCATTCAAGCTCCGTCTCCCACCAAACCCAAAGCCACATCCTTGCTAGGCATTGTCAGACAAAAGCCAAGTTCCTACTCAGCTGAAGCTCTGTATATAGTACCATAGTCCTAGGCCTCACACTTACATCACAGAGCAGTAATTTTTAATTGAGTCATGGACAGTTTTGAAAATCTACTGGAAATTCTGGACCAAACCTCCGGAAAAATGCACACATGTAGAGAAAAAAAAAACACACATGTACATATATACATAATATACTCTTTCATTTCATGGTGTTCGGGACTCACTGAAGTTAACCCATGGACCTAAGTCAAGAAAACATGTCTCAGAAACTTTCAGGTCTCCCCTATCCTAATGCTCTATTTGGGACCTAGAGCCCATTATGGACATAAATAACATTCCCCCCAAAATAGTAATTAAATGTCTCTAATATTCCCTCACTTCTCCAATATATACCATTGATTCTCATTATTCATAGTTGTTTCTCTCTAAAAGTCACCATGAACACTGAATTAGCAAATACTGAAACACTGCTCCTAGGGGAAATACAGAGTTAGGTTCCCATGAGCTTCTGGTCACAGTAGTCTTATCAACCAATCAATACATAACTTTGTTTCTGTTTAAAGACAACTTATTTAATATATACTGTTTATTCACTTACACTGAAATTGAACTCACAGTCAACTGTGCTCTAGCTCACTTCTAAACAAAGCTTATCTATCACATATCTTTTCTCCATAAGGCACATCACAGCCTTCTTGCACATAGGAACACTAGACCGCACTTCTGCACTACACACGGGGGCTATTTTAAACAGTAAAGTTAAAAAAAAAAACAGAAAAATGGGCACTAAATAGACCATGGAAAGGACACTTGTTTACGTATGAGAGCTGAAACAAGGATGCAGAGCATCGCCTAGTGACCTGAGCTGGGAACGGGAGCAGCAAACTACTCTGCTCTGCACGTGAACACACATGACTGTGAAAGCACCATGACTATTGATTTTGAGGCTGCAAAAAGTTTGTAGCAAGTAGGCAGATTCACAAATACAGAATCCACAGTTAATTAGGATCGACTGTATATCTCCCCTCCAGCTTCTTACTCCCCATTTCTAAGGCCATCTAAACATCCCACCTCCTAATGTCAGTATCCTTGATTTCCAAGTTTTGAACCCTACAGTGTACAGTGTACAAATTCTAAGCTTGTATTTTACAAATGGTCATGTAATAAGCCACCAAATTTGGCTCAATTTGACCCCTACCTTAGTGAGCTCTATAACCTAGAGGACTCCAGTCCTATTCCCTTCAGTTCCTAATACTTATCACCACCATTCATATAATTTCTTTGTCAGTGTATAAATCAGATTTCATTTCTGTAGTACCAAGGCTTTTGTATACTTTTATAGAAAAAAGAAAATATCAATTATACAGAAATTCTTTAAAGGAATTTGAAAAGTAATGCAAGTCAAACTGAGTGGAAGGCTAATACAGAAGACATATAAATGCAAATTTCATTATTCAGTTTTAACTATGTCACCTCATTTATTGGTGGCACATTTTAATGCTTAATATCGTTAACCTTCTAACATGACTGCAATTATAAAGGATCTAGGTTTTTCAGGGGAGAAGTAAAATTTGGTTTTTTTAACAGTTTTTACAGTGGTGTGATGGTGAGGATCCTGGTGCCCAACGTGCAATTCCAAGTGACTAGAAGGAAGTTTTGAAATAGAGTTATACATTGCTTCTTTTTCTTTTTCAAAATAGCAGCTTATATTTCCACTCAAATTTAGGTTAAATGTATGGTCATAATAGAAACCAATGTTCCTTCGTTTCTTTTGAGCCACCAAAACAAATCTCATAAGATATCTTGCAATAGACACTTTGTACTAAAATGCTGTTAGAAATTCATATATAACAAAGGGTCTGAGCCTTAGGAGAGATGGAAAAACCATTGTGACATATATAGTGACAGTGTGGCAAGAAAGAACTCAGAATTCCAAGTGAAACATTAATAAAGAATCCATAGAACTTGATTCTGGCTCTGCATTTGGCCTCATGCCCTGAAAAGTTGATGGTAAACCACAGCCTACAGCTCTCAAGGAGAAAACCTTATGGTCTTCTTTATCAACTTTGCAATGAGTTAAAAATACCTTATGCTATGTTAGTGGATATGACTGGAATATATTCTATTTTCCTATGCAATTAAAGTAAGAACTATTTAAATTTACAGTGACTTATTCTAGTTGGCTATCCACTTATTTCTTTTTTTTATTTTCTTTTTATTTTTACAGTTTTATTTTTGTGTACAGATTTGCTTAACCATCACTGAATTTCTAGGTCAGGTTCAGGTAACTGAAGAGCCTTTATAAGTAGTTTATATTGTCTAGACCCAAGGTATGCTGCAAACCCAGTCTGAAGCAAAATGGGAAATTACATCTTTCTAAAGACAGGCTTAGAAATCCTAATCCAGTAATTTAAGATGTTTCCTTTCTTGGGTAGCAGGGCTGAGCTATACCTGGCTGCTAGGTCACCATTCACAGGGATAGCCAAGAAAACAGGGTACAGGCCACCAAAAACAAGACCAACCAGTCCACCTCGTGTGATGGTACAGGTTTCACAATGTAAATCACCTGTAGTCAAAGGTAAACTTACTAAACCTTTGTAAGATACGTGTACCGTCAAAAACGGGATCACTGCCATTGGTAAGCCAGCAGCTACACGAGCCTGTGTCACATGTAGGATGCATCGAAAGAGACTATTTGCTATTAGGCCACAGAGGGCAGCGTTAAGTCCAATATATGTTGATCCATTTTCAAGCAGATTCCTTTCTGCTTTTGGAAGTTGGTTAATTTTTCTGGTTATGATTTCAATTAAGTTCTTCTTGACAGTACCATCTGGTTTATGATTTTCCATCTTGAGCCTTAAATTAAAATGTCATTTTTCAATAATGTGTATCTTTTACTGCACCCCTTTACCCGGAATGCCGGTACCTTACGCTCTCCTCCCAGCAGTCACTGCCTCCTCCGGCCTCCATCAGCCACGCGAGTGCTCACTCCTACACTTATTTCTGTTGTTATGATTACTGAATCTTTCCAGGGTTACTTAGCAGCTAATGAGTATTTATCATGAGGTCCACCTTGCGCAGGGCTCAGTGAGTGATGAAGTCATTTACAAAGGCCCGGCCTTCAAAGTATTTAAAATGTAAAGTTGTGCTGTCCAGTACAGTAGCCACTACCCATAGGTGGCTATTTAAGTTTAAATCTAAAGAGATTAAAAATTCAGCTCCTCAGTTAAACTATAATCACATTTCAAAAGCTCAGTAGGCATAAGCACACGTGGCTAATTGCTGCCGTATTGGACAGTGAGGATTTCCATCCTCACAGATATTTCTACTGGGCTGTGCTTATCTACAGTAATACTCATTTAAGACCGATTTAAAAAAATGGTAAATTTAGAGTTTAATTCAATAGTTGAATTTCTTTTTTTTAAAGATATTAAGTTATAGTTGGTAATCCCAAATACAGCAATAACTTTCTCTATAGCTGGTGGTAGAATGTGGGAAAGGCATGACTTTCAGCCAAACTGGACCCCTCCTCCCTCCTTCCTTCCCTTCCCTTTCCCTTTCCCATCCCCTTTCCCTTTCCTTCCCTCCCTCCCTCACTTCCTTCCTTCCTTCCTTCTTCAGGTTCCAAAGAATATTCTGGGTTATTTGCATATATGTGTGGGGAAGGGAGAGGGGAGTTTGGGATCTCTCTGTTGGAGGAAATGAAGCAATGAGTGTGAATTCTCTGATTCTAAGCACTTTCTGTTACTCATATGAGGTGTTCTTGGATTCACCTCTTTGCATACTGTCTGAATGACCCCTTCTGTGTTTACCTAGCCTAACGTAATTGTCCTTTGTTTTTTTGAAATGACTTTTCACCAAGAGCTCATAATATCCTCTTCAGTTGCTAATTATTCCATTTCTTTCTTTATAACTTCTTTTCTCATATGAGCCTTCAGTTTGTATCTGTGCCATTTCAGGCCTCCCTATATATATATATATATATATATATATGAAGCTATTAATTGTGCACCTAATATATGTTCACCAAAATATTTTACCATAACACCTAGCACAGTACTCAACACATGGTAGGTTATTAGGAAATGCTGCTGATGGTTTAGAAGCAGACCCTTACAAAGTGAAATGATAACTGACCTACCTCAAAGTGTGAGAAAAATGTTTTAACATTACAAGATCTGTTGAAAATACAAAATGCAACCCAATTCCCTATTATTCAAAGGTAGTCTTTCCAAATCATTTTCAAAATGTCATGGTGAATTTTATGCTGTAATTTCTGACCATACAAAATTGGCTTTAACAAAATGACATAAAAAAAGCACTCATTTTCTGCTTGATAATTATCTCATCTCTCTTCACAGCCACATACTCATCCACAGTGTATACCACTGTCAGGCATTTTCTGTCCTTGGGTGTATTACGGTCACTCCAGTATATTAAACCTCAACTGTAGCTTAACAAAGTTGTGCCAGTTCATATGTATTCTTATTAAATATTTGTATTTGCTACTCTTTTGTTCTCTCTAATATTTATACATTTTTATCAGTGTTAAATTTTCTTGGACCTCTAAGTCATTAATGAATATATTGAATAATATTAATCTTAGTAACAATTCTTTGTGTAGTTTTCTCCACAATTCAGACAAAAGTATGAATTCCCAGAGTGTAACTGCCCGTGTATTTAGTACAGTCGTCCTCCAGATTCAGGGATTCAGTTATTCACAGTTCTAGACATTTGCTGTGCTGTGAACTAACACACAACTTTCTTTTATTGTTCACTGTTACTCTGGCAGCTCCTGCCATCTGTAGCTTATTCTACCTTCCTTGTTAAAAGTAAATTTATAAAGCATTAAAGAAAGGCATTAAAGATGGATAAGCACCCAGTGGAGTCTTCTAGGAAATAAGAGAAAAATTTTCGAAATAGAGGTACTTTCATACACTGTTGGTGGGATTATAACTTGCTACATTTTTTCCAAATGCAATTTGACAGTGTACATCAAGAAGCCCTTTTTTAAAAGTCTTTGGGGGCTTCCCTGGTGGCACAGTGGTTGAGAGTCCATCTGCCGATGCAGGGGACACGGGTTCGTGCCCTGGTCCGGGAAGATCCCACATGCCGCTGAGCCTGCGCGTCCGGAACCTGTGCTCCGCCACGGGAGAGACCACAACAGTGAGAGGCCCGCATACCGCAAAAAAAAAAAAAAAGTGTTTGGGGTTTTGTTTTTACCTTTTTTCCTAACAAAGGGGTAGATACTTGAAAAGCCATTGAAGAAAGACTGCGTAGACTGAATAAATCAAGGATTTTCCTACTTGATGGGACTTGCAGGTAGTAATTCCAGGTCTAAGAAGCAGAATCTATTGGATCATTCATTCTTACCTTTCTTGTGTCCCCAATGTAGTTAATTCTGTTGAGTAGAGGACTTGTTTACATTTAATATCCATTCCCAAAGAATTTGTCCCTCTCAAAAACTTTGTTTTTCACTATTGAGAATGGGGGAATGAATGGAGAAACACAAGTTTATTTGGAAAAGTCTGCACAATATCTTTCGACTATAATTTAGTTAGAATTTCATTGCATATCTGTATTAGTTACCCACAGTTTGAAAGTGGCTGCTGAAATTGTGGCAATTCTTACCTGTCCTACCTGAGAAGCTTAGTAGCACTGTAGGTCAAGGTTAACCAACTAATTTTGTGGATCCCAGACTGATCTTATTGAATACTGGAAGCAGTTCTTCATAGTGATCAAAACTTGAACAAAGCATTCAGGAAGGTATCTTACTGGTAGATCTATTCAAGGACCGCTTATAATGATGGGCTTTCAACATTGCTCATTTGTTTACCTGTATCATTCCTACAAGCATAGTACTTTGTGATTAGTGCCATAATTTTTTAAAGAAACCCCCTTTTAAAAGTCTCCCAAATGACAGTAGATTCATGTATTAAAATATTTGCCCAATAATTGTTTCATGTTTCATTAAATACCAAAAAGGACTTACCAGACCATTCTTTCACATGTAAATTAAATAGGCTTTAGGTTTAGGTATTCCACTGTATATTACAAACTTGCAGCAAAACCTGACCATAATGAAATAATTGTTTGAAGGTTATGTTGACCTTCTCTCAGGCTTTGAGTTTAACTGGTTAGCAAAGTTGCATGAACTCAACATAGACATCCAATCATTACTGCTGCATAACAACCTTCACTTATCAGTGGCATTGTTTGTGTGTGTTCACCTACCTTTTAATTTTTTTCCTTAAATACTTGATATACTGTTAAAATGAGATAAATACACATTTCCGGCTATAAAGAAAGACTGTTATTCTTTTATACCCATATGTTATATTTTCATCATTCAACTTACTGTGAATATTATTTTGGGTGCTAAAAAAGAGAAGGTAGGCTTGGTTATTACATTTAATGGGCTGTGTTCCTAATTATGGTTTCAAATTAATAATATAAAGTTAAATTTATTGTTGCGATAAACAACCCTCAAGTATAACTGTTTATAAACAATGATCCCCCTCCTGTCTCATTCAGAAACAGCAGTGTATGCTTTGCCAAAAGTTTATTTAATATAGTTGAGTACCTTTTTGTTTGTTTATTGACCGTTGGAAACTTCCAACTATATTCTTTTAAATTATTGCATCTTTCTGTATTTTATGACTTAGTATAAGCTGCCTTAAATTATTATTTGGACAAAACAAGATATTAAGAAAAAACATAATTTCATTTTTACTTCCATATGTCTATAAGTCATCTTCTTTAGCTGGAGGATGATAAAACTTGATTTCAAGAAGATTATAAGCATCAATATTATACTCAACTATTTTTATTAAAACTTAATTTCTTTAACTTCAGCGTTCCAGTACAATAGCAAGGGTGATCATTTATACATCTATAGAGTGAAAAACAAAAATTGCTAAAAATTACAAACCGAGAATGGCACAAGTGCTATGAGCCCCAAGTTAGATAGAAAATTGTAAACAGCAAAATCTTGGAGACCACTATGATGTATTTTAATTTAAATTTATCTACATGTGAAAATATGTGCAAATATTATTTTCACCTATATTTAATAATGTAGTACAAACAACTTTGGGTTCATCTTACTGCTGCAGTAAAAGCTGCATGTTGGAAATATAAGAAGTCTAGGGAAGATGCGCTGCTTTGGAGATGTTACAGCTCTTCAAATAACTGCCCTCATGTGTGAAGGTTAGGACTATACATTGGCATAAAACCAATCATTGAAACATTTCCAGCTTTCTGCAAGGTAAACAGTAATTTATCCAGACAGCTGTGTGCTTATAGATATCAATATAAATACAAGCTCACTGTGTATATAAAGAAAGGGAGGAAGTCTGTGTGTGTGTGCGTGTGTGTGTGTGTGTGTGTGTGTGAGCTTATATGTGTGTGCATTGTCTAGTTTTTGGAGAAGCAGATCGCTAACACAGAAAAAGCACTGGACAAGGAGCTTGTGCTTTTGCATGTGTTCTGTTTTTGACTCTCACTTGCTGGATATATAACCTTGGGTAAATGATTAAATACCCTTTTCTAAGTCCTAATTTCCTTCCATATCGACTCATCCACATTAAGGGATGTTTTGTAAGTATAAAGTAATGTGTGGAAAGATTTATACAAATGAGAATTTTTTAATCATTTCTTTTCATTTCAGGATTAAAAATGGAAATAAGAATATTAAAGTTACAGAAAACTTTGGAACCTACTCATCCAGCCTGATTTTACATTTGAGAGGAGAGACTCAGAGAAGATAAATAACTTGACCAAGGTAACAATATTAAAATATAGGTCTCATTATTTTGGGATCCAAAGCTGTTTTATTTTTTAATAGAAGCATAGTTGACATACAATATTAGTTTCTGGTGTACAACATAGTGATTTGACATATACATTATGAATTGATCACCATGATAAGTCTGGTAACCATCTGCCAGCACACAAAGTTATTGCAATATTATTAACTATACTTCCTAGGCTGTACATTTATTCCCATGACTTATTTATTTTATAACTAGAAGTTTGTATCTCTTAATCCTCTTCACCTATTTTGCCCAGCCTTTCACCCCTCCTGCCCCTGGTGACAACCAGTTTGTTCTCTGTATCTATGAGTCTGTTTCTGGTTTATTTAGTTTGTTAATTTGTTTTTAAAATTCCACATATAAGTTAAATCATACAGTATTTGTCTTTTTTTAACTTATTTCACTTAGCTTAATACCCTCTAGATTTATCCATGTTGTCATAAATGGCAAGATTTCATTCTTTTTTTATGTCTGAGTAGTATTCCACTGTGTGTGTGTGTGTGTGTGTGTGTGTGTGTGTGTGTGTGTGTGTGTGTGTGTATCACATCTTCTTTATCCATTCATCTATCAATGGGCACTTAATTCACTTCCAAATCTTAGCTACTGTAGATAGTGCTGCAGCAAACATAGGGGTCCATATATCTTTTCAAATTAGTGGTTTTGTTTTCTTCTAATAAATACCCAGAAGTAGAATTGCTGGATTATATGGTAATTCTATTTTTAGTTCTTTAAAGAACCTCCATACTGTTTTCTGTAGGGCTGCACCAATTTACATTCCACCAACAGTGGACAGGTGTTCCCTTTCCTCTGCATCCTCCCTAGCACTTGTTATTTGTTGTCTTTTTGATAATAGCCATCTGACAGCTGTGAGGTGATCTCATTGCAGTTTTGATTTACATTTCTCTGATGGTTAGTGATTTTGAGCATCTTTTCATGTGTCCGTTGACCATCTGTATGTCTTCTTTGGAAAAATGTCTATTCAGGTCCTCTGCTCATTTTTTAAAAAATTTGTTTTGGAGTATACTTGATTTACAATGTTGTGTTTGTTTCTGCTGTATACCAAAGTGAATTAGTTATACATATACATATATCCACTCTTTTTTAGATTCTTCTCCCATATAGGTCATTACAGAGTATTGAGTAAAGTCCCCTGTACTCTATGGTAGGTCTGTATCAGTTATCTATTTTATATATAGTAGTGTGTATATGTCAATTCCAATCTCCCAGTTTATCTCTCCCCTCACTTACCCGCCTTGGTAACTGTAAGTTTGTCTTCTACATCTGTGATTCTATTTCTGTTTTGTAAATAAGTCCATTTGTACCATTATTTTAGATTCCACATATAAGCGATATCATTTGATATTTGTCTTCATCTGATTTACTTCACTCAGTATGGCAATTTCTTATACATGTCAATCTTTCATATCAATAGTAGGTATATTCCTTATTTTAGTATATAATGACATTTTAAGGTAATTGTCTTATTAAAATAATAATATAATCCTTTGTGAAATAAATCAGAAGAATCTAAACTGCAGCCTAGAACACATCCATCCATTCATTAATGTAGCCAAATTCACCTGAGCTTCTACTTGGTTACATGCTTCTATGGATGCGAAGGTGAACCAGAGAGATATCCTGTCCTCAGAGAACTCATAGCTTATTGTGAGAGAGAGAACAAAAAGAACATAAGGATACATAACATAATGTAAAAAGTATTAAATACTTAAGAAAGTATTGAACTAGTTCTTGAAGCCTAGATTGGATTTGTACATATAATTGGTACCATAACAAAGGTACAGTGGCAGGAAAGCAAGTAAGTTTGGATGGAAGACAGGGTATATAAAAGCAACCAGTAGGAAATAACTGTTTTCCAGTTGCTTCCTTGTGTAACCCCCATACTTACCTTGTTTGAATTTTGCTGCCCAGTTTCATTCTTTACCATGAGAGCAGCATGGATGGTTAAATTGGCAAGTTAAGAAATTCAATATCATTTGATTATATACCCCAAAGTGCAGACAATCCTTTTAAAATTCATTAAAATATGTAATTTTAAACACAGCAGCCAATATTGACAGAGCATTTGATTGCTTTAACCAAAAAAGCAATTTTACACCCCGTGGTCAAAATAAGAAATCCTCAAAGGATAAACTGAGCTTTCAACAGCAATATGCAGTTTTAATCTTACTTTCTCTGTTAGTAGCGTGCACCTCACAATAGAGATTAAAGCGATGTGGAAAAGAAGAAGAGGTAAAAAAGTGACTATACAAGTTGCTACAGTTGAAGAAAAAAATCAAAAATGTTACAACCATGTGAATATTTTTAATCTACTTTCTATCATTATTATTTTGGATCTAGCAAGGATCTATAAGATCTCCCAACCCAGGTATAGCATAGTTTTCTTGTTTCTGGGAAAGAAGTCTATTTTGCAGGACAGTCAGTTGAAGACACATGAAGGAAAGAGAGAACTGGATACAATACTGCAGTTCTCTTTCTCATTTGGTATTTGTGCTGGAAAACTTGGAAGGCTAGATCTGTTACCTTTTGTAGTGAAGTAACATTTTTCTGCATTTTAAATAATAAAAATAACTAGCAGTTTTTTGAATTAAATAATTTTTTTTTTTGCCTGGCTACATTGAAACACTAAAAACACTTGGAGAGTGAGCACCAAAATATATATCAATACACACATCACCTATGGAGATGCCAGATCTACTTGGTGCACAGGACTTGTTGAAGTAAAGAGGAAATGTACCCAGACCAACCTCTATACGAAGGGCAGACACCACTGTAAATGAGAATGTGCCCTTTAACACATAATACACTCTGACCAGGTTTGGTAAGAGAGGCACCAGAATTTGTCAATAGTAATGGTGTAGAGGCCACCATATTTAGGTACCTCTAGGTAGCTATCCATGAAGTGTTTTTTCTTATGACTTCATGTTTTATGAAGGTGATACAAAGATTGATTGAGAATGATCTTTAACAAACTATAAAATGGGTGTAGTGTGTTCTTATATCAGTCGTAGTTCCTCTTCACAAAGCTCCTTGAAGTGAGAGACTCTACCTTGTTGACAGTTATATTCCTAAGCCCTATCACTGCACTGTGGAACATAGTTAACCACTCAGATATTGTTGAATGACTATATGCATGACTGAGCAAATAAATGATCGGGTGAAATTAAGAAGGTATAATAATCTGTTAATAATGAAGCCATGTAATTGTTCTCTCTAGTGTCCAGTTCTCTTTGGGTCCCACATTTTAGGGTTTGTTGTCAATATGTCCAGCCCTCCCTTTTGGTCTTATTACCAAAAACAGAACATATATTTAACCTGTCTTTTAAACCTGAGAACAACAATGTAATGATACAGCTCTGTCTCTCATTCCTGTTCTTGAAGGTCTAAGAAATTCTCAGGGAAGATGCCTCTTTAACTTTCCAGTGATGCCTTCGTTTGTAGGAAGGGGTTAGTATTCTTTAGCTCTAGCAGGAGCATTTTCCCCTGCAGTCCAAGACAGCTGAGAGGACAGGGGTGCTGAGGAGAAATGCAGAAAGCAGAATGCTTTTTAGAAGAAAAAGTCTCTGTTTGGAGTCTTTACTGAAAATTAATCTACTATTTCACTACTATATACTCTACTAATCTAATGTGATCTACTACTGTGTCACGAAACTTTCTATGTGGTCAAGAATCAAGGATGTCCAGTCAAATAGTTGATAAGAATTTAATAAAAGATGACTGGCAAAGGCAAGGTTTAAGGAATAGAGCAGTACTTGGGCGAGTAGCAGTACAGAGTTGTTACCACCTAGGATGGGAGGGGCATCCCCACCTGAGTGGGTGTAAGGGAGTGTTGCCTGACAGGAACTGGGACCTGTGGTAGAGGTCATACACAGACAAAACACAGCAACCTGAAAGGGAGGGACCTGGTAAAATAAACACTCACCCTCTTCTCCTACCGACTGCTCTTCTATCAGCACCAACAAGAAGCCAAAGGGTAGGGAAGCCATTGATAAGTTCATGGGGCCAGCTTTCTATGCAGACCAGGGTATGGAAGCACACATCATAGATCTGGATGGGCAAAGGTTAGCTGCCTCATTAAACCCTACTTTCTACCAGTCTAGGTCTGCTCCCAAACTAGATCCCCTCCCAGTACTAGCTAAGAGAGATCTTCAGAGAAATGTTGCTCTTTTATAATGTGGGTAATTCCCTGATTTAAGAATATATGACCTACCAAATTCTGACTTCCAGAACTGATCAGTGAAGAGGTGATTACTCGTACTGCGAACAAATTTACACAGGACTCCCTTTACAAAGAGCTCTCTTAATGAAGTTATGAAACTGACTTATACAAATGGTTTTAGGTATAATAGTTACAAAGCGCTGATAGGTGAAATCTACTGTTCATGCATGACTCTATCACTATTACCTATTTTAGATTCCCTGCTCCCCCACAAAGTATAAAAAGTCTTCCTGCTGGGCTTCCCTGGTGGCGCGGTGGTTGAGAGTCTGCCTGCCGATGCAGGGGACACGGGTTCGTGCCCTGGTCCGGGAAGATCCCACATGCTGCGGAGCGGCTGGGCCCGTGAGCCATGGCCGCTGAGCCTGCGCGTCCGGAGCCTGTGCTCCGCAGTGGGAGAGGCCACAACAGTGAGAGGCCCGCGTACCGCAAAAAAAAAAAAAAAAAAAAAAAAAAAAAGTCTTCCTGCTTACTTTGCTTTTCCTAGCACTAGTCAAGAGCCTCATTTATGGAAATAAGTATCTGACAGTCATCGTTTCTTTTTTTTCTCTTTTGTGTTGAATTATATTGAGATGACAAAGGGGGCTGTCATGACTTCAGAAATAAGAGATTTGAATACTTGTCTTCTTTAACTTCTTGATGGTTGAGTTGTAGGCTAACTCCCCATGGTCTTCTCTATAATGTTGAAAAGAAGAGTAACTAGTTTGAAAAGTGAAGGGAATATGACTAATGTAAGCCACCTCCAGTGGTTCAGTGACATCCCTTTACCAAGAAGAGAGAAAGGGAATAAAGGTCCAAGGTGAGAGAGAGATAGCATCACTCCTTATGAATTTCAACACTAGAGGTTTATAGATTTTTAATGGTAAAAACACTATTTTTTCCTGGCCCTTTGTCATGCCTCCCCTTACAGTAGTCCCATTTTGCTCTTAATAATACACATTATTTTTGGCTATTATGCAATTTCTCTTTTGTTTTCTTCAGAAAATAGGAGATTACTTCTTAAAAGAGAAGCAGACAGAAAGATGCTAAAAATGAGAGTGGGGAATAGACTAGAATTAGTCTCACTAATTACTAATTAGTCTTACTAATTACTAATAAACTAGAATTAGTACTCACAAATTCCTAATGATGCTGTAATTCCCAGGGGGAAATATTTATTTATGTAAAGACATTTGGTTAATTATTTATAGAAGTAAAACTCGGGAAAATTCCACTCCCACTGTTTTGATCTACATATACTGTCCCTAGAGGCCTTGTCTCCTGCCATATGGGTTTCCATTCTCAGAAGCAGAAAGTCCCTGTTTGCTCCTGACCTTGATAGTGCCTTTTTAAAAAATGAAATTTGTAATAGTCACAACGACACTGATTTTGTGTGTTTTTAAGGTCCATTATTTTATAGTCTGATTGCCCTTTAAAAAAAACAAACAAACTTTTTTTCCATAAATACTGGAAAGACATACATTTGGATGTCTTGATGTAGTTCAAAAGCCAGAATCAACTTATGTCCTTGCTTGACCAGCATCATCAGCTGGGGTGACACCATTAAGTACCTAAGGCTTAATGCCCTGCCACACGTGTCTGATAATGCCAGGCATAACTTCATGCTCCAGAAGAGGCCAAAGAAAGACCCAGATAATATCAAGCTTGGCAAATAGTAGGAGAAGAAGAGGGTGAAGGCAATCATTTATTTAAAACACATGAAGCTTGGATTTTTGCTTTTGCAATAAAAGAAGAGAGAGGAGGTACTAAAATGCAGCAGGTTTTTCATGGTGAAAGTATTCTAAAAATATGAAGTGTTTTATGACAACATTTCCCAGGAAATTATAGAGTTCCCCAGGCAAGAAAAGTACTTCCTGCATGAGTAGTTTCCACCTTTGTACACCCCATTTCTTTTTCTTGTGATTTTTAAATATCCATTTGAAAAATTATAATTTTATAATAGGCACTCTAATGAAAAGTATTAAGAGGAATCATCTAATGCTAATGACAGTAATAGTCAAAAGTAAAATCACTCCCACTCATTCTCACATTTTAATGCAAGGGCGTTTAGGGATCATACTGATAATTTATTATAAAAGAGCATGATTGGTAGTCATTACCTATTCAGAAGCAAATGTGAAAACATAATGGTCCAAACACTCTATTAAAAAAAGATTTAGGTTTGTAATGGAGACACACAACTTTATTGTGCCCTTCATATAACCAGTAATCCCCAGTTCAATCAGCTGAAATAATATTTTATTTAAAAGGTTTAGGCTTATATCAAAGACACACACTCTGTAGTGTCCTTCATAATACCAAAGATCCATAGTTCAGTCTGCTTAGTTAAAGAATTTTCCCTTTGGTGAAAATAACAAAACAAGTTTTCTTTTTTCTGACATCAGATAAGAAAGCCATTGCCATCCTTTAGTGCTTACATCTTTCTCAAGTGGAGGTTGCGTGCAAAACTCAAACACAAGCTGGATTGTGATTAAAAATCCTTAAAGCATGTTGGACAGGGTCCTATACGGATGATGATCATTTTCATATTTTCTGTAACAACCCAAAGATTGCATAATTCTGATGGAAAGTAATAGGGAAAGCAAGCCAAAATTGTGGGCTGAATATGGCTTTTTGTCCTTTAAAACACTGCTTTCTATGTGTTGCAATTGAGCGACTGGAGATGTTAGAAGGGAAGTGAAGGATGCTTGCCAATGTTGTGAAACCGGTGGCTTACGAGAGAATAACATGAGGTGTTAGCCTCATAATAGATGACATTCTTGAAGAATTACTTATAGGTATATTGTCCAAAGCTTCACCAATCTTACCATCAGCTATGCTTCCTTCTTTTGAAACTTTACCAAAACATACTTCTAAACTCTAAAATGGTGGGCAGTTAGATGGATTTATAACTAAATTCTAAAATTTTCTGTTGAAAGACTGATTTCCTCTCTCTCAGAGAAAAGAATATGAGATTACCAGAAAGATGACAGCAATTGCCGTTAAAAGGAGTTAAGGCCCACTCTATCTGCTGATTTAGAGAGGACTTTTGTAGACAAAATGTTGCAGATGTAAAATTGGCATAGATAGTCAGGAGTAATGTGTGACCTTTGGCAAAGGAAGGGATGCAATCCAAAAACACAATATTCTGGGGCCAGTGGCAAAAGAGGAAAGAACTGGAGCAACTAGGTGAATTCAAAAGAATATTCCTGGGTTTACTGTTTTCATGCAGTAAAATTTTAGGAAATGCTGAGAGACTGAATAAAGAGGCAAATGTATATATATCAACCCTCACTAAATTGCATGAGAAAAAAGCATAAACCATTGGCTTCAGTAAACTTATTGACTTGCAGATAGAGTTTTTTCCGGAATTCTGAGTTTATGCGTAGATGGTGTGTTAATTTTTGATAATTTAGATGGTGTTTTCCTTTAATTAAGTACTTTAGTTGTGTGGCTAATAGTAGATATTCCTAAGAATACAGGGAATGGGGGTGGAGGAAATGTGCTAGTCAGCAATATCCATAAAATTAATTATCTTGGAGAGTTTAAGGGAAAAAAATGTGCATATAGGTATAGTATATGTCATAAACAGATGTTTGAATCCAAGATTTGTGGTTGTCACCACCAATGCTTTCATATTCATCATCCTCACAGACCAAGGTCCCAAGAATATAAGGCATTTAACGAGGATCACAAACATTCTAGGTGACTCCCGTCAAATTTAAACTCCTGTTTTAAGATTCAAGCCTCATGCAACCTATGCTAAATTATATTTCAGGGTATGGAAAGGAATGTGCATACATCATTGTAGAAAGGTCATTTAATGATAGTTTTGATGAAGGTTATATTTTTATTTATTTTGTTGGCCTCAAAAATGATAAAATTATTATTCTTTTAAATTATTATATTATTTTACAAATTATTATTAATAAAATATTAATTATCTTAATGATAAATTTGAATTCTAGCTACAGATTCAAAAAGTATGACATATACACCTAAAAGTATTTAGGTAGAATTTAAGTCCATAACTTGTTAATATTTAACAGAGGAACCTGGTGCTTATCAGGAAGCAGAATGGATTCACTAAAGATATGACAGTCTTTTCAATAGGCATTTGGAGAATTCTTCCCTGAAGATAAGCTAGAACAACATATGCAGTTACATAGGTTCATAGCCAAATAATCTTACAAAAATTTTTTTAACAACTTATAGGTCATTTTTTAATGGGACAGAAGAAGATTCACCACTTCACACTGTTTTATTCCCATATAAATATATAGATAATATACAGTCATCTAGAATCATAAGAATCAAGATCAAAGTCAAAACAATCAAGGTAAAAATTCAAAATTCTACATTATTTTTCAAGTAAAGCAATTAAACAGCTCACTTGGAAAAAATAGTAAGCACTTAAGTTAACTGAAACTTAATATATGCCACCATGTGTAGTGAGTTGCCAAAAATACTCATGAAAATTTAATTTATACTAAGAGAAGAAGAAAGAACATACTTAGACCACTGTACTCATCTTGGTCATATCCCATATAATATATTTATATCTGGTTACCATGTTTTAAAATGTACTGTGATAAAGCTGTAGAAAGTTTTGAGCATGGTGGCTAGACTACAAAAGGGACCTTGCCATATTATGTAAGAAGTATCTAAAGTATCCAGGATGTTAATTCTGGAACTAGAAATCCTTAGCTGGGGATGTGAACGCTATCATAAAATGTAACAAGTAAGCTCTTGTAAAAATACTAACAGAATTGCTTTATAATTGGTAATCTTAAAGCATAGACCAGTGAATAGAAGTTCAGAAGGAAATCTCATTTCAATATTAGGGAAGACATTCTTATGTTTAGTAAATACTTGAAATTGAGATTTGTTTCATTTCAAGTCCATGAGCTCCCCATCACTGGATGATCAAGTGGCATATGTCCTATAAAGAAAAGCTGACAATGTGATCTGTAAGGTCCCTTCCAAAACTAAAAGTGTGCAATAAATGCCTACATTAAGAAAAAAGAAAGATCTTAGACAACCTAACTTTACACCTCAGGGAACTAGAAAAAGAAGAACAAACATAAGCCCAAAGTTAGTAGTGGGAAGATCAGATAGGAGATAAATGAAATAAAGACTGAAAGGTCAATAGGAAAGATCAAGAAAACTAAGAGCAGTTTTTATTTTTTGAAAAGGTAAAATAGCAAACCTTTAGCTAAACTAACCAGGAAAAAAAGAGAGAGGATTCAAATAAATAAAATTATAAATGATAGATATCACACAAAGGATTGTAAGAGACTACTATAAATAATTATATGCCAGCAAACTGGACAATCTAGAAGGAATGGATAAATTCCTAGATATATACAACATATCAAAGCAGAATCTTGAAGAAAGAGAAAATGAGAATAGACCAATTGCTAGTATGGAGGTTGAATCAGTAATCAAAAACCTTCCAACAAAGAAAAGTCTCAGACCAGATGGTTTCACTGGTAAATTCTTCCAAACATTTTGGGAAGGATTTGCATTAAATATGGATCTGTATTAATTCTTCTAAAAAATAGAAGAGGTGGGAAGACATCCACATGTATATTATGAGAATGGCATTACCATGATACCAAAACCAGACAAGGAAACAAGAAAAGAAAACTACAGGCCAATACTTCTAGATGCACGTAGACACAAAACTCCTCAACAAGATATCAGCAAACGAAATTCAACAGTACATCAAAGGATCATACACCATGATCAAATGGAATTTATTCCAGGGAGGCAGGGATGGATCAACATCTGCAAATTAATCAATGTGATACACCACATTAACAAAATGAAGGATAAAGTCATATAATCATCTCAATATATGTAGAAAAAGCATTTGACAAACTTCAACACCCATTCATGATTAAAAAAAAACTCTCAACAAACTGTGTGTAGAGGGAACCTACCTAACACAAAAAAAGGCCGTACATGACAAGGCCATAGCTAAAATATTCAACAGTGTAATGCTAAAAGTTTTTCCTCTAAGGTCAGGAACAAGACAAGGATGCCTACTCTTGTAATCTTTACTCAGCATAGTACTGGAAGTCCCAGACAGAATAATTGGGGGGGGGGGGGAGAAAGAAAAGGCATCCAAATTCAAAAGGAAGAAGTAAAATCATCTCTATCTGCAGATGACATGAAATTATATATAGGAGGCCCTAAGGTCTCCTAAAAACTCTACCAAAAAGCTGTTAGAAATAATAAACAAATTCAGTAAAGTCGCAGGATAAAAATCAATATAAAAAAATCAGTTGTGGCATGGGGGAGAGGCTTCCTGGATGATTTAACCTGGGAGTGCCGCTCGTATGAGGCGCAGTTGGGCGCCGGTGTGCGTGTGGGCCCTTGCTCACCTGCCAGCCTCCAACTGCCCAGTGACCATGATAGCCATCTGGCTGACAGAGTCTTGGTGCTCCGGCCGGGTGTCAGTCCTGTGCCTCTGAGGTGGGAGAGCCGAGTTCAGGACATTGGACCACCAGAAACCTCCCAGCTCCATGTAATATTTAACAGCGAAAGCTCTCCTAGAGATCTCCATCTCAACGCTAAGACCCAGCTCCACTCAACAACCAGTAAGCTACAGCACTGGACACCCTATTCCAAACAACTAATAAGACAGGAACACAACCCTACCCATTAGCAGAGAGCCTGCCTAAAGTCACAATAAGGTCACAGACACCCCGAAACGCACTGCCAGAAGTGGTCCTGCCCACCAGAAAGACAAGATCCAGCCTAATCCTCCAGAACACGGGCACCAGTCCCTTCCACCAGGAAGCCTAACAACACACTGAACCAACCTTAGCCACTGGGGGCAGACACCAAAAACAAGGGGAACTACGAACCTGCAGCCTGCAAAAAGGAGACCCCAAATACAGTAAGTTAAGCAAAGTAAGAAGACTGAGAAACACACAGCAGATGAAGGAGCAAGGTAAAAACCCACCAGACCAAACAAATGAAGAGGAAATAGGTAGATTACCTGAAAAAGAATTCAGAGTAATGATAATAAAGATGATCCAAAATCTTGGAAATAGAATGGGGAAAATACAAGAAACATTTAACAAGGACCTAGAAGAACTAAAGAGCAAACAATGATGAACAACACAATAAATGAAATTTTAAATTCTCCAGAAGGAATCAATAGCAGAATAACTGAGGCAGAAGAACGGATAAGTGACCTGGAAGATAAAATAGTGGAAATAACTATTGCAGAGCAGAATAAAGAAAAAAGAATGAAAAGAATTGAGGACAGCCTCAGAGACCTCTGGGACAACATGAAACATACCAACATTTGAATGCTAGGGGTCCCAGAAGAACAATAGAAAAAGAAAGGGACTGAGAAAATATTTGAAGAGATTAGAGCTGAAAATTTCCCTAATATGCGAAAGGAAATAGTTAATCAAATCCAGGAAGCACAGAACATCCCATATGGGATAAATCCAAGGAGAAACACGCCAAGACACACATTAATCAAACAATCAAAAATTAACTACAAAGAAAAAATATAAAAAGCAGCAAGGGAAAAACAACAAATAACATACAAAGGAATCCCCATAAGGTTAACAGCTGATCTTTCAGCAGAAACTCTGCAAGCCTGAAGAGAGTGGCAGGACATATTTAAAGAGATGAAAGGGAAAAACCTACAACCAAGATTACTCTACCCAGCAAGGATCTCATTCAGATTCAACAGAGAAATTAAAACCTCTACAGAGAAGCAAAAGCTAAGAGAATTCAGCACCACGCAACCAGTTCTACAACAAATGCTAAAGGAACTTCTCTACGCAGGAAACACAAGAGAAGGAAAAGACAACAATTACAAACCCAAAACATTAAGAAAATGGTAATAGGAACATACATATCAATAATTACCTTAAATGTAAATGGATTAAATGCTCCAACCAAAAGACATAGACTGGCTGAATGGATACAAAAACAAGACACGTATATATGTTGTCTACAAGAGACCCACTTCAGACCTAGGGACACATACAGACTGATAGTGAGGGGATGGAAAAAGATATTCCATGCAAATGGAAATCCAAAGAAAGCTGGAGTAGCAGTTCTCATATCAGACAAATAGACTTTAAAATAAAGACTATTATAAGAGACAAAGAAGGACACTACATAATGATCAAGGGATTGATCCAAGAAGAAGATATAACAATTGTAAATATTTATGCACCCAACGTAGGAGCACCTCAATACATAAGGCAAATGCTAACAGCCCTAAAAGGGGAAACTAAAAGTAACACAGTCATAGTAGGGGACTTTAACACCCCACTTTCACCAGTGGACAGATCATCCAAAATGAAAACAAATAAGGAAACACAAGCTTTAAATGACACATTCAACAAGATGGACTTAATTGATATTTATAGGACATTCCATCCAAAAACAACAGAATACATTTTCTTCTCAAGTGCTCATGGAACATTCTCCAGAATAGACCATATCTTCGGTCACAAATCAAGCCTTGGTAAATTTAAGAGAATTGAAATCATATCAAGTATATTTTCCAACCCAAATGCTATGAGACTAGAAATCAATTACAGGAAAAACTCTGTAAAAAATACAAATACATAGAGACTAAACAATACACTACTTAATAACCAAGACATCACTGAAGAAATCAAAGAGGGAATCAAAAAATACCTAGATACAAATGACAATGAAAACACAACAACCCAAAACCTATGGGATGCAGCAAAAGCAGTTCTAAGAGTGAAATTTATAGCAATAAAATCCTACCTCAAGAAACAGGAAACATCTCAAATAAACAACCTAACCTTACACCTAAAGCAATTAGAGAAAGAAGAACAAAAATCTCCAAAGTTAGCAGAAGGAAAGAAATCATAAAGATCAGATCAGAAATAAATGCAAAAGAAATGAAGGAAACAATAGCAAAGATCAATAAAACTAAAAGCTGGTTCTTTGACAAGATAAACAAAATTGATAAACCATTAGCCTATCTCATCAAGAAAAGGGAGAAGACTCAAATCAATAGAATTAGAAATGGAAAAGGATAAGTGACAACTGACACTGCAGAAATACAAAAGATCATGAGAGATTACTACAAGCAACTCTATGCCAATAAAACGGACAACCTGGAACAAATGGACACATTCTTAGAAAAACACAACCTTCCAAACCAGGAAGAAACAGAAAATACAAACAGACCAATCACAAGCAGTGAAATTGGGACTGTAATTAAAAATCTTCCAAAAAACAAAAGCCCAGGACCAGATGGCTTCACAGGCGAATTCTATCAAACATTTAGAGAAGAGCTAACACCTATCCTTCTCAAACTCTTCCAAAATGTAGCAGAGGGAGGAACACTCCCAAACTCATTCTACGAGGCCACTATCACCCTGATACCAAAACCAAAGATGTCACAAAGAAAGAACACTACAGGCCAATATCACTGATGAACATAGATGCAAAAATCCTCAACAAAATACTAGCAAACAGAATCCAACAGCACATTAAAAGGATCATACACCATGATCAAGTGGGGTTTATCCCAGGAATGCAAGGATTCTTCAATATACACAAATCAATCAATGTGATACACCAAATTAACAAATTGAAGGATAAAAACCATATGATCATCACAATAGATGCAGAAAATGCTTTTGACAATATTCAACACCATTTATGATAAAAACCCTCCAGAAAGTAGGCATAGAGGCAACTTACCTCAACATAATAAAGGCCATACACGACAAACCCACAGCCAACATCGTTCTCAGTGGTGAAAAACTGAAACCATTTCCACTAAGATCAGGCACAGGATAAGGTTGTCCACTCTCACCACTATTATTCAACATAGTTTTGGAAGTTTTAGCCACAGCAATCAGAGAAGAAAAAGAAATAAAAGGAATCCAAATTGGAAAAGAAGTAAAGCTGTCACTGTTTGCAGATGACATGATACTATACATAGAGAATTCTCAAGATGCTACCAGAAAACTACTAGAGTTAATCAATGAATTTGGTAAAGTAGCAGGATGCAAAATTAATGCCTAGAAATCTATTGCATTCCTATACACTAGTGATGAAAAATTTGAAACAAAACACTCCCATTTACCATTGCAACAAAAAGAATAAAATACCTAGGGCTAAACCTACCTAAGGAGACAAAAGATCTGTATGCAGAAAACTATAAGACACTGATGAAAGAAATCAAAGATGATACAAACAGATGGAGAGATCTACTATGTTCTTGGGTTGAAAGAATCAACATTGTGGAAATGACTATACTACCCAAAGTAATCTACAGGTTCAATGCAATCCCTATCAAACTACCAACAGCATTTTTCACAGAACTATACAAAAAATTTCACAATTTGTATCAAAACACAAAAGACCCTGAATAGCTAAAGCAATCTTGAGAAAGAAAAATGGAGCTGGAGGAATCAGGTTCCCGGACTTCAGACTATACTACAAAGCTACAGTAATCAAGACAATATGGTA
The DNA here is from genome assembly GCF_951394435.1 of Stenella coeruleoalba. Lineage (NCBI taxonomy): Eukaryota > Metazoa > Chordata > Mammalia > Artiodactyla > Delphinidae > Stenella > Stenella coeruleoalba. The sequence continues at coordinate 91,796,801 of NC_137150.1, forward strand.
CTGGCACAAAAACAGAGATATAGATCAATGAAACAGGATAGAAAGCCCAGAGATAAACCCACACATACAGTCACCTTATTTTTGATAAAGGAGGCCAGAATATACAATGGAGAAAAGACAGCCTCTTCAATTATTTGTGCTGGGAAAACTGGACAGCTACATGTAAAAGAATGAAATTAGAACACTCACTAACACCATACACAAAAATAAACTCAAAATGGATTAACGATCTAAATGCAAGGCCAGACACTATCAAACTCTTAGAGGAAAACATAGGCAGAACACTCTATGACATAAATCACAGCAAGATCCTTTTGACCCACCTCCTAGAGAAATGGAAATAAAAACAAAAATAAACAAATGGGACCTAATGAAACTTAAAACTTTTACACAGCAAAGGAAATCATAAACGAGATGAAAAGACAACCCTCAGAATGGGAGAAAATATTTGCAAATGAAACAACTGACAAAGGATTAATCTTCAGAATTTACAAGCAGCTCAACATCAAAAAAACAAACAACTCAATCCAGAAACGGGCAGAAGACTTAAATACACATCTCTCCAAAGAACATATAGAGATTGCCAACAAATGCATGAAAGAATGCTCAACATCACTAATCATTAGAGAAATGCAAATCCAAACTGCAATGAGGTATCACCTCACACCAGTCAGAATGGCTATCGTGAAAAAATCTAGAAACAATAAATGCTGGAGAGGGTGTGGAGAAAAGGGAGCCCTCTTGCACTGTTGGTGGGAATGTAAATTGATATGGCCACTATGGAGAACAGTATGGAGGTTCCTTAAAAAACTAAAAATAGAACTACCATATGACCCAGCAATCCCACTACTGGGCATATACCCTGAGAAAACCATAATTCAAAAAGAGTCATGTACCACAGTTTTCACTGCAGCTCTATTTATAATATCCAGGATATGGAAGCAACGTAAGCATCCATAGACAGAGGAATGTATAAAGGAGATGTGGCACATATATACAATGGAATATTACTCAGCCATAAAAAGAAATGAAACTGAGTTATTTGTAGTGAGGTGGATGGACCTAGAGTCTGTCCTACAGAGTGAAGTAAGTCAGAAAGAGAAAAACAAATACCGTATGCTAACACATATACATGGAATCTAAAAAAAAAAATGGTTATGAAGAACCTAGAGGCAGGACAGGAATAAAGACACAGATGTAGAGAATGGACTTGAGGACACAGGGAGGGGGAAGGGTAAGGTGGGACGAAGTGAGAGAGTGGCATGGACTAATATATACCACCAAATGTAAAATAGATAGCTAGTGGGAAGCAGCTGCATAGCACAGGGAGATCAGGTCAGTGCTTTGTGACCATCTAGAGAGGTGGTATAGGGAGGGTGAGACAGAGATGCAAGAGGCAGGAGATATGGGGATATATGTATATGTATAGCTGATTCACTTTGTTATAAAACAGAAACTAACATACCGTTGTAAAGCAGTTATACTCCAATAAAGATGTTTAAAAAAAATCAGTTGTATTTCTATACACTAACAACAAACTATCAGAAAGAGAATTAAGAAAACAATCCCTTTAAAATAGCAAAAAGAATAAAATAGGATTAAATTTAACCAAAAAGGTTACAGATCTGTACACTGAAATCTATGACACTGATGAAAGAAATTCAAGAAGACACAAATAAATAGATATTCCCTGCTCATGGATTAGAAGAATAAGTATTGTAAAAGTGTCCACACTACCCAAAGCTATCTATAGATTCAATGCAACCCCTATCAATGTTCAAATGGCATTTATCACAGAAATAGAAAAATCAACCCCAAAATTTGAATGAAACCACAGAAGATCCCAAATAGCCAAAGCAATCTTGAGAAAGAAGAACAAAGCTGGAGACATTATGTTTCCTGATTTCAAACTATACTGCAAAGCAATAGTAATCACAAGAAATACGCTATTGGTGTAAAAACAGACACATAGATCAATGGAACAGAATAAAGAGCCAAGAAATAAACCCATGCATATTTGGTTAATTAATTTATCATAAAGTAGTGAAGAACATACAATGGGGAAAGGATGGTCTCTTCAATAAATGGTGTTTAGAAAACTGGACAGGTACATTCAGAAAAAAAGAAAAAGAAAAGAAATTGAACTCTATCTTACACCACTCACAAACATCAACTCAAAATGAATTAAAGATGTGAATGTAAGCCCTGAAACCATAAAACTCCTAGAATAAAACACAATGGGTAACCTCCTTGACAATGCCCTTGGAAATGATTTTTGTGGATTTTATTATAAAAGCAAAAATAAACAAGTGGGACTACATCAGTCTAAAAAGCTTCTGCAAAGCAAATGAAACCATCATCACAATGAAAAGGCTACCTATGGAATGGGAGAAAATATTTGTAAATCATAAGTCTGATAAGGCGTTAATATCCAAAATATTAAAGAACTTGTACAACTCAATAGCAACAAACCAAGAATCTGATTAAAAAGTTGACAGAGGAACTGAATAGTCGTTTTTCCAAAGAAGATACACATGGCCAACAGATAAATGAAAAGGTGTTCAACATCACTAATCATCAGGGAAATGCAAATCAAAATTACAATAAGATATCACTGTTAGAATGGGTGTCATCACAAAGACAAGAGGTAGCAAGTGTTGGCAAGGATGTGGAGAAAGGGGAACTCTTGTGCACTGTTGGTGGGAATACACGTGGGTGTAGCCACTATGGAAAACAGTGTGGGAGACCTCAAAAAAATTTAAAAAAGAACCACCCTATGGTCCAGCCATCCCACTTCTGAGTATATATGCAAAGGAAATGAAAACAAGATATCAAAAAGATATTTACACTCCCATGTTTACTGAAGCATTATTCACAAGAGCCAAGTTATGGAGAAAACCTAAATGTTCATCAATGGATGACTGGATAAAGATAATGCAGTATACATATACAGTGGAATGTTGTTCAGCCTTGAGAAAGACATCTTGCTGTTGGTAATAGTGTGGATGGACCTTGAGGGCTTTATGCTAAGTGAAATAAGTCAGACAGGAAAGATAAATACTATGTGATGTTACTTCTGTGTGGAATCTAAAAAAGCCAAATTCACAGAAACAGAGACAAGAATAGTGGTTACTAGCGGCTGGTTGGTGAGGGGAATGGGGAGATGTTGATCACAGAGTATAAACCTTCAGCTATAAGATGAATAGGTTCTGGGGATCTAACGTACAGCATGGTGGTTATAGTTAACAATACTGTTTTATATTCTTGAGAGTTGGTAAGAGTGTAAATCTTAAATGTTTTCACTTCAAAAAAGGCACAAGATAACTATGTGACATGATGGAGGCATTAGCTAATGCTGTGATGGTCAACATTTTACAATATATATGTGGCTCAAGTTAACACCTTGTATACATTAAACTTACAAGGTGTTATATGTCAATTATATCTCAATAAAGCTGGGGGGAAAAGATAGATGTGTTTTTTATATGCATTTTTATTCTGCCTTTTTGAATGAGGAGATTGTTCTTCTAGAGAGTCTGCTTTTCCATCGTTCCGTACCACTTAAGGGCTGTGTGTGGCAACCAGCAGGAACAGAGGATACTAATATTGATGCCAGGGAAGTCAGTCTGGGAGCAAATGATCTGAGGAGTCCCAGAGGTTTGAAGGCAAGTCTTTGAAGAGGCCCTCTGTATGGCAAGCCTCAGATCTGATGTGGCTGGTTTGCTGCACCCCTGATTAGATGAGATTCCTTGAGTGAGACATCTGCAACCTAACTCTTCCTGGTGACTTTACCCTCAGACAAAAGCCTATTTTATCTCTGTGTGGCAATAAAGATAAAACCCAGTTTAGTTTGTTTTAAAAAAATCATAACACCACAATCCTCTCTACTTCCTCATACACAAAAATCAACACAGCCTTTCTAAATGATGCATCTCTGGGCCACTTGAGATAAAACTTTTCTCTTTCCATCCAATGCTCTGGTTTTTTTGTAATAATTAAATATTGCAGGAAGAAAATGAAATTTTCAGATGAGCCAGTGATATTCCTCTCTTATGACCCCTTTGAATTTCAGTGATCCAGCAGACTATCTTGGCTAGGAAGACTTTGTATTTTAATATTTAGAGAGCATCAAAATAGAAACCAATTTATTAAAAACAAGCCCAAGAATACAGCATCTGATACTACTATTAACTTGATAGAGAGGTATTAGTACAGATAGTGGGGTATTTTTAGCCAACTGTTCTTGGGGGAAAATTTTTACCAAAATTTCAAGGTAGATACATTAAAATTCAAAACCATACCTTCCTTTGCAGGTTAGGGAGAAGAAAGCATCTAAGACTAATATTCAAATATTTGTCTCTTTTAAAAGAGCTGTTCAAAATGAAGCCCAGAAAATGACTATAGCACTGTACCTTTGGGTGATTATCATGTAGGGGAATTATTGCTGGTTTAACATTGTCAAAATGACTTCTCCAAAACAATGAAGACTGCCCTCCACACCCTCAGCCTCTTCATCTTTCAGGTGGAAGGGATGGGCTTCCAAAGAGGAGATAAGGTTGAGGAGCTTTATTAGTATAGTAGGTAGAATGGATAACCCTCCCCCCTTATCCTAGGAGACTGTAGACTGGGTTCCTTTGATATGATCTGGGGCAATGTCAACTGAGAGGGAGGCACCAGGGGCCAACCAGGTGAGACTCTGCTAATCTCTAAGAAGCTTTAGGCCTGTTGATGTATTAAATGTCCCACTTCCAAAGCTGAAAGATAAATCAAGTCACTGTGTGACAAAAAATACTTACATATACCTGATGGAAAGTTACAAAACCAATTCTAACCCTCATGGTGTTCATTTTAACTGCTTGTTTCAATTCAGTTCAGTAGATGTTGGATAATTTTCTAGTACCCGTTTTCTTCTTTTGCTTGTTTTCTTTTCTGGGACTGTGCTGTATCTTCTGAGCCTTCCCCTAAGAATTAGGATGGGTCCTCTGAACCCTCTAGCTCGTCTCCCTCTGCAGGTTTCCCAGGTACCTATTGTCTCCTTTTGCTGCTCTCCATACGCAGATACTGTCCACTTTTCTCTTCTCATTCCTTGAGCTACAGCTACTGCCACAAAGTGGGGAGATCATTTTTCCCCCTTTCAGCCCTCACAGCTCTTTAGGTTTCCAAATTGCCACCTGAAGTTTCAGTTTTATAGTCTTGCTTATTAAGGAGAAAAAGAGTTCTCTAGAAATAAGTTCAAGGAGAATTAAAGGCTATAACCCAAAGCTGCATATTTTCACTATTGATTACAAGCCTAGTATGTCAGGCCAAAAACAGGCTAAAAAAATCCCTGTACCATTCCCAGCCTCAGGACGTGCTTTTACATAACTGCCTCACAGCCATTTCCTCTTTCTCTGATATCCTGAGGGGCCTGACTCTTTGTCACCAAATCTCCTTTTCTTGCTCCCTGGAAGTCAATGAGGTACTCACGCATGTAGGGCTCCAGATAACCTGCCATCATCACAGAATTGCTAAGTGGACATATTATACAACCACTGTGGCCTCCATCTCAGTTTCCAGAACTCTTCGGGAGTCATAAATATGATTACCTATAAATAGACAAACCAAGAACCAATGGAGCACTGTCTTCTCTGATTTCATGTACATTGCCTTTTGTTTGAACCATAATCCTAATATTACATACGCTTCAAACCAAAATTGACAGTCACTTTTTATTCCTGTGATATGTTTTCTCAAATACAATCCCATATTTCTGATTCTCCTTTTCATCTTTTCACTGATTTTTCTTATTTCAGATTATGTGCAAACAACAGGGGGATTTTGTTAAACTCTAAAATTATCCCGATTTCCCAGACTTAAAATCTACAAGTAAAAATAACCAACAATCTGACGTAACTTTGATAATGTGTGATGTTAAACTAATTAAACAAGGACACTATTAGACTGAGGTGGCACAAAGAAGCAAACCAAAATCTTAGCCTGTAAATGCCTCAAGATTGCAAAATTGAAACCTAAGGACAACCAGTCACAAACAACCAACTAGACTTTAAGCTACAGCCAATCCACAATTTCCTTCTACTTTTTCTCTTTAAAAATCTCTCCTCCTGTTGGTGGAGCTCTCCTAACCACTTCCTATTTGGTTATGCCTGACTCTAATCGATTTTTGCCCGAGTAAACTCTTAAAATTTTTAATATGGCCCAGTTTATCTTTTAAGAGTAAAAACCAAAGTTAAATAGCTTTTATTCCACCAAAACAGTATAATCAGGCCATTAAGTACTTGTCACCCAAACCTATAACTCTCCTCACCTCAAGCTCCTTAGAAAGACCTTGTTCATCCTCTTGTCATGCAGTCGATTTATTTTAATTAAAATAAGCAGTTATTTCTGAAAATAAAATAGAAACAAAGTTCGTGTGGAAATGCACATTGATATAAATACCATGTCATATCTATAGGATGTTTAAATATCATAAAAACATATTCCAAATGATTGTTCATTACTCACTGATTCTGAGGATGAAAGTAATTTGAAATTGAACAATTGAAAGTGAAAAAAAATCCAGTATTTTTAGTATTTAGCATAGTATTAGAACAGATAGAACTGTATATGTATTTTAAGTGTTGGCACTGGTCACGTTTCAAATTAAACAAGAATAGTTGGATGTAATTAAAGCAGACATCTGCCTTGAAGATAAAGGCTACAACCATTTAGCTGGCTAAAATGCTTCTGATTCTTGGTTCTGCCAGAGATATTCAGAATCCATAAAGAAGAACCTGGGATGTCAGGGATTCCAAAACTATTGCTGAAAGGAGGCTGAAAACACAATGTAAAGATCAGTGAGCTGTTTCTCTATTGACGCCTTTTTCTAGTAGCACTATTTCCAAGTTGGAAGCATCAGTTTTCTAAACCTCAGAAATATTTCATAAAAACTCCATTTGTTTTTCATCTAGAGCAACTATATAATTATCACTAGCACAGGATCATCTCATTTTTTAGCAAATTTTAAATGAAATCTAGTTGCATTGATATTTTTATGCCATGAATTTCTTTTTTATTTGTTATCCAGGTGTTTACTGATTTGCCAAATATTACAATTACCTTGAATATAGCAACATAATAATTTATATTTGTATTGACCTTACATTTTTTAATGTGCACAATCACTTGTATGGGCAGATAAGCATTATTACTCCCAATTTCTTTATAATTAATAAGCTTCATTTCTTCAAGCAGTTTTAGCTTCACAGCAAATTTGAGCAGAAAGAACAGAGCAGAGAGTTTCCCTTTACCCCCTGTTCTCACACATGCACAACCTCCCCCATTATAAAAATTCCTTAGCAAAATGGTAGATTTATTACAATAAATGAACCTACATAGACACATCATTATCACCCAAAGTCTGCAGTTTTCACTAGGGTTCATTCATTCTTTGTGTTGTATACTCTATGGGTTTTGACAAATGTATAATGACATATATCCATCATTACAGTATCAAACAGTATTTTCACTGCTCTAAAAATCCTCTATGCACAGAGGATTTTTAGGACAGTGAAACTTCTGTACAATCCTACATACAGTGGAGGATACATATCATTATCCCTTTGTCCAAACTCATAGAATGTACAACACCAAGAGTGAACCCTAGTCTACTGTAGTCTCTGGGTGATTATGATGTGTCATTGTAGGTTCATCAGTGGTAACAAATGTACCACTCTGCTGGGGATGTTGATAATGCAGGAGGCTGTGCATGTGTGGGGGCAGGGAGTATATGGGAAATCTCTGTACCTTCCTGTTAATTTTTCTGTGATCCTAAAACGACTTTGAAAAATAGTTTTTTAAAAAATCCTCTATGCTTTGCCTATTCACCCCCACCCCACAACCCTTGGCAAATACTGAAATTTCTACTGTCTCCATAGCTTTGCCTTTTTCTAGAATGTTATATATTTGGAAACATACAGTATATAGCTTTTTCAGATTGACTTCTTTCACTTAGTAATATGCATTTATGTTTCCTCTGTGTCTTTTCATGGCTTCATATTTCATTCATTTTTGGTGCTAAATAATATTCCATTGTCTGGATATACCACAGTTTATCCATTCACCTACTAAAAAACATTGTGTTTGCTTGCAAGTTTTGGCACCCATGTGCAGGTTTTTGTGTGGACATATGTTTTCAACTCCTTTAGGTTGTTTGATTGCTAGATAATGGGATAAGAGTATGTTTAGTTTTGTAAGAAACAGCCAAATTGTCTTCCAAAGTGGCTGTACCATTATGCATTCCCACCATCAATGAATGAGAGTGCCTATCTTTATATTTAAAGAGGGTTTCTTGTAGACAGCATATGGTTGGGTCTTGTTTTTTGATCCAGTCTGTCAGTTTCTACCTTTTAACTGGTAAATTTAGCCCATTGATGTTCAAAGTTATTATTGACATAGTGGATTAATATCTAACATATTTGTGCCTGTTTTCTATTTGCTGCCTTTGTTCTTTGTTCCTTTTTACTCTTTTTCTGTCTTTTGTGGTTTTAATTGAGCATTTTATATGATTCCATATTTTCTCCTTTCTTAGCATATCAGTTGTATTTCTTTTTTTACTTTTGTTAGTGATTGCCATAGATTTGCAATATATACCTACAGTCAATCCAAGTCTGCTTTCAAATAACAGTATATCAATTCACAGGTATTGCAAATACCTTATAATAACAAAATATTTGTAATTCTTCCCTCCCATCCCTTCTATAATTGCTGTCATTTATTTCACTTATACATAAAAGGACGTAATCTAAGATTTGTTGCTATTATTATTTTGAACAAACTGAAATCTGTTAAATCAATTAAGAATAAGAAATATGTTAAATCAAGTAAGAATAAGAAATATTTCATCTTCATTTATTAATTCTCTAATGTTCTTCCTTTTTTATGTAAATCCAAGTTTCTGACCTATATCATTTCCTTCTCTCTGAAGAATTTTTTTAAAATGTTTCTTGCAAGGCAGGTCTACTGGAAACAAATTCCCTTAATTTTTATGTATCTGAGAAAGTCTTTATTTCTCCTTCACTTTTAATGGACAGTTTTGCAGGGTACCAAATCCTAGGTTGGTAGGGTTCTTTTCTCTCAATACTTGAAATATTTCACTTCATTCTCCTCTTGCTTGTATTATTATTATTTTTTTTTTAGGAGAAGTAAGATGTAATTATTATCCATGCTCTTCTATAGGTAAGGTGGGTTTTTCCTCTGGCTTCTTTCATGATTTTTCTTTATCTTTAATTTTTTTAAGTTTATTTATTTATTTATTTATTTATTTATTTATTTATTTATTTTTGGCTGTGTTGGGTCTTCATTGCTGAGCATGGGCTTTCTCTAGTTGCCGCAAGCAGGGGCTACTCTTCATTGTGGTGTGCGGGCTTCTCATTGTGGTGGCTTCTCTTGTGGAGCATGGGCTCCAGGTGCATGGGCTTCAGTAGTCGTGGTGATATGCCTATGTGTAGGGTTTTTTCTTGGTGTTATCTGCTTAGTGTTCTCTGAGATTCCTGGATGTACATTTTGGTGCCTGGCATTAATTTGGGGGAAATTCTCAGTTATTATAGCTTCAAAGACTACTTCCGTTCCTTTCTCTCTTTAGCTTCTCCTTCTGGTATTCCCATTGCACATATGTTACAAATTTTGTGGTTATACCACAGTTCTTGGGCATGCTGTTCTATTGGGGATTTTGTGAGTATGTCTTTTTTCTCCTTGCTTTTCACTTTTGGAATTTTCTATTGTAATATTCTTGAGTGCAGAGATTCTTTCCTAGGCTGTTTCCTGTTTACTGATGAACTTATTAAAGGCATTCTTCATTTCTACTACAGTGTTTTTGATCTCTAGAATTTCTGTTTGATTCTTTATTAGAATTTCCATCTCTTTGCTTACATTATTCATCTGTTCTTGTACATTAGAGTTCTTAGCATACTAATCATACTTGTTAAAAACTCCGTCTGATAACTCTGGCATTCCTGCTGACTCTGGTTCTAATGCTTGTTCAGTCTCCCAAAACTGTTTTTTGCCTTCTAGTATGCCTTATAATTTTGTGTTGAAAGGGAGACATGATGTACTGGGTAAAAAGAATGATAGTAAATAGGCCTTCAGTAATGTAGTGGTAAGGTGTGGGGGAGGGGAAGCATTCTGTAGTCCTCTGATTAAGTCTCAGTCTCCTGGTGAGCCTATGCTCCTGGATTTTAAACTTCACCAGTGATTCTCAGGTTTTCTCCCCATTAGTCAGCACAGAATGGCTAGAGGAGGCTGGGGTTGTGTGTTTCCCTTCCCGTATGTGGAAAGCTAGAGGGAAATAGAGTTGAGTATTTCCCTCCCAGGTAAGTTAGGCTATTATAAATCACCAGAAACTTAGGCTCTGGTAAAACAATTTCTCCTGAAGGCAGGCCTTGTTAAGAACAGAATGTTTCTTTTTATGGCTGAGTAATATTCCATTGTATATATGTGCCACATCTTCTTTATCCATTCATCTGTTGATGGACACTTAGGTTGCTTCCATGCCCTGGCTATTGTAAGTAGAGCTGCAATGAACATTTTGGTACATGACTCTCTTTGAATTATGGTTTTCTCAGGGTAGTGAGGTGGATGGACCTAGAGTCTGTCATACAAAGTGAAGTAAGTCAGAAACAGAAAAACAAATACCGTATGCTAGCATATATATGGAATCTAAAAAAAAAAAGGTCATGAAGAACCTAGGGGCAAGACGGGAATAAAGACACAGACCTACTAGAGAATGGACTTGAGGACACGGGGAGGGGGAAGGGTAAGTTGGGACAAAGTGAGAGAGTGGCATGGACACATATACACTACCAAATGTAAAATAGATAGCTAGTGGGAAGCAGCCGCATAGCACAGGGAGATCAGCTCGGTGCTTTGTGACTGCCTGGAGGTGTGGGATAGGGAGGGTGGGAGGGAGATGCAAGAGGGAAGAGATATGGGAACATATGTATGTGTATAACTGATTCACTTTGTTATAAAGCAGAAACTAACACACCATTGTAAAGCAATTATGCTCCAATAAACATGTTTTTTAAAAAAAAGAACAATGTTCTTGTACCTTTCAAATTGGCTTTTTTCCCCTTTCTTCTTGCTGGAAGCTTGAGGGGATTTTTCTCTGATATTCACCTCATGGACCTGATTGAGCTCCTGTGCTCTTCTCCAACAACGACAGGAGTCTCCCTTGAGTTTAACACTCAGAGCTGTCCATGCTGAGCTTCCAGTAATTCATCAATTACAGTTCAGGTTTCCTTACCCTGGCACTGGTTCCCACAGTGCTTGTGGGTTTCTGCTTTGGTAAGTTGGGATTCTCTGTGTCCTCTTGTCTGATGCTCCAATTTTGGGGGCAGCAGTTACCCTGTGTGACATCACATTTCTGATGATTCAAGGATTTGTTGATTTTTCCATTTCTTCAGCTTTTTACTTGTTATTAGGATGGGGTAGTGACTTCTAAGCTCCTTACATGCTGAACTGGAAACCAGAGGTCACTATTCCCATTTTAAGATGAGAAAAATAAGAACTGTAAGAGGTAAGTCACTTCCCAAAGATCGTACAGGTATTAGAGATAGAATTGAGACCTAGACCTACTAACCCCAAGTCTGAGTTGTCAACCTGTTTTACAATTGTGTAAAAGGAGGCTTGGATTCTTACTTATCTATTCTGAAAGGAAGTGACTAAATTGGATTACTGATTCAATTTCTTATATTCAGGAAAGAATGTCATTAAAAGACCATTCTATTTCTCAGAATTCATCTTATTTAAATTATAAAAACTTATATACACAAATAGGTTTATTACAGTGTGATTTACAATGGGAAAAATGTAAATAGCTGGAATGATTATGGTAAGTATGTATGTACTTGCAATAGGATATTAAGAAAAGCAGGTAACAGTAGAGTAAAATGTTTATGATACTGTATTAAGTGAAGAAAGCTGACTATAAAATTGCCCATGTAAAATAGACGGTGAAGGAAAATAGAAAAAAGTGCTAGCTGTGAGTATTGAGCTTTTTTAAAAAATTGTATTCATTGTAATAAATATGTAAAAAGTAACTTTTAAAAAAATATGCGTCAATGATACTTTTGTATGTCGGAAACACTGTACTAGTCTTTGGATAAAAGGACAACTTATTTCTCACAAGTTTAGTTTAAAATTTAGAGTCATAAATATCAGCTTTTGACAGAAATATATCATTTTTTTACATGGAGGAGTATGCTAGTATAATGGGTCCTAGGTTGTTCCCCTTGCTATTACATGTATTTAAATGAATGGCTCTCCAGGGGCTTACTAAAATGGCATTGCATGTTAGTTTAAACTAGGTATTTATGGTACAACAATGTAGAGAATAAAAGGAATGCAACACTGGGCAATTTATATAGAAAAGGATTTTCTATATAAATCCTTTTGTGGTTTTTCTATATTTAGAAAAAATATATTTTAAATTTTTTAAATTTATATTTTTTAAATTTAAATTTTTTAAATTTAAATTTATATTTTTAAATATATATATTTCTATATTTATATTTTGTGGTTTTTCTATATTTTCTATATTTTTCTATATTTCTATATTTAGATTTATATTTTCTATATAAATCCTAATGTGGTTAGGTGCAAGGCACCATCAACACAGGCTTGTATTCACGCTCATTCATTCAGCTCACAGTAGAAAATGTGTGTGCCTAAATCCAAGAGAGTAGATAAGTCTGACTTGAAATGTGTTTCTCTCTTTGGTATAATGCTTTTTTTTTAGTTCTTTTTCAGTAATTCCTTGCAGCTCCAGCTTACACACAATGAATTGTTGGTTCCTTTATTGAAGGGGAGGGAGGGGGAGGAACACCACTTTTTAAAGCCAATACCAAAGAAAATAACTCCTTTTGTGTAAAGAGGGATCAATAGTAGTCTCTGTGTTCTTTCTGTTTCTTGTTTGTATTTTCTGTTGATGTGTACAAAACCTAGACATTTGGCTTTAAGTGTTGATTAAAACTTTTTTTTACAGAAAGAATAGAAAAGAAAGAGTAATTTTAACCACCATTGCACTACTTTTAAAAATTCCATTCTGTTCTTAATTCACATACCCTGACAAAAGAAAGAATCTTGAAGTATGTCTACATGCCAAAACACTACCTAACTTAAGTTTCATTATTTTTTTCTAGGGTAATGAATGCAATTATGAAAGAGGTCCAACTGGAATTATTTTAAAATCACAAATTTTCAACCATATAATTATTTGCCTCTAGCCATCTCTGCCTTTAATTATTATGCGGAGATGATTGTCTCACTTTGAACAAGCGGCTGAGTAGAATGCAAGGAGGAGCATTTCCCTTCCATGTGATGGTCCTTTTCCATTCTAGGGCCCTGATTGCCTTTATACCAAACCAGGAATGGAGATGCCCAAATCCATTGGGATGTCCAGTTTTTTCAGGAATTACATGTATCAAAAGGCCATTTTCTTTTTTTTTTTAAGATCTTTATTGGGATATAATTGCTTTACAATGGTGTGTTACTTTCTGCTTTATAACAAAGTGAATCAGTTATACATATACATATGTTCCCATATCTCTTCCCTCTTGGGTCTCCCTCCCTCCCACCCTCCCTATCCCACCCCTCCAGGCAGTCACAAAGCACCGAGCTGATATCCCTGTGCTATGCGGCTGCTTCCCACTAGCTATCTACCTTACGTTTGGTAGTGTACATATGTCCATGTCTCTCGCTTTGTCACAGCTCACCCTTCCCCCTCCCCATATCCTCAAGTCCGTTCTCCAGTAGGTCTGTGTCTTTATTCCTGTCTTGCCCCTAGGTTCTTCATGACATTTTTTTTCTTAAATTCCATATATATGTGTTAGCATATGGTGTTTGTCTTTCTCTTTCTGACTTACTTCACTCTGTATGACAGACTCTAGGTCTATCCACCTCATTACAAATAGCTCAATTTCATTTCTTTTTATGGCTGAGTAATATTCCATTGTATATATTTGTCACATCTAGGAGACAGGTCCAAAAAAATATTGCTGTGATTTATGGCAAAGAATGTTCTGCCTCTAGGAGTTTTATAGTATCTGGTCATACATTTAGTTCTTTAAGCCATTTGGGGTTTATTTTTGTATATGGTGTTAGAGAATGTTCTAATTTCATTCTTTCACATGTAGCTATCCAGTTTTCCCAGCACCACTTATTGAAGAGACTGTATTTTCTCCATTGTATATTCTTGCCTCCTTTGTTGAAGATTAATTGACCATGGGGGTATGGGTTTATTTCTGGGTTCTTTATTCCATTGATCCATATATCTGTTTTTGTGCCAGTACCACACTGTTTTGATTACTATAGCTTTATAGTATTGTCTCAAGTCTGGGAGGGTTATGCCTCCAGCTTTGTTTTTTTCCCTCAGGATTGCTTTGGCAATTCTGGGTCTTTTATGGTTCCATATAAATTTTAGGATTATTTGTTCTAGTTCTGTGAAAAATGTTATGTTGATAGGGATCATGTTAAATTCATAGACTGCTTTGGGTAGTATGGGCATTTTAACTGTATTAATTATTCCAATCCAAGAGCATGGGTTATCTTTCCATTTCTTTGAATCATCTTCAGTTTCCTTTATCAGTGTCTTACAGTTCTCAACATGTAAGTCTTTCAGCTCCTTGATCAGGTTTATCCCTAGTTATTTTAAATTATTTTGATGCAATTTTAAAGGGATTTTTTTTTTTTTACTTTCTCTTTCTGACGTTTCATTGCTAGTGTAAAGAAATGCAACAGATTTCTGTATGTTAATCTTGTATCCTGTTACCTAGCTGAATTTGTATATCAGTTCTAATAGTTATTGTGTGGAGTCTTTGGGGTTTTCTATATAGAGTTCCATGTTATCTGCATATAATGATAGTTTTACCTCTTCCCTTCCAATTTGGATACCTTTAATTTCTTTTTATTGTCTGATTGCTGTGGCTAGGACTTCCAATACTATATTGAAGAGAAGTGGTGAAAGTTGGCATCTTTGTCTTGTTCCAGATTTTAGCAGGAAGGCGTTCAGCTTTTCATTACTGAGTATAATTTTGGTCTTGGGTTTGTCATAAACAGCTTTTATTATGTTGAGGTATGTTCCCTCTATACCCACTTTGAAGTTTTTATCATGAATGGATGTTGAATTTTATCAAGTGCTTTTTCTGCATCTATTGAGATGATCATGTGGTTTTTGTCTTTTCTTTTGTTGATGTGGTGTATCACATTCATTGATTCCCATATGTTGAACCATCCTTGTGATCCTGGGATGAATCCAACTTGATCATGGTGTATGATCCTTTTTATGTGTTATTGGGCTCAGTTTGCTAATATTTTATTAAGGATTTTTGCATCTATATTCATCAAAGATATTGACCTATAATTTTCTTTTTTGGTAGTGTGTTTTGTTCTGGTATCAGGGTGATGGTGGCTTCATAGAATGACTTTGGGTGTGTTCCCTACTCTTCAGTCTTTTGGAAGAGTTTGAGAAGGTTTGATATAAGTTCTTCTATGTATGTTTGGTAGAATTCCCCGGTGAAGCCTTCTGGTCCTGGACTTTTGTTTGCAGGGAATCTTTTTATTACAGATTCTATTTCACTTCTAGTGATTAGTCTGTTCAAGTTATCTGTTTCTTCTTGGTTCAGTTTTGGTGGGCTGTGTGTTTGTAGAAACTTTTCCATTTCTTCCAGTTGTCCAATTTGTTGGCATATAGTTGTTCATAGTATTCCCTTATTATTTTTTTGTACATCTATGGTATCAGCTGTTATTTATCCTCTTTCATTTCTTATTTTGTTTATTTGGGTCCTCTCTTCTTTTTGGTGAACCTGGCCAGAGGTTTGTCAATTTTGTTTACCCTTTCAAAGAACCAGCTCTTGGTTTTATTGATTTCTTTTCAATTTTTTAAATCTCTATTTTGTTTATTTCCTCTCTGATCTTTATTATTTCCTTCCTTCTGCTGACTTTAGGTTTTGTTTCTTTTTCTTTTCCTAATTGTTTTAGGTGGTTGGTTAGGTTGTTAATTTGAGTTTTTTCTTGCTTTCTGAGGAAGGCCCATATCACTATGAACTTCCCTCTTAGGACTGCTTTTGCTGCATCCCATAGATATGTATGGTTGTGTTTTCATTGTCATTTGTCTTGAGCTATTTTTAAATTTCCTATTTGATTTCACTGTTGATCCATTGTTCTTTTAGTAGCATATCATTTAGTCTCCATGTAATTGTTTTTTTCTCTTTTTTTCCCCCCTGTGGTTGATTTCTAGTTTCATGCCATTGTAGTCAGAAAAGATGCTTGAAATAATTCCTATCCTCTTAAATTAGTTGAGGCTTGTTTTGTGTTCTTGTATGGTGTCTATCCTAGAGAACATTCCATGTGCAGTTGAAAAGCATGTGTATTCTGGTTTTTTGGATGTAGTGTTCTATAGATATCAATTAAGTCTAACTGTTCTATTGTGTCATTTAGGGTCTCTGTTGCCTTATTGATTTTTTTCTGGAAGATCTGCCCATTGATGTCATTGGGGTGTTAAGGTCTCCTACTATTATTGTATTCCTATCACTTTCTCTCTTTATGCCTGTTAGTATTTGTTTTATTTATTTAGGTCCTCCTCTATTGGGCGCATATATGTTAACAAGTGTAATATCCACTCCTTGTATTGATCCTTTCATCATTACATAGTGTCTTTAACTTTCTTTAAGGCCTTTGATTTGAAGTCTATTTTGTCTGATATGAGTATTGCTACTCCGCTTTCTTATTATTTCCATTTGTATTAAATATCTTTTTCCATCCCCTCACTTTCAATCTATATGTGTCCTTCACCCTAAAGTCGGTTTCTTGTAGACAGCTTATTGTAGATTCTTGTTTTATTATGCAGTCTTCCACTCTGTATCTTTTGATCAGAGCATTTAATCCATTGACATTTAAAGTAATTATTGATAAGTATGTATTGCCATTTTAAACCTTGTTTTCCAGTTGATTTTGTATTTCTTCTTTATTCCTTTCTTCTTTTTGTTTTTTCTCTTGTGGTTTGATGGTTTTCTTTTGTAGTATGCTTAACTACCTTTCTTTTGGGTTTTTATGACTCCATTGTATGTTTTTGATTTGTGGTTACCCTGTTTTTCAAGTATGTTAACCCACCACTGTATCAACTTGCTTTAGACTGGTAGGCATATGAGCTCAAATATATTCTAAAAGATCTACATTTTCTTACTCCCCTCCCCTACATCTTGTGATTATTATATCCTATTTTACATCTTCATGTTTATCCTTTCACTATTCATTGTAGTTATAATCACTTTCACAGAATTTTTTAATTGTTTTTTAACCTATGTAGTGGTCTGTTTAAGTGAGCTTCAATCCTTTTATATATTTACCTTTCCTATTGTGATTTTCCCTTTCCTATAGATTCTTGCTGCTTCTGTATTTAGAGAAGACCTTTCAATATTTCCTTTAAGATAGGTTTGGTATTGCTGTATTCTGTTAGTTTTTGCTTGTCTGAGAAATTCTTTCTCTCTCCTTCTATTCTAAATGATATTCTTGCTGTGTATAGTATCCAAGATTGTAGATCCCTTTAAGGACTTTGAATATATCTTGCCACTCCTGTCTGGCCTGAAAACTTTCTGTAGAGAAATCAGGTGATAGCCTTATTGGGGGTTCCCTTGTAACTAATGCTTTGATTTTCTCTTGCTGCCTTTAGAGTCCTCTCTTTGTCTTTATGTGTTGCCATTTTAATTATGATATATCTTGGCGTAGACCTGTTTGAGTTCATCTTGTTTGGGACACTCTGTGCTTCCTGTATCTGGCTATTTCCTTCTTTAGGTTTGGGAAATTTTCAGCCATAATTTCTTCAAATACATTTTTGATCCCCTTTTCCTTTTCTTCTCCTTCTGGGATTCCTATTATGCATAGATCCAATAGATCTCATATGTTGCTTTCTTTTTTGTTTTTTTCATTTGTCTTTCTGTTTACTGTTCTGATTGGGTGATTTTTGTTATTTTATTTTCCAGATCACTTATTTGTTTTTTTGCATTATTTATTTTGCTGTTCATTGCCTTTAGCTCAGTTTTCATCTTGGCAGTTGAGTTGTCTAATTTTGATTGTGGGCAAATTATAGTTTGTGCCCACTCCTCTTCATAGTTTCTAGTTACAACAATCCACATTTCTATTGATAGCTTTTCTTAATTCCTTCAGCATTTTTATTTCTTCCTATTTGAATCAGAGTCTTGTAGACTGGAGCAGTTTGTTTCATTCTTCTTTCAGAGGACTTCTCGTTTTTTTTTGTTTTTTTTTGTTTTTGCAGTACACGGGCCTCTCACTGTTGTGGCCTCTCCCATTGCGGAGCACAGGCTCCGGACGCGCAGGCTCAGCGGCCATGGCTCACGGGCCCAGCCACTCCACGGCCTGTGGGATCTTCCCAGACCGGGGCACGAACCCGTGTCCCCTGCATCGGCAGGCAGACTCTCAACCACTGCACCACCAGGGAAGCCCCTGTTCTTTTAATTGGGAGTAATTCCTTTGCTTTTTCATTTTTGTTATATTTCTCTGACTCTGTGAATTTAGGAGAAACAGTTATCTACTATGGTCTTGAAGTGTTGTTTTTATGTGGGAGTGCCTCTGTGTAGCCTGCTTGAGTCCAATATTTTTGGTGAGAGGGCTGTTTTTGGTATGGATGCTTGCCATGTCTTTCCTCAGGGTGTGCTGGCCCCTGTCCTTTTAACAGGGGGTGTGTTTATTGTTGTGGTAAAGAGAGCCCATACTGGATGTTGGGTAGGGCCTCCTCTTTGCTCTGTGGGTTTCACAGCCCTGTCAGGTAGGGTCTGCTCCCAGTTGTTGTAATAGAAGTCCTCAGATCTGATTCTAAGTTGTGCTGTGAAGTAGGTGGGACTGGAGCACTCCCCCTGAGAAAGGAGCCACAGTGTGTTCCTCCCTAAAGATGCCCACCCACCCATATGATACTGTGATGCCACCTGCCACCCAGTGTATGTGCCCACAAAGATCACTGTTGATGACACTGCCTTTGGCAGCTGCCTCCTCTTGGGGGCTCCAGTAATCAGCTTGGAAGTCCCTTAAGCATGCATGCATGCTCACAAAGCTTCCAGCATGCAAATCCACTGGATCTGAGTCCCCTGAGCCCACAGACCATCAGCCCAGATGGTGCTCAGAGGCAGGTGCAGTACTGGTCCCAAATTCGACTGGAGCAAGAATACATTGGAGCTGCTTCTCCACGCCTGCAGTGGGATTGCTGGTAATCAGCTCAGATTTCAGCCCTGCCTCCACATGTGCTTGCCCACAAAGTTTGCAGAACCCATGGTGGCCCAGAGCCATGCCCCATTGTGAACACATTGACAATGAGGTGACTTGGTGGACCCACATCCCTCCCTTCCCCTTGTGTTGACAATGGGGCTCCTATGGCAGACTGACGCTCTGTCCTACATGTGCCCTCAGCTGCTGCCTGGCCACACTCCAGGCCCTTTGGGCTGTCTCCATGCAGCCAAACCAAGTCTCTCCACTGAAGCCCGAGTTGCACCACCCAGTCACTGCACACACCAGCAACCATGCTCCTTGGGGTGGAAATTGTGGCAACATGTCCAAGATTGCCTGTGTTGGTCTCTTTCTACCCTGCAGTACTGCAGGCCAGCTCCCACACTCTCCTCTCCAGCCTCTAAAACTCCCTACCTGTCCCAGAAGACCTACCACTCAGTGAAAAATGTTCCCAGGGTGAGGAAAGCTTTCCTCTTTCACAGCTCCCTCCCAGAGGAGCTGTTCCTATTCCTCTTCTTCTCCTTTTTCCCTTTGTCCTGTCTGGTTACCGGGGGATCTTTCTTGTAGCTTTGGTTGTATGAGATTTTCTGCAAGCTTTCAGTAGGTATCCTCTGGGAATTGTTCCACATGTAGATGTATTTTTTATGTATTCATGGGAGGAGGTGAGCTTCTCACCTGCCAAGTCCTTCTCCTCTGCCATCTTGGACCGGTCCCCCATGCCATATTTGTGTTGTTTTAAGCCACAAAGATTGCAGTAATTTGTTATTACTGCAATAGAAAATTAATGCAGATTTTCGTAGCCGAAAGCAGGATGCTTTTGTAATAAATACTAAAATGTGAAAATAGATTGGCTTTGGAACTGAGCATTGAGCAGAGGCTGGAGAAGTTTGAGGAGCATGATAGAAAAGGTCGAAATTCAGTGTGTTTGCTTAAGTGAAAGTAACAGAAGATAGCATTCCACAATCTTGTGTTCTTTGTCAGTGCTTATTAGTCTCATAGAATTTGCTTCAAAAAACTCAGCACAGATGTTTTCAGTATGTATCATTTTGAAAATGTATGTATCATACTGAAAATGTATGAAGAAAAAGGGGACCATCTCTTTTTGTTTTAAAATTCTGATAAATTGGGATTTGTAAACTAACATAGCTTTGAGAATAAAAACGATTTTTGTTTGTATTTAGCTGAGATTCATGTTTGATAGATAAAATACATTAAAAACTATGCTATAAAAAAAAGAGAGAAAGCCTAGACTATCTTGAAAATACTGTAAGGAGAAATATGGATTTTAAAGGTGCTGCCAGTGAAGGCTCAGAAGGAAATAAGGAACATATTATTTGAAACTGAAGAAAAAATCTTTATTATATTGTGACAGAAAACTTAGTATAACTGTGTCCTAGAGTTATGTGGAAAGCAGAATTTGTAAAAAATGAAATTGGAATTTAGCTGTGATTTCCAAGCTAAATGTTGAATGTATGGTTTGGTCTTTTCTTTCTGCCTAGAGTAAAATGTAAAAAAAAACTGAGAGAAGAACGTTAAACAAGATGGAACTATCACTTGATGATATTGGAAGTTCTCAGCCTATCTAGATTTTAGAAAATGCCAAAATTAAGAGATTCATTGTCAGAAAAAGCCAAGGTTGTAACCTACAGCCATGTGCTAATATCTCAGAAAGATCAAAAGTTCAAATATTTAATTATATCAAAGGTTCTGTGAAGACATTAAGGATGTAACTCACAAACTTCATTAAAAAAGAGAGCAACTTAGAAGCTTAAGGGTCTTGTCCCCCACCATCTCAGCAAAAGCCAAAAACAAAGAAGAGATTGTGTAGGGAAATCTGTGCACAAGCCTCTTTTCTAGTAGATTGAATCCCTGTGACATACACAGGAGACCTATAAGGTTCCTGAGAATTTTATACCAGCAGAAACACTGCCAGGTTGAACTGAAAGGGAAAGTGCAAAATGCAAGAAGTCTGTCTGATCCTGAAATTCCATAGTCAGGAAACAGACTGATAAAACTACTCAGTTATAAACATGTGCTACTTTGCCTTGAAAGGGAAGGATGGCTCTGAGGATTAGAACCTCAAATCCAGAGGGCGGGAAGCCTAGTGACAAAGAGGATTATTCCCAGGTATAGACCAAGACCAAATGGAGTTTGCCTGGTTGAATTTCTGTATTTCTTGGGACAAGTGACTTTTTTTTCTTCCCACTTCCAATATGCTTTTGGACTGGAATTCTAGAGCTATTATCCTATGCTTGTACTATCATCATATTTTGGGAGCAGATAATTCTTCTTTAACTTCAAAGGTCCAAAGAAAAAGAGGAATTGTATACTAGGGTGAATTATACACAGAGCCTCACTGATATGTAATTTAGATGATTTAGGTGATAGGATTAGGTGGTTTCAAGATGATGAGATTTAGATGAGAATTTAGACTTAGTTGATGCTGTAATGGGCTCAGAGTTTGGGGGATCTTGGGATGAGGTGAGTGTATTTTGCCTACCAAGTGAACATGAATATTTGGAGGCTAGAGGGCACTATGATAGGCAGAATAATGACCACCAAAGATGTCTATGTTCTAATCCCCAGAACCTGTGAATATGGCATTTTGCATGGTAAAGGGGACTTTGTAGATGTCATTAAGGTTAAGGACCTTGAAATCAGAAAATTATCCTGGATTATCTGGCTGGCTTAATCTAATCACATTTGTCCTAAAAAGTGAGAAACTTTCTCAGCTAGAGTGAGAAAGGTGATTGTAAAAGAAGGAAGAGAATAATTTTCTCTTTTGTTTTTTTCGCTTTATATTTTTTACTCCTAAAAATATTTGAATAATTTTTTTAAATTCCATGTTAATTTTCTTGTTTGTTTTTTAGTTACACTTCTTTCCTTTTTTCTTTTTTCGGTTGCTCCAGGTCTTAAAATATACATCCTTAACTTTTCTGAGTCCATGCTTAGTACTACAATGTACTATTTTATGTAAAATATGAAAATCTAACAACTGTGTAGGGCCATGTCCTCCCTGTCTCTTATTTTATAATTGTTATATACAGTACATCTACACATATTATAAACTCTGTAATGTTATGTTTTCAAACAGGTATATAGTTTATAAAGAAATAGAAGAAAATGACAAAAAGAAACATAAGAATAGACTTTTGCATTTACCCAGATATGTACCATTTCCAATGTTCATCATTCTTTTCTGAATTTCAAGTTTTCCATCCAGTCTTTTTGCTTTTCTTGAATAGCTTCCTCTTTCTTTACTAGTCCTTCTAGTACAGATCTACTGCTTCTAGTTTTTTTTTTTAATCTGAAAATGCTTTTATTTCATCTTCATTTTAAAATGATAATTTGGATATAGAATTCTTCATTGACTGTTTTGTTTCTTTCAGCATTTTAAAGTTGTTGATCTGATCTCTTGTTCTGGTCTCCATGGTTTCTGATTCAGAAAATTTATTTCTTGCCCTTATGCAATTTTTGTCTTGCTACTTGTTGGATTTTTCTCTTTATCTTTGGCTCTCAGCAGTTTGCTGTGTAAGTAATACATGTCTTAGCTGAGCTTCTTTGTGTTTATCCTGTTTGGTTTTCCTCTAGCATCTTGTAGCTTCAAATTTTGGTTTTTTTAATCAAATTTGGAAATTTTTAATCATTATTTCCTCAAATATTCTTCTCCCTCATTCTTTTTTTCTCTCCTTCTGGAACCAAATTAATGTATTTGATCACCAAAGGTCAGCAAACTTTATCTGTAAAGAGCCAGACAATACATAATGTAGACTTTGCTGGCCATATATGATCTCTGTTACATATTTTTCTATTTCTTTTTAAAAATGTTTAACTGTGGTAAAATACACATAAAATTGACCATCTTAACCATTTTAATATGTACACTTCAGTGGTATTAAGTACATTACATTGCTGTGCAACCATCACCACCATTTAACTCCAGAAATCTCTTTATCTTGAAAAACTGGAACTCTGTACCCATTAAACAATAACCATCCACCCCACCCTCTCCCTAGCAACCACCATTCTACTCTTTGTCTCTATAAATTTCACTATTCTAGGCACATCATATAAATTAAATAATATAGTGTTTGTCTTTTCTTTTAGTATGATGTCCTCAGGCTTCATCCATGTTGTAGTATGTGTCAGAATTTCCTTCCTTTCTAAGACTGAATAATATTTCATTGTATGCATGTTTTGAATTTTGTTTATCCATTCATTCCTTGATGGATTCTTGGGTTGCTTCCACCTTTTGGCTATTGTGAATAATGCTGCTAGGAACATGAGTGTTCATGAGTGTTTTTTCTTTTTTAAAAAATAATACTTTAAAAATGTAAAAACCATTCTTAGCTTGCAGATTGATTTGGCCCATGGGCCATAGTTTGCTGACTTCTGAAACAGGTTTTTGAGACTCTATTCACTTTTTTTCAATCTTTGTTCTATTTTTTTACCTTGGATGATCTCTATTTCTATTTTTTTCAAGTTCATTTACTTTTTCATGCAGCATGTTCATTTGGCTATTTTGTCCATCCAGAGATTTTTTTTTAATTTAATAAAACATATTTTTATTTCTAAAATTTCCATTTCAGGTATTTTCATTCATTGTTAACATATTTAGCTTTTACTTTATTGATCATAGTTATAATAGCCAGAGACTGTTACTTCATTTTTATTAAGAAAACAACAAATAATAAAATGTAATCTCAGGTGAAAAATCAAAGAACACCCACTAGTAAAGGAAACAGAAAAAAGATGTTATCTGTGGCTCATTAAACTCTGAGCATCATTTTTCTTAAGCACATTGTCAAAAATGAAGGGTCCACTGAAATAGAATATGATATCTTCTTAATTTCACCTTGTAAGTTTCTCATCGATTTCCCTCTGGCCTCCACAAAATATATAGTCATGGATATTAACTTAACTATTTGTCTTTGCCCCAGGCTTCCAGAAAATAAAGTCTGAGAAAGGGATTAAAATATTTATACTTTATCAATAGGTGAAAGTCCAGGGCATTGAAGATGAAGAAATTGAGAGAGATGAGGCAAGGAAAGGTGGACCTGATGTAATGAGAAGTAGTGCTAAGAAGTACGCTTTATAAAGAGATGAGGTAGGTGATCAAGCAGGTGTTTTACTCAGTGTGTGAGCCTTCTCTGGAAAGTTTGCAAGGGGAAAACATACACTGCAGCAGTCTGAAAGGGAGAGATAAAGAGAAACTTATGTGCCCTGCTCTCTTTCATCTCCCTTTCCCATTGGTCAGAGTTCATATCAGGAGATGCTGACCCCCACAGTTCCAAGCTGTGTTATCAAACAGAGTAACAATCCATCCAAGTCTGAAGGTGAAGGTGGTAGGGTATAGAGAGATCTAAATGTATACAGTCTGTGAAGTATGCAGGCCCTAGGGTTCAACTTGGACTCCAGCCAGATTGGGGAACTCAGCAAGGGCACCAGCAAAAGAGACAGAAGTGTGCATTAATATTAGAGTGAGAACAATTGAGATTGTAATTCAGGTAGTTAAATCTTCAAGAGTGGACGATGACTATAATAAGGAGGAATGACATTGCTTGATATCATAATCTTCAAAGATTCTGGGGATTTTTAGGAAAAATGGGCAGAGGGGGGAGAAGATTCTGGAAAGGGCATGAAGAAGAAGAAAGAAAAAAATAGGAGAGGAAACAAGCATGACGTGAAGGAGTCAAAGGGAAAGCAGGGTTGCCAGGGGTGAGACATATTATGTGTTAAGATAAATAAGGGAATGAAGACTTCAGAAGGGGCAGAACATAAAGGGTAAATTGATGATGACTGACTCAAGTTTTAGGGAACCAAATAGAAGGGTTTGTTGGGTCAGTAGGGTAGAAGACTGGGTTAGAGTGGGAGATGTACAGAGCTTCCTGGGAAAGCATGTTTAGACACCACATAGGGAGGATCTGGGAGTGAGGAACTGGATGGGTCTTCCAGTCCCATGCAGAGCCTTCCTCAGCCTTGTTCATAGCCTGGCCTGTGTGGGCAGGCAGACAAGTGCTAGCACTGAAAGAACAAGGGTCTCCAAGCTCACACTCTTCCCAACACAATGCTCTTCAGATAGCATTACTGAGGCATCAGAGGGGCAATGTTACCAGGAGACTTTGGAAGGACAATGGGGTAGATGAGGATACACGAAATGTTCATGTTTCTCACCATCAACATTATCATTTGCGTGTGTCATAGTTGAAAACTATTTACCACTGGCTTAGTCCTACTATAAATGTCTTCAGGCTGATCATCTAAATTGTGTGGCAAAGAGGCAGGGAGGGATAAACTGGGAGACTGGGATTGACATATACACACTACTATATATAAAACAGATAACTAATGAGAACCTGCTGTATAGCACAAGGAACTCTGCTCAATTCTCTGTAATGCCTATATGGGAAAAGAATCTTAAAAAAAAAAAAGAGTGGCTATATATGTATATGTATAACAGATTCACTTTGTTGTACAACTGAAACTAACACAACATTATAAATCAACTATACTCCAATAAAAATCTTAAAATAAAGGAAAGTACCGAACATGATTTTAAAAATAAATAAATAGTGTGGCAAAGGACTCTGCTTAACTAGTCACCCTTGTATGAATGAGAGTTGGCAGTTATAGACTTTATCTTTGTTTGGGGGCAGGGAGTGGAACTAATACAGAAATCTCCAAATGGTATTATTCTAGGAGCAGAGTTTTTAAATAGAAAGAAAGATATGTTTGTTCTTCTGGAGTACTGTTTTTAAAATAACTCCATTGCTTTTGACATTTCTTACATTACCATAAACAGACAAAAAATGGCAAAAATCTTGTGCATTCATTAGAATGTCTCTGAATATCGTATCAAAATTTGGCACACCAAAATATTTAGATCAAATCTAGTTACTGGAAACTATTCTAAGATTTGCTACTTTTTGACTTTTTAAAAGAATGCTTACAAAGTAAAAATGCATTATTTAGAGAAAGTCATTATCTAATACATAGGGTGTTATTATTACATAAGTCTTGAATGTTTCCATTTGTGCTCATCAAAATGCATAGGAACATGAGTTACTGCAGTCCTCAAAAAAACTGCTAAGAGCTTGCAACATGTATAGATATTAATACTCCTTACAGACCTGGAAGAAAATTATTTTTAGCCCACATAACCTTACATCCATTCCTAGGTGCATTAAGACTCTTTTTAGAACTGAATACAAATTATTTTCAGCATAAGTATCTTTATATCTCTTCCTAAATGTGTGGCTATTTTCTTCATTCTGTGTGCAACACTCAGGTTCTATTTAGGCCACCAACATGCCTATTGTCTGAGAATTTAAAAAAAAGAAACATAAAATCAAATTGCCATTGTGCTACCATTTTGCCTTGTTAATATAAAATTTCAGATCATAGGACTGAAAGGAAATATTCCTACATAGCATCCAAATTTTTAAAAAAAAATTTTATTGGAGTATAGTTGATTTACAATGTTGTGTTAGTTTCAGGTATACAGCAAAGTGATTCAGTTATATATATACATATATCCACTCCTTTTTAGATTGTTTTCCCATATAGGCCATTATGGAGTATTGAGTAGAGTCTCCTATACTCTGCTATATTATACAGCTATAGTAGAGTGTATAGTGCTGTACGGTATAGTGCTACTACTGTATAGTACTACTGTATAGTGCGATACAGTAGGTCTTTGTTAGTTATCTATTTTATATATAGTAGTGTGTATATGTCAATGCCATTCTCCCAGTTTATCCCTCCCCCACTTAACCCCTGGTAACCATAAGTTTGTTTTCTGCATCTGCAACTCTGTTTCTGTTTTGTAGATAAGTTCATTTGTAGCCCTTTTTAGATTCCACATATAAGTGATATCATATGATATTTGTCTTTCTATGTCTGACTTCACTCAGTATGACAATCTCTAAGTCCATCCATGTTGCTGCAATGGCATTATTTTCTTTTTTGTGGCTGAGTAGTATTCCATTGTATATATGTACCACATCTTCTTTGTATTTAATTTTTGACAGTTTGATTAATATGTGTCTTGGCGTATTTCTCCTTGGATTTATCCTGTATGGGACTCTCTGTGCTTCCTGGACTTGATTAACTATTTCCTTTCCCATATTAGGGAAGTTTTCAACTATAATCTCTTCAAATATTTTCTTTTTCTCTTCTTCTTCTGGAACCCCTATAATTAGAATGTTGGTGCGTTTAATGTTGTCCCAGAGGTCTCTGAGACTGTCCTCAGTTCTTTTCATTCTTTTTTCTTTATTCTGCTCTGCAGTAGTTATTTCCACTATTTTATCTTCCAGGTCATTTATCCGTTCTTCTGCCTCAGTTATTCTGCTATTGATCCCATCTAGAGTACTTTTAATTTCATTTATTGTGTTGTTCATCGTTGCTTGTTTCATCTTTAGTTCTTCTAGGTCCTTGTTAACTGATTCTTGCAATTTGTCCATTCTATTGTCCATTCTATCTCCAAGATTTCGGATCAACCTTACTATCATTATTCTGAATTCTTTTTCAGATAGACTGCCTATTTCCTCTTCATTTGTTAGGTCTGGTGGGTTTTCATCTTGCTCCTTCATCTGCTGTGTGTTTTTCTGTTTTTTCATTTTGCTTATCTTACTGTGTTTGGGGTCTCCTTTTTTGCATTCGTAGTTCCTGTTGTTTTTTGTGTCTGTCCCCAGTGGCTAAGGTTGGTTCAGTGGGTTGTGTAGGCTTCCTGGTGGAGGGGACTAGTGCCTGTATTCTGGTGGATGAGGCTGGATCTTGTCTTTCTGGTGGGCAGGTCCACGTCTGGTAGTGTGTTTTGGGGTATCTGTAGACTTATTATGATTTTGGGCAGCCTCTCTGCTAATGGGTGGGGTTGTGTTCCTGTCTTGCTAGTTGTTTGGCATAGGATGTCCAGCACTGTAGCTTGCTGGTTGTTGAGTGAAGCTGGGTGCTGGCGTTGAGATGGAGATCTCTGGGAGATTTTCGCCGTTTGATATTATGTGGAACTGGGAGGCCTCTTGTGGACCAGTGTCCTGAAGTTGGCTCTCCCACCTCAGAGGCACAGCACTGACTCCTGGCTGCAGCACCAAGAGCCTTTCATCCACAGGGCTCCTTAATTTGGGATGATTCGTTGTCTATTCAGGTATTCCACAGATGCAGGGTATATCAAGTTGATTGTGGAGGTTTAATCCGCTGCTTCTGAGGCTGCTGGGAGAGATTTCCCTTTCTCTTCTTTGTTCTCACAGTTCCCAGGGGCTCAGCTTTGGATTTGGCCCCGCCTGTGCGTGTAGGTCGCCAGAGGGCGTCTGTTCTTTGCTCAGACAGGACGGGGTTAAAGGAGCCGCTGATTCGGAGGCTCTGGCTCACCCAGGCCGGGGGGGGGGTAGGGCGGGTCACAGAGTGCGGGGCGGGCCTGCAGCGGCAGAGGCCGGCGTGACGGCGTGATGCTGCAGCCTGAGGCGCGCCGAGCGCTCTCCCGAGGGAGCCGTCCCTGGATCCCGGGACCCTGGCAGTGGCGGGCTGCACAGGCTCCCCGGAAGGGCGCGTGGCTAGTGACCTGTGTTCGCACACAGGCCTCCTGGCTGCGGCAGCAGCGGCCTTAGCGTCCCATGTCCGTCTCCGGGCTCCGCACTCTTAGCCGCGGCTCGCGCCCGTCCCTGGAGCTCTCCCAAGCAGCGCTCTTAATCCCCTCTCCTCGTGCACCAGGAAACAAAGAGGGACGTAAAAGTCTCTTGCCTCTTCGGCAGCTCCAGACCCCTCCCCGGACTCTCTCCCGGCCAGCCGCGGCGCACCAACGCCCTGCAGGCTGTGTTCACGCCGCCAACCTCAGTCCTCTCCCGGCGCTCCGACAAAAGCCGGAGCCTCAGCTCCCAGTCCCGCCCGCCCCGGCGGGCGAGCAGACAAGCCTCTCGGCTGGTGAGTGCCGGTCGGCCCGATCCTCTGCGCTGGAATCTGTCTGCTTTGCCCTCCGCACCCCTGTTGCTCTGCTCTTCTCCGCGGCTCCCAAGCTCCCCCACTCCGCCTCCCGAAGTCTCCACCCGCGAAGGGGCTTCCTAGTGTGTGGACACTTTTCCTCCTTCACAGCTCTCTCCCGCTGGTGCAGGACCCGTCCCTATCCTTTTGTCTCTGTTTAGTTTTCTCTTTTGCCCTAACCAGGTACGTGGGGGGTTCCTTGCCTTTTGGGAGGTCTGAGGCCTTCTGCCAGCGTTCAGTAGGTGCTCCGTAGGAGTTGTTTCACGCGTAGATGTATTTCTGGTGTATCTGTGGAGAGGAAGGTGATCTCCGCGTCTTACTCTTCCGCCATCTTCCCGGAAGTCTCCGTGTACCACATCTTCTTTATCCATTCCTCTGTTGATGGACATTTAGGTTGCTTCCATGTCCTGGCCATTGTAAATAGTGTTGCAATGAACATTGAGGTGTGTGTATCTTTTCGAATTATGCATGTTTTCTCTGGGTATATGCCCAGGATTGGGATTGCTGGATCATATGGTAGCTCTTTTTTTAGTTTCTTAAGGAAGCTCCATACTGTTCTCCATAGTGGCTGTACCAATTTACATTCCCACCAACGGTGTAGGAGGGTTCCCTTTTCTCCACACCCTCTCCAGCATTTATTGTTTGTAGATTTTTTGATGATGGCCATTCTGACCAGTGTGAGGTGATACCTCATTGTAGTTTTGATTTGCAATTCTCTAATAATTAGTGGTGTTGAGCATCTTTTCATGTGCTTTTTAGCCATCTATGTCTTCTTTGGAGAAATGTCTATTTAGATCTTCCACCCATTTTTTGATTGGCTTGTTTTTTTGATATTGAGCTGCATAAGCTGTTTGTGTATTTTGGAGATTAATCCCTTGTCGGTTGCATCATTTGCAAATACTTTCTCCCATTCTGAGGGTTGTGTTTTCTTTTCGTTGATGGTTTCCTTTGCTGTGCAAAAGCTTTTAAAACTCTTAGAGGAAAACATAGGCAGAACACTCTTTGACGTAAATCGCAGCAAGATCTTTTTCAATCCACCTTCTAGAGTAATGAAAATAAAAACCAAAAATCAATAAATGGGACCTAATGCAGCATCCAAATTTAAAGACTGCTTTAACAATCTAGAAAACTGAAAATGAATTCAGGGAGAACAAAGAATGAATGTTCACTTCAAGCCATTGGCTCCAAAGAGAGAGAGAAGGGGTTGAGTTATAATCAAGTCAGTCGCAGTAAAGGTTAGGACAAAAAGCCAGGACTATTTAGGAAAAATTCCTCTTCCTTGAAACCAAAGGAATAAAATAAATCATTTTCCTCTAATAAATAAAAGATATAACTCAAGGAAGGCATGAGATACAACTAAAGAGAGCTCCAGCTGACTGCAAGCTCACCATCTTGCAAATACACTAGTAGGTTTGGTTTATTATTTCAGGTCTTAAAAAAGTTTTAAGAGCCAGAAAAGTTAAGAAAATAACACACACATACATGCATCCACTACCCAGGATGAAAAATATTCACTCTGTGTCATATTAGCTTCAGACGTATTTTCAGGAAAGAAATGAAATTATTATGAATACAGTTGGTCTCCATCACTCTACTTATCCCTGAACCATCCAGAGGCCACCACCATCAAAACCTTGTGTATTCAATCCATTGATGCTTTTGCATTTTATATCATATATATGTTGTCACTATCAAAACATTGCATATTTTAAATTTCCATAAGTGATATCATTGTGTGCTATCATTTGCAACTTGATTTTGTTTTTCATTCCATCTTACATTTTTGAAATCTATTCATGTTGACACATGTCACATGTAAGAATATACATTTTATTACCCATTCTTCTTTTGATATTGATTTTATTAGTTTCTGACATTTCACTATTACAAATTGCTTTAAAATAAACATTCTTATTTGAATCCTCATGAGATGTGCAAGAGGGTCTCTGGTATATGGATGTATGAGGAGAATTGCCTTAGCACAGAGAGAAGCATCTTCAACTTTATATCACCAATCTGTAAAGTGGTCCTTAGACTGTATACTTTCCCCAGAATATGAGAGTTTTTATTTACTCACATTCTCAGTTATACTTGAAAGGGTCAAAATTTAAAAAAATTTTCCATTCTTATTGGTGTTAAAGAATCCATCATTTCTATCTAAATTTTATTTTCTGGATTAGTTTTGAGGTTGAGCATTATTTTCAACTTTTTTCTTTGAATAGTCAAAGCTTGCTCTTCTCCAAATTGCTTTCCATTTACATTGTCTACTTGTTTACTAAATTGGTTACATTTTCTTTCTTATTCACTTTTATGAATTTTTTTAACATTATAGTTACCTTATTTTAGTTACATAAGTGAAAAATTCTCTTCTTATACCTTTAATTGTTATGTATTGAATTAATCTATATTTACTTCATGACTACTTGTCTTATTTAAGAAATTCTTCCCTTCCACATAATAAGAAAAATAATCTCATCTGTATTCTTCCAAAAGTTTTTAAATTTTGCTTTTTAAGTGTTAGATCAGACAGGATTATTTTGTTGTGTACAGTTTTTGATAGGGAATCTTATTATGTTCTTACCTTATGCAAAACCAGTTGAGGAGCTCAACTTTTTGTGATTTTTTCGTATCGCCACCTCTAACATACATTGGAGAATATTTTAAAGTCTCCCACTGTAGTTATGTATTTGTTCATTTCTTTTTATAATCCTGTCAATTTTATGTACTTTAATTATATATTGTTAGAGTATCACAATTTATAATATTTGTATTCACTGGTGAATATTTTATTATTATGGAGATGCTCATCCTTGTTGGGCTTTGGTTTTAAATTCTAGTTAGTAATTTCATTATTTAGTAGTACTCTACCAGCTTTCTTTTTATTAATATAATCAATATATAAGTATCATTTTTATTCCTATTTCACTTTATATCCTTTTATTTCTGTATTATTTGGCTTTATTTGTGTCTCTTAAAGAACCATTTAATATAGATTTTTAAAAATATATTCTGATAGATTATATATTTTAATACATGAGTGGATTACTGATTTTGACGTATATCTGGCATGTTGTTTCCTTTTCTCTTTGATTTTCCTAGGTTCTTTTCCTTCTTTTCTTTCTGCTACAATAATAAAGTTCTTCTTAATACTTTTTTTATGTTTTGCTTGTATAAATTCATCAATTGTGCTTCTATTATTTTAGTGGTTACATGTTTTAGATATATATTTAGATGTATAATTACAATGTAATGATTCTTGATTTCTGTCTTTATTTTTTGTTTATTTTATCAACATCTGTATTTTACCATTTAAGAAACAAGGAAAGTCAGAGAAGTGGAACTGGCCTGTGTCACTTAGCAGCACATCAACCCACTTTTTCAGCAAACGGGCTACCTGAGGTTGAGCCTATATGTTCTAAACTTTAGGTTTTTCTAACAAATTTAAAGTAATTTAGCATCTCTTTCCTCCTCTCAAACAAGACCTCATATATTATTTCTATCTAGAGTTTTAGTTTCTTCTTTTTAAAAAGAAACAATAAAAAGTCAACAAAAATTACTTATTTTTAATCAAATGTACAAACACATATTATCTTTTTTCCCCTCACGATTGCTTTTTGCATCCCACTCCTTCCATCCAGGTACACTTTTCTGTTTGCTAAAGTAAATGCTTCAGACTTTCTTCAGCCAAAGTGTATGGGTGAAAAATTCCATTAGTTGTTTATGTGTTAAAAATGTTTTCCTAGCGTCCTTACTCTTGAGTGATGGTTTAGGGTGCACATAATATTGGGTTGGCCAAAAAGTTCATTCAGTTTTAAATAAAAATAAAAGACACATTTTTCCTTTACACCAAGAACTTTACTGAACAACGTATTCATTAACAGAACGAACTTTTCGGCCAACCCAATAGTAAGTTTGGTGTCTTTTTCTCCAGCACTTTGAAGCTATTGCTTCATTGTCTTCTGGGCCCTATTGCTTCTCAAAAAAATGTCTGCTCTCACTCTAATTATCAGATAATTTGCTTTTCTCCCAGGGAAGTGTTAAGATTTTTCTCTTTAGCCACGATATTTTACAGGTTCACTATGATTGTCAAGGTACAGATTGTTCACTTTTATCTTTAACTGTCTGCATTTTCTAAGTGAGGATTTGGTACTTCTGTCTGGAGATTTCTAAGCTATTATCTCTTTAAATATTGTTATTTTCTCTTACGAAAATTTTATGGGAAAAAAATTTTAAGTTGAACCATTCTCCAAGTCTGTTGTAACGTTGACATCATAGTTTCCCTTCCTTTATCTTTCTTTTACATGCTCTAGGTCACATCCTCAATGCTCTTTATTAATATTCTCTTCAGCTCTTCCAACCTGATTGTTCATCCAGTTTACTCAGGTTTTTTGGTTATTGTTACATAATTTCAAAGGCTACATTTTTCATTTCTAAGATTTTTCCTCAGTACTTTTTTATAGCCACATGTTTTTTATGCTTAACCCTCTTTTCAGTATTACAATCATTTGTTCTTTCCTTCATTCATGCATTTCAAGACCTTAAATATATTTAAGTTCTTAAATGTACATACTTAAGTCTTTTTTGAATTACTAAACATGTTACCAGATTAACGTTTGTTTGATGGATTAATTTTTCTCTTTGTATGCTTTGAAATTTTAGTGTGCTTTCTTCAATATGCATTTCCTGATTTCCTTCTTTCTTTGGTTTTGTTTAATCTCATCTTTCTCACCTTGCCATGTGTGACCGTTTTACAGTTGTCTCTACCTGCCTTGCCCTTTTATTGGCAACCGGAGCTCTTATAATGCAAGGATATTATGGATACATTACTAACTTAGTTGGGTCTTGGCCCAGCTTTGGTGAAGCAACTATTTGTGCTTCCTCCTAACCCTCTAGGCAAAACTTGATGTTTGCCTCTGACCATGGATGCCCTGGCCTAACTTTCTATTTCACTCACTGAAACCAGCTGTGTTCTCCTACCCATTTTGACCCTCAGGAGATAAATCCATGGCCACTTCTGCTTGTTTCTCATCCTGGAACTCAGTAGGCCTGTGAATTAAACCACACTTACTGTTTTGTGTTTTTATTTTGTTTCTGGTCTTCAGAGATGTGTATCTTACTTTTGGTTGTAGCCATGTTTTTAAAAACTATATGTGATATATCATCTATCTTTGTTGTGGTTT
Source organism: Stenella coeruleoalba (assembly GCF_951394435.1). Lineage (NCBI taxonomy): Eukaryota > Metazoa > Chordata > Mammalia > Artiodactyla > Delphinidae > Stenella > Stenella coeruleoalba. The sequence continues at coordinate 91,831,219 of NC_137150.1, forward strand.
TTGGAGGAGGAGCAGGGGAAATATTTTACATAAACTGCCAGTGTCAACTTGACAGCAGTCTCATTGCAAGTGACTTTATATGAGCAAAGGCCATAAGAAGCAGTTACAAATCTAACTACAAGCTTTTCATGAAAGTAGTAAAGCATCAGTCCATCTGTCACAGTTGCAGTTCTGGGTACCACTTATTTAATTGGGGAGGATCACTTATGCAACATGATTTCAGAGTATTGATTAGTTTCTTTAACCCACTTGCATCTTGATGTCTAAAATTTTGGGAAGTGTTTCAAGCATATGACATAATATTACAATTAGTCTTTTCCCCTGGTAAAATATACATCTCCTTGTGCTAGATATGAATTTAAGCCTTTCAGGTCATTTATGTCCTACCGCCTTATTGTGAATCAGTTTGTCAAATTCTTTCCTGAGATCAAGTTTTGACTAGAAGGACAGAAAAAATATGAGGACACTCTCAGTCTATAGTGTAGATCTGAGTGATAAGCTGTGTTGTTTTTGAAAGAACGCCGGTCTTGGAGTCTGTAAGTAGGAAGTCCTGTCGCTGATAGCTGTGTCATCTTGAAGAGATTTTTACGTTTTATGAAGTTCAGTTTCCTTCGTCTTAAAATGGAATCTTTATGAAGATTACATGAAATGATATATATAGTAGCACTGGGTACATAGTAGGTACTCAATAAAGTTAGTTGAAAGATAGTAATAAACAGAAAAGTGAAACCTGAAGCTCCAAAGAGGTTTCCAAAGTCATCTGCATAGTTTTGTCTTTGTCAGTCACAAATTCTAAGAAGCTAATCTGCATAAATAATTTAGGTCCTATCTGCAAAATTGCACATCTGGTTATTAATTTTAGGGATGTACTTTAGGTGTGAATAGAAAGAGGAAATGAGTACAATTGGCATTGTGTTGCTTTTTGGTCACCTTAACACACCCTAGGAAAGTGACGTCCATGTACCAGCAGTGTTTGGTCAGGGATGACTTCTGTGAGGTAAAACAGCTTCACAAAGCAATTCAAATGCTTAATGCACCACTCTCCCCTTTAATACATATTCAAGGCATTTAATGAATACAATCTGTGTCTTCATAGAATATTCAGTCTCTCTTCCTTTTACTTTTAGTTCAACAAATGTCTTCAGTTCAGTTTCTAGCCCCGGGACTTCCCTGGTGGCGCAGTGGTTAAGAATCTGCCTGCCAATGCAGGGGACACAGGTTCTATCCCTGGTCTGGGGAGATCCCACATGCTGAGGAGCAACTAAGCCCACGAGCCACAGCTATTGAGCCTGCGCACCACAACTACTAAAGCCTGCGCACCTAGGGCTCGTGCTCCACAACAAGAGAAGCCATTGCAATGAGAAGCCTGCGCACCACGACGAAGAGTAGACCCTGCTCGCCGCAACTAGAGAAAGCCTGCACGCAGCAACGAAGACCCAACACAGCCAAAAATAAATAAATAGGCCATTAAAAAAAAATTCTAGCCCCTATAGTAGGCATAAATAATGTAAATATGAGAATGACATGCCAGAAAAAAGAATCTTCTTAATAAACAAAAACACTTTCTCCTTAATGAAAAAATAGACTTCTTGCATTATTTTGACTAAGGGGTCACATCAGATCTCAAGTCTGTTGTGGACTCAAGTCCACAACCCTTTAGCTCCAGGCAGCTGCTATTCAGCTAAAAATAATGAGTATTAAAAGGATTGCATATTACTTGCCAACATGAAAAGAGAGGATAACCCAAGTGGGCAGATTGGCAAGCATGGTGGATGAAGACCTGTCACCAGCTAATGGCCTGAATTTTACTCTAACTGTTTAGACTAGATGATGACCCTCCCAGCTGCATCAAAAAGAAGCACTGCAGGCAGCCTTGATACCTAACGTGCAGTCAACTATGCCTAAACGTCTGTTCTTACTCAGAATAAGTTTGTTGCTGTAATTCGTATGCACTGTTTCTCTTAGTGGATGTTACCATGCGTAAGGGGTTTTTAGCAATGTCAATTAACTTTGAGGGGGCGAAAATGAATTGGTCAACCAGTTGTCCTTTTGCTAAGGTTCAATGTATAAATCTTAGACATATTTAAGGAGAACAGTGATAAAGTCAGATTGTATTCATTAAATGCCTTGAATATGTATTAAAGGGGAGAGTGGTGCATTAAGCATTTGAATTGCTTTGTGAAGCTGTTTTACCTCACAGAAGTCGTCCCTGACCAAACACTGCTGGTACATGGACGTCACTTTCCTAGGGTGTGTTAAGGTGACCAAAAAGCAACACAATGCCAATTGTACTCATTTCCTCTTTCTATTCATGCCCATGCAGCCAGGGGCATCCTGTCTCTGAAGCAAAAGGGAATTCTGTAACAGACTCTTCTCATCTAGGAAAGGAAGTCCTAAGTTAAAATAAAAAGAACTGTGTAAAGGCAACTATAGTATTCTACACTAGAAATAACGAAGTATTGTCTGGGTTCTAAAGAATTATTTCCTCTCCAAGCCATGTGTAGAATTTCTTCCATGATCAGACTTATTTTAAGACTTTCCAGCTATAAATTAGAGTAAAACTTAATAGGGAATGGACTGGAAAAATTAGAATATGAGGAGACTGCGGTGGTTTTCCAAACTGTAAATCCCTGTGTGCTAAAGTATTTGATTGTAGTTTGAGGCCTGGGATAGAAGAACCTGTGGTTTACACTGGTAGACCAGTCTCATCCAAATGCTGGGGCTACTGCCCAATATCTTCTAGAAAAGTAGGCAGCCTCAAAGGCCACTTTCAAAAGTACCCTCAGTACAGGATCTGCTTTCTGACCAGTCTTGCCATTTCCTTTAGTAATTGATAATTGAGATTCAATCATCTTGATCATTCTGGTTTCTTACCTTACCTGGCTGGCTATAAAAGCTCATGTTTTATAATACATAAGTTTATTGAAATCAACTGGACTCTGGACAAAACCATACTACAAGTGCTACTAGATATGTAGATGTTTACCAAGGTAAGTAGATATTTGAATATGGATGTGTGAGTGGTGGTAAATTTTTAGCCATCATCTACGCTGTGTGTTCTATGTGTAAGACACCGTGCTATTAGTTTATCTACAATCTTCAGATTGTTGCTTAAGTTCACACAGCAAGAAAGTGGCTGAGCTAGGCCAACTGTTACTACAAAAAAGAAGATTGAGAAGAAAACTGGATTCGATAAAGTGTGAAGCACAAATCAGGGCAAAAGAACAGAAACAACAGGAAAGAAAGAAAACCAGAAAAATTACGTAAGGAAAAAAATGATGTAAATTAGTATCAAGGAGATAGCCTATTTCAAAAGAATTCTTAATCCAAGGAAGTCACCAGACTCCCTTCCCTCTGGTTCCTCCTTTTGACTTATGTCCCCAACTTCCTCTGTCCTACCCAATATTTTAGGGACTGATCAGAAATCCCATGACTCTCCAAAACGTTTTTGGTCAGAATTCAGCTTTCCCTCCTCTGTTCTCATGTTGCACTTGTGGCTTGCTTGTGACACAGTGATTCGTGTATGCTTTTCTTTCTCCAACTAAATGGAAGTGAAAGGGTCCAGAATATGCCACTATGGCAAAAAAAATTATTATTTTTTTGTTTTGTTTTGTTTTGTTTCTAGTACGCAGGCGTCTCACTGTTGTGGCCTCTCCCGTTGGGGATCACAGGCTGCGGACGCGCAGGCCTAGCAGCCATGGCTCACGGGCCCAGCCGCTCCGCGGCATGTGGGATCTTCCCGGACTGGGGCATGAACCCGTGTCCCCTGCATCGGCAGGCAGACTCTCAACCACTGCACCACCAGGGAAGCCAAAAAAAAAAAATTATTTTGAGCACAAAAATTATTTTGAGTTCCTCAAATTTCTTATCAATCTAAAGGTAGAGCCTCCCAAAAGAACTCAATGGGGACAGATCTCCTGCTTGGGAGCTACCAAGAAACTTGACTCATCGCTGGAGATGAGAAGTCCCCACATCACACCTAAAAAAACATTGTCACAAAATTATAGCTCCCATCTATTCTCCTGAGGGCCCATTTATCTTTCCTTAAAGTCATTTATTTTCCCATATGTATTTTTCTCCCTCTCCTCTTCTGTTAAGATTCATGCCCAAATTCTAAATACCTCCTTGAGTCACATTTTTCTGTGAACTCTCATTTGTCTTTTCTCTTGCTAATCTGTCTTTTGTCAGTTTAATTTCCAAGCACTTAAGACGTGAACATAAGAGGATAGAAGAAATGATTTTCCTCCCTGACAGAAGGCAATGAGGCTCAGTCATCTCTGTTGCCCCTTAGTGCCAAGGTCATGGTAGATACCCAATACAGTTTTGCTGAAGTGAAATCAACTTAAATGAACTGAATTGAAATATAAACTAAATTAGTGACCAAGTGTTCAGAAGCATATGAGAAGAAAAGATGCAACCTGTAGTTAAGAGAGAAGTGAACCAAATGATTAAAAAACAAAGACTTTATACCAGACTTATGAGAGCTTCATAAGGGCTGAGGCTGAAGTGAACATGAATTAAAAAGAGTTATAGCATAATAAATCAAGAGTCTAATTTATAGGTTAACATTTGCCAAACGAGAGTAAAATTTGGACTGGCCTTGTTGTCATTCTGTATTTGTATATTCTTTGTATTTTTTATGTTCGTGCAGTGTGGTAGTTTTATATGGTGACCAACTAGGTAAGGCTACTTTGCTGAGAGGATGGTGGGCTAGGATCCCAGAGTCACAGTCTTTTGAGGAGAAATCATTAATATACTAGGAAAAATCAGAAATTTATCACTGAGAAAATCATAATGGACTCAGCAGGGGAGTCTTCAGTCAGGGAGCTTTTTTTTCTCATTGTTCAGGCTTGGATTCTAATGTTGATTTTGTTAACTCTTTGAAAACAGTTTCAGATCTTGACCACAAACTCTTGATTTACTGCAATATGAGTTTTACCCTTCCCTGTACTTCCTGGGTCTGATGCCTAAAGATTAAAAGTTCTAAAGACCATCCACACTGAGCTTAACTCAGATGTGGAACCATCCCCAAGGCTCAGGGAAGATATCTGGAGAGGTTTCCAGAATGAGAGACAGCTACAGAACAAACCCGGATAAAATGCCGCTCAGGTCTGCGTTCGTCACAGGAGGTCTGAGCCGAGAGATATTAAAAGTGTGAAAGCCGTTTGATCTGGTGCTTATGTACCTTTCATCGCTACAGATGTTAATCTTGCTAATTTCATCACAGCATCTAGCACTTTTTATGGTGAGATGATAAAGAGCACACATAATGGGAGAAAAAATGCTTCTTCCCCCAGTGGAGCAAGCTAATGACAGTGAGCAGCATATTGATTCTAACGGGAATGGAACATGGTGTTTGGGACAAATCCACTTCGAAATAGCAGACAAGCAAATGATTTTAACTATGTCAACAAAATATGCTCCTGCTTTCTCTTGTACATTTCTCCTCTTTGCATCCCTGGGGTTGCTCCAGGAGAACCCCATGGCTAGAAAGGCCTGCCCTCCACCTCACCCAGCCAGATGGATTCAAGTCTCACACCCTCCATCCTCCTCTGTCTTCCTCCACGAGGCCATTCTTGGTCCTTTTCACCTAGATAACTCTTTCCTCATTACTTTATCAGATATTTTAGCGTGTGAATAATTCTGCTTTATCCCATTTTCTAATTACTCCTTGTGTGTGTGTGTGTGTGTGTGTGTGTGTGTCTTTTTTTTCCCAATAAAATAGTTCCTTAATAGCAGGAAGTGTATATATAAGACGTCCAAGTAGCCCTATGTGTATCTTGATTTGAGTAGAAATAAAAAATTATCTGTCAGTATAAAATCCAGTCTAGTCTAACTCTCCTAATTTTTAAAGATTTACATATTTACATATGAATTCTTATGTACTGTCATGGTTTTTTTTCTTATAATAATAGTTAACCACCTTAGGAAGGCCCCTCCCCCCAACACACACACCATTTACTACTTTCTGTGCCTGAAATACTTCCCCTGCGTGACCTTTCTCTATTAGTACTATCACTACTACTGCAACTACTACTACTATTACTATTACTGTAACTATTACAACCATCACCACCACCAAGGCCACCACTACTGTTACTGCTAAGACTTGTCCTTCAGGTGTCAGCCTTATCCGATGTCCCAGACAAGGTGAGTCCTCAAAACCAGCACTTTCCTACCAGCTACTGCAGCCTAACTTGAGCTGCTAATAAGCTGAGATACTAATCTCCTCCACTCTCTGTTGATCTCATCTGCTAATTACTTACCATCATATACTATCACATCGAATCGTGTGCCTTGACAGGAAAAACGTTGTGAACCCTGCTCTAACCACCACAGTCACTCTCTCTTTCCTTCCTGGTACAGATCATGATTATCTCTACGATTCTTTAATGCCAGGCAAGAAACAACATGAAGGCAGGGATTTACCTCCTTGCACAGTGCACATCACCCATGCTTAACAGCGTCTGGCACCCAACCTGTCATCAATGCATATTTGTTGAATGGCTACATAAATTGGCATGTGTATATTTCATAGCCGCTATAAAGACAAAGGGAGTTATTTGGGGTTCCATCCACCTTTTCTGGAGAATTTGAATGACAGAATCAAAAAAGTAGGTCTCCGGCTGGTTCTCAGGGGACGGGGGGTTTCAGAAACAGCCGGGTTGTCAAGAAAGAGAATGGGTAATAAGAGATAACTGTGGAGACTGAAAACATGTCAGAAAGCATTAAATTAAGCACTGGTCAATAACAGTGTTCTGCTTAGTTTGTCATAATAGGTGGGAGAGTAAGATTGCTGGTTTGGGGGTGTAGGTGGGAGAGAGGAGGTGAATTTTAAACAAAGGAAACCAAAAGAGACACAGGAAATGTACACTAAGTTTCTCAATACTGCAGTGGAGCTCTAATTTTTTAAAGATATATATAGAGAGAGAGAGAGAGAGAAAGAGAAAGATAATTTACACACTGTAAAAATTCACACTTCATAGCATACAGTTCTATGATTTTGACAAGCACAAAGAAGTGTAAACACTATATAATCATAATAGACATTTCCATCACCTCCAAAATTTCCCTCAGTCCCCTTCTCAGTCTCCCTCCATCCCCACTGATCTGCTTTCTGTCACTATTGTTTTGTCTTTTCCAGAGTGTCATATAAATGGAATCAAACAATATGTAGACTTTCGAGCCTGGCTCACTTCACTCAGCATGATGCATTTGAGATTCACCCATGTTGTTGCATGTATCAGTAGTTCATTTTATTTTTATTTTATATTTTATTTTACTGAGCACTTGTCCGTTGTGTGGATATATGACAGTTAACCAATTGATGAACGTTTGAGTTAGTTTCAGTTTTGACTATTATGATTAAAGCTACTATAAACATCTGTGCATAGGATTTTTAGTGAACAAATTCATTTGTCTTGGATAAATATCTAGGAATGGGATCGCTGGGTCATAGGGTGAGTGTTATGTTTACCTTTATAAGAAACTGCCACTCTGTTTTCTGAAATTCTACCTAAATTTTAGATTCTTAAATTGGTAATATCCTATCTTCATGGATAACCACTGGTCAAGCTAAGGTCTTGAAGATGGCATATGACTGTTGTAAGGAAAAAATAGGATGCACAGATGTGATGAGAAGAGAAAAGAGATCACATGTGAAAGTATACGTATGAGGTATCTTCTGATCTGGCCTTACAGTCTGTACTTTGAAGATATAAGTCAGGATGAAATCAAGGTGGGACGATGCTGCCTGTCAGCTACCATTTGCAAACACCTATTTCCCTACTCCTGGCTCTAAAGCTCAGCACCTCTCATATTACATACACACCTCCTACCACATACACCAGTCTGACTCTGGGTTCTATCCAAGGGACTGAGAGTGTATCAGTAATTCTAAAAACTTGATGTGTGCCAAGAAAAAGCAATCATGCCTCACTGTTTGACACTATTAACAGTGTCCTGGAGGCTCTTTAAGAGGAAAAAAAAAAAAGCTAAGAAAGAAAACCTTACTCAAAATACATTTTTTTTTCCTTCTGGCACATTTCCTGAATCCAGCTGTAACTGGAAAAGCACGTGCCAAAATGCAGTTTGGAAAAGTGTTCATTTTTGTGGGTGTTTCAGCTCTGACTGGAACCAGGAAGCAGCCAAAGTCTGAAATGTGAATGAGTTCCCCCCGAGCCTTCTAAACCAGTTTTACAGTATTATTTTGCCCAGCATTATTGCCGTCCAAAGCTCTAACTCCAGGTCTCCTAATATACAATTTCAGGAAGGTGGGGTCTATTTACATTAACTCTAAGATTAATGAAGATTGGGGTGGAGAATGGGAAATGCTTCTTTCTCTGCTTCTGGTGGCTGACACTGTCAGAACTTTGTGTGAAATTTATAAGGCAAATGCCTTCAGGAAGAGGGGAAAAGGATTTAAGGAACTGATGAACCCTGTCCCTGAGGATCTGGGAGCCCTGAATGGTTTACAGATCTTCCTGTGTCTTGAGGGAGTAAATGGGTCCCTGACCATGTGTCATTTTTTAAAATGGCAGGGGCTATATAGGGCTCAGATAACTCAGTGTTGATAGAGTTCTTTAAAATAACTTTTCACATAGTGAAAATAGCACTCTTGACGAGTAGCTCTTCACAATCACTGATTCAGAGTCATACTTTAGTCACCACACATGACCTGTTATTTACAGCTTGCAGAGCACAGCTGTTTGTGGGTGATCTATGATGAGTTGTCTTAATAGGAGAAGTTGAGCAAGAAACGTACAGGCTTGTTGCTCATTAATTCCTTCTTCAAACTCTGTGAGAGATACAAGAAGCTGCCCAGAATTTAATACTCATAGACTAGTAGTCATAGACCTTATGAAAAAGGGATAAGCACAGAGAAATGAAGCCATTTAGAGTCTGTCAGAGAACAGTAAATTTCAAAAACAACCCTTCTGTTTCATTAAAAATTTATTTATTCAAGTTTAATGTACTTTGAAATGAATTTGCATTTTATAAAGAATAGAATATATTTTCATAATACTTTACCAAGGAAACACTACCCCAGAAAGGTTACTTATATGCTGTGACAATGTCAAGTGTGTTATGCCCTAAATTTGACATGCTTGAGTATTAAATTCGTGTTCCATAAATTAGTCATAACGTCTTAACTTTTTAATATAACATGGCTCTTGATCAAAGCCTTCTTGAAATACACCTTGCACTTCAAGCTCATTTAATCTGAATATACCCATTCTTAATTCCTATCAAAGAAATATGTGTAATATATTTCCTGAAAGTGCACATAGTGAGAGAGATAACAAATTGAATTTTTTGCTTCTAAAATAATCTGAAATGGTAAAGGGTCTGTCATGCAAAATCTTGGCTTATAGACTTGTAGTTCCAGTTTTCTGACAAGGAACTTTTGTTATCAAACCACATAGTATTTTTCTAAAATATTTTATAGTTCATTAAAGTAGAGTTATAACATGTTAGACTACTGGGGGAATTTAAATAGTATTTAATTCAGTGGTCTATAAACTATGGCCCATGATCCAACCACCTGTTTTTGTAAATAAAGTTTTATTGGAACCCAGATGCTTCCATTTATTTAAGTAGTGTATATGGCTGCTTTCCTGCTATTGTGACAGAGTTGAGTACTTGCAACAGACACCATATGGCCCACAAGCTTAAACCACTTACTATTTGACCTTCAAGAAAGTTTGCCAAGACGTGATTGTCTATGCCCTACATTTTATAAAAGACAAAACAAAATAGTTAACATTTTCCATTACTGTTTGAGACAGGGGACTTGATTACCATATCATGAAATCTTAAAATTCCAAAAATATGTTCTGGTTTGCTTTACATTGATATATATGTGAGAAAATCTCCTTCATCCCTTTGTACTAAAATGAGATTGAACTAGTATGTGTGATGGGAAAGGGACATTGACTCTGTGTTCTTTCTCAGAGACCCAGATATAAAAGGCTCAGGGAACCTACAGCTACTTAGTATTTAATGAATTTAAACATTACATACAGAATTGAGTTATTGATCGGAATAGAGTAAAGGACTTCAAAACAAACTAGGCACGTGCAGTGAAGAGACATCTCTCCTTCCTTATAGTAAAAATATTCAATAAGGAGCTATGAAATAAATCAACTACACAACTCTTCTTGTAATCCCTCCCTTTTTTTTCAGTTTAGTAATGACAAAAAAGAAGCATCAGACATCGAAAGAACAACTGGAATGTTCCTCAGTCAAGTTGTAAGCTGACAGCTTTCTTGAAAGGAGATTAGGGACATAGTGTAAGAAAGTCCATAGAAGCATTTGACTCTAAGGTGTCCTGAAGTCAGAAAATATCAGGGAGTCTTTATCTTAAGGATGCTTGGAAAGGACTTTTAATGCCAGGTAAAACTGGTAAAATCATCTGCAGTGTCCAAGAATGGTACCCCCTGGAGTTATACAGCATATAACCTATGCAAACTTATGTGACAGTACTGTATCTGAAGTACGAGCACTTACATTTTTAATGTAAATCAATTTTTAGTAGGAAAAACATAAATTTACAAAGTAGAAGTAATTACATAAAAGTGCTATTTGCATCACTAAACATTCTGGGTCCTTAAGTATGTGTTTCAATTCATTGACATTCAGTTGCTAGAGACCTGCCTCCCTATTTTCATCATAGATATCACAGTTCTGTCCAGCACCCACCTCAGAATCTTCACTTGCACAATACAAAATATATTTCTAACTCCAAATATATAACATTTTAAATAAAGGCAGTTAAAATCATTAATTTTTTATAATCATAGTTTTTCTTTTAAATAATGTTATTGAGGTATAACTTATGCACAATGAAATGCATCTATTTCAAGTATCTAGTTTGATGAGTTTTGACAAACTTGTGTACCCTAGTGACCACCATCACAATCAACTTATAGAATATTTGCATTACCCCAGAAAGTCCCCTCTTGTCCCTTTACAATTACCACCCGACATCTGCAGATAATTCTTGGCCTGCCTTCAGTCATCATAGATTAGTTCTGCCTGTTCTAAAAATTCACATGAATGGAATAGTACTATGCGTGTGTGTGTGTGTGTGAATATATATTTATATGTAAAATTGTTTTTCTTCCACTCGGTTTTTGAGATTTATCCATGTTGTTGCATGTATCAGTGTTTCATTTTGCTTTGTTGCTGATGCCACTCCGTTGTATGAACATACCACAGTTTGTTTACCTGTTCACCTGTTGACAGGTATCTGTTTGTTTCTAATTTGGGGCTAATATGATAATGCACCTATGAACATTCATGTAAAGTCCTTATGAGGAAATATGTTTTATTTCTCTTTGGTAAATAACAAAGAATGCAATTTCAGTTTTAAGTTCAGCTTAAGTTTTTAATGCTTATTCTACTTTTTTTCTGCCAGAGAACTCTGTTCTCAGTATTCCTTCACATCTATGTTTCAATTTGTATTAATACTTATTAAAATAAAATGAGATTGGTTAGCAGACATTTGGTGCTGTCCAAAATATCCATAATACATTTGGTCCAGAAGACATTTGGTCCACACCAAAAGGTCCTTGAAATTTGGTCCTATCTAAAATGTCCACAAGCATATTTGGTTCATGCCAAGTGGTTTTGGACAGGACCAAATATCAAGGATTTTGCATGAATTCTTTTTTTATTTGGGAGGAATCACAAAACAAAGATGAAACTCAGGGGCTTGTGCAAGACCTGAACAGGAAAGGTCTGCCCCAGGGTAAGAGAAATGAAACTCTTCGAGCATTCTAGAGTCTTGGTGACATACTTTCATGACCTATGTGGTGTGAAACCTTACTTGTTACAATTCTTGGCCGGGAGAGGAAGGAATATAACCAAGAGATAAAAATCTCTAGTATCAAGTTGACATGAGCTTAAAAGTCTCGTACCCTAAAAGATGGCCCAGTTGATCATGAGTGCCTCTTAAAAACCACAGAGATCCCTAAAACTTAGAACATACATTATGAGTCAACAACAAAATAATATACTTAGGAATAAACAAAAATGATCACTTAGATGTCAAGGCTGTCAAAATTGTGAAGGAAATGAGATTTTATTCTACATGAAAGCTAAAAAGTTGTCCTGCCACAATTTCATGGGTTCTGATAGAATGCTGTCTGGGTAAGAGACAGGGGATGTTATTACTCACAGCATTGTCAGTAGCCAGAGTATCACCATTTATCCTGGCTGCCTAAACCCCAATTCCCATGGCGAAAGGTGAAGAAGGCCAGGTCACATCCAATGCTTAGTGGTGCAACTCTGTTACCCTGCTGGCTAGTGGTATGGCATGATTTGCCTGGGGTTCTAGCAGTGCAGCTCTCTTTACGTCCCAGTTCTCTAGCTCTCCAAGTGATTATCAGGATCTCTCAAAATTGTTTAAATCAATTGTTTTTACTGCTTTAACAGGGCTGAATCAATTTCTGATAGTTGCCTTAGGACCCTGATGAACATACCAACTTTTTATTCAAAAGATTTTTTCCCAGGGCTTCCCTGATGGCACAGTGGTTAAGAATCCACCAGCCAACGTAGGGGACACGGGTTCGAGCCCTGGACTGGGAAGATCCCACATGCCACAGAGCAACTAAACCCGTGTGCCACAACTACTGAGCCTGAGCTCTAGAGCCCGCGAGCCACAACTACTGAGCCCACAGGCCTAGAGCCCGTGCTACTCAACAAGAGAAGCCACTGCAATGAGAAACCTGCACACCACAGTGTGCTACACAGTGAAGAGTAGCCCCTGCTCACCACAACTAGAGAAAGGCTGTGCGCAGCAACAAAGACCCAATGCAGCCAAAAATTAATTAATTATTTTTTTTTAAAAAGATTTTTTCTCAGACGTTCTGTTATAAAAATGAAATCACAAAAGAAGCTATTGTATTTGGGTTATTTTCTACTCTTCTAGTGTAGGCTCTTATTTTCTGCCCAGCTGTACTGATGTACTCAATGTAACATTTCTATTCAAGGTCCGTTTTGCTTCACAGTAAAATTCTTCAAAGAGGAAAGGATTAATATAGTTCAACTTAGCTTCTCTGTGTCACAAACAAGAAATGTAAATTGTGAAGTCAAATAATTTACTTAGTATATCTGATAAAACATAAATCCACTGAAGTAAAAGTAATTATCAAATTATATTTGCCCCCCCCCAAAAAAGAAGAAAACATAGTCCAGAACAAAAATAGTGCCTCTGCTCTAATATGCAACATTCGAGAGACCCTTGGAAACTCACTTCTCAACAATATGTCACTTGATTTTCCTTGGTCAAATCATCTGTCTCTACCAGGGTTCTATAAACATAAACATGTGGATAACATGGAGAGCTCCAGAATCCCAGGAGCAGTATCATGCCCCTCCCACTGGAGTTTACCATAATTTCTGTGATGAATCTTCCAACACCATAAAGTCTGCAGGATTGTATAGCCCAAGCAATAGGATGGTTGCACTGCAGTCTAGACCAACTTGGAGCCCCAGACAAAGCGAACAGCTTTCCATGCCACCCAGTATATGGGTTGATAATATTGCTAGGCATGGAATATGTTGCCTCCAGAGCCCAAAGAAGCCTACCAGGCTCTTTTGTAGTAGGGGATGCAAGACACAACAATTTGTCTTTTACTTTAGAAGGGATATTCTAGCATAGCCCTGACCACTAGACCCCTTAAACCTTCACTGAAGTGGCTCTTCCCTGAATCTATGTAGGATTTATCTCCCACCCTCTGGCATGTCTTACCAAGGCCACCAGCATATCAGCCACCTTTTACTTTTCCTGTCAGTCATCATGATATCAATGTAGTGCAGTGGTTCTCAAAAATAATATGGTATCCCAGGGTGAGAGAGGGGCTGTGGCAGAAATTTGTATCACCATTAATAACAAAATGAGGTAGGAGTGGTAGTCCCTTTCATATCTTCATTTAATTTTCCAGTCTGGCCCCTAGAGAAAATAGATGGATCCTGGGAAGTGACTGCAGACTCCCTCTTACTTAAACATGAAATAGCTATGATCAGCTATGCCTTCCACACTGTGTGCAGAATTTACCCCAGAGGCCAGGGACTTAATGTTGGTGCTACTCCAACTGCCAAATGTAGAAATTCCAGTCATACACTCAGGAACTAGGGAGATAACTGCAGGGGACCCACTGTGAGCTGGACTTGTCAGAACTCTGCTTACTACCTGGCTCCCATAGGTCCCCACTCTGAAGGGGTACAGTGATGGTGCTTTTAATCTCTGGGTATCAAAGTCAACTCCGTGTCCAATAATCCTCCCCAGAGCAGACATGGACCCAGGTAAATGGCCATAGGCTCTGTTGGGGAAGGATTGAGGGAATTGTGCTCGTATGTATTTGCCATGGTCCAGCAGGGTCCTTCCTCCTAGAGACCCAGCCAGTGGGTTCTGGATCTGAACACTGGCTTAGGTGTAGAACGAAGTGAAGAATCGTGACTCTTAATTAAGGAGACCACCACTGACCTCATGTTCTTCTGTTCTTGACTTTGATTTATTCGGTTTTGGTTTTGGTTATAGATGGTAAGCAACACCCTACACACGTACAGATTAGAATTCAGGCAAAGATTCAAGATGTTTCCTATGCAGATTTCCAGAATTCTTTCTCTAACTCCTTCCTGTCTTGTAATGTGGCCTGCAAATTCAGGTCACCTGTCCCACTGCCTGCAGTCTGTGTCTCTTCAATTCCCCAGGACCACTGAGCTTTGCTTGAGATCTAGAAAGAGCCTTCTGACAGGAAGTTCACCTCAGGTGCAGTTTCCTTCTCACAGTGGCCACAGATCTGTTCTCCCTGGTGTCCAGTGTCTGAAATCAGATGTTTCATATCGTTTGTACAGTCTTCTCATTGTTCATGATGAGAAGTTAAGTGCAAGCATGGCTATTCTATGGTGGGAAGAGGAAAGTTCTGTCTTTAAACATTGACACTTATTTTAACCATAGAAGTGAATTGCTTTTATAATTCAAATGATTTAAAAAGCTAACATTTATACAATGAGTTTATGACAAGGACATTATAAAATGTGTATTTTTAAAATAGTCTGTGGTAAACATCTGCCCTAACTCACCTACCTTCTCTAGCTTCTCAGCCAATTCATAGGTAAACAAGTAGCCCACATTCACAAATTTCATGAAATAGATTATAGTGTCTCTCCCAAGTCTTTTCCTTTCAACAGTGTTTATTTAATAAAGTGTCACTGAGTCAATTTTATTCCGGGCACAGTACTTGGTCCTCTTCACCACAGGACAGAGTGATCTTCTGAATGCACTCTGACACCCACGTGCTTCTCTAGCCTGCCTCCAATTTCCCACATCTTGGATAGCAGCCTGCAGTTCTTTTCCTTAGTTCCGATAGGTTATCTTGAGCACAATTCAAGCTCTTCACCACCACCCGCCAAAAAGAATTAGCCTCCACCTTCAATAGCAGTACACTTTGCTGAAATTCTGATATTCTGAAATTCTCACATTATTATTGCTTTCAGCCTCTCTTTTCTGGGTCTGAGGCCAACTTCCTAACTTCTCTGTTCTTAGGAGAGGTAGTAGAGAGCAGGGTGCATTTAATTCCTGGCTCTTTCGCTTTCTCTTTGTTTGAACTTGGGTAAGATATGTAACATATTTGGGTCTCTGTCCCTCTCTGAAAAAGGTGTTGTTAGTGTCTGCGTCAAATGATTGTTGTGATGATTGAGTTTATATATGTAAAGCCCTTAGAACAGTATCTGGAATACAATAAGCACTCAATAAATATTAGCCACTATTATTATTTCTCAGAATCATCAACACCTGGCTTCCAATCATTTGATCACCATATGAATTCTAAGTTGCTATATACCCTGTGCCTTAGTCATGAGTTTAGATGTCTTCAGGTCCAAGAATTTTGGAAGCAAAATTCAGACCGAGGTGCTTTTAAACTCTTGACCCCGACCCCTGGTGCCCTCTTCAAGGTGAGTGTCTGCAGCAAGGTCACTTTCCTCTGTCCCCGACCCATCCATTTTCAGCTTGCTCTGCACTAGTTGCCGGTCATGTGTCTCCCCGGGACTGGTACCACTCCCCTCATGAGACAAGCTATCATGAATCAGTAGCATTCACAAGGCCACCATGAAGCCAGCCTTTGGCTCCTGAAGGGGCAGCTAAGGCCCCAAAGTGCCAGCTGTGATTCTAAGTATATTTGAAAACTGACGAGAACAGAGAATAAGTGATGACAGGCAAAACAAGTAAAGACTTGTGTATTTGGCTCTAAAAGCAAAAAGAAATAGGCAAAGAATACATCTTGGTCAGAGAAAGAATGTAGTTCTGAAAGAATGTAGCGCAGCATGCAATAGATGTTTCCATAAACCGAATTGTAATTACACAATCTGTATTTTAGAGAAGAGACCCGTTATAGAATCAAAGGGATTTAGAGCAAGACTATAGCTAAAATTTAAAGTCTGTGTACACAAATAAGTAAAATCAATCTAATTAATAAAACAGATATTTATATCCCAGGTATAAAACACTGACTTGGGCTTCCCTGGTGGCGCAGTGGTTGAGAATCTGCCTGCCAATGCAGGGGACACGGGTTCGAACCCTGGTCTGGGAAGATCCCACATGCCGCAGAGCAACTAGGCCCATGAGCCACAACTACTGGGCCTGCACGTCTGGAGCCTATGCTCTGCAACAAGAGAGGCTGCGATAGTGAGAGGCCCACGCACCGCGATGAAGAGGGGCCCCCGCTTGCCACAACTAGAGAAAGCCCTCGCACAGAAACGGAGACCCAACACAGCAAAAATAAATTAATGAATTAATAAACTCCTACCCCCAACATCTTAAAAAAAAAAACAAAAAAAATCACTGACTTCTACTTCAGCTGGAGGATTTGTAAGTCAGTAGTGCATCTTATAAATCAAGTGCATGAACCAGTCACCATTTCCTGAGAATATAAATCAGTCATGGTCTCAAAGCAGTTGCATGACTTGGAAAAAACTCCTTGGATGAATAAATCAGTCACTTCCAGATATATGAATAAGTGACATGCCCCATAAATCACATGACTGCATACTCATGCTTCATCAATCAGAAACTTTTATTTATAATTGAAAATTTTAAAACACGTATTGCGAACAATTTACTAAACACCAGTCCCACATTCCCATAGTACTGTAAGATGCTGTGTATAAGAAATGCAAAAGTTTACCTGTGCCAGATAGTGTTTTTCACCGAACAGCAAACTGATATGTTGGGCAGAGTTTGCTGGTACTTGTGCTTATAGTAACACCTCATTATCCTGTATGGAAAATGTAGGTGAGTACGACTAACTCATACACAAGCATATCTTTCAAACCATGTCTTTCGAATTATGTGGCTATAAATGCATCAACTATTGGAAAACTGTTTCTTTTGGAGAATGTTTTCGAAAATAGGTAAAGCAATGTAATTGTAATTAAAAATAAATAAAAATAAACATTTACCTAGATAATCATAAGACTACATGCTAATGTTCCATTAGCATATGTAAATTTTACTAATATAATCACGTTTTGTGTTTGCTTAGCATTTTATACATTTATAACTTTCACTTACAATTGTTATACTCATTATCATCATTTTACAGATGAGGAAAATGTGGATGATAATTAAAATCCAAGGTCAAGTGTCCAGCCCAGCTAGAATTCAGGTTTCCTGTCTTCTATTTTGTATTCTTTCTGTTTCACCATGTCACCTTTCATACGTTTTTCTGCCATTAGAATGGCATGGATAATTTTTAATCTTTTTATGAATATGTGAAATTCCTAGTTTTAAGCTTAAAGTTTACTAATTTAAACTTACTTCTACAGCCTTAGTAAGGTCACCCATATTCTGAAACATCAACTGCTAGTTTTTAATGGCATAGTCATCATAAAATATTTATTTGTACACCATTATACATCTGACATGAGCTGAAGCTCGGATTTACATTTGTAATAACAAATGCCTTTTTGCCGTATAGATTCCTTATAATCCATTACAAGTTTAATGATTTTTGTCACTGAACAAAGACCATCATTGAATGGTGGAATTTCATACATTTTCTAACTATAATTCGCGTGACTGCATAATCACACTACTCTTATCTTAAAACCTATTCAAATGCGTCCACACATATTATCTGATTATCAGGCACTCTCCAGGAAATGTCAGGCCACTCACTGAGTTCATTCCTGTGACTTAATATGGATGAAGTTTCAAATACTACTATTTCTCGTTATCAAACAGGTAGCTTTTGATAAAAGCAATTCAGAGCCTAGCAAGGGAATCTGACCTACTTTCATAAAGAGAACCATGTTCAGTGTACACTATAAAAAACACTAATTAGAAGTCATTTTTCCTTATTGGCTTAAGTGTTAGTTTGACTTTAAAAGTCAATTTTAATTTCAGACTGTTTTGCATTAGAATTGTTGTTGTACTCAGCTTACAGACTGTTCTGGCAGCTAGTTTCCTCCTCACGTCAGTTAGCTGTTGGGAAGGAGAAAGTGAAAATTGTAATACAGAATTCACAATATCAATTCCACAGTATGGCATTTAGAGTTATACTCTTTTTGAGTTGCTGCTTAGTAATTTGCTAATGAATGATAATAACACATCTGTCCCATCTCTTGAGGGACAGGTATCACACAGACATTAAATCTTGCTTGGATAGCATAATTATATGGGATTCAGCATTATTCCAGTTTATCAACAATGTGAGACACTTGAGAACTGCATGGACAGTGTGATCTAGAGAAAGAGTGCTGGTTGGGAAGAAGACAAGTAAATTCTACTTCAAGTTCAGGTGGTATTTACATGACCTTGGGCATGTCACTAATTCTAATCTAGTTTTAGTTTGTCTGTCTTTAACTTGAAGATTAGATTTCCCCCTTTGTGATTTTTTTTTGAATTTTATTTTATTTTTTCATACAGCAGGTTCGTCTTAGTTATCCATTTCATAAACATCAGTGTATACATGACAATCCCAATTGCCCAATTCATCACACCACCACCACCCCATCCCCACTTTCCCCGCTTGGTGTCCATATGTTTGTTCTCTACATCTGTGTCTCAATTTCTGCCCTGCAAACTGGTTCATCTGTACCATTTTTCTAGGTTCCACATATATGCATTAATATATGATATTTGTTTTTCTCTTTCTGACTTACTTTACTCTGTATGACAGTCTCTAGATCCATCCATGTCTCAACAAATGACCCAATTTCATTCCTTTTTATGTCTGAGTAATATTCCATTGTATATATGTACCACATCTTCTTTATCCATTTGTCTGTAGATGGGCATTTAGGTTGCTTCCATGACCTGGCTACTGTAAATACTGCTGCAATGAACATTTGGGGTGCATGTGTCTTTTTGAATTATGGTTTTCTCAGGGTATATGCCCAGTAGTGGGATTGCTGGATCATATGGTAATTCTATTTTTAGTTTTTTAAGGAATGTCCATACTGTTCTCCATAGTGGCTGTATCAATTTACATTCCCACCAAGAGTGCAAGAGGGTTCCCTTGTCTCCACACCCACTCCAGCATTTGTCGTTTGTAGATTCTCTGATGATGCCCATTCTAACTGGTGTGAGGTGATACCTCATTGTAGTTTTGATTTGCATTTCTCTAATAATTAGTGATATTGAGCAGCTTTTCACGTGCTTCTTGGCCATCTGTATGTCTGCTTTGGAGAAATGTCTATTTACGTCTTCTGCCCATTTTTGGACTGGGTTGTTTGTTTTTTTAATATTGAGCTGCATGAGCTGTTTATATATTTGGAGGTTAATCCTTTGTCCGTTGATTCGTTTGCAAATATTTTCTCCCATTCTGAGGGTTGTCTTTTTGTCTTGTTTATGGTTACCTTTGCTATGTAAAAACTTTGAAGATTGAGGTCCCATTTGTTTATTTTTGTTTTTATTTTCATTACTCTAGGAGGTGGATCAAAAAAGATCTTGCTGTGATTTATGTCAAAGAGTGTTCCTTCTATGTTTTCCTTTAAGAGTTTTATAGTGTCTGGTCTTACATTTAGATCTCTAATCCATTTTGAGTTTATTTTTGTGTATGGTGTTAGGAAGTGTTCTAATTTCATTCTTTTCCATGTAGCTGTCCAGTTTTCCCAGCACCACTTATTGAAGAGACTGTCTTTTCTCCGTTGTATATCCTTGCCTCCTTTGTCATAGATTAATTGACCATAGGTGAGTGGGTTTATCTCTGGGCTTTGTATCCTATTCCATTGATCTATGTTTCTGTTTTTGTGCCAGTACCATATTGTCTTGATTACTATAACTTTATAGTATAGTCTGAAGTCAGGGAGTCTGATTCCTCCAGCTCCGTTTTTTACCTTCAAGACTGCTTTGGCTATTTGGGGTCTTTTGTGTCTCCATACACATTTTAAGAATTTTTGTTCTAGTTCCATAAAAAATGCCACTGGTAATTTGATAGGGATTGCATTCAATCTGTAGATTGTCTTGGGTAGCATAGTCATTTTCACAGTATTGATTCTTCCAATCCAAGAACATGGTATATCTCTCCATCTGTTGGTATCATCTTTAATTCCTTTCAACAGTGTCTTATAGTTTTCTGCATACAGGTCTTTTGTCTCCCTAGGTAGGTTTATTCCTAGGTATTTTATTCTTTTTGTTGCAATGGTAAATGGGAGTGTTTCCTTAATTTCTCTTTCAGATTTTCATCATTAGTGTATAGGAATGCAAGAGATTTCTATGCATTAATTTTGTATCCTGCAACTTTACCAAATTCATTGATTAGCTCTAGTAGTTTTCTGGTGGCATTTTTAGGATTCTCTATGTATAGTATCATGTCGTCTGCAAACAGTGACAGTTTTACTTCTTCTTTTCCAATTTGTATTCCTTTTATTTCTTTTTCTTCTCTGATTGCTGTGGCTAGGACTTCCAAAACTATGTTGAATAACAGTGGCAAGAGTGGACATCCTTGTCTCGTTCCTGATCTTAGAGGAAATGCTTTCAGTTTTTAACCATTGAGAATGATGTTTGCTGTGGGTTTGTCATATATGACCTTTATTATGTTGAGGTAGGTTCCCTCTGGGCCCTTTATGGAGAGTTTTTGTCATAAATTGGTGTTGAATTTTCTCCAAAGCTTTTTCTGCATCTATTGAGAATATCATATGCTTTTTATTCTTCAATTTGTTACTATGGTGTATCACATTGATTGATTTGTGTATATTGAAGAATCCTTGCATCCCTGGGATAAATCCCACTTGATCATGGTGTATGATCCTTTTAATGTGTTTTTGGATTCTGTTTGCTAGTATTTTGTTGAGGATTTTTGCATCTATATTCATTAGTGATATAGGTCTGTAACTTTCTATTTTTGTAGTATCTTTGTCTGGTTTTGGTATCAGGGTGATGGTGGCCTCATAGAATGAGTTTGGGAGTGTTCCTTCCTCTGCAGTTTTTTGGAAGAGTTTGAGAAGGATGGGTGTTAGCTCTTCTCTAAATGTTTGATAGAATTCACCTGTGAAGCCATCTGGTCCTGGATTTTGTTTGTTGGAAGATTTTTAATCACAGTTTCAATTTCATTACTTGTGATTGGTCTGTTCATATTTTCTATTTCTTCCTGGTTCAGTCTTGGAAGGTTATACCTTTCTAAGAATTTGTCCATTTCTTCCAGGTTGTCCATTTTATTGGCATAGAGTTGCTTGTAGTAGTCTCTTAGGATGCTTTGTATTTCTGTGTTGTCTGTTGTAACTTCTCCTTTTTCATTTCTAATTTTATTGATTTGAGTCCTCTCCCTCTTTTTCTTGATGAGTCTGGCTAATGGTTTATTAATTTTGTTTATCTTCTCAAAGAACCAGCTTTTAGTTTTGTTGATCTTTGCTATTGTTTTCTTTGTTTCTATTTCATTTATTTCTGCTCTGATCTTTATGATTTCTTACCTTCTGCTAACTTTGGGTTTTGTTTGTTCTTCTTTCTGTAGTTCCCTTATGTATAAGGTTAGATTGTTTATTTGAGATTTTTCTTGTTTCTTGACATAGGCTTGTATAGTTATAAACTTTGCTCTTAGAACTGCTTTTGCTGCATCCCATAGGTTTTGGATCATTTTCTTTTCATTGTCATTTGTCTCTAGGTGTTTTTTGATTTCGTCTTAGATTTCTTCAGTGATCTCTTTGTTATTTAGTAATGTATTGTTTAGCCTCCATGTGTTTGTGTTTTTTACGTTTTTTTCTGTAATTCACTTCAAATCTCATAGTGTGGTGGTCAGAAAAGATGCTTGATATGATTTCAGTTTTCTTAAATTTACTGAGGCTTGATATGTGACCCAAGATGTGATCTATCCTGGAGAATGTTCTGTGCGCACTTGAGAAGAAAGTGTAATCTGCTGTTTTTGGATTGAATGTCCTATAAATATCAATTAAATCTATCTGGTCTATTGTGTCATTTAAAGCTTCTCTTTCCTTATTTATTTTCATTTTGGACGATCTGTCCATTGGTTTAAGTGAGGTGTTAAAGTCCCCCACTATTATTGTGTTACTGTCGATTTCCTCTTTTATAGCTAGCTGTTAGCAGGTGTCTTATGTATTGAGGTGCTCCTATGCTGGGTGCATATGTATTTATAATTGTTATGTCTTCTTCTTGGATTGATTCCTTGATCATTATGTAGCGTTCTTCCTTGTCTCTTTTAACATTCTTTATTTTAAAGTCTATTTTATCTGATATGAGTATTGCTACTCCAGCTTTCTTTTGATTTCCATTTGCATGGAATATCTTTTTCCATCCCATCACTTTCAGTCTGTATGTGTCCCTAGGTCTGAAGTGGGTCTCTTCTAGACAGCATGTAGATGGGTCTTGTTTTTGTATCCATTCAGCGAACCTGTTTCTTTTGGTTGGAGCATTTAATCCATTCACGTTTAAAGGTAATTATTGATATGTATGTTCCTATGACCATTTTCTTAATTGTTTTGGGTTTGTTTTTGTAGATCCTTTTCTTCTCTTGTGTTTCCCACTTAGAGAAGTTCCTTTAGCATTTGTTGTAGAGCTGTTTGGGTGGTGCTGAATTCTCTTAGCTTTTGCTTGTCTGTAAAGCTTTTGATTTCTCCATCAAATCCGAATGAGATCCTTGCCGTGTAGAGTAATCTTGATTGTACGTTCTTCCCTTTCATCACTTTAAGTATATCATGACACTCCCTTCTGGCTTGTAGAGTTTCTGCTGAGAAGTCAGCTGTTAACCTTATGGGAGTTCCCTTGTATGTTATTTGTCATTTTTCCCCTGCTGCTTTCAATAATTTTTCTTTGTCTTTAACTTTTGCCGATTTGATTACTATGTGTCTCAGCATGTTTCTCCTTGGGTTTATGCTGCCTGGGACTCTCTGTGCTTCCTGGACTTGGGTGGCTATTTCCTTTCCCATGTTAGGGAAGTTTTCAACTATAATCTCTTCAAATATTTTCTCGGGTACTTTCTCTCTCTCTTCTCCTTCTGGGACCCCTATAAGGCAAATGTTTTTGCATTTAATGTTGTCCCAGAGGTCTCTTAGGTTGTCTTCATTTCTTTTCATTCTTTTTTCTTGATTCTGTTCTGCAGCAGTGAATTCCACCATTCTGTCTTCCAGGTCACTTGTCCGGTCTTCTGCCTCAGTTATTCTGCTATCGATTCTTTCTAGTGTAGTTTTCATTTCAGTTATTGTATTGTTCATCTCTGTTTGTTCTTTATTTCTTCTAGGTCTCTGTTGAACATTTCTTGCATCTTCTCGATCTTTGCCTCCATTCTTTTCCGAGGTCCTGGATCATCCTCACTATCATTATTCTGAATTCTTTCTCTGGAAGATCACTTCTCTTCACTTCATTTAGTTGTTTTTCTGGGGTTTTATGTTCTTCCTTCATTTGGTACATAGCCCTCTGTCTTTTCATCTTGTTTATCTTTCTGTGAATGTGGTTTTTGTTCCACAGGCTGCAGGATTGTAGTTCTTCTTGTTTCTGCTGTCTGCCCTCTCTAGAATGTTCTTCTTTTGGATCTTTCCATGGTTGGCTCTCCCCCTTTGTGATTCTTGTGAATATTGTGAACAAACATTAATAAAATAGATGTGCTCTGAGTTCATCAGATGAGAATACTATGTAAGTCAAAAAGTATGTGATTGAGTCACAACAGGGTCTGGGGATTCATGATCCATTCAGTGTACTCATTCAGGGGGAAATAACCCATTTTAACCATGTAGAATTCATTGCTTTTAAGATCTTTTGGAAAATCATGTTCACTTCAAATCTGCCCCGTGTATAGCTTTGCATTCCTCTTTTAATTCCCATTGTTCTTTTCTTAGTAGTGAAAGCATGTATCTGGTCTTTATCTTTGTTAAATTTATTCAGTAAGTGCAGTTCTCCAACATGGTGATCACTTTTGTGGCACTTCTCTGTAGTTCTTAGAGTTGATGAAGTTCATGGAGAACTTCCACCTGAAGCTAAAATGTGTTTGACCATTGCATTGTGCTATGCATGTAACAAACACCAGTTAAGTCATCAATTAAATATAATGTTAAGTTGAAGTCTTTTTAAACAATAATATTAATTGGAACCTTAATATTAGTGAATTTATGTTTATGTAAAATGTGATCAATCTATCTTGCTTCAGTGTATCTAGATATTCTGGCATCTATGGCAGGATTGTATCCTTAGGTGTCTGTCCCCTCCTTCACTTCCACAAGAAACAGACTATAAAATAATCCTCATTTACCACCCTATCTGCACAGCCCTTCCTGTCCATCTGGATGTCAGATGGAAGCAAAGAGATCCATGGCACTTTGAAATAACTGAGGTGGCCCAGGTAGCATTTCATAATGCAATTTGCAAAGCCAAGGTCTAATATCCACATCTTTGTTTGAACTATCACTAAGTGGATAATGGAGGCCACATTTTCCTCCAGAGTCACACTATTTCCACATCTTCTAATTCATTATTCCTGAAGCACTTTGAGTTACCTAGACTCAAATTAGAGTTTAAGCAATGCTATTCATAGGCCAACAGAGTACATTGCAGAATCGTCTTCTTTAAGCCCTTGACCTTTTCCCAACAAACATTTCCTTTACCTATACTGAGCCAGCCTATGTTTTCACACACAATTTGTTATTCTTGGAATGCCCACTCAAGACAAAGGAGAAAAGGGGAAATGGAGAAAAAGGAAAAATACGGAAAATCAAGCAAGGCAGCATAGCTCCAATAAAATCCTTAGAAGAATATAAGAGAAATGAATTGGCCAGTCTTCAGAATTCGAAAGCTATCTGTTATATACCTTCCCAGAATAGTATTAATGCCTTAAGAAAAGTTTGACAGAATTCTTGAACAGACACTTTGGTAGTCAGCAGCACTGTTCCAGTCCTCCTTGCCCCAGGTTTATTGTAGGATTGCACTTCCTAACTGTTTATGGTTGTCTGGGGCTATGTAACTAGTCTGGCAAATGAAGAGTGAGCAGAAGTGAAGTATTACTTCTGGGCTACAGTGAGACTCTTCAGAGTGGTTTTTTCCCTCTGACACAACAGGCGAGATTCAAAATGTTGACTGTTAGACTGTCTACCTTAGTATCCGTGATAAGCACCTGGCCACGTACCACTGTCAAGTAGCATGGGCAAGAAATAAACCTTTATTATTTTAAGACACTGAGATACAATGTTGTGTTTTATGGTAGCACAACCAACATTATTCCATTACAGATACCAACTTTGTTAAGAATGAAAGGATAGTCCTCAGCAAGAATTTCCAATGCTTCAAGCAACTTTTAACCTGTATTTAGGCCTTGGTTTGATAATAAGGTAATGGCATAGATGCATGTAATATGATATGAATTATTCTCATGTAGTAATTTATTGAATGCTTTTTAGTTTTCAATAGATCTATTTAGTAGTTCCAGCCATTTGCATAATATGAGTCAGTTCCAGGATGAAAAAAGTCTACCCTTTATATAATGAACAGGTTCACCTGCCCCCGGGTGGCTGGTTGGTTCCCTTCAATATACTGCTATATCAGGGGCTCACCACTGTTCTCTCTTAATGCTATACTTAGTACAGCACAATCTCAGTAGTCAGATAAAAATTTCAGTGGGAGGAAATATTGAGTCCCTAATATTATGTCCACTGTGTTCATGAGTCCAGTGGGCATGAACTGGAATGGTTGAAGAAAGACAGTGACACCACAGTGTGGATCATATGGTCAACCTGAATGACAGTGCTTAGAAGAGGGGGCCATTAATGATAATTTATATGGAAAACAAATAATCTTCCATTCTGGTCCCATTTCAATAGATCCATTCACATATCTCCTCCCCATAGCGCCTTGTCACCAAACTTATAACCTTCTCTCTATGTCCCTGCCCATCTGACCAAAGAAATTCTTCTCTGTTCATACACCACCATAGACCTGTATTTCTGACAATCTCTCCAGTTGCAAAGCTTTCCACTTTGACCTTCCTAACATAGATAAATTTTGCTCCCCTCTGGTAAAGCAGATCAAGTGGGGAATGAATGGACTACTCTGTTTCAGTTCTAGAAATGCCATGTACAATTAGTTACCACCAAAGATAACTTCAGATCAAAGCACTTTTATTACCACCTTGGCTCTGCTGTCAATTACCTTGGCTCTGCTGCCTAACAGAATAACTATTACAATCTTATCCCTTTTCATTAGGTGCTGCTTCTTTGCCTCTGTCACCCAGGGATTTCATAACCCCACTGATATCAGAGAGTCTGTTTCAGTGTCACCATTTCCCATTTTCATACATGGCCTACAGAGAACAGACACTACAGGTCTTTGGCTAATGTACTTTTCTACACTGACATAATTCTCAATTCTGTGGTGAAGACAGAATTAAGGGGTGATTGAGCCAGTTGCCTATAAAAAAAATAATCCATTTCAGCAGTCTTATTTCCCTAAGACTTTGGATTTTTTTCCTACATTATACTAAGGAAATTCTGACATCCCAAATTCATTAATGATAGACCAATATTGAATCCAGGTTTTAATCAACTCACTGAGAAACCATTTAAAAGCACTCCCAGGTGCTCAGACTGGAACTCTAAATCAAGAAATAGTTTAAAAATCTCTAGTCATATAAACCCATATTAACAATGTCAAGCCTATCTTAAAATGATATCTTTGCCATCCTTGTCTAGAATCTGAGAGTCCATTCCTCAGATTTTTCTTTTACACGTTAACACAATATTGCAATTATTTTGATGTGAAAACCTTATTTTTCCTGGTTTACTTTTTAATTGGCTCCCAGGGGAATTTTGCAACCTGACTCCATTTATAGGCCTTGAGGCAAAGAATGGAAGTAGACATATTTTTTAAAAATAGATCTTTATTAGAGTATAATTGCTTCACAATACTGTGTTAGTTTTCTGTTGTACACCTAAGTGAGTCAGCCATATGCATACCTTTGTCCCCATATCCCCTCCCTCTTAAGCCTCCCTCCCACCCTCCCTATCCCACTCCTCTAGGTCATCGCAAAACACCGAGCTGATCTCCCTGTGCTTCGCTGCTGCTTCCCACAAGCTAACTATTTTACATTTGATATTGTATATATGCCGATGCTACTCTCACTTCGCCCCAGCTTTTCCCTCCCAACCCATGTCCTCAAGTCCCTTCTCTATGTCTGCATCTTTATTCCTGCCCTGCAACTACGTTCATCAGTACCATTTTTTTTTTTTTTTAGATTCCATATATATGCGTTAGCATACAGTATTTGTTTTTCTCTTTCTGACTTACTACACTCTGTATGACAGACTCTAGGTCCATCTACCTCACTACAACTGGACAGCTACATGTAAAAGAATGAAATGAGATCACTACCTAACACCATACACAAAAATAAACTCCAAATTGATTAAAGACCTAGATGTAAGACCAGACACTATAAAACTCTTAGAGGAAAAACACACTTTGACATAAACCACAGCAAGATCTTTTTTGACCCACCTCCTAGAGTAATGGAAATAAAACCAAAAATAAACAAATGGGACTTAATTAAACTTAAAAGCTTTTGCACAGCAAAGGAAACCATAAACAAGACAAAAAGGCAACCCTCAGAATGGGAGAAAATATTTGCAAATGAAACAACAGACAAAGGATTAATCTCTAAAATATACAAACAGCTCATGGAACTCAGTATCAAAAAAACAAACAATCCAATTAAAAAATGGGGCAGAAGACCTAAATAGACATTTCACCAAGGAAGACATACAAATGGCCAAGAGGCACATGAAAAGCTGCTCAAAATCACTAGTTATTAGAGAAATGCAAATCAAAACTACAAAACACTCCCACCAACAGTGCAGGAGGGTTCCCTTTTCACCACACCTTTTCAAGCATTTATTGTTTTTAGATTTTTTGATAATGGCCAGATGTGAATGTAGGAGTCCCTCACTGCATTAAATCATACAAAGGCTATGACCCAGGGACCACTACTCAGAAGTAGGAGGGTAATTATTATGCTGTTGATGGGAATGTAAAATACAGCCACTATGGAGAATAGTATGGAGGGTCCTTAAAAAACTAAAAATAGAACTACCATATGATCCAGCAATCCCACTACTGGGCATATACCCTGAGAAAACCATAATTCAAAAAGAGACATGTACCACAATGTTCACTGCAGCTCTATTTACAATAGCCAGGACATGGAAGCAACCTAACTGTCCATCAACAGATGAATGGATAAAGAAGATGTAGCACATATATACAATGGAATATTACTCAGCCATAAAAAGAAACAAAATTGAGTTATTTGTAGTGAGGTGGATGGACCTAGAGTCTGTCACACAGAGTGAAGTAAGTTAGAAAGAGAAAAACAAATACTGTATGCTAACACATATATATGGAATCTAAAAAAAAAAAATGGTTCTGACGAACCTAGGGGCAGGACAGGAATAAAGATGCAGACTTAGAGAATGGACTTGAGGACATGTAGAGGGGGAAGGGTAAGTTGGGACAAAGTGAGAGAGTAGCATTGACATATATATACTACCAAATGTAAAATAGATAGCTAGTGGGAAGCAGCTGCATAGCACAAGGAGGCAGCTCAGTGCTTTGCGACTGCCTAGAGGGGTGGGATAGGGAAGGTGGGAGGGAGATGCAAGAGGGAGGTGATATGAAGATATATGTATGCATATAGCTGATTTACTTTGTTATACAGCAGAAACTAACACAACATTGTAAAGCAATTATACTCCAATAAAGGTGTTTAAAAAGAAAAAAAAAAGATACATTCATCGCAGTGTTCACTGCAGCACTATTTACAATAGCCAGGACATGGAAGCAACCTAAATGTCCATCAACAGAGGAATAGATAAAGAAGATGTGGTACATATATACAATGGAATATTACTCAGCCATAAAAAGGAATGAAATTGTGTCATTTGCAGAGACGTGAATGGACCTAGAGACTGTTATACAGAGTTAAGTCAGAAAGAGAAAAACAAATATCGTATATTAACGCATATATGTGGAATCTAGAAAAATGATATGTATGATCTTATTTGCAAAGCAGAAATAGAGACACAGAGGTAGAGAACAAACGTATGGATACCAAGGGGGAAAGGGGGGCGGTGGGATGAACTGGGAGATTGAGATTGACATACACATACACTACGGATACTATGTATAAAATAGATAACTAATGAGAACCTACTGTACAGTACAGGGAACTCAGTGCTCCGTGCTCTGACTAATTCACTTTGCTGTACAGCAGAAACTGACCAGCTATACTCCAATAAAAAAAAATAGAGTTACAAGATAGAAGTGGAGGCCCTTGATGTCTTCAAGCAGAACTACCAGCTTGGACATTATAAATAAATTTGTCTAATCTAAACCATCATCATTTTGGGATTACTAATGCAGCAGCTGGACTGATATCCTAACACATAATTTGTACCTAAATGTGAGGTGCTACTGAAATAAAACCAGTAATGGAAGGCATTGGCAGTCAGGCAACAGTTGTGAGGATACTGCAGACTGGAACACTGGTGACTCATGCTATGGCAAAACATTTGATAAAACTATCACCAATGATACTTAAATTGCAGACCACATGCTTATAGAGCCTATAGCTCTATGGCAGTGTTTCTCAACATATGTCCTATTGGCATTTGGGATAGAATAACTTTTTTGTTGTTCAAGAATACCCTATATGGGAAAAGAATCTAAAAAAAGAGTGGATATATGTATATGTATAACTGATTCACTTTGCTGTATACCTGAAACTAACACAACATTATAAACAACTATGTTCCAGTAAAAATTTTTAAAAAATAAAAATAAAAGCAATAGGAGAGTAAGAGAACTCCAAGGGGAGAGAGAGATCAGATGGGGGGGGCTTGTGTGTTTAGGTAATGTCATTCAACAGCCCAACACGGAGTCTGGGTCAGAGAGTTTTGAAAGGCCGCAGTAGCTTGGCATCTTTTATACTGACGGATCTTATCTATGGTTAGCCGATGTGGGTGTAGTTTCGTGCGTGTGGAAAGCAGGGAGGCTCTCAGTAGCTTAAAATATGCTTATTTGGGCTATGATTAAAACAAATGGATATCTAAAAATTTTATATTAGTGCTGATTGCCTTTTGAGCTAATAGGAGTCAGTCTGCTATAAACAAATAAACAACATACAGCTAATATACAGAGGCCATCTTTGGCTCATTTATAAAACACTGGGAAATCAGAAGACTTGACTTTTTTATTACCTCAACTCTGCTGATATAAGAGAGAAGATATTATCTTAGATCAATCATAGGAATTCCTTTGTTCTCTAATGATATTTTGAGACATTCAAAGCTCTACAGCATAGTTAAAATTAGCCATTCCACCCACACAGTACTTTTATGTTTGAACCAGTATTAACAGACTGTCCAGTCATTCAATCTGGATAGCTTGTCTTCAGTAGGACTTCATTCTAGGATCAACACAAGAGGTAATTTAAATAACTGTTATACCACTGGCTGACATAGGAACATATCTGATTTTCTACTGATAACTGGACCCTGGCCACAGAGCCAACTAAAGATTTGCATTTCTTTAAACATTGATTACCTGTAACCACTTCATGAAGCAGTTACTGTAACACTCAAACTTCACCTACAAATAGACAACAGAATTCATTCTAGTTAGTTCAGGCAGAAGGGGTTTAATAGAGGAAATTATGTGAATGCAAAATTGTAGATTAGCAGGCTCTAAACTAAATTGTGATTAACAACTCTCACTCTCTAGAATCCTCTATCACAAGGACACTGATACAAAAGATCAAAGACTCTGAATGCTGTTGCTGCTCCTGAGTATAAAACCACATCACCTCTGCCATGATCCAGGTCAGAAAAAAAGAAAAAGTGGGGGGGGGATGCTTCAATCCCTCCTTCTCTTAACATGGCACATTTCCTAATTAAAGATTTTGGAAATTGAATTGCATTCATTCTATTATTCATTCATGCATTTATTCCTAAAACGTCTACCATATACTTAGTTATTGTTCAAGGTGCTAAGGATGCGGCAGTGAACAATACAAGCAAATCTCTTTCTTATAGAGGCAAGGTAATAAACAAATAGAAATTTCTTTATATACTATGCCATATGGTAATAAATGATTTTGAGAAAATTAAAGTAGGATAAAAGGAAAGGATAATGTTTTTTTTTTTAAAAAAAGGAGGGATTACTATTCTATGTTTCTCAATCAAGGAAAGCTTTAATGATGTATGGCAATGATAGTAACATTTGAGCAGAGACCTGAAAGAATTGAGGGAATAAGCCATAAAGATATCCGGGAAAAGAGGAGAATGTGTTCAAAGGCTCTGAGGCAAGAGCCTGGTATGTTTAAGAAATAGCAAAGAAGTTCAGTTAGGGAGGGTCAGGGTGAGAAAAAGAGTGAGTGGAAGAGCATGAGGTTAGAGTTGGTGTGAGTCCTCTGATTAGGTAGTGCCTTTTAAATTGTGCTAAGAACTTTAGCTATTCTTCTGCATGAAATAGTAGGATATTGGAAGGCTCTATGTAAAAGAGTGACATGATTTGACAGAGTCTTGAATAATTTCATTGTGGCCACTCTGTGGAGAATAGAGTAGTAGTCTAATTCTAACTGCACTAGAGCTTTGGATCCCTCTACTGCTCAAGTGAAAAGTCTAGAGTAGTCCACTTAAGAAGTTATAATGCATTGGACCAGTATAGTGGTGATGAAAGCAGTAAGGTACCAGTTTCTGGATGTATTTTGAAGGTAGAATCTATAGGATTTGCTGTCAAATGTAAGAGAAAGAGATGAGTCAAGGATGGCACCAACATTTTTAACCTGATAAACTAAAATTGCCATTAATTGAGATGATGTTGAGTTAGTGGTTGGATGTACATTTGGAGTTCAAGAGAGAAAGCAAGATATAAAAATTATATCAACATATAGAAAGTATTTAAAGCTGTGAACTAGATACTGTTACCTAAGTGTACATGTACATAGAGAAGAGACCCAAGGTTTGAACTCTAAGATACCGTGAGGTTTAGTAATACAGAAATGGAGGATAATCTAGCCAATGAGACCAAGAATGAGACCAAGAGTGAGTAATTTCCTGAACATTAAGTAAAGAACATGTTTCAAAAAGAAACAGCATGCTGTATCAAATACTGTTGACAAGTCAAACAAGAACAGGGAGTTGACCATTAGATACAGCTATGTTGAAACATTGGTGATCTCGACAGCTGTTCAGGAGAATTACAAAAATGAAAGCTTGATTAGAGTAGGTTCAAGGGAGAATGGAGGAAAGGAAATAGGGACAATAAATATAGACAACTCTTTCAAGGGACTATAGCTGAAAATCATATGGGTCAAATGAGTTTTAAAAATAGGAGATATTATAGCAGGTTTATATTCTGATGTAATGATTCAGTAGAGAGTGAAAATTTGATGATGCCAGAGATAAAGGAGGACAAAAATAAAAGGATATCGTTGAGAAGTCAAAGGTCATAGAATGCAATGAAATTCATTCAAACTAATAGGAGACAAGAAGAGTGTATGGTGGTGGTGTTTGAAAATCTTATTTGATTGCTTATATTTTCTCAGTGAACTAAGTAAGAGTGAGGATGGGAGGGGGCAGAAGTAGAGTTATTTTGAGACCTGAGAAAAAAAGTTACATAATATCCCATCTAGGATAAGAGGAGAGTGCATAAGTTGGTGAAATGTAGAATTGCAAAGCAACACAATGAGTACAGTTGAGGTTAATGGTCATAAGTTAAAATAAGACTAATCAGCATGGTTGTATGATTTTCTGCACCCATTTTTACTGCTCAGGTGCTGGCAGAGTATGAAGAGAGTTGAATTTAACCAGCTCTAGTACTTTTCCAAGTGAGTGTGAAAGAGAAAGAGAGAAGCAAGACAGTTGAAGTCATAAGCAAGGATGTGCTCACAAAGATGAACCATGTAATAGTAATAGTAAATTAATAGAATCATTGAATTGTATGTCCTAGTCATATAACATTCTTGCAATTGGGATAATAGAAGCAGCATGCTAGAAATATAGGAGGTAGTGGACATAGTGAAGGGTTTGAAACTAAGAACACAGTTAGTGCAGTTTTGGATAGTGAAACAATCTGGCATGTGACCTTAAAAATAGGGGACTGAGGTAAGGCCAAGGAGATCACTGGAGGACAGAAGGCCAAGAAACAGCGAAACCAAGCACATGAAAAGAGTATCTTACACAGATATTGAAATCACTATGAGTTATGAAATGTGTGGTGTTAGAAGGAATGACAAGAAAGCCAGAAGCTCAAACCTTTAAGCAATGCCAGTAGCGTATGAGGACAGCTAATAAGGAAGAAGAGTGGGTATTATATTTTGAAAAAAAATGGAATCCTGAAACTGGAGGTGAAAATCTTCAAAGGAACCTGCAAAAAATAATTTTAAGTTTTCCATCCTCTGTAGACTGGAATGGGGTTGGAACAAATGTTGAGTGTGCCAGTCCAAATGTTCACCATAAATCTCATTAAATTATATGCAAAATTTTGTGTATGTGTCTATGTATCTCTTTTAGAGAATATAAATTTATAGCCTTACTGAGAATTTCAGTGGGTCCATGATCCAAGAAAGTTTTACAGGCATTTATAAACATTAAATTTAATTAAATATTTATTGGGCATCTATTTGACAAGTACTGTTCTTGGAATTGAGACCTAAAGATGTGTAAGACAGAATCTTTGTCATAAAATTTCTTAGACTCTGGTTCTCGTGGGGTAGGAATGAGGATATTTGTGAGGGGAAAATCTGTATTACAAGGTTTATTTGAATGAGTGCTACGGGAAGCAAAAGGGACATTCTATAGGATTGTAAATGAAGAAGTTATTCTTTGTGACTGGATGGTTCAGAGAAGCCGTAAAGGAAAGAGTAAACTTGAATTAGACTTTAAAGAGTAAAGGTGTTTCTATAAATAAAGGGAAGAACCAGGCTCAAGAAATGATGTTTAAAAAGTCATAGTCTTAGAATTTCAGTATCTCCTCTGGGATGACAATAAATATTATTGAATTCTAGAGTTCAGGAAAGGACAGGATGCAATAGAAGATGTTTCCTTTGGGGCCATTTCAGGAAAAGTTTGGAACATGACATGAGAGTGTGCAGACTTCTGCAGACAGCAGGAAGCTAATGAATATTACTTGAGACTACAAGTGACATGTGACATGATCCAACTTGTGATTTAGGAAAAAAATATTTCAATAGCAATGCAAAGAATGAATTAGAAAGTCAGGAGATTAGAAGAAGGGAGAGATTTTTAGATGACTAATACCATGATCTAGACAAAAAATTGTGAAGTTTAAATTAGGATGATAGCTGTGAGGAGTGGACAAAAGGACATACTCATTAAAAAAAATACAATAGAGTAGAATCTCTAGTACTTGGGTACTGATACATTTGCTTGGGTGAGAAGGGGTATAGAAGGTTGAAAAAAAAGGAAGAATGAAAAAATTATTAGTATTTATAGCTTTTGAAACTGGGTCCCTGGTAGTCCCATTACCAGAGAAGAGACCCAACATGGAGAGATTTTCAGTGGATGCTAAGAGGGGAGAGTAGAATAGAGATGAAATCAGTATGGCGTGTGCAGGAGGTTTCAACTCTATCTGTAATATTGATTTTCCTTTTTGAAAAATTTGAAGCAAGTATGGCATTCATACAGCTGACTGTGGGAACAGGTGTCCTTTCTATTTTTCTCCTTGTATGTTTGCAACATTTCATTAAATTGTTTTTAAACTTAGTGCAGTGCTTTAAAAAAAAAAAAAGAGTTACTGTGTTCAATCTCAGTCTTTGTGTTCATAGGAAATTCAGGTTTGGAGTTCAGGAGGAATCGGGGTTCAAAATACAGATTTAGAAGTCCTTAGCTTTGAAGTGACATTAAAATCACTTATTTCATTGGATAATTTAGATGAGGAAGAGAATGTGAATCACAGAGGACTAATAGAGTAACTTGAAGATTAATACTAATAGCGATAATAAAAATATCAATAGCTCCCACCCAGTCTGATAGCCAGACAGCAATACCCAGTAACGTCATTCCCATTGTTTACCGGCCAGTAGCTGTTCTTGCTGGTTGGTGCATCTGCTCCGTTTCACAGTTGGTTAGGTACTTATCTTCAGCTACCCTGGACTAAAAATCATTATATTTAAGAAGGATCCAGTGATGTAGTCTGAGGATGAACAATCAGTGAAATAATAGGAGGAGAGCATTTTAAGAAGGTGTCAAACATATGTGTGATTGGGGGATTCTTAGTAACAAATAAAAGCAGTTTCAGTAGAGAGGTGAGGGGATCGATGCCAGATGGCTCAGTCACGTGCAAGAGTATGTTTGTAGTGAAATGGGGGGTAGCAAATACATATTACTTTTTTCCCAAGCTGGTTAGGGGAAGCAAAGAAAGAGATGATATATCAGTCAGGATTCTCTTGGTTACAAGTGAAAGAAAACATGAATTCAAAACACCTTAAATGACCACAATAAAAGAAAAAAATTGGAGGTTGGGGTAAGGAATGATAATTAACCATATCTGGCTGGTAAACACACTTCAGGCAAGGCTAGATCCAGAGACTTTTAATGATGTGGTCAGGTTCTAGCTTTTCTTTTTCCATACAGTTCTTGGGGCTCTATCTTACCTGGATTTGACACAGAACAAAAAATAGAATCAGTTTCTCAGAATTTCCAGCAATCAGGTGCCTAAGGTTGAGTGCATTACTTTTTTCAGTTCATAACACATCAACTTGCAACTGGCCCTTACAAAACATTATGCTTTAAATATATGTTTATGTATTTATCTATGTATTTCTATCACTATGTGCTGATCCCACTCTGCTTTCCCTATGAAAACAATTTAATTTGTTTATTGTTTGTCTTTTTATTTATTGTGTTTTTGCAAAATGTGTACTATTTTGTGTAATTGTGTTTGAACTTAATGAGATGGATGTTATATATACTACTGTTTCACTAAGCACTGTTTTTAGGTTCCAGTTATGTTACTACTGTACATGGAATCCATTGATTCTATTTGCTATGTAAAACACCCCACAGTGTGCAACTACCATATTTCCCTTGTTTTTCTCAGTGATAGACATTCAGGCTGCCCCCAACTCCCTATTCTACAAACAGTGTATTTATTCACAAATATGATGGGCCTCTACAATGTGCCAGGCACTGTTTCAGGCACATGAGACACATCAGTGAATAAAACAGACACTGCTGCAATGAACATCCTTATCCATGGCCCCTTGTGGATCTGTGAGAAAACTTCCCTAGTATATATTTAGGAGCACAATCCAGCAAAATTCTTTATGCTTTGGATTTTATTTGGCCATGTGCCCCATCCAGGAACCAATCACTGTGTTAGGAGAATATGATGGACTAATTAGCTTAGGCTAGATAAAGGCTTACCCCTAACCAGGGGGCAGGGGCAGTTGTGGAATGTAGCTCACTCAAAGCAAATGAGGAGAGGAGTATCACACAGAAAGAAATTGAGGAAAGTAGATGATGAATGAATGCTGAGTAGAAAATATAACAGACGTCCTCTTATATGAGAAGGCAACTTGGTGGGGAGACTCCCACCCCTGTGCCCAAGAGATCTGAATGCCTCATGATGAGAAAAGGTATTTTAAAATCAAAACACACAAACCGGGGGCTTCCCTGGTGGCGCAGTGGTTGAGAGTCCGCCTGCCGATACAGGGAACACGGGTTCGTGCCCCGGTCCGGGAGGATCCCACATGCCGCGGAGCGGCTGGGCCTGTGAGCCATGGCCGCTGAGCCTGCGCGTTCGGAGCCTGTGCTCCGCAACGGGAGAGGCCGCAACAGTGAGAGGCCCGCGTACCGCAAAAAAAACCCAAAAAAACAAAAAACCCCACAAAAACCAAAACAGTTTCTCATTCAGCCCATCTGGATGGCAACAAAGGTCTGCATTTCTGTCAAGCTCCCAAATGATGTTGATGCTGCTCAAACAGGCTCCACATTCTAAGAACCGCTGCTCTCGTCTAAAGGGTAACAGTAATTAAATGTGGTCATCTACCAGTGCTGTGAGGATTAAAGCAAATCCTGTATATTAAAGTGCTTGATAATCTTAAACATGCAACTTCTTAAATGTTGGTTGTTACTATTTCATTTGTTATGTGACTCTTAAGGTGAATAATTATATTGATCTTTGATGAGATTTCAAGAAAAAACATAAAGGACGGAATGTAAGTCTGATTAGTCTAAATATTAACTTCACTGACTTCCCAAATTTTCTAATGATCATCTAGGTTTTTGCTAATGACTGTTGTTGATGCTTACTAGAGTTTGCAGAAAGACTGTTTAACCATATATTTAACTCAGTGACAAGGTCAGGTCAGAAAGCTCACTCTTTGAAATATAA
Source organism: Stenella coeruleoalba (assembly GCF_951394435.1). Classification (NCBI taxonomy): domain Eukaryota; kingdom Metazoa; phylum Chordata; class Mammalia; order Artiodactyla; family Delphinidae; genus Stenella; species Stenella coeruleoalba. The sequence goes on from NC_137150.1 coordinate 91,869,071, forward strand.
CCTAATAAAATCAATATAAAATGGATAGGTTCAGCCATCTATAAGATGGTATCTGAGAGGGATATTAATGAGACACTCAGCAAGCCTTTTGCAAAACCAGCAAGTCATCTCTTGTGTCTAATAAAAACTGAAGTGCCTCAGTCTAATTAAGGTGATCAGAATGTATTCTCAGGGCTACAATTTAACCATGGGAGAAGGAAGCTGTGTTGTTACCTGCTTAATATGATGATGAGTTAAAGTAGGGAGGTGACCTGCCTAAATAACACAAAAAATAAATAATTGAACAGTAATAATGTTTTGATGTATACCCAGCACTGTCCAGAGAAGGGGGTTAATAGATCTGGTAGACATAAGACAATAGAGGGGAACAGTTTAATAAATAACAGGGAGAATTCACTGGGCTTAACTTTTCTTTTTAGCAAATAGCTGGTAAAACCATGAAAAAAATTTTTGTTTGAATTAAGTTATATTCCGGTTATTTTTTGGGCCCCTGGGTGCCCTCCGAGAGAAAAGCAGTACCCTGGACCCTAGCCATTGAGGTTTTCTAACATTGCAAAAATCTAAATATATTTTCCTCTTTCCCTTTCTGCCATTCAGCTAGAAGCTGGATCTTTATTACATTGATTCAGAGGAGGTACTTGGTGACATTTAGGTCCTTAAAAAATGCTTTAAATGTTGAGAAGTAAAGAGGAAAAAGGAGGTTCTTGGGAATAGAAAATGTATCTTGGGGAAGCAAGGGGTGAAGGGGGGCTTAACCTCTCCCGTCATCCCTAGAAAGCAATTCTCCTGGCCTGTAGTCTCTGATATCATCACACATATTGAGTTTGGTGAATGAAAGTCCCTATCCAAGAGCTATTCAATTTTGAATTAACTCACAAGTTTGTGTTTCTGGGATAGCAAAGTTAAGGGCCACATCCCACACCCTGTGCCCTGATGACCACACCAGGTGTATCAAAACCTTAAGAGTCCCTGACTTAGCAGTTCAGTCACCCCTTCTTTTGACATTTTTTTTTTTTTTTTTTGCATCAGGAGCAGTTTAGTACATTTTCTCTTTAAAAAAAAATTTTTTTTTGTTAAAACTTTTTTATTAAGATCAAATCATGTCATGAAATATTTATTCTAATTATAGTCATTCCTCATTTTATTTTCTCCTGTTTCATATTTTCTTCTATTTACAAAGCAAGTTGTTTCTATTTTTTTTTTAACTTTTAATATATTAAAGTCTCTGTATCTCCCAGTTTGGTGACCAAAATATGCTTGGGTTTTAAAGAACATAAATATTACAAATATGATGGTGAATCTCTGGCTACAAATAAAGCTGTTTCATGAAATGTAAATATGTTAATGATATTAATTCAGAACATCCTTCATAATGCATTTTATATTGATGTAGTAATATGCAAAAAAGAATAATAAACCACATTCAACTTCCTAAATATTAATTATGAGGCATTACTAGGCAAATCATCATGATAAATCTCTGCATTTGGGGATTATCTAGTTAAGCACCTAATTTTTGAGAAATATATTAGTGTCAAACATAACTCCATAATTAATTATAAGACTTCTACAGTGTCAGAGTGATTAGACTTATTTTGTTTGACTCCAAAGGGCAGAGTAAGGGCCAGTGAGTAGAATTATAAGGAGCATAGTTTTTTTTTTTAACTAGAATGACATTTCTAAGAAATAGATCTGTTTAAAAAATGGAATGGACTTACCCCAAACTGAAAATCTTCATGCAATGATTATGATCACTTACGGGTGATATTGAGGGCATTTGGATACCACATAAGGAGTAGAACAAGTGATCTCTGAGATCCAATCCCCTTTGGAATTATGGTCTGAGGGGTTTCTAATAGTTTGACTGCATTCAGTCCTAAAATTCTAAAATCTAAATGAGACTACAAACACTATACTCTGAATATAAATTCATTCCCTAGTAATGGTCCTTTTTCTTCTTTATATTCTCCCACAAGACTATGAGAAACCCCAGGGCATGACAGATGCCTTGCTTATCTCTGAATTCACAGTACAGTACATGGCACATTGTTAGAATTCAATTATTGCTGTTAAATGGGGACTGGACAATATTTGGAGGTATTGGCATACTCTTTTTAAATCAATATATTTCTTCCTTTCCTTTCCTGCCATTCAACTAGAATGGATCTCCATTTTATTGATTCTGAGAAGGTATATGATACATCTAAACGCTTAGAAAAATATTTGAATGATTGTGAAGGAAGTAAGTGTAAATGCAGGATTCTTGGGAATACAAAATATGTCTTGGAGAAGCAAGGGGTAGATAGGGCTTAACATCTCCCATCACTCCTAGAAACAAATTGTTTTGTGCTGTGATTCTTTGAAACTCTGAACCAAGTTCTGTCCCCTAGCTGGGTAACCTGCAGACAGAATCAGCAAGGTGGGTAAAGCAGACAGGCCCAGGGGTAGATCGATCAGTTATTCTGTCCCTTCCTCCTTCATCTCTGAGCTCTAGCCACCTTGACCTTCTTTCAGTTTCTCAGCAGGGCTGTCATCTTCCTATCTCAGGGACTTCACACTTGGATTGGGATCCTCGCTCTCTCTCTTTGCTTTCTCTCTCCTCTCAGAGGTGGAAGTAGCCAAGAATCTCTTGACTCCAAAGAGTCAGGCAGACTGGAACACCAAGAGTCAGGCAGACAGGAACAACAACACATGCAGACAGAACAACTGACACTGAGTAACCCTCAGTGTGAACTGATGACAAGAAGCAGAAGCAGTGCTTATAGCCTCAAACACTGGGTTGTGGCTCAATCCTGGGGAAGAGAAAGAGCCCCAAGAGGAATTGAGGTCAACATTTTCCAATAGCCCATCGAAATTTAAAATCAGAACTTAACTGGTTAGGGAAAATAAAGGAATCCCTCTTTTATATCCAAGTTACATACTGAGACTCATGCCAACCACTAAGGAATGAAAAGAACCTATCACATTATATGAGCAGTTATTGAAAACTGTAAGACTTAATATTCATTCAGTTTTTAATGTTTCCACTGAGCATTTGTGCTATTTTTTTCGTTACTCACTAAAGCTCCACAGTATCACAGTCTCTGCTTCTGAATTCTATTTTAATTAGTGACAGCACAATCTAAATCGTATCGTGAGAAAGCTCCTAAGAATGTGGTTTATATAGTGTGTGGCCCCCACCATCCCATTGATCATAAAATATAGTCGAAGAAGTGTTTTTCTGTTTTTTGTTTTGCTTTGTTTTGTTTTGTTGTTTAAAGACACTCAGAATCCGCTTAGCATGGAATGGATTATTTAAGCTTTCTTAAAGAAGGAATGCCAAGTTCCTGTCTTGAAAATCCAGTATAACAATGGCCTCTCAATCCTCCAACGAAATCTTGTTTAAATGTTCTTTAAGTTGAAATTTTCTCTGTGTTTCACCTAAATATTCCTTACTTCAGCTCATGACCATTATATCCTATTCCTTTCCCCTTGTTGGGAAGAAATAATGGCTCCCTGGCCTCCTTTAATATCCCTTTATGTCATTATACACCATCGTTTTATCTTCCCTCTCTCACTGTGAGTAGGTCGACAATGCTCACATCCCTCAACCTTGACTTCTTGCTCTCACTTCCCAGCCTTTTCTACTGTGTAACCTGTGAGTTCTCTCACCGTCATTCATTTTCACCTCAAGTGTACATCTATTTCAGCATGCAGAGGCTGCTGGGATCATACTAGAGATTAAAACTGAAGGAGCGCTGTTAATCCCAAGGCACTTCTGAATTTTAAAATCAATTTGAAATGATCAGCCAGATTCTCAGGGCCTTTCAGGAGGTTTCCAGAGCCATTTGAATTAAAAGCATCTTGCTTCACAGCATGATGTAATAGAAAGTCACTGTTGAACTCGAAGATTGCTGAGGGCTGTGGAATACTTGACTGCTTTGATCATGTTACTCCCTTGTCCAAAGTACTCTCCCTTCCCTAAGGATTAAAGCCAAAATCCATACCCTGGGGCTGAAGGCCCGGCTCCAATACTTCTCTTCAGTTTTACAACAAACTGCTTCTTGTAAAGCCTTCGCTTCAGTCTTGCTGGGCTTCTCAGTATATACTCCTTCGAAGTTATATTTATACATTCATATTTAGTACATAACCTACTCAACACATTATTTAATCTTATTTAGTGTCATATAGTTTCACATGCTAAATTGGTATATTTGTTACCCCCTTAGTAAAATCGCAGTCCTTGGGATAGGTGCACCTACTTCCCTTGTTGAACTCTTTAAAAGTGGTCATTCTGGGGGCTTCCCTGGTGGCGCAGTGGTTGAGAGTCCACCTGCCGATGCAGGGGACGCGGGTTCGTGCCCCGGTCTGGGAAGATCCCACATGCCGCGGAGCGGCTGGGCCCGTGAGCCATGGACGCTGAGCCTGCGTGTCCAGAGCCTGTGCTCCGCAACGGGAGAGGCCACAGCAGTGAGAGGCCCGCGTACTGCAAAAAAAAAAGGTGATCATTCTGAAGGTATTTTAGATAATTTTAAAATTGGTACAAAGAAAGGTTAAAACACCTGATGTGAATATGCGTCTTCTCAGCCTAAATGAATAACTCTATTCCACAAAATTCTCTCTTACTCTTCTGATTATAGCCTTAATGGTCAGTATATTGCAGGTGGATTTCCAGAAGGTACTCCATCTCTGGGCCTACTGGGTACATCCACATAAGGAAAATAAAAGATGAAAGTGAGGGCAACCAAAAGGAGAGAAAGGAACACGCTGTTCTCATCCTACCTAACCATTTACATTTCTAGTCTTGTGAGGTCTTCCTTAAGGATCACCCGAGACCTATAAGTGAGGTGGACTCTACATTAAAATGCCATTACTAATATCAAGTAGCTAGGCCCACTTATTCTCAGCTCCCCTAGCAAATAAAAAAGGGAATATATTTCAATGAACCAATATATTTCACAATAATTTGGGCCAATTGCGCTCATTCAGGAGATATTCCAAATGTTCAGAGGCCAGAAAATTCAGCTTTATGAAATAACAGCATGGACCATCTGGGACATGCAGTCAATTTGGATTTTTGTATGAGGTAGGAAACAAGAGAGGAGTGACCTCTGTACTTGGGGGATTTTATTTTTCAGTTGGATAAGATCAGAGCCCTCAATGGAAAATCCCTGATAATGCCTAGAAAGGTTCCAAACAATTTATATTGGTGCCAAATGGGATCATATTTGGTTTTTAGTTGTGGAGAGAGTTGACAGAGTTTTTTAATGTTTAGTGTTTTTAATGTTTTCATTTTTTAACATTTAAAATATTTTTAAGTACTTTTATATACAAACTCTCAGTAGATTTAAAATTTCTCATTTAAGAAATAAGCTATACTTCACGTTTTAAATGAATTGTCGTTCTTTAAATATTAAAAACGTATTAAATGTGATTATAGCTGAATGACTAATTATAAAACTATAAAACAGCAGTTTTAGATAATGGCCCTACTGAAATCTATCAATCTCAGTGGTTTATAATTTTAAAAGCAATTAATTTTCATGTTTGCTATAGAGTTACATGTCTGGTCGAACATCTAAGGACTTGAAGTTGTATTATCAACAACTTTTATTTTTCTTTTCTTTTTTTTTGAATATTATTTATTTATTTTTTACACACCAGGTTCTTATTAGTTATCCATTTTATACATATTACTGTATACATGTCAATCCCAATCTCTCAATTCATCCCACCACCACCACCACCACCACCACCACCACTCCCGCTTTCCCCCCTTAGTGTCCATACGTTTGTTCTCTACATCTGTGTCTCTATTTCTGCCTTGCAAACCAGTTCATTGTACCATTTTTCTAGATTCCACGTATATGCGTTAATATGCGATATTTGATTTTCTCTTTCTGACTTACTTCACTCTGTATGACAGTCTCTGTGTCCATCCACGTCTCTGCAAATGGCACAATTTCGTTCCTTTTTATGGCTGAGTAATATTCCATTGTATATATGTACCACATCTTCGATATCCATTCCACTGTTAATGGGCATTTAGGTTGCTTCCATGACCTGACTATTGTAAACAGTGCTGCAATGAACATTGGGGTGCATGTGTCTTTTTGAATTATGGTTTTATCTGGATATATGCCCAGTAGTGGGATTGCTGGGTCATATGGTGATTCTATTTTTACTTTTTTAAGGAACCTTCATACTCTTCTCCATAGTGGCTGTATCATTTTACATTCCCACCAGCGATGCAAGAGGGGGGTTCCCTTTTCTCCCTTTTCACCCTCTCTAGCATTTGTTGTTTGTAGATTTTCTGATGATGCCCATTCTAAGTGGTATGAGGTGATACCTCATTGTAGTTTTGATGTGCATTTCTCTAATAACTAGTGATGTTGAACAGCTTTTCATGTGCCTCTTGTCCATCTATATGTCTTCTTTGGAGAAATGTCTATTTAGGTCTTCTGCCCATTTTTGGATTGGGTTGTTTCTTTTTTTAATATTGAGCTGCATGAGCTGTTTATATATTTTGGAGATTAATCCTTTGTCCGTTGATTCATTTGCAAATATTTTCTCCCATTCTGAGGGTTGTCTTTTCATCTTGTTTATAGTTTCCTTTCTTTGAAGTTTCATTAGGTCCCATTTATTTTTGTTTTTATTTCCATTTCTCTAGGAGGTGGGTCAAAAAAGCTCTTACTGTGATTTATGTCAAAGTATTCTTCCTATGTTTTCCTCTAAGAGTTTTACAGTGTCCAGTCTTACATTTAGGTCTTTAATCCATTTTGAGTTTATTTTTGTGTATGGTGTTAGAGAGTATTCTAATTTCATTCTTTTACATGCAGCTGTACAGTTTTCCCAGCACCACTTATTGAAGAGACTGTCTTTTCTCCATTGTATATCCTTGCCTCCTTTGTCATAGATTACATGACCATAGGTGCATGGGTTTATCTCTGGGCTTTCTCTCCTGTTCCATTGATCTATATTTCTCTTTTTGTGCCAGTACCATATTGTCTTGATTACTGTAGCTTTGTAGTATAGTCTCAAGTCATGGACTCTGATTCCTCAAGCTCCGTTTTTGCCCTCAATATTGCTTTGGCCATTCAGGGTCTTTTGTGTCTCCATACAAACTTTAAGATTTATTTGTTCTAGTTCTGTAAAAAATTCCATTGGTAGTGATAGAGATTGCATTAAATCTGTACATTGCTTTTGGTAGTATAGTCATTTTCACAATATTGATTCTTCCAATCCAGGAACATGGTATATCTCTCCATCTGTCTGTGTCAGTTTTGATTTCTTTCATCAGTGTCTTATAGTTTTCTGAGTTCAGGTCTTTTACCTCCTTAGGTAGGTTTATTCCTAGGTATTTTATTCTTTTTGTTGCAATGGTGAATGAGATTGTTTCCTTAATTTCTCTTTCTGATCTTTCGTTGTTAGTGTATAGGAATGCAAGAGAGTTCTATGTATTAATTTTGGACCCTGTGACTTTACCAAATACATTGATTAGCTCTAGCAGTTTTCTGGTGGCATCTTTAGGATTCTCTGTGTATAGTATCATGTCATCTGCAAACAGTGACAGTTTTACTTCTTCTTTTCCAATTTGGATTCCTTTTATTTCTTTTCCTTCTCTGATTGCTATGGTTAGGACTTCCAAAACTATGTTGAATAATAGTGGTGAGAGTGGACATCCTTGTCTCATTCCTGATCTTAGAGGAAATGTTTTCAGTTTTTCACAATTGAGAATGATGTTTGCTGTGAGTTTGTTGTATATGGGCTTTATTATGTTGAGGTAGGTTCCCTCTATGCCCACATTCTGGAGAGTTTTTATCATAAATTGGTGTTGAATTTTGTCCAAAGCCTTTTCTGCATCTATTGAGATGATCATATGGTTTTTATTCTTCAATTTGTTCATATGGTATATCACAATGATTGATTTGCATATATTGAAGAACCTTGCATCCCTGGGATAAATCCCACTTGATCATGGTGTATGAGCCTTTTAATGTGTTGTTGGATTCTGTTTGCTAGTATTTTGTTGAGTTTTTTTTGTTTTGTTTTGTTTTTTTGTGGTATGTGGGCCTCTCACTGTTGTGGCCTCTCCCATTGTGGAGCACAGGCTCCAGATGCGCAGGCTTAGCGGCCGTGGCTCACGGACCCAGCCGCTCCACGGCATGTGGGATCCTCCCAGACCAGGGCACGAACCTGTGTCCCCTGCATCGGCAGGCGGACTCTCAACCACTGAGCCACCAGGGAAGCCCTGTTGAGGATTTTTGCATCTATATTCATCAGTGATATTGGTCTGTAATTTTCTGTTTTTGTAGTATCTTTGTCTGGTTTTGGTATCAGGGTGATGGTGGCCTCATAGAATGAGTTTGGGAGTGTTCCTTCCTCTGCAGTTTTTTGGAAGAGTTTGAGAAGGATGGGTGTTAGCTCTTCTCTAAATGTTTGATAGAATTCACCTGTGAAGCCATCTGGTCCTGGATTTTGTTTGTTGGAAGATTTTTAATCACAGTTTCAATTTCATTACTTGTGATTGGTCTGTTCATATTTTCTATTTCTTCCTGGTTCAGTCTTGGAAAGTTATACCTTTCTAAGAATTTGTCTATTTCTTCCAGGTTGTCCATTTTATTGGCATAGAGCTGCTTGTAGTAGTCTTGTAGGATGCTTTGTATTTCTGTGGTGTCCACTGTAACTTCTCCTTTTTCATTTCTAGTTTTATTAATTTGAGTCCTCTCCCTCTTTTTCTTGATGAGTCTGGTTAAAGGTTTATCAATTTTGTTTATCTTCTCAAAGAACCAGCTTTTATTTTTTTGCAATTGTTTTCTTTGTTTCTATTTCATTTATTTCTGCTCTGATATTTATGATTTCTTTCCTTCTACTAACTTTGGGTTTTGTTGGTTCTTCTTTCTCTAGTTCCTTAGGTGTAAGGTTAGATTGTTTATTTGAGATTTTTCTGGTTTCTTAAAGTAGGATTGTACTGCCATAAACTTCCCTCTTAGAACTGCTTTTGCTGCATCCCATAGGTTTTGGATCATCATGTTTTTGTTGTCATTTGTCTCTAGGTATTTTTTGATTTCATCTTAGATTTCTTCAGTGATCTCTTGGTTATTTAGTAACGTATTGTTTAGCCTCCATGTGTTTGTGTTTTTTACATTTTTTCCCTATAATTTATTTGTAGTCTCATAACATTGTGGTGGGAAAAGTTGCTTGATATGATTTTAATTTTCTTAAATTTACTGAGGCTTGATTTGTGACCCAAGATGTGATCTATCCTGGAGAATGTTCCATGTGCACCTGAGAAAAAAATGTAACCTGCTGTTCTCAGATGGAATATCCTATAAATATCAGTTAAGTCTATCTGGTCCATTGTGTCATTTAAAGCTTGTGTTTCCTTATTTATTTTCTGTTTGAATGATCTGTCCATTGGTGTAAATGAGGTGTTAAAGTCCCTCACTATTACTGTGTTACTGTCAATTTCCACTTTTATAGCTGTTAGTATTTGCTTTATGTAGTGAGATGCTCCTATGTTGGGTGCATATATATTTATAATTGTTATATCTTCTTCTTGCCTTGATCCCTTGATCATTAGGTAGTGTCCTTCTTTGTCTCTTGTAATAGTCTTTATTTAAAGTCTATTTTGTCTGATATGGGTGTTGCTACTCCAGCTTTCTTTTGATTTCCATTGGCATGGAATATCTTTTTCCATCCCCTCACTTTCAGTCTATATGTGCCCCTAGGTCTGAAGTGGGTCTCTTGTAGACAGCATATATATGGGTCTTGTTTTTGTATCCATGCAGCAAGCCTGTTTCTTTTGATTGGAGCACTTAATCCATTCACATTTAAGGTAATTATCGATATACATGTTCCTATTACCATTTTCCTAATTGTTTTGGGTTTGTTTTTGTAGATCCTTTTCTTCTCCTGTGTTTCCCACTTAGAGAAGTTCCTTTAGCATTTGTTGTAGAGAAGCTGGTTTGGTGGTGCTGAATTCTCTTAGCTTTTGCTTGTCTGTAAAGCTTTTGATTTCTCTGTTGAATCTGAATGAGATTCTTGCTGGGTAGAATAATCTTGGTTGTAGGTTTTTGCCTTTCATTACTTTAAATATATCGAGCCACTCTCTTCTGGCTTGGAGAGTTTCTGCTGAGAAATCAGCTTCTAACCTATGGGAGTTCCTTTGTATGTTATTTGTCGTTTTTCCCTTGTTGATTTTAATAATTTTTCTTTGTCTTTAATTTTTGTCAATTTGATTACTATGTGTCTCAGCCTTTTTCTCCTTGGGTTTATCCTGCCTGGGACTCTCTGCACTTCCTAGACTTGGGTGGCTGTTTCCTTTTCCATGTTATGGAAGTTTTCTATTATAATCTCTTCAAATATTTTCTTGGGTTCTTTCTCTCTTTCTCCTTCTGGGACCCCTATAATGTGAATGTTGGTACATTTAATGCTGTCCCAGAGGTCTCTTAGGCTGTCTTCATTTCTTTCATTCTTTTTTCTCTATTGTGTTCCATGGCAGTGAATTCCACCATTCTGTCTTCCAGGTCACTTATCTGTTCTTCTGCCTCAGTTATTCTGCTATTGACTCCTTGTAGTGTATTTTTCATTTAAGTTATTGTATCGTTCATCTCTGTTTGTTTGTTCTTTAATTCTTCTATGTTTGTTATACATTTCTTGCATCTTTTCCATCTTTGCCTCCATTCTTTTTCTGAGACCCTGGATCATCTTCACTGTCATTATTCTGAAATCTTTTTCTGGAAGGTTGCCTATCTTCACTTCATTTAGTTGTTTTTCTGGGGTTTTATCTTGTTCCTTCATCTGGTACATAGTCCTCTGCCTTTTCATTTTGTCTGTTTTTCTGTGAATGTGCTTTTTGTTCCACAGGCTGCAGGATTGTAGTTCTTCTTGCTTCTGCTGCCTGCCCTCTGGTGGATGAGGCAATCTAAGAGGCTTGTGCAAGCTTCCTGATGGGAGGGACTGGTGGTGGGTAGAGCTGGGTGTTGCTCTGATGGGCAGAACTCACTAAAATTTAAATCTGCTTGTCTGTTGATGGGTGGGGCTGAATTCCCTCCCTGTTGGTTTTTTGGCCTGAGGCGACCCAGCACTGGTGCCCACAGGCTCCTTGGTGGGGCTAACGGCAGACTCTGGGAGGGCTCACCCCAAGGAGTGCTTCCCAGAACTTCTGCTCTCAGTCCTTGTCCCCACGGTGAGCCACAGCCACCCACTGCCTCTGTAGGAGACCCTCCAACACTAGCAGGTAGGTCTGGTTCAGTTTCCTATGGGATCACTGCTACTCTCCCCTAGTCCTGATGCTCACACTAATTTGTGTGTGCCCTCCAAGAGTGGAGTCTCTGTTTCACCGAGTCCTGTCAAAGTCCTGCAATCAAATCCCTCTAGCCTTCAAAGTCTGATTGTCTGGGAATTCCTCCTCCCGTTTCCAGACCCCCAGGTTGGGAAGCCTGACGTGGGGCTCAGAACCTTCACTCCAGTGGGTGGACTTCTGTGGTATAATTGTTCTGCAGTTTGTGAATCCCCCACCCAGTGGTTATGAGATTTGATTTTATTGTGATTGTGCCCCTCCTACCATCTCATTGCACCTTCTCCTTTGGCTTCGGATGTGGGGTATCTTTTTTGCTGAGTTCCAGTGTCTTCGTGTCGATGATTGCTCAGCAGTTATTTGTGACTCTGGTGCTCTGGGGAGAGGGAGTGAGCACACATCCTTTTACTCTACCATCCTGAACCAATCTCAACAAGTTTGATTTTAAACAGTGAATGCCAGATCTCCCTAGTCATCATGGATGGTCACTAAAGTTACACAAATTACTAGAGGCAAGCACAGAAGAGAGTATTGGGCCATTTTTCAGAAGATTTTTGGAACTTTTTAAAACCTTATTGGTAAAATTAAAGAAGATAATATATATATGGAGATATATTCAAAAACTAACCTAAACAATATGTAGTAGTACTATATCACAAGAGAAGAAATATTGGTTTACAAATATGTGTTTTTTCAAAATCTATTTTCTACAGATCTCAAATATTCTATCAAAAAGATCTATAACATATAGTATCTGGAGTTTCAAGTGACTTTTAAAATTTATAAATGTATATAAGTCACATATACATAATTGATATAGTTAAAATGCAAGCAGTAAATTTATAGATGGAACCTCACAACCCAGGTGTATTATTATTATTTTTCAAATGGAAAGGGAGAAAAAAATGGAGACTAATATAGAGAACAAAGATTTTCCATGAAAATTCATATGGACATGAATATAATATACATTTCTAGCATTTTGTATTTAAATTACTGACTTGTATGAAACATTTATCAGATAAAAATGGTACATTTTCAGGTAGAATGAGGTGTATAAATGCACCTTAAATGTCTGCCTTGCTTTAATATTTCATTGAGCCTTTTTAAAGAGAAAAATTGTTAAGGACATAAATCTCTAGAACACTAGTACTTCCATTTTTTTATTCTTGTCACTTCTCTTCCTGCAAAATCTTTTTCTTGCATAAAGAGCTCTATAATGTATAGGGACAATACAAAAGAGAAAGGTACAGAGAATAAGGAATAGAATGAGAAGCTGTTCACAGGTATTAAATGAAATAAATGGATAATTAGCCATCTAGTATTAACTGAATATCTCTTATTTATAACTGCACCAAACCCTGTGGTAGATGTTAAAGATGTCAAATACATTGTCCCAGCTATCAAGGAGTTGTTTATTCAAAAAACAGTGATTATTATAATTATGGATTGGTCATTGTCTAAGTGCCAGGCACAGTGTTAGCCTCTGAAGAGTCATGTCTAAAAGGCACTTATCCAAACTCTAGAAGTTTAAAGCTCAGGAGAGAAATAAAGCACAGGTAACCAGAAACAAAAGAGTGAAAGTGTCTAGAGCAGAAGTTAGCATTGTGGTGCTCTGGCGGCAGAGTCATATCAGAATGTGAATGCTGTGGGGTGAAGGGAGTGCAGGACCCAGTAGGTGAACAGTCATTGAAAGCCTCCTGATGGGATGGAGACTTGGGCTAGTGCTGAATCAGCCAATGAAGGTAGCAGGAGCAGGTAGGCACAGAGAATAGTGTGTGCAAAGGTGCCAAAATTTCAGGAAACATGATATAGTTTAGAACTGGCAAATTTATATGTATGGCTGGCTTGAAAGTGAGAGATGAGATTTATGCATCAATGTATTTATTTCATTCAAGAAGTGTATATTGAGAAGTGACTACAGGCCAGCTCCCTCACTAGTGCTGAGGATACAGTGGTGAACTAGACAATCTCTGACTATGAAATTTAAAATACATCAGGTCAAATAAGATTACCATAAGTAATTTCAGAAATCAGTAATTGTTTATAATAATAACAAATGCAACAAAGGAGAAATAAAAGATATTTTAAATGTATCTAATTAGGAGAGGTGGCTAAACCAGTCTGGAATTTCAGAGGGTGATTGATTAACTTAGAATGAGCAGGGGTTAGCTAAGAGGAGAGGAAGAAAGGAGGAGGGACTCAACATTCCATGCAAAGTATTATAGGCTATATTAAGGGTTTGACATAATTCTAAGAGCAACTTGGAAGTCACAGAAGGATTTTTAACTAAATAAGTGACATGATGCAATTTGCAGTTTCTGAAAGATCCCTTGGCCAGAGTGTAGTGAATAGATTGTAGCTGAGCAAAAGTGGACATGGGATGCCACAGAAGGCTATGTCAGTAAGTCAGGCAATACCTCATACTAGGAAGGTGGCCATAGAGTTGGAAATAAGTAGGCAGATTTTTAAAAATATTTAGAAGGATGCATCAATAATTCTTAGTGGTTGATTAGATCTGAAGAATGAGAAAGACAGAAGTGTGTAATATTTATTCTCAGGTTTGCCTTCATTAAACAGGTTCATCATTTACTGAAATGGGGAACACAGAGATAGAGAGGACTGGGAGGAAAAGCAATGATTTAATGTTGGACATATGAAGTTGGGCTGCCTGTAAGATGTTCATGTAAGGTGGTTTTTGTTTGTTTTTAATAAAGTTATTTATTTATTTTTGGCTGTGTCAGGTCTTCATTGCTGCACGTGGGCTGTCTCTAGTTGTGGCAAGCGAGGGCTACTCTTCATTGCAGTGTGTGACCTCACTGCGGTGTCTTCTCTTAGCTGCAGAGCATGGGCTCTAGGCAGGCAGGCTTCAGTAGTTGCGGCAGGCAGGCTCAGTAGTTGTGGCTCTTGGGCTCTAGAGTGCAGGCTCAGTAGTTGTGGCACGTGGGCTTAGTTGCTCCATGGCATGTGGGATCTTCCCGGACCAGGGCTTGAACCTGTATCCCCTGCATTGTTAGGTGGATTCTTAACCACTGTGCCACCAGGGAAGTCCCTCAAGTAAAATGTTGAGTAGGCTGTTTGGATGTGTGTGTCAGGAACTCAAGATTATATCTTGAAGAAATAAATCTTGGTGTCATTAAAGGATAAATGATAGTAAGTTTAGAAAAAGGAATGAATTAAATCACCTAAGAGGAAAAAAACATGTTGGATGAAAAGAGGAGAGAGCCTTGAAAAGAGCCTTGAGAATCTTCACCACATCAAGTAAGAGAAGGTGAGTTGAAAGAAGATGTAGACAAGGAACAAGTAGCGAGGTATAAGGAAATCCAGGGTAAAGTATTCTCATGGAGGTCAGTCAGATAATGTTTCAGAAAGGGTGCAGTGATTTATTGAATCTGGTAAGAGAGCAAATAAGATTAGAAATAAAAAGTATCTGCTAGACTTACTAAGATGGCAATTATATTTTGTCAATTATATCCAGTTGTGTCTTGGATATGGAAATCAGTTTGCAATAGAAAGATGTGTGAGAGATGAGAAAGTGAAGATGAGGAGAAAGAAGAATGTTTTGAGAAGTTTGATCCTCAAGAGCTGAACGGTGGCACAGTAGTACAATAGGCAGAGAAAATATGGAGTCAAGAAAAATTTGTGGAGAGAAACAGAGGTCATATCGTAAAGAGTTTTGCATGCCATGCTAAAAAATATCGACTTTTATCCTGAAATGGAGAGGTAAAATTCATGGTGATATTAAGCATTTTTCTGAGGTTTCTTGGCCTGCAAAACTAGCTGGACATGTGTACTAGTCACTGATGGAATAAAGAAGAAAAATAGATTTGGGGACTTTATATGCTCTTATTGAGTTTAAGGTGTCTACAGGACTTCCGAGTGGTGTTTTCCAGTAGCTAATACATTTGTAAGCTTCTCAGAAGGATCGTCTGATTAATCTAGTTTGGGAGAGAAAAAAATAAGTAAATAAATACTATGTGCAAAACTGAGTTTGCATGGAGGCTAAGCCTCTAAGGAATTCAAAGAAGGGAAAGCTTATCATTAACCAGAAATATAAAAACCATCTTCACTAAAGAGGCAGGATTTCAATCAGTTTTGTAGAATAGGTAGAATGGGTATAAGGGGAGAAGAAAAGTAGGAAGAGTAGAGAGTGTTACAAAAAGTGAAAACAACATGTATAAAGGCATGGAGAAAGAAATATGCATGACTAACAGGAAAGAAAGGAGGTCGAGTTGAAAAGATTTTTTTCCAGAGTCAACTTGAATTAAAGTCTACCATCAATCCATCAATACATCCTTTGATTTATATAAAAACACGCATACACACACACACACAGACACACACACACACACACACACACACACTAAATTAGGGCTGAAGAATGGAAAATTTGTTTGCGGAGGTGAATGGAACACCTGGTAGTGAGTCATATTTTTACCATATAATTGCTATAACTGAAGTGAGAAAAAAGGTGATTTCTAACAAAACGCCTTTCCCTTCTGTCATGATTAATGGTTTTCAAAGTGCCGTCATATCTGTTACTTTTCATTTTATCCTCTTATCAACCTTGAGGTTCAAAGATGCTTAGTGATTGCCTAGGATTATAAACCGGTAAGTGACCAACAACTCTCAGTATGAACCATTTTCACAACATAACTATATTTTGACCAGTGTGGGCCCTTTACATGGCACAAGCGTGTAGTTTGTTCAGTGTGAGTATTTGCTCGTTTTGTTGTGTTTTTGTTCTCTGTTTTTCCTAAGACTAAATGCTTCGGTTAGTCTAATGGAGAGAAAGACACATATTTTTCCAGGTCCTTAGTAACTTCCACAAAGGAATCAATGATGGCCGTAATATCCAGCTTATCTGTAGTCTCCTCATTGCCTTAAATAAGAGTGATGTCCTTGGAGAGGTAATGCTAATTTTAAATGCTTTCCACCTCTATGAACATGTACAAATCCACGTGTGACTGCGGATGGTAGCCTGCGCCCAGATGTACTTGTTGTTGGGGGTTTCTATGGAAATAGAGTAGCTTACTGTGTTTTTTTTTAAATGCAGCTACAGAGGTATATAGAAATAAAAGAATGAGAGAATTTTTAATATGTGTGTGTTTTCCCCTTGGTAAAGCAGAAGTTGTGTTCACACTTCGGTGAATAGCAACAGTGGTAAGGACCTTTTGAAATAAATTCTCAAGTCTGTCAGATAAAAATTATATCTGAATTTAAGAAATATTCTTAATATTTACATAACAAACTGATTTGTTACCGCTATTTTTGCAGCCAGTGTGTATTTGATAGCTCATCATTTTTAATGAATTTCTCACATACTAGTCTTCTTCAGGAAAAGTTTTGGATAGTTTGTTCCATTTTATAAGAACTTATATAAAATCTTTCTAGTATTTATTTGTATTCATCAGACCCTTAAGAGAGTCATAAAATGACACGAACTCCCAGCAAACACCTATCACTTTTTTATTAATCACATTCAACCTTTAATCAAGGCTGGTCTTAAAATGAGAAGATTGGGAGGAAGAATACAGTATGTTGACATATATATTTACACAGAGGACAATAATAAACTCCAATAGCCAATTTTTGGGAGGGATCAAAACCACAGAAAGGTGACCTGAGAAACATTAGTGGAACTCTAAGCCCCTTTGCTCTGGTGGTGGTTGTCAGTATAATGTAGTGGATATGAGAGACTTAGCTTCCAGTCTCAATCTGCTACTTAAAATCTATCTATCAGATAGACATTAGAAGTTTCCAGCCAAGACAGAGTAACAGGGACTGTTCCTGTTACTATCCTACCTGAAACAACCTTTAAACCTGACAAAACATTTGAGATAAATGGTTTTCATGACACTGGACATCAGGTGACCCTGGTATAGATAATAAGACAGTAAGGGGATAAAATTAAATCATAAAATATACTAAACTATTCTAAAAGAAGTCAGAAAAAGAGGGGAAGCAATAAAGTTCAGATGAGACAAATATAAAACAAATAGCAAGTTCATAGACTTAAACCTGACCATATCAATAATCACATTAAGTATAAATGGCCTAAACACTCCAATTAAACACAGAAATGGTCAGATCAGTTAAAAAAGTAAGACCCAACTATAAAATGCCTACCTTATGACCCAGTCATTCCACTTCTAGGTGTTTTCTCTAGAGAAGTGAAACCATATGTCCATACAAAGACTTGCATTAAAAAATGTTTATACCAGCTTTATTTATAACAACCAAAAACTGGAAACAACACAAATGTCCATTAACAAGTAAGTGGATAAACAAACCATGGTGTATCCATAAAATGGAATGCTATGGTGCAATAAAAAGGAATAAATCATTCATATACAGTACAATATAATATGAATGAATTTCAAAATATTCCATTGAGTGTAAGAAGCCAAATAATATACAAAATAGTACACGCTGTATGATTCCACTTGAAAGAAATTCTAGGAAATGTGTACTAAGGTATGGTGACAGCATAGATCAGTGGTTGCCTCGGGATATGCTGAGGGGTTTCTGGTTCCAGGAAAATAAAGGAGGGAGGGATTAGAAAGGAACGTGAGGGAACTGTCAGGGTAATAGGTATGTTCAGCAGCTTGATTATGATAGTGGTTTACTCAGATGTATACACATGTCAAAGTATATTAGATTGTACGTTTTGGATACATATAGTTTATTGTATGTCATTATACTTTAATGAAGCTTAACACATTACCTAGCACATGAGAAAGCCTCAGTGAGTCTTCAGGCTTCTTTGCAGAGGACCCAATGGTATATATACTCTTTCCTTCCCCCACTGACAGTGGGTAGGCTGGAGTACATGACCATGAACTTTGATCATGCCCCATAAGACAAGTCATCATGATAGCATCTCTCTGAGTTTATTGGCAAGAAATTAATCTTCTAGCATCGCTGGGCTGTCTAGTGCTTGGCTGCAGTAAGTTAACTCTTGTATGCTATCCCGGCCCTGAAATCTGTCTGTGGGAGCCAGACTGCCTTTATACTAAGATTTCTGATGGACAAAATGACAGGAGTAGGATGCAGTGGGAGAAAACTGCAACCGGAATAATTTTGATAGGTATTTTGATTTTCAAAACTGAAGTGTCAGAATTCATCAGAGACCCTAGTTTCATGACTAGTTTTACATAAGTAGAGCATACTTTGATGATTCTAAAAGATACACCTTTGTGACAGACTGTTGTGGTCTGAATTGTGTCCCTTCCAAAATTCATATGTTGAAATCCTAACATCTGTATCTCAGAATGCAACCAGATTTGGAGACATGGTCTTCAAAGAAATAATTATATTAAAATGAGATCATTAGGGTATCCTTATAAGAAGAGGAGATTGGGACACAGACACACCGAGAGTCAACACTCTGAAGACACAGGAGAAGATGGTCATCTATAAGCCAGAGAGAGAAGACTCAGGCAAAACTAACTCTGCTCACACCTTGATCATGGACTTCTAGCTCCAGAACTAGAGCAAATAAATATCTGTTGTTTAAGCCACTCCATTTGTGATATGTCATTACAGCAGCCCTAGCAAACTAATACACAGACCATTTTTACTGCTCTTACAAACTAACACTTTCTCTCTCCTATTAGTACCCACCATATAGTAAAGTAATAATTTTGCTTGGGAGTACTCATCATACCTATATATTTTTTTATATAGGCATGCAAACCGTCCTCAAAATTCCTCAGTCTGCTGTATGTGTCTCTATTTGTGATTTTTCCTTTTCTAATGCCTTTCTGACTTTGCCTGCTGCTAATTGTTTTTCTTGGAAGTGTTATTCATTCTTTGGCCTTGTACCACACTCATATTAGGAGCACAGAGTTTTCAGGAATCTTCCTCCTCTTTTCCGACGTGATCATTCTGGCTTACACGCTGGAATATTTTCCTCCCACTCATTAAGCTTAAGAATGTTAAATTTGTGCCATAGTGATCTACAAACCTCCCTTGCAAACCATCAAGCAAGTTGAAAATGAAACGTATGAAATGCTGGGTTTTTTTTTTTAATTGGGAATTTTACCTGTCCCTTTACTTAATTAATAATTCAAAGATATGTTTTGGTGTCAACTTTGGTTAAATATTCATTGGCACCAAAACGAATAATTGAACTGAAAATTGAAAATAATTGAAACTGTGGCATCTTCTTCGACCACTGAATTAAGGCTTCCCAAACAGCTGTAACTTTGGGAGGTTCAGAAAGTTTTTTCCTCCTCTCTTTTTTAGAGAGGAGGAGAGTCTTAGAAGAGGCCGGAAGAAGCCAAAAGAGTGAATTTAGTGGTTAAAATCAATTGTTTTCCCCTTTGCAGTCATTTTCTGTATTTACTTGTTTATACCAGAGCCTTTAATGTTTTTTTGGCTACCTCACTTTATTAGTATTTTAGAAACTGGGACTATTGGTTATGTTAGAGACTCAAAGCATGATTCACCATCCTCCTATATTAGAATTACTTGGTGTGATTGGTGAAAATGCAAAATCCCTGGGCCCATACCAGACCTACTGAATCAAAATCTTGGAGAGGATATGGCTCAGGAATCTATTTTTATCATGCTTCCATTTCTCTTTTTCAGTCTGGGAACCACTCTCTTAAGTTCTGTGGTGGCAGAGGAAGAGTGATGGTGATAACATGCCCTATTTGAGAGGAAGGTGACAAAATAGGTGGAGCCCAAGGAAATGAGCAGCAAATAGAACAGGTGAGTCTGCTGGTATTCTGTTGATGTTACTGTGAACCCAGAAAGCATTGTGAGGCTGGAAATAACCTCTTGTTACAAATAAAAGGACTACTTCAGAACATGTTAATAGTTCAGAGTTCTCAAGAGATCAATATCTTTATGACTCGAGTTCAATATACCTATTTATAATTGAGTTTTATGATATTTAACAGTGATCCATGCAAATATTTTAGGCTACCGTACAGAGGCTGATCTTTTCCTTTAAAATCAAGAATTAGAATACATTAACTGCATAAAGTACTTTGAGCAAATAAAAATTTGGGTTTTCTGGTGTTTTCCAAAAAAAGAGGAGCTTTATCGGCAGAGATTTTAGAAATTACAAAGACATTTTCAGTGAAGAACAACGGGAAGTTAGCCACTAATTATTGTCTCATCTGAAAAACAATGTTACGACTCCCACTGATAAATCATCATATACTAGGTCAGCATTTGTTAATTCAGCTCTGTGATTCTCTGACTCCTGTGTCCACTCTGTAAGTCACTATTAGGATTATTGCTTAGCAATTCTTATAAAAGTTATGACATACCCAGTATTATATAATTTTAAAAATTTCTTTCACTCAGTACCTACGTTGTTCTTCATAGACCCAAGCCTCAATCTAGCATGCATTTCCTGATCCGAGTTACTACCTTGACAAGTCTTTAGGACCATAGCTTATTTGCCATCTTTACCCATGAAAGAGTGTTGGGGGTATTCCTACCTGCCGAAAGACTGCTCTGATATCAATTAACTGCCTGGATTTCTAAAAGCCTCCTGTTTCTGAAATCCTTATGAATGTATCCCACCAGCTTCTCAATAGAACTTCATCCTTCAGTCAGTATTAGGCCCTTTGATACTTTCTGCCAGCTTTGATTACCAACTTTTTTTAGATGCCTGTATTAGGGCTCTCCAGAGAAGCAGAATCAATAGGATACACACAGACAGACAGACGGACTCACACACACACTCACACACACACATTCAGAGACAGAGACAGAGATTTATTGTAATCACTCATGCAGTGATGGAGGCTAGTGAGTCCAAAATCTGCAGTGGGGGCTGGTAGGCTGGAGACCCAGGAGAGCAAATGGTGCAGATGAAGTCCAAAGGCCAACAGCCTAGAGCTCCAGGACAGCTGATAGTGCAGTTCCATTCTGAAGGTAGTTTGCTGGAAAATTCCCTCCTACTTGAGGTGGCCAGTCTTTTTGTTCTATTTGGACCTTCAACTGGTTGGAGAAGACCCACCCACATTATGGAGGGCAATCTGTTTACTCAAACTTCACCAATTTAAAGGTTAATCATCCAAAAACACATAAGTTTTATGACCAACACATAAACACATATAACACATAAAATTAACCATGACAGGGGCTTCCCTGGTGGCGCAGTGGTTGAGAGTCCGCCTGCCGATACAGGGGACACGGGTTCGTGCCCCGGTCCGGGAAGACCCCACATGCCGTGGAGCGGCTGGGCCCGTGAGCCATGGCCGCTGGGCCTGAGCGTCCAGAGCCTGTGCTCCGCAACGGGAGAGGCCACAACAGTGAGAGGCCCGCATACTGCAAAAAATAAAATAAAAATAAAAAATTAACCATGACAATGCCCCATACCCCAGCCACAATACTCTGCCCACTTGACTGGATTTTATCTCTCAAATATATGATGGGTTCATTCCCACTCCCAGCAGCATCAGTCTCATACTAAAAGAAGGCTGAGTAACAGTTCCTAACTACTTCCAGTCTATCCAGTCTGCTCTAGGGAACCTAATTATGCCACATTATGTGGCAGCGTGTAAGTGTGCAGTATTTTAATGAGTGAATTAATGACATAAAGTAACATCACAAAAGATCATGTCCATTTCTTACATATTCATGCCATTTTACAGTTTATAGAAGACTTTCATGTATACAATCTCATTTTTAATTCATATATATATAGATAAAACTTTCTGATTCTGATTTAGCAAAATATAAGAGCCTAATTTCTCTAGGAGCACAAAGAGAATGGAGAGACTTAGTCTGGCTTTGGGATATGGGGTAAATGATAGAATGACAGGGTATTCCACCGGTTCTCGACATTTTTCCCCTGGTCCACATTTGACAACGTCTGGATACATTTCTGATTGTCACAACTGGGGATACTACTGGCATCCAGTGTGTAGAGGCCATGGATGCTACAAACACCCTAGAATGCACAGGATAACCCCCACAGCAATGAATTATCTCCAGCCCCAGATGTCAACAGTACAGAAGTTGAAAACTCATGGGGAAAGACTATAGCATTTGAACCGGAACTTAGAGAATTGATAACGTCCAAATAGCACAGATGGAAAAATTTTATTCCAGTCAAAGGAACTGCCATAAACAGACAAAGGGATAACAAAATTTGGAGGTCATTTAAAGAACGTGAATAGTCAAATTTGTAAGTGGAGAAGTGAGATATGGTAAGTTCAGAAAGGTGGGTTGTTAGGGTTTAGAGCAGTGCTTCTGAAATTTTAGCACATTGGAATCACCTGGAACTTTACAGCATTCACTGGAACCCATCCCCAGAGTTTCTGATTCTGTATCATTGAAATGAGGTCTGGAATTTGAATTTCTGGCTAGGTGATGCAGATGCTCCTTATCTTTTAAGATCACTTTTAAGAACCAGTCTTTAGAGAGTCGGAGATGCCTGAAAAGATGTCAGGAATTCAATTTCTAGGCAAGAAGAAGGCCATGAATTGGAACAATTCTTTAGGAAGATTACTCAAATAGCAACATATAGGACACATGGGATTAGGGAGAGAGTCAGTACAGAGAAACAAACCAATTGAAAGTCACTGAAAGGCTTGAATCCCCCTGCATCAGTGACTTGGGAAGCCTGGGAGACCTGGGGCAACGTGCCTCTCTATACATACTTCTCTCTTGACCCCAGCTGTGTAATTATGGTTTGCCTGGAGTTTAGTCTTAGCCCATTATGCACGATCCTTGGTTCTTTGAAATGAATCTCCTGGGATAAACCGTAAGCTGATAGTGTTCAGACAGGCTGCCTGGGCTGTACTTTATGAGTGGGATTGAGGTCACAGAAGCTAGGTGACAGGGCAAGTAGAAGCTCACTTAGATAACCAAATCACTTAAAATTGCATTTCTTTCTGGGTCAAAAAAAAAGAGCAGAGATATTTCCTCTGCTCTTGCCTCATCCCATTTTCCAAATTACGCTTAAGAGGTTTGGATAAAATTCATACGTCAAAAAGCCTTTTTGCAATAATGCAAAATTTAAAGGCCCTGTCAAACAGATGATCTGTTTCTAAATCACACATGATACCTCGGAATTCCAGCAATCAGAGCTCAGTGTGCACTGATTAGAATGCTTTTCCAAACCCAGTTTTCTCTTGTTGGCTGGAAAGTGTTACTTGCTTTATCTATGATGCTTGGTACTATCAGCCCTAGGGGAAAGGAAAAAAAATGTTCCTTCTAAGCAACTGATCTGACCCTCCTGAGGCTAAGGAGCGCTTATCAAGAAGCAGAAATCCTGCACACAAGCCAGCTGGAGGCTCTTCCCTCTCCTGAGGGTCCCTGCTGCCTAAGGGCTTCTAAACACAAACAGAAACTGGAAAATAACTGGACAAATGGGACACACATCAGACATATGTGTTCCATCATTCATTTCCAAGCTTTTTACCCTCATTCCAATAAAGGAACTACTTATTTTTTAACTAGTGGTGAGACTAGCATCTTCTAACCAGAAATCCCGCCCCACTCTTGATCACCGTTTTTTTCCCCTTCAGAGATTTTATGATCTGTAACCCCTCTTTTTTTTTTTTTTTGCGGTACGCGGGCCTCTCACTCTTGTGGCCTCTCCCGTTGCGGAGCACAGGCTCTGGACGCGCAGGCTCAGCGGCCATGGCGCATGGGCCTAGCCGCTCCGCGGCATGTGGGATCTTCCCGGACCGGGCCATGAACCCGTGTCCCCTGCATCGGCAGGCGGACCCTCAACCACTGCGCCACCAGGGGAGCCCTGTAACCCCTCTTTTAAAGCATGTTTTTCCTTCCTTTTGCCAGCTGCTCAGCATCACCCCACACTGCTGCAGGATATTCACTTTCTTATACTCGACAGTTACTGTGGATATGTTAATAAACGGAATACTAACTTGTTTTTTAGTAAAATATAAAGTCTTGGCCTGGAGCTTCAAGTGGGAAAAAAACAAAAGAAGGAACAAAGGAAGCAATGTGGGCAGGAAGAAAGAAAGAAAGGGAGGCAAGGAGAAAGACAATTAAAACTGCAATGTACAAATATCACAATTTGTCCAAAACTCTTCATTGACACTAGGGGTACTTATTGCTAACTGTACGGCCCCAGCCCTAGGAATTCAGATGCAGTAGGTCTGAACTGCGTCTCTGGGATGCACATTTGTAATGTTTTCCCCAGGCAGCTCTGATGTTGCTAGCCTGGGGAACCGTCACCTTGAGCAGCTTTGCAGGTTTAGATTGTCCCTAACAAACACTGTAAACAGCCTGTGCTTGTTGTCAGGATTTGCCAGCTGAAGGGAGGGAGGGATGATAAACAGCAGCTGTTTAGATTTGAAATGTCTGGGGGAATCAGCACAGGTGGTGGGATATTTACCAGACTTCTGCTGACGCTCAGAACACAAGATGCCCGTCTGCTGCAGGCACCCAGGCAGGCCATTTCCCTGTCCCCTGCTTTCTCAGACCCCTCCCCACTTTCTTGTGCAAAAGCCTTTTGTTATAGACTGAACGGTATCCCCCTCCACCAAAATTCATAAATTGAAGCCCTAATCCCCTGTATTTGAAAATAGGATGTATAAGGAAGTAATAAAAGGTTCAGTGAGGTCATAAGAGTGGAGACTCGTTCCTATAGGATTGGTGTCCTTACCAGAAACGGAAGAGACACCAGAGATCTTTCTCTCTCTGCAAGAGCACAGAGGAAAAGGCATGTGAGGACGCAGTGACACGGTGGCCATCTGCAACTCAAGGAGAGAGGCATCACCAGATACCAGCCCTTGCTGGCATCTTCATCTTGGACCTCCAGCCTCCAGAACTATAAGAAAAATAATTTTTGTTGTGTAAGCCCCTCAGTCTATGGTATTTTGTTGTGGCAGCCCAACTAGCCTAATATACCTTTCTTCATGGTTCATTTAGGTATTCCTCAGTCAAGAGACCCTCCTTCTAGGCCGTAAAGCCCTAACACTACTTCACTGCTCAAGTTTCAAGGGAATTCAGGTCCCAGAAAAACTGCGGGATATGACTCAAGAACGCTATGGAACTTGGGGCTGGGGATAGAGAGGTGATCCGAACTACCACACTCTTTCAGTTATAACACGAGTTATAAACAGGAACTTGCTGTCTTGGCTTCTAACCTGATTGCCTTTTTACATTGTTTATACAAGAAAATACATTCCTTAATCCAGGAAGCTAAGTTTTAGCTAACTTTTCTAAGTCTTAGATTGGTTCTTTTCCTGGTGATGGCACTCCCAGGAGTTCTGGGACAGTTCTGATTAAAACATTACATTGCTTTTTCCTTATAAATATATTTATACTTATCAAAGCCAGGATATATAGTCATTGTATCTATGATAGCTCAGTTTACTCAGATAATTGCTGAGTCCCATATATGTGCCAGACAGTGTTCCAGACACAGAAAAGCAAAAGTGAATATGACAAAGTGAAGAGACGAACAAAAACAAGGAAATACATATCAATCAGATATTGATAAATGCTACAAAGAGCATGGGAAGGAGAATGAGGGGAAGGGCCCTAGTTTATGCAGGGTGATCCAAGAAAGCCTCTCTGATACAGGACATTGCAACAGAGACAGGAAGGAAGTGAGGTGTCCAGCCATTTGTGCCTCTGAGCAAAGGTCACTTCACAGAGAGGGAGCAGCCCAAGAAAAGCTGCCTCAGCAGGACCATACATGGTATTTTTTAATAACAAGGAAGGCTATGCAATTAGAATGGAGTGAGGAGAAGACAGATCTATCTGAAGTCCTGGAAATGGCTAAGAGTTCATGCAAGCTCTTCTAGGACATTGTAATGTTGTCTTTACTCTGAGTTAGGTGAAAAGTCATTGGAGGGAGGAAAGCAGAAGAGCCATGTGTGTTTCAATGATTTATTTCTTGTTATGTGGAGAACAGTCTGCAAGGGTGAAGAATGAGAGAGATTAGCTAGAAGGCTATTGTATTATTGATAGATGACAGTGATTTAGACTAGGATAGTGGGGATTGGTCAGGTATTAGATATGTTTAACAGGTAGAAGCAACAATCTTTGCTAACAATTAGATATATTATGTCAGATAAAGGGGAAGAATAAAAAAGTGGGAATTTGGTAAATCTAGTAGACATCTAGATTCAACCACTTAAATAAGTGGATGCATCTATCTGTCTATAACAATTTACAAAAATTACAAAACATTAACAATAATCATCTTTAATGATGTAATTATAGAAAATATTTATTTGCTGTATCTTGCCTAGTTATAATGAAACTGTACCACCTGTATAATTTTTAAAAGTTGCAGATACATGAAAATTTTTTCCCTGGTCATTTTAATTTTATGGGATTTAAGATAACATTTCTATTGCAAGGGGACCTTTCTAATTTGTGAGATTAAAGAGAGCAACCTAAAGTAATTGAAGCTATCCCTTTATTTTTTTAATTTGGAGATAAAAGACACTAAAAGTGTAGTGTGTGTTCAAAGGCCTTAGTGATATTAGTTTTCAAATGCGGTAGAAAGTTTTGGCTGGTGAATGAAATAAAACCATGAGAAAAGAAAAATAGGAATAGGGTACGTAAAGCTTTTTGAAAAAAGTTTCTTCTTTTCTTATAGAGCATTTCCTCCAGCAAATCTTTAGATCCTAGAGATAAAATCAAAAGCATGACTCAGTTTCAAAAGTGAATGCAGCACCCTTTAAACTTTGAATCTTGTCTTTGTGTTTTTATAAGTAATATATATTCACACACATCTATAGTACTTGTATTCATGCCCACCTGGTTTGTGGTAGTTTTATTAGCATTGATGCAGGAGAAAAGACTCATGAATATCAGATATCAAAGATATGGGACGCTTGATAGACAATGAAGAAGAATAATAGGCTTATCTTAGATGAATATAAAAGCTTTATTTTGAATACTGTGTAATATTTGCAGACTTTTTTTTTTTTTTCCAAATCTTTATGTATATAGGTTCATCAGCAAAAGAACTTCACTTGAATGGCAGGGCTATTCTTGTTTTAAGAACTTCTTAGTAAGTTATATTTTTAGTATTAAAAACTAATACAGGCCAAAAAAAAACCCTATAAAAATATTCCTTAAAATAGTCCTAATATGACATCTAAAAGTCCACTTAATTACATTTCTCTTGAAGAAATAAAATTATATTAATCTTGGGAAATGTATATATCAGTGAAGCAATGGATACATGAAGGTAAAACTTTTAAAAAATAATGGTTGGAAAACAACATCAGGTTGATATTTTTAACTAAATGTGTTTCTTACAGAATTGAAGGGACTATTAACTGAATCAACACCATACCTGAATTACAGATCATGTAGCACTGAGGACGCAACACAAAACTGTATAAAAATAGGTGTGGCGTCAAGCTTCAAACAGAACTCAAATAGCCAAATTTTAAGGGAGACAAGATACATTAACTCAAAAATATTATCGAGTATCGTGAGGATAGTATAATCCGAAATAAGGTTTTAGAAAGGAAAAAAAAATCATATTACAACAAAGTGACTTTTTAATAAGTAAAATAAATAAATAAATAATAAAAAGCGATCTAAATATTTTCCTTATTTTTTTGTGGGAGCAGAAAAAGAAGAAAACAAAGACAAAACACTAATTGCAGTAATTCACAATATTCTGCTTGCAAAATGAATTTACCAACATACACCATATATTGGACCATCACACAAATTTCAATAAATTTAAACAGACTTAAGACATATAAATTATGATCTATGATATGATTATAATAGAATTAAATTAGAAATTGACAGCAGAAAGATCTGGGAAATCCCCAAATATTTGAAAATGAAGTAACACATTTCTAAATAAACAATAGGTTTAAGAATAAATGAAAAGGGAAATAAAGTATTTTTAACTAAATAAAAACATGACAAATAAAAATTTGAGGATGCAGACAAGTGAGTGGTTATAGAGAAATACATATCACAAACTCCCCATATTGGAAAAGAGAAAGGTCACAAATAAATGGCCTTAACTTCCACCTTAAGAAATTAGAGAAAGAAGAATAAACTAAACCCAAAGTAAGCAGAAAAGAAGGAAATAATCAACATGAAACTGGAAATCAAAAAACAAAACCCAGAAAAACAATAAAGAAAATGAGATCAATAAAATGTGTAAATCTC
Source organism: Stenella coeruleoalba (assembly GCF_951394435.1). Classification (NCBI taxonomy): domain Eukaryota; kingdom Metazoa; phylum Chordata; class Mammalia; order Artiodactyla; family Delphinidae; genus Stenella; species Stenella coeruleoalba. The sequence continues at coordinate 91,897,455 of NC_137150.1, forward strand.
TGCCCAGAATGATGAAAAATAAAAGGGAGAAAACCAAATTACTGGTATCAGGAATCAGAGAGGTGACATCACAATTGATTCTGTAGGTATTAAAATAATATTTTAAAATATTACAAACTACTTTAGGTTAATAAATTTAAAAATTTAAACTAAAGTGGACAATTTCTTTGAAAGATACAAATTACCAAAGCTCAATCAAGAAGAACAATATAAACAAATAGTTTTGTATCTATTAAAGAAATTTAATTTGTTCTTCAAAACATTTCCACAAATTAAACTTCCAAATTGCTTCATGGAGAAATTCTACCAATCAGTTAAAGAAAAAATAATATCAGTTCTACACATGTCTCCAGACACTTGAAGAGGACAGAGTACTTGCCAAATTATGCATTGAGATCAGCGTTAACTCCAACAACAAACCTAGGCAAAGACATTAAAAGGAAAGAAAACTGCAAATTAATACCCCCGATGAACATAGATATAAAAATTAACAAGTTTTAACCAATCAAATTAAACAATATATAAAAATGATAATAAATCATGACCAAGTTTATTCCAAGCATGTAAGGTTGGTTTAACACTCAAAGATTAGTCAATATTTTAAGACATCTGTTCTCGCCAACTTGATCTATAGATTCAGTGCCATCCCACCAAGTTATTTTGTGGATATCAACAAACTAATTCTAAAGTTTATATAGAGAGGCAAAAGACCCAGAATAGCCAACACAATACTAAAGGAGAGGAACAAAGTTGGAAGATTGATAGTACCTGACCTCAAGACTTACTGTAAAATTACAGTAATCAAGACAATGTGGTATTGGCAAAATAATATGCAAATAGATAATTGGAAGAGAATAGAGAGTCCAGAAATAGATCCACATAAATATAGTCAGCTGATCTTTGACAAAGGAACAAAGGTAATGGAGCAAATATAGTCTTTTCAACAAATAATGCTGGAACAACTGGACATCCACATGCAAATAATAATAATAAATCTAGGTTCAGACCTTACAACCTTCACAAAAATTAACTTAAAATGGATCATAGACTTAAATATAAAAAACAAAACTCCTAGGAGAAAACCTAAATGACCTTAGATATGGCAATGAATTTTTAGATACAACACCAAAGGTAAGATCCGTGAAGGAAATTGATAAGTGAGATACTAAAATTTTTAATTTCTGCTGTGTGAAAGACAATGTCAAGAGAATGTAAAGACAAGCCACAGACTGGGAGAAAATATCTGCAAAACATTCATCTAATAAATGTTATCCAAAGAACAGTTAAAACTCAACAATTAGAAAACAAAGAGCCCAAATAAAAAGTGGGTCAAGGGCTTCCCTGGCAGCTCAGTGGTTGAGAGTCCGCCTGCCGATGCAGGGGACACGGGTTCGTGCCCCAGTCCGGGAAGATCCCACATGCCGCGGAGCGGCTGGGCCCGTGAGCCAGGGCCGCTGAGCCTGCGCATCCGGAGCCTGTGCTCCGCAATAGGAGAGGCCGCAACAGTGAGAGGCCCGTGTACCACAAAAAAAAAAAAAGAAAAAAGTGGGTCAAAAACCTCGACAGACACCTCAACAAATAATATATACAGATGGCAAATAAGCATATGAAAGGGTGCACCATGTCATATTTCACTGGGGAAATGCAAATTAAAACAATGATATACCACTATACATGTATTAGAATGGCCAAAATCCAGAATGTTGGCAAGGAAATGGAGCATTCATTGCTGATAGAAATGAAAAATGGTACAGCCACTTTGGAAGAAAGTTGGGTGGTTTCTTGCAAAGCTAAACATGCTCTTGCCATTTAATACAGCAATCATGCTCCTTGGTATTTACCCAAAGGAGATGAAAACTTACGTCCACACAAAAATCTGCACTTGGAAATTTTAAGAGCTCTGTTCAGAATTGCCAAAGCTTGGAAGCAACCAAGATGTCCTTCAGTAGGTGAATGAATAAATAAACTGTGGTACATCCAGGCAATGTAATATTATTCAGCACTAAAAAATGAGTTATCAAGCCATGAAAAGACAGGGTGAAATCCTGAATACATATTACTAAATGAAAGCAGCCAATCTGAGAAGGTTACATACTATATGATTCTAACTATATGGCGTTCTGAAAACACAAAAATATGGAGACAGCAAAAAGATCAGTGGTTTCCAGGGATCGGGGGCAGTGAGAGATGAATAGGTAGAACACAGAGGATTTCTGAAAATATTTTGAAAATATTTTATATGAGACTACAATGCTGCATACATGTCATTATACATTTGTCCAAACCCATAAAATGTACAACACCAAGAGTGAACCCTAATATGAACTATTGATTTTGGGTGGTTATGGTGTGTCGATGTAGATTCATCAAGTGTACCACTCTAGTGGGGGATGTTACTTAGGGGGGAAGGTATGCATGTTTGGGATCAGAGGGTATGTGGAAAATCTTTGTCCTTTCGCCTCAGTTTTGCTGTGAACTTAAAACTATAGCAAAAAATTGTTTTTATGAAAAGAAATCACTCTAGTTTTCAATATTAACAGGCAAAAAAAGGAAACATATGACCATCTCAATACATGTGGAAAAAGCTTTGTCAAAGTACAGTATCTATTTGATTAAAAAAAACACCTGGGCTTCCCTGGTGGTGCAGTGGTTGACAGTCTGTCCGCCTGCCGATGCAGGGGACACGGGTTCGTGCCCCGGTCCGGGAAGATCCCACATGCTGCGGAGCGACTGGGCCCGTGAGCCATGGCTGCTGAGCCTGCGCGTCTGGAGCCTGTGCTCCGCAGTGGGAGAGGCCACAACAGTGAGAGGCCCGCGTACCGCAAAAAAAAAAAAAAAAAAAAAAAAAACAACCTTAGCAAACTAGGTATAGAAGTAAATTGCCTCACCTTGATAAAGGGAAACTACAAAAACTTAAAGCTAGCATCAATACAATACTTCATGCTCTAAAACCAAATCATTTCTCCCCTAAGTTCAAGAATAAGGCAAGAGTAACCAGTCTCACGACTTATATTCAACATCATACTGGATAGTCATCTTAATAGGCAAGAAAAAGAAATAAAAGTTATCTGGATTGGAAAGGAAGAAATAAAACCATTATTTTACATAAAATTGTGTGTGTGTAGGAAATAATATACAAAAAAGCTACAAGAACTCATAAGTAAGTTTAGCAAATTGCAGGATACAAAAGCAACATACAAAAATCAATTATATTTCCATACACTAGCAAAGAACAACTGGGAACTGAAATTTCTTAAACTACCATTAATAGCAGCATCTAAAAATATGAAATAATTGGAAATAAATCTAACAAAATCCATGCAAGTCCTATACATTAAAATCTACAAAACATTGCTGAAAAATTAAAGAAGATCTAAATAAATGGAGAGATATGTTCATAGATTAGAAGACTTGATACTGTTAAGATGATAGTTTTACCCCCAATTGATCTATAATTACAATGAAATCCCAATCAAAATTGCAGCATTTTTTAATAGAAATTGGCAAGCTGATTCTAAAATCCATATGGGGGCGTCCCTGGTGGTGCAGTGGTTAAGAATCCACCTGCCAATGCAAGGGACACAGGTTCGAGCCCTGGTCCAGGAAGATCCCACATGCTGTGGAGCCTGTGCGCCACAACTACTGAGCCCGCACTCTAGCGCCCGCGAGCCACAACCGCTGAAGCCCACGCACCTAGAGCCCGTGCTCCACAGCAAGAGAAGCCACCGCAATGAGAAGCCCGTGCACCACAATGAAGGGTAGCCCCCACTCACCGCAACTAGAGAAAGCCCGTGCACAGCAACAAAGACCCAACGCAGCCAAAAATAAATAAATAAATTTTTATAAAAATTTAAAAAATAAAATCCATATGGAAATGCAAAGAACCTAGTCTAGCCAAAACAAGTTTGAAATAAAACACAGAGGAATTACAAAACTTACTTCAGAGACTTATTACCAAAAAGCTACAATAATCAAGACATTATGGTATCAGCCTGAAGATACATAATCAGATTAATGCAGCAGAATAAAGATTAATGCAACACAGTAAAGATTACAGAAATAATGCAACACAATAAAGATATCCAAATATATGTGGACAACTGGTTTTTTAAAAAGATATAAAAGCCATTTAGTGAAAAAAGAATGATCTTTTCATCAAGTGATGCTGGAACAATTTGATGTCCACATGTCAAAAAATGACCATCGGGGCTTCCCTGGTGGCGCAGTGGTTGAGAGTCCGCCTGCCGATGCAGGGGACACGGGTTCGTGCCCCGGTCCGGGAAGATCCCACATGCCGCGGAGCGGCTGGGCCCGTGAGGCATGGCCGCTGAGCCTGCGCGTCTGGAGCCTGTGCTCCGCAACGGGAGAGGCCACAACAGTGAGAGGCCCACGTACCGCAACAAAAAAAAAAAAAAAAAAAAAAAGACCATCAATCCATAACTCTCACCATATTCAAAAATTAACTCCAATGTACCATAGACTTAAATGTAAAACCTAAAATTATAAATGGTCTAGAACAAACATAGAAGAAATATTTTTGAACTTGGGTTCGACAAGTTTCATTAGATATGTCACCAAAAACACAATCCGTAAGAGGAAAAAATAAGTTAATGTATATTTATAACTCCTTATAATATTAATAACTCCTTTTTGAAATTTACTGTAGGGAATAAAAAGTCAAGTCATAGACTGGGAGAAAATATTGGTAAATCACGTATCTGGGCTTCCCAGGTGGTGCAGTGGTTAAGAATCCTCCTGCCAGTGCAGGAGACATGGGTTCAAGCCCTGGTCTGGGAAGATCCCGCATGCCGCAGAGCAACTAAGTCCATGCACCACAACTACTGACCCTGCGCTCTAGAGCCTGCAAGCCTCAACTACTGAAGCCCACATGCCTAGAGCCTGTGCTCCGCAACAAGAGAAGCCGCTGCAATGAGAAGCCCACGCACTGCAACGAAGAGTAGCCCCCGCTCACCGCAACTAGAGAAAACTGATGCACAGCAACAAAGACCCAACTCAGCCAAAACTTAATAAATAAATAATTAATTAATTAAAAAAATTTAAAATCACATATCTGATAATAAGAATGATGTCCAAAACTTAGCAATAAAAACAAACAATCCAATAAAATGAATGGGCAAACTATTTGAACAGACCCTTCACCAAAGATGAAGGCAAGTAAGCACATGAAAAATGTTCAACATCATTAGTCATTAGGGAAACAAAAATTTAAACCAAAATGAGATAACACGTTAGAATGTCTATCATTAAAAATAGTGGCCATCTCAGGTTTTGGTAGGGAAGTGCAGAACTCTGTACACTGCCAGTGGGAGTGTAAAATGGTAAAAGCGCTTTGGAAAGCAGTTTAGCATTTTTTAAAGTTAAGCAGACTTCCAATTTGAGCTCCAACATGTAATGAGCTTAAAAGTCATCAATCCCATCTTTACAGCAAAGAAAAGCTGACTAAACAGAAAAATAAATGACTTTTCTTGGACCCATTCGAGAACTGAGGTTGGAGGTTAAACTTAAAATCTAAAGAGACAGGTGAATACAGAAAATCACAGCTTAGATCTACATACCTGAAGCAGAAGGCACTAAAGCCATAAACTTGTAGGAACACATAAATTGTTAATTGTGAGGAATTGCTAGAGGCTAAGTGTGGTAGACTAACATGAAAGGGAGAAACTTCTGGAGGCCTCAGTCCTTAGGGGGTCCCAGCACTTTCATGGACTTTTCCCCCAGAATCCCACCAGGTTTTTTTTTAACATCTTTATTGGAGTATAATTGCTTTACAATGGTGTGTTAGTTTCTGCTTTATAACAAAGTGAATCAGTTACACATATACATATGTTCACATATCTCTTCCCTCTTGTGTCTCCCTCCCTCCCACCCTCCCTATCCCACCCCTCTAGGTGGTCACAAAGCACCGAGCTGATCTCCCTGTCCTATGCGGCTGCTTCCCACTTAGCTATCTATTTTACGTTTGGTAGTGTATATATGTCCATGCCACTCTCTCACTTTATCTTACCCTTCCCCCTCCCCATATCCTCAAGTCCATTCTCTAGTAGGTCTGTGTCTTTATTCCCGTCTTGCCCCTAGGTTCTTCATGACTTTTTTTTTCTTAGATTCCATATATATGCGTTAGCATACGGTATTTGTTTTTCTCTTTCTGACTTACTTCACTCTGTATGACAGACTCTAGGTTCATCCACCTCACTACAAATAACTCAATTTCGTTTCTTTTTATGGCTGAGTAATATTCCACTGTATATATGTGCCACATCTTCTTTATCCATTCATCTGATGATGGACACTTAGGTTGCTTCCATGTCCTGGCTATTGTAAATAGAGCTGCAATGAACATTTTGGTATATGACTCTTTTTGAATTATGGTTTTCTCAGGGTATATGCCCAGTAGTGGGATTGCTGGGTCGTATGGTAGTTCTATTTTTAGTCCCACCAGGTTTTCATGGTGAAGATATGAGAAAGATCCCTTCTTGTCACCGGTCAGGGGAAGGACAGAGTGACCACTGAGAAACACTTCCAGAGTCTTCTCTGCAGTAAAGGCCCACTCTTCAGGGAAGATCATGCTACTATACCAGATACAATTCTGAAAATTTATCTGGCTAGGGAAAGGGAATTCCTCTCCACTCCAGCCCCCATCAGCCTTTTGATCTCACCTAAAAGGAGGAAAAAATGTCAGCAGGAGACAGGGCTTCAAAGAAATAGCTCAGGAATAGAAATTGATATATCAAGAAAGTGCCTATCTTTTAGAAATATTAACTGAAACTGAGGTTCTGACACAATTACATTTTAATGGAACTGCTCAAGATTTAACATCAAACTCCATGCAAAGTCAGAGAGAAAGATGAGAGCTCTCTGTTAAACAGAAATATAATATGTTAAGGCTATTTTTTTTTCTACATTAGTTTAATGTAGCCCTGGCACAATCCTGAATGGAGAATGAAGACATTACATTAAGGAGAAGTAGAGGACTTTTTTATGACAAAAAATAAAAGAGGACTTATCCAGTATGTGATAAGAGAAAAGATAATTACAATTAAAACTTATGGTCCCAGTCAGCTGAATGGTGAAGCAAAGGAAGGAGTAATAAACAAATAAAAGTCCAGCTTCTAACTCTAGGACACTAAGTATCCAGACACTACGTCTCTCTAGAACTTGAAGAGATGACACTCATGACAAGAACACAGCAATGAGAGAGGTTTTTCTGCTCAACAGGAACAGGGCTGCTGCAGATAGAGGTAAGGGACTTCATCTTCTGGAAAAACATCGCTCTAATGTGGCTAAAATCCACATCTGATAGATTCCTGAAGTGTCTTGTAGGAAGTTTTGTTCAAGATCGATGTTTTGAGTGACAAAATATACTCTAGACTTAATTCAGACAAACCATTAGAAATTGTTTTGTATCCTGGAGGAGATAGAAACATTGGGCAAATAGGAAGATGTTAACTTAGAAATAAGGGAGATACGGGGCATGTAATCAGGGCCTAATTAGGAAAGCACGTTTCCCAAAGTTAAAGGCTGATATCATGATCTGATTCAAGAAGAAAAGTTGCATTAAATAAAATTATGACTATTAACTGCAAATGTTCCTTTATGAGAGAAGAGATATATATAAAGAGAACAACATGATAAACTGCAATGTCTATAAATACACACGAGATGGATAGAGGGTCCCATCTGAATAAGCAAGACAGTGTAAGAAAGATAGTGCTGAGAATGAGCTGCAGCTAGTGAAAAATATTTGCTTAGTGCAAGAAGAATAAGAAAACACAGAGCTATTACTTAAAGCAGTTATCTTAGTTATAACAGCTAGAATGTATTAGCCCATATCCCTTCCTTTGTCTTCTCTGTAATAATCACACTTTACTGAGTTGATGTCCAGGAACTAGGTATCAGAAGAGGGGCTTTAGGCAGGTTATCTCATTTAAATCTAAACACAACACCATGATGTGGATATTATCATACCTTTTCTCACAAATAGAGAAATTGAAATTTAAAGAGGTTCTGTAAATTGCCTACAGGCACACAGTTAGCAGGTGGCAGAACCAGGTTTTGAACTCAGGCAGCCTGACGCCAGATCTCATGTTTTGAATCACTGTGCTCTATTATCTGCTGCATCAAAAGAGATCATTCCAAATGGAAGTGATAGAACGAGCATGAGTATGAAGGCATTGAAGTCCAAGATACATGAGAGGCATCTAGATCCTCTATATGAGTTTTAGCCCCCTAGCCAACATCAGTTACCCTTCAGGGAACTAATACTATATACCAACGAGATCACTGTACCTCTTGCAATGATCTATGATGAATACTGACATAGTCATCTGGTATCTAGAGTCAAATAAATAATTTCTCAAGCTTTTAGAATAATGAGAAATTTGAATTTGCATTAAAAATAGACTATATTTTGTCCATCTTAGAAAAAAATATGGCTGGTCTATCAAAAACGTTTAAGAATAATTATTTGGTCAGTAAAGATCAGCCTGTATTCGTTAAGAATGAACCATGGCAGGTGAAAATATTTATATTTAAAATTTTTAAATGTACTAAAATAAAATCGAATGCTTAAAAATTTTTTTTGATCAAAGGAAAGCAATAGATAGTGTTTTGGGGATGTAGGAAAGACCATGGACTGAATAGTATACTCAAGATTTTTAAGTGGCTATGCAAGTTTATGAAAAGAGTTTACTGGTAAAGCAATGTCAATCAGAAGAAAGTTGTTTAATGGCTTGATCATAAATTTCCTGTCAACCCTTTTTAGAGTAAAGTTTTTATCAACAAAGATACAGAGGACCTCTTTCACATATTTAAGAATGATTAAAAGGGGGAGAGAGAGCAAATGCATAGTTTTCCAGGAAGGATTTCCATAGTATCTCAACAGAATAGGATGATGGACATAATTTAACCACATATAATTTAATGAAGATAAATTTTTTACATTTTAAAAAATTTTTATTTATTTTCGGCTGCATTGGGTCTTTGTTGCTGTGCATGGGCTTTCTCTGGTTGGGGCGAGTGGGAGCTACTCTTCATTGCAGTGCACAGGCTTCTCATTGCGGTGGCTTCTCTTGTTGCAGGGCACGGGCTCTAGGCACACAGGCTTCAGTTGCGGCATGTAGGCCCTAGAGCACGCTGGCTTCAGTAGTTGCAGCGCATGGGTTCAGTAGTTGCAGCACATGGGTTCAGTAGTTGCGGCACACGGGCTCTAGGGCACGCAGGCTTCAGTAGTTGTGGTGCACAGGCTCAGTAGTTGTGGCTCGCAGGCTCTTGAGCGCAGGCTCAGTAGTTGTGGTGCACGGGCTTAGTTGTTCCGTGGTGTGTGGGACCTTCCCGGATCAGGGATCAAATCCACATCCCCTGCATTGGCAGGCAGATTCTTAACCACTGCACCACCAGGGAAGTCTAATAAAGATAATTTTTAAAACGTGTGCACAAACAATTGCACTGTTACAGCGTGAAGGAGATGCAGTGTCCCAAAAGCAAGCACAAAAATGTCTTGAGACTTTGTGTCGACATAAGTTCCACATGAGTCAGCAGAGTGCTCTGAACTGGACATCCCATAGGAAACTATTGCATTTAAACTTGGGCTCCAACAAGTTAAAAAGCATTCATAAAAGAGTGACCAGAATAATCTAAGCTTGGGAAAAAAGCATATGAAGAAAGTCTTAAAGAAAAAAACACTGAGGCTACTTCATCTGTATAATGCCCTTGGGTGCAAGCAACAGCTCCGACTCAAATTGGTGTTAAAAATAAGAAATTGTATTTTCTCTTGTAACAAGAGGTCCAGAATTAAAGTCGCTTTCACATGGTAATGACAGGTTGAGGCATCAAACTCAGAGAATACATCTAACAGGAATACCTCTTCTTATGGCTCACTACAAAGAGGAAAGAGACAAAAGTTTTTCAGAAGACTTCTCTTATGACTGCATTCGTTAGAATTGTGTCTCATTACCATTCCTTTACACATCACTTTCAAAGAAATGGGATTAGTACCACACTAACCAGGACTCCCCAGAACTAGGAAAGATCGTGTTCTTCTGAGACATGATGATGTATGAGGAAGTGAATAGGGATTTGAGCAAAATTGAGAGTTCTGTTAGAAATAAAAAGGACACCAAACAGGTCTACCACAAAATGTCCTAGGGAAAATTTAATAGTAGCTTTCAATTATTTAAAACTTACCATATGGAAATGTATCCTATGGCTCAAGAGAAGGGAATCTAAGATTAATGTTTGGAAGTTAAGGGTGGATCTACAGCAAGCCAGTAATAAATGGAATTTGCTGCATAAGGAATGATTCCCTTACTCTACATGTATCCTCCAGAGGGAGAGCACTAGACTAGCTCCCCTCCAGGAAGTCTTCCAACCAAAGCCCAGCTTACAATTCTGCAAGTTTTGTCTTGCACAAAAGCATAACCAATGAGGTAGGTAGAGACTGAAATTTGGGCCATTGTCCACCTGCAAAATAATGCAAAGCTCTGTGGGACTTAGGCACCTAGTTCAGACAAATATGCCGTATATTTGCGAGCTACTCCTCCACAGTGTTAACACCTACTGAGTGGAGAATTGTACAAGGATGCCATGTGTACTCGTTAGCATGACAGTGATTCTAGGTTTCTCTGATTGAATTTAGTAGCTTACTAAAGAAAGTTGGAAAGAATAGAAGAGCAGTTTCAAAATAATAACTATTTTAATACTATTTATAGTTTGCAAAGCAGTTTTTCATCTTTAAAACAGACATTATGATTATTCTCATTTTTTAGATGAAGATACTGAGGACCAAGTTTAAATATCATCAATGAGTAAATGCCGGATTTGGGTTTTCTAACCCAGGCAGGTCTGACTGATTCCAGTGAAAATAGAAATTCTTCTTCCTCCTCTTTCTCCTTTTCCTGCCTATCTATCCTTTTTCTTCTTCTACTGAGTATGCAAATCTTTCTCTGGTAGAGATAATAAAATGTTTTTATAATAATCTTGCTTATTTCTTAAACCCATATACCCTTTAAGAGCAAAATTTTGTCCTTCCCATATTATTTTGTTCACTGAGTATTTTTATTCTTTTCCATGTACCCAGACCTTATTTAAATATCACAATAATGGTCTCTTTCCATCATTTGATTCACATATATGTTCTAATTATGGTTGTGCTTCGAGGAAAAGAATGGATAGATATCAGCTCTAGTTTTAATTGGATTGAATGGATTTTGGTATCAGCTTTGCTTTTACTCTTAGACAGTCCCTTCTATGATGACCCAATGTTGAAATAACATATAAAGAATAACTTTTTATATTAAAATTCTTGTCAAGTATTCAGTATAATTTAAATTTATTACTAATATATCTGCTGTCACATACACAATGAATCCTTCCAATTTCCTTTTCTTTATGGAAATATTACAATATATCCTAGTAAATCTTAGTGCCACTTTACTAAAAATAATGTTGAAAGGCAGAGAAGTAAAGTCTTTTCATATGCCAAAGTTGGTAGTCAGGTTTATATTAAGAAATAAAGGGGAAAATAATAAAAAATGCAGAATGACAGCAGGGGCTGGGGACTATTGGATGGGGAACAGAAGTGTAAGGGAGACTTTTCACTGCACCCCTTTTTATCTTTTAAAATTTATTTAAACATTAAAATTTATATATTTAAAAGGATAAGTAAATGAATAGATGTTTGGTTAAAATTTACACCAAATAATAGCTAGATAAATAAGAAGAAAAAAAAAAAGAAGGAAGGAAAGGAAGGGACGGAGGAAAGATGTTTGTTGATACATATTTTACTTAAGTACTAAGTGATGTTCACAAAATTATCCAGGATTCTTGAAAAGCTATCATAAGCTTCTTGAGAATTCTTAAAACATATTTGTAGATGATCCAGGTCTTTATGGGTTTAAAAGGAAAGTAGAGAAAGGAAGTCATTTTTGGAGAGAGGAGGGGAAATAAAGTTGGGATTTGTAAGGACTGCTAATCCCTTTTTAGTGCCTTAGGCAGAAGACTCCACATTTTCGTACTTTTGAGGGACAAGAAAAGAAAATGGAGAAATAATTGGCTGGATGTGAATCAACTGATGCTTAGAAAAGAGTGAAACCCTCAATTTGCAAATGCAAAGATGTATAATAGATTTACTGGGGCTCAGTGGCAAGCTCCCCAGACTGAAAAGAAGCATGACTCTGGGCTGAGTGTAGATGGTACCACCACAAAGTGACTCTGTCTGAAAATGGGACACAGATGCATAGCTTCTGTGCTTGTTACAAGGACATACACTAAAGTGCTTTGTCAGCATCCACCTTCAATTCACCTACAGTGTTAGGACACCTCAACAAGACTTCATATAGGATTTTCAGTCCCTTCCAGGCTAAAGTTTGCAGTAAAATTGGTTATAAAGGGAATTTCTGTAAAATTTCTTCTATGACAAAATTAGAACTAGGCTTCCAAGTAAAAATTCAGAATAATAGGGTCACTGCAAGTATTCTTCTAGGTCACTTCTATATTTTGCATTTCCCCACCATAATTCTAGACTTTGAGATATCCTCTTTGTTAGCATTCTTCAATCTGGAAATTCTATTTTCTTCCTTTCTTCCATTTTAAGGATTTATTTATGTAGTTATTATGTTTACTTAAGATATTTAAGGTGCTTAATAGAGAGGATAGAAATACTATATTCCCCATTAGGTGTGTCAACATAGGATAATAAAATCTGAAATTTCTTTAATATTGAGGATCCAAATTCTATAAATAATTTTGCAAGCTAAAAATTCTGTAATATTGCATTAAAAATGAGGAAATCTTATGAACAAGAACCTATTTCATGCCCGTCAGAGGCCATATGACATTTAAGATATACCTACAGAATCAGTTCAGTTTAGTTTACAAAGGCCTACTTGAGATGCCAGATTCCAAAAATACACAGATTAATAAAGATAACACTCCTGGCTTCTGTGGAATTTTCAGTCCAGTGGAAGAGACAGATCTGTAAGTACCTAATGTCAATGCAGAGAGCAGCAGCAATCTCTGCACACATACCCTCTCCCATTAAACCAGTCAAGGCAGGAAGGGATCCAAATTCAAATGGGCCTTATTCAGTGACTATTCCAGACTCCCGAAACATCTGTTCCCAGGACACTGCATTATAGTTGGGCCCCAAATGAGAAATATCTTAGCAGACCACAAGCATTTGGAGCCCGTGCTCTGGATCTTCTCACTGCAGACTAATGTCTATTCCTCCTTATTTTAGCCTTCTGTTGACCCTCCCCTTTGGTCTGATACATTGATTTATCACTACCTCAGTTTCCAAACCCACTCTGGTTACGGATATTTTCTCTCCACCTCAGATGGAGGGTTCTCCAGGCTTTGAACGAGCATGCTGATTCCACCAATGGCAGAGACTTTTTTCTCTTCCTCGGGTGCATGCAGCTACACTAGTTTTACCACCTTTTTTTCAGTTATGTATGGTCATCCAATTGAGTTCTAGTCAACGAATGTGACCGCAAATGATGTGGAACACCTCCAGGCCTGACCCATTAAAAAAGTCTCATGTACAGTCCTCCGTGCTCCTTCCTCTTCTGCAGATTGATGTAAAATAAGGGGGAGAAATGGTAGGCAGACTGGAGGGGAGTAAATTAGTTTTGAATCTAATAAACTTTACCTTATTAGACAAAAGAACAATTTTAAGTTATTGCAACAAATGTTAACAGGTAAAGAAAGTGTTTGTTGTTTGTTTGAGAGGGTTAGGAAAGTTTGCATTTGCATCATGGAGCTGCCATCAGGTTTTAAAGCCAAATTATAAACTCTTATTTAAAATGACTAGTAAATGGTCAGAAAATTAATTTAAGTGCAGTATTTCTCGTTTCTTTTCTTAGTTCCTTGAGGAATGAAAAATACAAATTTAACTGCCTTCAGAATTTTTATCACCTTGTAATTTAATTTAAATTTTTGTGGCCACAAGGCATTCTTTGTAATAAAACTAAAATGATATGAAGGGGAGCAGCTTCTGGTAATTGATGATTTTTGTCAGGAATTTTAGGTTGCATTTCTAATTCTGCAACCGACTCATTAGATTACATTATGTTCAGTAAGTTACCATTTCTTTGTCAGACAGTTCTGTGGGTGGTGTATTAATATTCTTCTAAAATCTTTTTTTTACCATGACAGGGGCACTCCTCTCGGTACTTATAAGATCCGGAATATATTCATGTATCCTTTATTGTATCTTTATAGTTGTTTTCTTTCACTCTTTCTGATTCTTCTAGCTGATCCTTTGTCCCAGATTTTTTCTCTCTATAAAAGAATGATAATGCTACCCATCTGGCAGTTGCTTGCCATGAATTGAAGAGGTTTGGGAAAATTCCCTGGCAGAGTGGCACTTACATTTGTATCATCTACGACAGAAATATGATTCCTATGTTAACATAAATATATCCCTTCTGAAATGTCAAAATGTTTTCAGCCTTCACCAATTATTTTAGTTATTATAAATGGTGGTGATTCTTCTCTCAAGGAAGCTATCATTTTCCAGCTTCCATAAGAGTTAGATACAGTCCATATTAGCATTTAAATATTTCAAATAATATGTGTAGAGGAACTAGCTTTATAAGTTTTTAACATAAATCTAAAGGAGTTAACAAAAAATAAGCTTGTGCCAGAATAGTGTCAGACCCTGCCTTTGTCAAAGACAGTGATACGAAGCTTCCTCTTCTCAACTGTTCCTTTTCTCAACCACAGCTTCCATTGACTTGTTAATTAGTTGAGATTTAAATATTTAATTTTAATGATTTACTACATTTTTCTCAATTACATTTTACTTTATCATTACTCACATACTACAGCACAATTTCCTTTGAAAAGATCTATAAAAGTAATTAAAGACAAAATACTCAGAGTACATATTTTTCATAACTGTACTAAATGATGGGCGAGATCATAAGTAGAGGAAATTGATGAATTGAAGAAGCAAAACAGATGGTAAAGCTGTGTACACGTGCCAACACACTCCAGCTTGCAGGCTGTTCCAGATTCTGCTAAGGCCAGAAACATAGTGAAAGAAATAGCAAGAGCTTGATCCAGCAGGAACAGCCCATAGTCCCCTTGAGTCCATAAAAGCAGGCTTCCTGGCTCTAACACAAGTAGCCCTATGCAAAGCAGTACTCCATGGAAATGCTGTGTTTTCTGACCTTCTGGAAGTTTCTGTGTTAAAGCATATGGTTTTTCTCAAGGGAAGAAGAGTCCTCTCTAAATATCTGTCAAGGCAATAGATGATGTAGATAAATGCATATACAGAGACAAAATGATTCTCTCTTTTCTTATGTATGGCCATCCATTTTTTTTTCTATTTGCAATTCATCTTTCCTTTGTTTTGTGCTCATAGGTAGCAGATACCCTACTAATCTCTAGGAGTTACACAGATGATTAAAACGATAGTTCTGCTCATAGGTTGGTTCATCACTACTTCAATTCACTAAGAAAAGCTTTGAAAGCACCCTATTAGGACAATAAAAATACTGGTAAAGTGAACTGAAAATATTAAATAAATCAAGACAATTTTCTTTTGGCTTCAGAATGTCTTCTCATTTGCAAAATGGTGACAAATCCATAATTGAACAAGTGTATCCCCAGCTCCTACCCAAGGTCAATTAGTGTACCAACTAGTACCTTGCAAGTAAACTACATTTAAGTCATCAATAAAAAAGCATGGAAAAAGTCAGGTAATAGAGGGTTTTAATATTTAAATTTTTGCTGAACATTTGTTGTAACAGTGAACATTTAGAAAGAAACTAAATATCCAACACTATGAGATTGGTAAAATAAAGCATACTATTTTATACTATGGAATATTAGGCAGCCAAGGGAGTCATTTTACAGGACTATAAAATAAGATAGGAAAATACATGTGATATAATGTTAGGTGGAAGAGACCCAAGTCAATTCAGTATAAATTGTTCTGATATTTGTCTGTCTTCCTCAGAACAAATAGTAGATTCCAGTAATGATTTTGGACAACCATTTCTTAAAATGGATCTTAGGAGGAAATGGAGCAACAATCCCTGGGGCAGTGGATTAAGGGGGAAAAATTTACTTTTGATGGAGAAGTTTTTGAGGATGGCTGAAGCACAGCGGGCATTATAGGGGCACTCACGGAGGAGGAGGGGACGCCACTGTAGGGCTGAGAGGCAAGCTGGTTTGGTCAGATAGTATGACAGTCATCCCAGGCTTCATGACTTCATGGAACAGTAACCAACTATTTGGAGATCCAGCAGCCGTAAGTTATGACAATCGCACAGGGATGATTGAACCAATGACTTTCACAGTGCAGAGGATAACCAGTTCATGGGTGTATCCCTGCATTGAAACCTAAGACCAAAATTCAAATATGGGTGATGTATGACTTTTCTATCTTTTTACTTGTCTATCTACAACACCTTAATAAAACACCTATTTGTTTTCCCTTTTCTACGTTCCTGGGGGAAAGTATACTTCATGAATTGGCCAAAATAAACAAGAGACTAGGGAGGTAAATTAGTCTTTAAAATTCTCAACTTAATCCAGAAGATACTTTGTAACCCATGCAGACTACTCTAGTGAAACTTATAAATTATTTATGAAACAAGATTATTCAAAAAATAAATAGAGGTTATTAGGATATGTAAACATACCAAGGATGTGAGATAGAATATAAACAGTGCCAAATACAGGCAACACTAATCTTTAAATTAGTCATCTCTGGTCCCCTTGTCTAGCCAAATCCCAGAGAGCATTTTCTTCCCCCTTCAGGAAATTGAATGTAAAAGAGATGAGAGTCTCATCTAAGGGGTTTATTACCCTATCCTGGAAACAAAAATAGAAGATTTAGGTAGATAGGCTTTTGTTTAGTAGTTCACGGTCAAATTGAACAGTATCTCCCTGTAAGCCCACACATTCTCTTATTTGAAGGTCTTCTACTGATACCCCATAAGGCATCAATAATTTATACCTCACTGTGTAATATACGTTACTTTGTTTAGATAATCAGAACAATACCCAGCATAAACATTTACTGTACAATAGGAAGTCTTCACTGGGAAGAGTTGGAATTAGAAGAAAAGAAAGAAAATGGAGGGACATGAGGCTTTTCTGGGAAGGGCAGACCTAGTCTAGGTATCTCATGTGAAGACTCTGAATCCCTAAAGTGAACATAAAGATTCTGGGAATCTGAGGAGTGCAAGAAAGATATAGAACGGGAAGCAGAGGGAAACAAAATCCATTTCACGTCTTAATTTTTTCCTAGACTCCAAAGCTGGTTTTCCACTGAGAATAATCTTTCATCTTTGGCAAGCTATTAATACCAGGTATCAAGAACGACATTTATTAGGGGTCTGATCATACTGGAAACTCCCAAGCAGGGTAAATGCTTTATTCATCTTCTTTAGCTCTGGTTTATAGTAGTGAGATAAGTCAAAGGTAAACAGAGGAACAGGATGGTGACTTCTTTCCTGAGACTTACTGCCAAAAAAGGAATCAATTAAACCTAGTCGTTAAAGTTTATAACAGGCGTGTGTGCTGGGTCCAGAGGCAATGGAGACAAAAGGGTAGGTGAAAGTGGTCAATTTGCTTGGGAGACGCAAAGTCAAGAGACGCTTTATAGAGCAGGTGATGTTCATGCTGATGTCTGATATTCATGCTTGGAAGAAAAAGCACAGAGCGTATTCCAGACAAAAGGAGAAGCAGTGTAAACCAAAGTCATGGGTTCTACCAGGGTCCAATTGTACTTCCAGTGCTATTTCATTCAATTTCAACCCATAACTAGTATAGTAATTTATGAAACTGCCTCACTCCAAATTTAATCATTAGACACCCATTAACATATCCATAATGCTTTCTTTAGCTCTGTATTCACAAAGGATCTAACTATCAGATCAGGGCTTATCCCACTAATTCACAAATATAATGACTATTTTGAAGTCCAAGACATGTGTCTGATATTATTATTTCTCTTTCTTAAGATAGAAAACACTAGAAATAAAACTTCCTTCTCCTAGATTGTAAAATGAGTCTGTGACGCCTTGTAGTTCTCAGTTTAAGTCATGTTTCAACTCAGAAAATTTCTTTACATAAATCACAGGTGAGCTCAGTAACAGATTTTTCTATCAGACTTGCACCTGTGAACCTTAGTTGAAGGCCTATTATTTCCTGGCTATGAACTGAACTTTATCAACAGTGGTTACATAAACATGCCAAACCACCTGGTAGGTACTCTACAACACTGATACTTTGAGAAAGGGTGGCCCAGTCCTTCAGCAGAATAGTACTTTGAGAGTCAAAAGAGTTCATTTTAGCAGTAACAAACACATTGGGTAAGCATGCATTCATATATTGCAGATTTTTTCCTCTTACAGTATGTGAGCACAGGCTAAAAAAAGAAAGAAGTCCAAAATAGCCTATAAAATACTTCCTTAAGGTAGCGACATATGAAATTAGAGCAGCTGAATGTTTGACTTTCTGAAATTGCTTCTTGTAAAGCAGAAATGTCTTATTCAGTATGCACACGTGATAGTGAAGGCAGCCGCCGTGTAGAGTTCTGTGATTCCGTGCCAAACCTAGATGCTGAAGCGCTAAGGGTGCCTAGAAAGTCAGATGGTTGCTTTCTTTGAGGGCTTGCCCATACATGTTTCTAATCTCTGCACGGAGAGATAAGATATGCTCTTTAGGTGAAATGAATGGCGGAAAAGTGAGTACGGAGACCTGGGTCCTTAACTTTCAGACACCATGCCAGCAACTTGACACAGCAAGAGACTGTTAAGCATTAAAATCCTTAGTGCCTCATTGGAATTTTTTCTAAAATTCGTGCATGAGGATGTGATTTTCTTTTATACAGAAACACAAAGGCCATCCAGTTCAACCACTCATTTAACACTTTGGGAAACTGAGGCCCAAAGAAGTAAAGGGACAGGACCACAAAGCCAAGACTGGACCCAGCTTTTCTGGACTCCTAAGGTGACAAATGTGGCTAGGACAGTTGGAGGTCATCCAGCTCAGGCATTTACCACCATGGACTGTACTTATTAAATTTCCCTCTAGAGACCTTAAGTTCAAAATAATGTTTTGACTCTAAAATCCTGCCTGTATTATGTAATAATTAATTACCCATATTCTTCAAGGTCATTCATAATTAGCCTTTATTCACTCTTTTAACAAACATTTATCCAGTATTTCTTATAAATCATGCATTATATTGTAAATGAAAAACAACATGGTCCCTGTTTTTATGGAGCTTTTGGTACTCTAGGTAATTTATAATATAATTGCATTACATACTGTCATACAATTCCAATTTGAACAAGTGCTATAAGGAAAAACAAAGGACAGTGTTCCATGACAGAAAATAATGAGGGACTGACTATTTTAGAGTTGATGGTTAGAAGAACCATCAAGGGAGGGACATTTGAAATCAAATTGCAAAGATGAATGAAGTTAGTCAGATGGAGGGTGGTGGGTGTGGGAGTGGGAAATCCTGGCAAAGGGAAGAGCACAAGCAGAAGCCTTGGCCTCTGTGTTTGAGGCACTAAAGGGAGGTGAATGCACATGGAGAATGGAGAGTCAGGGGTGAGTGACTGAGAGTGAAACTGGGGAAGTAGTCAGGGACCAGATCACATAAGGCCTAACAGGTGATGCTAAGGAGGATGAATTTTATTCCAGGTGCAATGGGAAGTTTTTAAAGCATTTTTTAGCTGGAATGTTAATATGCTTCAATTTACATTGTTAAAATGACCAACATTTCTGATCAGCATTTAGTAATTACTAGGGTTAACATACAAAGTAGATACGTGACAGCTAGAATCACAGAAACTTTCACTTAAACTGTCTTGGTGCAGGATATTGTACAACTTCCACAAGTATGGAAGCCCAGCAACTACAGTAGGCAAGACATCAAAAGTGCAAACAGACAGGTGATGATTTTTTTATGGAGGAAGGTCCAGTACTCACCATTCCACCTGTTTGTTCTTTGGGTTTCAACCTTGTACCCCTGACACTCAGTTTCTTCCCTTCTCTTTATTTACTTACTTACTTATTTATGGCTGCGTTGGGTCTTCGTTGCTGCGCGCAGGCTTTCTTTAGTTGCGGCGAGCGGTGGCTACTGTTCGTCGTTGTGCAGGGGCTTCTCATTGCGGTGGCTTCTCTTTGTTGCGGAGTGCAGGCTCTAGGCACTCGGGCTTCAGTAGTTGTGGCGCACGGGCTTAGTTGCTCCGTGGCATGTGAGATCTTCCCGGACCAGGGCTCGAACCCGTGTCCCCCACATTGACAGGCGTCTTCCCTTCTCCTGACCTACACATTGCCTCCTTCTCCAGGTACTAAACTTTCCATTTCTTTTCTGGCTTTCCATCTCATCTCTCCTATCTTCTGGTATTTTTTAAATTTTAATATTTATTTATGTATTTGACTGCTCAGGTCTTACTTGTGGCATGCAGCATCTTTTAGTTGCAGCACGTGGGCCCTGACCAGGAATTGAACCCAGGCCCCCTGCCTTGGGAGCGTAGAGTCTTAGCCACTGGACCACCAGGGAAGTTCCTCTTCTGGTATTTTTTCACTCTAGTGATTTTGACAGTCCTTAGCATATAGTAGAGCTAAGTTTTTTATGCTCATTGAAGGAATAAGTGGATGAATGAATTATAAATAGGAACTCGGATTTTTCGGTCAACAGAGAAAACCAATGACTATATTGCTAGTGGTAAGAAAATAAAAACAAAAACCAGGGCTTCCCTGGTGGCGCAGTGGTTGAGAGTCCGCCTGCCAATGCAGGGGACACGGGTGCATGCCCCGGCCCGGGAAGATCCCACATGCCGCGGAACGGCTGGGCCCGTGAGCTATGGCCGCTGAGCCTGCGCGTCTGGAGCCTTTGCTCCGCAACAGAAGAGGCCACAACAGTGAGAGGCCCGCGTACCGCAAAAAGAAAAAATAAAAATAAAAAGAATAAAAAAATAAATAAAAACCATAATTTAATTGTTCTTCTTTGTTTTGCTGCCCCCCAATTAACTAATTGCTTGGAGCAAATCTTTCTAGTTTTGTCTTTGTTTTTGAAAAATCTTCATTGTCCTCACTGAATTGAAATTATTGATGCTTAGTAGCTGATTGTATAATACTTTAAAATCAAATATGAGTCACTGTAACATGTCTACACATTGGATACACTGTCCATCTTTTTAAAGAGTACTTCTGGGGGTTGATTTCTCCTTTGAGATTTTGATTTCGCTTATGACCTCCCTGACTCTTGTTCAACCTTTTTTTCCCCAGAATGAAAGAGC
This sequence comes from Stenella coeruleoalba, assembly GCF_951394435.1. Classification (NCBI taxonomy): domain Eukaryota; kingdom Metazoa; phylum Chordata; class Mammalia; order Artiodactyla; family Delphinidae; genus Stenella; species Stenella coeruleoalba. The sequence continues at coordinate 91,918,748 of NC_137150.1, forward strand.
TGTCAAGTAGTCATGCCATTAGAAGAAGTGTCATGCAACCTAGCCAAAAGAGTCTCCTGCTGTCTTGGAGTGCTTACAATTGATTAATATTCACTTTTCTGTTCTCCAGAGGTCATTTATAATGCTGTGTATTTGTGGTCTCCCTGCTGGGATTCGTTTGACCTTGAGATAACACACGTTACCAGAAGAGAACACATCTGACACATCTGAAGCAGGTATGCTTTATTTGGGGAAAAAAAAAAAAAAAAAAGCAAATTAAGACATCGTAGGGTACTACGTTTACTTTCTTAAATGATTTTTATACCAAATTGAAAATATCATATCAAAACCTAATATTTTTCTAAAGGTCAGAACTGATGCCTTTCCATGTACTGAGCAGAGAAAACTTAAGAAAACTGTAAATAAGTGCAGCTTATTATTTGCTGCCTCACGTCTGTTCTATGGCCTTCTCAGTATTACCTGTTGCTTCCCTTCCCGGGGAAAACCTATATGTTGTCCTTTGTCTTAATTCTTGGGGACTGTGTTCTCTGTTATCTGTCACCACTGGAAATGGTTTGGATCAACAAATTCCCTGAAGTTTTATTGATATTGACTCTTAAATTGAAGCCTTTCAGATGGGGATTTGTATAGAGATAGTCTGGGTCTGAGTAAGCCTTCCTTCCCAGAACCCCTCAAATCACACTGGCTAAGCCTACCTAGCCATGCCAGCCCTGGGGAAGAGAATCAAGGCAGGTTGTCTCTTTCTTATAACACTATCATTATTAAAATGGGGAAAGTATGAGACCTGGAATCAGATACGTTCATTTCCAAGTTCTGAACAGTTGGCTTAGTCTTCAAAGTGTGTGTGTGTGTGTGTGTGTGTGTGTGTGTGTGTGTGTGTGTAGGCTTTATTTAATATCATTATTTAATTATAATTCTTCCACATACTATCTATGTAATCTCCACCAGGTTACTTACTTCTGTGATATTAATTGTCCTCAGATCTAAAATAGAAATACTAACCCCATCCTTAATTTAACTTGAATTAATTTCAATAGAATATGTACAGCAACATGTACAGTGCCTGACACGTAGTAGGTAGTCAATAAACATTAGAGCCTGTCACAGAATAGAAAGCAACTTCGTTAATATATCCTGTCTCTCTGAAACTAGCATGAAAAAAATTTTATTTTTATAAATAAAATGCATGAATAGGATTCAGTTACCAACTGAGAACAAATACATTTGGTAGGTTTGTATGATATTGTTAAATTGATTTATCGACTTTCTTACTTTAAACAATGCTCACCAAAAAAAGAAAGACATTAACTTCAAAATATCAGGAATATCTTGTATATATTAACAAAAAAAGTCAATTCAAGCTGTAGTAGTAACAAAAATCATTGATATCCAACTTAAAATTAGTATATAAAAATCTCCATAGGTATATACAATTTTCCTATAGGTATATACAATTTTCCTATAGGTATATACAATTCTTTGTCTTGAGCTTGTCTTGCCTTGGACTTTCACAAACCAAATCTTGAACCAGATTAAGAAAAGACAAAGAGCTTTCAATGGATAACACCCTGTTTCTGGTCATTCAGGACTGAGGCCAGGGACTACATCGCCAGATGCACAAAGTAAATTGTCAGAGAACTCTGTCAAGTGTGTTCTTTCTACCCCCTTTAGGGTAGAGATCTACCATTTAATGCAGGTTCTACAACCTCCTTATCAGTGACCTTCTCACCTCAAACACTTACAAGGCAGATTTCCTCTCATCTAGAGATAGTGAGAGGCTCTGATAATAAGAAATTTCTCGCTTACTGTGGTCAGCACGGCCTGGCCTCCTGTGGGTCTAGTATCACATTGGAAATAGAACAGAAAGGTAAGTGATTGGGGCATAGTGAGGAACCACCCATCCCCCACCCCCTGCCCAAGCCTGATGGTTCAAAGTATGGCCTGGATCCTCTGACCTGGTGTATTCCTCATTCTATATTGCCTGTAGTGACCACCAAACTTAGGATTTGGCTCCACAAAGAAATAGGGAGATATTAGGGAGAAGTTCCCACACTTATCCATAGTCTGAGTATATTATTTCCACTGCTTTTTGCTGACTTTGCAGTAAACTTAGTAAAATCAACCTGGAACTAAATCTAAACCTACAATTCTCCAAATTGATTAAGGAATCTAATAGATGTTAAGACCTAAGTGTATTTTCAACCTATTTTTAAGCATCAGGTGAAAATTATAAAAGTCAATAAGAGCAGTCATACATTTTTTCCAACCAGTTACAAAAACCACTTCATGGTGCGGAAGAGTGATGGTGTTTGGCCACTGCATATTCCCAACTATTGATATCCTCTATGAGTCATGAGGATGGAAATAGGAAGATAATTTTATTCTTTTTGTTTGTTTTTTGTTTATTTCTGTATTCGCAGAAACTAGAACAGTGTTCCTAGCACCTAGTAGTAGCTCAATAAATATTTGTTAATTGGCTGAATGGGTGAAGGAATGAATGAATGGTAAAAGCAGAATGTATATACTACTTCAAAAGAAGAGATATGTGTGAGGGTGTAGGGGATTCTGGTTTTAGAAGCAGTGATAGAACAGGGAGTACTATAAGAGAGTATAGAAGAGTGAAAAACAACAGGGCTCTAATGGAAATATGGGAATGATACTTACTGATGGAGATGGCATCTCATAAATGAGGACAAAGTGCATAATTTGAGTAAAGGTAAAAGAACGGGTGTTCACATAGAAAACAGTAGAAGGGCCTAATGGAGAAAAAGGGCTGAATTATATACAAATGTGGAAATGGAAAGGAATCCTAGAGTCACTTTTTGTCCTTCAAGAAAAAGTTGCTAATAACCAAGAAAAAGATACTGGTAGTTAGAAGTTAAACTGGAGACTTAGTGCTGGGGAGAAGGGAAGGAAAATATAAGAGTTTAACAGGCCACAGTGTCCCATGAGCCATGTTCATGTTTCTTAGCTTCTAGAGGCTGCAAATTGAAATGCTTACAGGGAACAGCTAATGAGTGACTAGTGTCTAACAGAAAAATAGAAAGCATATGCTCCTTCTTAAGGCAGCAGTCAATAAAGGTCCTGTGATTGTTTGCCATGCAGAAATAGACTCAAAGAGAAACCAACAATCTGCATTTGTATGTAAAAATCTTCTAATTTGTAAATGTTGGGAACTGATTCAACTTTTATAAAAATGGTTTGTGGCGCATAGCACATGGATTTATAAAACACAGCACTGAGAAAAAAAGAAATTGAATGAGATTTCCAGCATAATATCATTTATATAAATTTAAAATGTTTACATAAAAAACAACCCAAAATATTTTATAAGGTTTCAGGTACATTGAATGACATAAATCAAACACATTAGAATCCTGCCTTGGTTATGCGAGACAAGACTGATATGAGAAATGAGAGAGGAATACCAAATTAAAAAAAAAAAAAGTATTACGTGGACATATGATAATAACATGCTATGGACTAAGGAGTGCAATTATCCAGCTTTCTATACCTAAGATCCAAAAGTAAATGAATAAATATAATTAAAATAAAACACACAGTAAATATCCAAACAAACATACCACAAAAATCATGCTACTAGTCGGTCTGTGAGCCACTGGTTTGAAAATCCTTATTTACATCCTGTCCTCCAAAAGCTCCCATGAATATGGTCAGAAAATTGGCTGGAGAAGAGTCAGAGGCCATGACGTATGAGCATAACGTTGCTTTGGCTGCTGCCAGTGTGTCTTCCTCTAATGCTCCTTCTGAGGGTTTTGTGCAAGGGGTAACCAAGAAAATGAGGAGCAAAAGGCAAGAGAGTATATCAGAATAGATGAAATCTGCCTCTAATGACTGTCATCCAGTCATAAATACCCTGGCTTCATGCAAAGTATTTTTATGAGTTCTCTGATTTATCTCTTTAGACAGTTATTGTAAACTCTTCCTCAAGCACATACCTGGAGGTTATGGGTGATAGTATTTGGGCCAACACTTATTTCTAACTACTGATACCTTCTTCCATGCGAAGGTATATCAGTTAACATGACACCCTTGGCTTCTCTCCACCCTCTCATTCACTCCTCCCCAGCGGATAAGAAGTGCTATATCTTTGGGAGGAGAAATAGGCTGACCCTTCCTTCCTCCGTTCTCTTTAAAGGGAAGCCCTGCAGATTCCCAGTACTTTCTATATCTTGTTTGATTAATTCTGAAGAGCTGTATGCACAAAATCTACTTGCCTAACAGTAACAGACCTAAAAACTACATTATCTGAAGTTATTAGTGATATTATTATTAGTTATTATTCATCTGCTTTACTCTTTAACTCAATTGGTTCAAAACACAAGCGCAGAAGAGATGTCCTATATTTAAGGGAAACTGTCAAAAGCAACAATAAATGTAAGTATTTATAAAAGTGCTTTGTTTCAGGGAGATCAGCTCCGTGCTTTGTAACAACTTAGAGAGGTGAGATGGGAGGGTGGGAGGGAGGCTCAAGAGGGAGGGGATAGGTATACATATAGCTGATTCACTTTGTTGTACAGTAGAAACTAACACAACATTGTAAAGCAATTATAATCCAATAAAGGGGCTTCCCTGGTGGCGCAGTGGTTGAGAGTCTGCCTGCCGATGCAGGGGACACGGGTTCGTGCCCCGGTCCGGGAGGATCCCACATGCCGCGGAGCGGCTGGGCCCGTGCGCCATGGCCGCCGGGCCTGCGCGTCCAGGGCCTGTGCTCCACAGCGGGAGAGGCCACAGCAGTGAGAGGCCCACGTACTGCAAAAAAAAAAAAAAAAAAAAAAAAAAAAAAAAAATCCAATAAAGATGTAAGAAAAAAGGACAACTGTGACCAAAAAAAAAGTGCTTTGTTTGAGATCAAGTGTCTTAACATTTAATATTATGCCTTATCAACTCATATCAATCAAAATTTACATAAGAATGAGATTAATAAAACAGAATTTATCTTATTTCATGACATGACTTTAAAGAGAATATACAAACTCAGTAAATTTTCAAGAAATTTCATGTAGAATCATTATGCTAAATATTTGAAGCTTTGTATTTATTTTTTTAAAGTTTTAAGATTCTGAAACTGTGTAAATCCTTATTATATGCTTTTTAAGTTTTCATTCACAAATAATTCTTCCAGGAAACTCCTTGATCATTATTGAGATAATTAATTTCTGTATTTATTTTGTTGTTCATTGGGTCCAAAAATCATCTACATTTAAAGAAGCAACTGAGTCCTTATTTTGTAGATGATTTAGTTATTGTTCAGGAACACTTCATGTCTATAGAAAGGCCAAGGAGAGAGCTAGTGGGAGAGCCAAGACAAGAATCCATGATTCCTGATCCTGACCCAGGTTTTTCTCCTTTATGACATTTCCTCTGAGAATGACCTGAAGGTGATGGCTTGGATTTTTTAATTATTTTTATTCCAAAGGAAATATCTCTAATAATTCATTCAACAAGGATAAATTGAGATACTGCTTTGTCTCAGGATAAATTGAGATACTGCTTTGTCTCATATGTTCTGCTTGGGACTTATTGACAAAGATAACATAGTTTTGACATCAGAGAATTCACAATGAACTAGATGAGATGTGTATGTGTGTGTGTGTGTGTGTGTGTGTGTGTGTGTGTGTGTGTGTACACATACATATATATATGAAAAAAATAATAATAATGACATAGACTGCTTATAAAACTGGCTCAAGAGATAAAAAGACCCACTCTGCTTAAACAACTTAAGGCAAATTTTAAGAAAAGGAGCCTCTTAAACCAGATCTTGAACCAGGATTTTACCAGCAGTTTATGAAAGGTATAGACTTTCCATGAAACACATTATAGGTACCAGGAATACTTACTGGAGTTTATTATTCCTGCATAGGGGAAGTAGCTGTGGAGCAGACAGGTAAGGTTTGTAGAAAAGGCCCAGCTTCAGGTATAGTAGGAAGTTAAGAGTTTATCCTGTAGACATTGAGGAACCAGCTTCTTCATTAAAATACTGAACCTGTAAGATTGCTTCCTCTCTTTTTGTATTCTCTACCTCTTTAATAGCCTACAATCAGTTTTAAAACATTTAGCAACTAATATAAGCATGCTACTGTGCCTATTCATGAAATAAAGTCAAAGATAGTATACACAAATCCTACTTCATATGAAAGAATTTGTATATGTAGTATAATTTTCCAAGCCCAGCTTTACATATTCAACACATGCTACTCATCAGGGTTCCTCTGTAAATTTAAGCCCTCTAAAAGATTGTGGTTTAGAAAAGAAAAAAAAAGAAAAAGAAAAACTTGCACGTACGGTTTTATTCTATTATGTATTAAATAGACCAATATATTTCCATAAATCAGTTTGTTCCCTGGCTCATGATGAAACCAATTTCTCAAAACTTTTAACCAAATTAATAATCATGAACAACGGTCATTTTATTTTTCCCTTAAAGCCTAATTTAACCTTTTAAGTTAAGAGTGTGTTGTGATTAGTGTTCAAGGCTAGTACTGTTTGAAACAGTAAATTTCTGTTTTTATATAACAGTAAATTATATTCTACTTTTTTCAAAGTTAGGTTTTTAAGTGGCAAATTTTCTCTAAGAGTGCTTCTGAAAATTAACTTCTATTGAATGGTAAATGCAAATGATAAAATCCTGGATTGCAAATATAATTACATTAAGTACACAGAAACACCAACTATGAATTTAAAAAAAATTTTTTGAGTTAAATTATTAAAAGTTTATTCTAGTCCTTGGTAAAGTAAGATTTAATTCATGTGTTATTTTAAAAAATCTAGATAATGGACTATGTTTAGTATTTTGGGGAGGTAATATAGAGTTGGTTGGGTTTCAGTACACTATTTACTGTATATATGATTTTACTCAACCCTCCATCAATTTCTTTATCCATAAAGTGATAAAAATAGAGCCCACCTCTCTGGTTGTTGTATGAAGTTAATTACTACATGAAAAGATCTTAGAATATTTCCATAAAATAAATGTCAGCTACTATTTTTAGTCACATCTAAAAATCAACTTATCATTTGAAAGGGTGCAGTACATTTGTTACAAGTATTCTAAAGATATTACATATATTTGCAGTTATGTTCATAATCATCTGCTAACAAACCTTAATCACTCATATCATTTTAGTTTATAACTAGCAACTTTACAGTGTAAAAGTATTATCTTCACAATTATCATTAATCCTTCTATATTATGAACCCTATAGTCTACTATGTCATCAAATAAAATGGAATTTCTCTCTGTGATAACCGATGCCCCTTCCTGGAGAAATATGCACATATTTCATGTATGCTTTTTAAAAATTTTTCATTTTATATTGGACTATCGTTGATTTACAATGTTGTGTTAGTTTCAGGTGTACAGCAAAGTGATTCACTTATGCATGTATCTATTCTTTTTCAAATTCTTTTCCCATTTAGATTATTACAGAATATTAAGCAGAGTTCCCTGTGCTATACAGTAGGCCCTTGTTGGTTAACTATATTATATAGTAGTGTGTATATGTTAATTCCAAACTCCTAATTTATCCCTCCCCCCCCACCTTTCCCCTTTGGTAACCATAGTTTGTTTTCTATGTCTGTGAGTCTGTTTCTGTTTTGTAAATAAGTTCATTTGTATCAATATGTTTTTAGATTCTGCATATGAGCAATATCATATGATATTTGTCTTTCTAATTCACTTCACTCGGAATTCAATTGTGTAATTAAATCTTACTTGGGACCACTAAACAGCCGTCTTATATCCGAAGAACCTACTGTCAAAAACACTTGAAGGTTTGCTGGTTTCCTAGCTTTGAGCACTTCAATGTAAAGAAAAATTCTAATAACTTTCTATTTCACAGACTATTTCTAGAGTAAACTGACACATTTAGGTTCTCTTCTCTCTGACCTCCTTTTTCTTCTTTTCTCTGTATTAGCAGTCAAAGTAATAATGATTAACATTTATTGAGGACTTACTGTATATTACCAACATTATCTCCTTTAATCCTCATAATAACTCGGTGAGTTCAATGCTATTATCATCACCCTTGTGTTATAGATGAGGAAATTCAGGTATATTTAATTTCCCTAAATAGAGGCACAGAGCTCATAAGTGGAAGAGCCAGGATTTAAACCCAAGCAGCCCAACTCCAGAGCCCATATGATAGCTCACTATCATATGATACCACAGCCATGAAAGACAATGACAGACAGAGAAACTTTATGGGAACATATGTATATGTATAACTGATTCACTTTGTTATAAAGCAGAAACTAACACACCATTGTAAAGCAATTATACCCCAATAAAGATGTTAAAAAAAAAAGACTCTAACAGCATTTCTCTTCATCTGCTTCTTTATTCCCTACATGAATATGCAAACATAGAATAACAACATGTGGATATCTTAGCCCTGTTCCTGGTAATAACTTAGCAACAGTTTAGCAAACAGAAAAATACATATCATCGTATTATTAGATTTTCATTTCCCTTATTTTCCCCTTCACTTTTCCGCAGTCCAATAAGATGAATTTTAGTGAAGGGGAAGGCTGAGATTTGCCTGTAGAGAAGAGCATAGAAGATGAGTGGGGAAGGAAGAGAAAGGTATTAGCCATTGTAGTCTGAGTTTCAGGGAAAGTTGGGGTTTTTTTTTGTTTGTTTGTTTAGGTAGAGAAGAGAGACAGAAGAGGATTTGTAAAATATTAAGATACAGAGGCAGAGATTTCTAGGATGTTTCGGTGTGTGATATAAAAGAAATCCTGCAGCATAACTCAACTTTCTATTTTGTTATATTTTGATAGACTTCATTAGACATGTAAATTGCCTTTCTTTCTTATTCCTCTTTCTTGCTCTCTCTCTCTAATTCTTTCTTTCTTCCTAACATTGGGCAAGTGCTGGTAATTCTTCTGAATGCCTCACCAAACAGAACGTGGGCATCTTTGTGCTACTCTTTCAAACGTCCTTAGTTAAGTATAGAGTTCTACAGCTATGTTCTGTGATAAAACCTATATCTCTCTCTTTTTAAAAAATATTTATTTATTTACTTATTTATATTCAGCTGCTCCAGGTCTTAGTTGTGGTATGCGGGATCTTTAGTTGCAGCATGCGGGATTCAGTTCGCTGACCAGGAAACAAACCCGGGCCCCCCTCACTGTGAGCACAGAGTCCCAACAACCGGACAACCAGGGAAGTCCCCCTATATCTCTCAAAGAAGAAAAAATTATAAGACTTTATTCAAGTGTTTCAGTGACACTTCTAACCTAATTTCCCAACAAACACCCTGACTTATATTTTTGCCTCTTCACTAACTCCCTATTATCTTTGGTAAGCCTCTTAACAGCACATACTACCTTGTCTCCATATTCGTGAAGTAATACTTTTTAAAAATTTTTTTAGTAGAACAGAAATTGAGAAGTAACTGATGAGAACACCCTAGAGCCACAGAGATTAAGATCGATGCTAGACAGTACTGTGGTCTTGGCCAAATCACATCTTAGTCCCAGTCTGTTCAATAATTTGCCTTTAGGGCTTCCCTGGTGGCGCAGTGGTTGAGAGTCCGCCTGCCAATGCAGGGGACACTGGTTCGTGCCCCAGTCCGGGAAGATCCCACATGGCGCGGAGCGGCTAGGCCCGTGAGCCATGGCCGCTGAGCCTGTGCGTCTAGAGCCTGTGCTCTGCAACGGGAGAGGCCACAACACTGAGAGGCCCACGTACTGCAAAAACAAACAAATAATTTCCCTTTAGTTCTAATCCCTGGCCACAACCTCCTGTTTTTTTAGGCTCTTCTCTTCTGTCCTTAACAATTTAGATTCCCATATTTTTTTATTTCCCTCTATTTTCTCTCTGCACTTAGGCCTCTCTACAGTCTCTGACTTCTTTACTCTCCAGCTCTCTATCTGATTACCTGAATGACTCTTAGATCACGCTCAATTTCCTTACATTCTTCTGCTGCTTTCTTCACTCAAAAAACCCAAACTTACATTAATGCTAAAATATGCCTTCTGTGCTCCTATCCCCTAGGCACTGAGAACCTGTGCAGAAAACTACCAAACCAAGCAGACTGTGATCATCTCTGGTACACAGTTTTAAATCTCAAACGGCTCCTCTGCATCAATAGTTAATGTGTTTATTGTCCTTGGTCAACTCCTCCTTCCATTTCTGTCAATGAGTCTTCCAGATTCCAATCTCTCTTCTTAAGTTCCTTGATCAACTCCCACCACCCTCTTTCTGGGCAGAAGACCTTATCTCCAATTGCACTGATACCATTGAAGCCTTCAGATACAATCTAGCTCTATGTCCAGGCTCCAAATCTACAAATCTGTCTATAGACAAACCTAAGCTCACTTTTTTTTTCCCTCTCATATCTAAGAATTCATTGACTTCTCACCTAACACCTATTGTCATCCAATAAGCCTGTGCCATCCTGATTCCTCTGGAGTCTTGCTCTGTTAGTTAAGGACCATCTTACCTCTTAACTCTGTATTTTTTAACTCTGTATTTTCAACCTCTCCCTCTCAAATGGCTCTTATCTCTGAGCATTTAAATATGCTCAGGTCTTCCCCATTATAAAGAAACAAACTTCCCTTTAATGGCAATATTTCCTTCTAAGAACGATCTAATCTTTCTCGGTACTTCCTCATCCGAACTTCTCCAAGATTGGTTTATATTTTTGTCACGCCTTTGTCATTCATGTGGTCATCCTTAATGCATGGTAATAAAGATTCTTTCCTATCACAGCCCTGGACAATCTCTCACTAAGATACTAATGACTTCCTCATCACAGTGTCTATAGGTAAATATTATTCCTTATTGTCCTGGACTTTCTGTAGCAGGCAAAATTGATAATTGTTCCATCCATCTTTCTAGAAACATATAGGAACACATAAAACTTTCTACCTACCAGACTTTGTTGGCACTTATCCTCTAGCTTGAATTTCCTAATACATTGTAGCCGATTCTATTGTCCCCTTATTGGACTTTTTCTTCTCTGACCACATAAAACTTTCTAAATACTATGTTGATCCACTAGTCTTATTCCAAATCTTTCACTAGGAGATCTCAGCCCACACTTACCATTTTAACTACCAGCTATATAAAAATGATGTCTGAATTGATATTCCCAGTTAAAAATATCTATTGAGTTTTGAACTTATACATTTCAATGTCTGCCAGATACTGCCATTTGAATGGCCAAAAGCCCTCTTTAAAATTAAAATATCATGAGCCCCTCCTCTTCCTCTCTAAACCTACTTTTCTAGGATCTTTTATACAAGTTAGGGGCGTCACTGTCTACCTAGTCACCCACACTGTAAATATGTATTCTTAATTATTTCTTCACCCTCCTTTTTTACCATTCAATAAATATCCTCTGATTTTACCCCCAAATATTTCTCAAATGTATCTATAGTACTCTTCTTTCCACTATTACTTTATTATCTTTAAAGTGGATTATTTTAGCAGCATCTCAGTTAGCTCCAGGCTAAGCATTTCAAATTCATTCTCCTTATGTCTACACCTGCTTATAATCCTTCTGCATCTCTCCCTTGCTCATAAGAAAAAGGACCAAGATACCAAACATGACATAGAAGGTCCTCCACAATCTGTCTTCCATTCCTCCCTCTACCCATCCATTGCCATTTTTTATCTTTCACTTTGTGCTTTAGCAACATTAGTGGAGTTCCCTAGAAAACCATCTGTTTTAAGCCTCTCTGCATTTGTTGTTGACTCTATTCCTGGTCTTACATGCCTACCCATTTTTATCCTACCAATTCCTCCTCATCAACTAAGAATCCCGCTCTAGGATGTTTCCCCTCCTCTATTCTCTATCATCCTGAATCCAGGTTAGAGTCTCCTCACAAGTATTCAATCACTGCATTTATTTTGCTGTGTTTACCTCCTCAGTGGATCATGCCCTCTTTAAGAGCAAGAGCCATAGCTTTCCATTACCTACCATGATGCATAATAAATCCTTAATAAATAATTTTTAAAATAAATGAATGAGTAAATATATTCTGCCAAGAATAATGTTGATGTATCAATCTAACCTAAAAACTCCTCTATATTCATACTCTAAACCCAGCTACCACTATGTTTTTTTGAGAGAGCTATTATTATTTGACTTTTTCCTACCAGTAATCCTAAAGGTTAATTTTAATAAATTAATATTGAGCCTTTATGCTTTTCTTCCAAGAAAGCTCCTTGTCTTAATGTCTGGAAATATAAAATGATGCTATGAAATTGTAAAAAATTATAAAATTTTTATGATAATGAACAAAATTTTTATTGATAAAATTGTTTCAAATGAAAGAGTACATGAAAAAAATAGATAATCTAAAATTTTATTATTAACCTATTGTAGAGTCTGCACCTAGTTTCTTATCCAAGATAAAATTTCTAATTTTTATTTTTAATTTAACTTCCTTACATTTTCCTGCCTTAAAGGCTTGATGGCATATATAGGCATACCTCATGTTATTGCACTTTGATTTATTGTGCTTTGCAGATGATGTGTTTTTTACAAATTGAAGATTTGTGGCAACCCTGCATTGAGTAAGTCTATTGGCACTATTTTTCCAAGAGCATTTGCTCACTTCATCTCTCTGTGTCACATTTTGGTAATTCTCATAATATCTCAAACTTTTTCATCATTATATTTTGTATGGTGATTTGTGATCAGTGATCTTTGAAGTTACTATTGTAATTGTTTGGGGAGGCCACAAACTGTGCCCATATAAGGTGGGCGAATTTAATCGATAAATATTGTATGTGTTCTGACTACTCCAGTGACCAGCTGTTCCCCCATCTCTCACCTTCTCCTCAGTCTTCCTATTCCCTGAGACACAACACTGACATTAGGCCAATGAATAACCCTGCACTGGCTTCTAAGTGTTCAAGTGAAAGGAAGAGTTGCACATCTCTCACTTTCAATCAAAAGCTAGAAATGATAAGGTTAGTGAGGAAGGCATGTTTAAAGCTGAGATAGGCCCAAAGCTAGGCTCTTGCACCAAACAGTTAGCCAAGTTGTGAATGCACAAGAAAATTAAAGTGAAGGAAATTAAAAGTGTTATTCCAGTGAACACATGAATGATAAGAAAGTGAAACAGCCTTACTGCTGATACGGAGAAAGTTGTAGTGGTCTGGACAGATCAAACCAGCCATAACATTCCCTTAAGCCAAAGCCTGATCCCGAGCAAGGCCTCAGCTCTCTCCGATTCTAAAGGCTGAGAGAGGTGAGGAAGCTGCAGAAGAGAAGAATGAAGCCAACAGAAATTGGTTCATGTCGTTTAAGGAAAGAAGCCATCTCCATAACATCAAAGTGCAAGATGAAGCAGCAAGTGCTGATGTAGAAGCTGCAGCAAGTTATCAGAAGATTTAGCTAAGATAATTCATGAAGGTAGCTACACTAAACAGGCTTTCAATATTAGGTGAAACAGCCTTATTGGAAGAAGATGCCATCTAGGACTTTCATAGCTAGAGAGGAGAAGTCAAAGCCTGGCTTCAAAACTTCAAAGGACAGGCTGACTCTCCTGTTAGGGACTAGTGCAGCCAATGAATTTAAGTTGAAGCCAATGCTCATTTACCATTCTGAAAATCCTAGGGCCATTAAGAGGCAGAACACTCTGCCTGTGCTCTATAAATGGAACAACAAAGCCTGGATGACAGCACGTTTGTTTACAACATGGTTTACTGAATATTTTAAGCCCACTATTGCATCCTACTGATCAGAAAAAAAGATTTCTTTCAAAATATGCTCATTGACAACACATCTAGTCATGCAAGAGCTCTGATGGAGGTGTACAATGAGATTAATGTTGTTTTCATGCCTGCTAATACAACATCCATTCTGTACCCCCATAGATCAAGGAGTCATTTTGGCTTTAAAGTTTTATTATTTAAGACACTAATTTCATAGCGCTATAGCTGCCATACATAGTGATTCCTCTGATGGATCTGGGCAAAGTAAATTGAAAACCTTTTTGGAAGGATTCACCATTCTAAATGTCATTAAGAACTTTTGTGATTCATGGGAAGAGGTGAAAATACCAGTATTATCAGGAGTTTGAAAGAAGTTGATTCCAATCCTCATGAATGTTTTTGATGGGATTAAGACTTCAGTAGAAGTGGTGACTACAGATGTGGCAAAAATAGCAAAAGAACTAGAATTAGAAGCGGAGCCTGAAAATGTGACTGAATTGCTGAAATCTCTTGATAAAACTTGAATCGATAAGTTGCTTCTTCTGGATGAGCAAAGAAAATGGTTTCTTGAGATGGAATCTACTCTTGGTGAAGAAACTGTGAAGAGTGTTGAAATGACAACAAAGGACTTAGAATATTACATAAACTTAGTTGATAAAGCAGCTGCAGGGTTTGAGAGGATTGACTCCAATTCTGAAAGAAGATCTGCTGTGGGTAAGATGCTATGAAACAGCATTGCATGCTGTAGAGCAATCATCTGTGAAAGGAAGAGTCAATTGATGCAGCAGACTTCATTATCTTCTTTTAAGAAATGGCCACAGCCACCCTAAACTTCAGCAACCATCACCCTGATCAGTCGGCAGCCATCAACATCGAGGCAAGACCCTCCACCAGCAAAAGGCCTCAGATGATAATTAGCATTTTTTAGCAATAAAGTATTTTTTTAATTAAGATAGGTATGTTGTTTTTTTAAGCATAATTCTATTGCACACTTGACAGACTACAGAATAGTATAAATGTAACTTTTATATGCACTGGGAAAGCAAAAAATTTGTGACTCACTTTATTGTGATATTCGCTTTATTGCTGCAAACCCGCAACATCTTCGAGGTATGCCTGTAGACTGTTACAGAAAGAATAAGGAGCAGCACAGAATCAAAAACATTGAGAACAATTTATGAATATTTGCACCAAGATTATATATATACAATATATAGTAGATGTACAGTAAGGGAATATCCTGCTACTGACATAATATGGGTAAAAACTGGGCAGTTCATTTCAATGACAAGATATTGGGTATCTCTTATCCCATGGAACAAAGGCCTTATTAGCCAAGAAAGGACATTTATGAATCAAATAATGATTGGTAGGAGCAGGACCTGAATTTAAAGATGAATTATATATTTTGAGTGCTGTCAAGAGATGCCAGGGCTTCCCTGGTGGCGCACTGGTTGAGAGTCCGCCTGCAGATGTGGGGGACACGGGTTCGTGCCCCAGTCTACATGCCATGGAGCAGCTGGGCCCATGAGCCATGGCCGCTGGGCCTGCGCGTCCGGAGCCTGTGCTCCGCAACGGGAGAGGCCACAGCAGTGAGAGGCCAGCGTACCGCAAAAAAAAAAAAAAAAATGCCAAATCAACAAAATTCTACTACTTGAACTTAGCAGCTGAAATGAGGTCACCCAAACTTTCAGTTCCAGCTCCACACATCATAAGACTGTCTCTAGCAGCACCAGCAATATAACGCCATTCAATAACCACAGATTCATATTATTTTAAACTATTAAAATATTGTGTTATCTAAAGAAATAGAAATTACCTTTTGCATTAACATATCTCCAAAAAAGACCTCTGAGATTCCCTTTGAGTTTCTTGCTTTAAAGTGGAAAATCACTCATAACTTCATTAATATATGCCAAATATAATACAATAACAAAAAAAAGAAGGGTGAATTAAATTTTATCAAAGCTTCAGCCATTAAGCTTAACTGTCCTTATTTGTCAGAATGCAATCAGTTTCTATGCTGTTTTATAATAACATTTTCTGTAACTTGACAGAGTGTGAGAAGTAAGTTTAAGATCAAGAGCATTCTAAGACTGAAGGATTATTTTTGTCAGTCTAACCAGGTAACAGTTAAAACATCCTAGATCCTTATTTCAGGAGTGGAGATCTTTAAGAGATCAAGGCATTTGAGTACCTTGAACTTTCAGTGGCATTAGAATCTCTCTCAGAAGGAAGTGGTGTGGTGACTTTTTTTTTTTTTTTTAGGACAGACAAGTTTATTGTTAGTTTCCTCGGGCTGCCATAACAAAGTACCACAAACTGGGATCACTTAAAACAACAGAAATGTATTGTCCCACAGTTCTGGAGGCTAGATATCCGAAGGGTGGAGACTTTTATGTTTCCAAAGACTTTCATGATGTCACAGTGTAAGAGCTCAACAAATCCTTCTAGTGACTGGCCTTCGGGCAGCTCGCCTCTGCTTTGTAGCATTTAAATACATGAGACTTTAGTTATTAAAGACCTCTCAATATTTATCCCACTAATTTGCTTTCTATATTTGTCTTTCCAAGTAAATTCCATGCCTTTGGGATGCATATTTTCCTTTTCTGCCCAAAGTGACTTTCTTCTGCTACCAAGAGTTATTAGTGAGGATTTGGCTTTTGTTATGAAAGAACTAGGCAGGCAGAGTTACTAGGAGGGATTCTAAAGGTACAATCAACTCATATTAATGGACAGGGTTTCCTGGTCTATTTCTTAAAGAATGTAAGCAAATAGTTTACCAATAAGATGAATTTGAAATTTTATTCTATAAGTTTACTCTCAGTATTGACTATGTCTTAAAATTTGGCAATTTTCTTCTCCATTTTTGCCAGTTAAGCTAAAAAACAACCATGCCTTTGATTAACTTTAATATATTTAGGATGAAACAATATAAAAAGGATTTAAAAGATGATTTTTAAAAAACACACACAAATATAAGAACCAATTCTCATGATAATTATTTTAAATTGGAGCAAATTACAATAAACTGATTTTAGTAAACACACACACACAAATAAAAAGCCATACTCTCATGATAATATTTTAAATTGAAGCAAATACAGTGAACTGATTTTAGTAGTTTTTAATGTGATAAATTTTAGATCCAAAGTCTCTTTACTAGAATTACTTTGTAGAATCGAAACCTCTCTGGAAAAAAAAAAATTGTGATGCCTTTAAATTGAGAAGAGGAAAATAAATGTTTCTCAGCAAACACTCCTGACCTTATAAGGCTTTAGTAAGTGTGTGGAGGTAAGCTCTTTCCTGAAGTGTCATCGTCTCTGAGGATAGAAAAGGGATCCGGTTGCCAAGTGACGTTCTAATTCTCATGGTTGGGCCTGCTGTCTGGAAAAAAAAGTCATGCTCCATTTAGTAATTCCAATGTTTCTTCCTCTTCCTGTAAATGAAGGGTGCAGGAGTAGGGAACACATTCATTCACAAAAAAGGAATAGAAATATGTATCCCGGGGGAAGGAGCCATTTTTAGAACTAAGAATATGTATTTGGGCAGATCAGATGGTATTTTGCAATGTTATTGTAGTGACCACTAGGTTTGTATACTGGCTTTGGACATGTGTTCATTTCTGAAGCAGGAGTCATTTTGAAGAACTAAGAAAATGGCTTTGCCAAAGAGATAAATCATTATATGGCTAATTTCTTTGTATCTAGTTCAAACCAGCTCCCCTAAGCAGAACTTATAGATATCTATGAAATTAAAAAAGTAATAGTCTACATAGGATTCCTTACCAATGACGTTATTCTCATAATGTAGTCTTACAAGTTATTGTCTTTTTAATTTAGAACATAATTTATGACTTATTAAATAGGTCATAAAAACAACTGGGCAAGGGGAAATTGAGACATTGCAGGAGAAATCCAGGTCATAGAGCTCATCAGGTACAGTCAGCTAGAGAACTGATCGTTCTTGGACTCTGCTGATTTGAGGCATGGATTGGTTTTCATCACAGCTAATAGGGGCCATTTAGGAATAGGCACGGGGTTGTATATAAGGGACACAGATTATAGACAGAAGTCTTGATTTCTAGGCTATACCACATCCCTACTCCCCATCACACACTATGTGATCTTAGGACAAGATTTTAACATCTTTAAACCTTAGATTCAAAACCAGAAGTGAAGACTAAATAATTTCTAAAGCTTTTTCTGGCTCTAAGTTCTGTGATTCCATGTTGTATTAGATTTAGCTCTTTCTCGACTGTGTTTTCATATTCATTCAAGTCAGTATTTCACCTGAAAATTAACCATAGTTTTGTTCTCTAAAATTCATCATTAGATTTTCTGACTTACATATCCTTTTATCCATGAGACAAACAGGATGCATCATGCCCTGTCCTTCAGAGAAAAGCTGCATCCTAGCTTAAGGATTACAATGGAAAGGAGTGAGGTCACACTCTTCCTGAGGTGATGGCCACTGTCTGCATGGAAGGTTGCTTTCTCTCAAGAGAGTAAAACAGGTTATCCTACCTCTTTACCACCTCATGCCTTTAGCCTCTCCAAGACCATCAAGCTATATATGTATCTGTATATGATTTTCTTTACTGAAGTGTTAATACAATTTAAGATGATAACCAAAAAAAGAGAAAAACTAAAGCTTTATGGTAAATAGTATATTTTCAGTTTCTAATGTAAAGATACAAGAGTTGAGTTCTTCACAAGGGAGTCCACTCATAGGAACCTCCCCATACATCCTAACTTACCTCCTACTAACCCCCATATTAAAATGAACAGCAATCTAAGTGCTTCCTTTTCCAAAACTTCTCTTGGCTAATTTTCACCCATTTTTTTTTTCAGAAAACTTTAGCAAAACCTATTCCTGGATATTTTCTTCCACAGTGTATTTTCCCATATTTATGCTATACAATTTGAATTCTTCAAGGGAAAGGATTTTTACCATAAAATAAAGAGACAGGGACCAACTAACTGCCCAAATCCTTCCTTAGGATGGAGGAGAAAAACAAATGACCCCATCTCTAAGTCCTTATCTTAGTCCTAAATCAGAAAAGTGAAAGAAAGACCATGTTCAGATAAAGAGATATTATCCTGCTTTTTTCCACTATCTTTGTCATTTGGAGGTGTCTGGCCTGCGTGAAGGAAGAAGATGCTACATGAGAGTAGATCAGAGCTTAGTAAAATCCAGCTTTAGCAGTAAAATGCAGGGGCCAAGTGAACCATCGTAAGAGCAAAGGCCAAGTCTTGATTGCAATGTGAACCACAGAGAGTAACTTTGCTGGAATGTCTAAGGGATTTCCAAGGGTCTGATGGTGAGGGAGAAGAGTTGAGCTCTAATTTCTGTTTTATGAATAGGTGTTTTGGGAATAGAATCTAATTATCCTGTTTTCATGGAATAACTCCCACCGTTTCATTAAAGTAACCCCTAGTTACACTCTGATTCCAATACTGGTGGAACCACCAACATGGTAACTCTGACATCTGAAAAGCCAAAAGATTGCTTCACTGCATGTAGATATGTGCATTTATGAGGTCTAATAAGTGTTGTCTGGTTTTGAGAGTGCTATTCTCACCCCACACAGATAGATTCTATAGTAATTGAGAAATAGAAGGTTCAGATATAGATGAAAATATCTTCTGAATTATATCTGATAGAGGTAGACTAGAAAACCTCTCTTGCCTCTGAAACCAAAATGGGTGACTTCACATGTCTAGGCATTGGGACTTACATTTGGAGAGATCCAGGTCTGCAAAGCAGCACATGCTCTATTAGCTGCCTCACATTGAGCTGCACACAGAAAGCTCCAGAGGAAAGGTCACACATGCTTAGCAACCTTAAGCATATTGACATTGAACATTAGAAAAATCACTGTAAGTCAGACTCCCACCGTCATGCCCATCATGTAAATTACTCCTCCTTCCAAGGAAAGGAACAAGTGAGAGGTCAGAGAAAAGTAGATGGTCTCACTGTAATATTTTTGAGAGAGTGGAAGTTCCTTCTTTGTGAACAAAGTAGGACATGGGAAGAAGGACTGGATGATTTGCCTCATGATGGTAATAAGGCTGGTAACTTGTAGTGGATTAACCTGAACTTATACTGTGGACTGAATGTTAATTTTTTCAAGTTAATGATTATAAACCTGGACCCTATCTAATAATTTTAATGGTGCTGCTATTTGTTTCTTTCTTCAGAACTTGTAGTAGAGACCTTCCTTTATTTACTCAGCAAATGTAGAGTTCTTACTTCACAACAGATACTAGGAATACAGTAGTGCCCTTGAAGAAAGCATGAAATATTTGAGGAAATAACCAAGTGAGTAAACAGCTTCAATATACATTGGAGAGTGTTACAGCAGAGGAGAGTAATGGGGAAAGAGTCACAGAGGTGTTGACACTGAAATAGAAACTTGAAAGATGAATAAGAGTTAAACTGTCAGGCAGAGAGGGGAAGCTATTCTAGGCAGAAAGAGAGCAGCATGACTAAAGGTGTGGGAAAGCTGCACTACTTCAGGGATATCAGGTAATGAGTGCGGTTTGCCTGGAATTTCAGGGACACGGGAAAGGTGGATTTCTTCATCTGCGTGAATTACCATATTGCCACTTCCTTCCTAGGACATCATTTCATACTTTCATGTAAATGACTTATGATACCCTCTTATAGGTCAAGACAATAACAAAAATAAAGCAATATTATTCTTCAATGCCTTTTCCCACTTTCACGAAAAGAAAAGTACAATCTATCATGGTCATGCTTCATTTCTTGTCAGTCTTTTCCTTCATATCTGTCTTTGGGGAAAAAAAGTTTTCTTATATCTATACTTTGTTTTGTTTAGAGAGTAAGCCCAACTTTTCCCATATTTTTTTTTTTCAATTATTCACTGCTGAGTCTGTTCCTGGGGATATATGCAGAAGTTCTTTCTTAGGACTCTTCTTTGCCCAACTACACTTTAAACTCCACAAATTCATAAGAAAAATTGTCTTGTTGAGAAAAGCAGAGGTCATGAGTGTGTACTATGCCTGAGAATGCTGAATACATAGAGAAAACAGGACAAAATTTGATCATGGAAAATTAGACAAGTGTCAGCTGATTAAGAGCCTTGACCTTTTCATAAAGAAGTCATTTGAAGGAAGCAACATGATCGTATCTGTGTCTTCAAAAAAGTTTGTGGAGAATGGACTTTAAGTGGAAAGACTGAAGAGGTGAAGGGAGACTAATTATTAAACTGCTGCAAAATTCTTGGGACTCAGCTATTATTAAACTATAACTAGGATGAGGTTAATAGGAGAGAAGAAAGCAGTGGCTCTAAGAGATATTTAGGAGGTCAGTTTGACAGGATGCGGCGGAGGAGATGGAATAATTAAGGGTAGAGCCTTTTGCTTAGATTAGAAACACAACAGGAAAGGGAGCTGATGGGACAGTGAGTGGAGAAAAATACCGAATTTAATTCTGGACCTATTTAGCTTGAGGCCCCTATGAGACAATCAGATCACAATTCTTTTGGAATATTTCAGAGCTAGTTAAAAGGTGCTATAGGAGCGGATTGGATTTTTCAAAAACTGAAAAAGTAGCTTTCGAAGTGGAACTGTTATGTAAAGTATATTTGGTGTGAAATGCTCTTTTGCTTTTATTTTCAAGGAGTTTGATTATAAAAATCATAATTTATAGGTTCAATGTTAAATAATTATTTGGATATGATATAACAATCATAGGCTAAAGGAGTTAGTTTTGGATTAAAATCTATACCATTCGCTAAGGCATATGGAGTGATATGTTTATTTAACTAGTTTTTAATAAAAATAGCAATATATTTATATAGTAAAAATATCCAACAGAAGAAAGGCAGTGAAATAAGAATTAAATCTTCCTCCCTCCCCAGCCACCAGTACCCATGTTCTGCATCCTCTCCAGCCTTCCTCTCTCCCAACCCACCCTTGAGGAACTACTGTCATCAGCTATTAGTTCTTTTGTATATTCTACTGGAAAAAAGACCTACCTTTCTAACACAAATATAAACACATCGTAACCTATTATGAAGTTTAATTCTGTTTTTAATTAATACATCTTTAATATTGTTTCATATTTGTGAATAAAGAACTAATTTATTTTTATCATAATGCAAGCATGATGATCCGTTGTGTGAATGAGCCATAATATTAGAAATAGCCTTTTCCTAATCATTATATAGGTTTGGTGAGAAACTATACTGGCCCTTGAAAGCTCAAGAGTAGAAAATCCACTTGCTGTTCAGGTCAGTAGCAATTCTATTTCACTTCTCTGAATAATTTTATAGCTAAAAGAAGAGCTCCCGACCCCCACCCCTCCCCCCCCCAAATATAGGAGTCTCAGATACTCTACTCTGCCTTGGGCAGTTTTAATCTTACAAATACTGACTCTCAAAAAACTTAGGTCCCTGACATGTTAAATTGAAAAAGTCAATGTAGTTACGGTTAGATATTTCCTCCCTCTTTGCATTTAATCTGAACCTTCAAAATGTTTTATATTGAACATATATTAATTGGACAACTCGTTTTTATAAACAATAATAAAATAAAGAACTTTAAGAGGATTGCAAGGTCAGGGGAAATTCTTGATCAGAGGAAGTTCGTGCATGTGACTGCTCACAAGAGTCGTAGATACCGTTCGTCAGCTTCTGCCTATTGCTTAATAGACTGGGATTCTTGAGTCAGGAAGTGAATTCCTGAGATAAATAATCTGTGGGAATTTCTCATGTCCTTCTCAGATTCTTTTTCGAAGACCATCAGCAAAAATGATTTACCATAATGGAACTTAGGGAGAGAATTGTTCTCAAAAGTTTACTCGGTTCCTAAGCTTGTATGTCATGAATCCACAAAATCAACACCTACTATCAGAGCTCACAGACCAGTGTAAATAGCAGTATAGAGACCTGCTCTTCCCCAGACACTTCTCAGAAGCCCCACAAGCTGCTTTCCAAAGATCCTGGCTCCTCTAATTTAATAAAACTGGGAATCTTGTGGGATAGTGTGCCTCTCTGACAATACTTTTTAACTTAAGTTTTCCTCTTTACTGTCAGAGAATTAATATTTAACAGCATTTTACTGAAAATAATATTGATACTAAAATTTGATAGTGTGGGACTCTATTTTGAACGACTATAGATGGAGAAAAAGAACTTAGTGTATCTGCAACCATACTTTATTTGGGAAGGAAAGAATATTCCTAACCACATCACCAATTCAGTATAGCTCATGCTTGAAATGTATTCCATTCTGGATAATATAGCATTCCATGTGCTTCAAGTTGAGCCAGGCTATTAGAATTCAGCCTGGGTTTCCTCCCCTAAGATTCAGTTATATATTAATTCCTCTAGACACCAATGTTTTTCTGGCAGTGAAGACTACTGAATTCAAAGCTGAGGGATATGGACCTTTCCCAGGTCTATGTCCCATCTCCATACTTCCTGTCTGCTGTTCTCCTATGTATAGAAACTTCTCCTAATGTCCAGCATTTATCCAGAATTCTGCTGCCTTACTGTAGCCACTACGCTAAACCACCTGATATCAATGAACACATATGTTCGTGGGAGCTTGCTATGTCCATCAGGCACTACGCATTGGGCAGCCTATGCCTGGGGCAGTTTTCTGAGGCAGTATCTGTGGCTAAATTAATTTGCCCAGCTCCTTTCCTGCCTTAATCTTTGACTGAATATTCATTAGACTTTTCTTAACACCATGCATTATCCCAGGTATAGAATGTAAATTCCTGAATTTAACTGACTTACCAAATTTATGCTTGAGGAAGTTCTTTTATTTATTTTATTTTATTTTATTTTTTATTTTTTACATCTTTATTGGAGTATAATTGCTTTACAATGGTGTGTTAGTGTCTGCTTTATAACAAAGTGAATCAGTTATACATATACATATGTTCCCATATCTCTTCCCTCTTGCGTCTCCCTCCCTCCCACCCTCCCTATCCCACCCCTCCAGGTGGACACAAAGCACCGAGCTGATCTCCCTGTGCTATGCGGCTGCTTCCCACTAGCTATCTACCTTACGTTTGGTAGTGTATATATGTCCATGCCTCTCTCTCGCTTTGTCAGAGCTTACCCTTCCCCCTCCTCATATCCTCAAGTCCATTCTCTAGTAGGTCTGTGTCTTTATTCCTGTATTACCTCTAGGTTCTTCATGACATTTTTTTTTCTTAAATTCCATATATATGTGTTAGCATACGGTATTTGTCTTTCTCTTTCTGACTTACTTCACTCTGTATGACAGACTCTAGGTCTATCCAGCTCATTACAAATAGCTCAATTTCGTTTCTTTTTATGGCTGAGTAATATTCCATTCTATATATGTGCTACATCTTCTATATCCATTCATCTATCGATGGACAGTTAGGTTGCTTCCATGTCCTGGCTATTGTAAATAGAGCTGCAATGAACATTTTGGTACATGACACTTTTTGAATTATGGTTTTCTCAGGGTATATGCCCAGTAGTGGGATTGCTGGGTCGTATGGTAGTTCTATCTGTAGTTTTTTAAGGAACCTCCATACTGTTCTCCATAGTGGCTGTATCAATTTACATTCCCACCAACAGTGCAAGAGGGTTCCCTTTTCTCCACACCCTCTCCAGCATTTATTGTTTCTACATTTTTTATGATGGCCATTCTGACTGGTGTGAGATGATATCTCATTGTAGTTTTGATTTGCATTTCTCTAATGATTAATGATGTTGAGCATTCTTTCATGTGTTTGCTGGCAGTCTGTATCTTCTTTGGAGAAATGTCTATTTAGGTCTTCTGCCCATTTTTGGATTGGGTTGTTTGTTTTTTGTAATTGAGCTGCATGAGCTGCTTATAAATTTTGGAGATTAATCCTTCATCAGTTGCTTCATTGGCAAATATTTTCTCCCATTCTGAGGGTTGTCTTTTGGTCTTGTTTATGGTTCCCTTTGCTGTGCAAAAGCTTTGAAGTTTCATTAGGTCCCATTTGTTTATTTTTGTTTTTATTTCCATTTGATAGGAGGTGGGTCAAAAAGGAACTTGCTGTGATTTATGTCATAGAGTGTTCTGCCTATGTTTTCCTCTAAGAGTTTGATAGTATCTGGCCTTACATTTAGGTCTTTAATCCATTTTGAGCTTATTTTTGTGTATGGTGTTAGGGAGTGATCTAATCTCATACTTTGACATGTAGCTGTCCAGTTTTCCCAGCACCACTTATTGAAGAGGCTGTCCTTTCTCCACTGTACATTCCTGCCACCTTTATCAAAGATAAGGTGACCATATGTGCATGGGTTTATCTCTGGGCTTTCTATCCTGTTCCATTGATCTATATTTCTGTTTTTGTGCCAGTACCATACTGCCTTGATCACTGTAGCTTTGTAGTATAGTCTGAACTCAGGGAGCGTGATTCCTACAGCTCCGTTTTTCATTCTCAAGACTGCTTTGGCTATTCGGGGTCTTTTGTGTTTCTCTACAAATTGTGAAATTTTTTGTTCTAGTTCTGTGAAAAATGCCAGTGGTAGTTTGATAGGGATTGCATTGAATCTGTGGATTGCTTTGTGTAGTAGAGTCATTTTCACAATGTTGATTCTTCCAATCCAAGAACATGGTATATCTCTCCATCTATTTGTATCATCTTTAATTTCTTTCATCAGTGTCTTATAATTTTCTGCATACAGGTCTTTCATCTCCTTAGATAGGTTTATTCCTAGATACTTTATTCTTTTTGGTGCAGTGGTGAATGGGAGTGTTTTCTTGATTTCACTTTCATGTTTTTCATCATTAGTGTATAAGAATGCCAGACATTTCTGTGCATTAATTTTGTATCCTGCAACTTTACCAAATTCATTGATTAGCTCTAGTAGTTTTCTGGTAGCATCTTTAGGATTCCCTATGTATAGTATCATATCATCTGCAAACAGTGAGAATTTTACTTCTTCTTTTCCAATTTGGATTCCTTTTATTTCCTTTTCTTCTCTGATTGCTGTGGCTAAAACTTCCAAAACTATGTTGAATAAGAGTGGTGAGAGTGGGCAACCTAGTCTTGTTCCTGATCTTAGTGGAAATGCTTTCACTTTTTCACCATTGAGGACGATGTTGGCTGTGGGTTTGTCATATATTGCCTTTATTATGTTGAGGAAATTTCCCTCTGTGCCTGCTTTCTGCAGGGCTTTTATCATAAATGGGTGTTGAATTTTGTCAAAAGCTTTCTCTGCATCTATTGAGATGATCATATGGGTTTTCTCCTTCAATTTGTTAATATGGTTTATCACATCGATTGATTTGCATATATTGAAGAATCCTTGCATTCCTGGAATAAACCCCACTTGATCATGGTGTATGATCCTTTTAATGTGCTGTTGGATTCTGTTTGCTAGTATTTTGTTCAGGATTTTTGCATCTATGTTCATCAGTAATATTGACCTGTAGTTTTCTTTCTTTGTGACATCCTTTTCTGGTTTTGGTATCAAGGTGATGGTGGCCTCGTAGAATGAGTTTGGGAGTGTTCCTCCCTCTGCTATATTTTGAAAGAGTTTGAGAAGGGTAGATATTAGCTCTTCTCTAAATGTTTGATAGAATTCGCCTGTGAAGCCATCTGGTCCTGGGCTTCTGTTTGTTGGAAGATTTTTAATCACAGTTTCAATTTCAGTGCTTGTGTTTGGTCTGTTCATATTTTCTATTTCTTCCTGATTCAGTCTTGGCACGTTGTGCATTTCTAAGAATTTGTCCATTTCTTCCAGGTTGTCCATTTTATTGGCATAGAGTTGCTTGTAGTAATCTTCATGATCTTTTTTATTTCTGCAGTGTCAGTTGTTACTTCTCCTTTTTCATTTCTAATTGTATTGATTTGAGTCTTCTCCCTTTTTTTCTTGATGACTCTGACTAATGGTTTATCAATTTTGTTTATCTTCTCAAAGAAGCACCTTTTAGTTTTATTGATCTTTGCTATCATTTCCTTCATTTCTTTTTCATTTATTTCTGATGTGATTTTTATGATTTCTTTCCTTCTGCTAAATTTGGGGTTTTTTTGTTCTTCTTTCTCTAATTGCTTTAGGTTCAAGGTTAGGTTGTTTATTCGAGATATTTCCTGTTTCTTAAGGTAGGATTTTATTGCTATAAACTTCCCTCTTAGAACTGCTTTTGCTGCATCCCATAGATTTGGGGTGGTCATGTCTCCATTGTCATTTGTTTCTAGGTATTTTTTTATTTACTCTTAGATTTCTTCAGTGATCACCTCGTTATTAAGTAGTGTATTGCTTAGCCTCCAGGTGTTTGTATTTTTTACAGATCTTTTCCTGTAATCGATATCTGGTGTCATAGCGTTGTGGTCGGAAAAGATACTTGATACAATTTCAATTTTCTTAAATTTACCAAGGCTTGATTTTTGACCCAAGATATGATCTATCCTGGAGAATGTTCCATGAGCACTTGAGAAAAATGTGTATTCTGTTGTTTTTGGATGGAATGTCCTATAAATATCAATTAAGTCCATCTTGTTGAATGTATCATTTAAAGCTTGTGTTTCCTTATTTATTTTCATTTTGGATTATCTGTCCATGGGTGAAAGTGGGGTGTTAAAGTCCCCTACTATGAATGTGTTACTGTCGATTTCCCCTTTTATGGCTGTTAGTATTTGCCTTATGTATTGAGGTGCTCCTATTTTGGGTGCGTAAATATTTACAATTGTTATATCTTCTTCTTGGATCGATCCCTTGATCATTATGTAGTGTCCTTCTTTGTCTCTTCCTATAGTCTTTATTTTAAAGTCTATTTTGTTGGATATGAGAATTGCTACTCCAGCTTTCTTTTGGTTTCCATTTGCATGGAATATCCTTTTCCATCCCCTTACTTTCAGTCTGTATGTGTCTCTAGGTCTGAAGTGGGTTTCTTGTAGACAGCAAATATATGGGTCTTGTTTGTGTATCCATTCAGCCAATCTGTGTCTTTTGGTGGGAGCATTTAGTCCATTTACATTTAAGGTAATTATCGATATGTATGTTCCTATTCCCATTTTCTTAATTGTTTTGTGTTTGTTATTGTAGGTCTTTTCCTTCTCTTGTGTTTCTTGCCTAGAGAAGTTCCTTTATTATTTGTTGTAAAGCTGGTTTGGTGGTGCTGAACTCTCTCAGCTTTTGCTTGTCTGTAAAGGTTTTAATTTCTCCATCAAATCTGAATGAGATCCTTGCTGGGTAGAGTAATCTTGGTTGCAGGTTTTTCTCCATCACTTTCAATATGTCCTGCCACTCCCTTCTGGCTTGCAGAGTTTCTGCTGAAAGATCAGCTGTTAACCTTATGGGGATTCCCTTGTGTGTTATTTGTTGTTTTTCTCTTGCTGCTTTTAATATGTTTTCTTTGTATTTAAGTTTTGACGGTTTGATTATTATGTGTCTTGGCGTTTCTCCTTGGATTTATCCTGTATGGGACTCTCTGTGCTTCCTGGACTTGATTGACTATTTCCTTTCCCACATTAGGGAAGTTTTCAACTATAATCTCTTCAAGTATTTTCTCAGTTCCTTTCTTTTTCTCTTCTTCTTCTGGAACCCCTATAATTCGAATGTTGGTGTGTTTAATTTTGTCCCAGAGGTCTCTGAGACTGTCCTCATTTCTTTTCATTGTTTTTTCTTTATTCTGTCTGCAGTAGTTATTTCCACTATTTTATCTTCCAGGTCACTTATCCGTTCTTCTGCCTCAGTTATTCTGCTATTGATCCCATCTAGAGTGTTTTTCATTTCATTTATTGTGTTCTTCATCGTTGTTTGTTTCGTCTTCAGTTCTTCTAGGTCCTTGTTAAATGTTTCTTGCATTTTGTCTATTCTCTTTCCAAGATTTTGGATCATCTTTACTGTCATTATTTTGAATTCTTTTTCAGGTAGACTGCCTATTTCCTCTTCATTTGTTAGGTCTGGTGGGTTTTTATCTTGTTCCTTCATCTGCTGTGTGTTTTTCTGTCTTCTCATTTTGCTTATTTTACTGTGTTTGGTGTCTTCTTTTTGCAGGCCCCAGGTTCGTAGTTCCCGTTGTTTTTGGTGTCTGTCCCCAGTGGCTAAGGTTGGTTCAGCGGGTTGTGTAGGCTTCCTGGTGGAGGGGACTAGTTCCTGTGTTCTGGTGGATGAGGCTGGATCTTGTCTCTCTGTTGGGCAGGTCCACGTCTGATGGTGTGTTTTGGGGTGTCTGTGGACTTATTATGATTTTAGGCAGCCTCTCTGCTAATGGGTGGGTTTGTGTTCCTGTCTTGCTAGTTGTTTGGCATAGGATGTCCAGCACTGTAGCTTGCTGGTTGTTGAGTGAAGCTGGGTGCTGGTGTTGAGATGGAGATCTCTGAGAGATTTTTGCCGGTTGATATTATGTGGAACTGGGAGGTCTCTTGTGGACCAGTGTCCTGAAGTTGGCTCTCCCACCTCAGAGGCACAGCACTGACTCCTGGCTGCAGCACCAAGAGCCTTTTATCCACACGGCTCAGAATAAAAGGGAGAAAAAGTAGAAAGAAAGAATTAGTAGAAGTAGAAAGAAAGAAAGAAAGAAAGAAAGAAAGAAAGAAAGAAAGAAAGAAAAGAGGGAGGGAGGGAGGGAGGAAAGAGGGAAGGAAGGAAAAAAGAAAGAAAAAAGATAAAGTAAAATAGAATAAAGTAAGATAAAATATAATAAAGTTATTAAAATAAAAAATAATTATTAAGAAAAAATATTTTAAAAAACAAACAAACAAAACGGACGGATAGAACCCTAGGACAAATGGTGGAAGCAAAGCTATACAGACAAAATCTCACACAGAAGCATACACATACACACTCACAAAAAGAGGAAAAGGGGAAAAAATCATAAATCTTGCTCTCAAAGTCCACCTCCTCAATTTGGAGTGATTTGTTGTCTATTCATGTATTCCACAGATGCAGGGTACATCAAGTTGATTGTGGAGCTTTAATCCGCTGCTTCTGAGGCTCCTGGGAGAGATTTCCCTTTCTCTTCTTTGTTCTCACAGCTCCCAGGGGCTCAGCTTTGGATTTGGCCCCGCCTCTTTGTGTAGGTCGCTGGAGGGCGTCTGTTCTTCGCTCAGACAGGACGGGGTTAAAGGAGCCGCTGATTCGGGGGCTTTGGCTCACTCAGGCCGGGGGGGAGGGAGGGGCACGGAGTGCGGGGCGAGCCTGCGGCAGCAGAGGCCAGCGTGACGTTGCACCAGCCTGAGGTGTGCCGTGCGTTCTCCCGGGGGAGCTGTCCCTGTATCCCGGGACCCTGGCAGTGGCGGGCTGCACAGTCTCCCCGGAAGGGGGGTGTGGATAGTGACCTGTGCTCGCACACAGACTAGAGCTCCTTTTTTTTTTTTTTTTTTTTTTTTTTTGCAGTACATGGGCCTCTCACTGTTGTGGCCTCTCCCGTTGCAGAGCACAGGCTCCGGACGCGCAGGCTCAGCGGCCATGGCTCACGGGCCCAGCCGCTCCGCGGCATGTGGGATCTTCCCGGACCGGGGCACGAACCCGTGTCCCCCGCATCAGCAGGCGGACTCTCAACCACTGCGCCACCAGGGAAGCCCTCTAGAGCTCCTTTAAGCAGTGCTCTTAATCCCCTCTCCTCACGCACCAGGAAACAAAGAGGGAAGGAAAAGTCTCTTCCCTCTTCGGCAGGTCCAGACTTTTCCCCGGACTCCCTCCCAGCTAGCCGTGGCGCACTAACACCCTGAAGGCTGTGTTCGAGGAAGTTCTTTATAATAGCTAGATCTTCCTTTTCTGGCCATCAGTCATACCCTAACCTGGCAGTATTCCTTTTGATAAAGCCATGTTCTCAAGAAAGCTATTCTTGATCCTCTAAGACAGGCCTTTAGTACTTCTGCCAAAATACCTTCTCCTTCTGCCAGTCAGCACTTATCACATTATATAGTAATTGATTGTCAAAACTGTGCCCTACTCACCATTATAGCCCAGTGTCTAGCACAACGCCTGGCTTGTTAAATGCTCCATAAATATTCACCAAATGAGTAAGTGAATGAAAGTTGGAGCCAAAGGAGAAAGAACACTCATAGAGAGGGATATATGAACAGAGAGGAGTAGATATGTGGCATAATCACCACAGATAATTTCTCCAAAATTACGTTTGTGTTAGAAGTTAGTCTGACACATAACCATGAGTAAACCTTGTAAAAAGCCTGCCCATATACGGCAATATGTTAAGTGATGATGAAGTAAAATGGATTCTGAACTACAGAATGGGGTAATTTTTGAGAGCAAATGTGTTATAAAGAACAGTTGGAGAAGGAATATAAATGCACTTTATCACAGATTGTTTTAAAGGCATTAACATGCAAGACGGCAAAATGATATTTAAAGAACATATAATCTTATGTACTTTGTGTGTGTCTCTTTTTGAAATATAACTTTAGTGAAAAAAGTATGCTATAATGTTAACTGGAAAACAGTGATGCAAAAATGTACAAATGATTCAAATACCACTACCACCACAAAAAATGTGTGCAGTGAAATAAAAGGGAAGCATCTCAAAATATTAACAGGGTATGTTTGGTGAAATAATTATGGGTGGCATTTTAAAAATACTATTTAGTATTTTCCAAATTTTATTTAATAAGTATATATTGCCTTAACCATTTACGAAGTTTCTTTTCTTGCGTAGGTTAATTTAGTGAACAAAAGAATGCAGTTCCCATAGCAACTAGACAAGTTGCAAGTCTTTTTCCTTGAGTAAACATAATTTAACGATTGACTCTTTTCAACACAAAAAGCAGTAAAACTCTACATTAAAATAATTGTTAATGCTAAAAGCAAATATATCATTATATCCTTAAGATAAGCACTAATTATTATTACCAAAAAATGTTTGTTAGTGCTGTAAGATGCTTGCAGGCAGAGACCTGTAGTTTTTCACTTTTCTATAACAAGTGTCTCCAAGAAGGTGGGACACCCAAACATGTTGAGTAAGAGTTCTCATCTATCCTTTTCCATATATAAATGCACAATTTATACAGACATAAACACATAACACAGACATACTGCTAGTGTTATGTATGAATCTGGTGCTCATTTCAAGAAAAGAGACAGTGTATAAGTGGGGTTTTGTTGAGCAAACAGACTGTAGAAACTCCATACCCATACTCTGAGTAGGGGTCAGATGGAAGACCAAACATTGTATCTGTGGGCATATTTATATGTATACGTGAATAGATAGATAAAATAGACCCCTGCCTCCAAGGATCTAAATATATCATAAGATATATCAGAATAAATATTTCTCTACTTTTATCAAAAAGTAGTAAGGCCACTGAGATTTTTGGTACTAACACAACTTTTACATTGCACCCATTTTATTTTTAAGAATTGAGTTACAGAAGCTTTAAAATAAAATTCTAATTATTTATATAAAAGAGATAGCTATTGGTTCTGGTCATAATATCATAATTGTAATCACAGATAATATAATTTCAGGCAAATGTCAAATGAAATATGGTCTGACATATATTAACAGAATTTTGCTCACCAGCAAAATTACTAGAACATCGATTACTAGAACATACTTCCATTTAATTAGTTTTTAAATTGTAAATTTCCGTTATGACCATTCATTTGCAGAAAAAAATATTCTTGAATTATAATAGCTTCTGTAATGTATTCTCTGGCTTCAATAGTTAAATTTCAAACCGACAAAAATTAATTGGGTTTTATAAGGGAATATCATAGAAGTTAAAGTTTTTAAAATATATAGAAGAAATAATGTAATGATGTTAAACTTTATCTTTGAGATTTAATTAGAAAATGCATGAATATCAGAATATCATAACTAATCCACAGAAAAATCAGAATTTTACTTTAACTTATTTGCTAAATATGAATTTTATTAAATCACTTTTATGAAACATTTTGACAATTGACTAACAAATAACAAACTTCCAAATTTTAGTTTCTTAACATCATAGAAGTTTCTTATTCATGTAATATTCTGATTCTAATGTTTATCATTCCCACATCAGTGACTTTCCTCTATCTGGCGATTCAAGGACCTGCATTCTTCCACTTTATGTCTCTTCACCTCTAATATTTTTCACAGGAAATAGTAAATTTCATTTACTTACAGTATCAAAATGGGAATTGTATAAATATAAACCAAAGAATAAAGATTTTATTTAAAAAATCAAAGTAATATTGATGTATCATGAAGCAACACCTCATGCTTCTTTTACAATCTCATTTTTGAAATTATCATACGTGAAATTATTTCTTCATTAGTGTTTGCAAATGCTTTTAATTTACAAATACTAGAAATTCGATTGCCATATCATATGTTTATCTATCATGTAAAGAGATAATTACCAGAGAATGAAAAGTCAATTTTGTCTATAGGCCAGTAGCTCCAATTTGATAATTTTAACCTAAGGACTTTTATAATTTCTGTCAATCTGCTTTGGATTTGAGGAAATTGGGAAAGGGTTTACTGCCTACTTGTAAATTGAGTAGCCTGCATTAGGCCATTAAAACACATTTTGGAATGACTGAAAATTTGCAAAAATGCTAAAGTTATATTTTATAACAGACTGGTTACAGAACACAACACACACAAATTAAAAATATGGAATCATTATTTCTCTTTTCCATTTTTCCACATTGTCATCTTTTATTCTGTAATTGATCTTGGCCAAATAATTAAATGTCACTGTTTATAATGTTTGTCATTTTCTACTGTTTGTAATCCATTGTTTGCATTTGTCTGCTTTCCACAGAGAGCACAACCTATAGGGGCTTAATTGGTTAGGATGTCCATTTTTCTCTCATAACAAGTTGTCTGAGGGTAGCAGTCCAGACTGATGAGGTAGCTTCATGATGTCATCAACTCCTCAGGCTCCTTTTTCCTGTCTCCACCATGTGAAAGATATACGTTTCTATCCTCATGTTTGTAAGTTGTTCTTATACCTCTAACCATCATGTTCCAGGCAGAAAGCAATGGAAAATGCATGTGGCAAAAGTGCTTTATCCTAGCAAGATTTGCCGTTTTATTTAGGAAGGAATCCTTCCCTTAGGGTCTTCTCCTACATCTAGTCTAGTACTGGGTTGCAAAGCCACTTCCAACTGCCAGGGAGTCTGTCTTTAGCTGGACACATTATTACCTTAAACAAAAATCAGAGTTCTCTGAAAGAGAAGGGTTCAAGTGGTGTATTGTGTTTCTTAAGAGCCATATTTAACATTTTGACAATTTCATATTAAATTTTGTATTTAAAGTTAAGACAAAAGCATGCAGTGTAGGGCTTCCCTGGTGGCGCAGTGGTTGAGAGTTAGCCTGCCGAGGCAGGGGACACAGGTTCGTGCCCCGGTTCGCGAAGATCCCACATGCCGCGGGGCGGCTGGGCCCTCGAGCCATGGCCGCTGAGCCTGCGCGTCCGGAGCCTGTGCTCTGCAACGGGAGAGGCCACAACAGTGAGAGGCCCGCATACCGCAAAAAAAAAAAAAAAAGCATGCAGCGAAATCTTTCCAAATGAGAATAATTTACCTTGACTTCTCCTAGATATTTGCAAGTGTATTGCAAAGTTGTCTTTTAATATGTTATATGGTTTTCAGAAATAATTTATTGCCATTTTTTAAACTCTTCTGAAAAAGCTAATATAATGAAGATGGAACTTAGATTCTATGAAAACTTATTTTTGGTTTCCAGATAGGTTATTAAGTCAGTCCTGAAATGGATTTTATTGCTTTGAATAGTATTTTCAATTTTTATCAAAATCCTTTGTATTTATATATCTTAGGCTGTATATTTTGAAGAACCTGCCATATTCTGATTGCTTACAATTCAATATGTGCCGAAATGTTCACAGTGTAGTAAATTAGTATGTAAATAGAAAAGATAATAGCTGATTCACTTTGTTATAAAGCAGAAACTAACACACCATTGTAAAGCAATTATACTCCAATAGAGATGTTTAAAAAAAAAAGATACACATTATTATTTTATAATTCCATTTTCTTTGCCTTTTTTAACCTGCCTTTTTCCTGTTTTATTCTAGAAAATAAGAGTGAACAAGTTAGGTTTATATTTCATAGTATCATCATGACTGTATTTTCACAAAGATAAAAGTAAAGATTGTCCTGTGAAACTCTGGAAAACAGAATTGGATGAAGATGTTGCAGGACTGTATGCTGAAATTTATAAAGAAGATGCAGCTTTGAGATGAGCTCTGAGTTTAGGGTGTATGTCAAAATAGGCCTTATCATTATTGTTGATTGTGACCTAACTACACACACAAGTCCGGTCTAATTACCCCTTACATCTGGTCAAGAGGTTTGTGTTTCACCTCATCTTGACTCTGGAGTCTTGGTTTAGACTTTAAGAAGGCTTCTTTGAATACATATAAAAAATAAAACCAGAGAGGAGAATTTTCTGATCAATAAGAAGTAGTGCTTCATTTCTGCTTTATTCACTGAGGATTATTTCTTTCTTGAAAATATACAAATTGGCATTAACTAGCTCCAGGTAAAGGCTCAAAAAAATTGTAATTATTTTTGATTCATGTTTGATTATTCTGAAGTAGTAGGAAAAGTATATTTTCAGCGATTAGCTGCCTGTTTTTAGGTTCAGTTCTTTATAGATGCTCACAAAGATTTTTTTCTCATAACTAATACTTAAATATTCTTTGTTAGCTTGGGTAAGAACTTAATCTTAGAACTATGAGAAAGTAAAAGTAAAGTTAAAGTAACAAGTAAAATTTCAAACTTGGTCATTTTACTCAACTTAAATTCTCCCTTGTTTCCACTGAATATTATTACCGTGTATTGCTCTACATTTAAGTAGACTAAAATGTGTTCTTATTAGTGATCCTTAGTTTTCCTACATGTTTTTACATGTGTAACAGTAGAAAGATAATAATACCATTTATTAAGTATTTTCAGTATGTCAAGTCTTATATTAAGTACTTCACATAAACTATCTCATTTAATTCTCACAGCAGCTCCATGTAGTAAGTACCATTATTAAACCCATTTTCCAGAAAGAGAAAACCAAGGCTGAGAGGACTAAAACAACTTGACCAAGGCCACAGTTTACAAGAATTAGAGTCAGGATTTTAACACAAGTGAAAAACCTATAAAGTTTACCTCTAATAATCTAATAATAAAATCTACATGAGGTCAGGAGAGGTGAGTGATGAGAAATGTGGCTAATAATTTTGAAATTATCTCCATCTGTTGATATGTGAACTATATTATGAAAGTTTTGCTTAATCCTAATCTTAAAAAAAAAAAAAGAACCTAAAGGAAATGATTATGACAGAGAGAAGGGTGCTTGGTTTTTGAATCATGTAGATAGATAATGCTATCTCCAATGATATCAGATTTTAATCAAAGTTTCCACTAAGGTACTTGAATTCTAAGAAAAATCAGGGAAATGTGCGTAATAGAAGCTCTTCATCAGGTATGAATGTGTATTCCTATAGACTAATACATTTTAATGATCAGGTGACTTTTGGAGTACTCTGAATTCTGGAAGCAGAGTAAGACAGAAGGAAAGGAAGTAGCATAGAGATGATCTGTAGGAACTCTACAGGCTTAAAGAAAAGTTGTTTTATTTGCTGATTCTCAGAAGTGCGGATATCGTCCCATCAGTTTCTAAGACTAGTTCTAAGACATAACATCTTGGTGTAACCTTGTGTTCTGTGATGTTTGCAAGGGCAGCTGCTTCAGCATCCTTCATTTTAGGTAGGCAGCTTAAGCTGGTACTGAGGCAGCTCTAATACCAATAACCTTTTTGTTTGTTTGTTTGTTTGTTTGTTTTTGTGGTACGCGGGCCTCTCACTGTTGTGGCCTCTCCCGTTGCGGAGCACAGGCTCCGGACGCGCAGGCTCAGCGGCCATGGCTCACGGGCCCAGCCGCTCCACGGCATGTGGGATCTTCCCGGACCGGGGCACGAACCTGTGTCCCCTGCATCGGCAGGCGGACTCTCAGCCACTGTGCCACCAGGGAAGCCCACCAATAACTTTTGTTGTAGACCTTACCCTGGGGAAACATTTAATTTTGTAGGTGTTTGGATTCTTTTCTCATGTTATTGAAAGAGTGGAAAACTGGAAACTTCATTCCTTGGGTTGTTTGCCCAGACTAGGAACCAGGACATTAAATTCAGTCCCCTTTTGACTGAAATGCCTTATCTCTGACTTCTGTTCTTCTAAATTGGGATTTGCTGATCTGTGAATGTCACAGCATGAAATATGAAACAGATTTACTGCAGAAAGATTGGAGACTGATTTCACATTTTCTAGGTGTTGAAAAATAAAGGGGGAGACTAGCAAGGATGCATGGTAAAAAAAAGTATTTTTCAACGTGATTTAAAGTTTGCATATATATAATTTTTTTACTTTTAAGTAATTTGAAAGGAAGTTAAAGTAAATAGAACTTGAAGTAAAGGAAGTTAAAGTAAAGTAACTAGGGGAAAAATGGCACCTTAGAGCAAGAGCTGAGAAGAAAAAATTTTTGAGTTCTACATTGGATATGGCTGGGTTACTTTACTGGGAAATACCAGTTTATGTTGAGTTAAAGAATTAACTAGTGAGAAATAACTGAATTTATTTAAATTTGAGTTTATTTAAAAATTAAGTTCATTTAACTTTTTTCCATAAGTGTCTATATATTGCTTAGGAGGTCAGTATAATTGAGTGTAGTCATAATTGTGCTGTGCAATAAAGTAGCCATTAGCCACATAGGGCATTTGTTTGAATTTTAATGTATTTAATTTGAAAATGTAATGAAAATATGCTCAACATCATTAATCATCAGGGGAAATGCAAATCAATACCACAATGAGCTATCACCTCACACCTGTCAGAATAGATATCATTAAAAAGACAAGAAATAACAAGTGTTGGTAAGGATGTGGAGAAAATGGAACCCTCGTGCACTGTTGGTGGGAATGTAAATTGGTGCAGATAAAAATATCGTATGATCCAGCAATTCCATTTTTGAGTATTTATCCAAAATAAATAAAAACACTAACTTGAAAAGATATCTGCACTCCCATGTTCATTGCAGCATTGTTTACAGCAGCCAAGACATGGAAGCAATCTAAGTGTCCACTAATGGGTGAATGAATAAAAAAGATGTGATACATATATACAATGGACTATTATACAGCCTATAAAGAATGGCACCTTGCCATTTGCAACAACATGGATGGACCCTGGGAGCATTATGCTAAATGAAATAAGTCATGGGAGTTCCCTGGTGGCCTAGTAGCTAGGATTCTGGGCTTTCACTGCCGTGGCCCCAGGTTCAGTCCCTGGTCAGGGAACTGAGATCCTGCAAGCTGCTTGTTGTGGCCAAATAAATAAATAAATAAATCTTGACATGCCCAACTTTCAAAAAAAAGTAAGTTAGACAAAGACAGGCAAATACTGTATGATCCCTTTTTTTGTTGTTGTTTTTTGATTGAGGTATAGTTGATTTACAATGTTGTGTTAGTTTTAGGTGTACAGGAAAGTGATTCAGTTTTATATTCTTTTTCAGCTTCTTTTCCATTATAGATTATTACAAGATACTGAATATAGTTCCCTGTTCTATATTATTATCCTTATTGTTATCTAGTTTATATATAAAGTGATCTCTTTTATATGTGGATTCTTAAAAAACGAAAACAAGCTCAAATCAAAGATACAGAACAGATTGTTGGTTGCCAGAGGCAAGGGGCTGGGGGGTGGGAGAAATGGGCGATGGCAGTCAAAAAAATAAATTAAATAAAGTAAAATTTAAAATGTAGTTTTTCACTAGCATTAGCCAACTTTTAAGTGTTCACCAGCCCAGCCACATGTGCTAGTGACTACTTTATTGGACAACCAAGGGAGACCATTTCCATGCTAGCTGAAAGTCCAGTTGGACTAGTATAGTGAAAACAGCATGGTTCTATATTTAGACAAAACTTGATTTGTATCTTCAACACTTAGTTGGAAGCTGATTTGTTTGAGGCACAATTTCAATTTTTAATATAGAAATAATATTTTCTGCTTCTTGTCATTGTTGTTAGGATTAAATGTTGTGTCTTAGGTCAGGAAAGCCTAGTTTAGGGAGGCAATATTGTAAGAGAGTTTGAAGCATGGGCTCTGGACTCCAAAGAGCCTGAGTTTGAATCCAAGTTTTGCTACTTTCTAGCTGTGTGATTTGGGCAAACTGCTTAATTTCTATACATCAGTTTCTTTAAAGCAGGTTCATAGCACCTACTTCACAGGGGTGTCGTAAGAATTAGGGGATTATCTGAGAAAATACAAGCACAATACTTTGCATAGTACATCGTAAATATTCAAGAATGCAAGCTAATAAGTGTCAAGATGTGAGTTACTTATACCCAAGGCAAATCTGTATGCTACAAAAAACTTCCATAAATTCCATAAACTAAAATATAAAAACTATAAAATGCTGCCAAGTGCATAAGTAATAATAATAGTTGTCACTGCTGTTATCGAGTGAGATATTCTATTAATTCAATTCAGCTGTTACAAAAATAAGGTCTTCTCCTCAACATTTTCCTAGTCATCAATGTTTTAAATAATGTTTTTTATTTCATAAATTACCTTTACCTAAGTGAGAAGAAATTAATAAATAACCATTAAATTGATGTTAAGATAAACTCAATAATGTAGGATTTCTTTGCTGTAGTTTCACTTTTAAGTAAATAAACTTTCCTCTTGCCATATACTAAGGCATCTTAACGGATAATGGGCAGTTTCCATACCACATCTCAATTTTGAAAGATGACTTGCACTGTAGGTTTCGTGACTACGAGAGTTAAATTTGAAATGGTGCAAAAATGGGATTATTTTATTTTTAGATACTTCCACACATGCACATTAAGTTTACTCCACAGAAAGGTCTTCAGTGGCTTTAAATTCTGTTTGGAAAAGGCTTGAAACTTAAAAAGAAAGATTTCCATGCATTGGTTAGTTTGTGGTTTTACCACCATGATATTTATATGTGATGGTGCTTTAAAAATGGTATTTAAACTTCATACTATGTACGTTTATATTCTTCTTTTAATCTATAAATCTTTTATACTATACATACTGTCTATGGCTTGGAGCAATAAACGATATAAGAAGTTTAAGATAAAGAAAGAAGTGAATATCTGCTTAGTAAAAATTGTAATATATACTTATATGGTTTATTTAGAAAGAATATTTAAATGGAAGACAAAATCTGCTTTAAAGTGTAAAACTAGAAAATATGGGCAAAACATTTGGTAGAGTATAATTACTAAAAACACTATTTTGAAAACTTCAGTTGTTTTTCAGAAAAGAAAAAAAAATCTATGGTGTTAGCAATTCAGAATCATAGTTTCTAGGCTGACTACCACAGAAATAAATACAGTCAATACTGTGGTAAACTGTCTTAGCTGAAAGTGTCTAGAACACTCGTGTTTAACGTCCTCAAAAACAGTTAAGGTATTTCCTGAAATGAAAGATTAATATTGCAGTAAAAGCCAATGTAAAGTTTTCTAGGGCTACTATTTTACTACTGACAGTATATATTGTTAAGTTAGATAAACTTCATCCCTATCCAGTCTTTGACCAGTTTATGAATTGCGTGTCATCTTTGAGTAGAGAAAAGCACAAATCGTTAACAAGTGTTTGTGCTCATTGTTCCTAGATCATAATTTTCAAATCCTGCTCTTATTACTTTCTCAGTTTTTTCTTAAATGAAGCATTCTTAAAAGGCAAGGGAGAAAGACTTCATAAAATCTTATTTTGGGGCTGCCTTTTCAAAAAAAAAAAAGGCATGGAAAATCTCTGAAAGAACAAAATAAAATACATAAGAAAATATTTCCCCTTTATAGACTAAAGCTGCATAGAAAAAAGAGAAAGGAATGAAATAATTCATTAAATATATCTGTTGAACATTATTTATGTCCAAAGCCCTGATGTTAATCACTGTAGTCTCTGCAATGATAAATAAGAAAGAGTCCCTGGATGTAAAAAGGTAGTCTAGAAAAGGAACGTAGAATTTGTACTTGAAGGACAAGAAGTAATAGGAAAGTATAAGAGATAAAGTCCTGGAAGTGGTAAACGTGAGGGATGTGCTGGGTACACAAAATATTTCAGTTTGATTGGAATATAGGATGTTAGAAAGAGAATGTTTCAAGTTAATGTTTCAATCATTGAGTCAAGTTCATAGAGAACCTGCATGCTGGTTGCTATATTGAACAGAAAGTTAAGAATCCTAAAGTCATTTTGATCACAGGAGCAACATGAACAGTGTTTTTGGAAGGCTGGAAGAAAAATTGAGGTAAGAAGAGATTAGATCTGAAACCCAATAGGGTGATTTTGCAATAGCCCAGAGATAGGATGGGGTGGACCTTCACCAGGAAGTAGTGGTAATGGCATTGAGAAGGTTTGTGGGAAATGTGCTCTGGAGGTAGAATCAATGATACCTGGCAAACAATTAGATGTGGGTAGCAAGAGAGAAAGACAGAAGCCAAAGAAGTCTGAAAATTTGGGCCTCGGGTTTAGGAGATGATGGGAACACCAACAGAATGAGAGAATTTAGAAATGTAAGTGTTTTGGGGTGAGCTGATGTGTTGAAAAGATGAGCTTAATTTTTATTCATACTTTTAACAAATATTTGATATCCTGTTATGTGCCAGAAACCAAGCTAAGTGCTGGGGATAAAATACTGAACAGGAACAGATAGATTATACTCTATTGAGGAAGGCTGCTGGGCTATTTGATAATACAAACAAATATAAATTTAAAAGTGTAACAATGTGACAAGCACTGTGAAGGGGAGATACCTAGTTCCATTTGAGGCTACAGTAAAAGGAGTGATTTCAGTGTTTCTAGGGAAGTGCTTCTCCCACTAGAATGACTGTCTGAAATCTGTAGACTAGGTGATAGGAGCCAAATAGAAAAAGAGGGCAGCAAAGGGCCTTCTAAGACTTAGTGTGTGTGTGTGTGTAGTGGTGGGGAAAGGGTGGCTAGAAGACAAGCCAAGGCAATGTTTGTACATTTTGTACACACACACACACACACACTCCCCTGATGATAGGTAACTGTGAGTCAATGGTTATGAAATAGGGTTATATTCCTCAATAATATGTCTGTATTCAGACCAACAGATTCTTACTATGTTCTGTTGAGATCTAAAAAAATTAGAAGATAGTTAAAAATTACCTCTAGCGTTAAGTATCAAGAGACTATAGCTATTGTTTGTCTGAGCTTAACTTGAGATATTGTGGCATAGGGCCAGCTTAACTCAACAATGGACGGTATCAGCGCATAACAACAAAGTCACTGGCTCACATGGAAACTATAAAAGGATACTTGCTGTATTGTTCGTGCCCTTGGAATGCTCCTTCCTTCCTTTCCTGTTTTGTTGCTGCCATAGGATGTCAACTCAAATTTACTGTCATTGTTGTCATTTAGTCAATGAATATCATTAAATGTAGTGGGCACTTAACTTTGTGTGAGTCCATGAGCAGGCAGTCTGAAATCTGAACCCTCTAAGGAGGTTATCAGGTTGGCTGAATGTTCTTGGAATACAAATGTGACAGTGAGGTTTGTCTTTTTTTTTTTCCCCAAGTGAAATGTACCCTTCAGAACTGCTTTCCATCTCATACAAAAGTTATGGCTTTAAAGAAATACCACCTGCCTTCTCACAAATTTTCAAAACTCATCTACAGATTTAGGTAGCATTCTTAAATTCCATAAAAATTTCCCTAAAAACAAAGACCTATTTCCATGGGAAATAAACCTAAGGCAGGGTTTCTTAATCTCAGCACTGTTGCAGTTTGGACCAGATCATTCTTTGCTGTGGGTGTTTGTCCTGTGCATTGTAGCATGATTAGCAACATCCCTGGTTACTGTCATCTAGATGTTAGTGGTACCCCCAAGTTGTGATAATCAAAAACATCTCCAGACATTGTCATAGGTCCCTGGAGTGGGGTGGGGGAGGTACAGAATCACCTTAGGTTGAGAACCATTGGCCTAAGAGACGTGCCTTATTGTAAAGTAAAAAAAAAAATAGAATCTGTAAGATACGTATTGTGGAAACAATTTAAACTTCCCTTTGTCTTTCTGTCATTACAAGGTATAATTGTACCTGAAGGATAAATACAAACTTTTAAATAGTAAAATCATCTATTGATAGTAATAATTTCCTAATCTTTCCTGCCCTAACGAACAATTAGGTAAACACTCTGAGGTGGTGTTTGGTTTTTCTGTAGTGTTTTAAATTTAACATACCAGTTTCATTCATTCATTCGATAAGTATTTTCTAGCTCCCTCTCTGCTCCAGTTGTTAGGTGTTAGTAAAGTAACAAGGAGTGAGATAAAAAAAAAAAAAAAAAATGATGGTGCTGCTGTTCTCAGAGTTTAAATTGAATGAGGGAAAACACAGTGCACAAAAAAAAGCAGAGAATCAAAACAGTTTGATGTAATTGAGCAGGCATTGGTAAACTATGTTGACCTCTTTTTGCAGATAAAGTTTTATGGGAACAGAGCCACACGCATTTATTTACATATTATCTATGGCTGCTTTCCTGCTACAACACCAGTCAATTAGTTGTAACTGAGAACATATGGCCAGCAAAGCCTAAAATATTTGCTACCTGGTCCTTTACAGAAAAAAAAAATTGCAGGCTCCTGTAGTAGTGTGAGATTGGGTGGCCATTTTTGATTAAATAATTGGAGAACAGCTGTGATATTGAGATTTATAATAAATACATATTTGGTCTTTGCCCTGTCTTGGCAACCAGCTCCCCAAAGTCTTGGAATTTCTTAAGTAATTAGAGCTGTAAAGGTGTCTTTTGTTATTCAGAACAAGCCCCTTTCAACCACACCATATTTATGCTAATGAGGAGAGTTTTGGAAAGTCCGGAAGGATGGGGGCTGATTGCCAGGGGAACAAGCCAAGTGATTGGAGGTGATTAGAAGTGATTAGATCAGCTTCACCCCACACCCCTTCTCACCTCCAAGATGGGGAGAGGGGATAGAGAGTAACTTAATCACCAGTGACCAGTGATTTAATCAACCATGACTGCTTAATGAAGCCTCCATTAAAAACACAAAAGGGATGAAGTTTCAAAGGGCTCTGGGTTGGTGGACAAGTTTGGTGCACCTAAAACTCCACAGGGACAGGAGCTCCTGTGCTCTGGACCCTTCTGGACCTCACCCTGTGTATTTCTTCATCTGAGTGTTCATTCCTATCCTTTAATATCCTTTGTAATCATAAATGGGAAATCTAATCAGTAAACAGTTTTCTTGAGTTTTGTGAGCTGCTCAAGCAAATTAATCAAACCTGAGGAGGGGAGGTCATGGGACCATCTGATACCTAGCCAGTCAGGAGTACAGGTATCAACCTAGATTTATGATCAGCGTCTGAGGTGGGGGAGAGGTGGGGCCGTCTAACAAGACTGAGCCTCTAACCTGTGGGATCTGATGCTATCTCCAGGTATATGGTGTCAGAACTGAATTGTAGGACAGCCAACTGGTGTCCATCACAGTTGGAGAATTGCCTGTTGTGGAAAAACTCCCACACACTTAGAGTACAGAAGTATTGAGTGAATAGTAGAGAAATAACAGGTAAGTTTTTCCTAGACAGCAACATTTTGCACAGATGACATTTAAGCTGATAGCTGACTAGAAGGGATCAGTTCTGAGAAGATGAAGGGAA
The DNA here is from genome assembly GCF_951394435.1 of Stenella coeruleoalba. Taxonomy (NCBI): domain Eukaryota; kingdom Metazoa; phylum Chordata; class Mammalia; order Artiodactyla; family Delphinidae; genus Stenella; species Stenella coeruleoalba. The sequence goes on from NC_137150.1 coordinate 91,963,066, forward strand.
AGAAGAGGCAAAAGGAGAAACTGGAATGAAACCCCTAAGGCAAGAATGAGCTAGTGTGGGTGAGGGATAGGAATGGTCTAAGATGAAATCTGAAATAATGGGGGCCCAATTAAGTAGGCCTTGTAGGTAATACTAGAGGTGAGGGCTTTTACTCCAAGTGAGAAGGGAAGTTGAATGAGATATGAGAGTTTCGTGTGATGTAAACCAAGTTACATTTTTACAAGATACTCCGGCTGTTCTCCTGAGAACAAGATATAGGAAAGCAAAGAAGATCAATTAGGATGCTCATAGTGGAGCCAAAAGACAGTAGTTTCTTGGGCTGAGCTATTAATAGCAGAGATGGAGAGAGAGGATGAATTTGGAATAAGTTTTGAAAGTAGATTTTACATGACTTTCCAATAATGTGGATTTGAAGCATGAAGAAAGAAACAGTGTCAAGAATAATTTCTAGATTTTTGTCTTAAGTATTTGCATGAGTTGCAATGCTGTTGATTAATGGCGGGGGTGGGGGACTCAAGGGAGGAAATGTAACCAAGCAGGACCCTATGGGGCCTTCCGGGGACAGACCCCTCCCCCATATCCTCTGCTTTAGCTCCTCCCTGAAGTACCTAGATAATAGCATCTGACGCATATTTCCTGAGTTTTTCAGATGCTAAAACCACCACCAAATGAAAGAAATTAACTACTTGATGGTCATGAGCACATAGCCCCCAGACCTTCTGGCACCTAAGGATTGATCACCACCAACCAATCAGAGAATTGTGCAGGAGCTGATCACACACTCTGGGACACCCCTCCCTCACCTTGCCTTAAAAATGCTTTACTGAAACCCTTGGGGAGTTCGGGGTTTTTTGAGCACAAGCCACTGGTTCTCCTTGCTTGACCCTGCAATAAACCTTTCTCTGCTTCAAACTCCGACGTTTCAGTTTGTTTGGCCTCACTGTGTATGGGGCACACGAACTTGCGTTTGTTAACAGAAGTGGGTTTGAGAGTCAATGATTATCAAAAGTTCTGTTTTAGGTTTATTAAACATTCATGTGGAAATATTAAACATATTTGGATATATGAGTCTGATGCTGCAGGGAGAGGTCAGAGTTGGAGATAGGTATTTAGAAAGGATATATGGATGGTATTTAAGTCCATGAGAACAGGTGAGGTCATTTAAAGAGATGTTGTGAGTGGGAAAGGGCAGGAGGTGAATAAAGGGTAGAACACTAGTTAGTTCCACATTAGAAATCACCTCAAGAGGAGGAGGCAGCAGAAGACAAGGAGTAGCTGGGCAAGTAGAAGAAAGCAGTGGTCAGTAGAATGGGGGCTAAAATGAGATCTTATTCATCTTACGTATAGACTTCTTGTAACCGCGAGATATCTGAGGGAACACTTAGTTTTTGTCTAGTTAGCATCTAGACCTCCCCACTACATTCCCACTCCATGCTGCTGGAGTGAGGCCCCCTATTTAGCCCTTCTACTTCCTGGTTGAGATGGATTACTGATAAAAGCCAACCTAATCAGAGCCTTCTCTGGGAGCTTCCTCAAACTAACTGGGCAAGGGAGACTTTTCACAGCGATAATCTGTGAGAATGAGGAAAGGTTAGAACTGCCAGTGGCTAACTTGCTACCACCTGGGGAGAGCTTGCTTACAAACAGGACCAACACAATGGATGTTTGAGCTCCTGGAAACCAGTTAGGCCCGAGTCAAAAGCACCATTCCCTGTACTCCCTTCCCTCCTAATTTTACTTAAACTGATTTGAGTTTGATTTTTTACTACTTGATAGCAAAAAATTTTGAATACAATACTTTTTCTTGTTTCCTTTGTATACCAGCATACCTCCATTTGTACATAAAAGATGTTCAATAAATATTCATTAAATAAAATTGAAATGTCAATGTTTAATGATAACATTTTGATTTAAAATTAAGCAATCATTTGATAGTGGAACGGACTTGGAATCTTTGATCACATAAGACAGTTCCTTGAATTTTGTAGGTGTCTAAAATAATATTCAATAATTCTTTGCCAACTGTTGATCTTAATGAACTAAATAAGGCTTTTGTCTTAGCTTTCTTAATAACTTATAACACAGAGGAAAGTGCATAAGTCATTAAGTTTAATTATAAACTTAATGACTTATGTGAGTTATCTGAACTCCCACTAGTATAACCAGTACTCAGATCAAGAAACAGAACTTTCCCAGCACCTCGGAAGCCTTCCTTGTACCATTTCCTGGTCATGACCCCTGCTTTCTGCCCCCAAAGTAACCATTATCTTCACCATAAATTTTTTTTGCCCAGTTTTGAATTTTTTAAAAAGAAACCATACAATGTATATCATTTTATGTCTGCCATTTCTGTTGTTGCTTGTAGCAATGCTCACTTATTTTTATTGTCTTCTATATTTTATTATCTAAATGCAAAATATATTCTAATGTTAAAATAAATAAAATTAAGCAATCAATTCAGCTATTTAACATAGACAAATTAAAGAATTTAAAAGCTTTTTTTTCCCCCATTACTACTCAAAGACATTCTGTTATGGGAGAAAAATAGCTTCAGCCAAAATTGTTGGTCTATTAAAAATATCAAAAAATATATATATCAACACTTTGAGAAAGGAATACTTTAGTTTTTTTTTTTTTTAACTTAAGACCACTCTCTTTTTTTCTCCTCCACTTTGATTTTATAGTTTGATGGACAGACAAATAAATATTTGGGGGCAACGTTCTCCCGATGGTTTCATTTGCCTTTCTATCTAGTCTTTAACAGTTTACTGTCAAATTAACCCTCTTTCTTACCCTTGCTGCCCCTTGAGGTCCAACTTGATAAATTGGTCCTCACCATAAGTGTTTGGTATAATGCTTTTTGTCTCCCTAATTTGCAAATAAACTTCAAAACTTATTAAAAAATAAGTTAATGTTATTATGATTATTGACATAGTCAGCACTTGCATTATTATTATACCCAGTTGTCACCTGAAAATTCTGCTTCTGTAAGCCTGTAACGATATATTTTGTGAGTGAAGATAATTAGAAGTACAGGTCCTCCACTGTTTGGGGAATGGAACAGGATTTTTAATTATTCATCATTTCATTGGGATCAGAAAGAAAAATCTGACTTCTATATCCTAGGGTAAATATGGTGGCCATTGTTTTGGTGCCATTTTTTTTCCCTTCTGAAATTATAGACACTGTTTCTTTTTTACTAACAGGGGGAAAGTAATCCACTATTTTCTGGGACTACTTTTAGGACAAAGGTAATGAAATTTTAGCACCCTATGGAATCTTTACTTGTAAGTGCCCATCTCCAGGGCCTGTTATCAATATTCTTATTCTGCCCACCACAGCATCTATACTTCTAATGTCTTTACATCAGAAACTATAAATGAATCTGGTTTCTGGCTATGAACAGGGTGGATTACACTGAAGTCCAAGAACCACCAACCTCTACAATTAACTTTATTTATTTTTATTTATTTATTTTTGGCTGCATTGGGTCTTCGTTGCTGCACACGGGCTTTCTCTAGTTGCAGCAAGTGGGGGCTACTCTTTGTTGCAGTGCACTGGCTTCTCATTGCGGTGGCTTCTTTTGTTTCAGAGCACGGGCTCTAGGTGTGTAAGCTTCAGTAGTTGTGGCACATGGGCTCAGTAGTTGTGGCTCACGGGCTCTAGAGTGCAGGTTCAGTAGTTGTGGCACACGGGCTTAGTTGGTATGTGGGATCTTCCCGTACCAGTGCTCGAACACATTGTCCCCTGCAGATTCTTAACCACTGTGCCACCAGGGAAATCCCTACAATTAACTTTAGTCACTACATAGCTCAATCCTCCACAGCTATGTCTTTTTTTTGTTCCATCAAAAGTGATTAATTCAAGCTCATTCACACTTTTTCTGGCCTAACCTGATTCAGTTTTGTCTTTTAACATGTTAGGTTATTAATTAAAATTACACTGATATAAAGAAGTTTCCTTCAATCTCAGCACCCCTCCCCAATTTTTTCACTAGTTGGAAACGCTAGCATGTATTAAATACTTATTTTCACACATTGTGCTTTAATGGCTGTGCTTAACTCCTTTTCTATTTTTAACATGGATTTTATGATACGAACATCATTAAGGCCTCTTTGGAATGAATCCATGCATTCCATTTCAGATTTCAAGTAAACGTTTTTGTTTCCACAGTGATAGGCTTCCCTAACTAGTTAAGTATTACATATTAGAAGCCGCTATGTATGAAAAAACAAAAACCTAATAAACACATACAGTATAAGAATATTCTTCTCAAATCCCGATTCAGCACACCTCTTTATGTGTTATATATGAAGTTATATATGACGGACCACAGTAATGGCATAGAGGCTACCTTAATAATCTCATAGTCTGTAAAATGGCTAAGTCCAACTATGCTCTGTAATGGGACCGTATTTGCAACAGTATTCATGTCTGAATATCATTTTTTCAGATTTTATTTTCGTAGAGCAGTTTTAAGTTCATAACAAGATTGAGAAGAAGGTACAGATATTTTCCATATGGCCACCTTGCCCCACACATGGATAGCTTCCCCCATTATCAACATGCCCTACCAGAGTGGTAAATTATTTGCAGTTGATGTACCCACATTGACACACCATAATCACCCAAAGTCCATAGTTTACCACGATATTTTACCAATTTACATATATTTATTATTTTAAGAGATAAAAAATAAAGTGGAGGATGGCCTGAGAAGAAACACCAAAAATTGAAAGGATAAAAATCAGATAACTTGAGGACCAGTTTAAGGTCATTTATCCTAAAGAATAGAAGGTTCAGGGGACTCTATGTTGTCAAATTAATATACTGTGATGAGCTTTCAACCAAAAGGAAACTTGCATTTTTCTCTACGGTCCCAAATTGCAGGACTGAGGTCACTGAGGTATCTCAGGGTACACAGATTTGGGCCCTGTGTAAGGAAAAGCTTTCTTCTTCACATTCCGAAGTGTCTGCATGGGAATGGAATTCTGCCTTAGTATGTTTAACTAAAGGCTATTTATTATATCACTAAGTGGGGTTGTGTATATGGAGGTGAAGCATTGTATCTTCTTAATCCAGAGATTTCTTCTGTCATAAGATGTTTCCCCATCTATCAAACTGGTGACTATTTAGGCAGATATTGGTAGATATTATGATTTATCAATAGAAGAAGACAGTGAACCTCTACGAAAAAGACCCTTTTTAAAATTTTTTAAATTTAAAAAAAATTTTTAAATTTTTAAATTGAAATATAGTTGATTTACAATGTGTCAATCTCTGTTGTACAGCAAAGTGACTCAGCTATACACATATAGACATTCTTTTTTTAATATTCTTATCCATTATGGTTTATCACAGGATATTGAATATAGTTTCCTGTGCTATAGAGTAGGACCTTATTGTTTATTCATCCTATATATAATAGTTTACATCTGCTAATTCCACATTCCCAGTCCTTCCCTCCCCCACCTCCCTCCCCCTTGGCAACCACAAGTCTGTTCTCTATGTCTGTGAGTCTGTTTCTGTTTTGTGGATAGGTTCATTTGTGCCATATTTTAGATTCCACATATAAGTGATATCATATTGTATTTGTATTCCTCTTTCTGACTTATTTTACTTAGTATGATAATCTCTAGTTGCATTCATGTTGCTTCAAATGGCATTATTTCATTCTTTTTTTATGGCTGAGTAGTATTCCATTGTATATATGTACCACATCTTCTTTATTCATTCATCTGTCGGTAGACATTTAGGTTGTTTCCGTGACTTGGCTATCGTGAATAGTGATGCTATGAACATAGGGGTGCATGTATGAAAAAGACCTCTTTTATCACCTACGATAGCCTCAAGCCTAGATGTATAAAAATGGACTCATTCTAATCCCAAGTCCATTCCCTTTCCTGACTTCTCTACTTTTATCAAATACATGTATGTGCAGATATGTTATTTTAACTTCCCTTTAAAATCATATTCAATTAGAGTCAAAGGTCATGATCCTTCTTCTTCTTTAAATTATGTCTAACCTTCTTCCTCCTAATTTCTTCCTTTTGCTAGAGCTACCACACCATACCAGATTCTAAACTGGACACATCCAAACCAGGTCAACAGCCTCCTAACAAGAACCTTGCTACTAGTCTCCTCATTTCACAATAATGTCAGATACTGATTTTGTTTTCTCTTTACCCTCTTCAGTAACCTTTCAAATTACCTTCGACTGCAGAATTAGTACAAACTCCCAATTATATCATTTAAAACTTCCATAATTTAGTTTTTGATATCTGTTGAATTTTGTCATTTTTGATGTGAACTTTCTGGCATAGGGGCTGATACTTTTCTTTCCCTTGGACACAGAAATCTGATTATTGCTATGCTTCCTGTGTATGCTCCATTTCCCACCCTATAATCTTTACCTCCCAACTTGTATGTTCTTCCTTCCATAACATGACCTTCAAAGGAAGATCTAGCTTACTTTCTCTGCAAGGCATTCCCTTCCCTTTCTTACCCAAGTTAAACACCCATTTTTTCTTACTATTGTAGTAGGCACTGTAGTCATATATTTATATAAAGTACTTGTTGATCAAACTAGTAGCAGCCAATTTATAGTGTGTATGAGGGAAACTCCAGATACATAATATAGTCCTGTTCATTTTCTACCAATAAAATGGCTTAATTGTGCATATTGTAATCTGAATTCCACAATAACATTGATTTCCTACATTAGACGAAAAATATATTTGATAATTCTCTGTTAATATCCATAGGTAGGAGAAAATGTTTCCATCAGGTGCATTATGGCTAAGAGGCACAGGATAAGCTATCTACATCAGAATTTAGATAAGAAGCTTGCTTGAAAGCCGAATGAGCCATCTCAAATTGTTATTTTTAAATCTGCCAAGGAATAGCTCATTTCATGCAAGAATAACCTTGCACCTGACCCAGAGCAAAGACTCTCTAGCTATTTTTTACATACACTGATGTAACAGTAGAATTGTTTAATGCTTTAAAAACCAAGTAAGGAAGAACATGAGAAAAAGAAAATAGACTTACAGCTTTGCTTTTCTTCATTCCTCTCTCTCTCTCTTTTTTTGTAACTGTAAAAAGGATGGTCAGTATTTAGCCATTGAGAAGAAATGAAGTGGTTATTTTCCCTAAGAATTTTTATAAACATTTTTTTCTAATGCTTCTTTAGGAAATACACTAATTTTGGCAGGTGGTAGTTACATCTTCTCTCTCTCTCTCTCTGCTGTTGACATTCAATTCAAACAATCCTATCATTTATCCTTTTTTGTACATTTAAAAAAATCAATGTTCACAATTTTGATTGCCTTCTTAGCAATCTTCTGGTGACCTGTGAGAGTAAGATGAAAAATTGGAAAGAGGTCGTTGGGAGAGCAGGCACAGGGGGAAGAAAAGTAGGAAATCAATTGTATTCATTGCCTTAGTCACTTCCCAGAGGATGCCTTCCAAAATTCTGCCTTTTATTTTTGAATTCATTTTTCCTCATTATTTAGATGCACCTGCAACTGGTAAGAGAGCTTTTGATCTATATTTCATAGGTAAGTATTATTCATGTGAATATTCCTTTTCATTAGTATAGAAAATATAAGCTGCACATATCTCCTGGCTGAAGTCTCTGCCTCTCGTCCTTGCTTGCTGGTCACGAAGCCATATTTTAAAAATACGTCTGGTTTTTCATTAACAACAAAGATTAAATAGCAATGTGAAGCCTTCATGATCTTCCCTTTTAATATCAGAAATAGACGCTTTCTTCTAGTCACAAGCAAAACCAAAACAAGATGTGACAGGGAAAACAAAGTGTGTGTAAGTGGTCTAAGTGACTTCCTGCTAGGGAGGTGTCTGATGTGGTGGTGGTGAGGGGCATATAACCAAAATCATCAACCCTACCCAATCCTGACACTTAATAAAACACTACCCAATGAAGACATCCTATTTTCCTGAAATAAATGTAATTATTTGGAAAAAGATAACACATTGCGCTACTATGTGAGAAAATTTCTCATAGCTTTTCACCAGGCAATTAGGGCATAGAAGGGGGAAGAGAGAGAAGGAAAAAGAGAGAGAGAGAGAGAAATGGAGCTTTCCTGAAAAAAAAAACTGAACACAATCTGAATACAATGTGTACAATGGAGGTAAACTGACATTAAAGAGCACAGATAGCTGAGTCCTAGAAACTTGAGATTGGTTAAGTAAAGCAGGCTCGTTCAGCTGGGCCACACCTAAAGATGTGTGCGTGTGCATGCGTGTGTGTGTGTGTGTGTGTGTTTATGTGTGATTCAGGCAAATGTGAAGGGGGTAACACTATGAAGTTAGGATGAAGTGCTCAATGGGAAACCATTGAAAGTGATCAGATGATTTCCATCATACCGAGTTCCAGTTCTGATTGAAAACACTGGAAATCTAGTTCACAAGTGGTGTAGTCTGATATAGTCTGATAACATGCCTGTTGAGAAATGCAGACAGCTGATGGAAAGAAGAGTTTTGATGATGGACTTAATACCGTTGATGTTTTTAGATGATGGTTTGAGAAAGCTGGGGCTTGATTAGTACCCCTTTTGATTCTTCAACATGCAGCACTCAGTTAATGGAAATGAATCCTGCTAATGAATATACGCCCTTTACTCATTGGTCAAGGAATTAAAATGTCATGTAGTAGGGCATGCAGTAGTCGAGAAAGTTGTCCTTGGTGTGTCCTCTGTTTCTGTATATCATCTTCTGAAGCCACTTTCTTTTTTAGATGATTACTGTTTCACATAGCGTGAAGGGCACATACAAAGTTAGGTAGCAGTTAGAATGTACAAATGGATAAAAAGTGAATAACCCTCCTGGGTTTTTAAAATTTCTTTTGTAATCTGGGGCAACCCATACATTTACAAATAGTAAAGTGAATTTAATGGTTTTGTGTTTTAATGTTTCATTATTTTGTGAAAAATATATTACCTCAGACATTTAAAATCAATATTTTATTAATGTGAGAAAGTATCTTATTTCCTGTTTCACTTTGATTACTGGAAAATAAAATTTTCTATAAAAGAAATGTAGTATTAGATACATCTAACTATACATAAAAGTATATCAAATAATATAAAATGCCATACATAGCTATGTAAAAATTTTACACAAGCACATGAACACATGCATGACAAGTGGAATAATTTCTTTGGGATTGGATTATTATAACATGGCTTTCCTGGTAGGCTGAGGCACGTTAATGCACCATATTAAAAAGATAACTTTCTTTTCTTTTCTTTTCTATGTGCTGTTGCTTCCTTCCTGACCCATCTTGAGTCCCATAGTTGATCATCTGAACTATTCTTTCACCAAAAGCCTTGACTTCTTTCATTGTATTTCTGCAGCACCTGCTCAATCAAAACACAAACGTGTTTTGAAGCGGCAACCTTACTACCCCAGTGCCCTGCTAGAGAAACTTCCAGATCCTGCCAGGTTGGCACCACTACCCAATGCATCGTCTCCAACCTCCACTGTGTATTCAGAATAGATTCTCAGTCTTTCTTTTTCTTGTCCATTGCCTTTTCTTCAACTCAAAATCATCATTCTCCTCAAGTTCCCTTCCATTTGAGATGACAATTTTGTCTACTATTTCATCCAGAAGAGTTGGAAACCATGAAGCATGATCGACCTCAACCTCTAATCATCTCTAGAAATGTATTCATAATAAAACTATGTGTATATAGTTTTATAGATATTATTATTTATATATTTCCCTATCTCCACCTTTTTTGTTCTCAGAGGTCTTTTTTTTTGTTCATTCTCATAGGATAATGTGTCCTTTAATGTCTTTCTTTCTAATTTATCTCTCAGCCTATTCACTCATGCTGAAATTTCTGTCATTTCTCTTCTCCATCCTTATACAGATTTCTTAATAGACTAATCTCTGCTTTTCAGTTCCTCATCTCCCATTCCTGTCAGTCCATTCTTTAATTGACGTCGTTCCCACCAAGGTCCCAAATGATCTCTCAACTGCTAACTCCAAAGGGTGTTTTGTAATCTTTTTTTTTTTTAATTGGACCTCTCTCCTGCATTGTTGTTTGCTCCAGGGAAATACTGTACTCCCCTGGTTTCCAGCATACCACACTCAACTAGTTTCCTTTGTGATCCTCTGTTTTTTTGTGATTTTTTTTCCTCTGCTTTTCTCTGAATGTTGATCCTCAGGGTTCAACTCTCAACTCTTCTTATTCCATATAATCTCTCTTTATGACTTTGTAACTCTCAGGTATTTCTCACTTGTCAGTGTTGCCAAACCTATGATCACATATGTCCCATTATCTAACTAAAATATCCTTCTGCTTACTCAGTGGATGCCTTACATTTTCGAATTTTAAAAAGCAAATTAAATCTTCCTTTTCCCTAAATAGACTGTCCCTTGATATTCTTTATGCTAGTTGTTGAGCCTTTTACCAAGTCATTAAAGCTAGAATTTTGACCATCATTCTTGACTCCTCCATTTTCTGCACTTTTCATATTTCTGTAATTATCAGTTACTACAAAGATAACTAATCTGGTTAATTAACTAATCTGCCTCAGTTGCTAATTAGGATCACCTGGGAAGTTTCAATGCTATACTAGCGCAATCAGAGCAGAATCTCTGATAGTGGGGCCGTGAAATTTGGGAAGATGGGAACTACTTTTCTCAATATTTCTCAAATATATCACTTGTTTTTTATCTCCAGTACCACTGCCTCATTTTAGGTCCTCATCATTACTTATTGCATACGTCCTAACTGGCCACCCTGCCTCAGTCTCATCCCTCTGCAATCTATTATCAATCTGACCATCAGGGTGATCATTCGGAAATATGTTACAATGTCATCTCCCTTACTTTTCTAATCCAGAAGACTCTCCCCTGGTTTCAAACACTTTAATGGCTTCCCATCAAAAAAAAAGGATCACATCCAAGTTCTTCATTTGGGCACCTGAGGCCTTATTTTAATTTACTTATCACTTGCCACTTTTTGCCTTTTATTTACCTTTCTCTTCTTCCCACAAAATGGACCCACTTATTCCCTGTACATACATATTTGTTTTCTTTCTTTTGTGCCCCTGCTCATGAGGTCACCTCTGACTAGAATGACCCTTTCGTGTTTAACTGTTAATCCTATTCATTTCATAAGTCTTGGCTTTGTAATCACTTTTTCCAAGCTGGGTTAAGTGCCTTTCCTCAGTTTCTCATAATGATTTCTGCCTAAAGAAATTACTGTTTTTACCACTTAAGTTTATAATGATCTTTTATATGCCTGCTCTCTTTTTGGAAACAATGACTGGTGCTTGGTCATCTTTGTACTCTCTGGTGTCTAGCATAATGCTTGGCATATATTAGATGCTCAGAAAAGGTTTGTTGAATAAATGAGTGAATGAGCAGTTAGACGTCATAGCTGGTAAAATAAAAATGGATACTAATAAATGTTGTGTCCTGAAACAATCAAGAGAAAAGGATAATTACTGTACCTTGAGAATGGGAAACTGTGAAACCAGTAGAGAAGACCTTCTGTAGGTCTAGAATATATTAGATCTTTATTGACATTATTAGACTTACTCCTGCAGGTAATTTGCTTCTGATTTATACATTCATTTTGGAACTTTCTGGTCTTAATTTGGCTTCTTGAGAAGAAAAATGAATATATAACTGGTCTATATTAATACTGGTCTCATTAGCAGTTATATTTCTCGTCTAATTACATGGTTTTTATACTACACATTAATCTCCTGTGAATTTGAGTTTATTGTCTATATGTTTTTAGGGTCCAATCACCTTGAATAAATTTTCAGTTTCCAGATCTGCCAAACTGAGTGATGTGATCAGTAATGAGATGCCCTTCAGCCTTGAAATTCTGAATTTACATTTTGCTTAACTGAAAAATAAAAATTTAATGTTGTATTAATGTGGCATAAATCAAAATATGTAGGGACTATAGATAAATTATTGTGACAGATTCTATCACATTTTACATTCTTCACACAAACTCTTGAGGGAAAAGAAAATTATCAATATATTTCTGAATCAAGGCATGTTAGGGAACATGCAAAATGTACTGTGAAATAAAAAGAATGCAACGGGGGTACAAAAGAATACAGAACTGAGACAAAGTAGTAGGTTTATGCCAAGTTTTAAAGTAGCTATATTTAACACTTTGGTATAAACCCATTTTATTACAAAGAATAACTGCCAAATAAATCACAGTCTGGAAAATAATTAATCTGAGAATCAATAGCCTGGGAAAGAAAATCACAAGGAAGTGATTTTGCAGATGTTATTTTTTCCAAATATGCAACTATTTAATCTGATATAAACTTTAGGATAGAAATGTATTAAGGAAGCTGCTTACTTAATTTTGCTCATTCTGCACTCTGTGATATTGAAATCGTTCAGGATTACTGGACTCACATGTTGTAATGAGAATTTACTATGTTTATTTACATATAATAAACTTTAATGATATTTGTGTCCAGTAATAGCAAATAGCAGATGCTGGTTTCTTCTAAGGAATATATATATATAGGGGTGTGTGTGTGTGTGTGTGTGTGTGTGTGTGTGTGTGTGTATATATATATATATATACACACACACATATATGTAACTCATATATATAAATATCTCATATATAAATAAATAAATTAAAACACATATATATTATCTGGTATCTGGTATTTCAAATTTTTGTTATCTCATACCACCTGCAATCTCTAGTTTTTGTTTCAAGGACTGATTTATTAATCATAAGTTTAATTCTTGAACAAGACCTTTGTGATAGTATTGGCTGGTTTCTTGCCAAAGATCTATTCACCTCTTTCTCTTTAGAAACAAAACTCAAATTTTTAGCTGATTATATTGCTTCCTATAATAAAAAGCACATTGCTTTCCAGATATTTTAGCAGCTAAGTTTGACCATGAGACTGAGTCCTGGCCTTGAGCTATTAAGAGAAATATTTGTGGGAGTTCTTTGAAAATTACTTAAAGGAAATGGATTCAGGGAGAAGTTTGTAATACCTTTCTACCTTTCCTCTTAGCTTTTAACCTGAAAATAAGTGATGATAGCTGCAGCACCAATAGCTGTCTTGGAACATAAGGTGATCTGAGGGTGAGAAAAAAGGAGCCGGGATGATACAGAGGAAAGATAGGAACTCTTTGAAAAAAGTTTTTGAAAAAGGACTTAAAAAATTGTGGAGCCACCATTCTTACCTGTAATTTCTACTTTCAGACTTTTTCTACGTGTGAGAGAAATAAGATTCTATCTTGTTTAAGGCATTGTTATTTATTGTTGCTTTTGTTGTTAAGCAAGAATTCCAGTTGATCCCAAACTAGTACTTAGATTCTGGTTCTATCTGGTGAACCCATAGATCAGCATACCTCACTGCTAGCTATTGGTATGTGTTGTTAAGGAAAGATGGAAATCTATTACCCTTAATAAGGGATGACTTGTTATATCCCAATATGACTAGGTAATAATCCACTTATTTATCTCTAACCTGTGAATTTGTGTCCACAGTCTCCCTGGGAGATGAGTGTTTTGCGTTGTGTCATTCTGATTTTGAGTTAGAGGGGCATTGTAAATCTACCTGGTAGGAAAAGTAACATCTTGCTTGAAATTGTGAATAAAGTGGACACTCCATTGCACAGAAACAGGGACAACCTTATACTTCCTATACAATATCCTCAAACAGTCAATTCATTCATTCAACAAATATTTTTTGAGTGGCTATTTAAAGATCAAGTAAGTTACAGGAAGGTTTTGTTATTTAGTCAACTAGTCTAATATCACATGGGTCACCTGTGAATTTGGAGAAAGTAGAAAAAAGAAAAGAAGAAAAATTGAACTGAATGAAAAAAGTATAAATATTTGCCCAAATAGGTGTCTTCTTTTCAAAAAAATTTTCCTGTGTTTAAAGACAGGACTCTAATCTGCATTTTCTCAAATGGCACCAGCCTGTGACTACATATATTAAGGTCTAATATTAATGCTCAGATGACAATCGTTCATATCTGCCATTACAAAATCTCTCAGTACCCCTGCCACAAAGTCTCCCAGTTTGTTCTGGGAGTCCTAAGGGAGGGGTCTTACATAAACTTATAATCAGTTTGTTTATATTATTCACTTACTGGCTGTTATGGTGGTTGGAAAGCTCTTTGTTAGGAATCTCACCATTCTCCCTCATGCCAGGATCTTCCAGGAGAACACTCCTCTCCTATAAAGGTGTCGTACCCAAGTTCCCTCTAGGTTACAAATTACCATGCTGCTGAAGGATACTGCATTCACCTTAAACTGCACCATGTTGGAGATTGACTTGTTCTATGCAGAAATGAGGAGAGTATTTCTCTAGCCAACTCTGTCACCTTGAAGTACTACTACTTATGCTCTGAGTATCACAAAGTCTCCTATGAAAACACTTCTTTGTGCTTTTATTTATAGCCCTCAGCATGCAGTCCTTTATTATGTTTTATATCTTGTGTCTTCATTGGAAGCATCTGGGATATGAAGGTTCATCCCAACAGGTATTTATTCTCCCACACACATCAACTCATGTTAATAGTTTGCAGGGAGGGCTACTACTCCCTCAGTTCATCAGACATAAGCAAATGCTGAATCCTAGTAGGGTTCAAATGGGAACTCTACTACACCAGAACTTGACTTGGATTCAAGATAGCTTTGATAAAATAGCTACTGGAGAATGAAGCTGTAAATTCTTGGTATTATATATATACGTATGTGTGTTGTGTGTGTATGTGTTTAATATATATATGTATATATATACACACACATATATATAAAACTATATCCCACAAAACTTGTAATTTGTTTCAATATGATATGCTTGATACCATAGGCAGTGCTATTTTTTCATTAAGTCATCTCTTTCAGTTGCAAAACTAACATCAAAGGAATGCCACATGCTATAACATGTATTTTACTTATTCTGCATTTATCTAGATATGAATATGAGTAATGTACTTAGTTGTAATCTTTCCTTAAGCTACTCTTTTCCTACATGCTGAAAAACCTTCTATACATATATTCTTTTTGGATTTATTTAAAAGGTGAACCAATAAGTTTTTTCCTTTTGCAGTCTTCCTTTAGTAAATTTAGCTACTGTTACTATGAGTAAAAGAGATAGGCATGGGTGGGGGAGATATGGAGAGGCCAGTACTTATGTAGATAAATGCAATGTGAAAACAAGGACCTACTCTTTAATTATTGGCATAGAAAAAATGGCAAAGAAACAAAATTACTTCCTGAACCACATTTTATCACCTGACTAGTTGCAAAGAGCACGTTTTGCCTGTTTTAATCAAATGAAAATCTTAACCACCTGAATTTAGGGCTGTAAAGAATGTTTATAACAGCTCATGATCCTTGACAGTAATTACCACAGTACTAAAATGGTTATTTAGGTAGAAAGTGGTTAGAATCATTAAGAAACATTTTATCGGGTTAACTGATTAGAGAAAGAATTAAAAGAAATATTTTTTGAATACAAACTATTACAACACCTGAGAAGCCCAAGGTGTAAAGTGTATTCAACACTACCAACTGAGGTGGAAAGAAAATTCCAAAGAATGACAATCTAGAGCAATTGTTAGTAGCACCTGTGGTGGGGCTGAAGTTAAATAGAAAGAAATAGAAGGCATTTGTTTAATATATGATCTTGCTGAAAGGAGGATCCCAGCACAGCAGCTTTTTCCTTTTAAGATTAGCCAGATGTGGACGTTTCTAAAGACATAAGGATGGAGCCACAGAGAGATTACAAATGCTGGGAGAGAATGGCAGACACAAGAGTAAAGGTGACTGACAAAATACAAAAGCTGTTTCCTTTTCAGTCATTTATACACAACTTGCACTAAATAAAAAGGTACATTGTATACATTAGCAACCCACATAGTCTGGTTCTTTCACTGCCCTGGCACGATTAGCAGAGACAATTTGGCCAGCGGTGTCAACTATTTACTTTTTCATCAACCTGATGTTTGATCAGCAATTCTTTAAAACTAACAGTAAAAGGGAAACACACTCAGAAATTTAGGAAGTTTTGATTGGCAATCAGGTGTCAACCCTAGTCTAGTCTATTCTATGAAAGGCTTATACTTCATCTTAGAGGCTGAGTGTCTGCTCTGTTTTCGACAGTCAACAAGAAGCCATGCCTTAGACCTGTTTGGCTGCTGTCCTGGGTAGAAGAGTTTGGCAGCCCTAGGGAGATGAATTCTTCAGCCTCGGATCCGCCCAGAGTAAAGAAGCAACACCCTCTCAACCACTACTCTGTTGCTATGAAACAAAAGACTAGGAAAGTGAGCGAAGCAGGAAGTCCCGCCTTTTAGCCGGAGTCCGCTTTGGCTCCGGTTCCCAACGCTCACGCCCACCCGCCCACTCCTTATTGGTCAATTCCCTAGTGCCTTGCATCCTTTCTTTCATTTCCTTTCCCTTTTCCACTTTCGTTCTCGGGTGAGTCCAGTCCCGCCATTTCCCTCCGAATCCCTTTCCATTTAGGACGTGCGGCGAACCGGCCTTCCTCTGGGGCCATTGTGTACTGTGGGAGACGTGGACCGGGTGGTAGTGCGAGGAGGACGGGCGCCTCTCGCCCATTGGCACCGCCCGCTGTCGGGCAGGGTACGGGTGCTCGGGATTGGTCCCGTCGCGCGCGGCCCCGCCCCCGGCCCCGCCCCGCCCCTGGCTCTCTGTGTGTGTATCCTACAGGGGTGGGGTGGCCAGCGAGTGGTCTCTTCCCTCCGGCTAGTGCTGCTGCAGCGTCCCGCGGCCTCCCCGAGAGTCGGGCGGGAGGGGAAAGCGGGCGTGGACTGGTCTTGACGGTAATTGTTGCGTTTCCCTGTCTCGATGGCCGGTGCTCTGGGTCACTCCTTCCTCTGGAGCGGGGTTTTCACGGCAATTACACACTCCCTGCCCGGGCTGCCCACGCACCCTGGGCTCGTGCGCGTAGAGTCAGACCCGCGCACACGCGTGTCTCTGGGCAGCTACTGCGCCGAGAGGCCTGGAGCGAAGGGGGCGCGGGGGAGGCTCGACGCTGCTTTCCGCCTTGGGGGCCCAGGGGCAGCCAGGCGCGGGCCACAGAGGAAGAGGGGACAGCCCCGGCTTCCAGCTGCTGTCGCCGCCGCCGTCACAGTTTGAAGAGGGGTATTTAAAGACCGGACCTGGGCAGGGCCAGGGAGGGAGGAAGAGGGAGTAAAGGGAGACGGGCGGCTGGGATTGCAGGCAACCCGGGGAGCCGAGCGCAGAGCGCCCGAGACGGACCGGGCTGTGGGCGCTGTAGGCACGAGGCGATACTTTGTCCTTTCTCTGTCCACCTTCCTCCCCCAGCTGTGATCCGAGAGTGGCAGGGGAGGGGCCTGAGCCGGGAGGAGGCACAGATGTCCCGAAACAAAGCTTTGGACCCCTTACCCCCACCCCACTTGGATGAGACCAGAGGCGAGGAGCGAAAGAAGTGAACTCTCTCCTCTTTTCTGTGCCCGCTCTTGTCAGTTTCTCACTCTCTTTTAAAATGGGTTATTTGTATGTTGGTTTATATGGCTCTTAACTTGGGCGCAACTCCTCAACCGCGTTGGCTGAAGAACTGTGTGTTCGTGTGTCCATGTTCATGAGTCCGTAGTTGGTGGTTTTAGCGGGTAAAATCCAAGTCCTAAGCCTTTGTTGACAGCAGACGTGCCCCTTAAGCTCCTGTAGAAGTATCTTTACGTTTATATAACTTGACGAATTCTAACAGAGTGAAAGTGCGGTTTTTGAGGGAGGCTCCCAAAATATTTTCTGGGGGCTTCAGTTCTAGTCTTTTGAATTGGGATTAAGGCAGGGAGGGGAAAAACAGAACAGTGTGTTCTTATCTAGTTGGAGGAAATCTATATAAGTTTTTATTGTTTGGTATTAATCAAGCCTTCATTACTTGCATCTTTAACTCTTAGTGTTCCAAAAACAAATCTAAGGTCATTGCTACTTAACCTGTTTGCTGTGTGTAAAGATTGAGAGTGTAAATTCACACGCTATTGAAAAGTTGAATCTGGGGCCCTGGATTTTGTTCTCACTGATGGAGGAGTATGTAGTGTGTACAAGTTAACCTGTTTTCTGTTGGGTAAATATTTTCATGACCAACTAACTTTTTTTTTTTTTTAATTTCCCTTTCAGAGAACTAAGATTCCAGATGGCAAATTCTATGAATGGCAGAAACCCTGGTGGTCGAGGAGGAAACCCCCGAAAAGGACGAATTTTGGGTATTATTGATGCTATTCAAGATGCAGTTGGACCCCCTAAGCAAGCAGCAGCAGATCGCAGGACTGTGGAGAAAACTTGGAAACTCATGGACAAAGTGGTAAGTTTTGTCTGACCATGTCTGTACACAGCAGGGTTGACCCTGGATGTGGCTGGTTTCTCCAGTTTTATTTGTACTGTTACTTAATAATAATTATTGTTGTAGCAACAATCTTTTGCTTTGGATTGACCATCTTTCTTGTATCTGCTCTGGGTGTTTAGAAAAGTTGGGTTCAGAGCTAAGATTTGTTTTTTTACCTTTTGTCCTACTCTTCAAGGTTCAAAGTTCCTCTACATGACTCAGACATGCAAAGTTTTTACTGTTGGCTGCTCTTTGTTGGTGCATGGCATAGAATAGTTTGGATGTGTTTGTTACATTTTATGTAAGGTTGTCTTGCTGTTAGATAACAAAAGAGTGTATACACTCTGCTGAGAATGATAACTGGGGAAAGAACCAGATTAGTCCTTAAGTGAGGAAGCAGTGTTTGAGAGTTTCCATTTTCATCTTTGAGAATTCATCTTCATTGAGGAACTTTTTTGCTGTTGTTAATGAAAGAGTTACAGTTTCTTTCATCTATTCCATTTTGAAACAGGAAACCTTTTTGA
Source organism: Stenella coeruleoalba (assembly GCF_951394435.1). NCBI lineage: Eukaryota > Metazoa > Chordata > Mammalia > Artiodactyla > Delphinidae > Stenella > Stenella coeruleoalba. The sequence continues at coordinate 91,981,953 of NC_137150.1, forward strand.
TTGCACATTGTTTATTATGAAAGGAAAATTTATGATGGAGGTGGTGGGACTGAGAGTATCAGAAACTTCTGTGGTTTCTGCATGTTGCTTTCAGATGAACTACAATGTTACAAGAAGAAATAATGCTGGCTGTCAGTGCCCAGAGAAGTCTAGGCAACCTGAATACTTCACAAGGGTCTATGGAGAAAACTGTAGCTGTGTCCTATTTTACCAAGTAGGATTATGAAATAAATGTAATTAAGTTGTAGCTTGCTGCTGTGCAAAATTAATAGTTTTGCTCTTGAAGCAGTAGTACTGTACCCTATATATTGGTAAATGTTTGTAGCACCTTATGGTTTTATTTCATACATATTTGGGACTAATTATAAAGTTAGTTGATGCAGGGCTCTTGATGTCTTTATAACTGCAGAAATGGAGGTTTAAAAAAAATATTTCTTTGTAGGTGTGTGCTAAAGCCTTCACAAAGTCATATGGTAGCAGTCAACTTGACTTTGGTTCGTAACAGTGTTCAAATATTTGCCGCAAAAAGCCACTGTCAGTGGTATTAACAATACAGGAAGGGGATAAGACTTACTTTATTTTCATTTCTCCTTATGAGAAGCACAGATGGGTAGATGAACAATAGACCTGGCATTATATGGCTGGTGATGCTAAAGGCAGAGCCAGAATATTTTTGTTAGATAAATATCCTTAGTTTTAGGATTCAGTGTGACCTATTTAAGCTTCTGCCAATTTATTCAAATTGTGATATTAAAGTGCTCCAGACAGAATGATGTCATAGTGTCAGAACATTGCAACTTGCTGCTTGAGGTCAGGTTTTGATTTTAACATTGGATACTTAAGAATGAGGGGCATGCAGTTGGAAAAATTGTATATATTTGACAGGCACAATACTAGCTGTCTTTGCTTTTCTAAGGAGTAAGCAATTTAAGGTCACTCTCATGCCTGAACCATTAGTTGGGCATAAGAGGAGATTCAAGGTTTTTCTTTAACTTATCTGTTATACGAGTGGGCAGAAATGGGTCAGATTCTACCAGGGAGCTGCTCCTCTCTCCCCACCCCTTTGAGTTGTCAGAATTTGTACAATTGTGAGTAAATGTTAGAACATCAAATGAAAAAGATTTATATAAGAAGTGGTAAACTGTAGGTAATATAGAGTCATTATTTTTGAAACATTAAAAAATGTGTGTGTAATTTTGGTCTGTAACCGATTGTTAACCTAAGTTTTCTCCTCTTTTAATTATTTCACCATGGGTTATGGTAAAATAGATGGTTGTTTGATAGTTAAGCTTCTGCCATTGTTTGTTTTGTTAACCCTTTTGTGGGTTTGTGTTTAGCCTCTCCAACTGAGAAACTTGACTCACGAGGAAATCTACTACCTAAAGTCTCTACTTAGTGGAATGCGGGTATCAGTGTTGGCCAGAGGTGCATTGTGTGGCTTTCCCTATTTGTCTTCATTATTTGTCAAGGCTGAAAATTGTTGTGTTCATTTATGAATGCATTCGTGGGCTTTGTGGAGGGAAACCATATAAATCATTTTAAAAGAGTTCAGTATGTTTATCGCTACTCTATCTCACAGTAATAAAAAAGCATTGATAATTACTATTTGGAAAGTCTATTTTATTTAATTGTGTAATGCAGAAGGATCACCCACATGTGTTTGTCTTTCCTTCCTTGTCAGTGTTGAAGGAAGTGGTTCATGATATCAACACTGTCCTGGTGATTACATCAGGAACTTTATTATTAGTCGAAAAGTGAATCCCTTGACACATTACCTGTTTTGTAAAATAACTGCAATAGTGGGAGTTTAGCTTCTGAATAACGGAAAATAGTAACTTTCAAATCTAACTGGTAGTTACGTAAAAGGCAAGGTTAAGCATTTGGCATTTTTTCTTTATGAAGCCTCTGCAACAAGGTCAAATCTTAGAAGTGTAAAATTGTAAACAAACAAACAAAAAAGTACAGTATGTTGTCTCAGCCACTTATAAAGCAAAATAACATCTCACAGGGCAGTGAAACAGTCTTAGACTGTAGGGGAAATGTGTAGTTACACCATTCCCTGGCCTCTAGAATTTAAAACAGTCAACTGAAATTCCAGTTCCAACTAATTGTTATGTTTTCAGAGGGCAGGCTTTCTATACAAGGTCACTGAGAGTGGGAGGGAGTAATTGCTCAGCTGTGTTCCTTGTAAGATGTAAAGTGTTTTGTAAGAAAACATCAGTGGCACAGACTTAGCAGAGTGCATTTATTGAGAAAAAGAATAGTAGCATATCCCAAAGCATCTCATTTAGACATATTTTCTGGTTTTAGTTCTACATGTCAGTGTAAGTCAATAGCTGACCCCAAACTCTTCAGGTCAGTAGATGCCTGTTTGATATAGTGACAGAACTATTACTCATGAATACACAGCAAGGTTCAGATACACCTGAAATGTGGAGTCTGTTACAAAGCTCTTACAGAGATGGAGGTTCTTAAACACTTAAACATTTCTTGAGGACCTACTGTGTTTCTATGAAGTGCTTATTACCTGGGGATGCAAAGCTATACAAGATATAACTCTGCCCTTGACCTGTCATGGAGCTCAGAGACCAGCATCAGAGCCAGGCATGTAAGTGGATAATTGCCATGTAGTATGGAAGGGGCTGTAATACAGACCTATACAAAGTACAGTGGGAGCAGTCGAGAACATCTGTCTTGTTTTTCTGGCCACTGCTCAGACCGTTGTCTGTCTGGATTCTGCTGGCCACTGCCTTCAGGAATAGCATTACTGTACTCTTGTTGGAAATGCTGTGGTGAGGGTAAGGAAATGATTGCTAATCAGTATGGTAGGAATGATGATTTATTAATGTGAGGTTCCTGCGCATGGTTTTCACAAGCATCTTAGCCAGGTGATGGAAAGTGGAAGAAACAGTTTTCCATCTAATAGATACTAAATGTACTGAGCGTACATAGATGTTCAGGAAACTAAAGAGTAATTAATTGATGCTAAAGAGCAAAGCAAGTTGAGTACCTGCCTACGTTTTTGTCTTGCTGTCCTTGTCATTCATTTGAAATTACATTACCGAAAGAGTTTTAAAAGCATTTAAAAAGTGATGATACCAAACAGCCTTTTCCTGCTTTTAACCCTCAGTACATTTAGTACACTTGCCAAGCTTGGAATATAATTTATTCTCTATCTTTATAATTTCCCTTCAACCATAATATATTTTAAAGTTTGTCAATCAAAAATGCTTAAATTATATGCAGCTATTAAAATATAAGAGTAAGTATTCTCTTCTGAGTTGAATTACTCACACCTCTGAAAAATATTGCATGTGGAATAACATTTAGGTTTAGGATGCCTATTGTTTATGTTTGTTCGGTTTGAGAATATCACTGTCCTTGGGCCCTTGGAACAGGGAATATCATTTATTTGAATTATTCTTCACGTATTTCTTTTTCCTTAGTTAGGTTGTTCTATATTAGCAGAATCATGGGCCCTAGTAGACTTTGATATGGTAACACATTACGTGTCTGGCTTATTTTGTTTACTACTGAGTTAGATTCTGATTTGTGCTTAGATAAATGGAGTGATCCCAAAGTTTGCCTCTTGTCACTTCTAGGTAAAGCTTTTGGATAAAGTAAAAGAGTTAAAGGAATCCTCCTAAGAGTTCCCTGGCTTTTTATCTGTGTGATGTGGAGCACACATTTAGCAGAAGCCTTAATCAGTTATTATCTTTTAAATCCTATAGAATTTTAACCATTCAGATTTTGAATCAACTTCTTACTTTCTTTCAGAGCTGCTTTCTATGCTGTCTATTTATTTCATCATTCATTTATCATGTCCTAAGTATGGAAAGATAGAGAATCATAGATAACCATGTTATCCTGTAGGGTGTAGTTAAGTGCTGTAATACGGTGTAAATAAAGTGCTGTAACACAGCGTCTGGTAGATGTGAGTGTTGCTTGCTGGGGTGAAAAGTTGGTGTAGAATGCAGCATAGTGGAGGTATTATCCAGCTATTTTTTAGAGGATGCTTTGGATTCCAGTGAAGTGAGGACACATCAGACAGAAGGAATGATGAGTAAAGGGAGATTGCTGAGTGAAAGAAGGTTGGAGAAAGATGAAGAGGCTTGGACTGTTTTTTCAAGGAATTTGGACTTTATTTGGTAGGCCGAGAAACACTGAGATGTTTGAGCAGAGTGAGAGAAAGTCAAGGCTATGCTGTGATAAATTACTGTCTTGACTCTAGAAAGGATGAATTAAGAGACAAAAAGAAACCCTTAAAAGTAGGAATAATGATCAAGAGGAATTAAAACAGACTGGGCAAGAAATAATGAAGGGCTGAGCTAGAGAATTGACAGTAGATTAAGCAAGTGTTGGTTCAAACGTGGGAGGCATTTTGGAGTAAAATCTAAGGTCCTGGTGACCCTTCAGAGATAGAGGAGGAACAAGAAGTTGAAGTGAAAGTGATTCTTGAGGTTTTCAGCTTAGTTGACTATAAAGGCAGTGATGCCCTTAATGAGATAAGGTACATAGGAAGAAAAAGAGGAAGCTTGGGGGCTGGTGCATGAGAAGTTTGTGTTTTGGCCATGTCGAGTTTGACTTGCCAGAGTGAAATCCATTTTGAAGTCAGAAAATTGAATGTGCAGTTAAAGAGAGAAGTTGAAACTAGAGACATATGTTTGGTAGATATGCCCATAGAAGCAGCATTTCAAGCTATAGAACAACAAGAGAGTTGGAGGGCAGAATAGAAGGTGAGAGGTGGAGAAAAAGTTAGAGATTGGAATTCTCGGCTGTATCGGGTGTGTATCTATAATTAGATGGCAGTGAAGGAAAGGGAATCCTGCAAAGAACAGTGATGAGACAGATAGGAAAAGAATGAGAGCATACTGATTTCCTGAGTAGAGATAGCTTTAATGAGGATCTAGTTTCAAAGTCTGAGAAAACCAAGTTCAAATGGAGAAAACCAAGCCGAATGAAAGTTCAAGAAGTCATTGAATGTCTTGAGTCGAGTCCATTGTTGATCTTTCAGTGTAGTTTTGCTTATGTGACAGCTAGATGAAAACGAGTATGTGGATTATTTAAAAATTGTTCTAGAACTGGGACTACTAGTGTAAAGAAAGAAAGTTCTGATAGATAGCTTGAGGGTTTGAGCAGAGCATAACTTTGTGTGTAGGTGCTATTGGAGAAGTTCACGGATTTAGGGGAAGGAATGTAGGTAGGGAGTGATTTAAGATGTAAGGGAAGAAGAAATAATTGATGAAGTGGCATCCTGGATTACAATGTGAGAAGGAGAGGCTAAGAACAAGTAGAAGGGTAATCCTTGGTAGATAACTGAAACTTCCACTTAGATAAGAGGGAAGTAAGGAAATGTACAGAGAAGTTTTGGGGAATTTTTAAATTTTATGTTGGGTTGTCAAGAAGTGATTTAACTTGTAACATTTGTAATGTCTAAATCATGTTTTAAAATTATATATTATAGAATAAACAATATATATTTAAACTAGTTTTATAGCAATGAAGTGCATAAATAAGTAAAAAATTGAAATGGAAATCAGTCCTGAGCCTTTATATTAAGATCACCTTAAAAACATGCTGTGACTTAGATGATGCCACGATGCTGTTTTTATCTACTCTGCTTGGGCATATATTTAAGATATTTTTAAATGTATTTGTAAGTGCTGATTTTCTCCTAGTAATTAAAGAAGCATTTTGAAAATATCCACTAAATCTTTAGCTTTTTAACATATTAACATTTAAATAATTGTTAAGCTCACACTGTTTTCTAATAGGAATTACAAAAAATAGTTCTTAAGTATTCTACCTTTCAAATGATTCCAGATCAGTTGAGTACCTATGTACTGATTCCAAATCAGTAGAGACCTGGGCTTATTAGCCTTATCTGCTCCTATTCTGTACAAAACAGGAGACTTTTTAAGGATTTCAGGTAGTATAACAGACTTTAGGAACTAAATAAAAGAACTCTTAATGATCTCCAACAAGGCGGCCAGTGCCCGTGGTCTAATTCTCACATCTTTGCAAAACCTGCAGGGATTTTGCCGTGTTGTGGTATAATATGGAAGGCGAAGAAATCCTAAAAAGTTGCCAGTGCCCAGTATGTGTCAGGTATTGTGCAGAGCACTTTACATTTCCTCTTCTGAGAATTTGTAACATCTTTAGAAGTTTTCATGGTTTCCAGAAGAAGAAACTGGCCCATGGTTGTAAAGCTAATAACTGGCAGGGCTAGATCCCAGGTTTGTTTGGTTCTGATGCCTATGTTTATAGTATGAAGATTCAAGCACGCTGCTTGAATCTTCCTCTTTCCAAGAGAAGTAAATCAAAAGGATCTTTACCCCCTATATTTGAAATGATCAAGTTTCTTTCCCAAGCTTTGTATTCATATGTAGACAGGTTTATTCAATATAGGTATGGACATCCTGTTTGTAATATTACTTCTGAGAGGTTCCTCCTTAACTTGTTCCTTTCCTCCTTTCCTCCATCAAATATTTATTGCGCATCTACTATATGCAAGATCCTACATTAGGTGATGGAGATAGACCAGTAAGATAGATATGTGAACAAATGAATACACAATTGACATCTTAATTACAACTAGTCAGTTATTTAATGGTGCTTCTTATAACAATAAAAAGGTTATAAAGAGGTTATAAAGGTTATAAAGTTTATAAAAGGTTATAAAGGTTAAAGGTGTCTTTCTAAAGAAACCTTCTTTGAAAACCATAAAAGAATTGGTAGTTTCCCCCGAATCCTGCTATGATTAATTTCTAGACTCATAACCAGTTATATGCTAAGCTTCTTGTTTTGCCCGATTAATATTCTATGTAGAAAGAGTTCTGTTTTATTTTTTAAAATTTTATGCTCTATAAGTTTTTATGCTTTTATATACTTAGTGGTGTGATTTGCTGAACTAAACTGTAAAGAACCCAAAGAACTCACAGATCCTTTTTGTCATAATGACATATTTTTAAGTAACTGCAATAAGGAATCTCTTACAGCAGTTACCTGAGGAGCACAAACAAGGGATTCTTTCAGGCTTCCCATACTATCTTTAAAAAATGGGATATTTCATTTCGCAGGTACAATACATGATTTAATATAACTGAATGCTCCATGAGGTGAGGTGTGTTTTATAATGAAGGTCTTCTATGGTATGCGCACAATTCCTTACTGTTGAAGTTTCCATTTGCTTCAGTAGAATTTCTTTCATAGGTTTCAGGGCCTGGTTTGAACCTTGTTTGCAGAAAATATGTTAGCTGACCTAATACTTCTTTGTTACCTTTTGGCTGGAAATTTTAATTAAAGCACAGTCAGGAAACTGTTTAAATGCAAGAGTGTTCCAGAATAATTAATGGCTTTGAAGATTCTTGTAGCCCTAGTAAATCCTGTGTTTATATTTGTGCCTTTGCTTTGATATGGTTGAATATATATTTTATATATGTGAATACATATTCATGTATTTACTGAAATACACATGTAGTGCCATATTAAATATAAAATATATTTTTTTTATGTATGTGAGACGATGCATATATAGACATATACAGAGAGGACTACTTAAAAATCTTTTTTTTTTTGCTGTACGCGGGCCTCCCACCGTTGTGGCCTCTCCCGTTGCGGAGCACAGGCTCCGGACGCGCAGGCTCAGCGGCCATGGCTCACGGGCCCAGCCGCTCCGCGGCATGTGGGATCCTCCCAGACCGGGGCACGAACCCGCGTCCCCTGCATTGGCAGGCAGACTCTCAACCACTGCGCCACCAGGGAAGCCCTAAAAATCTTTAAATACATTTTCAAGAAATACATCAGGCAGTTGTCTACTGTTATGGAGAGAGTGCCTGACTTGTAAGTCCAGACAGCAGGGTTCTGAGCAGTAAACTTAACTAGGTTCCATTTCTGTGTTTAAGTATTGTTATGTAACAAGTAAGGAGTTGGTCTTGGTGACCTCCAAGGTCCTCTTTAACTCTAAAATCCTTTGAGCCAATGACTATAATGGAATTTTTAGCCCAATTCCAATATTAAATGTTTTACCTTTTAGTTCAAAAGCAAAGAGTAATGAACCAATCCTTTAATGTACCAGTTGTGGCCTAAAAAGTCCATCAGTGTATAATGTGACTGTAGATGTGTTCTTTGTGAAAGCTCTCCTGTGTTGGGACCCGCTTTCATTCTAGGGAGTGACTTCGTTATTTCTAGAAGTCTGACTCATTCGAATCTGAACTTGAACCTTAAATGGTGAGCTTGATTTTTCTCCTTAAAATACTGGTTTTAGAAAAGCAATTTTTCTCACCCTGGCTTTCGCAGTTCCTTGCACATAGCAGGCACTCAATAAATATTTATTGAATTGAATTGAATTAGACCTGCTAGGAAGTCATAGTCCTGGCATAGGGTTATTCATTTTCGGCAATTTTCGGCAAGAGTTGACATAAATCACAGTTTAATACTAATCCAACTGATGAACTGCACAGTCAGCGGCATGCAGTAGTAGTTCAGCATTTTATGTTGCACTTGCCCAAGTGCAGATTTAGAAAACTGTGTGGCCTACAAAGGCCTTGATGAACTGACTCTAGCCTATTGAAGATCTCCTCATTCCACTCACCCAGGGGCTCCTATGCCCCCACCTTTTAGAATGACTGCACTGACTGCTCTTCACACACCCTACTCTCTGGGGCCTCTCAAGCCTCTGCACATCCCTTTGCCTGGAATATTCCTTTTGCAAATTTAGGTATGCCTTTCATGGCCCTGCCACGTAGATGTGTCTGCTTCATTCCTCCTCTAGCGCTTTGTAGTCTCCTCCATTATAGCACTCTGATTCTCCTGTCATTCTTTTCTGGGCCACCAGTCTTTTTCACTAGAACACTCCTTGAGGACAGGTGTGTGATTTATTCATTGCTGTACTCCATAGGGCCCGAAACAATGCCTGACATACAAACGTTTGTAGAATTAACAAATGGGTCCTCAAGTTCCTGTAAATTTGCAAATGGAGTAAAATAAAAATGTAAATGAGTTTAGCCAGGGATCATTAGTTATATGCCTAATTCTAATTAAATTGTGATATAGTTAGAAAGAAGATCAGGCTGAGATTCATAAGATGGAAACTCTTGTGTTGGATTAATGATTTTTCAATAGTCGCCTTAATCTTTGTAGTTCTTAGTTTCTTTATCTGAGAAATGAATGGATTGGACAGGATCTTCACTAAGATCCCTTAGAGCAAGAATTACATTGCTCCTAAGTTAATTATAGAGAACTAGGTCTCTTCTGCCAGAGTCCTTGAGGCATGAAGTATGCTCTAGTCATCTGTAATTTCCTGGCATTAAGCTCAGTACCTGGTATATAGTAGTTATTCAAACAATTTTACTGAATAAATCAATACTCAGATAGAATTATAATTTAAATAAAACAAATGAGAAAAAGGCCACATAGCAAATAGTAAATTAAAAATTTGTAATGTTTAAAAGAATCTATTAAGGAACAGTGATTTGGAATGTCTGAAATTTTTTTATTTATCAGTTAAAAAATTCACCAGTTGGAGGAAATGATTTTAAAGTTGCCTAGCCCCCCTAACTACAAGTTAATAATTTATCAGTCTGTGACATGTTGTACCAAGTTTTATGTTGCTGAAATTAAACTGCCTGCTGTAGGATGTTGGTGGTGATATTTTTGAAATTTGTGTGTACTCGTGATATTATCTTTTAGTTTTAAGAACTGAAAAACCATCTTGTTTCAAGCAAGATTTGTTAAATCATTGATATATTTGGGACTTCATCTGTCTTTAGGGGAGAAAATACTATTATATAGTTCAATCATGAAAATAAGGAAGTAATATAATAACATCTGTGTGTAAAAATACATATAAAGAATTTCAGAATCAATCAACCAATCATCTATACGTCCATTTATTAGTTCTGTACTGTATGCTAGACAGTTCTGCTTTAGGCACTGTGTACAAAGTGGAGGGAGATAGAACGCCCTTAGTTAATGTGAGAAATGGTTGTCTTAAATTAGGGGCTGATGCTTGATAGTTTGAGCCAGACTTTTTTCCCCCACAAAAGATATGGTCATTTCTCAAAGGAAGCAAGTGAGAAAGTAAGTTTAAGAGTACTTTTTCATTTGTCATTTCCTTGACTTATTGTGTTTGTGGTTCTTGAAATTATTAATGTCAACTCTTTTTCATTTGGCCGGGGCACTTTTTGAGTGCCCAAAAGTGTATCCATGTTTTTGTGGAACCTGAAATTTAGAGTGGTCCTTTTAAAGAAAAAAGTACAAATACAAAATTGGGTATGAAAAGAAAGACCATTAAAAAAATGGTTAAGTCCACAAACATCAGAGAAATAATCTAGACTCTGTACACTTATTGTTTTTTAAAATTTATTTTATTTATTTATTTATTTTTGGCTTCATTGGGTCTTCGTTGCTGCGCGTGGGCTTTCTCTAGTTGCCGTGAGCGGGGGCTACTCTTTGTTGCGGAGCACGGGCTCTAGGCGCGCGGGCTTCAGTAGTTGTGGTTCTCGGGCTCTAGAGCGCAGGCTCAGTAGTTGTGATGCACGGGCTTAGTTGCTCCGCGGCATGTGGGATCTTCCTGCACCAGGGCTCGAAACTGTGTCCCCTGCATTGGCAGGCAGATTCTTAACCACTGCGCCACCAGGGAAGCCCTCTGTACACTTTATGCTTTGATTCTCTTCCATTGCCCACGTATGCCTCCAATTCTGGGTACCATTGGACACATTCAAATTACGAAATTTAAACGTGACCTTCCTGCTCCTGTGCTGGGCTGGTCAGCACCATGAGCACTTGAAATATTCCTGAAGCCATTCTTGTATCACAATTGCTGACAGTGATTTAACTAGTTCCAGAAGTGACTGCGTTCCTTACATGTACCTTCCACTAAAGCCAAACTAAGTGTATTTCAACTCAAATTCCCATTAGCCAGACTCCAGAAATGCCCCCAGCTCCTTCAGTGCCACCCAGCAGAAGGTTAAGTTTGACAGAAGGGATGTTGCACTGGGAAAAATACAGAAATCTTAACTAATTGTGTGTAAAATATCTTGCTCTTGAAAACTTTACAAAAAAAATGTATGACGAGACCTTTAGAAGAGGGCCAAGTGTCTGAGGGACCCTCAAGCTTCTGCTTCATGAGCTTCTCAGTAACTCTGCTTTGATGTGTACATTTTGCCTTTTGTAAGAGTGTGTGCCTTTACACTATGTACACACTTGTGCAATTCCCAATGAGTTTATTTAAACAGTCGTTTAATTGGATGGTTCTTTATGCTGTGATTGGAGGGGTAAGAATGAGAGATGGGTAAAATTACTTATGACTAAATCACATGAACATGTAGAAAGAAGTGTATGTAGTAGTAGAATTACTACCTTTTCGTGCTAGCAGAAGGTATGGTTATGCAGGCAGCCCTAAACGCCCCAGTCGTTGGGTGGCACCTGATGGAATGACTGAACCGTTATGTAACATGTGTTTCTAGGCCTGGGATGTAATGTGAAGAGGTGGAAAAGACTTGTTCTGACCTGACACCCATTTACTACTTAATAATTCAGTTATTAAAAGAGCACCTGTTTTTAGTACTTCTCAGGGTTCGGGCACAATACACCAAAACGTAAATTAAAATCTATCAAAGAGCTTTAGCTGGGAAAATAATCTCTGAATGTGAGATGTTAAAATGGGCCAGCAGATGAGGCCCATTCCCTCATTTTTGTTTAAAAAAGATACTGTTAGTGATATATAATAATTAGCACATAGGTGTTCTGTTAAGCCGTGAACAATGGGATGTTGAAGAGAGAATGAAAACTTTCGGGGTTGAAAGTTAAGGTCTGACATAGAAAAACTGAATGAGAAGAGAAGCGAATAGTATTTAATTGTATGAAAACAGATGGGAATGTAGATTCTTTGTAGATTGCTGATGATAATTTTAAAATCAAAATGTATATTATGCAAGGCAAAGAAATAGTACATAGTTTGATAATTTTCTCAGCTCTTCTGTGAAAGAAAGTGTTGCAGTTCATATGAAAGTGTTTTATTTCTGTCTTTGTTTCTTTTAGGTCAGACTGTGCCAAAATCCCAAACTTCAGTTGAAGAATAGCCCACCGTATATACTTGATATTTTACCTGACACATATCAGCATTTGAGACTTATATTGAGTAAATATGACGACAACCAGAAACTTGCCCAACTCAGTGAGAATGAGTATTTTAAAATCTACATTGATAGTCTAATGAAAAAGTCAAAAAGAGCAATAAGACTCTTTAAAGAAGGCAAGGAGAGGATGTACGAAGAGCAGTCGCAGGACAGGTAAGAATATTTCAGATTTTATTTTTCTCAGGGTTAAGGTCATTTATGTTGCTTTTTGTTTCACAGTTAGGATGAATGTTACCATGTGTTTGTTTTGGGGGAAATATCATTGCATTTGTGTATTCGCTTTTCATATTATTTAAACCTTGTAGTTTTACACAAGATTAACACAAATTTCTCTGTGTCAATAGCTAGTTCATGAGACAGTGTTCTTATTTTGTTTTAATAGCTTTATTTTTTAGAGCAGTTTTAGGGTTGCAGAAAAATGACTCAGAAAGTAGAGCTCCCGTATACTCCCTCCCGCCATTTGCCGTTTCGTCGATTATTAAAAGCTTGCAAAAGGTGGTACTTTTGTTACAGTGATGAACCAGTATTGATACAGTTTTATTAACTAAAGTTCATAGTCTGTATTAGGGTTCACTCTTTGTATTACACGGTTCTCAGAGTTTCCACAAATGTATAATAATGTCATATATCTACCATTACGGTATCATGTAGAATAGTTTCACTGCACTAAAAATGCCCTGTGTCCCACCTATTCATTGCTTCCCTCCCCCACTGCCTCCACCATACACCTCTTGAAGCCCTGGCAACCACTCATCTTTTTAAAGTCTCTATAGTTTTTGCTTTCTTCAGAATGTCATATAGTTGAAATCATATAATATGTAACATTGTCAGACTGGCTTCTTTTACTTAACAGTATGCCTTTAAAGTTATCCCATGTCTTTTCATAGCTTGATAGTTGATTTTTTTTTTTTATTACCGAATGATACTCCATGACATGGATGTAGCACCGTTAGTTTATCCACTCACCTATTGAAGGACATCTTGGTTGCTTCCAATTTTGGGCACTTATGTATAAAGCTGCTATAAATATTGGTGTGTAGGATTTTGTGTGGACATAAGATTTCAGCTCATTTGAGCAAATATTTAGGAGCATGATTTCTTGATATTATGATAAGCCTATGTTTGGTTTTGTAAGAAACTCCCAAACTGTTTTCCAAAGTGGCTGTACTGTTTGCATTCCCACCAGCAGTGAGAGTTCCTGTTGCTCCATTCCACCAGCATTTGGTGTTGGACAGTGTCTTCAGGACGTAGTCTTGATTGGAGGTGTAGGTGTGTAAGATGTGGGTGGAAGATGTAACTTCAGTTCCTATACTTTGACTATTAAGTGAGAAGCAGGGGCAGTGATGACTGAAGTGACATCAACTGAATCCTTATTTTATAGCCAGGATTTTTGACTTAGAGACTCTTCACTGAAGTTTGTTTTTTGGCTCTTTCAACGTTAAATTTCATGATCTATCTTAAACTAAATAGAGCAAATGATAGAGTTTTCCACTTCTGGGACATTTAAGTTCTATCTAGAATGTTCACCGATAGTGATAGTCTATTTAGATTTCCAGACTGGAAAATAAACATTAATTAAAATATATAATATCTTAACGTAGTTGAGGTGAATTTTAGTTTAAGACTCTTAACGTCTCTGGATTTTAGTTTTCTTAGATATAGGAAAGACCTCTAAGAAATCTCTAATGTTTCAGGTCTGAAACAGTAGTCTCATATAGTCTAATGAAACATAGGATTGTGTAACAGAAAGTTCAGTTATCTAGGTATATAGACTCTGAAGTTGTTTGTAAGTAGCAGCCGAAGAAATACCCAGAGTGAGTAAAACCGTCAAATTCAAGCATAGTAAAACCCTCTGCCAAAGGTAAAATGGCATAAATGTTTATCATTTGCTCTCTAAATTAGTGATGAATCCTAACATAATCATAGGAGTCTAACCAATTATGTAACTATGGGCTCATCACTTAATATTCTTGGACCACAGTTTATACATCTTGAGGGTGGTGACCCTTCTAGTTAGCTGCCTTTTAGCTTCAAGCTCTAAGACCCTCTCCAGGACTGTTAATGGGCATTTTGAATTGCCACAAGGTTCCAGAAGTAAGGAATAGAAATATCATAGTGATTGCTTCTTCTTATAGACTTCCCAAGAATGGCCAAGGTTATGGGAAGCCAGATGTTCATGTTTAAAACTGTATTTTCGCCTTGTAGTTTTAACATAGATCTAATAAAACTAACTTGTTTTAGAAACATCTTTACACTTCTTTCTCACATTTGGTAGCCCTGAGATTCTTCTTGATATAGCAATGTAATCCATGAAATTTTACTTTTTAGCTTATTAGATCAGTGAGAAGGTGTGTAACTTCTAGGACTAGGAATTTGAGTCGTGTGTTTCAATTGGATGTAGTAATATATGATGGGGTAAACTTGTATCTCACTTTTACATCTTTTTTAGACACTTGAAACATTTCTAACTCAGGAAATGTCTTATAACTACCATTTCATAAATAAATTCAGATTTTTTTGGCTTTTTGTGTGGGAGCATATCATGGTGGAATCTTTATAAATTTTGGTTGTGTGTAGATTTCCATAGATGATGACAGACTGCATAATGCTAACTGATCACAATGAGGCAACTCTGTTTTAAGTGTCCAAGTAAATTTTGTCACTGTCCTAAATTCAATTGTAAAATAAAGTTTATTAGCTTCTGTGATGGTATAGCATATTTCTAATTGGATTTTTCTTTCATCCATGTTCAATTTTCTGATAATGTTCAGTGGCCACTGTGTTTATGCAAAACTTACATTCGATAAATGATCATAATTCATAATAATGTACTATTCTTGGTACACTGTAACAAGACATAAATTTTTGATTTATGTTTCTGACTTATGTTTCTTTTAGTAGGAATATATATATATATATATATATATATATATTTTTTTTTTTTTTTTGCGGTACGCGGGCCTCTCACTGTTGTGGCTTCTCCCGTTGCGGAGCACAAGCTCCGGACGCGCAGGCTCAGCGGCCATGGCTCACGGGCCTAGCCACTCCGCGGTATGTGGGATCTTCCCGGACCGGGGCACGAACCCGTGTCCCCTGCATCAGCAGGCAGACTCTTAACCACTGCGCCACCAGGGAAGCCCTAGGAATATATTTTTAAACGTTCACTTCTGTGTTCCCTTAGATTTCCAAATGTAACTGAGGCTAAAACGTGTCACTGTACACGGAACTCTGGATGTTTTGCTGTATAGAATATAAAAGAAACTCCTTAGAATGTTCTCAGGGTTGGTAAGCAATTGAATATTCTTTTTAGTAGTATGACTCTTATCTAACATGTATTACACACTGATAATTGGGAATATTATAAATTCTCTGAACAATCTTTTTTTTTTTTATTCTGTATATAATGTCACTAGGGACATTAGTATTTTTTGTTTGTTTTTTTGCGCGGTACGCGGGCCTCTAACTGCTGTGGCCTCTCCTGTTGCAGAGCACAGGCTCCGATGCGCAGGCTCAGCGGCCATGGCTCACGGGCCCAGCCGCTCCGCGGCATGTGGGATCCTCCCGGACCGGGACACGAAACCGTGTTCCCTGCATAGGCAGGCGGAGTCTCAACCACTGCGACACCAGGGAAGCCCGGGACATTAGTATTTTTAAGCTGAAAATGAAGGACAGTAATACTAGAAATAGTAATTTGGAGTTCATTGACTAAACCAGCATTTCCCTGATTCTGTACCTTATGAGTACATGAATCAAAATGTTTATTTTAATGTTCTTGTATCAAAAATAAACTTCTTTGTTTTAAATGTAAGGGCAAGTGGGAAAAAAATCAGGCATCAGTTTTGAACTAGCTGTTCTTCGATTGATTGCTAAAATATGAGTAGCCCGAATTTTTAAGGCAATTTCACACAAATGTGATAAATATAATAAATAGAAAAATAAATAGATATAGCAAGTGGCATGCAGTGTATTCCCTGTGTAGCGGGTGAAAGGTAGAAATTATAGTTAGGTAAGTTTATTTGCTGTGGAAATAGATATTAAGAGTGCGTAATGCAAGCCTTTTGCTTTGAGAATGGGTGGAATAATGATTTCTGGTAGAGGCAGCCTGCATGCCTCGCTTGACGTTTATAGTAAACCTCTTCCTTCTCCAGTATCACTTTTTCCCCAGTTCCCCCTCCCCCCCAAACAGCTGAACCTCACACTGAGTTGGTGCTTCTCCAGCAGTGTCTAAACCATTCTGAGCTGGTATTTCTGGGAAGAGTAATTCAGTGATTTCTGGCACACATAACGTTTTCAAGTGAATGTGTGGAGTGGGCTTCAGGAATCATGTAGAGAAGGGACAATTTATAGTTTCATGCACAGAGAAGAGGAGAAACTTTATAACATATTGCTTAAATTTTTAGTGGCAAAAGTCAAAGTGGGTGTGAAGGTAGTTACAGGTGACAAATATGAAATTGACAGGAGATGCCTTTCCTCAGTGATGTGGCTGGCAGTTTCGTCAGTTGACCATTTTAATAGAACAATATTTACTCTTTTATATAAAAAGTTATGTATTAATCTCCTGTTCTTCAAGCCCTGGTGTTGGACACTGTTTTTTTAGAGCACCCAGAGGTGATGGCATAACGATAATCAGATTTTCCCTATTTTAGAACTGCTTCAGTGAACCAGAGTGCTACAACCCATTTTTCCCTCCCACACTCCGGTTTGCAATCACTGGAACAAAACCAGAAGTCAACTGAGGTGGAAAAATAGCTCTGAGTTTGATAACCTATCTGTGAAAAAAATAAAGGCTTTTAAAAAATTCATGACAAAGAGTAATACACAGATGTTGTCTTATTATTAATATCATTTGAAAGCCCCTGGACCATTCTTTATGCACATGTGTTGTAGAAAACAAATCATAGTGTACATAGCCTGTATAATAATACTCATTCTAAATGATATTATTTTAAAAAAAGTATTTTGACATTAAAAAATTAGTTCTAGAAGATGCTAGCCTTTATTTAAAATCCTTCAGGAGCATCAGGCAAAATCTTTTTCTTTATTGACTATTTTGGCTGAACAAAGATAAACGTATAGCCTGCTACATTAATGAAGTGCCTTTCCCTCTAAAGAGCTACAAATCACTCTACTTGCTGTTTATGCCTGTGTTGTCATTCATGAGATAGTGTACCAAGAACATTTTGAAACTGATATACTAAAGAGAAATGGTTAAGTTAAAAGTTGAAACAAAACAACATCAGCTACAACAATAATAACAGTAAGGGCAACAACAAAACACAAAGCTGCAAACCAACCTGCTTGCATTCCTCATACCGCTGTATGACAACATTGCTTTGGCCAAAGAGTAATGCATTAATTGAAATGTTTAAATTGGTATAAACATGAGTACTTGTTGATTACATGGTCATGGAAGCAGTTTTGAAATTCCTTGTGGGTTTTCAGTTTAACCATAGGAAGAGATTGACCTGTGTACACAGTTTGGGTTCTGTGGAATAGTTTTAATTATTATGGGATCTCACAGGTTAATGGCCTTGTTTATAATCCCACATCAAGTTCCACATTTTCTCCTGGGCAGCCCTGTACATTGTGAGAAGGACATGAAGAAAGAGTGCAGGAATCTGGTGGTGTGATGCCATTTCTCCTCCAAGGTTTCTTTGTAACCTTGGTGGTTTCCTGACTCCAGTAGTGTTTTTTCAGTCTTTAACTTATTTTCTGGATATTCACAATATTTGTTGGCTAAGACATTTCAGCATCAACAAATGAAGATGTTGTTTGTTTCAGACTAAATGTTACTGTTGCTCCATCAGTCTGTTAAATAGTTTTGCAAATCTAATAGTAGTTTCTAGTAAAAATACTTTTTTTTTTTTATTATTACAGTAACCATTTGCAGGAGAATTAATCTTAGGGAAGTTATGTTATCTATAAATAATTTGTACAGTATTGAATGCATTGCATTTATTCTATGAAGTATCTGTTGTTTAATGATGCAAGAGAAGGAATGGTTTATACTCCTTTAAAAAAACAATTTTATATTTTAAATATTAACCTAATCTTTCTATTTCTCTTTTTATTTACTAATGGTGAAAATTGCAGTTCTTTTGCATTTCATGAGGACAAGGGACAAGTTGCAAGTAGAAAAATATGATTTCTAAGTAAGTCAAAATAGGTTACTGATAGGTTTGAACACAACTATTTTAATATAAACATACTCAGTTGCTATTTAATTTTTTCTATATGTATCTGCATTCTAGGCATTTTTTTTTCTTTTCAGTGGAAGAACAGAGGAAGTGGAAGATTAATTTGTGACATTTTAAAATGATAATATATAATTTGGATTCAGAGGAAAATAGTAATCAATCCTTTTAAGTAGAAATATGTCTGCCAAGTAGGAAATGGAATTTTCTCTAGGAAAAGTGAATATCTTCCTGAGATTAATTTATCACGAATGAATAGAAAGTTTATTTAGTCTTGATAAGAATGCTTTCATTCATATTTAAAGCATCTGAGAGATGTGAATATACTTTTCTAAAGTTTGGAAATGAAGGGGCTTATTTCTTTAACACACTATGAGAGTAGAGGCCACAAGAAAGTTTTCTAGACAAATGTTTTCAAAGTTAAACAAAGGGAGTCTGTCAGAGTGGGCAGGTGAGAGCTTGCAGAATCTTTGACTCTTAAGGACTTTGGCCAACTACATCCATGCTGCTTTGCTAACTGGATACAAAGTAATTTATGTGTTGATTTTCATGTAAGTCAAAAGTGAAGGGTTTCTCTAGCAGTTTCCTCTTTGGGATATATTTTCAAAATATGAAAGAACACAAATTATTCTGCTATTCAGATATTCAGATTTAAGACTAAATCCACTGTCCCCTGTTTTTAAGTTTTAAATAAAGTGTTTACAGTTAATCCATTTATTTGCTGTTTATTTACTTTTTTTCCCCAACCCTGTGTTAATACCATTCAGTCTCTAACACCTGGTTTATTAAGTATTAAAACTTTTATTGCAATTCATTTAAATTCCTTCCAGGTCAAAATATGTATTATATACACGTGATATTTTGATTTTAAAATTGGAGAATTTTTTTCCTTGCAGTTGAGAGTTGATTAAAGGTTCATAAATTGCTGAGTGGTAACCATTGTATCATAAGACAGTAAGCCAACTCACAAGACTCAAGTGCACTTTATGGTTGAATACCTTTTATGTTTTTCAGTCTTAAGGCAGTTTATTAAAATTGATGTTTTCCTTTCAGTAAATATCTGGTGACATTCAAATTTGATAATTAAAATCCTGAAGCACTCAAGAAAGAATGCCTGTTTTCAGTTTCATAATAACAATACTCCCACAAAGAAGGTTGATGAATGATGTCTTTCAAGTGGCAGATTTGTTATTTAGTTAAAGAGAGCTCCTTTGGCAGATTTTTACGAATCTAAATTGAAGTTTGTTTATAAAACAGACAAGCTGCAGTGATAATTCTATAGCCTGAGGAATGCTTGGAAATCTAGTCCAAGAAGCATCTTTTTTTCCTGGTGATTTAACATAGAAGTGGAGTTTCCTGGAATCCAAACAGATTAGCATCCAGCACTAATTGGGTAGGTCATAAAATAGTACTCATATCTCACAGTTTTGAAATAAAGTGCTTCAGGAATATTCAGTTTTCTAAACCCATTTTAATATTAATCTTTGTCTCTTTAAGCTCATTATTGTCAGAGCATGAGTTCTTATTCGAGTTTGCATTTATACATGAGTTGTTTATAGATGTGTTAATTATAGGAGGATACGCATAGGTCATTACAGAAAGTACCCATTTATAGATTTAAATCATAAAGAGAGATCGAGGCTGCCTGTCTTATTTGGTAGAATCACTGAGGAACAGATTAAACTGAGAGACAATTTAGATTTATTTTTGAAATGTGTTACTTTGAACATCTGATCATGTGATGTAATCACATGTAATCATAGATGTGTGACTATGAGTTTCCTAGGACTGCTGTAACAAATTACCACAAACCTGAAGTTTATGTTGTCTTAAGTTGATTCTCTCACACTTCTGGAGCCTAGAAGTCTGAAATAAGATGTCAGCAGGGCCATGCTGCCTCCAGCTCTCCAGGGCAGGATGCTTTCAGGACTCTTGTAGCTTCTGATAGATAGCTCCAGGCACTCCTTGGCTTGTGGCAGCATAACTTCAATCTCTGCCTCTGTCATCACCTGATGTTCTCCTCTGTGTGTGTGTCCAGATTTACCTCTTAGGAGAGCACCAGTCATAATGACTCAGGGCCTAACCTAATGACCCTATCTTACCTTTATGACATCTACAGAGACCCTATTTCTAAATAAGGTTACATTCCTAGGTAGGGTTAAGGTTAGGATTTCAACATATCTTTTTAGGGGGCACAGTTCACCCATAACAGTGACTGAATACAGCACAATTTATACTATGGAAGGGAAAGAAAATTGAAACTCAATAGAGTATATGTCATGAAAGTGTGAAAAACTTTGCTCAGTAGAAGATAATGCTAAACAAATTACCTAAAATTATTTTTTGAAGGGTCTGTAGCTCAAATAATTTTGTAGTTTTTTTTCTCAGGTTTATAATAAAAAGCTCGATGAATTAATTTATTGGTTAAATTTTACACATATATTGAAAAGCATGGTGAAATTGACTTTCATCAATAATAAAATTTTTATATAAATTGAAATAAATGAATTTATAAGTATCTTGTTATAACATTCTTACTGATTTCAATGTATAAAATTATAAAATGCCATCTCTTTAGAAATTATTAGTACTATGAATATGTATATTTAATTAATTTACAATATTACTAGTAGCCCTGATTACCCTTTGATTAAGAATCCCTGTTTTATTCTTTTATTTTTGTGATAAGCTCTGGATGATTAATTAAAATAGTTAATTACGACTTACATCATCATCATTAAATCTATGTTTACAAAGTTTTCTGTATTGCAAATTAAAAAAAAAATGTGGGAGGTATTTTCCATGTTGGTGGCATAGAGGAGACTACACTTCACGTTCACTTTGTGTCTTTACTATTAAGATATAAAGTATTATAAGTATGATTTCAAATTAAGATTTTAGAGAATCAACCCAAGGGTTTTAGAAAACAAGAGTAAATTATTTCTGAACATGGCATGTTGAGTGGCTTAAACTAGGGGTCAGCAAACTGTACAGAGCTAGACAGTAAATATTTTAGACTTTGCCAGGTCCCTGGTAACTAGTCAGCTCTGCCTTTATAGTAGGAAAGCAGACATAGACAGTATGTAAATAAATTGGAATGGCTGTGTTCTAATAAAACTTTATTTAGAAAAACATTGTGGTAGACTAAATTTGGCCTGGGGGCTGTGGTTTGCCAACTGTTGCCTTAAAGTATTCATCTAAATTTTGGACAGTACAATTTTAAAAGTGTTTTATCAACATGGGCTGAGTATATAAATTGCATAAACTAGGAATGTGTCTGGATAAAAGTAATAATACCTGAGCAACTGTAGTTTACATATATAGGGATATATAATTCTCAGCAGTGCTGTCAGAGACTAAGCTCTTTCTGACTTTGTAATGTCCTTCCTTAGTGTGTTGGGTTTGTCCTCACTCTAGTCACCTAATGTCTGTAGAATTCCTGCTGCAGGTCCATATTTTTTTAAGGCTACAAGACTGAGGAGAGAAGGGCAACAGTTATGTATGCCTGTCCTCTTTATATTATTGATCAAAAAGCTGTCCAGGAACCTTTCTACCAACTTGTTCCCTCCAGCAGATTCTCTTAGGTCTTTTTAGGCGTGAAAAGTGTGATATCCAGAACAATAGTGAAAACATTTAGATATAAATTTTTTCTATTCTTGTTGGCTTTCTAGGGAAAAATATTTAAAATTAAAAGAAGGAACAAATTTACTGAGACAGTTTCATCTTGAACTCATTATCTTTTAAAAGAGAAAACAATTCTGTTTCCTTTTTTCATTGAATAATACCTCATTCTCTTAAACTTTGATGACTGGAAACTTATGTTCAGACCCAAGTAATTGAAAGCAAATAATTAGTTTCAATAGGTAAGGAAGATTGAAATTATGTTTTATAAGCCTTGTATTATTATCTTTGTTATCAAACATACCTCAGAAATGTGTGGTAGGTATTCCAGTTCCATTTTCTATCTGGAGAAGCTAAATTGGAGGTTACATGACTTGACAGGAATTTTATATATCACGTGTGATGTATTTCTAAATGATGTCTTCTTACCAGTCGGCATGTGTGAGCCTGCGGCTGTTGGCAGCTGAAGGCTATTGTCTCAGGAAGACTCATTCGAGCAATTAGCCTGTTTTATACTTGTGAAAATGAGGTGTTTTCTCATCTTCATTAAACCAGTATTGATATCGTATGTCAGATGGTCAGTAAAAGGAACTTTTGTTTTTTTTGCAAGACAGCTTATATTAGTTAAGTTCAGGACTGTTTATCTGAAACATGCTTTTTTGTTGTATTTACATGTGTGTTTGAGAGAGAGAGTTTTAAAACTTTTAATTTCTCCAGGTGAGCAAAGTCTTTTCCTTTGAGGAAATGGGAGAGGTTACCTAAGTATTTCCTTGCTGAGATATATTAACGAAAATAAAATTTAACTCATCTTGCAGATACTGCGAACATTTCAGTTTTTGTTCTAAAGGTTTTTTATGGGGTATATTGATTTTCTATGGTTGTAACAGCATGTGGAGCTGTCAAGTTTATTCTTTTCGAGAAAAATTTAATTTGACTAAAGATCTCTATTCTTGTCAGCCAGATCTCATTTATCCGATTAAAGTAGGTTTGCACGGATTCAAGTCCTAAGAAACAGAGAATTCTCCTTACCAATTTTTTTTCCCCTGTATAATTCTAATTTTAGTTTATTCTCCACAGAGTTGGATATGTAAAAATTTTGTTTTTATAAAGCAACTGAAGCCGTAAAGTTGGTAATTTATCACAATCTTTCACCCACTTTACCAGTATTTGGTAAACTACAGCCTGTAAGCCAGATCCAGCCTGTGCTTCTTTCTGTAAATAAAATTTCAGTGGTACTTGGACATGTCTTTCTGTGGCCACAGTGACAGACGTCAGTAGTCGCCACAGAGACTATATGGCCCACAAAGCTGGAAATATTTACTATGTGAGCCTTTATTGAAAAAGTTTACTGACCCCTGCATTATTGATATAATCTTCTATGGCAGTCTTAGAAACTTGGCATTTTTAACATAAACATTTTCTTCCTGTTGATTTTCTATTCTGTTCTGCTAGTGATGCTTTATGAGTTACTGATCATTGTGATCTTCTGAGGACAATAAAATGTTAATGGCACGGAGTCAATGATTGAGAGCTAAATCTTTATTAGACCCCTATTTTCTACCTTGTGTCAGTATGATGTATTTAATTTGTATATAATTTTAAAGTGTGATAAATTTAAACTTTTTTTGTAGGGTTTTTTTTTTAAACACAAGGTAAACAAAATATGTCATTAATGTCTTTGACAATCATCTAATCTAAGGGCTTCTGTACATAGCCCATGGACCAAATGATGCGTTCTAACCCTCTAGAATGGTTAAGTATAGGTCCCTGACTTCCTACAATACCTCTGCCTTTACCAGTTGGGATGTGAGTTTCCACGTTTTTAAAAGTACCCTAGCTGTTTCTGCTGTCCTGCCTGCTCTTAAAATCCGCAAGTCAAATCATCTCATTTTATGTATACAGTCACCTCGGATCATTGAAATGGCACCGGTGAGGCTAGAAAGCCCAGATCTGTTCAGAACTCTTTTCATTTTTCTAAGCTTCCTTTATCACCACTGTAGGTAGGTGACCACTCCCAGTTGTAAGTCATTTTAAAGGATCCCAAGACAGATAAGTTTCTGAAAGGCTTTTGGAAGAATTTTGTTGGAAAAGAAGGAATGAAATTCTTTTTTATATTCTTTTCAGATTGGCCTAATCACTATCCTTAGAATTTACCTTTGCATGCCAACCTTTCAGCCTGCCATTTCCCCTTCATCTTCCCATGTCCCCTCCTCCCCATTTAGCAGACCCTCTTTCCTATTATTGGTATAGCTGAAGCTCCCACTCTGCTCCATTCATATGTAATTTCAGCATTTTCTGATCACTCCAGCCAAAATATCTCTTTTCCCTCTGACATTTATCAAGACCTTTCTAGTGACCCTTAACCAACTGTATATTGTCAGATATTGCCATCTTCTTAAAATGGTGATAAGACAGGTCATTTTTAAATGTCTCATTGTACGTTGTTTAAAGGCAAAAATCACTTCTTTGTATCTCCCACAGTATCAAGAACAGTGCTTCAGAGGTGGCCAACACTCACGAGAATATAGGATTGTTCCTCTAGAATTACTGTAGGATTATTTGAAAATTCTGATTTATTCCTCGTTTAGGAGCTACTAAGGCCTAGAAACACGAGAAAATGAAAGCGTTACATGGGAAAGTGTCTGGTGAAGTGTCCAAAGGCTTATTAGCTTTTAGAATTTGTAGATAAACTCTGAATATCAACTTTTTCAGATTTGGGAATAAGTGCCATTGATTTTAGAAGGAAAAAAATGTCCATAAGCACAGTAATACCACTATGATTGATCATAGGATGGTTATATTTTACAGGAATTCTTAATTTTTTTTTTTTTTGGCTGGCCTGTGGGATCTTAGTTCCCTGACCAGGGATTGAATGCGTGCACCTTGCAGTGGAAGCGTGGAGTCCTAACCACTGGACCGCCAGGGAATTCCCAATTTTTAATTCTTTGTGTATGCAGAATATCCTTAATGTAGTGACATTTCTGGATAAAGTTGGTGAAATTACTCCGATTTGGAATCACTTTAATGGAGTGTCCTTATGGCTATCCTTCGTACCTATGAAATAACCCCCTGAAAAACTCATAGTGCCACCATGCTGCCTGTTCCTACAAACCACACACGGCAGTGAACATATTTTGCAGCTTTCCTATTGACATACTAGCTTTCCATCTGAGCTCTTCTGAATGTTTTCACTTCCTCTTGTTTTAACATTTCTTCAAAGACTGCTTTTGTTTTTATGCTGTGTTGTATTTATGACCCTGAATGCACAGAACTTTTCAGCAACTGGGGAATCCTCCAAAACTCTATGCTTTCGACATGAATAGTCCAGTTTCGTTTGGTATATATTATTGACAGAAGTGCTTCGTCGTCTTCATTACTTTCTGTGCAGCAGATCGTCATTATATCGTTTCATGACTCTTCAGGGAGTGTATAGATACGTGTGCACAAATGAAAAAACGTCTCATTATGGTGATCATCTTGTGTTGTTACTGATGGAGTTCCCTGTTACAGATAAGGATTTTCAAACTTGAAAATTCGTTTTCAATTTTTAGCTAAGATTTTTTTTTTTTTTTTTTTTTTTGGTATTTGTGTATTTCCTTAACCGCCATCTTTTTTTCTTCCCTTTTAAAAGACAGGGTTGGACAGTTAGATCTGGTATTCTTGCTGTAAAGCTGAAAGCTTTTTTAACTTTTTTTGGGGGGGGGCGGGGCACGAGCATACCAGCTCTGAGGGACATCTGAGACATTTTGAATATGTAGACAGGGATTTTAAAGAAAGGAATTGCTGTTCTCTTACATCAACCATACAGACTTAGAAACAGACTTTAAAGGAAAACAGAGACATGTGTGTTCTCACTGTGTATCATTGTTACACCCCCTCACATAGCTGTGAGGATTTGTCAGCAGTTTGTTTTGACTCACTAAACCAAGGTGGGGGTGGTTTTGTGTGTTTTTGTAAGTTAACTAGTGTGGGATGTCAGTAATCTCAACTTTACCATTTTGATTGGCCATGATCCAGCCATTTCTCGGGCCATATTTTAATGCTGAAACCTGCCCGGAAATCTTTGCCAAATAATTTTCCTCTTCCTATAACTGTGGAGGTCAAAACCCGGTCCTTAAGATTATATCCTCTTTTTTGTTTCGTGTTGCCTCTGTCATGTCTTCATGATATCTCCCCAAACTAATTTGGGAACCTCCCTCCTTGAGTTGTTCTTTTCAATTTATCTTAATAGTTCTTCTTACATAATAAAATTTAATGTTATTTATTTTGGCAAGATTGGGGACACTCCCAAATCTACGTTTCATTTCCAGGGAGGTGGTTTTAGCCACAGATAACCACAGTAGATCTTTTTGATCGGGGATGAGGAAGTCTTTGGTAGCATCTGAATGGGTCTTCTGACTTCAGAAACCATTGACAGAGGGAAGGTGGCCTAGGCAGATGTGTCTTGACCCTTTTACTGTCTCCTTAGAGAAATGGCACTCCAGGAAGTTGTGCAACATGGTGGTCCTAGTACATCTTTGGCAGGACTTTATGGTTGGAAGGAAAAGTTTTGTAGATGAGACACAAAAGGCAAACAATATTTTCCTCTAGTCACCCAAAGTACCCATTACATTTAAAGATCAGTGTGGATGTCTTTTGTCCCTGACAACTTTCCATTATGTAACTGCTCTTTATTTACTTCCTCTGCTATACGTGTGGCATCGTTCCCACAGCAAGTTAATGTCTTCTTAGTATGCATTTATTGTAAATTGTCATTTATGTGGGAGTAAAATAAGTAGAATTCTTTCGTATTTTCAGTACTTGACATTTAAGAAAGAGACAGATGGCAAGTAAACAAGGTGAGAACGGGACTTTATTTGCTGTATTACAATCTCAGACTACTGTAAAGAATTTTAACTATATGTTATTTTAGGAAGTTTCCAATTCACTACAGGTCATTGAAGCTTTGACAGAAGCAGAATCTACTGCATGTAGTTGAGAGTTCATGGGGAATTAGTAGGTTATATTTTTAAGAGTGTGAAAAGTTTTCTGGGTCCCAGTGTGCCTTAGAATAAAACTATTTTTCTATGTAATTTTAAATAATATTATTTAAAATTCCTAGTTGGGGTTCAGAATTAAGTTGGTTTAAACATTTTAAAATTCCTACTGATATCTTATCTCTCCTTTTTTAGTAAGCTCATGTTCATTTTTCTTCATGGTGATTATCATTATTTTTTAAAACAGGTTGTTTTATTTATTTATTTATGTGGACCATTTTTAAAGTCTTTATTGAATTTGTTACAATATTGCTTCTGTTTTATGTTTTGGTGTTTTGGCCCTGAGGCATGTGGGATCTTAGCTCCCTGACCAGGGATCGAACCCACATCTTCTGCATTGGAAGGCGAAGTCTCAACCATTGGACCACCAGGGAGGTCCCCATGGTGATTATTTTTAATTTCCCATAGCTCTACTGGAGATTTTCTTCACTATGAGATAGTAGTTGTTACAGATAATTCAAAATTCAGTTCTTCAGTTTTCACAAAGAATTTCTGTGAAATGTGACTAAAGAGGTTTTTTTTTTTAGATTGAAGCTAGTTTTTAGAGCTATTCATGGTATAGGAAAATAAATTCATATATGATGCCTTTTTAGGTTATTCTTTGTAGAATTACCTATTTCTTTTCATCTGTACAAATAATATGAAGATCTTGGATAAACATTTGCTTCTCACCATTAAAATAAAAATAAAGAGCTGGTGCTGATAGTTCAAAGAGGTTAACAAGTGATATGCAGAAGGCAGACTGTCCTTAAGTTGCAAAATGTTACAAAGTGTACAACTCACCAGCTCTGGGGAGAGCAAGTATTCAGTTTGGTGAGTAAGAAAAGCTTCCAATGAAAGGTCCAGTAGATGACTTCCCCTCAAGAGGACAGCATTTCTGAAGAATGTAGAGCCTCTCTTGATATGGTAGTAGTAAAGTTAAAACTGAAAAGTGACTTTCTTTAATTGGTATACACTTAGAGAAAACATAAGAATTTTGAAAAAGACTGCATACATTATATGTTTTGTTTTGTTTTTTAACATGATTGAGTCCTTTTTGTTTCCTTCTCATTTTGGGTTTGTAATTAATTTATATAGAGAATCTTGTGCTAAAGTTTGTTGTAAATACAGCATGATATCAATATTATGTAGCACCCCCCTCCCATTTAGTTATATTAACCTCCTGGTTTCTCTTCAATTGCTAGGAATATATTTATGCTTCCTTCAGCTCTTTTGTCGATTTAAGTAGCACTTAACATTGCTTATCTGAATAGTGTCACCTACTGTGTACGACTATGTAGGAAATAGTGGCTTGGATTCTGAGTGAAAGCCTTGGAAAATTACCATCAGAAGGTCCGCTGTACCATTGCATACTAAGGAGTTTTAAGAACTATTTCTCCAGATGAAGTCAATACAGTAAAAGAAGTGCGGAGTCCTGACATTCTAGGCTTGATGTTCCCTATGTAGTCTGTTCTTTTATCATTAGAGGTTAACCCAGTCCTTAACGTTTTGTTTTCAAATTTTTGAGCTCATTTTAATGTACAATGAGGGTGTTTTGGTTGATATAGTTTATGATGAAGTAGAGTTAAAGACCTCTTTTGTGATAAAAAAGAGAAAAAATCAGTAGTAAACCAGAAAGACTATTTTAATGGGTAATTTGAGGAAGCCCGTTTATTCTGGACCTGGTAATCTTAAGATCTAGAAAAATAGTAACTTTTCAGTTTTTTTTTTAATTAAAGGTTTCACTTAATTATCAAGTTGTAATTCTTTTGGGATACTGGTCTTTAGTGAGTGTTTAACTATTTCAGAGGAAACTTATATAAAGCGTAGAATTTTCATTTTAAAATTTATGCTGCTCCAAGATTTAAAAAGAAAACTTATCTCTGAGTTGTTCATTACTGATGTCAGTAGATTTAAAAGAGAAACATATCAGATTTTTGAAATTTTGATGAATAATAAACTTACTTGAATTGTAAGGAAAATGCTAAGAATGTGTCTTACTTTTTTTAAAAATCAGAATTAAACTCAAACATATATACTTACAATACCGAAAACAGATCTTAACAGCATTTCTTATTTAGGAAACGATATTGGTTATAAGCAGAAAGAAAATATCCTACTGAGTGTTTGAAAGCCAAATTAGTTGTAAAAGGAGTAAAAATCACTAATTTTTATCTTGCATTAAAGTTTCCAATTTTGTCTTTAGTTTTAACTGGTCATGGAAGTTAATAAGCCTATTTGTCCCAGAGAAAGGTGTTTGCTCTGCTTTCACTATTCTTCTTGAAGCAAGAGTCTGGAACGTTCTCCAGAACCATCATGCTGAATGAGTTGTCGTTTTTATTAGCTGGCCTCAAAATCTATTCTCATTATACAAGAGTGTCTGGTGGAAATGAATGGAAACTGATGGCTATAACCTTGAGTAATAACACTACGCAAAGCACTGTTTATTCATATGAGTGGTTTATCTTTTATATTTCTTCATCCTTTGCTTTTCTAGCCCCATCTCAAATCAGTCTCCCTCAGGTCTTTTTGCTCTGGCCACTTACCATTTTTCAGTGTTTCAGGCCTGTAGAGGCTCCACATCCACAGCTTCATCTGCCTGAAATGGTTTCCACTATCTGTCTAACTCTTGCTCATCCTTTAGATTGTAACTTAAATGTCATTTCCTCAGAGAGGCCTTCCTTGACTGATCACTCTAAATTATTCTGTACATTATTTTCTGTCATGGTTCTCTATTCTCTTCTTTCCAGATCCTATCATAAACTATGTATAAGGTTCTTTCTTTTCTTCACCACTCTCTCCCTGGTGCCTACTCCAGTTCCTACACATAGTAGGTACTCAATACCTGTGTATTAAAGGAATGAGGGGTGAATGTACACTAATCTCAACCTATATGCTATTTAAGCAGCATTATGAAACTTGCAGGCATCATTAAACCTATACTCAGACAGGAGCTGTCATTGGTTTTTTTTTTTTTTTTTTTTAAAATACATTTATTTATTTATTTATTTTTGGCTGTGTTGGGTCTTCGTTGCTGCGCGTGGGCTTTCTCTCGTTGCGGTGAGCATGGGCTACTCTTTGTTGCTGTGCGGGGGCTTCTCATTGTCATGGCTTCTCGTTGTAGAGCATGGGCTCTAGGTGCACAGGTTTCAGTAGTTGTGGCACGTGGGCTCAGTAGTTGTGGCTTGCGGGCTCTAGAGCACAGTCTCAGTAGTTATGGCGCACGGGCTTAGTTGCTCCGTGGCATGTGACATCTTCCCAGGCCAGGGCTCGAACCCATGTCCCCTGCATTGGCAGGCAGATTCTTAGCCACTGCGCCACCAGGGAAGCCCTTGGCATTGGTTTTTATTGTTGTTATTCTATCTAGTTTTATTTTCTTTCTGGTAATGGAAGGAGAAATTTAATAGTTATTAAGCTGGAGAAATTGAATTAAATTGGGCTTGTTAATCTTGTATGGTCCAGAAATATTTCTTTTAATCAGTTGAGGATTATATTTTCATGTGACATTCTAGAAATGATGAAAAGGGCCTTGGAGCCACATGCATCACTCTTTTTGCCTGTTGATCCATAATTAGAACCAGGGTCCAGAATCTGTTTTAGCATAGATCCAAATAGCACAAAAACATCAGATTTACAAGTGAAACCACTTTCCACATATTTAATTATTTGTTGTACTTTACTGCTTAAAATTAGCATATTTAAAAGTTTTACTGAGAAGCATGAAACTGGAACCTGATGCATCCATGTTATGTTTCTTCTTAATGCAAATTAAATAAAATTTCAAAATCCCTGTGACAAAAGCACTATGGGGTAATTTCTTGGTTATAACTCTGAAGTTAATGAACATAATATTATGAATATATACAGGAGTCTTTGGCACACACCTCTCTTCATGAAACACGTGAATAGTATTCAAGTGTTACTTTATACCTTTTTGAAAGAATTGCCATCTTTTAAGAAAATAATTATATCATGCCAGATTATTTTTTTAATATATTTTTTTTTTTACCGGTTCCTTGTTTCCAGGTATATCAACCTGAAACACTTTGACTAGCTTTTTAGTTTCCTCCTAGTTTTCTGAACCATATTCTTGTACCTCCAACCATTACTCAGTATCTCATACAGTATTCCCTCTTTATAATTTTGTTTATTTGGTTCTCTTAATTTGAAACAGTTTAAAAAGAAAATCATGTTACTCTCTTGCTTACTCTTGAATAACATTTAAACTTCAGGCTTACTGTCTGATTTCAATTCCTGGATTGTGCCAAGATCTTTCCTACTTTGTTGCCTCTTCAAGTTGCTTCCACTTCCTGAAGAGCTCTTCCTCTGAGTCTTCACATTTTTAGAGGAGGGGCAAAGATCCAAGTGTAAGTATCACCTCCTTAGATGGGTCTTATTTGCCTACCCAATCTAAAATAGGTTTTCTCACCCAATTAGTATTTTGAATGTTTGCTGATGGTTTCTTTCTTTTCCCAAGTGTGTTACCTATCTTTCAAGGTATAATTGAAGTTCTTAATCCTGAAGCATTTTCTGAATAATTGAGTGCTAGAATTTGAGTTTTTTGAAGAAGCTTTTACTGTTTGTCAGAACATGGTAGTTGGTAATGGAGAAGCAGAGTTCTGTCTTGGTTCTTCAATGTACTGTATCTAGTTGAGGGACATTTAGGGTCCTCTGGACTCACAGGAGGGCACTGAGCTGACTTAGGGGTCAGGGAAGACTAGGGTGGAGAGTTATGTAGGAGTAGCAGTTAGATACAGGCAGGGCGAGTGTGTCATGGAAGACATTTTAAAGGAGTGGGAGGTCACACCTAGCTGAGAGTGTGAGAAAGCATATTGTGTTGGGGTTCTGAGGTATTAGGTATCTCAGCAGGGTGGGAACCTGGTGATTTTGGTTAAGTTTTTATACTTTTCTTTTTCTCTTCTGATTTTTCAACCGTTATCACGGTTATGTTTCTGATGAGGGGGAGAGGGGAGAGTATACATCAATAAGAAAAGAAAGAATGGAAATTAGTAGTGTACCATACAATTTCATATTTAAATGACTACGTTTTGCATTTTGGATATTCACTGTTAGCTGTTCATTTTGAAGTTTGGTGCTACTGATTAGTACGTTTGGTGCTTCACTTGTTTTAGCTTTGTACTAGAGCACATGCCATATGCACACTGGGCACTCAATGAACACCTAAAAGAATCGACCCAGATTTTGAGAACAGAGTTTGACTTTTAAGTTTGGTGAGTTTTCTTCATTGTTCCCTAATTGAATGTCCAGTAGACGTTGCACTTCCCATTAGGCTGCTCCTGAGATAAGTGTTTGATTATATGCAGGTGTGTGTCTTACTTTGCTACCCTAACATGATTTTGTCTCTGAAATGATATAATCAGGTATTTTACTGTCTTATAACTTCAACATTAAAATTTAATCTTAGACTGCAGGGTTGTTTTCTTGTTTGTTTTGAAACAAACTTTTAGTGACAGAGATCGTTCCTTAAAAGAAAAAAAATGTAGCTCTTATCTGTGTCCTCTCTCTCTCTCATCAAGATCTGATTGATCTTTCTTATTATTACGTGATGCTTCATATGATTGATGCTGTATCAAGGTTACCATCACATTCCCTCTCAGAAGAAAAACATCCAGATCCTTGTATTGCTGATTCAGAGGAGGTATTACATACAGAGGAAAAGCCTTTGATAGGAAATTTGCTTCCTCTAGGAAATGAAGTACAAGGATCTAAATGTCTGTCATATAGACAAGGGCCAACCTTATTAGGCAATTTTGGACACGTATTCAATGGCTTTATTTATTTATTTTTAATAAATTTATTTATTTATTTTTGGCTGTGCTGGGTGTTTTTGCTGCGTGTGGGCTTTCTCTAGTTGTGGCGGGCGGGGGCTACTCTTCGTTGCGCTGCACGGGCTTCTCACTGTGGTGGCTTCTCTTGTTGCGGAGCACGGGCTCTAGGTGCGTGGGCTCCAGTAGTTGTGGCACGCGGGCTCAGTAGTTGTGGCTCATGGGCTCTAGAGTGCAGGCTCAGTAGCTGTGGCGCACGGGCTTAGTTGCTCCGCAGCATGTGGGATCTTCCTGGACCAGGGCTCGAACCCATGTCCCCTGCATTGGCAGGAGGATTCTTAAGCACTGCACCACCAGGGAAGCCCTCAATGGCTTTATTAGAAGGCTTTCCCATCATGATTTTTGACGAATTATACAGTGATCATACCACAGTCAGTCTTAAAAGTTGTTTTGATATTGACAACAATGCATTATGGCGGAGGCGTAGAAAGTACAGATTATAACTGTAAACTGTTGCTCTC
Organism: Stenella coeruleoalba; assembly: GCF_951394435.1. Taxonomy (NCBI): domain Eukaryota; kingdom Metazoa; phylum Chordata; class Mammalia; order Artiodactyla; family Delphinidae; genus Stenella; species Stenella coeruleoalba. The sequence goes on from NC_137150.1 coordinate 92,015,230, forward strand.
TTATTTGTTTCTTAACATCTAAAGCAGTAGAATTCCTGAGTAAGTGTTCCAGTGAAAATGGAGGCAAGTCAACTACATTTGATTGTTAGGGTTCTTGGGTTTACAGGTGTGCTAACTACATAATTACATATGAAAGGAGATATCCCTTTAAGTCAAAAATGTCAGTATTTGAAGATAGCATTTCAAATACTGTTATTAGGGCTGCATTGATTTAAATTTTCAGCAGTAATAAATAATTTGCCCTTCTTGTAACGGCTTTCAATAGCAGGAATTTCTCCTACAGGGGGACGATCAATAAATGTGAAGAAATATTGCCAAAATCATAATAATGTATCTTAAAAATTTTTATGTACTATGCTAGACTAAGTGACAGGAAGTTTTAAACTAAAGTAAATGCTAACTAACTTTGAAAGGATTTTTCTTTTTAGAATTTAGTTTCACCCTAAAGATAGTTGGGAGAATTGTGAAGTGACACAGGGTTAGGAATTACTACTGATATTGGGTCTTATTCCCACAGAAATGGAGAAGAAAGAGATAAAGAATTTTGATTTTAGAAGGATATCTTCCATATCATGAAGACAGCTGCAGTTTTGTGTGTAGGAGTTGATCTTCTGCCTTCACTATGAGAAAACAACCGTGTAGACAAACAGTATTCATTATATCTATTTCACCTGAGTATTTGATGCTAAAGTTTGTCATAAGCTCCAGAACCAGATTGAAAAAGTTACCTCTGTTTCCTGAAGTAGGCATATTTCATGAGCTTTATAAAAATGATGTTTTAAAACATTATTTTATCATTACGTTAGAGGATATGACAATGTCTCTTTAGCAGTTACTATATAGGGGGATAGGAGAAAAAATTGTTACTTAAATTGTTCTTTGTTTGCAGGAAGACTATAACTTAAAAAGAATTGCAGCACGTTGTTCATGTTAAATTTTCTGGTCTAGAAATTTGGCATAGAAGTTCCCTAGAAGCTTCTGTTCCATTGTGGTTGAAATGTTTTCTCACCTTTTTGAACTACCTCATTACTGCTGATGTAGGTGAGATCTTGAAATGTGCCTGGAGAAAGTGGTGTAAAACTTCCTTTGACCTTTTCTGGACTCAGGGCTAAGATACCTTAGACCTGCTGCTTATTTTTAAAGATCCACGTAGGTTGTGTTCAGATGAGAAAGTTTATTTAAGAAACTTCAATTTATGTATTATGTATAATCATCTTTTGCTTCTAAATTTATCACGGAAAGAAAGGTAGAGGGTATTTCGCCCCCGGGGTCAAGAGTAATGTTATTTAAGCTTATTGATGCATATTTGTATATTTTCTATCCTATGCTAAAAAGAGCTTGAAAATAAAATGGGAAAATATCCATTTTGGTGGTTTTAAAAGATGTTTAGTTTTAAAAGATGTTTAGTGTTTCATACAATCCTACCTTTAATGTAGTTTGGCATCTCTGTTAATATTTTTTTTCCTTTAAGGAAAGATGTTCTAATTTGGCTTAATTCACTCAGTGAAACTTCAATTAATATCTAATGAAAATCATTTTGTAGTTTCCATTGTCATCTCTATTTAAGACTGTTAAGTGTTCCGAAAATTCATTTTGCTCCTTTCTCTCGTTGTATGTTCCCCCATTTTTATCCACCCATAGTAAAGAGTATTTCCTGGGCTCATGTGGACCTGATGCGGCCTTGTGAGTAAGTTCTGACTTATTGGATGTGAATAGAAGTGAGGCTTCTAGATCATGTCCTTAAAGGGAGGCCACATGCCCTCCTTTCCCCGCTTTTCCTGCTCCCTGCTGACTGCAGTGGTTATGAGTCATCTTGGGCCACGGGGAGGAGAGCTATGGCATAGGAATGGCCGAACTCCAAGAAAAAAGGAGCCTCAGTCATTCACCACCTCGTAGACTAGAGCTGCTATACTTTTAGGTGAGAGGGAGAGGAACATCAGTGGAAGCTGCTACTATTCTGTATCTCTGTCACACCCAGCCAAAACTGTATGCTAAGAGTCACCTCCGTGCTGAAAGTGTTCACTGTTTCTGCCGCATTACTTTGAGATTTAAGTTCCAAATTTGTTTAATAGTAATAAGTGAAGTCATGGCCATTTGAAATAAAGCTTTATTAACTGTGCTTTGCTTAGTTAAAAGCAAGCGCTGGATTCATGCTAATAAGACTCTTTAATGTTATATTGTTGTGATTTATATTATATATTTACTCTATTGTATGTTAAACGAATTTATGACCATCCTTGTGTTGGGTTTTATGACGCATTGAGGTTTAAACAGGATATTGTCTGTCGATGGTCCAGATTTCCTGTGTTTCTGTCTTTGCGTCTGCTTTACTATACCTTCCTTCCTTTATCTGTGTCCCCAAGTCTTTCTCTTCCCCTTCTCCATTTGGCTGGTGTCCGGGGAGGCTCTGGTGCAGCTCTGCCTGGCCAAGTTCACTAGAGCTGTAGGATCTTAATAGAGACCAGGTGCCTGGCCCTATTTCTGAACACACACACCTTGGTGAAATTCAGTTACTTGCTTGGGGGGTTTGCAGGCTTATACTGTGATGGATGGAAAAGTGCCCCGTGCTTTACAACCTTTTAGACTAAATAATACCACTTACAAGAAATTGTCAATGTTATAGGAACCACCTTCTGTGTGGGAGATGAGTACTAGGAAAAAAAGTTTCAAAATGATGAGTGAGAAATTTTCAGAAAGCATTGTTTGGTTTGTCATTTTCAGTCCAAAAGGCAACTTACATCCTCTTACTGGGGATGTGATATAGCTTCACTGAATGATCTGGTTCAGTCTCAAGCAATTTAGTTATGTTTCATTATGTTAAAATACTCTGTCCGTGCAGAATCATCATAAATTACGTGTGAAGTTCTAGGTGGGCAAAGCTGAAAGGAGGGCAGTGTTATATTATAAGAACGACCCAAGTCCTTCTGCCAATGTCCTTTCCAGTCTCTATATTTATGGCCGTGCCAGATTCCATCGCATTCTGTATGCGTATCTATAACTGCATGCAAATACCAGGCATCTTGCATTTTAAAGAAAACCAGGGAATGGCCACATGTTATCTTACTTGCCTATGATTCATTCACATTTTGGAATTCATTTTATATGTGAATGGAAAAGAAGGAACATTTCCTTCCATATCAATCTATAAAAACCTTCACGTACTATAGTCTATATCCTGATCCTTGGAGCAATATTGAAAACCTCTTGTTTCTCTGGAGCCACTTACAGACCATTGCGCTTTTTACTTTCAAACAGGTTTCCTGTCAAGGCTTCCGCAGTCTTCCATTGAAGGCACAGCCTTGGAGATGTCAATATCCGTCTTCATAGCGTACTCCACACTGTTTAAAGGGAACTTTGCCCCATAATCTTGTTTGCACTTCAGATGTTACCTTCATTCTAGGCAGCTGTAATTCTCACCTGGTTGACTTCATTCTCAGGCGCTCTTATCATTAGTCCACTCAGCCATGTGTACCCCTGGCCAAGTCATGCTACCCTCAGGAATCCTTAATTCCAAAATCTCATTCTGCAAGCACACCCCCATGAAATCTGCTCTTAAATTTCACTCGTATTCTCTGTTACTCCTACTGCATTCTCTGGTCTCTTGATTGTCTTCAGGCTTCATTCATTTCCATACCCGTTTTGGATTCCACTAATCATTAGCCAGACAGATATGAGTTCAAACTCTAGCTCTCCAAGTTACTAATTGTGTAACTTACATAATTTACCTAACTTATCTGTCTCTCAATATTCTTACTTGTAAGAAGGATATTATAATATCCATCTTGTGGAGTGGTTGAAAGTATAGTGTATAGATAGAAAAATGTTGGTTAGTTGCCTAATATAGTTCAAGGCCATTAGTTGTTTTTAATGTGGGCTGCTTTTATCTTTAATATTATTTGAGAGAATGATAAAAGCTGATGAAAAGCTGAATGAAGTTGGGGACAAAATAACGGAGAGTGAAGGAATATAGATTTGATTTTACAAACGCTGTGGAGAACTATTGTAGGTTCTTCAGCAGTGACGTGGCACCATTTAAAATTCATGTGAAAGGTCACTCCAGAACAGTCTGTGTGATTGTGATGAAGACCAGAGAACAGAGTAGGCAATTTGTTGGATTGTATACTGGAGCTGTGACGTTTCCAGGTTAGTGTATCTTGTTTCATACTTTATCTTTTTAAAATTTAGATCATGTTTTATACTGTATTGTTACCTTTTGTACCACGTGGCTTTATTACTTCTTTATGAATGACTTAGTAGAGACCATTTTACACGTGCAGTAAATGTGAGTCTATTTCTGTAGTCAAGGAGATAACGGATTTCTTTCGAAGTATCTACTCTCTTGTTGCCCTAATTGAGTTGTACGATGAACTTGAGTCTCCATAGATACAACTGGGGACAGGTCATGCTGGAGCCATTTAAAAGCCCAAAGTGCTTGGCTTTAAATTTCCAAAGCATTTGGATTTGTTGTTTAGGTGCTAAATCGAAGCAGTCTCCTCAGGAATTTCAGTCTTATTAAATTGATCTTGTCTAATTTCTATGAATTTATATGTTACCAAAATACTCTCAATGGTGCCATTCCGATTTGAAATGAAATATGAGTGGAAAGATGGGGGTTCCCTTGATGATGTGGTACATGGTTTATTATACTGGAGAGTGAATGCCTCGCATCAGCCTGGGATTAGTGACATACCTTCTTATACTGTTGTCTTCACACATTTTCATCAGGAACAGTCAGTGAGAAACAGATAAGAATTTTAACTAATGGCAAGTACTTTGTACCTTTAAAACACTTTACTAAGGAGTTGTTTTTAATTTGAAAACTGAGTTGATACATGGCAGTAAAATCTGCTGTTGTTAATTTACCTTACTCTCAAACTTTTATGAATTCATTTATTTACTCATTGGTTCCTTCAATGCCATTTGTTGAGCGCCTTCTCTGTCCTGGCCCTGTTTTAGTTACACAGGATAATTATGAATTGTTGAGCCTGATTCCTCTTCCATATGGATTAGACAGTAGACAGAAAAATACCTAGAAAACTAAACTGTATCTGCATTTTGCTTTGAATGTTTTTTTCTTCTCCTCTTCCTTCTTCCCTTTGCCCTCTTCTTCTCTTTCTCCTTTCCATCTCAATTCCTCCCTTCTTCCCCATCTCAGGGTTCAAGGAGATGAGGAGATGGGAACTTGGAGTGGAAGATTGATTTAAGTAAACTATTTTCCCGCCATGAGTTTGAATCTCGGCATAGTGTCTGATAAGCCATTATCTGCAAAACTGAAATGAAGAGATGACCATGACTAGATTGGTCCCTTCATCCAGCTCTTGCCTGGTGAGGGCTCTCAGGGCACCCGTTATTCCAGGCACTAGGATTCACTGGTGAACAAACCGATTGTGGCTCCCATCCTCGTGGAGTAGACATTCTAGTGGGGGAGGCAGATCACGAAATCAACACACATAACATGCTAGAATCTCAGTTAGGGGTACGTTGTGTGAAGAAGAGTAATCTCTAGGATAAGGGGCTAGATGGTTATACTCTAGGATTGTGGGCGTGGCTCTGTCATTTCCTAACATTTTCCCCAGTGTAGGGATAGGTCCTCTTCTTGTGAGTCTGAGAGGGAGAAGGTAGAAGAGTGAAATCTCCCTCTCAGGGGTGGTGTGAAGTGCAAGGACATTGGAGGCTGCCCCTGCTCTCAGTGCCCTTGCTACCCCATCAGGGTTACTGTATCAGACTGAGCTGTCAGCTTCTCCATTTCCACCACCTGGACGTCCACAGTTGGTATAAAAATCCTCTTTTAAATTGTTATTACCTTAAGCCAGTTGTGAGTAAGAATGGGCTGGGTGATGGGCAGCAGGGAAGGGTACAAAGAAGAAAGGGGCCCAGAGAGTGGAGGGTGGAATTCACTAAAGACAGCCTGAGTCTACTTCACAGTTGCCCTGAGCCAAGGCTGTGTTTGTGCTATTAAACCCTCTTAAGGTGACAGAAATATGTGGCAGTTGGTTTAGTTTCTATTTATTTATTTATTGAAGAATAGTTGATTTACAATATTGTGCCAGTCCCTGCTGTACAGCATGGTTTAGGTTCTAGATACATGTTTGTTAACTACAGTAGCCTTGCTTGGATAGCAGAACACCAGCCTGTTGTCCATTGTACAGGCATAGGCAGGGAGGTGTTTGACATTTGAATTCAAGGCTGTGGTTACAGCCTCCACAAATTGTACCCTTTGCAAGGCCCCTTACACATAAACTTGCCTTTTAAAGAGAGAAGATCGGAGCTACTTCACATTCATCCCTGAAGAGTGAGCAGGACTGTAGAGGGAGTTCCAGTGGATTTGACAACCCGCAAATCTGGAGTTTGGGGAACACAGGAAGAAAACACCTGTAGGCTTAAGTTTTCAGATTCCCAATTAACTGCATACTCCTCTGAAGACTGATGATGGGGAGGAGAGTTATGAAAGAGGGGAAGTTTCAGGGAACCTCTGAGTTCAAAAGGTAAAGTAGGAACAGAGACCATATGGGGAGAAATGGGGAGAAAGAAGCTTACTTGTTTCTTTTTAAAGAAGAAAGTGAAGCCTGGTGGGGAGATGGAGAGCCAGCTATTTAGAATTAGTAGTAGGGCCAGATTTGGGGTGGGGGAGGCACTGAAGAAGGTGAATAATAGAGAAATGATGAGTGTGGAAGTTCAAGGGCACCCTGCAGGGTGCTTTTCACCCTGAGCTGGGGAGAATTTCTGGACTCAGAGTTTAGGAGACCTTGGCAAGTTATCGAGCTCAGCACAGGAGGAGATTAGTTGCAACTTGAAACAAAGAGGGTAATTGTGACCAAGACAGAAAAGCATCCTCCTTTCAAAGGTCAAGATCACTGAGGTTCATGGCTCACTCCGTGTTGGGCAGTGAAAGAGTAACCCAGTAGGAAAGGCAGTAATAACCTGTTTATCAAAGTGTGCAGGCAGCTGAATGGGGGGATTTGGAACAGACTGACTGATTTGGAAGTAGGATACGAGCTAATCACGTAACATGAAACCTTCCATGTGTTTCTTAAACTGATTACTTTGAACTCAAGATTTTCTTGTAACGTAAAAGTAGTTTGTGGATCTGAAAATGTCTGTATTGAACTCCTGTGGCCTGGAAGGGGGCCTGGGGTAGCAAGAGAAATGCAAATCCTAGTGGTTCTGTCTGGAGGGGAAACCGTCCTTCTCGCCCTTTTCCCTTTGTGGTGTGAATGGAAGGTCTCCAAGAGAAGCAGAGATGAGATCAGGCCAGGGAGCCTTCTGTTCTGTGTGGCTTTATTTGTCAGTGACACTGATCATAGCCAGAAACAGCTGTTTCAGTGAAGTTCAAACTCGCCATCTATTTTTGGTAGAAGCAGGAAGAATGTCAGAGGCGATGTTTGAATTTTAGGGCATTTTATAAGGGCCTAAGATAAAGCTGTTTAGACCTTCTGTCCTCTATCATTTCACTTATCAAATTCAAGCACAGCCTTTTAATTTCAACACACTTAGCTTCTGGAGATGAATAGGGCATTGAACGGGTTCTATAAACAAGTACATTTCTGAGCCATAAACAGGAACACAAGCAGCACAAACAGAGCATGTCAGCAAGACAGGGGATGTGAGGAGAGCCACAAGGCAGGAGAGCTTTCCTTGCTCCAGTCTGGGGAAGCAGCTCTGTTGTCTTTGATTTAAGGAGCAGTGAAGTTATAAATCAGAAAATGCCGAGGTACCTAACCACCATTAGTCAGGTCTCCAGACAGTGCTTCGGGGTGATGATATATGAAAAATATTAGAGGTCGATTAAACACATGTTGCTTTTTAAAGAAACCACAAGATGGAGAGGCAAAACAAAATGGATAGAATTGTTTGGGTACTAAGAATAGCAGAGGAGACTCTGAAGAGAATTTTAAATCCTATCGCATGGGAGGTTTATTTTTCCATCCTCCTCTGAAAGCGTCCTACTCTTACCCTCTCCCTCTATTTTAGATTTAATTTGTTTGTTTACTTTGGCTCTGAGTGTGCCTTGAAGAGATACCACCCCCCCCAGCAAATGTAACTGAGTGAGAACATTATTTTAGTTCACTCTCAAGGGGAGGAGATATTCAGGGTACCCAAAATTGAGAGTCCCAGTTCATTCCAAAATTAACCATGGAAAGACTTAGCATCTTTGCCTGGTCACATGCTCATCCTGAGCGTAGGACCTGAGCTATTGGAGCTGTTAAAGAATTAGTAGGCCTGAGAACTCTTAAGGCATTTTATTTCTTTCGTATTTACCAGCTTTTCTTGAGCAGTTTTCCTGTGCCTCTTGCGTTTAGAAATATTTTACGTTATCCCATTCAAAAGTGTAATTTGTTGTTAAATAGGTCAAACACCTGTGACTACGTGCCTGCGCACACACTATTCATATGTAAATGCATGCAAATAAAAACAATTATAAATAAAAGTTGTAATTGTAATTTATAGTAGCACATGACAAGGAAGCAGTTAAAGAAATTATCCGTCAATACGATGGAAATTTATGTTTATAAAAAATAGAGTTGTATCTATATTTGCTGGTATAGAACAATTTTTAAAGGTTTTACAGAAATAAAAAGAAAATGAAACAAGATGCAGACAAATGTGTTTAGTATGGTGATGTGATATGATCAGGAATATGTATACAGACAGACAGGTTCACATCTATGCTTCTTTATATTTGGCCCATGAAAAGAGGTGAGAAGGGATGGAAATGAGAAGCTCTGTTTCTTCCTCTGAGTTAGGAGGGAAGAAGAAGTCGAGTAAAGATAGAGAAATACTGAAATACTGAAAAATTAGTTGAGGAATAAAAGAAGGGAAGTTAGTACAAATCCTGTGTCTCTGTGTGTGTGTGTGTATATATATATATTTTTTTTTAATGCACATTTTAATTCCTGGGAATCTAGAGAAAACAGTGTCATCAGGTAGATGATTGCAGCACCTTCTCATATGTTCACGGAGGAGAGTACAAACACATACTAGCATGCTGAAGTGCTACTGACCTTTGTAAATCAGTTTCTTTTTCTACCTGCCTTGCAGAAATTTTCTTTTCTTCCTTTGCAGTAACATTTATATGAATCTGTACTCTGTGAAATTTCAGCATCCTGTCTATAGATTGTTCTTTGGGATAGGATACTGCCTATTGGTAAAACTAGAAAGGGCTTATTGGCTAGTCATTTTCTCTGGCGTTTGGCTTTTAGGAAGGTGAATGTGTAAACCTTTGAACTGTTTGGCTCTGAAATATTGACGGATCTCTTAGGCAGATATCTAGTATTTGAATAGTAGGTTATGTGTCACTGATCTTTAAGGGACTAGGATTTTGAATAATGTTAACGAGGCACCTAAATTATTTTGTGTTTGTATGTAAGGGACAGAATGACTACCCAGATCAATTTTCTGAATCCCATAAAATTAAGAAAATAGAAACAATGGAATATTTAGTTTCTTATTTGGCATTTGTATAAAAATTTAAATGCTGGTGATCACTTCATGTCCTACCTTTAAGGAATAGGTAAACTTTAACCCGGATCTTATGAACCTCTATTAAAATAGTTGGATTATTGGTTTTCTGAAGTTAAAATTTCTCTTCCCCTATTAAAGAACAAAATGGAATGGGGAGTAACAAAGATGGAAAACAAACCTTCTGGGACTTTTTAAGCCATATGAATATTCATCTTATCAGTTCTGTTGAGTTTCTTAGTGGGGCAAAGTCTGGTTTTTCTGTATGTATTTTCTTGATTTTTATGGTACAAAATTCTTTAAAATTATCCTAAAGAATTTCTTTCTGTACTTGTTGAGGTTTCACATTTTTAAATTTTATGTATGTGTGAGAGTCATATAGCTTAGTTATGATGACAGATTTAGAACAAATGCGTTGATGTTCTCTCTATAAGCTGGAGTAGGTTGTTTTCCTGCATTACTGCAAGACCAAAGAAGGGGGTGAGTCGGGGCATCGCGGAGAGAACTAACTGCTGATTGATGACGATGAACTTTGATATCTTAAGCATGCGTTTATATATGACAGTTTTTTTTCTTAGAGTCAAATTAAATGTCACTTTTCCCACCCCCCCCTCACCAATCTTGCTTCTACTACTTTAAACTTTTTCTGCTGGCTGCTTCTTTCTGAACCCTAAGATAGTTAGCATCAGTGGATTTCATGTATAAAGATAACATTTTCATTTTAGGAATATTTTTTCTATGTAATAATAGGAAAATAGTGTATCAACAGAATTTTGGAATTGTTTGCTATTCTATAGGTAGGGTGAGTAAAACTGAAAGGTAACATGGTATCCATTTAAAGAATTTTGCAGTATAGCCGTTTAGTGAAAATGACCTTGTATTTCTAGAAATGAAAGTTGAAACTTTTCAGGAGCAAGGAAACAAAGACACAAGAAACACAACAACAAAAAACTATACTGTTGATTAGTTCTGAAGTTGAGTTGTAAAACCCCTCAGGAGTGTAGAAACCAAGTAGTATTACCTACTTTCACCCCGTTATGTATTTTTGAGTCTATTAATTTGACTTTCTGAGAAACTTCATGCCTCTACTTTAAATATTTAAATTTATACTTTTCAAGTGGTTTTCATAATGGCTGACTGTATTTAGCTGATATATGAGTCTAGACTTAGTCAAGTTATATCTAACATTTTGCCCAGTATGTTGAAAGCATAATGGAGTTACTGGTTACATGTAAGTAGAAGGATTCCTGTTTTGCAGATTGACAGGTGCAGTTATGAAGTTAAGTCAGAGCTAAGTTGAAACAAACTTTTTCATTTTCCTTTTGCTCACGAACATAACAGGTTTCTCTGAGAATTTTTTTTTACAAGTCAGTAGCACCGGGCTGATCCTCACTTTTCTAAATCTAAAGCTCTAGTCTTTAATTTTTCTATACCTTACCCTATCCTTCATGAACTACTAAAGCTCTTAAAGGGATAGAGTAGCTTAAAATAGCTGTATACTTCATTGTTTATAATTGTTTAAATAAAACTAACCTTCACAATTATCCATTTTTCTAAACTTCTATAGGCTTTTCATATTTTAATTTATTAAAGAATTCTTAGTTTCTGTTGTGTTTAGAATTATTTAAACAGTATTTGCATTAAATTCAGTGGTAATGCACAGTTGAATTTATGGTATATTTATTATCAACAGTAATCAAAATCATACTTAATTTTTTTTGCTTTTAATTTAAATCTGACTTTTAATTTATTGCCTTAATTTCAAAAATGTCAGTGCTGTTTCTCAGCATTTTTATGATGTACAAAAACTGTGTAATCATTGTGCTTTATTTTTAAATTGCTTTCTTTCAATAAGGAATACTATTATCATGAATGCATTCCATTACCTTTTTAATGTCTTTCCAATTTCCCTAACTACATTGTAAATACCTGGAGATTTTATGTCTCAGCCATACTTTTGTCAGTATGGGAATATAATCTTAATAAATGATGATGATGGTGAACTGTTAAAATTAATGGCTTATTTTCTGTATTGAATTATTATGGAATTAAGTGTTTGTTTAAGTCTAGGGTCTGATTTTACAAGATTATACCTGTAAATACATTTTTATTATTACCAATTTATTAGTTGCCATTCTTTGGAATAATTATCGTCTGAAGTTTTTTCAGAACAAGTTTTCGCTAATTCTGACAAAGTTTGTGGTATTTTTTAAAAAGCCACTTTAGTAGTATTGTGACATATTTAAATGAAAGCCCATGGATTTCTGGAAACCAGAATATTTAAACAAGAGATAATTTAATTAAACCTTTTGAAATAATAATTGTTTATTTTCACAAGTGTATTTTTATTCCTGGAAACAAGTTTCAGCATAATAACTTAAAATGATAAACTGATAGACATAAAACTTTAATAAGGCAAATTAGATTTTTATTGGCTGTGACTGTGTTCCTTGCTTTATGTATATTTATGTAGTACCTCAGACATCCACAATGCTTATTAAATACCACTTTCTTTCTCACATCAACCTGAAAACTTGCATTAGTCACGTTTCTGCCTGCCTTTATTGCCAAACTAGTGGTGCACACAACTCTTTAATTTTTCGTAAACAATGTCTTCTGTTATTTCTTGGATTTGGGCTTCGGTATATTCCCATTTTCAGAACTTGTTCTAAGATTTCCTTTGACCTTATGGTTCAACTCAGTGGCTTGGCCTCTGCAGCACCTCCTACTGCTTTTTGAAATATTCACGTCTCTGGTTTTCAGTAATGTTTATCTGTCTCAATTCCTTTCTTAACTCTAAACTATTCCATCTGCAATTCCTTTTGTTGGGTTCCTAAATGCTGGTACTCCCCAAGGCTCAGTCTTTGACTCGAATCTACCCTTTTCTTGGTGATTTCATTTAACTCTCAACCACCTTTGTCATGCTTATGGGTCTTTTGTCTCTCACTCTTTCTGTTCAACTTAGCTCTAGTTCCATATTGCCTATGAACATGTATGCTTGGAAATCATAAGATTATCTCAAATGAATGGGCCTGAACTCCTCCTCTTACACCCTGACATCCTTGCTTCTGTTAGTGTTACCAAGCTTCACGTCATCTATGACTACTAATCCTTTTCATCTATTTCCCCTCTTCATGTAGTCCCGAGTTCTATTGAATCCTCTCTTTTAAAAATACTCTTTGCTGCTGCTTCTTGTTCCCTATTCTTGCAGCTATTTCAGCCTTCCTTCACTCATGGCTAGATCACTGTTGATGGCTGGCCTTCCAATATCTTGTTCCTCCATTGCGCTAAAGCTAAAGAAGTCTTTTTTAACACTTCATTCCCCATTGGAGTCATTTGCCTTTGTTGCAGAAGATTAAACATCTTCTTTGTAAGCTGGTTTACTTTACATATCCTATCTCATTTCTCACTACTTCAGACTTGTCTCCATCTCTTTTTCATTTGCTCATGATCCTAGAAACATGTCATGCTAATTTTTGTCTCCATCCCTTTGGTCATGATTTCCCTTCCCACCCATCTGGAATCTCTTCATCATACCCACCCCGTTCCTGTTCCAACTCTTCCTTGAGTCTTTAGACCCTTCTGATTTCTCCTTTTTCTGAAACAGTTTTAGCTCTTAAAAGCTGGATACTGATGTTTGCCAAAGTATACCTTGTTTTACATTGCTTGCAGTTGTGGTAGACTTGTCACTTCAACTGAAATTTGGATCCCTTTGGAGAACATCATTTATTTTTGGTATCCCCTTCAGTAGTACTGGGTCCATATTTTGGTACTCAGTAAACTTGATGGTTGATTGAATTGATTAAGGAGGTGATTATTCAACATTCAAATACAGACTTTGCTTCTTAAAAGCACTTAGCTTGACATTGGGTAACAGCCCATGTGCAAACACATACAAGTAGAATTCAATTTATGCACAATATACTTCTCTACTTCTAAAAGATACTTTCCTCTTCTTTTTTTTTTTTGAAGACCACTTTCTGGAGTGCCTTTATATTTTTTAAATGTGTTTTTTAGCATAGGGAATAATGAATAGTATTTGTAAGAGTTCCGTTAATGCACTTGGAACCTTAGGTGTACTAAGGAGCTTAACATAGCAAATTACATTTTGAAGGAAGAAAAGCTTAAGTGCTAAATATGAAGATCTGGCAAACCTACTTAGTTGTCTCAACGGTTTAGATGAAATTAATTGACAGGTTTGCTTCAAGTAGCTTTGAGACAGTCAGCTTGCTCTTTTTAATTTTATAGTTTAGCAAAGTGGAAACCAAGACTAAGTCAGATGACACCATGCAACCTTTTTATGTTTCAGTGGAACTGATAAAAGTTAGCATTGATATTCCATTTTAATATAAATCCATTAATAGCCTTTCTTCCTGTGGTATTTCTTGTCATCCTTTGAATGAGATGGATGCTTTTATTTATCTCTCTTTTCACTACTACACTCAAAGCGAAAAAGGATATTTTTCTCAATCATTCAATAAAGGCATAGGTGCCTCTGGGTGTGTGAGGCATTCTCCCTAAATTTAAAGCTCAGACTGCCCTGAAGGAGTTATCAAATCAGGGAAATAATGTAGGTATACAAGAGATATTATGATTTTGTGGAGAAGGGTGCTGGAGATGGATTTGAAAGAAATATAAATAAAGAACTCCTGAAGAAGGACAGATTTCTTGTGCTAGGCTGGCCTGATCATGGAGAGTTTTGTGGAGAGCATTTGATTTCATCTTCAGAAACAGATGGGATATTAGTGGGTAGAGAATGGGAGATGGAGGGACTGAACTGTGCAGGGCACAAGTGCAGCAGAAACAAGGTTTGTGGTGGTCCTGTGGGGAGGGGTAAGAAATTTGGCTCTGCAGGTGGCTGATACCAAATCTTGGAGGTCCCTGAATCTTAGACTAAGAAAGACGTCTCATATTCATTAGGACGTGAGGAATAATTGAAGAGCAGGGACATTACCAGAGGTGTGTTTATGAAGATTTGACACCATTGTGCAGAATACATTGAGTTGATGAAATTGGTAATCAGCACATTTATAGACAGTGTTGGTGGTAGTACAAATAAGACATAATTGAAGCCTAAATTTACAATAGTGGCAATGAGAATATTCGGTAAAGAAGGAATGGGCACAAGAGTGATTTCAGACAAATCAGCGAAATTTGCTGCCACATCCCTTTACGCTTCCATAAAAGTATTTAGGCTTTTCAGCACGTATTATACATTTATACTGTTCTCCTCAAATGTGGCCAGTGGTGGAAGATAATTCATTGATTAAAAGATTATACTAATAGCATCAAAGTCTGTTTAGTCTCATGATAAGTAACTTAGATCAGATTTGTTAAAAATTTTAAATCAAATTAAATATGCTACTTTGCATAAAACAAAACTAAATGAAACCAACAGTTTACTTAACCTCCATGATGCTTGTTAATTGATTTAGATATATTGACAAGTCCTCATATCTGTGTTCTATCTAATGTTTTGTTTTTTATCAAATTACATTTTTCTTATTATTTTTATGAACATATAAAGCACATAAAAGCTTTGGTTGAGAGAATTTAATCCTGTCCAAAACCCTATTCTGATTTTGAGTCTCACTCCTTTATTTTTCAAATTCTGGGGTATGACTGTTTGAGTTGAAATCCAGATGATCTTTCTTTTCATTTTCATTAGAGAGAATTAAAAAAAAAATAAAAAGTCCTTCTTTGAACTGCATTTTAAGCCAAACTGCATTTAAGTTTCAATATGCCATCAATCAGCTTTTTCTATTCTAGGATCTTTCTTCATGGGGGAGTCTAATAGGCTTTGCAGTCAGCATATAAGGCAGATTTTCTTTACTGAGATGCTGCCATTGATGAGAAGGAGGAAAAAAACATATTTCCCAGGAGTGGGGAAGACAAGCAAACAGTTACAGTTTTCTAAAAGTAGTTGAGTAATACCCAACTTGGAGTTCTCGTTATTGAATTTTTTTGATATAGGCTTACCAATTATCCTCCAATAATTGGTTCTGTATGTATAGCAGCTTACTTGTGCCTCAGATGTGAGTCTTTCTTCACAAAATTATGTATTCTCTAATATTTCTATGATAAACTATAAATGCAATATTGCTTTTGGCCCTTGGGGACACAACCTTACAGACCTTGAAAGACAAGTTTGTAATTGTTATTTGGACTAATATTTTCATAGTCAAGATGCTAATGTTTGGGAGGAGGAGAAATGATGGCTTTTTATAATTTTACTCAGGAAATCTCTGCATAAAAATTATGTTGTAAATGTAATAAAGTGGTTAAGGAGAACTTACCTTGTATTTAGTAAAAACTCAGAAAAATCAATAGGTATCGTCTGCAAGTTTTCCTTTGTTCCCATAACTGTCATTACCAATATTTTAAAGTATTTTCCCCCATGAAACAAGCCAACAGAGATAAGCCCCAAGATATCCATGTTGGGGATTTTGTTTGATCTAATTAATTTGACTTTTTCCTGTTTTATGTTTATATCTGTTACTCAGAAAGAATGTGTTATTATATAGTGAAATATTCTCTAGAGTTTTTTCTTAATCATTTTATCATCCTTCTTCCTTCCATAGAAAATGACCTACCATTGTTTCCTTCTTGAATTTGCTGAGTTAGCTGAGTTTTACCCATTTAAAAATATTGTTTTGGTAGGTTAGTTTTTTTTGTTTTTTGGGGTTTTTTTTGCGGTATGCGGGCCTCTCACTGTTGTGGCCTCTCCCGTTGCGGAGCACAGCCTCCGGACGCTCAGGCTTAGCGGCCATGGCTCATGGGCCCAGCCCCTCCGCATGTGGGATCTTCCCGGACCGGGGCACGAACCCGTGTTCCCTGCATTGGCAGGCGGACTCTCAACCACTGTGCCACCAGGGAAGCCCGGTAGGTTAGTTTTAATAGTATTTGAAATATTTTTGAATTCGTACACTACTTTATTCTTTGCTTCATCCTTTAAAGTGCAATTTTCCATTTAATTCTCTCAGTATCTCTGAGACATAAATGGGCTTGGTGACTTTATTTACATTTTATAGATAGGAAAATTGATAGACTGTTTAAGTGACCTGCGTAAGATAACTAAGTTGAGATTAGGACTCTGAAATTAAGATATTGATTTTATTTAAACCAGTTGTCAAGGGGAAGCTTAGCAGTCTTCTACATAAAATTTTTATAGGAATAGGAAGAACAAAGAGGAAGAAGGGCTCTCAAGGGCTTTGATAGGTCTCAAATCTTAAACATAACCTGTAAGGGCCTCCCAAGTCTGGCCCTTGTTACCCCTCTAGCTTCATCTCGCACCAGCTTTTCCCTTGTTTCTTTGCTGCATCCACACCGACCCTTTTGTCTAGTCCCTTGGAATTGCTCTGTTCCCTTTTACCACAGAGCTTTCATGTCTCCCTGGAGCAGTCATTTTTTCCTTTCAGTATCAGTAACTCCAATTTTTTCCTCAGATCTGATCTTTCTCAGGAAAGATGTTTCAGACTTCACTAGGTCGAATTCCTTTGAATAGTCCTTGGTGTGGTTGCAGAGTTAGTTTCATTTGCCTGATAGTTTGACTCCTGCCTTTCTTATACTGATCTGTTAGTTCTTTGAAGACTGTGATATGTCTAGGTCTGTTCCTACACTGCATTGACTAGCACAGACATTGAGACATAAAGGGTGCTCAGTAAGTATTTGTTGGATGAGTGGATGGGTTTATGAAATTATTTCCACCACAGTCTTTTTTTTTTTTTTTTTTTTGCGTTATGTGGGCCTCTCACTGTCGTGGCCTCTCTCGTTGAGGAGCACAGGCTCCGGACGCGCAGGCTCTGCGGCCATGGCTCACGGGCCTAGCCGCTCTGCGGCATGTGGGATCTTCCCGGACCGGGGCACGAACCCGTGTCCCCTGCATCGGCAGGCGGACTCTCAACCACTGCGCCACCAGGGAAGCCCCACCACAGTCTTTTAACATTTATCATCAACGAGTCATCTTTGTCAGTTTCTGCTTTTACCTACTGTCCTATTTTACTCTGGGTGCCACTAGCAGCAAAGTAGTAGTATAGATATTACTGGTAGGCTTAAGTTAAAACAGCAAACAAACAAACAAACAAGTTTAAGAAAGGGGAATGGAAGAAAGGGAGGGCAACCAAGTAGAAAAAAAAGGAAGTGGTTTTTGCAAGGTTACAGAATTTCAGAGCTAAGTAGAATATTGGAATTTATCTAGGCAAATTTTTTTTTCCAAATTTTTATTTTGAAGCTTCATCCAGTCTTCCCCAATGTTAACATTTTGCATAACTGCAGCACAATATCAATAGCAGGAAATTGGCATCATCCATGGAGCTCATTCAAATTTCTTCACTTACGCACACACTCATTCGAGTGTGTGTGTGCGTGTCTGTGCATGCGTATGCATGCACATGCAGAGGCAAGTCATTTTTAACATGAGAAAATAGGAGTTTATAGACTTGTTTCAGTGACTTGCTCAAGGTCACCAAGCCAGGAGACAAAATAATTCTTAAACTCCATGTTGCTATCCATCCACCAGGTTATGAGTTCTGTCATAGAATTCTGCAAAGTATCAGGATTGTTCATTAGCATTAGTGCCAGAATTGGACTAATCTTCCTATATTGAAAGATATTAACTATGCCTCTTAGCCAACTATATTCACACAGACTCAAAACATTTAGTTTTATCAACTTGGGTCTATGTCAAAAATTGGAATTAAAGTCCTACTCTTATTTTTGCCCAGCAGGAGTCCTCTAATATTCAGGGAAAGGCCTAATGAAGGTTTCCTCAAACTACTTTTTAATCATTTGGATTAGAATAAAAAAATGTTTTTAATCACAGACATATCTGCTAAAGCTTTTCTTCTGGTAACTAATTGCTTTGATAATATAAAGTAGTAATCAAAGTGGAGGCTTAATGGGTTTTAAACATGTGGTTTCTGAACTATATATTTTATAGAAAATACATATTTAATGCATTAAGCAGTGTTTTAAACTTATACCTGTGAAGTGCTTAATTTTTAAAATTGATCAGTGGGCAACCTCAGCATTTCCTGGAAGTAGCAGGTCTTTAATCCTAACAGGAAGTATAAAGAAATGAATATGAGTTTGATTTGGTGTTGGAATCTG
Source organism: Stenella coeruleoalba (assembly GCF_951394435.1). NCBI lineage: Eukaryota > Metazoa > Chordata > Mammalia > Artiodactyla > Delphinidae > Stenella > Stenella coeruleoalba. The sequence continues at coordinate 92,033,797 of NC_137150.1, forward strand.
ATATAAAATCAAATTTCTTCCAGTGTTGCAAGCAATTCTATTTAATCCTTTCTACATTTTATGATTATAGAAAAAAAACAACGGCTTATAACTATGAATTATTTTGTCAAACTGGAATATCTTTGATTAGGGTAGTTAAGTTTTCAGCCATTTGGTATGATAGACACAATGTTTAAGCTTCCCCTGATTTTCAATTTTGAGGTTTAGAAATAAAGTTTTACCAGGTTTGGTTATTTCTCCCCTAAGTTCAAGTTACACCTGTACAATAGCTTCTGATTTGTTTTTGTAATTTCACTAGGATGGGTTCCTTCGTGGACTATAGAATACAGCTTGTCTTTTTAAATGTATGATTCTTACGAATTTAAAATAAAAATATTAAACTGCTTTAAATTGATTCATAAAAAAATAATTCTGGGTGTTTTAACTGAATGTTTTACTTTTTTATAAGAAAAACATTTTAAAGATTTTGGGCTAAGAAACTTTTATTTTAGTAATAAAATAGAGAATGCTATAGTGAATATAATTAGAAATATATACTGTATCATTAATTTCATTGAATAAAAATGAGGGAAAAACATTTCCGAAAAGAAAATGTCTTTGGATTGACACTATTTCCAGGCAATCATTGATTTTAAATGGGCGTAAATCTATAGCAAAACCAGTGTTGCTTAATTTGTAGAGCTCCCAGCAAGACTTAAAGTATATTTCTGGGTGTATGCTTTCTGTACTTGGTGTAGCATTAGCACATATGTCTTCTTCTTGAAGCGAGTGCAAGTTTTAAAAGTTTCTTTTTTCTTCAAATATCTACAAACATGTTTCTTTAGGAATTTTAGACTTGCTATTTTTGATATGCTAGCTTATGCTTTGCTATTAGGGACAGTTGGTTCCGTCTCTAAATGTCCCGTCTTCATTTTTTTACTGAATCTCTTCATTTCAGGTGCATAACAATGAGGCATTAAAATCACATGTGTAGTTTACTATTGCTTTATTGTTTTGCTACAAACCATTAAACAGTGTATGTGGCCTTTGCCCCACCTGACCCCTCATCTGTTTGAGAAAGCAGTTAACCACCCAGGATTTGCAAAGAAAACAATAAGAACAGTGTTTGGCAGTTTGCTGGGTCTGCCTGGGATTTGTACACATTCCTATCTCCCAGTCCTTGATTTTATGACTCTAGTAACTGTAAACAACAGTGAGCATAAAACAGACCTTTTAATTAAATGTGTTGGAATTAAAAAATATACAAGACAGTGGTGAGGTTATTATTTTTTTGATTGACTGTACTTTTGTAGGTTCACAGCAGAAATGAGGGGAAGTTACAGAGATTTCCCCTGTATCCCCTGTCTATCAGATGCACAGCCTCCCCCATTATCAACATCTCCCACCAGAGTGGCACAATTTTTTAACTGATGAACCTACATTGACATGTCATAATCAGCCAAAGATCATAGTTTATATTCTATAGTTCACTCTTGGTGTGTACATTCTCTGGGTTTGGACAAATGTATAATGACATGTATCCATTATTATGATACCATACAGGGTATTTTCACTGCCCTAAAAATCTGTGCTCTGCCTACTCATCCCCTCTTCCACCGCCACTCCTGGGCCGCCAACCCCTAGATCCCTAGCAACCACTGATCTTTTTATTCTTTTTATTTTTATATATATATATATATATTTTGCGGTATACGGGCCTCTCAATGTTGTGGCCTCTCCCGTTGCGGAGCACAGGCTCCGGACGCGCAGGCTCAGCAGCCATGGCTCACGGGCCCAGCCGCTCCGTGGCATGTGGGATCTTCCCGGACCAGGGCACGAACCCGCGTCCCCTGCATCGGCAGGCGGACTCTCAACCACTTGCGCCACCAGGGAAGCCCGTAACCACTGATCTCTTACTGTTTCCATAGTTTTGCCATAGGTGATTTTTTTGCCTTGTTATTCTTGACAGACTACGTGTATGCTTAAAAATAAGAAAAAGTCAGAACGCACTGTACATAGGCTTACGAATGGCTATGCAACAGAAACATGGTACTGAGCTGGTTGTATGGTCTCCTGCTAACGCTGTCAGCCTTTATGCTTTCACAGAGAAGTCAGATGACTATTGACACAAGTAATAGTTTTCAAGTAACAGTACTCTGTTCATGTCATCCAGCTATATTAATAATCTCCTATAATTGAATTCATGTTTTGTATATATTTGTGTCCTGAGCTCTTTGTAGATGGATATGTGTTACTTATATATTTCTTTTTTTAACTACCTCTGATTTTGTTGTAGCAGTATAATAAAACCAAAATTATGTTTTATTTGTCTGTTTTCATCTGACTCTCCATTCATTCATTTATCCAATTATCTTATGTACTTTCACTGCTATATCACTATTGCCCAGAAGTGTGCTTGGCAGATGGCCAAACTCAGTAAATATTTGATGAGTGAGTCAAAGAATCTACTTAAATGGTGGGTTATTTTGTGTTTTCATTTATCTGCTGGCAGATAGGATTGATTCTGATCTTATAGTCTAAAAGCTACAGTTACATTAGCTAATACGTTACTTAGTTTTAGGAATTTTTCTTAGCCTATTTTCAGTGAGCCTAGTATTGGAGTATAGTTTAGTCTTGAATTTGTCCTAAAATGATTTTTTAAATTGTTACATGAAAGCATTTGCATCGATAGTTACTAACTTCTTTAAAGAAAATAAAACGAAATAAATAGCCACAAATAATAATAATTTAATATTTGGAAATATTGGCAATGAGTAATGTCTACTAATGCTGTTCTTACCTTTAAAGTACTTTAAACTAATGGGTTATTGTTGGTGGCCCAAAGAGTACAATCTAAGTCATAGACTGTTACTTTTCACTAAGAACAGCTAGTGCGCATTTACCCCGTACAAAGCATGTGGGGCAAAACAAAAGAAATGGAGATTATGACTCCTTCATGAAACTTCGGAGTATAGTCGGATAGGGTACACCGTGAAACTGATGCAAAGTTTATATTATGAAAACACAAAGTTTGCCCTAATGTGATCTCTGGTGAATGAATGATTACTTGAACAATTTACCACCAAAATAAACTGCAAGACAAATGCACATACTGATCCTCAGAGAAACAAGTGTTTCTAAAGCGTATGAGACAGGGATTGGGCAGGACATAAAGCTGAGGTGGGGAGAATAAAATTAGTAATTTAGCTTAGTCTTTTATAGTTTTCATGTTAAGGTAAGGTCGTTTAAATAAATTTTCTTTTTTAGGGTTCTTAAGAATTTAACAAAAACACCATTTTAGATGGAAATTTTAATAATTTTTGTAGAAGGGACGGAAAATTAAATTTTTTCTTTTTAAATTTGTATGAAAAATCCTTTTCCTATTGGTTTTAGAAGACTCAGTAGAAGAAAGATGTTAGTACAGAAACCTAAATAGCCAAACTGGTCAAACAGACCAAAGGATCAATAATCTCTTTTGGGAAAAGTTTTATAAACAGAGATTCCTTCCTGGGGACTTGTTTTCTGATTTTACTACATAAAGCAGTGGCATATTTATTATATCCACAGTGAAAGTATAATGAACAAGTACTGACTGAGCTGTTTTGAGATTCGCATTCCAGTTCAAGTAGTTGTGTGATGTCAGGCAAGTGTCCTTGGCCCTTTTACTTATCTATATCATGGAGTTGTACCACATGATCTCCAAAATCCTTTCCAGATCGATATTGATTTATTATAGTCTAAGTCAGAAGCAGTTATTCCGAATAATCTTTGAATTAACAGCATAATCCTGAGAAAAAAAATCCTGCGAATTTTTTTTAAACAAATACGATTTTTTGTCTTTGTTGTAAATTTTATTATGCTTTGTGCAATCTATTTATCTATCTATACTTTGTTTTCCCTTAATTTTATGTGTTTCTCTGAACACTGTTATTTCATAAATAAAACTATATATTGAACTATTAAAAATGCTTACTGAACATATGCCAGATCCTCAGGATTCTTTATAAGATTATGTTGCAAGTTAGCACAATAATTGAATTACTGATAATGGAAAATATTTTACCCTTCATAATTTGTTAATGAAAAGTAGAATCTTTAGGACAAAAAAGTGACTAATCTTTCCGTAAAATTTGATCTGGTGAAATTTATTTCAGTGAAATTTAGATGTATCAATAGAAATTTACTTAGAAAAGGTAAAGCTTCTCTTTGTATAATGGTATTCTATTAGATACATGTATGATGGACTGTTCTAAGTATTAATTAACTTAAATGTTTAGTTCGGTATTTGTTTTAACCAAAGTAATTCATCGTTGTAGTTAGTGAGTAAGCTTAAAAGAATCTGGATTTGTGTCTCTGAGTCGCTCAAAAAGTAGCTTAGTAATTCATATGGTTCCACTTGTAGGTTTGTAATGAACATGAGCTGCTTCAAAATAGGGTTTTAAAAAATTTTTGGGGAAGATGACTGAATGTTTTACACAAATCCATATTTAGTTTCTTTACTTCTGGTAAATTAAGATGTAGTTTCTAAACAATTCTGTATTATTGATTTATATTTAAACAGTTTTGAGGTTTTTTTTTTTTCCTGCATCTCTTTTTTGGAAATTTCTACCCATTAATTTTTAACTTAAAAACACCCTGGTATAACATGTGCTATTTCCTGTGGCATATCTTTTTTTTTTTGAGTTGCTTTTTAGCCAGCTATTTGGCAAAACTTAGTGAGGGTTTTAAGGCTTATCACATCTTTATGACCTTTAAAAAGAATATCCGCTTGCTGATAACAGATAGGGATCTCAGACTTTCTATCTCTGCCTTCTGTGAGATGTTTTAATGAGTCAGTTCATTAGACCATATGAATAAAGTATCAAGTTCTACTTTGAAGTGGAGTTGGTGGATATTTGAGAATATAGGTAGCTTCCCTTGGAGGACTGTGTTCATTGTCCTAAAATTTCATTTGTGCAGTAAACATGGTTATGTTTGTTGAAACCTTTCTAGGTACAAGGTGTCTGTCTACCTGAGCGTATAGAGAAGCTAATTTATTTATTCATTGACTCAACACATGCTGTAGAGAATGCCACGTTAAAGTGAGAATTCAAAATCTCTTCGAATTTCTAAGTTTTTAAAATCAGAAATTTCATTCATATTGTTCTTCATTTAGCAAACATTTATCCTATTGTGTCCCTGCTATGTGCAGATCATAGGAATAGGTACTATAGGAACATAGTGGTTGACATGACCTGCTTCCTATCCTTCATAATCGTTTTTTTCTTTCTTTTTTTCCCCTCTCTCTCCCTCCTTTCCTCCCTCTGTTTTATTCTTTTCTTCTTCTTTTTTTTTTTTTTAAAGACTCACAGCAGAGGAGACAGATACGTGAATATAATTCAAGGGAAGAAAAATTATAAATGCTGTACTGTTTATACTAGCAAAGGGGTATGGGGCTTTAGAGTGTAGAGTGATTAAGTACAGCTTTGGGCACTGGAGATAGCTTCACTAAGGGATGAGTGGGATTTTTCAGCACCCATGTGAGGGAAGGGTCTTGCAGACTGAAGTTTGTGTAAAGATAAGGGGTTTTGAATGTACCTGGTACTCCAGGGAATTCTAAGTAATAATATAAAAAATTCAGTCAAATATTTTAAGAAGAGATGTAATGAAAAATGGGGCTAGGATTGTCCATTCAGGCTAGAGAGAATGAATGTCATGCTCAGAAATGTGGACTTTATAAAAACCATAAGGTTGGGGCTTCCCTGGTGGTGCAGTGGTTGAGAGTCCGCCTGCCGATGCAGAGGACGTGGGTTCGTGTCCCGGTCCGGGAAGATCCCACATGCCGCAGAGCGGCTGGGCCCGTGAGCCATGGCCACTGAGCCTGCGCGTCTGGAGCCTGTGCTCCTCAACGGGAGAGGCCACAACAGTGAGAGGCCCGCATACCGCAAAAAATAAATAAAAATCATAAGGTTGACATTTATTCCAGGAGGTGAATGAAGTGATCTGACCTGTGCTTTAGAAAGATAATCATGGGGAAAGTATGCAAATGTACCAGAGGGGGTAGATTGGAGGCAGGGGAACCAGTGGGTACATGACTGTCGTTTGGATGAGAGTTGAGATGTCTGACCTCTGAAGAACCATTGTGGTGGTGGATATGGAAGTTACGGTGTGGTGAGGACGCCCAGCTGACGAATATAGTGGTGGTGATTTTTTTAGGTATTGGAAGTGAAAGGGTATTAGAGATGAAACGCTCTCTCACTATGGAGTGAGGATAGAGGAACAGCTGTTCTATAGTAGAGGAATATCTAAGTGGATTCAAAGACTCTTAGATGAAAACTAAAGAAAAATGGAAACAAAGCAATAGATATAACAAAAGGTGGGAGCAGATGAGTTCAAAGGACGGCACTGTCCAATAGAAATATAATGCAAGGCATGTGTAATTTTAAGTTATCTAGTAGCTATATTTAAAAAAGTAAAAGGAAGATAAAGTTAATTTAAAAAATACAGTTGGCTTAACCTAAAATATTATCATTTCAACATGTAATCAATATAACAGATTCTTAATATTTTACATTCTTTTTTTCATACTAATTCTTGGAAATCCAGTGTGTACATATTTGCACTTACAGCAGATCCCAATTTAGACTAACCACACCTGAAGTGCTGAATAGCATGTGTGCCTAGTTGACTGTCCCCATAGGATAGAGAAAGTTTAGGAAACCCTTTTTTTTTTTTTTTTAAGTCATCTGCAATTTATACATATTAACAATATTGGAGGCAGGGACTTAAAGTGTGCGACCAGAGTGCTATGTGAGAACTGCTCGTTTCTAATTAATAATTAATATAATGGAGTAAAGTTTAACTTAAGAGAAAAAACAGTGGTTCTTGGATGAAGGGAAGAAACTTCCAGCATGAACCTAAAAAGTACTCCTGTAATTGAATATCTTGCTAGTTCCAGTAACTATTCCTGGGTTCAAATATTTTAAAGCCAGCAATGCTTTTTTTTTGTGGGGGAGGTTGTTTCCAGTTTTTGCTTTTTTTTTTTCTAACATCTTTATTGGAGTATAATTGCTTTACAAGTGTGTGTTAGTTTCTGCTTTATAACAAAGTGAATCAGCTATACATATGTCCCCATATCTCCTCCCTCTTGGGTCTCCCTCCCACCCTCCCTATCCCACCCCTCTAGGTGGTCACAAAGCACCAGCTGATCTCCCTGTGCTATGTGGCTGCTTCCCACTAGCTAGCTATTTTACATGTGGTTGTGTATATATGTCCATGCCACTCTCTCACTTCCTCCCAGCTTACCCTTCCCCCTCCCTGTGTCCTCAAGTCCATTCTCTACATCTGCATCTTTGTTCCTCTCCTGCCTCTAGGTTCTTCAGAACCTTTTTTTTTCTTTTTTTAGATTCCATATATATGTGTTAGCATACGGTATTTATTTTTCTCTTTCTGACTTACTTCACTCTGTATGACAGACTCTAGGTCCATCTACCGCATGACAAATAACTCAATTTCGTTTCTTTATATGGCTGAATAATATTCCACCGTATATATGTGCCACATCTTCTTTATCCATTCATCTTTTGATGGACACTTACGTTGCTTCCATGTTCTGGCTATCGTAAATAGTGCTGCAATGAACATTGGGGTGCATGACTCTTTGAATTATGGTTTTCTCAGGGTATATGCCCAGTAGTGGGATCAGCAATATGTTTTTCAGGGGAAAATGTAACTTTAATAAAAAGTATAATGAGAAAATAAGTGGCCACTTCGAGGGGTATAACATCATAAATTTAAGTTTATTCCATTATCTTTAAGAATATATACCCAACTTAATACTAACTTTGTCGTATAAATCAACTTCCGGATTATTTTAATTTTATTTTCCACCGAGAATCCACTGCTCCCCACCCCCAACCCACTGGAATAAGAGAACAAGTAATAAAAAGTAGCACTTGAAAGAATTCTAGGACTCAGCTGAGGAGGGCACAGCTGAGCCACAAGTCCACTGTGGGCCACTTGACCTTCCACTCCAGAAAGATAGAAGGTGTGAACAGAGTGCTTTGAGGTGGGCTCCTTTATTCCGAGCTTTGAGAAGCTTGAGGAGGTGGTTCACTGCATGAAAATAAACTCTGAATGTCTTTATGGTACCTTGGAACTTTGAAAGTAGCTGTATTTAACAACAAATAGCAGTTAGCGGGGAGAGTCAAGAGACATACATACTGACATACAGAGGTATCGCAGTGGGGGCTTGAAAAATAAATCTCAGGCCTCAAATTTTCTCTCCTCAAATGCTGAGCCTAAAGGAATAAATAGAGGTTCCATAATTATTCTACAAATTGTGTATTCTAAATCTCTTGGGTAATTATCACAACTAAAACTTACACATTGCAATAATCACAACTAGCAAATTACCTGGAATTGCTTGCTCAGTGAGTATCTTCAGTAACCGAAATTTGTACATCAAATGACTATGCGTGAGTGCTACTTACAATGGAGGGCTTGCTAGCATTGGCTGATGTGAAGACTTTGCTGATTTCTCTAATTTAATTTTCATCAGCACTACAGGTTTAAATGTAACCTGCCTGAGTATCTAAGCCAATGAATTGTCTTGTTTTTAGAATAAAGCAGTTAAATTGGTGACATCAAATACTATATTAAAATATATGCATATATATTTATAAATTCCAAGAAAATATTAACTTCTTCATTCATCTGTTAATACTTGCTACCTTCATTAATTTTTTTCCATTATTAAACGCAAACTTTAGTGTCTTCTAAATGTTTTAGGAAGCAAGTGATTTAATAGTAAAATCCACTGATACTATAAAACGTCTGAGCTACTTCAGCTGGGCCAAATGCGTCCTGGAGTGTGATTGAAGGTATGTCTACATGGAGACAGCTAACCATCTCCCTCTTGCCTCTCTCTGACCTTCCCTCCCAAAACAGAAGGACAGGGGAATGATTTTTATTGGTAGACTGTTGGGATTTGAACATTTTTTTCATCTTTTAGTCCTGGCTGTGAGCCTCTTGGAAATTCTGTGGGACCTACACTGGTGACAGACATTAACATTAAAATCTGGGACTTTAATTTGGTATTTTGGCACCTGAACATAATAAAACTTTTTAACTTTTTAGTTGACAGCTCTGAAGAGCACTGGTTCCTAACCTCTTTTGGCTCACAGACACCTTTAAAACTCTAGTAGAGACCTGTGGATTCTTTTTTTTTTCCCCCAAAGCTGGATATAAGCTCATGAACAATTTTGCATAAGGCCAAGGAGGAATTAGTGAGACTAAGAAGCAAACTGAGAACTGTTTCAGCTGGAGAGGACTGGATGTGAGAAGGAAACAGAACCATTTAGATGACTGCAAATCGTGTGCGTGCGTGTGTGTGTGTGTGTCTGTGTGTGTGTGGGTTGTGGTGAAGAATGAGGCTAGAGTCAGGGGCCAAACAATGACAAGCAGGAATCTGACATCCAGTCTGATGTGGGCGTCTGTGGGTGTGGGAGTTTCTCCTTGAGGTGTTGTATCACATTAGTGGCTTGCTTACAGGATTATCTTGAAAATTCTTAATATGATTCAGCTAGTTATTTTTGGCAAATTGCTTTTTTTATCATCTCTGATTCAGATATGTATGTTTCCCTTTATATATTTGAAGAAAACTGTTTCTATTCCCTCTTACAACCCAGGCAACCTCCTCATCTTATTCCAGACATCCCTGGCATCTTTCAGGATTCTGTTCTCGGTTACAGCTTTAAGGTGTCTTGCTGACAGAGGTGGAGTCCTGAGCTTGTTGTCATTCTGAAACATGTTTTTGAGTAAATGCTATTTTTAATTCTTACCTTTAGGAGTTTTAACAAGTTGTTGTTGTCATTAGCACTAGGTTAACTTAGAGTTGTGTCTAGCTATTCCCGAACAACAACACACCGCAAAGGCACCTTCAAGACGAGCAGTGGGCCAGGCCCAGCCTGTCTTAGGAAGTCCCCTGGCTCTTCACCGTACTACATGGGGTAGAGGAAGAAGACCATTTCATGTAAATGAACTAAGTGATGTGGTTAAGCACAACACAGTTCTTTATAAAATGAAAATTAGAATTGTTCAGACCTGTCTTAATGTTTAATAAGTAGTTAAAAGGCTAACTGACTAATTTGACTAGCCATTTGTTAAAGGATTACTCATTTTTAACCTTTGAGTTCATTATCCTTTAAGTAGCTAAACATATTTTAAATGTCTGTAATACACTGAAGTATTAAAAATATGATATGCTTTCTCATTAAAAATAACTTTTTCCCCTTTTATAAATATGGTATTTAATACAGTGATTGAATATCATTTAGTCTCCTGTACCTGGGCTTTGCAAGCTATTAAAGTTACAGACTTTTTATGCGTTAATACTGGCTGCTGCTTCTTCTTATGTTATTTGCCTGGGTGTTTTAAAGATTACTTTTATTAATAACCCAATATTTCAGTGCCAAAGAGAGGGTAATCCTCTCTAAAATTTAGCTTTTAACCTGCTCAAGTCATGAGTGATTAAAACAATTTTTTTTTCATGAAAACTCATTAGTCACACATTCAGGAAGTCTAAATGTTTTAAATCTCTTCCCAGGATTTTTTTTAACATGTTGAGGTAGCATTCTCTCTCTCTCTCTCTCGTTGAATAAGCCAAATGGGTCAACATTATTTTCTCATAAAGTATGCATTTGACTGTCTTTCACAAGTTGTTTTTGTATATATTTACTAAATTTGATTTGTGCAGCAGTTTTCTAAAGCCCAAATTATTTCTAAAGCCAAATTACTTGCTCTTTTTGTTTCTAGGCCAATATGCTATAATTGTAATTTCCCAGTAAGTCAGATCGTATCAGGGATTTCTTTCAGAATGACCAGTAGATGTCCAAAGGATATTACTTGGCTCATAGTTTCAGATTGGGGTTAGTGGTTTTATGTATATTTTCTTTTCCTAGAAGTTTTACGTAATTCGAGGTTTTTATCCACACACCTGTTATCATCAGATGAGAGCTTGCCATTTAAAGAATTCTAGAGCTAATTTTTCTGTAAATTAAAAGTGTGAGTCTTGACAGTGAATCCCAACCGCTGTGATCCATCAGAATCATTTGCAGGGCTTTAAAAGCGGCACCAGTGCCTGATATTCTCTGAGGCTCTGATTGGCTTGGCCTGGAGTGGGCCCTGGCAGAGGCAGGCTTTACGAGCTTCTCAGGTGATTCTGATGTGCAGCTCACCTTGGGAACCACTGAGTGTTAGAAGGCACCTCGAGAGCCTCCTACTCAGTGGTTTTCAGCCTTGGCTGCACATCGATGTCACTTGGGGAGCCCTAAGCAACTCTGATATACGGGTCCCACCCCCAGAAGTTTTGATTTGTCCTAGGATATTGCCTGGGGCATGGGCTTTTATAAAACAGCCAGGTGATTGTAACACAAAGGCACAATGCAAACCGTTGATCACCAACTCCTTTTTTCGTTTTTTTCAGATGAGGAATCTGAGGCTCATACCAAAGTGATTAAGTAACTTGTCCAAGATCCACAGGACAGAACCAGAATTCTGATCTTTGGACTTGGAGTCAAATGTTTTTTCCAGGACATCCCATATTTTTATGGAAGTGTAGTTTTTGGTATGTCAGAAGTACCCACAAAATTATGTGCCTTGGCTAATTAGTCCAGAAAATGACAAATATTTTCTCTATTTTAACACTGGAAATGTGGAAGTTCATAGCCAAGCTTCAGTCATTACCTCAGTTATGCCATAAGAGAAATGAAGAGCTAAGAATTAGACACATTCATGTATCCTAGAACTTGTGCACATTATCTGGAAGGAAATTAGGCAAAGAGATAATCCAACAGAAAATGCTTTAGGCCAGGTTAACCCCATGTCATTATTGCTGTAGCAGGAGGTATAGATAATTGTGTTTATAACATGAGTCATTCTTTAAGAGAAGGTTGTGCAGGCCTGTATGGTTGGAGTTACAACTACAATATACATTACGAAGGGTACTTTGTTAGTAATGTTAATAGCAAAGGTAAAGATTAGAGCAGTGGTTTAGAAATATAATTTTCAGAACGTCACAGAAGGGAAAAAGAAATATTGGCAAAATATAGGCTAACTGTATAGTCTCATATATTTGAGAAACACATGTGTATTTGGTACTCTTAGGGCAGAGGGAGGGTGTTAAGGTGGCTGTTACTCTTTGGCCCACATCTAGTTACCTGCCAAACACACAAACAAGCCTTTCACTGGGTGCACCTGTAGCCCCCATGACACCTGTACCTTCCTTTACTTATTACACTTGTTGTCTTTCTGTAGTCTGTAGCCTAGCACCTCCATGATCATAGGGTGTGTTTAAGAAGTATTTGTTAAATGAATGTTGGAGACTGTAAATTCTTAGGGTGGTGTTTTGCAAAATGTGATCTGCAGACATGCAGAATTAGCATCAGCTCTTGGGAAGCCTGCTGGAAAGGCAGATTTTCAGTCTCTACCACAGAGTTACTGAATCAGAGACTCTGGAAGTGGAGTTCAGTCATCAGTGATTTAAGAAGCCTCCAGATTTTCTGAAGTTCCCCGTTATGTGGTGAGGATTACCAAACCTTTTTGTATTCTTGGAAGGACCTAGAATAAAGAATAAGATGGTAGCATTTGTAAAGCAATCATAGATGCCAGGTACTATGTTAGATGCTTTATAGATATTATTAGGGTGTTCAGTACTTAGTAGCTCTATCGGTTTGCTTTTTGCTGCGTAGAGAATCTAGTGGCTTAAGAGAATGATTATTATTTCTCATGACTCTTAGGCTTGGCTGGATGACTCCTGTGGTCTGGGCTACTTGGCTGAGGCTAGATGGCCTAGGATGGCCTCCCTTTGTGTGTCTGGGGCCTCAGCTGGATGGCTGGAGCTTCTTTTCATGTGTCTTTCATCCTCAAGGAGGATAGCCTGGGCATGATCACATGATTGCATAATGGTTCCCAGCATCAACAGAAGGGACCCACCAATTCACAGGAGCTTACAGCCCTGTTGCATTTACTAATGGCTCATTGGCCTAAGCAAGTCACATGACCAAGCCTTGTTAAAGGGGTGGAGGAGGGCTTCCCTGGTGGTGCAGTGGTTGAGAGTCCGTCTGCCGATGCAGGGGACACGGGTTTCTGCCCCGGTCCGGGAAGATCCTACATGCCGCGGAGCGGCTGGGCCCGTGAACCATGGCCGCAGAGCCTGCGCGTCCGGAGCCTGTGCTCCGCAACGGGAGAGGCCACGGCAGTGAGAGGCCCGCGTACCGCAAAAAAAAACCCAAAACAACAACAACCAAAAAAGGGGGTGGAGGAAAAGATTTCCCCTCTTGTGGAAGGAGTGGTCGCATCACAAAGGTACATGCATATCGGAATGAGGAATTTGTAGCTGCTTTGTAATTCAGTAAATATTTAGTTAGTAATGTTATTACTAACATTCTTATTTATATTAATGGTCTTATTAATCTTAATGGATTATTAATGGTCTAAAGGTACAAGATAGATATACTTTGAAAGCAAAAAGGACATTTTAGAAGAATTTGTGATTATTTGTTAGCATCTTGCTCTTTTTATAATGGAGAACTGTTTTATTCCTGCCTTCTACAGAAATAAGGTCTTGTGGACATCATTTTAAAAACTTGTGGATCTGTAAGAACAATGGGTACAATAAATGTCAGGTTCATATTTTGAAATATTTCAATATAGCATACTTCTTTTCTTTTAAAAATATGATTATATGGATGTGCATTTTGGAGTCTTGGTGAGGATCTTCCTTGGAGTAGGTTTATCAGTCATAACAATAGCCTTAAGACTATATGCACCTGATTCCAAGTTGGTTGAGGGGAGGGGTGATTGGTGTAGACACCAATTCAAGGTATGTAGTAAAGTCTCAGTTGCTAAGAGAACGTTTTTTCATGTGGTGCCACCTCAGACGTCGGAACTGAACGTTTGAAAGTATATTTGATTCTTGTTTGGATTATAGGGTGAATACATACTCATTATAGAAAATTTGGTAATGTGAGTATAAACAAAACAAAATAAAATCACGTGTATGTAATCTTACGACCCAGAGATAACAGAACACAAATGTTATTTGTGATCAAACGCTGAAATGCCTTTTATTTTTTTGATTATTCACGTGTTTTAATTGTGGATGAGACTAGTCTGTATAAGATACTAAAGCTTCATGATGCAACTATTGCCTCATCTATTTAACAAATGGGTACCAATATGCCTATTTTACGTAGCTAATAAAAATGGAAAGACCGTCAAGAGTTAGCTTTTTCATGCTTAAATGTTCTCTTTGATAACTTCTACATTAAATCCTTGTTTGTTTTTCCCTACCCTTTATTGTGTTTATTTTGTCAATTCCTTTTTGGTGTTTTTCCTATTTTTTCAATGTCTCAGTTGCAGGGACTGTTTTCTTTCTTTGTTCTTGCTCATTGTCACGTGTTCTCTCTCCCACTGCTGTTCTTCTTTCCTACTTTTCCATCTTTATTACTCTGGTCATTTTTATACATTTCATTTTTCCATCTAGTCATGTTGTTTATTAGACCTTGACAGAGTAGCAACAAATAATCACCCTGGAGTTCTCATTTTATCTTTTACTATATATATATATATATATATATATATATATATAAAATCTTACACACACACACATATATATATATATATATATATATATATATATATTTGTTTTTTAAAGGAAGTGGGTGCTTCCTTGCTGCTTAGCCCTACCACTATGTGGTACTCTTTTGAGGAGTCCAGCTTAATCAATTTTCGGCTTTCTTGTGATGCCCTACCATCCCCCAAACAAAACGAAATCAAACCATAAATGCCTCCTTAAATTCCTGACCTCCGTACATACACACATTCACTAACAGTTAGGAAGTTTTGACATCTAGGCTGCAACTTTTCATTTGAAACCTTGTATGTTTGCATAAACTCATGTCACTCAAAATAAGCAGTACAGGGTGGGGGCGGGGATGGGAGGAAGGGTAGTTCTTGGGTTAAAAGGGGAAGTTTCCTTCCTTAGCCCTAATCTCAATCTCTAACATTTGGTTCTGACTACAGATGGGGGAAAAAAAAAAGAGACTTAACTCCCCATTCAGCCTGCTCTTAACCCCCAAGCAGTTTGATTTGTGATAACATTTCTATTTTTATTGTGATCTGTAGGGTCAGATGTTTTGGTTAATGACTTGTAACGGGAGATCTGAAGGTTTTGCCTAACACCTTATTTCTCTGAGTGTTTATAATGTAACATGCCAACATTTCAGATCTCTGGATAGGGTTAAATTTAATCATCCTTTAGTGAAACTTTGAAGGAAAGAAATTATTGTTGAACTCCATGTGCTTCTGTCTTGTTTTACAGACAACAAAAACCAGACATGTTTAATTCATCTGAAGGCATTTTATTTTTATTTTTTAATGTATCTTAACTTTTGAATAGGTAACACATTCACATGAATAGATTTCAAACAGTGCTATGGAATATCTGTGTATTTTGAAAACTCCACTTTTTAAAAAATTTTAACTAGCACTTTACATCTCTTTGTTTGATATAACTAGTTTAAATTCACATTTTTGAGAAGGAAATGTTTTATAATTTCCTGAGATTACTCTGGAGGTTAGCTTGTATCTTACAAAAACTGAATGTGTGCCTGCTCCTGATAATGGTGTCACCTTAAAATTTGGAACAACCAAAATGAGGTGGTCTGGATCTGCTTTTGAGCGGGCACCTGAGCACAGCTCCACAATTAGCCCTTGCTGCACTTTTCCCATTGCAGTGGGTACAACCGGGGAACTGCCTTGCTCGAGCTTCAATAGCTTGATGAAAAGGAAAAGGCTTCCACTCTGCATTATTTTTTCGGCTTCAATGTACAGCGTTAGGGGATACCTGAGGAAGGATTCATACCAAGAAAATCCAGTTGTCCTGATATCTGAATTTATAAATTAGAAACTTAAATTAGGCCTAAGTTTACCTATAGTGTTTTGCCTATTTATATTAGAAATTCAAAAACATTTTATGGGAAAACTGAATTTTTATTGAAATCTTGAATTTATTATGTGAAATTGGTGGTTGGGTTTTCCAATGGAAGGAAGATTTGTCATAAACAAATAGACAAAAGTATTATGATACCCCCAATAACAGGTTGAAAAAATGGTGAGACAGCTTTCTTTCTGATATTAGCCTCAGTTTATGGACTCTGGCAGTTCCATAGTTAGCTTGAGGGGTGTTGAAAGATAACCTGAGGCATACTAAAATTTATGAGAGTTGATTTGAGCAAAATCAATCCGAATCTGGCAGCATCCAATCTAGCAGAAAGAAAGGAGCTCCAGGGAGCTGTTCAGAAGGAAGGACTTCTACAGGCAGATGGGAGCAGGAACAAGGAAGTTATACTAGGTAAAAAAAAGTGAGTTGGTTATTGCAAGGTTACTTTCCTTTAAGGGATGGCAGGGGTCTACCAGGCAGAGGACCTAACTAATGCTGATCAGGTGATTCCTGATTGACTGGTTTAAGATTCCATTCCTGGGAGAGCCAAAAACTGTAATTGTCTCAGTTTGATGACCTGGAATTTAGCATAAGTGACTCCACTTTGGGCCTGTTGTCTTGTTTTTAACAGGGGGTAAGCTTGGACTGGAAAGTAGCCAGTGGGGAGGTTATAAACTTACATTTCAGGGAGTGAATGTAAAGAAAAGAGCAGAAGTCTCTTTCTCCTTTACGCAGAGAACGGAGGGGGGGGATATATAGATATATATTTTTTACATACACAACACATATCTATTCACATATTTATGGATAGCTATATCCCTTAGTTGGTAATATATCCCTATATAATCTAAATAAGTAAATATTAAGAAGTGAAATCTTATGGTAGATACTTTCGGGTCTGGTTGCTTTGGCTCAACATTATGAGTGAGAGTCGTCCTTATTACTACATGTCGCTGCAGTTTGTTCATTTTCATTACTGCTTAGTGTTCCATTTTACGACTGTTTCACACTTTATCCATTCTGCTATTAATGGTCCTTTGAGTAGTTTTGGCTTTAGTGTAATGCTGTGAAGGTTCTAGAACATGTCTTTTGGTGTACCATATGCATGTATTTCTGATGGATACACATACCAAAGAGTGAAATTGCAGAGTCATAGGGTATGCATGAATTCTGTCTTAGTAGAATATATGTGTATTTTTTTTTTTTTTTTGCGGTACGTGGGCCTGTCACTGTTGTGGCCTCTCCCATTGCGGAGCACAGGCTCCGGATGCGCAGGCTCAGCAGCCATGGCTCACGGGCCCAGCCGCTCCGCGGCACATGGGATCTTCCCGGACCGGGGCACGAACCCGTGTCCCCTGCATTGGCAGGCAGACTCTCAACCACTGCGCCACCAGGGAAGCCCTATGTGTATATTTTTAACATATTTTAATATATTTATGTGGTAGCTGTTATTAACTTTTTTGGTCATTTAAAAATGAGTTATGGCTGATTAATTGGTTAGTTCACAAGAAAGTATTGCCTATTTATATTGGGGGAAAATGTATGTGTGGTTTCATTTAGCTAGGAGTTTGAAGATTCGGTTCTAGCCCCTAATTGGTCTGTGACATTGGGCCTGTCACAGACTTTTCAAGTTGCAATTCCATTTCTATAAATGAGAAGGTAGAAATAATTATATGATTTCTAAGGTACCTTCATCTCTACATATCTGTGATTATTTTGAAATGTCCTAAAAGACTGTTATATAGGTGTGCTTTTGTGATAGCTGCTAACTCAGGCAGAAAAAAACAAACTACCCAGTAAGGTTAATGTCTGATTATATCATTTTCACAACACTTAAGTAGTATTGGGATATGCAGAAATCTATTTGGGTTTTTTAGTAAGCAGGGATGACTTTCAGTAATAGTCTTAATTCAGCAGTCCCCAGCCTTTTTGTGGAAGACAGTTTTTCCATGGACCAGGGTGGGGGAGATGGCTTCGGGATGATTCAAGCGCATTACATTTATTGTGCACTTTATTTCTATTATCATTACATTGTAATATGTAATAAAATAATTATGCAACTCACCATAATGCTGACAGGAGGCAGAGCTCAGGTGGTAATGCGAACGATGGGGAGCGGCTGTAAATACAGATGAAGCTTTGCTCGCTTGCCCACCACTCACCACCTGCTGTGTGGCCTGGCTCCTAAGAGGCCACAGACTGGTACCAGTCCATGGCCTGGGGGTTGGGGACGCCTGTGTGATTCACATAAGACCCATGTGAAGGAAGAAAAATCATTAGTTTAACATGGTAACAGTTATCACAAAGCTTAACAGAATAATTGAAATTAACTTACAGCACTAAATTTTACTCCAAATAATTTGATAACCTGGAATTTCATGTCCATAGAATCTTTGTATTTTATGTTAAACTTTCATTCAAATCAAATGACTTAAATGGGAATGGTTGTCTTCAGTCTTACTTTTAAGGTTGGCTTTGTGTATTTTAATAGTCCATTCATTTTCCTCATGGCCTTTTCCCATGTGTAATCTGTATTTGCGAGTCATGTCCAGAGTTGGAAAAAAAATCAGCTAATATTTTATAGGTGAATAATAACTACTTATTAGCAGTCCATATTCATTTTTATGAGAAGCTTCTTTTTCACTTTTTGTTTCATTTTTTTTTCAAAGCTTGTAGTGTGTCCCCAGCTCAGTTCTTCAGCTGTGATTAGAGCCATGTGGAGGTACAATGGGGTGAAACCTTTACACTCTTCATGATTGGACCGCTCCTGACAGGGTTCCTCAGACTTACCTGTGGAACTGGAAGGTATAGCAGGCATTTCAGTGAGTCTTTCAGGAAGTTAAATTTATCCAGTTTAAAGGAATACTCTTTTTGTTCTGAAATTATGCCCCTCTCGTTCTTGTGGTGTGAAAATATTTTTTAATGTCAAAAGGATGATAGGTTTGGTGGTAATACCCTTTTGGTGAAATAAATAGGAATCCGAGGTTAGTTTCCCCTATTTTTGTTGTTGAGCGTTGTTAAACATTTCAGTTTAAACATTTCAAGAAAATTTATTCTTTTAAATAAAAGCATCTAGGAACCAACCATTTATAGAACACCTTCCTCCATCAACCCTTTTATATTGAGAAGGCCAGCTTCTCTGTATCAGTTTTTCAGAGCCCCTTCGTTAACTTTATCCTTGATTTATTACTCCTCACTGGCCTCTCAAGGGTGCTGGGCACGCTAACGTGCTCTACTGAGAGTCTCTCTCTGCCTTTCACTTTCCTTTTCTCAGGTGCCAGAATGGAGCAGCATCACCCTTAGGCTTCCGCAGCTGCTCCTTTCAAATTCCGACACTCCTGGCCTTGTTTCAGCCTCTGGTGTTGCGTTCATCACTCCACCACAGGCTGTGCCAAGATATTTCTCTTCCTGATTAGAGGTTCTCATGATAACATTAGTTAGCCGGGCTTGACTGACGTTTTCCAGGGATATTTATGCTGGTGGGTAGGCAGGCAGGCCCTGATTGCTCTTTAATTATTAAGTTACAAGGAGATATATAGCAGTGGGAAAACTAAGTTCTAGGAGGAAATAGCACCTTAGTGGCATTTGGAGAAGATATTTGTTATTTCTCAGCTGGTGGGTCTTACTCCCCGCCCCCCCCCTTGCTGTTCTTAAGGAGGTCGAACCAAACATAGCAGGTGAATTTCTTGCATTTAGGGATCTCAAAGTTTACTGGTGATAGAGGGAGATTATTGAAGGGAGAACTGCTCTTTCTCAGAGTAGGCATAGGTGAGCCACACTTAGGCTGAACCAGTGATGTGTGCGGTCGTCTTCTATTTCCTGTAGTAGGAGGAAGCAAGCCCACTCCCTGACCTCTGACAGTGTGTTAACCAATCAGAAGAATTTAGTTCTTCTCCCAGGGTAGAGATGAGGGGGGGTGAGCTGGGGTATGGTGATGAGGTGATTATCAGTCTGATGTTGATATTTACAAATGTGAAAAGTACAGGCTGTCCCAGGTTGGGGCCATCAAGGACTTAGGGGTGAGTTCTTTAGGGTTATTGAGCAAGAGGGATGAGAAATGAAAAGTCCCATCAGCAATTAACCTTGATGTCTGTCCTGGAAGAGAAGCTAAATCACTCTTAAACAATGATGTTCCAGCCCAGTAATGATGACTGTGACTCCCAGCGTGTTGGCAGCATCAGGCGAGGGACTGATGGATAGTATGTGGTGTGGGACAACAGAGTGGAATCTCTTTTGCAGATTCCACTTTAAAAACGTATTTAGATCTTGAGGCTGCCTTAGATGCAGTTTTACCTAGAGGCAGAACAATGAAAAATAAAGTACCTCTTGAGTTTCCTGCTAATAACCCTGTGCTTTTCAGATATTAAACATGCACGTGAATCACCTGGGGAGCTTATCAAAGTGCAGATTCTGAGTCAGCAGTTCTGGGGTGGGGCCTGAGGGTTCGCATTTTTGACAAGCTGTGGGGTGACGTTTTTAAGCTGCTGGTCCGAGGACTGGGTTTTGAGTATAATTGTTAGATAGCAATATTTATTTTTGCTCTTGCCCTGGGTCTTGACTGCGGAACTGAAATCTAAGGCTCACTATTATCATTAATTCTTCTTCATGTTTAGTCTTCCTTTACAGTTGACTATGAAAATGCTATTCACAGTGAAGAAGATAATACTTTATTATTCCCGGTGGTATGTATAATATGTGTATTACGGGAAGAACAGTGATTAATAATAGATATTAATAGGATCCAAATTAAATCCACCAACCAACCTACTGGAAATTCTTTCTGATCAGAAACCAAATGCTAGGCTACGCATTGCTATTTGCAGACATCTCCATGCAGTACCATATTCACATGTGTGTTGTACCAAACAGATGCCTGAGAAACAGATTTTTGTGACAGATTTTGACACAGGAAACGCGTCAGGCTCCATAAAACTTAATGGAAAAATGTATTGCTTAACTACAGTCCTTTTTTATTTTTTTTTACAGTCCATTTTTAAAGAACGGATTGCAGTGCTTTCAGTGGAATCAAATGGGTCTTATACTTGAGAGCCTTGGCAGTCTCCCTAGCCAGAGAATTCACTCTGAGAATGTCACCTGGTGATGGTCCTTGATGGGTTATTGATAATGTTGTGTTTGGGGTTGGAGTTGGTCAGCTCAGTTTTCTACTTTAGATCATGGAAAAAGGATATATTTCTTTACTACACTAAATATTTATCTGCTGAATCATTTCTGGAAGTGAGGGAATTACCGTGGTATTTTGAAATGGAAGCACATCTTTTCAGATGTACATTCGCAACGTGATCTCTGAGTGGGTTTCAAATGGTAATACACCAGGGGCAGAGAGCTTGCCAAAGGAGAACATCTGCTTCTAAGACATAGGCTTCTAGAGCATTCCTCTCTGAGAGCTTTTCTTTTGCTTGTTTTCTCAATTTGTTAAATCTAGATTATATTCTATTAAGGACACAAGGAAGAAACCCTCAAAATTCAATTACTATCTTACAACAGAGAAGTCTTCAGTGAAAGCTTTTAAATTTGGATGAAGATCTAAGAACTCCTAGTTATTCAGCTATAGCTTGTGATGCATTTTACTGAAACTGGTTTTCTTTTTCAAACTCCCCCTGGAGATCGTGCTCCCTTGTGGAGTCATGGCTGGGTATGTTAAGCTTCTGCATCCTTGAGCAGCCTGAGTAGGTGGTGGGACTGTGCTGGTATAATGGGCAGGCCTGCAGAGCGAGGCGATTTAGTGTCTGCAGTGTGGTCTTGCTGCCCTTGCGGTCTCTTCCGTGAATACAGATCACTTCTGACCCTGCAGTCTGTCATATGGCCAGGCTGATCTACACCCACATACTTGTGTCTACCAGCCTTGCTGCTTTTATCTGGCATGCTCTTTTCCCTTTACCCTGCTTGTCTGAACGCCTTTTAAGAGGCCCAGAGTTGAATACATTCTCCCCCTGGGCGCCTGTGTTGCTGAAGCACCTTGAATGTACTTCATTTGTACAGTTAACACTGCATTGTAGCTGTGTGTTTTTATATCTGATTACCCACTTAGATTATAAACGCCTGGAGGGCAGGGACGTAGCTGGTTTTCATCTCATTATCCCCATTGCCTAGTGTAGTGGCAGATCATAACAGAACCTCAAGAAATATTTACTGAGTGAATAAACTTTATTTTAAAGTCACTGGAACTTCATATATGCAGATCACAATTTCTATGCATATGAAATTATTCTGAAAAACAGGGAGAACTGACTTTTGTGCAAGTAAGCTAGACTTTTAGAAAAGCCGCGAGCTCCATCATAAGTAAGATATGCCAGAAAGTGAAAAGATTAATTGGTGCTGCTCTTACAGTCTGATCTTTGTGGATTATTTGTAGCTTTTTTTTCTCTCTTAGTATTTGATTTCTTAAGAAATACTTCATTAAGCAGGAAATAAGCAGGAAATAAAATTTTCATAAGTTAATAATGATCCTTCGCTCATCATTCTAAAATTTAACTGAAATATTAAAAATGGTTTCTTTTTAAATATTTGGGTTTTCTTATTTCTATTAAGCTTTAAATGATAGGTATCACCAGGAGAGGAATAATGATTGATTCTCATGCTAAGTGTATAAATTGAATCTTACAAGTCTCGGGTATAGCAATATATCTGTTGAATAACCATTTCAGTAAATTTATTTACATGGATAGACAGGTACAATAATCAACAGTACCTTTAAATGTCTTCTCAAGATTATTATAGTGATGGTATAGGTACAGCTGGAAGCCAAAAGAATTATGCTTAAAAAAAAAATCAGTGTGTACACTTCAGTGTTGATAAGTAAGGGATTATTAATAGTTCTTGACTTTTTTTCTTTTAATAGATCTTTAATGGAGTAAATTGCTTCACAATATTGTGTTAGTTTCTGTTGTACACCAAAGTGAATCAGCCATATGTATACATATGTCCCCATATCCCCTCCGTCTTGAGCCTCCCTCCCATCCTCTCTATCCCACTCCTCTAGGTCATCGCAAAGCACCGAGCTGATCTCCCTGTGCTATACAGCTGCTTCCCACTGGCTATCTATTTTACATTCGGTAGTATATATATGTCAATGCTACTCTCACTTCTCCCCAGCTTCCCCCGCCCACCCCGTGTCCTCAAGTCTATTCTCTATGTCTACATCTTTATTCCTGCCCTGCAACTAGGTTCATCAGTACCATTTTTTTCTTTTAAGATTCCATATATATACATTATCATATGGTATTTGTTTTTCTCTTTCTGACTTAGTTCACTCTGTATGACAGGCTTTAGGTCCATCCGCCTCACTACAAATAACTCAATTTCATTTCTTTTTATGGCTGAGTAATATTACATTGTAATATGTGCCACATCTTCTTTATCCAGTCATCTGTTGATGAACACGGAGGTTGCTTTCCATGTCCTGGCTATTGTAAATAGTGCTGCAGTGAACATTGTGGTACATGTCTCTTTTTGAATTATGGTTTTCTCAGGGTCTATGCCCAGTAGTGGGATTGCTGGGTCATATGGTAGTTCTACTTTTAGTTTTTTAAGAAATCTTCATACTGTTTTCCATAGTTGCTGTATCAATTTACATTACCACCAACAGTGCAGGAGAGTTCCTTTTTCACCACACCCTTTCCAGCATTTATTGTTTCTAGATTTTTTGATAATGGCCATTCTGACCTGCATGAGGTGATACCTCATTGTAGTTTTGATTTGCATTTCTCTAATAATTAGTGATGTTGAGCATCTTTTCATGTGCCTCTTGGTCATCTGTATGTCTTCCTTGGTGAAATGTCTATTTAGGTCTTCCGCCCATTTTTTAATTGGATTGTTTGGTTTTTTGATATTGAGCTCCATGAGCTATTTGTATATTTTGGCGATTAATCCTTTGTCTGTTGTTTCATTTGCAAATATTTTTCCCATTCTGAGGGTTGTCTTTTTGTCTTGTTTACGGTTTCCTTTGCTATGCAAGAGCTTTTAAGTTTAATTAAGTCCCATTTGTTTATTTTTATTTCTGTTACTCTAGGAGGTGGGTCACAAAAGATCTTGCTGTGGTTTATGTCAAAGAGTGTTTTTCCTATGTTTTCCTCTAAGAGTTTTTTTTTTTTTTTTTTTTTTGCGGTACGCGGGCCTCTCACCGCTGTGGCCTCTCCCACTGCGGAGCACAAGCTCCGGACGCGCAGGCCCAGCGGCCATGGCTCACGGGCCCAGCCGCTCCTCGGCATGTGGGATCCTCCCAGACCGGGGCACGAACCCGTGTCCCCTGCATTGGCAGGCGGACTCTCAACCACTGCGCCACCAGGGAAGCCCTCCTCTAAGAGTTTTATAGAGTCTGGTCTTACATTTAGTCTTTAATCCATTTGGAGTTTATATTTGTGTAAGGTGTTAGGTAGTGTCCTAATTTCATTCTTTTACATGTAGCTGTCCAGTTTTCCCAGCACCACTTACTGAAGAGGCTGTCTTTTCTCCATTGTGTGTTCTTGCCTCTTTTGTCATAAATTAGGTGACCATATGTGTGTGGGTTTATCTCTGGGCTTTCTATCCTGTACCATTGATCTATATATCTGTTTTTGTGCCAGTACCATACTGTCTTGATTACTGTAGCTTTGTGGCATAGTTTGAAGTTGGGGAGCCTGATTCCTCCAACTCTGTTTTTCTTTTTCAAGATTGCTTTGGCTATTAGGGGTCTTTTGTGTTTCCATACGAATTGTAGGGTTAGGTACAATTTTCCTAGACTGAACCAGGAAGAATTAAGAAATATAAACAGACCTATCACAAGTAATGAAATTGAAACCGTAATTAAAAATCTTCCAACAGACAAAAGTCCAGGGCCAGAAGCCTTCACAGGTGAATTCTATCAAACATTTAGAGAAGAGCTAACACCAATACTTCTCAAACTCTTCCAGAAAATTGCAGAGGGAGAAACACTCCCAAATTCATTCTACGAAGCCGCCGTCACCCTGGTACCAAAACCAGAAAAAGATATCACAAAAAAAGAAAATTGTAGACCAATATCACTGATGAACATAGATGCAAAAATCCTGAACAAAATACTAGCAAACAGAATCCAACAATACATTAAAAGGATCATACATCATGACCAAGTGGGATTTATCCCAGGGATGCAAGGATTCTTCAATATACGCAAATCAATCAATGTGATACACCATATAAACAAATTGAAGGAGAAAAACCATATGATCATCTCAATAGATGCAGAGAAAGCTTTTTACAAAATTCAACACCCATTTATGATAAACACCCTTCAGAAAATGGGCATAGAGAGAACCTACCTCAACATAATAAAGGCCTTATATGACAAACCCACAGCAAGCATCATACTCAGTGGTGCAAAACTGAAAGCATTTCCACTAAGATCAGGAACAAGACAAGGATGTCCACTCTCGCCATTCTTATTCTGCATAGTTTTGGAAGTCTTAGCCACGGCAGTCAGAGAAAAAAAAGAAATAAGAGGAATACAAATAGGAAAAGAAGTAAAACTGTCACTGTTTGCAGATGACATGATACTATATATAGAAAATCCTAAAGATGCAACCAGAAAACTACGAGAACTAATCAGTGAATTTGGTAAGGTTGCAGGATACAGAATTAATGCATCTAAATCTGGCATTCCTAGACACCAACAATGAAAAATCAGAAAAAAAAATTAAGGAAACACTCCCATTTACCATTACAACAAAAAGAATAAAATGCCTAGGAATAAACCTGCCTAAGGAGGCAAAAGACTTGTACTCAGAAAACTATAAAACACTGATGAAAGAAATCAAAGATGACATAAACAGGTGGAGAAATATACCATGTTCTTAGATTGAAAGAGTTAATATTTTGAAAATGACTATACTACCCAAAGCAATTGACTTTTAAACAGAGTCCTCAGTGAATAGAAATAGACAAGCCAAAATCCAGGATTTCTTATCTAGACATATTTCAAATCTAGTTACGTTAAGTCGTATTTAGAAAATGTGATATAAATGGCAGCTCAATTAAAAGACTGCTATACAGTCTATAAACATTTCAGGTCTTTGCTTACATTTTATGTACATATAATATTAAGGGTATTCTCTACCTTTGAGCATTTAAGACTTGTAGAAATTAAGTCTGTTGTCGGTATAAATCAGTGGATTTTTTTTAATATCTTTTTTAAACATCTTTATTTGCTTTACGATTGTGTGTTAGTTTCTGCTGTATAACAAAGTGAATCAGCTGTATGTATATATATCCCCATATCCCCTCCCTCTTGTGTGTCCCTCCCACCCTTCCTCTCCCACCCCTCTAGGGGGACACAAAGCACCAAGCTGATCTCCCTGTGCTATGCAGCTGCTTCGCACTAGCTATTTTACATTTTATAGTGTACATATGTCAATGCTACTCTCTCACTTCGTCCCAGCTTACAGTTCCCCGTCCCCGTGTCCTCAAGTCCATTCTCTATGTCTGCGTCTTTATTCCTGTCCTGCTCCTAGGTTCTTCAGAACCTTTTTTTTTTTTTTTTTAGATTCCATATATATGTGTTAGCATACGGTATTTTTCTTTTTCTGACTTACTTCACTCTGTATCACAGTCTCTAGGTCCATCCACCTCACTGCAAATAATCAATTTCGTTTCTTTTTATGGCTGAGTAATATTCCATTGTAATATGTGCCACATCTTCTTTATCCAGTCATCTGTTGATGGACACTTAGATTGCTTCCATGTCTTGGTTATTGTAAATAGTGATGCGATGAACATTGTGGTATATGACTTTTTTGAATTATGGTTTTCTCAGGGTATATGCCCGGTATTGGGATTGCTGGGTCATATGGTAGTTCTATTTGTAGTTTTTTAAGGAACCTCCATACTGTTCTACATAGTGGCTGTATCAGTTTACATTCCCATCAACAGTGCAAGAGGGTTCCCTTTTCTCCACACCCTCTCCAGCATTTATTGTTTGTAGATTTTTTGATGATGGCCATTCTGACTGGTATGCGGTGATATCTCATTGTAGTTTTGATTTGCATTTCTCAGTGGATTAACCTAATGGTATTTTCACAGTTCAGTTCATTGTATGCTTATCTAAATAAGTAT
Organism: Stenella coeruleoalba; assembly: GCF_951394435.1. Lineage (NCBI taxonomy): Eukaryota > Metazoa > Chordata > Mammalia > Artiodactyla > Delphinidae > Stenella > Stenella coeruleoalba. Next base: position 92,060,843 of record NC_137150.1, read on the forward strand.
GTTTTGGAAGTTAAATTCCTTCTGACGCAAATCTGAGTTAGACTACTTTCCAGCTAGTATAGTCCAGATTTCTCCTAAAAACCTCTTTTGGTTAGTTTGTTTTAGTATCAGAGAAAATACAGAAGATGTAAATTTTATAATTTCCAGTGTAAAAATGCTTTAAGTAGGAAGAGTAGTTTTAAATAGTGTTTGATCCTTTATCCATAAGTTATTTACTTATTCATATTGACAGAGAGAAGAGGGCCCTAGCCTTTCAGCTGCTACTGTTGATGACAATAATGATAATAATAGTAAGCTAGTAGCACTAATAATACTGGTAATAATGATACAAATTTATCAGATGCTTGCTGTGTGTCAATTTCCCAAGCCAATTATTTACTGCTGTGTATCAAACCACATAAAACTTAGAGGCTTAATTTACCAACAACTATTATTTGCTATGATTTTGTGGGTTGGCTTCTATTTTATGTTGTATTGGCTGGGGTGTTGGGCCTCCCTCGCATGCCTAGCGCTTGTTGCTCCCTTGCAGCTGGGGACCCACTAGGGCCTTTCTGCATGACTGCTTGGGCTTCCTCACAGCATGACCACTAAATTCCAAGATCATTTTCCAAGGTGCAAAGGCAGAGAGCACAGATCTCTTAGGGCCTAGCCTCAGAATTTATGCGGTATAATTTCTACCACATTCTACTGGTCAAAGCAACGCACAGCCTAGCCCAGGTACAGGCGGAGGGGGAATAGACTCCACTGCATGATGGGAAGAGTGGCAAAGAATTTTTGGCCATCTCTAATCCTCCACGAATTCTTTAAGTACTGTTGTAATTCATGTTTTGGGGATGAGGGAACTATGGCTTAGAGGGTAATTTAGTACCTAAAGTCATTCAGTTACTAAGTGGTTTAAGCTCAAGTTTAGATTAATTTGACTCTAGCGCTGGAGTTTTAACTTGAAATATTTGGCCTTGAGTGTGTGGGCAGATTAGATATGTTTGTCTTTCTACTCCAAAGCCAGTGTCTAAGGGTGGTTTTATTGATGTGCAGCTTATATCATTTGCAATCAGACTAAAATAGTAAAGGGATTTGATTCATGTTATTGATCAGCCATCATGTGGTAAACATTACAGTCTCCCTAAATTAAGATATTTCTAAACTCTCAGTTGAGATGAAAGTTAACACTCTTAGATGTGATAATGTCCTATGCTTACTATTAGCACATTTCCTTACCAAGGACAAATAAATAAAATCAACTTTTTAAACCATAGATTTCCCACTGAGCATACTTTGCTTTAGTAGTCTACGTTTTTCATATGTTCTAGTGTTTACTTTTCATTAACACGAAAAACAGAGTTTTTAAGTTGCCTTTTATTACTTTTTTGTTATTTCTGCTGCTTTGTGGTTTTGATTTGAAAGAGTGTTATTCAGGGATTTTCCTTTGTTGAAAAGGAAAGAAAAAGTCTGAGATGCCTTTATGGTAATAAACAAAATAAAAATTAAGGCTTCCAAATATACTAATGAATTTTTATACTTACTGTAATTTCAATTTTCAATGTTAGATTTTTCTATCCTGACTTAAGGATTTCTGCAGTCTCAGATTGAGGTATATTGAGGAAAGTCTGTACACTGAAAATATTTTATAGCACCTTTTACTTCATATTGATTTTTAGGTTGTGAAATGGATTCATAATTTTTCCCTAAAGCATATGGGCTTTTTAGTGCCTGAGCTGTCTAGTCACCTCCTACCAGCCAGAAATAAAAGTGATGACAGCTTCATGGAATGTTATGGGACCTCAAATTATGTACCCACAGTCTCCTCATTTTATAGAGGACAAAACTTTGGATAAGAGAAGCTTTCGGCTCTTTTCTTATCATGGAGTAATAAGACAGGCAGAACTGTGTCTAGACCCCTGTGTTCCCGGTGCCATGCTTTCCTCCACCATATCCCAGTACTTCCTTCATGAGGCTTGATATGGGAAATGGAGAAACCAATTGTCTACAAGGTCCTGCCGCCACCACTCGGCTACAGAATAAGCTACATCCAGTTTAACTTTAGCCAGTTTAAGCAAATCTTAGACCTTTTTTCAAATTTAAAAAATATACCTGTTGTTGCTACATTCAGAAAGTTTAAGAAGTTTCTAGTGGTCCAGGGAAATTGTACTGCTAACAACTATTACAGCCATGTTTTCTTATGATTATTTTACCTTTTTTTTATTTTGAAAGAAAAATAAAATCCCAATTTTGAAAGAAAAGTAAGTCTTTACTGCTTAAAAAAACCTAGCATTTCTTTCTGAGGCTGCAGACATCTAAATTAGCCCACTTGTCTTGAACCCATTATCATATGTCATATCTGTATCTGGTATGCTGAAGGGAAAATGTGGGTTACTCTGGTCATGTGTCACTATACATTTCTTTTATGCTGTTGTATGACAAAGAATACATGTGATGTGCTAATTTATCTATAATAACTATCAGGGACTCTCTTGTTCCTAAAAATAATTCAATTTAATTGTGTGTTTTTTTTTTAGGAGATTATTGTAACGGTAGGAGATAATGTCACCAACTAGCTTTAAGGATAATGAGGTGTAAGCAGAATGAGATGGTTCCTCATTCAGTTTATCAGTTACTGGACTCTTTGACCTTTGTATTCCCTGCTTTATATCCTAAAAAAGTGAAACTATACTCTGTGCCATCGGTGAATGTTCTATGGTGGAAGGGCTACTGCTTTGTAGAAAATTGGGACTCAGTGGTCAAGTAAAAGGTTTGGGGTGACTGCACCAGAAATGCCTTCTGGACTCGAAAGCCAAGCTTGGGAACCTGGGTGCCACTGGGGCCTGTCAGAGGATGGGCTGTTGCAGTGGGTGTGGAAATCTAGTCACTCTCTCTCCTTCAGGCACATTGCAGGTTTGCCTGAGAAGGTCAGTATGATGGCTTGTCAATACTATTTTTGAAAATAGGAATATTTAAAGAAAAAAATAGAAAAACCATTTATAAACTATCCAGAGATTACTACTGTTTATGTCTTTTTGTGTATATCCTGTATTTGGTTTCTATTTGTCTGTAGTGTGATATTTAGCTTTTTAATAGAACTAAGACAGTACTGGGCATACTATTTATTGTCTTGCCTTTTTCACTTCACACTTTTATTGAGCACGTTTGTGTGTGTGCATGCACACACACACACACACTCTCTATGTTATAATGTGGCATCCATGTCCATTATACCAAAAATAAATGAGAGTTGCTTGGCCAAATTATGTTTATTTTTATATTTGCCTCAACCGTTTGAATAAAGTAATTTTAACCCCAGGGAAGAGGTGGAATAAATGTCATGATTTTAGTTTTCTTGTCAGTAATGCAGAACATGAGCACCAGAGAGCTGAGCTATCTCTTTGCTCTGTGGTTCATTTGTTTTTCACTTGTTCCATTCCTGGGGAGCAGGGTTGAAGTGGGACAAAGGTATCAATGAGGAAAATTTCCAGAGTCAAAAGGAGGAAGTAACTGTCAGGGAACAGGTAATGTGATGGAAACTATGTTTATGCTTCCTCAGAAAGTATGACAAATGTGTTCAGTTTACTGAGATTCTGGAAACTTCACACGGGGCATACAGCATTAATTTCCTTTCATTGCTGTCGTTATATTTTGCAGTTAACAAAGAAAAAATAGATAGGGAGAGAAAAGATACTACAACTCACAGAGCAAAGATTTTTGTTTTTTCTTATTTAGAGTCAAACACTAGATTTTTACTTCTCTCTTAAAGCAGCTTTTGGTAAAATTCCTTTTCATCAAAGTTTGGAAAGTTGATGCCTCACTATGTAGTGTTTCTGTAAACTGGTTTTATGTACTGCTCCTATCGATCTGTTTATTAGCACTGTTCGGGTCAGGAAATTCTTATGTGTTTATTCTTTAAATATTTTCATGGTCATTGACATTAACATTTATTGGGTATCTATTATGTGTAAGAAGCTGTTACAGGTATAATAAGACTTTTTCTTCCCCAACAAAGACTTTTGCTCTGATTGAGGTGAAGTGCGATATGTTTATACAATAGCTGTGGTACTCTTCAGAAAAAACTTCCTGCCACTGCAGGTAATGTGAAGTGGTGGCATTTAATAGCCTGATAGATGACATCCAGGAAGGGGGATGGAAAAGATACCATGGCCGTGCTTTGACATAAAACTGGTGCAGGTGAAAGTTCAACAGGCTGAGACATTGGAACTTTGAATCAGTAAGGAGGGAGATGTGGCTTAACCTGAGGTTAAGAGCAGGAGAGGTCAGGAAGAGGCCATTCAAATGCTCGAGGAGAGAACAGAGAAGTGGTGTGAGAAATGGTGCAAGGTAGCTTGGTCCCATGGACAGGAGAAATCCTCGAAGAAAATACTGTAGGAAAAATTTGAACTATATTCTAATGAGTAGAAGTAAAAGCTATCTCTGAAGTGTAAATGTGACAAAAAATAAAAATAGTGGACTAGGGAATGTAGCAAGTAAAAATAATTAAGAATTTTCATTAGAAGCAATAAGTACTGACTTAATTGACATAATTCAGATTGCTACTTCACTGTAATTTTTCTTATGGCGATCTACTGGGAATTGCAAAGAACAAAAATGAATCTAGATTAAAAAAAATTGTTTCAGGGTCAAGTTTGTCTATTTGATGAAGAGACTCTTCTTTTATCAAAGTACCCCGGGTCATAAAAGTATAGTTTAAACTTCCAGTGTTTCTTTTTCTTTTGAAAAAGAACCTATCAAAGAAACTCAAAGAAAACCAAGTTCTACTATGATTACTTCTGGCTGCTTCTATTTGAATCATTGCAATGGCAACTTTCCACATGGTTCACAGAATTTTTATTGTATTGATATTTTATCTTAAACAGGAATGCAGGAATAGTTTTTTCTTTTCTCTCTCAAGTAATAGACTGGTCTACATTTTTAAGGTTTATTTTATAAGAGGATACTTGTTACAGATTAGGTTTAAAAATCAAAAGAAGTCCAACACTGAAGACAAAAGTGTTTTCTTTATTGAAGTAGATATTGTTAAACTTTTAAACCAGATGAAAGTACAAGTGATCATATCATACTGTCGTAGTTTCTCATAATAAATTTTCCATATAAAATTATTTGTTGTAGGGAGGGTGGGAGGGAGGGAGACGCAAGAGGGAAGAGATATGGGAACATATGTATATGTATAACTGATTCACTTTGTTATAAAGCAGAAACTAACACACCATTGTAAAGCAACTATACTCCAATAAAGATGTAAAAAAAAATTGTTGAAATCATCAAAGGGATAATCCTACTCTGCATTGCTGCAAAGTTTAAATAGCTAACATTTAAAAAGATTATTTGGGAAGTTTTATTGAATGTACTGAGATAAGGCTTATTGTAGTCCTTTTTTTCATCCAAACTGCTGTCATAATCGTAGGAAATTTCAAAATCCACTTGAAGGACCCCATTCACCCTTGGAGTTTTTTAATTCCTCACCTAATTCATCTTCACTGTACTGTTCCTACCCGTTGCAGGGCCATATTCTGGTCAGAACTGCATCCATCACCCCCAAAATTGTAGACTCCTCTGTCTCTCTCACTGATTACCACCTTTGTTCTGCTTCTATCTCAGTTTTATTCCCACTATGTTGTTCTACACCTTTGGCAATCCCTAAGCCCCTTAAATTCATTAAGAGTAGGATTGTGTCATCTTCACCTTTGTATCATCAGTGCCTACCTAGACATAGTCTAGTAGACACTCAGTCAAGGTATGCAGAATAAATGAATGGATTAATCAAATATTCGCCCATTGTTTGCTGTGGAATTTTAAGAGGGCACCATGACAATTGATGATAATAAGGTGAGAATGATGGCCTTAAGATGGCCATCAGTTTAAGTAACAATAGTATTATATGGGGAAACGAAGAAAGACTACTAGGATATTTATACTTTTAAACAGAAGTGGCAGGTAGAGTTAATAATAACTCTTATTTATTGAGAGTTTTAAAAATTAGTTGTGTTAGGCTCTTACCTTCATATCTTATTTACTCCTCACATCAACTTAGTGAGACAGGCATTTCTATTTAAAACTTTTAGAGATGAGGAAACTGATTCAGAGAGAGAGGTTTAGTAACTTGTTCAAGACTACCAGCAGAGTAAGGATATGAACCCAATATGTACTATCAAATGTCAGGGCCAATCTCTTTAATACACAACAGTTGAAGAATTAGGCAGAATATCTTTTGAATATCTTCTGGGAACTTGTCAAAGGATATTACATTTGAATGTGATAGGAATATTTCATGTTTTAGTTGTGTTTAGGTAAGTCATTTGTAAATTGTCCATTCAAAACTGTTTATTTTAGAAAGCAAATTTATTTACCCTGAGTGCATCGTTCTTATTTTGTAAGATGGCCTGCTGCTCTTAATAGACCGTTGTGGGCAACACGTTTGAGAGTATACTGCAGAGATCAAAGGATGCCCAGGGTTCATCTTTCCCAGACCCAATTTTGCACTTGGTCTCCCTAGCCTTGTTAGTGGTGGATGATTTGTCCTTTAAGAAAGGAAAAAGACCTTCCTTGGTTACCTATTTTAGTGCAGCTTTTGGACTGACATAGTTTCCTAAATTCTTTTAAAGTGAGCAGTTCAATGGAGTAACATGGAGCAGCTTAAAAAATTGTCCTGCTGCCTGTGTCTCAGGTTAGAATGTTTCTGTTCACACTTTACTTCTCTTATGACTTGGGGTAGACTCTGAGTCTTCATTGGGATTTGGACTTTTAAGATCTGCTTCTTATTCCTTGTAAATTGGTGCAGACACTATGGAAAATAGTTTGGAGTTTCCTTAAAAAACTAAAAATAGAGTTGCCATATGATCCAGCAATCCCACTCCTGGGCATATATCTGGAGAAAACCATAATTCGAAAAGATACATGTACCCCAGTGTTCATTGCAACACTGTTGACAATAGCCAAGACATGGAAGCAACCTAAATGTCCATCAACAGATGAAGGGATAAAGAAGATGTGGTACATATACACAATGGAATATTACTCAGCCATAGAAAAGAATGAAACAATGCTATTTGCTATTTGCAGTAGAAATTATCATACTAAGTGAAGTAAGTCAGAGAAAGACAAATACCATATGATATCACGTATATGTGGAATCTAAAATATGGCACAGGGCTTCCCTGGTGGCGCAGTTGTTGAGAGTCCGCCTGCCGATGCAGGGGACACGGGTTTGTGCCCCGGTCTGGGAGGATCCCACATGCCGCGGAGCGGCTGAGCCCGTGAGCCATGCCGCTGAGCCTGCGCATCCGGAGCCTGTGCTCCGCAATGGGAGAGGCCACAGCAGTGAGAGGCTCGCGTTCTGCCAAAAAAAAAAAAAAAAAAAAGTAGATATGGCACAAATGAACTTATTTACAAAACAGAAACAGACTGACAGACGTAGAAAACAAACTTACGGTTACCAAAGGGGAAAGGGGGTTGGGGAGGGATAAACTAGAGTTTGGAATTAGCATATACAAGCTACTATATATAAAATAGATGAACAACAAGGTCCTACTGTATATATAGCACAGGGAACTAGATTCAATATCCTGTCATAAACCATAATGGAAAAGAGTATGAAAAAGGATGTGTATATATATGTATAACTGAATCAGTTTGCTGTACACCAGAAACTAACACAATATTGTAAATCAGCTATACTTCAGTTGAAAAAAAAATCTGCCTCGTATTCCCCTTAGATGTATGGAAAACTTTAAAGCACTTAGACAAGAGAATGGAGAAGATCCAGTTTTATTTGAGACTCCCAGGAGTCATCTTAATAATAGTCTCTATTCCCAAGAGGGGGAAATGAAAGGCAAGGCTTGCATCAGCCTAGTATCCTCACTTTCTTAGGAATCAGAATGTTCCCAAGGTCAAAAACAGTGTGAAGTAACGCCCTAAACCCATCTTGGAAGGCACTACATCAGAAATAGAGTGAATGGTAATTGCTCTTTAACTGGACGTGAGTCTCATTTTCAGTGCCACTGTTTATATTCTTCGTGTTCTGCCTTTCTCTTTATGTTGAATTTGTTCCACCTTGTAAAGATTAAGAAGCACATGTTCTAGCTTTTAAATGTAAAAATTGAATTATTAATAGTTTTTGGATAAAAAATGGGCTCCCATTGCTTCTACCAGAAGCAGTACATTCTCAGAAACTTTGGAACTCACTGATATGAAGTGTCATTTAAAGTTTTTCACTAATTCAGCACTTAAAGCTTTTTATTTCCTCCTTGATATATGACACAGCTGTTTCTTGAAGTGAGAAAAGTCAAGGACTCCATACGATCTAATTAGATTATTCTCTTTGTGTGTCTCCTACATTTAGTGAAGGCTACTAATCAAGTCTTGATGTATTTTTTATTCATTTTTCAAATTCCTCATCTCAAGATGGCTATCGTTGGTGCATTGCCCCCACTATATTGTATGATAATAATGTAGTCATGTCTTTTTCTCCCCTACTATGTGATAAATTTATTAAGGGTAGGATTGTGTCATCCTACGTCAAATCTTGTGTACCTTCAGCCTCCTGATGATGCTGGCTATAGCCACTTAAGCTACTAAGACTTATTCGTAAAGAGTGATGCTCCATCATTCTGACCTCACATTCTGTGCAGTAATGTAACTTGAATTTTGGAGAAATTGATTCATACCGTTTTAAAGAAGGACAGTTTTAGGTGATCAAATTCAGGATAAAAGAGGCACCTTGCTTCTTAGGTGATATTCTTGACATTGCTGATGCATTCATTACACTTTTTTTTTTTTAAATGCAGATAGTTTTCCTTCTCATCTTCTCCCTCTCCTTTGTCTTTGCTCCTCTCTGCCTCCCCCTTCTCAAGGCTCCTCTATATATTAACATCTTTACTGGTTTACCCAGTATTGACATCTAGAAGTTACTTTTTGCTTACCTGGTGTATCAGAATACTTTTACTCCAAAATTATTTCTTATAAACAAAATCTCACACAAAACAAATTTTTAAAATGGCTTAGCTTTTGATGGTTAATGGGAGATAATGTGATAGTAATTAGTCAAAATAAAGTATACCTTTATTGAAAGTATTGGAAAATTTCTTGTAAATTTAAGTTATGTTTAAGGTTATTGAGTCTTTGTAGATAAATTTTATTTCCTTAGTTCTGGGGTAGGGCATTTAGTAATAGATACATATCTTAATATAGGATGCTTCAAATCCTTTATTAAGCAGTCCAGTCATCATTTTTGGTCTTATGATGAGCGGCAATCAGGTGGGCTTAGGGAAAATTGGCAAAGTATGGAAAAATATCAAGATAGGAAAAAAAAAATTCATCTACAAAGAAGATGTGGAGTTGTTGCCTTTCTTCCCTCTATGTCTAGATGATTAGAGATGACTGTATCCTTGGATTTTATTTTCAAAATTGGAGGTTATTTATTTTTAAAATGGGTATCTAAGAGTGCAGAGTGGGGTGGGGAACTAAAGCTTGATGTAAAGCAAAATATAGTAAACAAAAAACTCCCACACAGTCATATAAAAAACAAACCTATTTGCTATGACAGTAAATTTAAATGACATCAGAGAAATAGAATTAGCTATAAGTTCTTTTCATTTCTTGTTGTGGATTGCAACCTCTGTAAATCGATATTTCAGGTAAAGTGTTTCCAAAATAATCATTTACATATGTATGGTGTGTGTTTTTAAAAATTAGATATAAAATAAATATAAATATGCGTCTGGTATATGTGAAAAATAAAGTAACACAAAACTGTTGCATTCACATGTTTTTAACAACTTGAATTTGTGTTTCTTTAAAGACTAAAGGCAAAATAAATCTTTTCATTGCCTTAGTTTATGCAAAAAGTTGAATAAAAATATGGTGATCTGTTTGTAGGAACAAGAAAATTGGACTATACACACAGTTTATAATTTAACAGTGATTAGTTATATAGTGATTATTAGAGCTTCTAGACTGTAAATTATAAAGATAAAATGTTACTATTTCTGTTTTAAAGTTTAGTGCCTACATAGCCAATGGATCAAAAATCCAAGATGGGTAATCACTGGTATTGTGCTTCAGGCTTTAGATCTAACAAATAAAAATGAAAAACATTTGGATATGATTAAAGAACAGAGAAACAAGGGGATGGAGAGCAACCAATTCAGAAAATAAGGAACAGTTGGTTTTCCCTAATTACAGCCATCTTCTTTTCTTTTTTCTTCTGTATGTATCAATTGGAAGTTTGGTAGAAAATTAACTTGTTTGCCTAATTATAGAAATAAATTCGTTGCAGATTTTCAAAAGTGACTTTATGTTTTTCCTTAAACTCAGATTTCAAAAGTCAGTTGCAGTTTGTATTGGCTGCAATTCTTTCCTTGGATATAGTTCATCAGTTTACTTTTCATTTCCTAAGACTGGATTTCTTAAATCTACCATCACCTAAATGAGGATGTGTTGACATAAATGAGAAGATCAAAGATTCAGCTAATTAAAGAAGTTTTACCTTGGAATTACGCTGAGTTGTGCAGAAGTGTGGCTGAATCTAAGAAGATGATGAAACATTTTGCATAACCTAACCATAATGAGATTGTTTGTTGTTGCCAGTCAAGCACTAAAATAAGGCCTAAGTTCTGACCCTTCTTTCCCATAAATCTTCTCATGGATAATAAAGGTTATGGAAATTGGGACTTTTTGGTTTTCTAGTAGAGATGAATTTTTTGAGATGTCAGTTACTTTATACTTTATTGCTTTCTGTTCATTCCTGTTTTTCCCACTTTTTATCACAAGTACCTTATTTATTACGTATTCATATAATATAGGAAGTTACATGTTTCCTTTCAGTGACTTTACGGAGAGGTGCATGTTTTATGATCTTTTTGGTACCTAACATGTTTTTTTGCTTGTTATTTGAGAGTCATTAAACCCAGATACATGAGTAAAAAAAAAAAGGCAAATAAACACAACTTTCAGTGTCAAAGTCCTGCTGAAACATTGTATGGTGTTATATGCATTGCAGATTTGATGGCTTTCTTTAGTTTTCCTCTGTATTTACTTTGAGTGCTAATTCAAGTGCCTCCTCCCCAGCCCCAGCCCTGACCCCTCAACACACACACAAAGCAGTTAAGACTTCAAAATGGAACCATAGTAGGTATGTGCCTGCTGTGTTCTGGTGATTCTGAATAAGCAGGAATATAAAGAGACAAGATCACCTCAAAACTGAAAAGTTCTGTAGTATTTTATCTTCCAGTTGCTTCCTTACTATCTATCACTAAGAGTTTTGGGCTGATTAACATAATTAATGTTGTAAACTTATGAAAAGCTAAGAAGGAATGTAGATGATACTGTTAAAGTATTAGTCATGGTTTGAAGCCTGTTCTAAATCATGTCAGAATTCCCAGAACTTAACATGGAAATTAGAATAGAGACAACACCTACATTTCCTTCCCTTCCAAACCATTGTTTTCATACTGCCATAACTTTTTCTTTCTAAAACCGAGATTTGATCATTTCCTTAATCTTTTTAGTCCATTTTGGCTTCCCATTCCTTATTGCAGTGGCTTTTTATGGACTACATTAGAATTACCCAGGGAGCTTCTAAAATATGCACATATCTGAGACTTATCAGAAACTCTGATTTTTAGATAGAAGTGACAAGTGTATTTGGCAAAAACTTTGTTCATTGGTTCAGATGCCTCTTTTTGTCATGTCCCAACCAAACTTTCTCATCTTGTCTCAAGCCGTTTCCTCCACTCTCTTTCTGCTCTTCTCTAGCCATGCTAAATCTAGATATTATCCAAATAGTTCTATTCCTAACCTCTCCTCCTTCCCCTCCTCTCCACTCTAAGTCTTTCGTCTGTTGAACAACTGCTTATCTTGCTAGATTCGCCTTAAATGACACATCTTTCCTTATTCCCCGTGTAGAAATAAGCACTCTGTTTTTTTTGTTTAACATTTATATTTGATTATGAGTTTTTTAGGTGTCCGTCTCCCCCATTAAACCTCATGTAATTCATCTTGTTCACGTTTATATTAAATGAGTACATGGACGACTAATAGAATCCCTGTTAGGAATTTAAATGTACAGTTTTTATGAACATTGTTTTTAAGGGCTTTATTGAGTTGACCTAGGTTGATAATTTCATTTTTCATAGTATATTCCCATTAAATCTTACATGCCTTATATTTACTTTTTCCTTCATTTTTCCCTGTTTGTATCTACAGACGAAATCTTACAAAACTCTCCCTTATCTTCAGTCACATGTTGGCAGAAATCAAAGCTATCTTTCCCAATGGGCAATTCCAGGGAGATAACTTTCGTATCACGAAAGCAGATGCTGCTGAATTCTGGAGAAAGTTTTTTGGAGACAAGTAAGTACAAATTTGGATCCATGTTTGAAGAATGGCTTAGACCTGCCTCCAGTTCCATATGGTGTAGATTTTACCTGAGTATTTTGAGAATATACTGCAGTGTTTTTGATAAGTGTTTTGATTGCTATTTTTTCTATTTAGCCACCAGAAGTATATCTCAGTAACTGAATAATTTTGTTGTTACCAAGTAAATATTATATGACATTTATTTATTTGGTAAGCATTCATTGAGTTAAATAGTTAGCTCTAAGAAGCAGATGTATGTAAGAGTATACATGAGAAGCCCATAACTTTTTATAACTTAGTGTACACATAAAACACATATAGAAAATAAAAGGCAGAAAGGGGAAGACACTTTAAAAATTGGCCTAAATAAATTGTTCTGACAGTCCAGAGGGGGGACACTTACTTGAGGACTGCAGGCATCGGAGACTGCTTTCTATACTAGGAGGTAGAGTATAAGCTTGACGAAGATCTGAAATTGAAGTGGGAAAAAGCCTCAGTACTGGCATTCAGGTTTTCTCTGTGTCATTGCACAGAAAGTATGCACGTGTAAACAAGATACAGAAAGGAGGGTAATGTTATCACAGAGTTGCATTATCTCACAAAAATAGCTAAAGATGTTTTCCTTAGGTATTTCCTATCCAGACACAAACCCAGGTGAGCTTGGCAAATAATAGGAACTAAATATCTGAAGTCTGCATAACTTAAATAAAACGTGCAAAACTTTTATCAGGAATCTCTTAGTAAGATGCTTAAGAACTGAGCATCAGGCGGCAGATGGTTTCTTCAGTTCCTTTTAAGGGTCCCCTTTGATGAGAGAGCACCCTCAGAATGTCCTTGAATGTAGGCAGAACTGTAGCTAAGAATTAAGGAGGAGTGATTGCTTACACACAGATTATTGTTTTCATCCTGTAGTTAAATTCTATATTTATACATTAGCTGATGAAATACGATGTAAAATGTTGGCACACACTTTCAGTGATCTGGAGTCCTTTGACACTGGTGAATTAACTGTAATGTTGGGTTTCCCGTTTTTTTTTTTTTTCTCTATGACGTGCTGTGTTTATCTATAGCTACCACATGACTAGGACATACACAGAGCAATGCACATTTGATTAGATGCATATATATATATATATTTTTTGAGGTACGCGGCCTCTGACTGTTGTGGCCTCTCCCGTTGCGGAGCACAGACTCCGGACGCGCAGGCTCAGCAGCCATGGCTCATGGACCCAACCGCTACGTGGCATGTGGGATCTTCCTGGACTGGGGCACGAACCCATGTCCCCTGCATCGGCAGGTGGACTCTCAACCACTGCGCCACCAGGGAAGCCCAGATGCATGATTATTTTACTTCAAAAATGTTAAAGCCTTTTTCCCACTTCTTAAATAAAATGTATTCTTAATTATTTTTAGGCACTACAGGAGGAAATACTGTTATTGCTTTTAACACAAGACATTCTGTGTTCCAGAAATCTAGCTCTTTGTAATGCTCCTATATCTATTCACAAATGAGGACTTAAAAAAAGAAAAGGTTCATCCTCATCTGAATTAGACTAACAGCCAGGAGTGTACGGATTAAATATTTGTGAATAGTAGAAAGCAGAAAGGGACCGCAGAGTTCCGGGAGTAACAGCTGAGGATGTCTTGAAGCTACAGCTCATATATTAACACTCTGAGCCTAATGCAAAGAGTTGGTAACCTTCAAAATAAACTATCTTAAAAGTTTAAGAAAATCTATCAGAGAAGTTGCTTGCAGTATTTCTTTTTGAAAACTGAAAATTCTGGTGAGTTAAAAATTGCTTGCTTGTCAAAAGGTCAGTAAAAAATGGACCTTTTGACAAAAGATTGCTCACATGTTTTTCAAGAGAGGAGTTTGTTTTGCCGGCACCTCAAACCACAGAGAATTATGCATTTGAGACATCGTTACTTCCCTTTATTTATAACCATAGACATTAAGGGGCTGAAATTTCTGTCCAACTGCTACGTGAGTGAAACCACTACTAAATCAAATGGGGGATTCTTGAAATTCTGATTAAACGCTCTCCCTACCTCCTAAACCCTTGTACCCTTGTCTGCTGTCTTTGCTTACTTGAGAAGGCTTCTTAATTGGTCTTTCAGATTTTTATTTTGGGGATGAGAGCCAAAGGTAAAGCTCCCTCTGGAACTCAGACATATTTCTGTAGTCATCAAAAGTAATGCTTCTTTTATTAGATCACTGGAGAAACCATCTTTATATTCTCTGTGGGTTTTCACCTTATAGTTCCATAGTATTTTATTGAATGAATGGACGAATGATGTAGCCTTTTAAAAGGTTGAATTTTTTTCTCTTCCTTATACTCATACTAGTTTGCATTTTTGCATAACTGAGTTCTCATACAGAAGTATTCCTGTTATTTATCTACATATTGAGGGCATATGAGAATGCTTTCATGTGACCTAACCGGTGACTTTAAACTTGAATGCATTATTGTTTCCAAAAACAGAACCATTGAGCGGTTAGTTCTAAAAACAGCCAAACAGATTATGATTTTTATAAAGCAGGTTTTAACATAAGGAGTAGTATTGTGATATTTTTCCCAAAAAGAACTGTCAGTAAGAAAAAAATATTAGTATTGAGTTAAAATTGGGAAATAGTTATCGTTCAAAGGACTTTATAAAACTCCTAAAGGCAATCTTAGGATTCAGACCTAAAGAACAGGCAGCAGACAAAAATCTTTAGGTGTCATGTGACTAATGCTTCCTTTCTGTGCTTCTCAACCTTTTTGAAGTCATGGCAGGGCCAGCCTCTGCTCAAGGCCCAAGCCCAGTTGCGAAGGAGGTTCTGCCTGTCTGGAGCCTTAGGGGATCAATAACATATCATGTGCCAGGGTAAACTGGTTGGGAAGTTCTGTAGTTGTTAGATTTGGGGAAGTCCTGTAGTTGGTAGATTTTTATGAGACGTTATTGAATGTTTTAATAGTTGAGTTCTGCTTTTGCTTTCTTAGTCTGTTGACCAGGAGATGGTAGAAATATGTGGAAAAGAGGAGTGGCATTTTTGAGTGAATGTGTCTACGTAAATTCTGCCGAATGAGACCAATACCAAACTCTGGGTTAGAGGGTGAAGTTTATAATCCAGAAACTTCAAGCATGAGGCTCAAAGAATGTATTATTAACTGTTCAAAAAAGACCCATTCATGTGATTAGACTCGGTGACAGTCATTTTTCTAATCAGCAAGTCAGGTAGCAGTTTCTAGGCTCCTTGTACTAAGCATTTCTTGATGTTGAGGAGATTTAGACATGTGTTTCCAACCAAATTATAATTCAACAAGAACCATTCTAACTCCTGAATCTTTGTATGTCCCTTCTCCCCATCCTTACTTTACTTCCAGTTCTATTCATCAGTTCATGTTCGAGTTCAGATTCTTCCCTGGACTACTGCAACAGCTTTCTGTCTGGTCTCCCTACCTTCAATAACAGCCTATCCCATCGATTTTCTTGAGGAGGCCAGTGAGCTCCAAAAAGCAGAACTCTTTACTCTATTTATTTTTTCTGCCTGAGACGCTGTGCATTCTATGCATCATTACCGAATCTGGGTTAAAGTCTATAACCCCATTAATATGACAAGCTTCAGGAACTTTTTTTCTAGCTTCATCTCTCTATTCAACTCATCCTCAAAGAAACAACCTCCTCATAGTCTGTACTTCTTTCCTAGTATGCTTTTTATTTCCACACCTCATTGTCTTTGTTTCCCTAAACTGCACCCTCCTCTTGGGAAACCGGTTACCCACACCCTACCCAGTGTCACACCCTACCCAGTGTTGCCACTTTGGAGGCGTTCCTCAGTAACCCTAACCTAAGGTGGGCATGCCTGCTCTATTCTTCCAAGTACCTGAGCTCACATCTCGCACACTAGACTGCAGTGAACTGCTGACATGCTTGCGTTTCCCAGTGGACTAGAAAGCTTCCTTGATTTTTATTTCTCAGAGCCTGGTGTGTTTCTTGGAATATGTGAGCTCTAACAAGTGTTAACAGACTGGATGAATAATTGGATGGATGGGTGAGTGGATGGATGATGTCTATTGTCTGCTCAAAATTTTCAATAACTTATTATCTACAAATTGATTTTTTTTTTGTCATCAGTTCCTACAGTTCTCCCTGGCATGCCCCTCTTCCCTCCTCTTTCTTTTCTACAGTCCCAGAATCTTGGCACCCTTCCTTTAAGTCTAGTTCAGAAGTCTTCTTTTCTGGGTTCTAATATATACCCTCCCACATGTTCAACTTTACCCCATGTTTTGTGTTTATGTTGTATTTTAAATATATTTATATTATCAAATGTATTTATTACGTGGGTCTTTCCTGCTCAAAAATAAAGCTCCTGTTGACTTTTTATCCAAAAATTAGTAAAAACAGGTACATTTATTAGAGTTATTATATGTCAAATGCTTTCACATAGATTAGCTCCATTTTCAGTACGAAGTTTGAACATTATTCTTTAAATGGCTATCAGATGAGTCCTTTGGGTACTGTATACATAACAGACACTCAGTAATTATTGGTTGAGTTCATGATGTATTTTTCTACCATTTTAGTCCTCTTTTCTTTTACTTATGTCCTGTTCTTCAGGCAAGTGGGATTATTTGGCTCTTTCCTGACACCTTAGCAGCTACAGGTTTCTATGTCTTTGCCCACATTGTTCCTTCCACTTGAAGATTTTTATCTCTGGTATAAAAGTTCTCACTAGGGCTTCCCTGGTGGCGCAGTGGTTGAGAGTCCGCCTGCCGATGCAGGGGACACGGGTTCGTGCCCTAGTCTGGGAAGATCCCACATGCCGCGGAGCGGCTGGGCCCGTGAGCCATGGCCGCTGAGCCTGTGCGTCCGGAGCCTGTGCTCCGCAACGGGAGAGGCCACAGCAGTGAGAGGCCTGCGTAGCGCAAAAAAAAAAAAAAATTCTCACTAATCCCTCAACGTTCATCTTGCTCTTGATTCTGGCCCTTATTATTATACTGAATCTTTTAGTTCTTAAACTCCCATAAGCTCTTGCTCATCCTCCATATTTATTAGTTTTCATTGATTTTTAAAGTTATTTGTCTAGCTATCTTTCCATTAGACTATAAGCCCCATGAAATCAGGCTTATTTAATCAATCTTTGTGTTTCCCAAGGTGGATCAGCACAGTGTCTCATTTGGAGACTTTCAGGAACTGTTGCTCATTTAATTCAAATGAGTTGAGCAGCAGAGGCATGTGTGTGAGTGTGCGCACGTGGGACGTGTACAGCGTTTGCTTGCTTGCTTGTTCTGGGGGCAGCATGCTTAGTGCAGTTTCGCAGGCGGGTCATCTGTGTTCAGGTTCTGACTGCAACATTTACTAGCTCTGTGACTTTGGGCAAGCTCCGTGCTTTCTTCATGCATCAGTTTCTTCATCTGTAAAATGTGGATGGTAATAACAAGAATACCTACTGTGTAGGGTTGTTGCAAAGGTTAAAAGAGCTAAAATCTACATTTCAGGCAGGTAAGACAGTGTCTGGCACTTTGTATGCACTCTGTGTTGTGGAATAATTAACCAGTTTAAACCTTTAATCTTGCTCAAAGCCCCATGAATATATTTATTATTAATTCTACAAATAATATCATTAATATTCAACTTTGCATGATAGAGGTTCCACGGTCCCTAGAAATCTAAAAGCAAAATCCAGAAAAAGTTAATAAAAGTTTTCTAAAATTGTGTATATCCCTATGTAAAAGTGAGGTGGAATATAAGAAACTGTCCTGCTGACCATGGGGGGAAAAAAATGATCTGTTTAAAATTCAGTTCATTACATCTACCTTTGATTTCCTGGGGAAGTGGTAGGGACCTTTTTAGGTTTCCTGTGTTTTCACTTTTAATAAGAAACAAAGGCCAGTGGTTTCTTTACCTTTGCAGTGAGTAACATACATTTTTTTTTAGCATATTAGCTAGATCAGTTTTCCCTCTAATCAAAGAAAAGGCAACTTAGTCATATTTAATTAAAGGATGCACAATAGAAATGAAGAACATTTATAAGAAAAATGTGCAGCAGGAGATCTAGAGAGAAAGAAAAAAAAGAACTGAAATAGAACTAAAAAAATTACCATTTAATATTTCTGTTATTTAGTCAACTCTTATTACTGCCTGTTTCGAAAAAGCAAAGTATCTTTATTTCATAAGGAAAATAAAATGACAGGGCTATTTTGTTCAACTCACTGCAACAAGATCCAAGACAGAAAAAGCAAATAAGATGTGAAATTATAATTTTCTACCTCTAAGCAGTATGTATTCAATTTGGGGAGGGCAGTATATACAAAGATGATAAATATTTAAAATCAGTTCTGTCCCATTACAGAAGTGCTTAAGGAATGTCACAAATAGTAAGTGAATTATTTACTAGGGCCATCAGAGGAACACTCAGGCTGCATGGAGGAATTGGTATTTTGTATGGGTTGCACATGTGTTAATAAGGAGTACACAGGGGAGAATACTGTGAGAGGGATGGAATTCTCATGGCGTCTGCTGTCTTTCCAAAGAAAGATGCAGAGTAACTTCAAGGTTCCATAAATGGCATTTTTTTTTTTTGTTCTTGTTCTCTTTTTCCTTCTTTTCTTCACGTTGAACTCCTCAGTAAGTGACATTTACTTCAGTGAAATCACCGTGAATTAGGTCCTGGTTCTCAGCCTTGAAACCTGATTTCATTAGAGCCATATGTTTAGAGACTGAGCGTACTTTACTGAGCTCACAAACTGATCTATAATCCAGAATAGTGGTTTTATTAATTCACAATGATTAATGCTACTGTCAAGCAGATGGGAATGCTCTCGTCACTGTTAGGTAAATTATATGTGGAGCTATACCATATCCAGAACATTCCTTAGTGAACATGGAATCTAAATATGGGGTGGTGGTTTATGACCCACTATAGGAATTCCCCTGCCTCAAGGACCAAAGTACTTACAATTGTTATTCTCTCTCTTGGACTATGCTTTGAAAGCTCTGTCCATTTTTGGCCATTTGGACTTTCTTTTTCCATATGCAAAGTTGTACTTTTAAAACTCTGTTCTTTGGAGCCCTGAGAACAATGGGAGCCCATGATGGGTTTTAAGTAGGGAAGTGGTCACACTTGGATCATAGGTGGGCTACTCTTGCTGAAGTATGGATAATGAACTTGAGCAGTGGTTTCTAAACCCATTCAATCATATTCCTTATTACTACCTTATTACTAACTACTTTTTGAGCATACATCATCTATGTATATCATCTACATACTCATGTATAAAATACATATTACTATACAAATAATGTGTATTCTCATATATAATATAAAGGACACATTATAATACAAATTTTTAAAATTGAATTAAAAATGCAAGTAGAATTTCAGTGCTTTCTTCTCATCCTAAATAGGGTCATCTTGTATACCCCCGGGGTCTGTGACTGCCCTGCCCCCCACCCCCCCCATTCCACTTCCCACTTTAGAAACTGATAAATTAGGAGAGAAATAGGAGAGAGATAGGAGGCTGTTATAGAAAACTAGGTGAAGATAATAATAAATTAAATAAATAAATAAATAGAAGTACGTGAATTTGAGAATTATATGAAGATAAAATTAACTGTACTTGATTATTAAGGTATATGAGGTACAAAAAGTGAGCCAAATGTGATGCCTCAATCTGGGATTTGAACAACTGGGTACGATTTACTGAGACAGGAAAAGTAGGAAGAAGAGATTTGGCAGTCAGATGAATTCAGTTTGGCATATGTTCAGTTTGGTGGGTCCAGACAAATCCATGTGGTGATATTTATTAGTAGATTAGATATACAACCTTGAGGAAAAGAATATAGAATTAAAGACAGAGATTGACAGTACATTTATGAGTTTGCAGATTGACAGCCTGTAGAATGTTTTCCTTGGCCTCAGACAGTATTTACGTTAAAAAATTAGCTGGTAACTTTTAAAATTATTGATTTTTACACAAAAATATTGTATTGAATTTCATTGAGAAATTGGAAGTGATGGCAACACTAGATATGAACTCTGACATGGCGACAGTTGGCTAGACCTGGGTGCCAGCTGCCCAGTTTAGATGTGTCCCCTCCAATTGATTGCAGTCCTTACCTGGACCTCTTTACTCATATACATTATCTGCCTGGTCTCCAGATATCTGAGTTTGTAATCTCTAAAAGCTGTGTGAAGCCATTGGACTGATTGATGTAGACCATGGAGAATGTGCAGGGAGAACAAAGGGGACAGATCCTTAAAGAATTCTGATGAATGATGTATGCACAGAGGAAATTTAAGGAATGGAGGCATCACCAGGGAAGTAGGCATAAAACCTGGCGAGTGTGGTATTATAGTTGCTAAAGGAAGATAGGATTTAAAGAAAGAGGGAGATGAATCAGAATATAGTATTGAAAGATCAATTAGATAAAGACTTAAAAGATTTCATCAGATGTGGTACAACAGGCTTTCATAACTTAGTTTATTTTCTCTTTAACATTCTGAAAGTCTCCTTTATAACCAGTCTTAATAGGCTCCACACGTTGCACTGAATAGATGTGTTGAGTTTTTGGTGTACCCTGCATAGGTGCGTTGGATTTTGCTGTACACTGAGTAGGTACATTAAGGTGTCTGGCCTTCCACCAAGACTTGTGGTGCATTATAACCAGCCATCTAGGTGGTAGTCTGAGAATATCTTTTCTTGTTTTGAAGTTTCTAAGCTCCCTAATGATAAGATAAAATTCTGATCTTGTCCTCTAAAGTTTAACCTGTTTGTATCCAGATTTTGGCTACTTATTTTACTTCCCCATCTTGAGAAGTAATTGGTTTTTGTTTTGTTTTATTTTAGCTACTCTACCAAATGAGGAAAATACTTTCATGCTACTTCTTGAGACCATTAATGTTTTTTAAATAATTTGGAATGTTAAGCCAATCACTAAAACTTCCAGAAATTGTGTTTCTAAAATATCATTTAAAAAGTTCTCCTGTGCAGAGCCCTGTTTTTTTTTAAAAAGCAGACTTCACATTTCTCCATCTCTTAGTTCTAGTCAGCTGATCAGTTTGATTTAATTAATTAAAACAGTTTTTAAGCCACTTATATTCCCATTCTCAGAAGTTCTTATATTGTATTCAGAGAAATAATTATTTTCTTATTAAGTATTTAATAACGTGCCCCTGGAATCAAAGCACGTTTGTTCCTTTCTCTGTGGGATGTTTCTACCTTGGTAGGTGAAGAGAGGCACTTCCTCCTTCTGAAGCAAAGACTATGCTTGTTTACAACCCTGTAATGTAAAGATAGTATTTCTCTGCATATCCAAGGACAAGCATACTTACCATTATAAAATATTTGGGTTCCCTAAGCCCTACATTCCTCTACAGTTACAAAAGTCACTGTGTGTGTAGGTGTCACCTGACGCTCTTTGCATCATCCTGTGGGAATTAGAGCTCAGGGAACAAGTTCCAAGAAAATGGTGTTACTCTGACCACTGCTTCCTGTGAGTAACGAAGTCCTTTGGCTTTGATGCCCTGACCCACAAATACTCTGTCTTCTGCCAGCATCCATGCAACTGTGATAGGCTAACTTGTTAGCTTGCAAATAGGGTAGAATCTCAGATTTTCACAGTTCTTTAGAAACATGTTCTGCTGGTGGAGAAATTGTGACTTAAAAGCAAAGTAAATAAAGCTTCATAAAATTAATATTTAGGATTTATTTTTCATTAATAGACTGCTAATGCTTCATCTTCCTGTTTTCCTTATTCTGAATGTTGATTATCAGTAGGAAATGACAATAATTGTTTTTCTTTGTAGCTTTGTTTTTGCCTTGTTTATCTGCAGTCATCAGTAGTTTCTCTTAATAAAAAGGAATTTTGGGGGATCTACTTATGCAAAATAGTATGTACGTAGTTTCTCCTGTGAGGCTTTAGTTATTGGAAATTGTATATTTTTTTTGCCTTAATTTAACTTACATATCTAGCAGACTTCACCCATTGCTTGTTAATGTAATTGACCTATGTAGAGAGATTTCTGGGGAATTTTCTTTTATTACAGACATTTTAATTTGTAGGACAGGCTGGGCTCTTAATGCTAAAAGGAGGATGTGTGGCAGAACTTTCTAATTTTAGGGTGTATAACTTACTAATCTTGTTTAATCTGAGTATCCTAACTTCTAGTATCATGAAATCATACATAATTAAAATCATATAATTATACTCTGAAAAAAATCTGGCTTTTTTCACTATTATGTTTATGAAATTCATCCATGTTCTTGCATATAACAATAGTTTGTTCATTCTCCTTGCCCCATTGTATGGCTATACCACAATTTACATATTCATTCCATTGGTGATGGACATTGGATTCTTCCTCCTTTGGATTTTTATCAGTGGTGCTGCTATGAACACTTTTTGTACATTTAAAAAAAGACATATGTATACATTTCTGTTGTATGTATATCTAGGAGTGGTATTGCTGGCTCCTAGTTTATGCATAGTTTTAGCTTTAGTAGCTTTTAGTAAACCACCAAAGAGTTTTCCAAAGTGGTTTGCCAATTTAATCACCTATGAGGAGTGCCTGAAGGTTCCTGTTTTCCATATCCTTCCCAACATTTTATGTATCATTTGTCATTTTAAAACTTGTTAATAAGCCCCTCTGGTGGGGATGAGTGGAATCTCATTTTGTTCTTAAGTTACATTTCCATGATGACAAATGAAGTTGAGTGTATATTTGTGTGTTTATTGAATATTTTGATTTTTTGTGTGAGTGTGAAAATTATTTGCCCAATTTTTGAGTAGTAATTATTAATATTTAGAAGTTTTTATATATTATAGATGTGAATTTTTTGTTGATTATATTTATGTGAATGGTTTCTCCCAATATGTGGCTTTCTTTTTCACTTTGTTAATAACATTGTTTCATGAACACAGGTTTTTAATTTATTTTTTCCTTTATCCTTTGAACATTTGGGGTCCTGTTTTAATTATTTGCCTGTAATGCAGGTATTCTCTTCTGTTTCTTCCAAAAAACTTTATTGCTTTATCTTCCATATTTAGGTCATCTAAAAGGTTCATCTAAAATTGATTTGCATATGGTATTAGTTCAGGGTCAAGATTCATTTTCTTCCATATGTATATTCATTTGACCCAGCAGCATTTATTGAAAACATCATCCATTCCCTACTGCTGTTTATATATAGTTGTTACATAACCAGTGTCCAGATATGATTGCATTTGTTTCCAAAATTTGTTTTATTCTATTGTCTATTTGTCTCTCCTTGTGCCAATACCACACTGTCTTAACTGATGTGAAGAGTATAACTTTGTCAGTGTTTTTCTTATTGAAGTTCGGCTTGATTATTCTTGGCTCTTGGCATTTCCCTATGAAGTTCAGAATCAGCCTATCAGTTCCTACTATGAAAATGTCTGCTGGAATATTTGATTGGGGTTGTAATAAATCTAAGAATCAATTTGGAGAGAATTGACACCTTTACCATATTGAGTCTGCCAGTCCCTTAAAGCGTTATATCACTTTATGTCTTCTACATCTCTGATCAAGTATGTCTGTGTGTTTATGTTGTGTTTTTGCTTGTGTTTTGTTAGCTTTATTCCCATTTATTTGATATTTTCAGATGCTATTGTAAATTTTTTAAGTTTTATTTTCTAATTATGTATTGCTTATATATAGAACTACAACTGATTTTTGCATATTTTGTCTTTAGCAGCCATGTTGAATTCTCTTTTCTTCTCATAGTTTAATCTGTAAATCTTTTTGTATTTCCTAGATAGAAAACCATTTCATACGCAAATACTATTCTAATTTTTGTTTTTAATTGGTTATTTCTGTGATTGCAAAATATACTTGAAACAGTTTTAGTATGTCTTTTACTCCTTTAAGCCACTAGAGCATATTAGAAATATTCTGAAAGCAATTGCTTGTAATCCTACCAAGATCTAGATGTCATCAATTAAAATTTGTGTTGATCTCTCCAGACATTCCAGATAGTTTTCAGCATTGGATCATAAAGGACATACAATTTTTCTTTTGTTTTTAGCCACGCTACGCGGCTTGTGAGATACAGTTCCCCAACCAGGGATTGAACCAGGGTCCCCGGGGCCCTTGGGAGTGAAGGCACGGAGTCCTAACCACTGGACAGCCAGGGAGTTCCCAAGGACATACAATTTTAAAAATGCCATTTAATGCCATGGACACTTTTCCATGACAAACATTTTTTCCGTATACAATTGTTAATTGCTGTAAAATATTCTAATCTATAGATATGTCATTATTACTATCAAACATTTGTTTTAATTTTTTGCTTTTATGAACAACACTGTTGAAGAGACATAGATGAGTCTTTGCATTGCTGTGTTGTTTTTTTTTTTTTTTTGACATAATTTCCTTGTTGAAATCCCTAGAAGTAAGCTCTTTCTGGGTTAAAATGTATAGTTTTTGAAACTTGCTGCCAAATTGCCTTCTAGAAGTGTGTAAATTTTCATTCACACCAGAAGTACACAAAAGTTCCTGTTTCCAAACATCCTAGCCTTTGTTGAGATTCACACCTTTATTATATGGATTCTTTTTGCATATGAGTTAAAAATAAAACCTATATAGCATTTCATGAGAACTTGTGGTTTCATGGAAATGTTTTGCCCTTTTTTTGAGTATCAATTGCCTTACATTTTTGTCTTCAATTCCTTATTCTTTTGTGTTAAAACTGCAGGGTTTTAAAATTTAGCAAGTTGTTATCTCTCCTGACATTGTGTGAATACACTATCGCTTTTTTTTTAAGTCATCAAACCATTTCTGTTTAGTAGGAAAGTGGTAGTACACTCAAATTTCTAGGTTCCTCCTCTGTGAAACACTCCCTTGCCTTCCCTAGACAGAGTTTAATTACACAAATTTTAGTTGCAAAGATGAATAAGATAGTCCCTGTTTGCAAGGATCTCCATCCCCTTGGGTTCCCATAGCACATGAATCTTTTTCTGTGATAACCTGAGCACATGACACAACATAAGTTATTTACAAATCTTTCCACTTATTAGACTGTGGCTTTATTTAGATTTTTGTTCTGAAACTAGTACAATGCCTGGCACATATACGGCCTTTCTTGGGTGAATCACTTAACCTCGTTAAGCCTCAGTTTCCCCATCTCTATCTTGAGGATAAAAATATTATCTGCCTCACACTGTTATTATGACAAACTCGGTACTTAATTTGGTGATTGGCAGATGTAAGTCATCAATAAATGGCGGCTCTCATTTTTTTTTCCTATTGGAAGTCTAAAGATCCTGAACTCACATTATTGTTATAGGTGCCAGGCTACCCATTGGTCTTTTATTCAATTCTTTGTGGATTGATGGCTACTTGAGCTTTTCACTGGATTTTAAAGTTAATTCAACATGTAATTAAAGTGATTTATAATTGTAAGTGGCAAAAGGAAAAATTAAAATACTTCTGGATTGGTGGGAGCTTGAAGCTTAGTTGGACCTTTTATGTTCTATTCCTTTTCTTTCTCTGCCTCTTTCCTTTTCCTAGATCTCTGCCAGCACACTGAAGTTCCTACATATTTGTAAAACAATTTGCCATTAACGTTTTCTCTCACTAGGTTCATATCTAGGGGAAGAGCTTATAGAAACCACCACTCTGTGGTGTTGCTACAGTTAGTTAAAGGTGTGAACAGTCATCCTCTGCCTTTCCTCCTCCACCCACAAACCTCAGGAAAGTATGTGGTAGCAACTTGAAATCCTCTTTAAAAAGTTAGATCCTTAGTGCAACAGTTGTAGAACTTTTTTTTTTTTCCAGAAATAATTGTACTCTATTTCTCTTCTTCACTCATGAACCTGCCTGCCCCACCGTTGCTCCCACCTTCTTCCCATGGTGGGTATTTGGCTCAGCTGATCAAGGGAAGGGTATCTGTTGTACAAAGTTTTATATATAGTAAGTTAACCAAATAATGCCCTTTCTTTTTAATCCCTGTTACTACCCTTAATTAAGGTTCTGTTTGGACGTTAGGTTTATCACAAGGGAACTGGGGGAAAGTCTTATTTGCACAAGGACTGTGCAAATGTAGCTTGCCCTTTGTAAACTGTCGTTCCAAAGTGTTAAATTAGACTACAACTTTAGAAGTTTGTTCATTTTTTAATAATTTGCTCAGGGAAATCACTGGTTATTCAGAAGACTTTTGATCTGCATGCACCTTAAATATTAGGATGAGGGTAATTTTTATGGTAATGGGTATCGAAAGGTGTCTGTTTAGCCAGTCTGTTTACTTTTTCTAATATATGCACAAGACAAAATTCTCTAAACATTTCTATACAAAAGAGAAAACACCCTTCTTAAATCAGTAGTTCTTTGTTTACTGGGTTTTCTTTTTTACTTTGAGTTTTATGGTTCATGTCTCTTTTGTGTATTGAATATTTGAAATTTTAATTTGGAAAAGCCAACTGCTTCTTAGGCACTACTTCCAAGGTAACTATAATGAAGCTGGACATAATTGCATATCTACACTTTGCCATAAATCAATAGCCTTCTAATGTTATCAAAAGTTTTCATTGTTACTTTAAAACAGCAGCATCTTGTTAACCTTAATCAGAGCCTGATGTGTGTTTCTTCTAAATGGCTTCTGATGTGGTGTCTCTCTTCGGTTCTCTGTGGTTTCCTGTTTTTTTCATACATACAGAAAAGCCTTTTGATGTATTCAGCCTCATAATCTTTTTCTTTTAATAGCATATCAAACACAAACTTTCTTATATATACAGCACAGCATTGTAAGCCTGTTTCACCATTCATTTATTCATCTTGCCACAGATCACTCTTTCTCTGGAATTCCTCCAGCACTTCCTTAGATACCTTTCTGTATTCTTTAGCATCACAGTTCTCATTTCTGCCCTGAAAGAGTGTGTTCTTCAAGGGCAGAGATAGTATCTCGTATATCCATAATTGTATTTCTCCACAGTGTCCTGCCTTAGCAATGAATACATCACATAGACTGGTGACGCTCAGTGAGTTGCCCCCAGCCCAGCCACATCAGCATCACCTGGGAACTTGTTAGGACTGTAAGTTCCAAGGCCCCACCCCAGTCATGCTGAATCAGGCCATCTTGGGTTGAGGATCAGAAATTTCTGTGCTAACAAGCCCTTCAGTGATTCTGATGCATGCTCAAGTTTGACAGCCACTGCAGCAGATAATTATTGAATGAATCTGAAAGTTTTACATTTATGGTGCTGCTTCACTGGGAGGATTAGTATCAGATGGGGCCAATTTTGTCCATTCAGCCTGAGTTTTATTTCTCAAGAGATACAAGTAAAGAAAAACCTAAGATTTAAATATTTGCAACCTTAGAAGAGGGTGTATATAGCTTTTATGTTGTCCTACTATGAAAACTGCAGCTTAAAGTGTTTAAAATATGAAATGATTGCTTTCTTCCACCTGTTCAGGAATAGGCATTTAACATTCCAAAAGGAGGAAAAGTAAGGAACGAATAATGGATGTTACTCATTTTCATGGTGGGGAAGAGGTGGGTGAATGTTGGAAACTGGTCAGGTAGAGGATGGGTTGGAAGACTTTCCCCTGGGTACCATTCTATGCTCTTCTAAATTTTTGAACCCTGTAAGTGCATTATGTAGTAAAATGCTGATATGGGGTATTTAATAAGATTAAATTAATGAATAAGTTGAATAAAGAAGTTTCCATATGATAGCCAGTGGGGTTTGTTAAAAGTTATTAAAATTTCCCTTTGCATTAATATGAAAGGTTAGATAAAATGGCTTTCCATCTCTGTAGAACATTATTGGGGTGGTGGCAGAAATGTCTTAATGACTTTCCACCTGAACTTTCTTATGCAGTGAACAAAGAATTCTTACTGTTACATGAATCCATCATCTTGTTATTATTTTAAGAAAATAAATGGAGGGGAAGAATTTAACTTGATTCAAAGTTACATAACCTTGCATACACAAATGAAGAGGTCAGACCTACAGGACATTGATCTAATACCTTCTTCTGAAGTACTTTTAGAAGTATCTTGATAGGCAAGGAGAGAAAAATTGATTTACATTTTTGTCACATTCTTAGCAAATGGAAAATAATCTGGTTAGCAAAACCCATTACATATGTTCTGAATTATGAACAGTATTCTCAACTGTTTGTCTTTTAGTACAAATGCAATTATATTAATGGTATGATTGAATTGTGCTGTTTCAATGGAAGGTATGTCTTAAATGACAGTTGATTCAATTTTTTTTTTTCTTCTTCTCTTGCACAGAACTATTGTACCATGGAAAGTATTCAGACAGTGCCTTCACGAGGTCCATCAAATTAGCTCTGGTCTGGAAGCAATGGCTCTAAAATCAACAATTGATTTAACTTGTAATGATTACATTTCAGTTTTTGAATTTGATATTTTTACCAGGCTATTTCAGGTAAGCTTTGTATTTGCTTAATCCTGCCCTCTCTTCCACTTCCCTCCCTTCTGTGTGTGTGTATGTGTCTCTTTTTCACACACACATGCATACATACAAATATATGGGAAATGGTCTCATTTTTGGTAGTCTGCAATTTTAAAGCAAGTTTTTTTGGTCATTGCTGTAAGTTTAGAGTTAGAGTTTGGAGGATCTGGTGTTCCGAGCCTGGAGATTGCTTATTAGCTTTGAGAAGAATGATGTAAAGGAGCTTTAAAGTCCCTATTTGGTTTCTCACTTTACTTTGTTGTTCATTTTAGCCCAGTAACTGATAGAATGCAGGTTTTTTTTTTTTTTTTTTTTTTTTGCGGTACGCGGGCCTCTCACCGCTGTGGCCTCTCCCATTGGTGGAGCGCAGGCTCTGGACGCGCAGGCTCAACGGCCATGGCTCACGGGCCCAGCCGCTCAGCGGCATGTGGGATCTTCCAGGACCGGGGCATGAACCCGTGTCCCCTGCATCGGCAGGCGGACTCTCAACCACTGTGCCACCAGGGAAGCCCAGAATGCAGGTTTTATAGGTGGGCATTTGCTGAGGTTGTATCCCAACTTCTTCTCCCCTTTGCCTCCCACATTCATTAGGTGAGAAGGGAAAATAGTGAACCTGGAAATAAATAGCAAACTCATCCTTTTCTGTATAGGAGATTACTGTGATGTGTACTGTTTTTACAGCTTGCTTTGCTCTTTGATCTGTATATCACAAACATTTTTCCGTGTCAGTAAGTATTTTCATCAATATAATTTTCAATTTTCAGTTGCTACTGAATATTCCATCAAAATAGTCTGTCATTAATTTAGCAAATCTCTCACTTGGGAAATTTAGATTTGTTTTCCTGGTTTTTTTTCCCCTAATATAAATGACTTTGAGATTAACCTTCTTGTCCTGTTTATTGTTTTTGGGTTTTAATCATTCTTTTATAATTGTCTTCACATAGCTATTCAGAAGCAGGTGTCACATAATAAAAGCTGGGTGCCATTATTTTGTATTTTTGTATGTGTTGATAGAATTACCCTAAACATGAAGACTTGAAATATGCTTTGAATTTGCCTCTGCCACTAAATTGCATATCATCTATGAGATTCATTTCAAGTAGTCACAAAGTGAGAACCCCACCTAAAATCTTTATGATTCTAATAATATCAATTATATAGCAAGTGATGTTAATTGATCAAAAACCAGGCTTGCTTATATTCTGACAATTTTTTTTATTATTTTAGTCTTCAGTAAAATTTATTCTGTTTGAAACAGGCTTTCAACAAATGTTAGAGTATAATATTGGTTTTCATGTTTCTCATGTTGTAAGAATTTTGCTTCTCTGATTTATGACCCTGCTTGGTACTCACCCGCAAAGATCGGGTAACTGAATTATGTTAAGAAAACAAGATTGCATGGGATTAACTTTTAATTTATGAAAGAATCCATTAACATAGGGCAAATTAACTCTGGCCAACAATACTTATAGAATACATTTTACTTTATTACAACTTTATAATCATAATTCTACCTAGACGTATAGAATAGGAAATGAGACAAATGACTGCAGGAAGTATGCTTTTGGATATTTTCAGTTTACAGTAGTTTCATTATTATTCCCTTGGTATATGTACGTTGTCAGTTAATGTTTTTCAAATGACTTTAGGATACATTTTAGGAAAAGGTTGTGTTATCTGATACTGATTATTTTATAATGGAACCTCTCCTTTCTTTAAAAGTTTCTGATAGGGCTTCCCTGGTGTTGCAGTGGTTGAGAGTCCGCCTGCCGATGCAGGGGACACGGGTTCGTGCCCCGGTCCGGGAAGATCCCACATGCCGCGGAGCGGCTAGGCCCATGCGCCATGGCCGCTGAGCCTGCGCGTCCAGAGCCTGTGCTCCGCAACGGGAGAGGCCACAACAGTGAGAGGCCTGCGTACAGCCAAAAAAAAAAAAAAAAATTTCTGATAATTTTACAAATACTTAATTTATTTAACATGATACCAAGACAGTCTAATAGTAGATGGTTTGCTTCTTCCCCTTGAGAAGGAAGAGAACAAAAGTTATTTTCATACATTAAGCCTAGCTGTTTATTCTAGGAAGAGTGTATTTTCTGTGGGGAGCCTAGATGACTTTTTAGTGAGGATGTTAAATACTAGAACGCCTCAGAGTTATATATCAAAGGTATGAGGGCAGCTTAATGTTGGTTAAGCACTTACCCAAACAGCTGCTTAATATGTGTACATATTTTCTTATAAGCTGTTTCACTTTAAAACAGCCCAAGTAATCTCAGCACTCTAAGGCACATATATCTTCTTTATGCTCATGGGGATGGGAGAGGAAAAGAATCTTTTAAGTAGAGCTACTATGAAAAGTATTAGATAACAAAACCAAAACCTTACTAGCGGACCAAAGAATGCCTAGTGTCTTTTAAAACTCATAATTACAGCAGTAGCTAAAGAACTTTTGTTAGCCCCTGTGTGTTTCTCAGATTCTTCACCTCTCCTGATTTCATTATGCTTAGACTGTAATCATATATGTGCTTTAAAATACAATAAAATTGGTTGTGTGCACAGAAAGTACATGTATTAACTTTTACTGATCTTTTACTTTTACATAACTTTAACAATTGAATAATATTTTCTTGTTATAGTTGTGTATTCTATATGAAAGATGTAAGTTTTGTAGCTACTGTAACTGCATGAACATATATTCTGCTGCAGCTGTGATATTGGTGGTTAATTGGTAGTGACTCCTTCTAGCATTAAATCGTTGGGAATAGGGTATTTAACAGAGCGGCATCTGAAAGAGGGCAGGGTACACCATCAGGATTGAGGTTTGACATAGAAAACTAGCTTAAGGGTTTGCAGAAGGTGTCGGTGGAGGTGAGGAGATGAAGTTGAGACTTGCCTAGGAAATGAAATCAAGAAGCTGGTGGATTCTGGTTTCCCCTTTTTCCTGTCTTCCCTCATCCTCATGTTTTGCCAGAACTTGAACAAGTGCTGGGAGTCACTGGAAAGGTCTTGCATGGCCACCTTCCTCTGTCTACATTAAACCTTATCTCTCTCCCCTCCACGTAGTTCAGAGATGCTGGGATCGGCAAGTGCTCAAGTCCTGGAATGGAAAGACAGGGCTTTTGCTTTCCTCTTCCGTCTCCCTGGGGCTGCTGCTCCCTTCTCCTTCCATTTCCCCACTGTAAGAGAAGACTGGGTTGTTGAGAAATGGGGCAGTAAATGGGATGAGTAGGTGCAGGATAAGGAATGAGTGGTTTGGGGCAATGTACTATTGACTGTGGAATATATAGCATTGTGGAACAGGGAGAAAAAGAAGAATAAGAAACTCATCTATTGTAGTGAGGATTAAGAGAGTATCTGGGCAGACCAACTGAGGCCCTACTTCCAATGTAGGTTGTAAGTCGGTAAATGGTGAACACAGTGGCTTTTGGGAGAATGGAGGGACTGGTCTTCTTAATTCACTTTATTAATTTCTGTAGTCATTTAAGAATCTCCAAATAACTTGGTGTTGGTGTGTGAGAAAAGATTTCCTATAACCTAAAAACAAACTGTGAAAACAACCATTCTCCCATCACTTTGTTTTGCCTCCTTTAAGCCATTAGTTGGCAAAATACTTTAAACACAGGTGTTTCTGACTGTGGGTTGCATTCTTAAGAAAAATAGTACACAGACTCTTTCTATTACATAAATATTGTTGCAGTTAGAATCTGGCCCTCTGGATTATTACTAAGAAATGGTTGCTAAATACTGCAGCATTTGGCTCCAAACACCAGTTTCATTTTTTTTTTCGCTTGTATTTGATCTGTGCATTGGCTCTCTATAAAGTTCAGCGTTTTGTAAAACAACTCTTTCATTAATTTGTGTGGATTTTAATGGAAGTGACCCAAATATTTGTATTTTTTTCATCCTTGTCCTTTGTAGATGAGGAAGTAGAACAGAACAAAACAAAACAAAACTCAGTGACTATAATAGTAATTTTTCGGTTTTTCTAAACGTATGCTAATACTCTTCCAAGTATTGTTTATGTAATTTTTAGTCATCCCTTAAGAAGAAAATTAAAAACATGTTTTTTGTTTTTGTTTTTTTCAAGTACATAGACAGAACCTCTCATAATAAGTGTCTCCAGAGCTCATTTTTCCCCAGTTAGGTATTTTAGTGTGGTGGGGAAATACCCTAAAGATTTTTCTTGTTATTTTGGAAAAGGTTAAACTCTTCATTACAAAATCATTCTTTCCTTTGTTATCCTCATCTCAAGGGATACAATCCTTAAAGAATTGCGCCTTGTAAATGTGAAACTTGCTTAACAATCACAAGGAACAAGTCTCAAAACAGACAAAAGCAGGAGCCCTCCACCAATAATCATGTCTAGGATGACTATTTCAACAACTATCACTTGGCAACACAAAATACCTTTTTTTTTTCCTTTATGTAGAAGATTTGAGTTAATAATCTGGCACATCAGATAGAGTATGCTGCCAATTCCTTTGGACAAATGTAGCTTCAGCCTTAAAGATATGGCAGAGATGATTCATTCACACCCTCAAGCAAAGTTGTCTATTACTGACTGCCTTTTTTCTCTTGCCATGGTAACTGGAGGGACAACTAATCCTATTAAAGAGACAACGATACAAACCCTTTATGTGTGCGTGCATGTGTGTTTGTGTTTATTTCTGCAAAAGATTTTTACAGAGCTCACCTCTAAACCATAAACTTTTCTGAGTTTGTGATTGTACACGGATAAACCAAATGTGAGTACAGTAGTCTGTTACCGTGGGAGTCGAGGCCTCGCAGACAAGTCACTCAGTAGAGGACCTCTTCAGCTCTTCCCCCAGCCTGATCACTATGCTCTGACACTGTGCATTAGTGCCTGGTCTCCCTTTGGGAAGCAAGACAGGCGTGTTCCTTGTTCTCACGTAGCTTATGGCCAATGTGTAGACTTGGCCAAATCACTTACATTCCATGATGGAGTTTTTTGTTCTACAAAGTGAGATGTCTAAATGCAGAGTAGTGAACAAAACAGACACACAGGGAGATGAGGCATGAGATGAGAGTTAGTGGTTTTAAATAGGGTGGTCTGAGAAGGCCACATTGAGGAAATGACATTTGGAGAGGAAGCAGTCACATGGATATTTGGAGAAAGAATTCAGGTATAGGGATCAGCAAGTTCGAAGGCTCTGAGGTGAGAGAATATAATTACGTTC
The DNA here is from genome assembly GCF_951394435.1 of Stenella coeruleoalba. NCBI lineage: Eukaryota > Metazoa > Chordata > Mammalia > Artiodactyla > Delphinidae > Stenella > Stenella coeruleoalba. Next base: position 92,094,826 of record NC_137150.1, read on the forward strand.
AGGCCAGCAGGCAACAAGGCCCGCGTGTCTAGAGGAAAGGCAGAAAGTGGGAGAGTCACAGCAGATGGGGACACAAAGGGAACTGGGGCTCAACCCTGCAAAGGTCTTTCTAGGCCATTTATAAGGACTTTGGCTTTTACTCAAAGTTAGAGAGTTTTGAACAGAAGAGTTGATGTGGTTTATGTTTCAAACTGATCACAACTGCTGTATTGGGAATTGAATTTGTAGAGAAGAGACTATGTGGTTTTCCTTTTTGCTTTCTGTATTTTATTCCTAAGAAATCTGTTTTCTGCATAATCATATTTCTCCAAAAAGAAAATATATAATTGCATGTTTGCTGTTAGGTACTAGAATTTGGCCTAAACCCCGTAAGCTCATATTCACTTAAAAAATATCCAGGAGAATTTTAGTATGTGTATTAAATGATGGGTTGCTGTGTAATTGATAGTTGATATTCTCTAGGTAATCTTTTAATTTATTTATATTTTTAGCCTTGGGGCTCTATTTTACGGAATTGGAATTTCTTAGCTGTAACACATCCGGGTTACATGGCATTTCTCACGTACGATGAAGTAAAAGCACGGCTACAGAAGTACAGCACTAAACCCGGAAGGTAAGACTTTTTGGCAGTAATATTATGTGATATCTGTAAAGATGAAAAGTCCTCTGTGGTTCATTCCTAAGTAAATCAGTAACACCCACGGGGATGAGGGGAGGGAAATGCTAATAGACCAAAACAGTGCTTCTTAATTCAGTTCTTTAAGTTGGTACGTTATGCTTGTTCTGAAATTTAGTGTTCATAAAGTGAAAGAGGATATGGTAGTATGTAATTTGATGAATTTAGAGAGTAAGTCTCAGAGTTTCAAATTGGAGTAGGATATTAGCATATTAACTGTTTTCATGACACATGTTTATGTATAAAATTAGATGTGTATATTTAAATACTTGAATATTGTGCTAATGACAAAATAAATCAGTTTCATGTTCATTATTTTAAGGTATTTTTTCAAGACATTCAATTTGGTTCTATGATAATCACATAATTACATATAAATACATATTAATGCATGCAAGTACATATAAGTGTACATATACATGCATGATAAACACATGTAAGTACATAGACATATAAGCCCATTGTTAACAATCCAAACCAGTTTCATGTCCTTGAGAACGTCTTCCATAAGACCTCATGCTTGATGTTGAAATTGAGTGAAACTCAGAGCTTGGCTGTGTGATCAGCCCCTCTGGCTTTGACCGAGAGAGCACACTTTATTAATGGTGAATCTGGGCGGGAGAAAGTCTGTCTCTCCCGTCGTGCAGGCATTTTCCCCACATGCGGTCTAGAAATGCACCAGGCACATAGTAGACATTCGTGCTGTGGCAAGCAGTGTGCTGGGTGCGACACTAATGACAGTGGAGATCTGCCCTCCTTCACTCTCATGTTTTAGTAGGAGACACCATCCCAGTGTTTGTGAGTGCACTGACTTTCACATACGGGTCATTTCATTTTAGGAATGAATTCGGTGGTTTTTTAAATCTACCTTTTTCTTCTAATATCGTTTTATTTGATTTGTAGTGCAAATGTCATTTGTCCTTTAGCAAAGTCTTTTTGAGTACAGTCAGTTATTGATGATTCCTTTCTTCTCTGCCATAATGAAAAATTTCCACCTTTTTTATTTTTAAAAATTTATATGGTATATTAGAAGGAGGTAATGGGTACAGAAAAGAGTGTGGCTCCTGTGGAGTCGTTGGTTTAGACTGAGAGCTGGTTCTCATTGTGACCACAAGAGCAGGCCAGATATTGTGCACATTGACAGTGGCTTAGGTGAGTCACTTTGTTTCATTCAGGGATCTCTCATAACCAGATTTTTCCATAACTTTTACACCCTTCACTGGCATCAAAGTATCTTCTTGCTTCTGGAGTATGATTTGAAAGATGTAATGTGGTTGGAATCACGGAATCATGCAAATTTAACACAGACGTCATTTGGGAAATTATCTTGTCCAATTCTAAATAAATAAAGTAACTGAATCCCTTTTGTGTTCTCTTGTTCAAGGTCATGGAGATAATTAATGGCAGTGTTGGAAGTAAAAGCCAGGTCTCATTGCTATTGGAATAGTTCTCTTAAGATAGTACCCTCTGAAAGGATGTTTTCCTTTCCTTCCCTTCTTGCCCTGTAACAATGATTTCTTCTAAGTTTTAGGTAGTTAAAGATAAAATGATTAGACTGTGGTAAACTGTTACAGGTAAGGTATGATGGGGTGTTTAGGAATACTCAGTGAACAAATCAAATGATTTTGACAAATATTTGCTGGATATGTGTTTAAGTGGTCCTTTCTCTTGGAAAGTGGTTCATCTCTTTGGCTTCATGGTAAAGAAAATAGTTGGGTCTATTACAAGGACATTTGAGTTCTTCAGGATGTACTTTATTTGGGATCCAACTGATAGTCATAATAAGTCTGTGTGGAATTTGTGTGATTACGATTAAGGATCCTAATAAGGGACAGGTTGATATTTATTTTCCGGCTTTCTAGGAGAATATGTTTTTAGAGTTTCTTGAAAAGTCCTTTCCAAAATTTCCAAAACCAATATGAAGTTCTTAATATTTAAAAATCATAACTTCTGGGACTTCCCTGGTGGCACAGTGGTTAAGAATCCGCCCACCAATGCGGGGGACACGGGTTCAATCCCTGGTGTGGGAAGATCCCACATGGCGTGGAGCAACTAAGCCCGTGCGCCACAACTACTGAGCCTGCGCTCTAGAGCCCATTAGCCACAACTACTGAGCCCACGTGCCACAACTACTGAAGCCCGTGCGCCTAGAGCCCGTGCTCTGCAACAAGAGAAGCCACCATGATGAGAAGCCCGTGCACCACAACAAAGAGTAACCCCCGCTCCTCGCCACTAGAGAAAGCCCACATGCAGCAACGGAGACCCAAAGCAGCCAAAAATAAATAAAATAACTAAATTTATTTACAAAAAAAAATCACAACTTCTTCCTTTCTTTAAAAACCCAGTTTTCTTCAAGGATGAAACCACTTAAATGGAATTATTATCATTGCTTGTTTTACAGATGAAAAAATGGAGAAGGAAAATGGTGTAAAAATAAGTTTGAAGATAGAAATTCTAAATGATTCTGTTTATTCTTTCACTTAAGAAAAATCTAACAGATTGTTTGGTAGTAGTCAGCTTACATTTTGAATGTGATTAAACGTAATTTTCTTATGTTTCACAGCTACATTTTCCGGTTAAGCTGCACTAGGTTGGGACAGTGGGCCATCGGCTATGTGACAGGGGATGGAAATATCTTACAGACCATACCGCACAATAAGCCCTTATTTCAAGCCCTGATCGACGGCAGCAGGGAAGGATTGTAAGTATGAGACATGGGAGTTGGGGGTGCTTATTATTCACAGACGTGGAAGATAGAGACCGCTTTGCGATGGAGGGAATGGGTAGTGAGGCTGATGTTCAGGCTGGTTTTTATTTCAAGACTAAGAAATGGATGTTCCTTAGTTTTTATTGTTCATCTCTTAAAATAGTCATTTTAAGGTAACCTAATTATTTGATATATTTTTTTCTAGCATGGTCTAAACAATCTTCGGGTCTCAATATTGTCTTACAAATATTAGAAGTATACAGTTGTATAGGTACAGTTGGAGAATGGACTCAGTGGAATGATTATTTGATTGTTCCCTACCTAGCTCTGCTCCTGTGCTCCCAAATTGCACTCCCAGTCAGTGTAGGGCCTCTGAATCCTGTTGGGATCATGAGCAGATTCTGACAGGCTCTGTTTTGGGGCCATTGGTGAAGTTGCAAAGGGTTCCCCTGTTTATGGGGTTGCTGCAGACAGCTCACAAAAGCAACCCCCCAAAGAGCCATCCATCAGCTCTTCTCTCTCAGAAAAATACAACTGGTTATTAAATGGGCCTGGGACTTCATTTCCACGGGGAGCACCGTGCTGGTGTGTCACTGAAACGTGTCTTCCTTCTCTCCGCCTTCCTCCCTCTGTTGCTCCCTCTCTTTCGTCCTTTCTGTTCTTTGTTTTTTTTGTGTTATTGTTGTTTTTTAAATTGAAGTCTAGTTGATGTACAATATTATATGTTACAGGTGTACAGTATAGTGATTCACAATTTTTTAAGGTTATACTCCATTTATAGTTACTATAAAATATTGGCTATATTACCTGTGCTGTACAATGTATCCTTGTAGCTTATTTTATACCTCTTACTCCTCTTCCCCTATATTGCACCTCCCCCCTTCCCTCTCCCCATTGGTAACCACTGGATTGTTCTCTGTATTGGGAGTCTGTTTCTTTTTTGTTATATTCACTAGTTTGTTGTATTTCTTAGATTCCACCTATAGTTGCTATCATTGAATTTAAGTGTATAACATAGCAAATAAATTCCAACATCAAATTACAATGAGTTTTTGTATCTTTCACAGGAAAAGAACTTATTAACTAAAGGTAGTTTAAAATTAGATGTAAAACGGTATATATTGGGATAATTCTTTAAAATAATTGACTCCTATTGCCTCATGTAACCCTTAAATTGCTAGTTCTACTTTTTATGTTCACTGGTAATACCACATTTTCTTTTTCTTCTTCTTATCCTTTTCTCATCCCTTCCCTTCCCTTCTCTTCATGTCTCCCTTCTTTTACTCACATCAATAATAAATCCATATTCCAGAATTGTATGTTAATAGCTAAGTTCAGTTTATCTTAAGCTGTTTTTTTTTAAATTTAGAAATAGATAAATTCTCCTTTGTTTTTTAGGTTAAGATTGCCTTTCTTCTCCATACATAAAGTTTAGACAATCTGATGGGTCCCTTCATAGTAAATATGTCTTTCATTCATTTTAGTCATATGCCATTCCCTTCACCCTTTTGTGGTATTTTCAGTGTCATCTCCATCTCACCGACTTTTCTTGTCCTTTGCCTTGCTGAGTAACTTAGAGATATATGTGCTGCTCCTACTTGCTGCGGCATGGACTGTGATAGAAGCCTAGCAAGAGAAAGTCCACCAGAAAGAGCAAATAGTTTAAATTTTCCAATAGCAAAAAGTTTTACTTTTCCAAAGTAATTGCAAAAACAGAAAGAAGAAAACGTGATGAGATCTATGTGAAGAGATAAAAGTTGTGAATTTTCAAGAAATAGTTACATAAGAATTGTATGGCAAACTGGTACCAAATGTCTATTTCTCTCTTTTTTTTAAATGATCATAAATTTGCTATTCTGTCATTTATACCTTACCTCTGGTGCATCAAAGATTCATATGTGTAGCTTTCTATTCACTATGATAAGAGGACTTTTGTTTTGAAGAAAATGTGCTTCAGAGTTTTAATTTATAAAAAAGAGGTTATGAGTGAGTATATCTGTAAATGGAGTAATTTTGATATAGCTTTTTTTTTTAAACATCTTTATTGGAGTATAATTGCTTTACAATGTTGTGTTAGTTTCTTCTGTATAACAAAGTGAATCAGCTATATGTATACATGTATCCCCATATCTCCTCCCTCTTGTGTCTCCCTCCCACCCTCCCTATCCCACCCCTCTAGGTGGTCACAAAGCACCCACCGAGGTGATCTCTCTGTGCTATGTGGCTGCTTCCCACTAGCTAGCTATTTTACATTTGGTAGTGTGTATATGTCAGTGCCACTCTCTTATGTCATCCCAGCTTACCCTTCCCCCTCCACATGTCCTCAAGTCCATCTCTACGTCTGCGTCTTTATTCCTGTCCTGCCCCTAGGTTCTTTAGAACCATTTTTTTTCTTTAGATTCCATATATATATATGTTAGCATATGGTGTTTGTTTTTCTCTTTCTGACTTACTTCACTCTGTATGATAGACTCTAGGTCCATCCACCTCACTACAAATAACTGAATTTCATTTCTTTTTATGGCTGAGTAATAATATTCCATTGTATATATGTGTCACATCTTCTTTATCTGTTCATCTGTCGATGGACACCTAGGTTGCTTCCATGTCCTGGCTATTGTAAATAGTGCTGCAATGGACATTGTGGTACATGACTCTTTCTGAATTATGGTTTTCTCAGGGTATATGCCCAGTAGTGGGATTGCTGGGTCGTATGGTAGTTCTATTTTTAGTTTTTTAAGGAACCTCCATAGTGGCTATATCAATTTACATTCCCACCAACAGTGCAAGAGGGTTCCCTTTTCTCCATGCCCTCTCCAGCATTTATTGTTTGTAGATTGTTTGATCATGGCCATTCTGACTGGTGTGAGGTGATACCTCATTGTAGTTTTGATTTGCATTTCTCTAATGATTAGTGATATAGCTTATTTATATTGTTATAATGCTTTACATCTATTTTTCAAAAGTCAATCAAAATTAACAGATTATAATATCATAATCAGTAGTCTAGCCTCCAAACTCCTGTGCAAATTACCTGTTAATATTTACACAAACACACACACAACACACATCTTCAGAGGGGTTTAGCTAGTTGAATTTGAAATTTAATGATAGATTACATTAAAATCTGATCAGATTAGGTTTTAGATTAGATTAAAATATTAGGATTTTAATTAGATAGGTTTTTTGTTTGTTAGCTTTTTTTCCTTAAGATCAGTAAAAACACAGGATATCATCTGGTCCAACTATCAGGGACAGCTCTCCTTTCCGTATAGTTAATCTGATATTGTAGGACATAGGTGATCAAGAAGTTTACTTTGATAACTAGCCAAGATTCCTTATTCCTTCACTGCCATTGGAAAGGGCTCAGCAGTAGCACCCCAGTGTACTGGGGACAGTAATCACTGAAATGCTCCTTATACGTTAAATAGAACCATTTAACCTTTCCTCTAGTAACCTTATTGTCATTTTGTAATCTTTCATTTCTGAGTTCTTCCTAGAATTCTACGTTTTTGAAGTGTGATGAACAAAATACATAATAATATTTAAAACTGGCCATTTTAGGGTATAAAAAAAGAGTTACCAACTTTTGCTTATCACTCAATATTTGTAGAATTGTATCGCAACCCTATAATGACATTCTAAATTTGTATCATAGTCAGATGTAGTCAACTCCTTTTCCTAAATCTTAAAAAAAAAAAAAAAAAAAAAAAAAGACAGTCACTGATATGCTCCTTACCATGTGAGAATTATCTATCCTCTAGGTTCATTTTTTCCTGGTTCACTTGTGTAATTTAAAATACTTACTAACATTCTTATAGACTCTTTATTTAAGGATAGATAGTTTTTGTTACTTCACAGAATAGTTTTAGTATAGTTATGCCCTTTAAAATATTCACCACTGTAGTATTATGTTCTTAATTTTTCATTCAAAAATCTAGAACAGAAAGATAGTAAACAAAACCAACTGTAACTTAATAAATTGATGAAATCCAGCAGTAATATTACTGCTTTCTTAATCTAAAATATGTGTTTGCCAACACAGTAAACTTCATTTTTTAATGAATTTCTGAATGAGTAAAAGCTGGTTTAGTACAGCAAGACAGCACTATAACTTTTAGTTCTTATTTTAATTCTCTCTAATAATGGAACCTTATGTTTATAAACCATTCTGTTTGTACCTTGATTTGAAGTAAGTGAAACATGGAATTGTAACATTTTTAAATTTCTGCAGTAAACGTGTATGTGTGTGTGCGCATGTGTATATGTGTCAGGATAAGTGGAAGGTGAAACAGAAAGAAAGAGGATGGGAAACTGGAGAAAGAAAACACCACGGAAGTGTTTGAATAACTTTTGTTGGAAAATTGTGGGCTTTAATTCTATTTTTCTTTCCTGGTGGTACTAAGCATTGTGTAAAATGATACAGTTAATGTTAACTGTGCTTCAGATGAAAGACGTAATAATTGCAAATAGGTGTATATTCAAAGTATTTTGGAATAGAATATGAGTAACCAGGAAAATAAATTTTTAACTTACCTATACATATAGTAAAGGTATTTAATTGAAAATGATTGCTTAATGGCTGAGTCCATATTCATTGTATATTTCCTTTATGAAAAAGATTCCTAGATTTTAACTGTCCTAAAAATAACTTGTAGTATTATGGAAACAGTGATAGAATAAGTTCTTGATGTAAGTTACATAAAAAGGAAACATCCAAATGTCTGTTTGAATATAGAAGAATCTGATTAAATAACTTTAAATGCAATTAAGACTTGTATATTTATGTTAATAAAATTTCTGTTTATAACCCAGCTATCTTTATCCTGATGGGAGGAGTTATAATCCTGATTTAACTGGATTATGTGAACCTACACCCCATGATCATATAAAAGTTACACAGGTAAGGACAATTTCTGGAGACATATTTATAATTAATAAGTATCTCCAAAAAAAAATAAGTATCTATGATGACTTTGAAATAAATAAGATTCTTATACTATAGGTAAAATCATGTGCAGGTATTTAATGCAAAAGATATTTAAGGAATTTTAAGAGTGTTTGAAAAGAAATTACATTACTTTCTGCATTTTTTTGATAAAAGGTTCTGCTTTTAATATTCTTGCTTCCAATATAATATTGGCATTTATGTGGGGAGATAGATAAATAAACCCATAGGTAGGTAGATGGATATGAGGGGAGAGCTATAGTTTTAGAAAACTCCAAAGAAGATTAGGTTAATTATATGCATTAGTTTTTAGAGTCAAATGAGTAATTGAAGCCTATTGTAGACAATAATTATATTCTTATAAATCCATTGTTGGCAGCCTCATAGGTTATGAGTGGGAGTATAACTTGGTAAAGCCTTTCTTGAGGGTGATATTCAATAATTATCAAAATCTAAAGATCTTTGACTCTAGATTCCATATGCATATCACTTGCATATACACAAGAAGATCTATACACCAGGATGTTTACTTTAGCATTTTTCATAAAAATGAAATATTACAATATACCAAAATATTCAGTCATAGGTTAAATACCATTGTATACTCATACTGCATATACCATAAAGTCTTTAACAGGAGGAAGGTAGCTCTACTTATTCACATGGGAACTTCTGCATCTTATGTGAAAAAGTTATGTAAAGCTTAATTATGTAACATTTTATTTTGTAAAATTATATTACTTAAGTTCAATTTTGTAAATAAATAAGAAATTACCATATATGAACATATGAATGTGCTTTTAAAGAATAAAAATAGAAAAACACCAATCTGGCAACAGTCTTTAACTGAGAGAGAACTTGAATATTTTATTTTACATGTAGTTAAGTTTAAAAATTTTTATAATTTAGATATTTTGTGCTTTGTATAATAATAAGACTGTAATAAAAATAAATAATACGTTTTGGGGAAGACAACAGATAATTTTTAATTTTATTTCTGGTTCTCCAGATTTCAGTCTCAGTGGTCTTGATATTATTAGGTGAAACACACTTCCTGACATGGGTACTGTGTGTGGGCAGTTTTTAAAATTTAATATATGAAAGCCATTTAAAAAAGTATTTAGTGATTCTCTATTTTCTAATATATGTAAAAAGACACGAGGTAATTCCTCATTATAAATCCATTGTTTTTTTTAAATTGTTTAAAAATTCATATTCAGGAGTAGCATCATTCTCTTAAATTACTCATAAATATTTGATTAGCTTACATCTTAGGTTGTATTGAATTCTGCAGCTGTGATTTTAACCTATTTTAATTTTTTTATAATTATAAATTGGCCCTTTGGATTTCATAACCAATATAGATACTTGTCTATTATTTTAGGGATTTCAGTGATATATAATTTATTTTGGATTACGTTAGACTTCTTTTCCATCTTGATCCATTTTCTTGTCTTTTTCCTTAATTTATTTTAAGATTATTTATATAGTCACACATACATATATCATGGTAGACACAATTTATATGTGAATGTGTGGGTATATGTGTGTATGTGTATCTGTGTATGTGTTTATAGATATACTTTTTTCTCGAGATTGTAAGATCTTTCATTAGGTTAAGGATTAAATATTGTCATTTATTCATCCTATCCAGGGCCGTGCATGTAGTAGGTACTTACTAGACTAAAACATTGCCTTATTTAAACAAATTTTTATTTCTATATTTCCTTTTCTTTGTATCCCTATTAAATAACACTATTTTTTCATACTTTTTAAATTCTTACCAATATGTTTGTATCTTCTTTGTGACATAGATCTTTTCATTATCTGACCACTGAAAGTTTTACTGTGCCAAAAGCTTCTAAACTAGCAAATCAAGAGAATGTTGAATAAAACAATTTTTGGTTGCCGAAATGATGAGATTTCTTGATGGTGTTAGACTGGGAAAAGAGTATGCGAATTAGAGATTTATTATAGAATTTGAAGGAAATAATTTAAACTTACCCTCATTTTTACTTGTTTTTCTTAAAATTCAGTGTACCTTATTATACTTTGGAGATTATATGACATAATAAATGTGGACGACAGTACCTAGCATGCAGAAAGGCCTTGGCAAATGCTGCTTTACTTCCATTCTGGAATTTCTACAGATAGCTATCTAAGAAATAAAATTAATGATCAGCCATATTGCAATTTGACATTAAAATTAGATGAGTATGTGGCATTTACAAAGAAAATAAAGTTATTTATTATTGCCTTTTAAAACCATAAGTTGTGTCTCTTAAATCACTCTGTTGATGCAGGTACCTTCCTAAAGGAACAGTACAAAATGTTAAATAATCCAAAGTATTCAAAAAGCTTATGCAATTGCTGATAAAATCTGTTTAATTTTGTAGACCAAATTGTGATGACCAATTTAAAACATGTCTTAAATGGCAACATGATCTGACAGGATCAAGTGTGAGGAATTTACTGTAAGTCATTGTATTTAAGAAAATTCAGTATTATCACTTCATACTAAAAATACATTAACATTGCCTTTTCTCTCCCCCAAATTCCAGGAACAATATGAATTATATTGTGAAATGGGTTCCACTTTTCAGCTCTGTAAAATTTGTGCTGAGAACGACAAAGATGTCAAGATTGAGCCTTGTGGGCATTTGATGTGTACCTCTTGCCTTACAGCCTGGCAGGTATAATCAAGATTTAATTAGCAACGTTGATGTCTTCCTTATATTCCCTGTGAATATTTCTCTTTTCAGTTTTCTTCATCTTAATGATTCAGGAAGTAATACTGATAAGTGCTTTGTTTGAATGGTTGTTAGAAAAAAATCTCATGTTTGAATCTTTCATTTATATGATTTGATTTCTTTTTGTTTTTATGTTTGCTTTGCATGTATAACTTAATTTTATGATATTAATCGTAAGTAGTTCTACTTCTGTAACACTGTTGATTTCAGAATGTAACTTATCAGTGTTACCAACTAACCATATTTATATTATTTATCATAGGTCAGATTCTATTTATAGTAGGTCAGATTTTCAAGCAATAAACCCTAGTAGATAAATCTTACGTTGATGTTTCAACACCTCTCTTCTCCTGAGAAGATGTGCCTTCTGTCTCACATATGGGGGTCTACAGTTGCTCTGTAAGGCTAAAATAGAATCAGACAGAAAAAGTTTCCCAAATACCTTTAGTTCCCACAGAAACAGGCACTAAATTTTCCAATTTACAGAAGCAGAATTTAAGGTGAGCTGCCTTCCACTCTGTAGGCATTCAATAAATATAAATTGATTTGAGGTTTTAAATTAACACCTAGGGAATAATTGGTTTCCCCAAGGGCTTATTTTTTTTTAAATATTTCTTTATCTGTAATAAAGTTTGGAGATTTAAAAATAGATCTTTGGACAGATTTCTAGTTTTGAATATTTAGAGGATTCACAGAATATTTTGCTCAAGTCATTTTTTTGTTGTTGTTGTTTTTTGTTTTTGCGGCACGCGGGCCTCTCACTGTTGTGGCCTCCTCTGTGTTGCGGAGCACAGGCTCCGGACACGCAGGCCCAGCGGCCATGGCTCACGGCCCCAGCCGCTCCGCGGCACGCGGGATCCTCCCGGACCGGGGCACGAACCCGCGTCCCCTGCATCGGCAGGCGCACTCTCAACCACTGCGCCACCAGGGAAGCCCTAAGTCATTTTTAAATTGCTCTGTTTAACACAGTCAGTATTGAAGTCAGTATTGCTGATTGGGTTTAGAAAACAAATAATTAAAATTTCAAGCCTTTTAAAAAATTTTCAGTTGAGCGTATCATCGGCATCCCTACCATATTCCTGAGCCTCTCTCCAACCCAGAACCTGTGCATTGCCTGAGGAAGGATGGCTTCAGAGGATCACAAAGGGGCAATGCAGACTCATAGGAGCATTGATGTTTGTTGAGCTCATTACTTGGTAATAAAATGTTAATGATTTTCACATTTTCACAGTCTTATAAAGAGGGCCTCTTTTTTCCTTTGGGGACATTTTAAAAATGGATGAAAAAAAAGGGGAAGAACTAGGAAATGAATTACAATTGATTTACATTTTCAGAGTCATTTCTGTACTCCCAGACATCTCTGCTACCTCGCTAAAACTTGCTCAACATCCCTACACTTCTCTCTTTCAGTATGCATTTGGTTTATATTTTACCTGAGGTTTTCCTTGTTATCCTTGCCCTAATTTCCCTTTATCCCTTCATGATGCTTGTGAATTTTGTGTAGTACAGGGAGTTGTACTACACAAGTTGGAGGAAAAGGGATGCTAAGTATGGCATCAGCAAACTCTCAGCATAATCACGTGATTGCTATTTAAGTTACCTTAGCAATAATAGTACTGCATATGTAGCAGTGTCTTTTTATAAATGAGTTTCAATAAATTTAGTTACGCTGATAGAAGACAAAACTGTCGGTTTGCAAGTGGGTTTCAAATGTATCAGTAGAAAGTATTATAGAGATGTTATTGACTCAGTGCCTGGCTGACTGGGAGGGGACTACTCTAGGATGATTTGTTGTACCTGAAACCCATTAACTATTTCAGGGTAAATATTAAACTGATAGGGGCCAAATGTGTATGTCACCCATTTAGATTGACTTATGTCCTCAGTGTGGTAGTATGGTTCTCACAGATATGAAGAAACTAAAAGTTTGCTTTTCTCCCTAAAGAAAACCAGAATTTTAGGCTGGTACAGACTTCCAGGACTCTACCTCCGTACATGGCCTGTGTATTTCAGCCCCTTCTCTGGGGGCCCCCGGCTTGGAGCATACAAATACATACATATTGCAGGACTTGGCATCTTCAACTTGAAACTTACCTAGCATTTGGAAGTTAAGAGGGTTAAAAGTCGGAAGCTCCCATTTGGTTGGCAGAACCTTTGATTAGTAAAGATTATTGTTTATAGTGTCATACAAAGTAGTCGTTTACCTTGTAGCTCAGGGTGAGTGAAAGAGTAAGGCTGAATGTAAAGCAAGGAGGTTTTACTTTCTGTATACTTCTTAAATGAAATTTATCTTTTAAAACTTTAGGGCCAGTGCTATATATTTAATTTAGTAATAAGTCTGTGAACTATTTGCAATAGGTATGGTATGTGCAAAACACACAGGAGTATTTCCCAGTTGTCATGGCTATGTTATTAACCCTTTGCCCTTTACATCACCACAGGTTTTCTATATATTACTCTGTAGTCTCCAAATGGTGCAGTTTCTCTTGCCTGTAGCTAAACAATTCCTTGATTCTCTTCATGATTTTTCATGTTGATCTAATGGCCTTATATTAAGATAGTGTCCAGTCATATTTGTAAATTAACATTTGCGATTTCTTTCTTTCTCTTTTTTAGTCTGAGGTACAGTACTTCTTAGTTTTACTTTTAGAGATTGAGGAAGTGCATAAATTGCCAAGTGCTAAGAACTGTCTGTGAGTAAAATTTTAGGAGAAGCTGTCTGAGAAAGTAGTACTAGAGTAATAGTTGACCAAGTTAAGTAGTAAAAAACTGACAAATTCAGAAGTGCTTAGAAGGTTGAAATAATCAAAATAAATCACACTCATGTCACTAGTGAATAATGTTATTATCCTAATGTAATCATAGAATTTGGCATATAAGTTAATGAAAAATATGCAAAGGCATTATTTCAGCCTCTTTAAAATTCTTCTCACACAAGACAGTTCATGATCAGTAAATATTTTTCTGATACATCTTGTGTATGTCCCTGTAAGCTCTTACCTCCTTGTATTTGTATTATAAGCATTTACAATACATATTTACCTCTTTTGCCTCTAGGATGTGGATTGCTTTACCTGTTTTAGAATTCCTCTCCCCTAGCATGCTACCTGCACGTTGGTAGTTATTCGGTAAATATCTGTAGACCGTGTACTAGATAATGTAAAGGAAAGAGAAGAATAGGGCTAAGAGTACGACAAATAAAAAGACACTGATATTATGGATCAATTGAGAAAAGCCCTTGTAATGTCTCAGTTCTGTCCATTTCTCCTCTGCAAAGTATCAGTGGACTTTTCAAAGACCTTTTATCATGTTTAAGATCCGAGAATGATTCCTGAGAATTTTAAACCTCAGATCCATTTGTTCCATTTAGTAGCTGCTGGGTGATTCCCTTCAACTTTTCACATTTTGGTTTTTTTGCACTTTTTTTTTTTTAATTCCTTGCAATATTACTGGCACTAACCTACAGGCAGGAAGACCAAGTTTCTATTTATTGCTTTTTTACACTGAGAAACATGCACAGTGATCCCTGATTCAAGTTTTCTCTACCCTGAAAAAAATTGTTAGGTCAGTGTTTGAGAATTTCTAAGTGATGTTCCATAGTCTCTACATCTCAATGGGATTTTAGTGGTTAGAGAAGCTTCAACTTTTGAACATTTCTGCTTTTGGATAAACTGAATATTTCTACATTTTCATATAGATTTCACACTGTGCTGCCTCCTGCCAACCAACAGATCTGTTTTGGCAGTTTTCATATTTTTGTACAAACAGCAGTATTTGACAGTCATTGAAATACGTTATTGCAAAATGCCCCTGTTATTGAATAAAAATAAGTCTTATGAAATTATTAATCCATTTAAAATACAGTTAACAAACATTAGCTATACTAAAAACCTCACATCGTAGCCCCAATGAGCTGCTCACTGGACTTAACCTAATTGTTGGTCAATATGAGGACAAAAAGAAACAAAATTATGGAACATTTCCATAGTTCTGCACTGTATTGTCAAACATTGTATCTAAGCTTGTAGATGTAATTGGAAATGTTATGTGAGTAGTAAGTCTCTGGATATGAGTACATGTAGTAATATGTGTCTTTTTTTTCCAACTTCTTCCTTATTCAAAATGGTAAAAGGCTAGAGTCTGTTTTCTAACTTTAAAGCCAGTGTTTTTGTTTTTATATGCTTGCTTGTTTTTTCTATCAGAGAAAAAATTGAGTTTTCAAACGTAATTGTGCACAAGGATAATTTGGTTTCCCTTAACTGGCTTGGTAGAAGCTGACATAGAATATTTCATCCGTCAGGCTCCAAGATCTCAAATCCATTCGTTTTCATTTATTTAGCAAACATTCTTTAAGCAGCTTCTGTTTCCCAGGTTCTGTACTAAAGACACAGTCCCTACCCTCAAGAAGTTAAAATTAAATCTAAAAATTTTATCGAGGGGCATGGTACTAATAATCACTTGAAATGAATATCCTGTTATCTTTCAAATTTAATTATGGATGTGAAACATTTTTGTTACTTTCGACTACTTTGGTTGGGCATGCTGATATGAAAAGGATTTTAAAGGCTGCATGTCTGCCAAGAAGCTCTGATAAATCAGGTCCAATAGGAAATATTAAACCCTGACTGTAACATATTATATGTTCAACCATTGTGCATTTTTAGCAAGTAGTTCTTCACCAACTTTTCCTTCCATTTGATGCCCTACTTTGGTTTAATTGAAATTCGTTGGAGACTTAAACTTTGTAATTAACGGAAACCCTAAGAAATGCACAGTAGAGGTGTCAGTTAGTTATTATGGGCTGCAAGTGGTTACTCTTTAATTGCTGTCATAATGGCCCATTTAGTCATGCCTCTGAAGAGGTGTCAGATACTTTTTTCTTCTTCTGAAACTGTTATTTAATAAATTGAACTGGCAAGTCTGAGTTTGCACAGAATACTAAGTAAAATGAGTAATCACCTCTCTAGAGGCATTCTTTGAAGTAGTATCACTCTGGGTTCGGCATTTCTTTCTTTTTTTAAAAAAATAAATTTATTTTTGGCTGCATTGGGTCTTCGTTGCTGCGCGTGGGCTTTCTTTAGTTGCGTCAAGCGGGCGCTACTCTTTGTTGCGGTGCACGGGCTTCTCATTGTGGTAGCTTCTCTTGTTGTGGAGCACGGGCTCTAGGTGCACGGGCTTCAGTGGTTGTGGCACGCGGGCTCAGTAGTTGTGGCGCACGGGCTTAGTTCCTCCATGGCATGTGGGATCTTACCGGACCAGGGCTAGAACCCATGTCCCCTGCATTGGCAGGCGGATTCTTAACCAGTGCGCCACCAGGGAAGTCTGGGTTCGGCATTTCTGTTCCATCCTTGGCAATGCAATCCTTGGAGAGTTTTCTTTCACTTCCACACTATTCCATGAATATTAATAAAACATGTTCTTCTTTACTTCCTCCATGTCTCCTTTTCTGTAATAACATATTATGCATCAGTGATATTGCAGGGTGATCACATAAGGTGTAAAGTAAGGAACTGTTTTTGTTCTTTCTTTCCAGGAATCTAGAAAATATCTGCTGCATACAGACTCTAAACTGTGTTCTTCAAATCTTTCTTCTAAAATAAAAATGGATACACATATGCCAATTGGATATGCAGCCTTTGTTTGAATTATTGCCAAGGACTTTCAAATTCAATTAAAGGCAAAGCTAATTTTCCTCTGATTATTCCTCCTGCATATTTTTTCAAAATAACTTAAAGGAAAGATATTGGAGTATTCAAAATACTTAGCAAAAAGTCAGCAGATGAAAATTAATAAGCTCGGATTTTAATATGACATGTGATTAAAGAGATTATAGGTGTACCATATTTAGAGAGCATGACTGGGGAAGACATGTGTAACTGTCTAAGAGAGGTGAGAAGCCAGCTCAAAGAATCGCATTCAAGGCACTAAGAAGTAATCTTAATATATCTGTTTTCAAAAGCAACCAGCCTTTAAATTTCTAGCCTCAGTGAAGCTTCATAACCTTAGTACTACAAATAAAAAAATATTTGCCTTTAAGAATGTTATAAATTAGTATTTGTCCTTGATTATATGTTATGTCTTTTTGTATAAATGTGATAAAGTGTTGGAGCTCCTCTTTCACTTTGAGAGTCGTGTAAGGGCTATGGTATGTTTCCTCAGCTATCTTACTTCTTTTCTTTGTTCTTGAGACTATTTTTGTAGTAATTATACCAACTGGAATTTAAGTAGCACTTTGGAAGGCTTTGAATTAATTTATCTCACTTTATCTTTAAGATATCCCTTAAAATGTGCATTCTCTCATTATACCCTACAAAGAAGATGAAATGGCTTACCCAGTGTCACACAGCTGCAATTGGTGGGTATAGGATTCCAATCGAAGCTTCCAGATTCAGAATGTTTATGCTTCTTTCCTGATTCACTGTTTTCATGGTCCTTCCAAATTAAAACTAGAAGAGTCTAAATTTGTCAATGTCATCTTCCCTTGCCCACCATAAAAGAACATCAAAACCAAAGATCTCTCTCTCTGTTACTTATTCTAAGATCACTATTAACTATCATCATTCATTCTTTATAGCAAGAATTTACTAAGTTTTTGTGGGATATATTGTGCTCTGAAAATGCCTAGTATGGACCCAAGCTACTCTCAGTATATGTATGTGTATATGTATCTATCTAGTTATTTATCTATAATTGTTTCATGTTTAGAAAAAGAGATTTATGGTAACTTCAAATCTGTGTGAAGTATAGCAAGGTAATGTACATTAGAAGTTACTGAGATGGGAAACACACCTATAGTAAAAATATACTCATGAAATGAGTATATGAGACTCATGAAGTCTTATGTATTCTCTAGGGCCCTCCATTTATATTGTATTTGTGGGAAGGCATGAAATGATTGAACTTAAAGTGTGCCTTCAAATAATTAATCATCTTGGGAGCAAAAGAAATTGTACTATATATGATGTTTATCTTTTAAAACATTAAAAGAAAGTATTTAAGAGATAATATTGATCTGGACAACATTTAAACAGAAATACTATGGAAGGTGACTGATACATGATGATGATGATGATGATGAGATGATAGTGACAATATTTATTTGGATTTTTACATAGGGTGTTATTGGGGAATGGGAATTTTGGGGGGAACTTAATTTTTTTTTTCTATTTCTCTGTCAATATTAATTTGTTCTCAGGTTACCTAAAGTTATATTTAATATCATTAACTTGCAGTATTTATGGTTGCCAAATGAGTCTGAGTAGTTTTATCATGAGCATATTACATAGTTAAGTTTCAGATGGTGTAGAACGCACTGATAACTTCTGTCTCATTTGGTTTGGGAGGATTTATTTGAGGAAGTGAAGTCTACTGAGTGAATTAGAACAGATGGAGTCCAAGTACTTCCTCTTAACTTTCTCAGAATGTGAATATGTTGGGGACTAGAGAAGGAATTATGTATTGGTCCTTCTTCTTCATTAACATATGTTCTGTGATCTTGCGTTAAGTGTATATTGACAGAAACATTATTTTAATTATTGAGGCACAATCCTGAAGAGTTAGGTATCTATCGAAGACATTCTTCATATGTGTTTAATCAACTATCTGACAGAAATGAGGTGGAGTACCAAAACAGCACCAAAATTTGAGATTATGAGTACCAAATTTGACAATATGGTCAAACTTAATTTGCATATGACAATAGTTTACAGAGAAAGTGGTGGGTGAAGTCATATTAGAGGAGGCATGTTGTGTGATCTCTGTTTGCAAATCAGAATGGAAGTACATTGCAGCTGGATTTTGATCCTAGTAAGTAATGTAAACGCTCAACAAAGATAAAGCTTAACAGAAAATATATTTTGTGACATATACTCATAAAGCAGCTACTCTCACATCAGTAATTTGTATAGCATTAAACTTTAAGGTAGGAGAGATGGCGAAAAACCTAAATTCAGTTTTAGATGAACCGTTCCCAGTCTTTTTCTTGTACCATCAAGATGCTATTATTGCCTTTCACCTCCTTCCCTTTCCAAACACAGTCTTTTCAGTTACCCCTTATCAGGAAATAGATCACATAAACCAGAAGTTATCCTTAACCAAACAACATGCAAACTGACCCTGGAGGTTCTAAGGAAGTCTTTGAAGGGGAATACAGTTGCTTATGCATTCTAGCCACTGTACTCAAAAATAATATGACTTTAATTATTTAGATTGAATAGATTAATTGTAGTTATGATAACTGTATTATACTTAGGTCTTAAAAGATTTTCTGGTTTTTAGGTACACATACTAAAATGTTTACAGATGAATTTATGCAATGTGTAGGATGTACTTCAAAATTATCCAGGGACGGAGGGAACAAGTAAACATATAGCTGAAACAAGATTGGGTGTGAATTGGCGGGGGCAGTGTGATGAATTGGGAGATTGGGATTGACATATATACACTAATATGTATAAAATGGATAACTAATAACCTGCTGTATAAAAAAAATAAATAAAATTCAAAAAAAATTGGGTGTGAATTGATAATTGTTGAAGTTGGGAGATAGGTACATGCAGATTCATTACACTTTTTTCTCTGCTTTTGTTTATGTTTGAAAATTTATGTAATAATTTTAAAAAAATGTATAAATGCATGAAGTGTCTACTTAGGGCCCAGAGTACAGCTTTCCATCCTTCATGCATTAAAGACACAGGGAACATCAGCTCTTTTACATTTTAATTTTTTACTTAGTGGCATTCAACTTACTAAAACTGAAGAAAAAAACTGTACACCCATTTCTCCCACCACCCACTCCCACACCTCTGGCAACCATCAATCTGTTCTCTGTATCTGAACTTATTTTTGTTTTGAGTTAATTTTTAGATTGCACATGTAAGAGAGATCATATGGTATCTATCTGTCTTTCTCTGCCTTATTTCACTTACATAATGCCCTTGAGGTCCATCCATGTTGTGGCAAATGGCAAGATTTCATTCTTTTTTATGGCTGAATAATACTCCATTGTATATATGTACCACAATTTTTTATCCATTTATCCACTGATGGACACTTAGGTTGTTTCCATATCTTGGCTACTGGAAATAATGCTGCAGTGAACATGGGGTGTGCATATATCTTTTCTAATTAGTGTTTTCATTTTCTTCA
The DNA here is from genome assembly GCF_951394435.1 of Stenella coeruleoalba. NCBI lineage: Eukaryota > Metazoa > Chordata > Mammalia > Artiodactyla > Delphinidae > Stenella > Stenella coeruleoalba. Next base: position 92,115,054 of record NC_137150.1, read on the forward strand.
GGTAAATATCCAGAAGTGGAATTGCTGGATTTTATGGTAGTTCTTTTTAATTTTTTGAGGAACCTCCATAATGTTTTCCATACTGCCTGCACCAATTTACATACCCACCAACAGTACACAAGGGTCTTCTTTGTCCACATCCTCACCAACACTTGTTATTTCTAGTCTTTTTGATAATAGTCATTCTAATAGGTATGAGGTGATAATTTCACTTTGGTTTTGATTTGCATTTCCCTGATAATTAGTGATGTTGAACATCTTTTTATGTAACTGTTTGCCATATATGTATCTTTGGAAAAATGTCTATTCAGATCTGTCCATTTTTTAATCAGATTGTTATTTTGTTTTTGTTTTTGCTGTTGAGTTGTCTGAGTTCTTTATGTATTTTGGATATTGGCCTGTTATCAGGTCTGTGATTTGGAAGTATTTTCTCCCATTCAGCAGGTTGTCTTTTCATTTTGTTGATGGTTTCCTTTGCTATGCAGAAACTTTTTAGTTTGATATAATCCCACTTGTTTATTTTTGCTTTTGTTGCTTTTGATTTTGGTGTCAGGTTCAAAAAATCTTGCCAAGACCTATGTCAAGGAGCTTACCACCTATATTTTCTTCTAGAAGTTTTATGGTTTCAGTTCTTACTTTCAAGTGTTTAATCCATTTTAAGCTAATGTTTGTGTATGGTGTAAGATAATGGTCCAGTTTATTTATTTATTTATTTATTGCCATGTGGTTGTCTAATTTTCCCAACACCATTTATTGAAGAGACTGTCCTTTCCCCATTGTATATTCTTGGCTCCTTTGTTGTAAATTAATTGACCATATATCCTTGGGTTCATTTCTAGGCTCTCTATTCTGTTCCATTGATCTGTGTCTCTTTTTGTGCCAGTTCCATACTGTTTTAATTACTATAGCTTTGTTATTGCTCTGCTTAGGGCCACGAATACCACTTTCTATTCTTCATGCATTAAAGATGCAGGGTACATTGGTTCTTTCTCATCTTGCTCTTATATATTAAAACTATCTGTTTGAAATTATCTTATGTAGATCCGTAGGAAAATTCACTGCAGACACACAGTATGGGTCCATTTTGACTTTTATAATAAGGGGATTTTACGTGGATGACAACCTATATTGAAAATGTACTTACATTTAATGTTCTTGTTATCAAAGATAGGAGAAAGGTTTAACTTTCCTTAAATATTTGCTACTGTGTTAGAAAATATCAGTGTAAGATGGGAGAATTAAGTATCAGTTTTATCATCTGTAAAATGATGGAGCAAATACTTGAGTTGCCTTGAAGCTCACCAGACTTGAGCACACGTGGCAGTAAACATCAAAGGATTTTGTACTAGCCTGTCTGTATCTCTTCATACCACCTTAGTTCAACTATTTTACCATTCCAAGTTTCTTTCCCAAATTATGTAGCAGTCGATGAATAAGGAATTGTTGCAGTTTCTTTTCATTAACCAATCCAGAAAGCATTTGTTTTTCTTTTTTTGACAATTTGTTTGGCAAAGGAGATGTTCACTTTGTTAATCAGAGTGATGCTTGGGAAAGAATAAACTACGTACCACAGAATCTGCCACAGAGTGTATGCTAAGTAATTGTCCAGTGAAAGGAGAGTGTTACTCCACCACTGATCAGAGTGTCGCTGGAGGGCAGGTAGATCACCTCGTTCCCGTCGTACCAAGTGCATGGGACAATCTTAAGTACTGAATGGTTTCTTTAAAGATGTTAGCTCTTTTCATTCATAGTCTCATCTCTAAAAATGATGCTCTCATGCGATTTCTGCCTTAAAATGATCTTATAAGTTTTATAATTTTTTAAAATAACATACTAGTAAAGTCAGGGTATAATGGAGAAACAAAAATATGGTGGTGAATGTCATATACCATCTATCTCTAAAAGTCAGCTTTATCTGCAGGGCAAGAAAACAGTCTTGTCCTGTTTCCCTCCCAACTGTGAATTCTTAATGTAGTTAGTTTTTGAGAAATAGAATTGGGAGATTTTCAGAAAACTTCAGTAATTACCAGTAAATGAATTTCTGGCCCAAAAGTATTTGCACAAATCCCTTTGCAGTATCTAGTTTGAAAGCAAGATGAGGTGCAAAACTTGGTATCTCACATATTATTACATTCCATATGAGCTGTGTCAGGATGACAGGCTCTCAGGATAGATGATGATTTCTGAAAATAAACTTATTTTTTCCCACTGATTGCTTATAAACCAAGGCTTTAAAAGACCTAGGCAATTAAAATGGAAATATGTAGCCATAGTTATGTGCACAGGAACTTTTCCAGAATTGATTTTGAAATGGATTGTTCTAATTGATACTATTACTTTATTTATAATGAATTTTTATCAAAATGTCCTTTTTATAGAATGTTTAATTAGCACTGGTGCCTTTTGGTAAAGAGGGACATTTAATTTCCAGTTTTCTGCAGGACTCTAAAGTTTTGATACATTAAAATTGTAAATGAACATTCAGTAAAATAAAGTTAAGCTCCTAACTTTTTGATTTATCCTAAATCAAAGGTTTTTGTAAAGAAATTTTTCTTAAAAAATTTGAAATTTTAAATACTGAACATATATTTTGTTGGTTCCCCATTCTACTCTACCACCTTCAAGGCAGATCTTCCTCCACCCCTACTGCCTACCTGAAAACCTATTTTTTGCAACTTCTTTTTATTGTAGAACTTTGGCCCCTCTCAGTAGTGTTTTATTTGAACAAAGACCAATCAGCACAATTTTTATGTTTGTTCAGGAGTCAGATGGCCAGGGCTGCCCCTTCTGTCGCTGCGAAATAAAAGGAACGGAGCCCATAATCGTGGACCCCTTTGATCCAAGAGATGAAGGTTCCAGGTGCTGTAGCATCATCGACCCCTTCGGAATGCCGATGCTGGACTTGGATGATGATGATGACCGAGAGGAGTCCTTGATGATGAATCGGTTGGCAAATGTTCGAAAGGTAAAACTAGAAAACATAGGATTTTTTCACTTGTTGTGTGGACATGAAAAAGAAATGATGCTGTCGCAAGTTGGGTTTGACGGCGTGTGGGTTTGGGAAAGAAAGATTCTGGAATCAAAAGAAAGGTGAAGATATAAGTAATGTTGAAAGGCTGATGGAATCATAGGCTGAGAAAGAACTAGACTAATCAGAGTGCTTTCGCTGGTTTTAAACTCCAAAATGAGAGATGGTGAGAGCTTTCGTATAGAGAAAAACATCATCTGAGACTAGCAATAGCACATCTGTAAAGAAAAATTTAAGAAAGAAAATTATTAAAATTAACAGTGATGAAACTGATGAAAAATAGTCTTTGTTGAAGTCTAAAAGAAGTGTCTGATAGTTCTTCTTCTTATCAGGAAAGCCAGCCTTCTGTTTGGCTATTAAGATGTCACATAAGATTTACCTTTATGAATTTACCATAGTCTGGGGTTTGCTTATCAATATTGCAGACTCAAAAAATTAACTTTGTCAGTTCACTGGGAATGGATGCCGCTGCCCAGTTGGAGTTTATGCAACCAAGCCCACAAGAGACTAGTCAATGAACCAGAATGCCAGTTGAGTAATTAACGAACCAGAAACATAATAATCAAGAGAGCTGGACTCTAAGCTGTCAGACTATTCTCTGTACAAAAAGATACATGAAATTCAGATTACACTCAGAAGTTTTTTGCTCCTAAAATCAGAGAAATGGCAGCGAGTGTTATGAAAGCATCTGCACACACAGTATGAAGGGGCCCCCCCCTTCCTTCTGACGGCAGGCATGGCTAATCAATCATGGTTCTCATTCCTGCTGAGTTCAGACGTGGCCTGCACAGCCTTATAGAACCCCCACTGCAATTCATTAGGATTTGGCAGGTAACATGCAGCCTATTTGCCATCTAGGCGGAACGATGATAAAGTGTAATGGCAGAAGATTGTATTTGCCATATGCGTCCATCTCTGTGGTAGGGAAACACTTGGTGCAGGAAACAGATGAGGTGATTTGGGGGTTACCCATTCTCTACGGCTGTGTCAAAATTTACTTCTTGGCCTCCTGCATCTTCTGTGTTCCAGTGTTCCATGCTCACCAGGTACTTATCCTTAGGATTTTTAATTAACAAATTTCTACATATGGAGATATATTAATACCACCAACATGGCTACTCTCAAATTCTACTTTGGTCTGGGGTGATTTTTATTATTCACCTCATTGGTTTTTTTATAAATGTCATAATTTAACTCTCATAGTCATAGTTTCTCTCAAGAGAAACTACTCTCGATTCTAACCTCTAATGCTGACAGCTACATTCAGTTTTTACTTTTGAAGTTTGTGATCCCTTTGGCCCAAGAGATGGAAGAAAGGAAGTAGTTATCCCTCAGTAACCCTAAAGGATGAACAAGAAAAAAAAATCTCAAATTGAAACAGAGAATTGAGACTTGATTTTAAGATGAACTCAATCAGTAACCAACATTAATATGTATATGAGCAAAACTCACATTTTATTCTCTCAACTTGAAGAGGTAAATATTCTTCTCATTTTCAGATAAGGAAATGAGGCTCAGACTAGTCATGTGACATGGCTACATTAGGAGGTTGTAAAGCCAGAATTCAGAGTTGTGTCTGCTGGATAAAAATAACAGTGATATATCCAACACTCCATATGTAGCTTCCTTACATGCTGAGTGATGAAATGGTTTCTACCAAGTCAGATTGTGGACTGTATCCCAAAATACTTGTCATATAACGTTATTTTAATAAAGTAGTAACGTTTATGATTTCAGTGAGCTGGCAGTGTTCTGTGTTCTTAAGTCCTTGATCTCATTTAATCTTGCCACCAATCCAGTAGAGAAGCTCCTATTACTGTCCTGTTTTACAATGGAGGAAATTGAAGAAGAAAGGGGTAAAATAACTTGCCTAAGATCCCAGTACTACTCTGAAGCAGAACTGGTGCTTTTTTCCTAACTTCAAAACTGTAGTTATGAGCCGTCATGCAATACACCTCTTTTGCCCTCTTTGGAACATGCTGCACACATTGTACTTCATAGAGTACAAGTCTGTGTTCTCTGAAGGTCCTTTCAGTTCTGTAATATAATGTACATCACGAATAGTTACCAACTCCCAATGAGATGTTAACCAGAAGTTAAGAACAATTTGAACTGTGATCTGTTGGTATTAACCTGTAAAGATATTTATGCCCTAATTGGTCACCAAAAACCCAAGCAAATTCAATTAGGCCCTGCTAATTGAGATATTAAAAAAACTATTACATCTGTTTTTCCATATACTAGCTGTATGTGGCTATTTAAATGTAAATTTTAAATAACTAAGATTTAATAAAATTTTAAAATTCTATTCTTTAGTCCATTCAACATATTTGAAATGCTCAACAGCCCCTTGTGTCTAGTGGCTACCCTGTTGAACTGTACAGATGTGGAACATTTTCTGTAGGTATTGAAATATCTAGTATAGATAGATATAATAGAAATAACTAATATCCAGTAGATAATTATATTGGACAGAGCGTTATTAGATCATTCCTGCAGGTTCTTACTAGAAGCAGCTAGGTTTTGTTGCAAAAAACCTTTTCTTTTAATGTAGTAACCTAATAGTCTTAGCTTGGTCTGAATATTTGACTGTGATCTAGCACTAAAATCAGCAATCTGTGCCCTGTTTTTGTTTTTCTGTGAGCTAATGATAATTTTACATTTTAAATGGTTATATATTTAACTGATTTTTTAAGTACCTACATAATTCCCTTGATTTTGCATCTTGGCTTGCAAAGCCTTAAATATTTACTATCTGGCCCTTGAAGAAAAACATTTCAGTCCTCATGTCTAGGGCACCTTAAAGCATTTAAAGAATGCTTATTGAATGCATGGATAATAGGGAATGACAGAAAAGTCTCTGAGAAACATACAACAGCTCAGGTAGTTCCAGTGAATGAGGTGGTAATGTTTTATAGCTAGGAAAAAAGCATTTCAATTTTCTTTACTAAATGGGCTTTCTTCCTTCAGTGATTGCTGTCAGGGGACGGGGAGCCGGGCCTTAAGAGTAATTCTTTCAAGAACTTGGTACACCTTACTGCTTTGGGGAAAATGGAGTTTACTCTATATGAGTTTGGGAAAGGTTGCAGTTTCAGCCTGATTTCCACTGACTTAAGTTGAAGCTTGAGCTTTGCTTCAGTAGTAGCGCTGACAATTGAAGGCAATCACTGGTAACATAAAATGAACACACAACATTCAAAGGTGACTGGTGGTTTTCCCTGATCTTTCACGCACTCTCAAACCATGCATGTTGTGTTCCCTCTGGCACACTGGTGAGCTTGTTTTTGAGGGAGCTGAGAGGTTTTGACAACGATCTTCTCTTTAGTTTACCCAAAAAGGAGAAGGCTGGTGCTGCTCTCAGACATTATTGTCCCAGCAGTCAGCAGTGTCATTTAACAGAGCTTTCACTCGAGTCAGTGTCATTTCCATACTTTCTTATGACAGTTAGAGATTGGAGAAATTTAAAGAACCTGTAATCATTTAAGTTGAGGGATCATATTTCAGTTAAATGTATTTATGTGCACTGATCTGCCTCTAGACAATTCTAAACAGATTGTGAATTTTATAATATTTTGTAAATCACTGCCACTTAACTTTCAATAAAACCTAAATTTTACTGTAGATACAAGCATCAATTCTTTCTGAATAATTGGGAAAAACATTGCTATGGTATTATGCTCCCATAATACTCTATAGGTACTTCTACTTCAGGAGTTACACTAACTTGTTACGTTTCATTTAGAGGACTGTCTTCTCCATTAGACTATTAATTCTTAAGGCCAGTGCCAATATCTTATTTATCTTTGTGTTTCTTGGTACCTAGCATTTATTAAGTGAAATAACAAATGCACATGCATGTTCACATGGTCTGTGAGGGCAGTGGCCTGATTTTGTGCATCTTTTTCACTCCAATCTGAAGACTGAGTATATCTGTTACAAAATACCAAATTATAGATTCTATTCAGTTCTGTCTTATAGATGAGGCTATGAACAAATATCACAGATCACTTTGACACAGTAGCTCTTCTACCTGATTTTCTTCCATTCTGTTTTTTTCAGTGATTCTGTTGCCTCATTCATTCATTCATTTTAAAAACATTTCATTCTCTCAACTCCACGAGTGACTGTCAGTCATGGTCCAGCAAAAGGAATCAGTTTTCTTTTATCTGCCATGTCAAATACTCATCTCTATCTTTCTCCTCTTTTATGAGCAGGTTGATGACTATATTGTGAAATTGTTTCAGTCTGTCTTAAGCATATTGCATTCTTTAAATTAGTAATGCTTCCATCATAGCATAGAGAACTGAGCTGTTTGTATATTCCTGTTGCCATGGGGAGGTCCTGCAGCTGGAGTTTATAAATAGTAGCATACTGAACATATAGAATGTAGTTTTATTGTTTTATAAGTTTATTTAGTAATGCTAATCATACAGAAGCAAATAGAACCTATACATCCATAATACAGTGTATTGGTTGCCTTTCTAGATATAGGCTATTTTATGAGTTTCACTAGAAGGTGTTGCAGGTTTTGCTTGAAATTGTACCATTGCCTGAGTTCTCAAGCTGTCAGAATTGCTAGGATAATTGGATCTGAGTGAGCCCTTAGAGGAAGTCCAGGGTGTGATCAATAAGATCACATCCTTCTCTTTGACTTCAGTCAGATCAAAGCTAAGAAAACATGTCTATTGCTATTCAGAATTTTGTTTCATTTTGCCAAAGGTGTACAGAATCTCAGCAGTTCCTTAGCAATTACTTTGATAGAAAATGTTATTCATGAAACACATAAATTACAAACAAATGAAGATTTGATACAAGATGTGTTGACAGGCTGATCTAGTGTATGAACTGAGATTAATTCCTTTGCTCTTAAACAATAATTCCTTTGCTCTTAAAACAATATTTAAAATTTTAATGAATGACCATATAAGAGGAAAAACAGGTGTGACCAGAGGTCAAAGGAATTATTCTTCCTTTATCTTTTTTTTTTTTCCGGTACGCGGGCCTCTCACTGTTGTGGCCTCTCCCGTTGCGGAGCACAGGCTCCGGACACGCAGGTTCAGCGGCCATGGCTCACGGGCCCAGCCGCTCCGCGGCACGTGGGATCTTCCCGGACCGGGGCACGAACCCGCATCCCCTGCATCGGCAGGCGGACTCTCAACCACTGCACCACCAGGGAAGCCCCTTCCTTTATCTTTTTTTATACATTCTCCTAATGCTGCCATCACCAATTAAAATACATATTGCTGATTGAAAACAATATATCATCTAATTCTTGCTTTTCCTAATAATGTGTGAGGAAAGGATCCGTAGTACTCCTGATCCTGAGGAAGGAATTCATGTGTATAGATCACAGTGTTTTTGCAGTGTTCTTAGGCGACTGTTACCTTTTTAACGTGACTTAGATTCCAACCACAGGGCTCAAGTACATGCTGGAGCAGTAAGGACAAAATCTACAACAAAAGTGAAGTTCGAAAATAATAACAAGGCATTTGAAATGTAGAACATGGTTCTCAAGTATGGGCAGTTCTACCTCCTGAGGGTATTCAGAAATATGTGGGGACATATTTTGTTGGCACAGTGACTGAAGGGTCGAGGGAACCACTGATATTTAGTGGATGGGGTCAGAGATGCAAAACATCCTGCAACCGTGGGACAGTCCCACCTAAGAAGAATTATTCGGACCACATGTCAACGGTCCTCACCTCTCCCGCTGTGCAACACGGGCAGAGTCGTGGATGACAGTGAGCAATCCAAAGTCACAGGTTCATTGTTTGCCATTTAATTGCATTTTGTTTACTGATTTTCTTAAAGTTCTCCATGCAGAATAGTAGCATTTTCTATATTAGTACGTGAATATCAAAAAAAAAAAAACAAAACCACCTTGTCCAAGTGCAATGTGATGATATAGGGCAGCGGTCCCCAACCTTTTTGGCACCAGGGACCAGTTTCGTGGAAGACAATTTTTCCACGGACCGGGGCCAGGGGCGTTCATGGTTTCAGGTGGTACTGCGAGCGATGGGGAACGGCAGATGAAGCTTCACTCACTTGCCCACTGCTCACGTCCTGCTGTGGGGTCCAGTTCCTAACAGGCCATGGACTGGTACCGGTCCACGGCCCAGGGGTTGGGGACCCCTGATATAGGGGACCTTGAAGACACTGTCACATATTCCTCAAAAATAGTTTGAATATGTAGTAGTTTAGGAGAAGCTAGCACTTGAACTCTTGTACTTAGTTTTGGGTTGGCCTCCTGTGGTGTAGACTGTGAGCTCATGGTGGGCCTTGCTCTTCCTCAGAGACTTGCATAGTGCCTGACCTATGTTATATGCCATTGAGAAAGTTTTGTTTTTCTTTTTTTTCATTGAATGATCAGTGGTGACACTGTTCTTAACTGTACTATTCTTCAGAGAGCTATGGTCCCCAGAGTCTAGCAACCTGAGTTCATGTTCTAGTTTTGCTACTTAGTATCTATGTGCCTGCATTGGTTATTTAACTCTCTGTGCCTCAGGGACCTTGTCTGTGAAACCCTACCTCTGAGAGTTGAGGTTAAATGAGTTAATGAATGTAAAGCCATTGGAACAGTGCTGGTACATAGTAAATGTTAAGTATCAGTTGTTATTAGCATTATTTTTATATAGTGTTATTTAAGACTCCTACAATATTGCTCTGCTTCTGAGAATTAAATATCAGTATTTTTGAGATGTCTATGGAAGTATTTTTTTCTTTTAGGTACTATTACCTGTCATTGTTTAGGAAGAAATAGACACCACAACTGGATTGGTTTGGCAAGAATTGGTTGTGTTTCTTTACTGTATTAATGTATACATAATTATGATTACATTACATGACCACATTAAATTTACTGTACAACTATCTTATAGATTTAAAACTCAGAGAAAATGCAACATTGCCAACATGTCTGCTGGCATATTATTTTAAGGACTATGTAATTTAGATAAGCTTACAATAGTCTTATTTTCTACATAAGTAAATTAAAATGATTAAGTACAGGGAACTCTAATCAATACTCTGTAAATGACCTATATGGGAGAAGAATCTAAAACAGAGTGGATATATGTATATCAACTATACTCCAATAAAAATTAATTTAAAAAATGATTAAGTATATATTCTCTAAAGTAGGGTGAAGAACCTAAGTAACTAAATAGCAATTGCTTATTGTTCAAAGCTACTGTAACTGGTATTTTGCCAGCAACAGGGCTTTCACATGAGGGCATTTTTCAGTGGCTAAAGATAATTCCCTTAATTCCCAGGATGTTCTTGTTTCTCAGCCATTTTTATGGAAATATTTCTAAATTATATGTCACTCTTCCCTGACTTCTCAAAATTGGTTATGCGGCTGAATGAACCAAAGGGCATAAGAAGCCACTATAATCAATGTGACATACTTCTTCAGGTTTACGTTTTGCTACAAGATTTAAGGGCAGGGCTTCCCTGGTGGCTCAGCGGTTGAGAGTCCGCCTGCCGATGCAGGGGAGACGGGTTTGTGCCCCGGTCCAGGAGGATCCCCCATGCCGCGGAGCGGCTGGGCCCATGAGCCATGGCCACTGAGCCTGCGTGTCCGGAGCCTGTGCTCCACAACAGGAGAGACCACAACAGTGAGAGGCCCGCGTACCGCAAAAAAAAAAAAAAAATTTAAGGGGAGGTTGCATGCAGACAGGGGAAACATAACTTTGAATTAAAATCACATATATATTTGGATTAGAATGCAAAACTCATATAAATGTTTAAAGTAAAATATGAAACTTCAAAAGAAATTTCAGGGTTTATAGAGGCTGGTCACAGGCTAGGAGATTATGTCCCTCTTATAAAAGGTACTTCAGGGAAAAGCAGTATAGCTCTATGTAGCTAATAATGTTTAACATTTTAATGGAGAGGGCCCTTGGGGTTATTCCACTTGCGAGGCTGTTTGCAGTTCTTTAAAGTAGACCCTATTGCAGTTTTATTGACCACCTCCCTGTCAAACCTCAAAGAGAGCTCTTACTCCAGTCAGCTCTTACTCCGTATGTAAGTTTCTAACCATTTTCCTTCTCTTCATTGCTTCGAATTTGTAGTATCTAAAAATTTTACCAAAGTTATTAGTGGAATGTCAACAATAATAATAATTTAAAATAATGAACCTCAGTTTACACACAAAGTTAATATCCATATTCTTAGTAAGCTAGCAAGGTGCTTATTCCTTGTTACTGTTCCTAGAGGGAGAAATACAGCAGAATTTTTCCATTGAGATGACTTTTCTTTTTTTATTTTCGGTTGGTTGGTTTTTTGGTTTTGTTTTCTAGGACTGTTAGAGCAGTTTTAGGTTCACAGAAAAAATTGAGGGGAATGTACAGAGATTTCTCATGCACCCCCTGCCTCCACACACGTGTAGCCTCCCCATCACCAACATTCCCCACCAGACTGATACATTTGTCGTAATTGATGAACCTACATTGACACATCATTATTGTCTAAAGTCCATAGTTTACGGTAGGGTTCACTTTTGGTGTGGTACATTCGTGGGTTTGCACAAGTGTATAGTGACATGTATAGTATCATGCAGAGTATTTTCACCGCCCTAAACATCCTCTGTGTTCTGCCTATTCATCTCCCCCACCAAAACCCCCAGCAGCCATTGATCTTTTTACTCTCTCCATAGTTTTGCCTTTTCCAGAATGTCCTATAGTTGGAATCATACAGTATGCAGCCTTCTAAGACTGGCTTCTTTCACTTTGGAATATGCATTCAGGTTCCTCCATGTCTTTTCTTGACTTGATAGCTCATTTCTTTTTAGCACTAATAATATTCCATTGTCTGGATGTGCCACAGTTTATTTATTATCCATTCACCTACTGAAGGACATCTTGGTTGCTTACGAGTTTTGGCAGTTGTGAATAAAACAGTTATAAACATCTGTATGCAGTTTTTTGTGTGAACATAAGTTTTCAGCTCTTTAGGTAAACACCAAAGAGCATGATTGCTGTATTGTATGTTAAGAGTATGTTTAGTTTTGTAAGAAACCACCAAACTCTTCCAGAGTGGCAGTAGCATTTTGCATTTCCACCAGCAATGAATAAGAGTTTCTGTTGTTCCACATCCTCATTAGCATTTGATGTTGTCAGTGATCTGGATTTTGGCCATTCAAAAAGGTGTATAATGGTATCTCGTTTTAATTTACATTTTCTTGATGACACATGATATGCAGCATCTTTTCATATATTGATTTTCCATCTGTATATCTTTAGTGAGGTATCTGATAAGGTCTTCGGCTCATTTTAAAATCTGATTGTTAGTTTTCTTATTGTTGAATTTTAAGAGTTCTTTTTATATTTTAGAGAACAATTCTTTCTCATATGTGTATTTTCCAAAGATTTTCTTCTAGTCTGTGGCTTGTATTTTTGTTATTCTCTTGATAGTTTCTTTCACGGAACAGAAATTTCTCATTTTAATGATGTCCAGCTTGCCCAGTATTTCTTTCATGGATGGCACCTTTGGTGTTGTATCTAGAAGACCTTGTGTTTGGTGGTCACTTTTTAGATTTCTCCTATATTATCTTCCAGGCGTTTTATAATTTTGCATTTTACATTTAGGTTTGTGGTCCATTTTGAGTTAATTTTGTGAAGGGTATAACGTCTGTGTCTAGATTTTTTTTTTTTGCATGTGGATGTCCAGTCCAGTTCTTCAGCACCATTTGTTGAGAAGACTGTCTTTACTACATTGTGTACCTTTGCTCCTTTGTCAAAAGATCAGTTGACTATATTTTGGGGGATCTGTTTCTGTTCCATTGATGTATTATATGTCTATTCTTCTGCCAAAACCACAGAATCTTGATTAGTGTAGCTTTATAGTAGGTCTTGAAGTCAAGTAGTGTCCGTCTTCCAACTTTGTTCTTCTCCTTAACTATCCTTTTGGCTATTCTGGGTCTTTTGTCTCCATCTAAACTTTAGAATCAGTTTGACCATATCTAAAAAATAACTTGCTGGAATTTTAATTAGGATTGCATTCAATCTGTAGATTAAGTTGGGAGAACTTTTCTTTTTCACTCCAAGCTTCTCCCTAAATTCCTACATATTGAGACTTCTTGAAGTGTGACTGTGGATAAGTATGAAATGATTGTACTACTCTTACACCATGTTCCTCATATAAGCATTTGTTATCTAAAAGGGAACAATGGTACAGTACTCCAAAATAGACAACATAAATCATTTATACTTATATTACAAATTACACATGAATATGTGTACATGTAAATGGCTCTGTAATGGATACCTTCTGAATAATATTCTGCATAGGATATTATTTTAAAGTCTTTTGATTTTGTTATGTTCACAAATGGATATGAGCAGAAGAAGAACCAAGAGGATAGTTAGTAGCAGCAAAATATTAGAATATTTTATTTTAATTCTATTTTATTAGAATGTTTTACTTAGAATATATTTTATGTGATAAAAGTTTTATCAGTGTCCTTCATTAATTTTCACGCATTTAGAGAAATGTCGTCCTTTTCATCATCCTTATAATACATGTATCTACCTTGTTCAGATATGAAAATTCATTAAGTAAAAATCTTCTTAGAAATATTATAAAATTGACTTTGATTATCTCTGGGATTGTCAGAACTCTCATCTTATTAGTAATTGGAGAGGTTTTCTCTTGTCCTGTTTTTAATAATAGCCTGGCAGGGTTTGAAGTTTCTTACCAAATGTTTTTCCATTTCCATAATAATGGATCCTATTAAGGCTGTTATAAAATCGCTCTTTAAAAGGTATGGATAAAATGAAGAGTGACTAAAATAGAATGAGTCCCTGATTATTATTGGTAATTGCGGAGCCTGCTGAGATGAGCTTTTGACTACTTACTTCTTGGGCCTTTTCTCTCAGGATTTTCTGTTAAAATTGCAAATTCAGATTTCTCTATTCCTTATGGTAGTCATTCGCCTCCTATTCTAAATGCTAAAGAATTCTGTAAATTTTGTCAGAAAAAATAAAGAATAGCATTTATTCATTTCATGAAGCAAAGGGTTTGGAAAAATTGGGGAATATGTAGACATAAAAGAATCAAATGTGGTCTTTAAATTTCTAGAGCACCAGGATTTCAGCCTGTTGAACTTACTTATCAACAACCAGCATTAAAGAAGTTAAGAGAAATTGTTAGTTAGACAGATAAGCTGGTGTGATGATAATACAGGCAGGAATCAAGGCGCCCAGCTTTTGTATTTTGAAAGGTGCGGAAACGAAAAAAGATCATATATTCTGAAGTTCTGAGAGCAAGTGTAATACTAGAAAAAAGTGAGAATTACCTAAAATCAAGATAAAGGAATTATTCAGATCAGCTATCCTATAACTTGAAACTATGATTCCATCCTTCCCAGTTCTTGCGGTTACCTCTATATAAATGATTTTCTTTATATTGTGCAATAAATTCTGTAAAGTTAATTCTGTGTCCACATCCTAGTTTCTGCTTCCTATGCTTTCCTAGGTAATCTTTTCTTAGCTTTCCATTTCCTTGTCCTAATCTAATAGAGTGGACAGACAGAGATGAAGGAGTGACAAAGAAAGGATTTCATGTAATGCAGTGGCAAAAAGCGTATGATCCTTTTAAGAATCCCTTGATTAATATGCCTTTTTATTATACTAATTAATTGTATTTATTCTCTAGAAGATTAAAACCAGAAGAGCAGTAGTGAAGACAAACTGAGAAAAAATTATTCCCCACAAATGAAAAAGATAGGGGTTCACTATCATGATATATAAAGAGCTCTTTCAAATCAATGAGGGGTAAATAAAAGAATATGGTAGATAATGGGACAAAGAACATAACATGAGTGGGCATGTGAAGCATTGTGTGAGACTTCTCTTCTCCTTAGACTTTCAAATAGGAAGGGAAAAAATATAATTGGTGATTACTCAAATAAATTAAAAGTGACCTTTAATGTGACCATCTACTAAAAATGTTTACAAATGTTCACAGTTAGCATTTGCATTTTACCAGCAATGAAGGTTAATGCAAAGTTTCAATATTCTAGTTGCAGAATTGTTCACAGAGACAACAAAAAGGCTTCAGCAAAGAAAAATGCATTATTATCTAAAGGGCACTGTTAAATTATCTACTCTTACATGGGGATTTTACTATAATTTAGGAGAACTCTGGAAAGTGAATAAGCTATGGTGAATTTAGACCACATAATAAAGATAAAATATTTTTTGTTTCTTCACATACTCTTCACCTATTCTCCATAAAATCCTTCTGACTAAGCCAACTTACAGTTACTGTAATGCTTCAAAATGAATTAGTCTTTCGGGAGGGTAGTATAAAATCACCTTGAGAATGCAATATGAATTGTTCTTTTTTAAATATTTTTTATTTATTTTATTTTTGGCTGCATTGGGTCTTCGTTGCTGTGCGTGGGCTTTCTCTAGTTGCGGCGAGCAGGACTACTCTGTTGCGGTGCGCAGGCTTCTCATTGCGGTGGCTTCTCTTGTTTCGGAGCACGGGCTCTAGGCACACGGGCTTCAGTAGTTGTGGCTCACGGGCTCTACAGCGCAGGCTCAGTAGTTGTGGCGCATGGGCTTATAGCTCTGTGGCATGTGGGATCTTCCCGGACCAGGGCTCGAACCCGTGTCCCCTGCATTGGCAGATGGATTATGAATTTTCTTAAGCAAGTTCTGCTTCAGATTACATTCACAAAGCTGTAGAGAGTATGCTTGTCTGGAGGTAACTAGAAGTTCAGGGTTACTTCTGCAGCACACACAGTGGTTTGGATGTCTGTCCAAAGATTTTCAATATACCCTTTCAATATCTTAACAGTTCACCCACTTCAAATCAAGTCCATCCCATTATTTAAACACACTAGGAATATGGTAACTACTTAAATATTAAATCAGTAGTTAAACCAGAAGTCAAGTTCTAATGATGATGGTGGGCTGCTGGATCTGTCAGGATTCTCCTTCCTGTTCCAGGTAATTAGGGAAGCAGGCAGGTAGTTGTGGAGTGCTTGGAGGAGCATAGGTCTTTGCAGTAAATGCAACAAGCAGTGAAAAATTTCTCTGCAAGTAAATGAAACAATTAAGTGCTATGTATTCTCTGTATATCTATGTAAAAATTATTTCTTTACAGGATAGGAACCATGTGGATAGCTTTGCTTCTTGAGTCTTTTTTTGTAAAGAATAATAACCAGATCAATAAAGGATTTTTATCAGGTAACATTTTTTCTAGTTCTCAGAGAATGTAACTTACCCTTAATGGGAATTTGGAGAATTAGATGTCCTGTGACATCTCCTGATCTGATTGCTACGAACTGTGATGCACTTAGTTTGACACGAGGAGTTTTTTCTATTCTGTCCGTGATCATTTTTGGATTGGTATTACTCCGTAAGGTTCAAATTCATGACCACGTGAGGCTCCATGACTTTTGGGGTAAAAGTCATGTTATTTTATTAAGAATACTGGCTGCATGAAAATCAGCTTATGACTCTACAGTTTCTGCTTTTTCCCCTTAAATTAAGTAGGTAAGAGATATAAAAAAGAATCATGAAATTAATAAGAAAGGGGTCTTAAAATTTACCTGTGAAAGTGCATCTGAATTTATTGACCTATTTTAAGTTATTTGGCATCTATCGAGAGGGACAAAGAATTGACAGTCTAGCAATGTCATGGCAGTATTCCAGTATACCTGAGGTATGGTCTAGAAGCTTCTGCTTAGACACTCAAATTTATTTTTAAAAAGCCTTTACCAGGGGAAGCATAAGTCCCCACTCCTTCAGTGTGGGCTGCACATGGTAACTTCCTGGCAAAGAGTACAGTAAGGAAAATGGGAGAAAAAGTAAGTAGCTTTGTAGTGTAGAAGCCTTGACAGTCAATGCCTCAGCCAGGTAATCAAGGTCAACATCAACAGTGATGAATCCCATTGATAGTGTAGACCCTTGATGTGATGTGGTTAAAGTGTTACTTTACCAACATGGCCTTCCTTCCAAAAACACACAATGCTAGTCTAATCATGAGAAAAACATCAGACAAACCACAATTTTAGTAAATTAGAAAAAAAAAGACCTTCCATGATGTAACTAAGTGTGGACATGAACACAAATTTATTATCACATCTCAGTTAAGGACAGAATGGCTAAATCTTTCTCACTATTGCTAGAATTGAAATTAAATTGTCAGTTGACATTGACTACTCTTACAAAGGTAAGTAATGTTAGGGGGAAATGGCTTAAAAACAAGCTTAAAACTCCTTATAAATACTAGCACTAGGAAATAGATGAATATCAAAGCATGCTAGATTAATGTAGTAGGTATAAAAATTAAGCCTAGGTCTCCAAAGAGGTAGGTAGTAACTTAGCCTTGAGAAGGAAACTGCTTGATATTTCAGAACAGAATATTGTTGTCCTAGTGAGGCTATCTGGTTAATTAGGATGGCTTTTATATCAAATAGGAATCAGGTTATGTCAAACACACACACACACACACACACACACACACTTCTGAAACAGAAAGGGTTACACACATACGTACAAATCAAAGTACTTGTTGATGGCTTTTTGGTGCTCTTTTATCTACCAGATAACATGGAAACCCTGTAATAGCATAGAAATCTATCACAGTTTTAGAAGTACAGACTTTCCTAGATTTAATTGTTTTTAAAGAAGAACATTTAACTTGAGGATTTATTTTCCATGTGAAGGCTTGGGGGAAAATATCTGGTCTTAAACCTGTTTATTTTAAGTACACAAATTTTTAAAACTCCTTGTCTGATTTAATTGGTTTATAGGAAAGTAGATTATGCACTGGATACGTATTTTATACGGAACAAAATGATTTCTAAGTTCTAGAATGTACTATAAACCCAAAGACCTAAGAAAATTCTATAATACAGATAACCAAGAGCAATGTGCGTTATTGCACTGCATGTTTCTTATAAAATGTAGACAGGTTTCTAGAAGAATGCCTGCATTTGATTGGTTTTTTGTTGTTGCTTTTGCGGTACGCGGGCCTCTCACTGTTGTGGCCTCTCCCGTGCGGAGCACAGGCTCCGGACACGCAGGCTCAGTGGCTATGGCTCAGGGGCCCAGCCGCTCTGCGTCATGTGGGATCCTCCCGGACCGGGGCACGAACCCCTGTCCCCTGCATCGGCAGGCGGACTCTCAACCACTGTGCCACCAGGGAAGCCCTTGATTGTTTTTAAACTACCCTTTTGCTGGTTTTTTCCTAGACCCTTTCTACAATATGTAGGAGAAACTAATCCACTTATTCTTTACATAATACTGCTCTTGAGGGACAATGTGAGCTCCTTCCATCTATTAATCAGAGTAAACTAAGTGAGTTTATTTTAACAGATGTGCAATGGCAGATACATTCTCAAAACCAAATGTCTTAAGAACTGAAAGGTATGTACTTTACACCTCAAATAAACATCATTCTCTTTTTATATTCTAGTGCACTGACAGGCAGAATTCCCCAGTCACATCACCGGGATCCTCTCCCCTTGCACAGCGAAGAAAGCCACATCCAGACCCTCTCCAGATCCCACATTTAAGCCTGCCACCAGTGCCTCCTCGCCTGGATCTAATTCAGAAAGGCGTAGTTCGGTCTCCCTGTGGCAGCCCAACTGGTTCACCAAAGGTAAATCAATTTTATTAGAAACATAGATAATAATTTTATGTGATGATTATTGATTGCTCAGGTTTTTAAAATTCCGTTACTCATATTTCTTATGCTCTTGTTTATGAACAAATTTGATGGGTCTCTCATTTTGTTTATAGTGAGTCCACTATCATATTCCTTGCTTTATTGCTATAAAAGTTACATAATTATTCAGAGAGGGCACATGTCTGTAACAGCCCCCTGATTTGCTAAAATAAACAGCAAAGTAAGTATAGTTATTCTGTAAAATGGATTTAAAAGGTCATTACATGTATTAAAATAAATTGCATGCTCTTATTAAATGATATTTTACACTCATTTTCATAGTGTCTTGACAAAAATGTTATGAGAGTATATTTGCATAGGGCTTAAGATGTGATAGATTATCACCCAAGTTTCAGGGTGACTCAGAAGAGGGAATTATATGTACCTTTTACACCTGAAGGAATTAATTACAAAGAATTACAGTATTTGCAAACTAATTGCATTACTGTTTAATATTAAAGACATAATTCTATCTGTACATCTAAGCCCACAGTTTTAGTTCTGTGCAGATTTTTTTCCAAATTTGAAAAGGGAATATTTTGCTTTATTAAATATAAGATTTTAAATATTAATCCCATGCGGTAATATGTGTTACGGTCTAAAACTATTTGGAAGCACAGTATTTTAATGGTATTAGACTTTTCTACATTATAATTAACATGGTTTTAAGATCATATTAAGACTTTTTAGGATGTTATTTAGTCAGAATTATGTAAACACACATTTTTTTGCTAATATTTTCAAACAATAAAAGGACAAATCATTCATCAGATGAACTATGTAAATGAAAATAAAAACTGTGAAAGTCACATAGATTCAGTTCAGGAGCTTATACCTTCGTATTTCCACATAAGAATCAAACTGATTTTTTTTTTTTTTTAAGATCCATAAAACTCAAGTAAGGTCTGTAAATAATGCTGCTCTATTATTTGCGAATTTTCACTATTCTGCTAATAACTATTAAAGAACCGGAGCACATTTCCCCCTTGTCACTTGCTCTGTATTATAGAGGTGAACACAAAAATAACAAAACCAACATTTTCAGTCTTCCAAAGATATTACAAATCAAGGTGCTCTTTTAAAAAGTAAAACAACAACAACTTTGATGGTTTCTGCTGTTTCTCCTAAATCACAGAAATGTGCAAATAAAATAATTAATGACATTATTATTTTAATGTCAACCAGTCAAAATCACCATATAATTTTGATATTCTGCTACGTTTCCCTGTAGTCCTTATAATCCTAACATTTGAGTTTACGTATTCATTTTCTACACAGAAATCTTAATATATTTGAGTTTTTCATTAATATTTTAAACTTTCATTAGTTGGTGATAAAATAAACTCATTAAACGATGGCACAGGAATCTAATATAGCCCTACTATGACTTAGAAAACAAAAGCAATAGTATACTAGTCTGGAAGTCATTTCAGTGCATGGAACCTCTTTTAATGTTTTTCCTCTTGTGTTTCTTTAGTCTTCTCCTTGCATGGTGAGAAAACAAGACAAACCACTCCCAGCACCACCACCTCCCTTAAGAGACCCTCCTCCTCCTCCACCTGAGAGACCTCCCCCAATCCCCCCTGACAATAGACTGAGTCGTCACTTCCTTCACATGGAAAGTGTGCCTTCCAGAGACCAGCCGATGCCTCTGGAAGCCTGGTGTCCTCGGGATGTGCTTGGGACTAATCAGTCAGTGGGATGTCGCCTCCTAGGGGATGCCTCTCCAAAGCCTGGAATCACAGCGAGTTCAAATGTAAATGGAAGGCACAGTAGAATGGGCTCTGACCCAGTGCTTATGCGGAAACACAGACGCCATGATTTGCCTTTAGAAGGAGCCAAGGTAAGAAATACTCAAAGCTGAAGCTAAATAATCTGCTTATAGTCTTCTGATAAGAGGTAGTATAAAAGGTTGAGTGGTGTTTTTTTCGCCTAGTGTGACACTTCCCTGCAGGTCTTTAATTATCTGCAAATTGTAAATAATCAGAAGCTCATTAAAATTTGAACCTAACAGAAGTCAGGAAGAAGGCTCTAAGTAATGATTTAATTTTCATATGAAGACACCAGACAATTTGCCAGAGATTTAGTTCACCTTCCCTTATTTCATCTGCAAATTTTTTTCCTATTAATGTTGTCAATGGGAGAATCAGCAGTCTTTTTTTATTTAACTCTCCTACTTCTATCTAATTTGAAAAGAAAGTTGTATGGTTATAGCATATCATCAATCAGTCATTGGAGTTATTGTTGCCTGGGACAGCACACCTTAGGCAGCCAGGTAGAATGAACTTCTCACATACATAAAAATACCAGGTCCAGTTCATTGTTGGAAAGCAAGGTCTTTCTCTATAAAACTGAAAGAGTGTCACACATGTTGAGTTCTAACATGAAGGATATTACCACTGTCATTTATATGTACAGAAAAGAATTTAAGCATACAGGGAACCTAAGAGGCAGCAGCAGAAATCATTGAGTTTCGAACCCTCAGTGGGCCCCTGGCAGAGCTGTTCTGTAATGTTTTCTGGTATTTGTGTCCACGATATTTTTGACTCAGATCAGATCATCACCATCTTCCTTCAGCTGAAGGAGGCTTTGCCTCTTTTGAAGACTGTAATATTTAAGTGTTCCCATCTCTCTTGATCTTAAGTTGTTATTTTAGGGGAGTAGACTATTCCTTCAAAATAATAGTTTGTAGTTGGTGAGTTAATCAAGAAACAAAGAACTGTGAAGAATGACTAATGTACTAAATTCCTGTATGTGTGTACACACATGCGTGCACATGTGTGAAGGAAAACTCTGTATAAGATTTAATTATTCGTGATATTCTAGGGTAGCCAGGATAGCGAGAGTCAAAATTGTCTACTCAGGCATTCAAAACACAGGGGAAGAGTCGTGGTGGTTTGCCGTAACTCTTTGTTAGTGTCTTGTTGGTACCTGCAGGCTTTCATCTATTATAAATATGAAGATCTGTAAAGGTTTTCTTCAAGGTCATGCAAAGGTGATGTAAATGGAAGAGAAGGCACTAATAAAAGCATTTTTATAATGTTCTCTGAAAATGGAGAGCTTATCTTCAAAAGTATGTTTCTACAACTTAGAATCTTGATCAGAAGGACCTGCCTTTTTTTTTTCCAGTGATTTTTTTCTTCCCTTTAGTCTCTATTACTTTTCATTCATACATGATCACACTTGCCTTAAGGAGAGTGTTCAGAAGAGCTCCGACATGAATAGTTATATCTTAGCAACATATTACAATTTATTTCCTGAATGGACTTAGAAATACTTAAAATATAATAATTATCTTGGGCAATTCACTGAAGACCTCTTGTTTCAGGGTTCTTCTTAGATAATATGTTATACAGTCTTAGCACTAAATAAACCTGCCCTTCTAAGCCCTAGAATACAGGCTATTAATTTTTGTATGGATGGTGGTTGTTTTAAATTGGGGTTATAATTTCTTAGGTTATAGGTATGAAATTTTATTTTTATTAACTATAATATAAGTTATTAGTATTAGTAGTGATTTAAGTTATAAAGATTCCTTTACATGTTTTCTATGTGAACTTTCATGTCTTGATCATTGATACATGTTAATATCCCAGAGAACATTGAGTAAAGTACAAAATTTATGTCTTATTGAAAGCTGAATTTGTTTAACTCTATCTAAGTTAGGCTCATTAAAATTCATGAAGGTCTAATCTCATATGTTGTGTGTATTAGCATTGCAATGATTATATTCTCAAAGTTAATTTCAAGTTACAACTAGATTAACATTTTTACCAAAATTAGACATCTAATATTTCTCATTTCAGTATAGTTGTTTGACTTTTAAGGCAGATTATAAAGAAGGATTCATACATAATGTATTAAATGCTATAAAACAGACCATGTCTCCCCTTATTCTCCTCTTTTATTATCTTTTGAAGGTCTACTTCAGTAGACCACAAGGTATATCACAACTGACATAAAGTAGAAAAAGCCCAATTCCTCTTATTTCACTGTTGGGAGACTTAGAGGCTAGCTTCAACCGATGGAAAACTGTGTCCATCTAGGATCCTGTAATTCTCAGTCTCTGCATGATCCTGGGTTGGAGTTTCTTTCTTTCTTTCTTTCTTTCTTTTTTTTTTTTTTGGCGGTACGCGGGCCTCTCACTGTTGTGGCCTCTCCCGTTGTGGAGCACAGGCTCCGGACGCGCAGGCTCAGCGGCCATGGCTCACGGGCCTAGCCGCTCCGCGGCATGTGGGAGCTTCCCCGACCGGGGCACGAACCCGTGTCCCCTGCATTGGCAGGTGGACTTTCAACCACTGCGCCAGCAGGGAAGCCCTGGAGTTTGTTTCTTAACTTACGTCTCTGTAGTTCCTCAATCCAGATTGATTTAATTACGTATTTGTAAGCACTTTCTACATACAAGACTCTCCTAGTGTTCAGGATAACCAGAATCCCAATGTTCTCTCCCCTTTCAAATTTAACAAAATGTTTTTATAGAAGAGGAACTGTTCAACTCCTTTAGGCAGAAGTAAAAATGATAAGGCAAACCTGATAGCTGCATTTTAACAAAACTAAAAATCTGATCAACATAGATCCACCAGGCTCTGGAATCAGACCTGAGTTTTACTTCCTGCTCTAGAATTCACTGGCTTTGTGGATGCAAGCAACTTACTACATCTATGCCCCCAATTCCACTTATTTCCCTTACTTTATGAAATGAAATAATAATAGGACCTACTTTCTAGGAGAATAGTTACCCTCCAAATATCTAAGCCCCCATATCCCTTGGTTATGGAATAAAACCAAACTAGATGTGGAGTCTTAGTATAAGTTGTAACAGTTCATTTTCATTTAAAATAGTTGTCCTTATTTTTTTTTAATTTAAAACCAAAATCATTATCTCTTTCTCCCCTTCCTCTCTGCTTTTATTTAGCATAGTGGCTAATGAATTCTCAGCAAACACTCAATAACTGGGTTGCTGAGTTATTACAGTTAGGTTGATGACAGAGGGGGAAAGAGTATATGCATGCTGGGGTTGGAGGTGGGCAGGGGTAGGGCAGGAAAGGACTTGGAGGAAGAAGATGTCTATGGTACACTAGGAGCGTAGACAGTTTTTTTAATGTATTTTTCCAGCACTCACCTTCAGCCAAAGGTAAAATGTAACTTTCTTGTTTAAAATAGGATTTTTTACTCTTTTAGAGAAGTAGTCATTTTCTATAGATAGATCACATATTCACAATAAGAGGGAAACAAGGGAGAAGGGTTGAAGAAGGGGAAATGATTTTGATTTAAAAAGACTTGTATATTAATGAAAATGGTAAGTGTTACAATATATTCTCACCCTCCATACCTAGTGTGCAGTCTTTAAAAATTTTTTTTTAAAAATGTTATCATGCGAATAAAGGGTATAGGGATTTAGATACTTGGAGGCTGATGTGTTATCTTCACATAACCCGTCAGTCTCTCCAAATGTAAGCAAATACATTTCTGTGTCAAAGAGTAACAACTATCATTCAGACTTGTTTTCATTAAAGGAAATATCTCAAATTAAATATCATCTGCCCATTTTAAAGATAAGAAAACTTAGATGAGTACTAAAAGTTTAACAGTAAGTGTACATATGTAACACCATAAGGGGAATTCATGAAACTAAACATTCTATAGAGTGAGGACTTGCTGCCCTTTGTTGTGTGTCCTATGTCAGTGTGCCAGTTCCCATCATCCATTAGAACCATTTGCCCTTTTTATTTGCATCTTTCCTAGATAAATGGTAAGGGAAGCAAGGATAAATTAAATTCTAATTACTCTATTTGCTAACTGTAAAGAGCTCTAAGGAAAAAAGCCCTCTAATTCATAATTAAAATGAAGTGTAAGAATTCTGTGACTTTAATTTACTCCCATTTCTCTTCTCCCTCCCACCTAGCATAATCAAGTTAACTAAATTAATACTTTACTTTTTAACATGAACCTGAAAGCTAAGAGTTGTTACGTTTATTTACCTTGTTTTATTTTATTGGTAAGAGATTTCTTTCCTATAGGACTGTTTCCATTCCCTCAAATTCTAGCCACATTATAAACCTGTTCCTTACTTAATACTTTGTTGGCTAGATATTTAGTTATTGTTGTTGGTTTGTTTGTTTTAATTATTTTATTGCACGAAAATGTTTTAAAATATCATTGGAGACTTGAAATGTATCTCCTTATATCTAGATACTAACACTGTGTCCAACTCTCTTTATTTGTTCCTCTTAAAAGATTAAGAATGCTACTGTTTCCTATGTGATAAAAACGATCTCTGACTTATGTTACTTCAAGTGACATTATTCTAAAATGACCTTGTGTACAATAATCTGTTGAAAATGTTGCTAGATAAATACATAGAATGATTCCTCTTTTTGAGATTGTGGCTTTTGCTATTTTGGTGGAGAGGCACATGTTTATAAGAATGAACTTAAACTTATCTGTGAATCTCAGGTGCTGTCTTTCAGAAAATAAGTCCTCTGTGTACACAGGTTTCATTTTTAATCTAATGTTTCTGAAGGATAAATTACAGTGATATTTTTGGTGTAGTGTATGTGTGCTCTTACATGTGTGGGATGGGGGAAGGGGGTTGTGTTTTGGGTTTTGTAATTAAAAAGGTTTTTCTTAATTGGGCTAAGATTATCACAATTGTGTTTGTTTTCCCTACATCTCAAGGGTCCCAAATGCTTTAACATTAAATTTTAGACAATATCTGAATCATAGGAAGATATTTCAAACTTAAGAATTAGGATGAAATGTTATCTTGAGGCATGTGAAAAATATTAATACAGGGTAACCTAGAGTAACCTAGAGTTTATAATAAATTTTGTGATAACTCAGATTATACTTCTTCCACAGGTAGTATAAATTCCCCTTAATGTATTCTTATTCATTCAGCCTCTTTCAGTTAAACGAGTAGGATGTTCAAGACACTGTGGCGAATACAAAATGAATCAAGCACAGTCTAGTGAGGATGAGACAGGTATATAATTAAGGGATGAGGCATAGGCGAAGCATCCAGAATATATAATGTGGGATGCCCTAGGGGGAGAAACATTCCAATTGAGATGCAGGGTAAAAGAAGGAATAAAGAAAGCTTCGTGCAAGACGGATCTGTAGACATTAAAAGATCAGTAGGTAGGGCTTCCTTAGTGGCGCAACAGTTGAGAGTCCGCCTGCCAATGCAGGGGACACGGGTTCGTGCCCCGGTCTGGGAGGATCTCACATGCCGCGGAGCGGCTGGGCCCGTGAGCCATGGCTGCTGAGCCTGCGCGTCCGGAGCCTGTGCTCCGCAACGGGAGAGGCCACAACAGTGAGAGGCCCGCGTACCGCTAAAAAAAAAAAAAAAAAAAAAAAAAAAGATCAGTAGGTGGTGGTGTTGTAGACATGACAGGAAGGAATAGCATGGAGGTGGGAAGGTAAGCACAGTGCAGGAAGTCAATTTTGGACAGACTCTAGGGCATACAGAGAGAGTAAGTATGGTAGGTAAAACTATGGCAATATAAACTGAAAGCAGTTACGGAGTGGAGTGTCTCATATTCTATACCAAGTTATCTTTAACTTGGTAGACAAAAAAGAGCTTTGAAAACTTTTTTGGCAGAGGAATGATAGGATCAGAATATTTAAGTTGGTAGCATGTCCGATGGAATTGTGGTAAATTTGCAACAGTGAACTAGGAAGGCAGAAGAAAAAGATGTTTCCTTAGTTGAGAGTTTAAGAAGGCCTGAATCAGTGAGATTTCAGTGTGAACTGCTTCAGTTGATACTATCAATCTACACATTTGAGGAACTACTGTTTTCTCCTATTTGCAAAAGGCTTTGCAGATTTCCAGAGGACGTAAAATATTTATTTTTGGCTCAAAAAGTTGTGACTTACTGCAGTCTCTAAAGTAGTTTTAGATAAAATGATTTTGTCTAATGAAACGGATGCAGGTGGGAACATGGAGTTCAGAATGAAATAATCGTAAATCTTGCCATCCAGTCGCTTTAGATGAACAGAAACATGAACGTCATTTTAGTACCTGCATTTTTAGGTCCTTTACAAACGTGTGTATGCACATATGTAGTGTAATGTAAGTCAGTCAGCAGTCAATGTTCATTTGAGCCCTACTGTGTGTAAAGCATTGAAGGAATGTCCTATAAAATGAGGAAATCAGAGTCTTTGTCCTGAAAAAGATTCACGTAGAACTAATACAACAGAAATTGTTATTCCCATAGCTCCCTTTTATTTTATAATTGCTGAAATTTTACTAGGTATCAACAGTGCATTAGATACTTGCTCCTATTAAAACAAATAATTGCATATAAATCCATATTACATTTCCCAGAATGAATTTTAAATGTGTTTATGACAGAAACATCAAGGAGATTTGATTGCAGAAATCATACATTGTATCCATTCTGGCAACAATTGCACAGGACTCAAATTAAGGATGACTTTATATGCCCATTATACAATGAGCACTTGTGATTTGACACATGTATTTGTTGGTTACAAGGGATTTTTTTATGTTAGGGGTTTTCATTGAACTGTATAATAATTAATATCTACTGAGACATTTCTTTTCTCTAGCAAAATCGAAAAAACTCTGCCTTGTTCTGTTATTCGGTCCATAGTCAGAAACCCAAAGAGATATTTTTGTCATAGTGTATCTCTAGTGTATTGAATCTAATGAGGAATCAAAGCTATATATAGCACAGGACTTTTTTTTAGAGTGATACTTTAATGCTATAAAATTTATATTTTGTAGCTTTAAATTGCAAACATTGATATATTTCAAATGGATTCTTTAAACATGTTCCTTTTCTTAAGTTGCTAGGGAAGGGTATGGCCTTTTCCATTTTGCACTTTATCTAAAGCTTCAACACCATTTTAGAACTGAGGGGTGAAAAAAGAATTGGTAGGTCATTGATTGGGTTACCTAGAACTATTCAAGTTACATCACATCCTTTTTGCTACAAACCAGCCTACACCTCTTAAATATGAACTAGTAAAGAGTTTGGGAAAGAGCTTCATGATAAAACCCTAATGATTAAAGGTCTTAAAATATGTTTAATCTGTCTTTGCAAAGTTACTCTTTTTTTCTTTTAAGTTGCTGTCATGTCAAGTTGTTGGATTAGTTAAGAGCAGTTGTTAGACAGTTCCCATATGTAACTGAGTAATCTGGAAACCAGAATTTCTGAATTCTGAGTAAACACTGGCTCTCTATGGTACCTTATGAGCAAGGTAACAATTTTGGTTTGTGTTGTTCACACACCAAAAATTATATTTAAAATTGCTTGCACTCTGAAAGCCAGACCAGGTCTCTAGTTACCAGTAGTGCTAAAGCTTCGGCCTTCAAAGAACAAAGGCGTTTCTGATTATACTCATGCATTGTTTTATCAAGAAGTTTAGAAATGTTCTGTTAACCCCAGAGAGATATAATTTAGAACACTTTTATTTGGGAGGAATTGAAATAAGAATTGCACCGGTGCTGCTTTTTTCTTTACTGAATCCTTACAGAGAATGCTAGCTTTTCAATAAAAACTGATCATGTTTGGGGACTTTTACTATTTACCTAGCTATCTATATGATTTATAGAAATTATAGCATCTCCTCTCAATATAAGAGAGGTTGAATCAGGTTGTATTTTATTTTTTCACATAAAAAATGGTGCTACTTTCGGGCGGTGGTAAATAATCACGATGGTGCTCCTAACTCCTAAGTAAATTAGATGGTATTTCACTTGTTCAAATAAACTGAAATTATATATTCTCTTCAAAATTATAGATTGTCTAAGAACTGTTACTGTTTTAAGGTCCTCCAGAAGTTAAATTCTAAACTAACCCTTTGATTTCCTTTCAGGTCTTTTCCAATGGTCACCTGGGAAGTGAAGAATATGATGTTCCTCCCCGGCTTTCTCCTCCCCCTCCAGCTGCCACCCTTCTCCCCAGCATCAAGTGAGTTTTACTGAATCTGGAGATCAACTGTCCATGCATAAAGTTGTTATAAAGAGTAGTTTTGAGGTTCTTAGTACAGAAAGTACAGGGGTGAATATGCATCAATAAAAATGAACCAGCTGGATTTTTAAACTAAAGTACCAGAAATCGAGATCCTTTCTGATTCTTTGCTGATAACTACAGCATTTTTGAGACTTACCTACACTCTGAGATTACACATAAAGCAACAGAGAAAAAGCTAAGTCTTCCTGCATCCAGGAAGAGGCTCAAGTAGCACAATGAGCTCTCCTTTCCAATTCACGTCTCTTCCTTAGAGGTATCACGTTTATCCCACTACCCAGTTTGACATGATAAGATAATCTTTGGTTCCTCCAGTTTTCTCATCTCTCAAATCCATCCCGCCACTAAGTCCTGTTGATTGTTCTTTTAAAGTTTTTCATATTCAGCTAATCTTCCCCATTGCCCTAGTTCTGGCTTATAACGGGACAACTGAAAGAGCCTTCTACCTGATCATACGATATGATCTCAGAATGGAATATCAATGGATTTTAAAGCTAGAAAAATGAGTTAAACTAGGTGTCTCATTTGAAAAAATGGGGACACAAGAAGCATATCAGACAGTTAAGGGATGGTGTCTATCCAAATCAAACCTGGATAAAACCAAGTCTCCTGATGGCCATTTCCCTACTCTATATTAAATCAGGCTACCTGTCTTTCCTCCAGTATATTTTATTCAGGTAGCTGATTTAATTTAAATTCTGCTTTCCCCAGATCACTTTCCTACTCAAAGCCCAACATTGTTCTTTCTTTCCTTCTAAATTAATTCTGTGCTCTTCTGCTATATCAGTAAGATCCACAGAATTTTACCCAATTAAAATATCATTCAGGAATTCTAATGCTTGCCCTCTAATCTTGTCTTGATTTTTTTCCTGGTTTTATGAGTCTTTCATGCTGTTCCCTCCTGTGCACCAAGTTTTCAGAATCTTTATTCTGAAGATCCATGTCTCAGGCTCTATTTCTGTATGAAAACTTCTGTGACTTCAGTCATAATGATGGTAGTAAGACTGATTCTCATTCCTCCTCCTAGAGTTTATTTTCTACACATTTAATTATGTACTTTGCTCTACTGTTTTCTAATACTAAAGTGCCTCTCCACATTAAAAAGATTATAAGGTTTTAAGGGCAAAAACCTTTTCTCGTAATCTCTGCTTCTCCCTTAACACCTTACTGTTTGCTGTTTAATGAGTATACTGATAGTACTTGGTCGCTTGGTGGATTGACTTTATCATCTGCTAAGGTCCTCATTTCTAACTGAAAGTCTTAGAGCATCTTCACTCCTTCCTCTGCTGGTCACTGGATGCAAAAGAATCATAAGCTAGATACCAGCTCCCAAGATATTTACCATCTACTTTAAAATAAAGTTAACGTACATGAAATCACAAGAGAACATTATGCACTAAACTGTATGCATCTAACTTGTTAGTTTTTATATAAGCTTGGAGAATAGACTATTATAGACTTTGTAAGTCAAGGATGTCTTATAGAGAAGACGGAAATTTCCTGAGTCATGGAGGATGGGCACAATTGGGAAGGGATGTGCATGAGAAAAAGCATGAGTATGAAATTTGACATCATTTAGGGGGCAGTGGGAAACTAAGCATTGGACCATTCTTTAGTGGCCACTTTTCTTGGAGCTGGCAGATATGTAGCAGACTTAGAAGTTAGAAGCAAATATATATA
This sequence comes from Stenella coeruleoalba, assembly GCF_951394435.1. NCBI lineage: Eukaryota > Metazoa > Chordata > Mammalia > Artiodactyla > Delphinidae > Stenella > Stenella coeruleoalba. The sequence goes on from NC_137150.1 coordinate 92,145,447, forward strand.
TTCTGTGTAGTAGGTTGTACATCAGTAATAACATATGATATTGTAGCACCAAATGAACTCTGGATATTTGTATATGTGATTAAAACATCTAAGCTCAATTACCTCTAATTCAGAGAACATCAAAAAACGAAGTACATGAAATCTTGCTAATTAGAGATTAAAATTTTACATTCTGTTTATTAAATTCATATTGGCAAGTGGGATAAAAGGCAGAGGTCACCATTTGCTTCATCTATATTTAGTGTTAAGTGCTTGTTTTTCTATAAATAAAGAACAACAAATTCATAGTAAAATGCCTTCTATTGATATTTTTCTAACACTTCAGTTTGTATGTGTACCTGGATATACTTTCACCCCATTTACTCTTGATTATTTTCCCTCAAACAATGCAGTTGCTTTACTTAACCAGGGAAATACTTTAACAATGCATCCTTAACAGCAAATTAGTTTTCTATTTTGCATGCTGCAAATTAACCATAGTTAAAATTACAAGTGCTGGCTTTTAATGGCATGTTTATCTCTCCATTTTGTTTTTTATTCTGACATATAGGTAGCAGTTGTTCATTGTAGAAAATATGGAAAATATATAAAAGAAAAAAATTAAACAAATACATAAATATAAGCGTTTACGTACCCCAGATATCAATGCCCAGAGTTTTTGTTCTGTTTTGTTTTTCTTGAATTTTTGAATTTTATTTTATTTTTTTATACAGCAGGTTCTTAGTCATCCATTTTACACACATCAGTGTATACATGTCAATCCCAATCGCCCAATTCAGCACACCACCATCCCCACCCCCACTGCGGCTTTCCACCCTTGGTGTCCATACGTTTGTTCTCTACATCTGTGTCTCTATTTCCGCCCTTTCAAACCGGTTCATCTATACCATTTTTCTAGGTTCCACATATATGCGTTAATATACGATATTTGTTTTTCTCTTTCTGACTTACTTCACTCTGTATGACAGTCTCTAGATCCGTCCACGTCTCTACAAATGACCCAATTTCGTTCCTTTTTATGGCTGAGTAATATCCCATTGTATATATGTACAACATCATCTTTATCCATTCGTCTGTCGATGGGCATTTAGGTTGCTTCCATGACCTGGCTATTGTAAATAGTGCTGCAATAAACGTTGGGGTGCATGTGTCTTTTTGAATTATGGTTTTCTCTGGGTATATGCCCAGTAGTGGGATTGCTGAATCATATGGTAATTCTATTTTTAGTTTTTTAAGGAACCTCCACACTGTTCTCCATAGCGGCTGTATCAATTTACATTCCCACCAACAGTGCAAAAGTGTTCCCTTTTCTCCACCCCCTCTCCAGCATTTGTTGTTTGTAGATTTTCTGATGATGCCCATTCTAACCGGTGTGAGTTGATACCTCATTGTAGTTTTGATTTGCGTTTCTCTAATGATTAGTGATGTTGAGCAGCTTTTCATGTGCTTCTTGGCCATCTGTATGTCTTCTTTGGAGAAATGTCTGTTTAGGTCTTCTGCCCATTTTTGGATTGGGTTGTTTGTTTTATTAATATTGAGATGCATGATCTGTTTATATATTCTGGAGATTAATCCTTTGTCCGTTGATTCGTTTGCAAATATTTTCTCCCATTCTGAGGGTTGTCTTTTCATCTTGTTTATGGTTTCCTTTGCTGTGCAAAAGCTTTGAAGTTTCATTAGGTCCCATGTGTTTATTTTTGTTTTTATTTCCATTACTCTAGGAGGTGGATCAAAAAAGATCTTGCTGTGACTTATGTCAGAGTTTTCTTCCTATGTTTTCCTCCAAGAGTTTTATAGTGTCTGGTCTTACATTTAGGTCTCTAATCCATTTTGAGTTTATTTTTGTGCATGGTGTTAGGGAGTGTTCTGATTCCATTCTTTTACATGTAGCTGTCCAGTTTTTCCCCAGAGTTTTAACATTCTGACTTTTTTTTCTTTTTAGCCTTTTTTTTTTTTTTACATGATTTAGATTACATTGTAGAGATAATTTCATGCTCTCCTTTGTCACTTAATATTTTAATAAGCATTTTTCTTAATCATTTATGCTGTACTATATTTATCATGGAACCAGCATGGAATTCTGAAGTGACCATTAAAATAAAATCAGACTTGGTCCCAGACATGATTCCGGTATTAATATTTGTCTGTCTTTGAACAAGGTAACTTCTCTGGGCCTCACTTTCTCCATCTGATAAATGAAGGGATCTGTTTATCTTAAATGATCTCTAAAATTCTCTTGAGCTTCAACCTTTTAGGTTCCATGCAATGTTTTTTTAAGGGGTACTCATTTGTAGTATTAATTACATATGAATACTTGGCAACTTGAATGCTCATTTATAATTGGTTGGTTGCATCCCATTTTTGAAGCCAGTATAACTTGGATTACTGCTCTGGGTTTTTTGTTTGTTTTTTTGTTTTGTCTACTTCACCTTCATTAGAGTGTATAACCAGAGTACAATGAGAATAGATCTTCAGCTCTGGAGAGGCATAGAATACAGGTCTTAGCAAAATGTCACTCAGGGAAATAGGGATGTTGGATGTTCAAGTGTATTGTTTCCGTGTCAGCGTCTTAGTACATGTTTCAAAATTAGGCCAAAGCAAAATAACAGATTGCTACCCATCATAGACTTTGATAGTTCTCACAAATGTTGAGAGCCCCAGTGTTGAATTCAGTAATGTCAAAGCTAATATTTACCTTTAAAGCTATACTGTGTTGTTATTAATATTTACTGAAGTATAATTGTTAAATTATATGATGTTACTCTGATTCCCATTAAATTGGTGGAAGAGGCTACTCTCTGATAGTGTTTTCTTTCTTGTAAAACAGTATGACTGCAATTATATGACTTTTATTGTGTAATTTATCTGGAGACCTAGAAGAATATAGAATTTATTTTGAAAGCATATTCTGTCATGAAAGTAAGCTGAAACTGTACTAGTGCATATAGGTTTACTTATTTTTTTTCCTAAATGGTTTCTACTTAAGATGATTGACACTTAGCTATAAATATAAATTCTTAAAAGCTTGAAATATGGGTAATCATAATTTTTTTAGGGGAAGAATGAAAAAATCTATGTGGATTATTTTTATTGTAGTGTCAGTTTTCACTAAATTATTTTTATCTTGAAATAATTTGATTTTTCAAAATTAAATGAAACCTGAAACAGTTAAAAATACTTACTTTACTTAACACAAGATGTTGGCCAATAAGCAAAGGAATTACTCTAATAATGGAATAATTACTTCAGGTAAGATAATGTTCTGGAATGCAGAGGAATGTCATTTTTTAGAAGAATATTTTTCTTGTTCCTTGTCTTTTAGAAATGGACCTTTTGTACTTTTGACATATTAATCTTAAACTTTCAAATATATGTGAATCAATATTACTTAATATATTTGTAAAAAGGGTGTTTTGTTGTTGGAGGTGGTGGTCTTGATCATTGTTATAGATTTTTTTCTAAACAGATAAGGTGCTAATAGTTTAAGCTCAGTGAATAGAGTATCCAGGTTTTGCCTAACTATCCTGTTTTCATTCAGTTGCATACTAACTGGAGAGTCAGAGTGAACAAGATAAAATCCCATCCTCATTGGAATTTGTGCTCTAGGTAAGGAGAACAGCAAGTAAACAAATAACCATAGTATATTGTCAGGTAGTGGTAAGTGCTAGAAGGAAAAGTAAAGCAGGGAAAAGGATACTCAGTGATAGGGAGGTTTATACTTCAGATGAGGTCATTAGGAAAGGTAATGTTGAACAGAAACCTGAAAGAAGGGAGCAAGCCATGAGACTGCCTAGGTGAAGAGCATAAAAGCTAGACGGTGAGGCAAGTGAATCCCTTTGGCTTATCTGGAGAACAGCAAGAGGGACAGTAGGCCTGGGGTTGAATAAGGTATATAGGAGCTAAATCATATATTGCCTTTAAGGCCATGATAAGAACTTTGGTTTGGTTAGTTTTAGGAGCCATCGAAGGTTTTGATCAACATGATGACATGATGCTGGTTTGTGTTTTTAAAGAGGGTCACTGGCTGCTACATGAATTGTCTTTAGGACAGCTGAAGTGACACCAATGGAGAGTGTAGTCGTCTGATGTGGTGAACCAGTAAGAGATGGTCAGGGCTTTGGGGTGATGGTGATGGAGTTACACAGTCCACTTTGGGTTGTATTTTGATCCAACAGTACCTGTCAATAAATCAGATGTCTGTGAGGTACAATAAATAGGGATGATTGATTTTTATATAGGTTTTTGCTTAACGAAACTGGGTGAATGGGTTGGTGCCATTTACCAGAGGGAGGGAAATTGGAGAAGGGCAGGGGTGGGAAGGGGGCAGGGGTGGTAAAATTAAGACTTAAGGATCTGTTGGGTTTCGGTGCCGATTACACACACATCCGAATAGTGATGTTGCGGGGACAGTCGGACATACCATCTAAGCTTTCACCTTTATATTATATTCAAGTAAATACTTCAGTAGGTACTATCTAAAGCTGATAAAATGATTTCTACATGACCAGTGCCCAAATTTAATTAGATTCGTTATACTCTTAGACATATAAATGTAATCCTAGAAGTTTTTTTCTAATATAGGAACTTATATATGAAAATATCACCTTAAAAAACTATATCATTTACCCCTGAAATGTTGATATTGTAGAAAACGTATTTAGAACATTTCTGTGTGGTAAAAATTATAATAAACGTTATCTATTATTATCATAATCTAAAACAAACTAGAAATGTGGATTTGTGAATGCACCCTCAACTACTGCCACCTTCCAGTGAGTGATCTAAGAGGTCCACACCACCAAACAGCATCAGCATCTGTGCCCGCGTGTATGTGAGAGTGGTTGTTTTTAAATAAATAGTGGCCAAAATGGTCTGTAGATAGAAAAGTGCAAAAGACAAAACTAGACCAGTTTGACTGAAATGGTGGTCAAATTCATGGGAGAAGGGAAGTTTTGTTTTGTTTTGCTTCGTTTTTGACTGACTGGGGAGTGAAAAACAGAAAGAAGAGATAAAAGCAGTATGCCACAGGAGCTATTAAAGCAAACATCACATTGTAATTTTTAAAAACTTAAGAGAAAGAAGCTTGATGGAAAATTTTCCTCTTATATACTGTGCATACCGGGCTTCATTGTTTATGCTTAATGGCGAAAGAGCAGGGTAACATGTTCTGTTATTGTTCACCTGAGGGTTTGTATAGACAATACACACTTCAGTTTTACATTAATCCTGTTTATGTTCAATGATCAGAAATTAATTTCATTGATTTAAAGAAAATATGGTAGAGAACTTTAAATGGAAGATCAAGCTGTAATTAAGAGCTACTCTTTTCTTAACCCTAGTGAATGAACAGTGATGCTCTTTTGTTACTTTTTGAACCAGCTTTCATTCAAATACCTTAAAATATTTTCAAGATTTGTCAGGATGTTGCACTAGTTTTACTTATTTTACCTTGGGTAGATAGAAAGGTGAACTAATATTGAAGATGGCAGTCCTTTGTAAGTTACAATTGACATGATGTGTATGGGATAGTGTGGGATGGGTCCATCTTTTCAGTTTATTCATTATGATCACTATGGCATTCTTCTCTCATTGTGTATCATGTAGAAATGTTTGTGCATTTGGTTTTGACCTATTGATGTGACTCAGTATTTGAAACTCAGACTTTATTTTTTCTGCATATTCTTATTGATTTATAAATTTTGTTCAAATCTCCCGTGAAGCAGCTTGACCATCCTAACGCAGGTTTTCTAACGTCTTGTGGTAAATCCCTAGAACCTGCTTGTTGACACACTGATGACAAGAATTGAGGGCTGCAAGCATATCATTTTAAACTAGTCTCAACAGAAAGAGAAATAGTGTGTCGAAAGTGTACAAAATAAATACTATGGGTATTATTTTTCTCCTTTTTATTTTAGTATTATAATTTCTAAATTCAGATAGAATCCCTCTCTCATCATTTGTGGGAAAATGGCATTTGGCAGATGGCTATAATCTGGGTGTGGGAATGCAACTAATTCCACTAATCTTTCATTTTCTCTGACTAAAATCTAAGATGAATACTGATATTAACACTAATCCCAGTAGTCTGACAAATCTGTTACTTGTAATTTACCAAACAACTGATTTATGATCACAAATAATTAGGTAGCCTTACACAGAATTGTGAGCCATTGGATTCTATTTAAATACGCAATCTAAATTGTATTCCTTATACTGTCTCTTTTTTGTCCCATAGAGGCATAATTTGCTATATATTCTCCACTTCTCCATGAACATATTGATCTGTTCATCGAAAATGCATAGAGTTAGAATGAGATTCTATTTTCACATTAAGTGAGAGCATCTTGACATATTCCACCATATTCAAGCATTCCTTGTTTCTGTCCACATTTCTCTGTAGGCTCAAATTAGAATTAGATAAGTTATTTGAAGGCCACTAGGGATATTAAGCATATTTGTTTGTGAAAGATGATAATTTGCAGTATCTTAAATGAGTTAAAATGAATTTTCAACCTTAAAATGAAAATTTTCCAGTTGTTAAATTAAAGCATAATTTTCATACAGTAAAATTCACCCTGCTTTATTAATGTACAGTTTTATGAGTTTTGGTAAACGCACAGTCATGTATTCACGACCACTGTCAAGATAGAAAACGGTTCCTTTACTCCAAAAACACCCCCCAGGCCTGTGTCAGTTTTACCCTAAACCCTTGGAAATTATCAATCTGATTTGTGTTATATAATTTTGCTTTTTCCCAAAGGTCATATAAATAGAATCATATAGTATAGAGCCTTTTGAGTTTGGGTTCTTTCTATTAGCACAATGAATTTGAGATTCATCCAGGTTGTCAAGAGTATCAATAGTTTGTTCCTTTTTTATTGCTCAGAGTATGTATTCCATTGTAAAACACACTATGGTTTGTTTATCCATCCCTCTGCTAAGGGACATTTGGGTTGTGTCCAATTATTGGCGATTATAAGTACTGCCACATTTAATATCACCGTGAAGTCTTTAATGTTCAACATGTATTGGAAAATTAGATTCTCAAAAAAAAAAGAGTTTCCTCGACATCTATCTTTTTGATTTCTAAAGCAGTCCCCTAAAAGTGTTAGAAATGAATATTGCCCTTGAATAAGTTAACTTAAAAATTAACCTCAAATTTATTTCTCCAGCTTAAAAACAAGTCAGTGAAAACTATACTTAAAGTGTAAACTATACTTAAAGTGAAAACTTAAAATTAAAGCTTATATTCAGCCTAATAATATACCACCTGATTCTTCTGGATGTCATGAAAGAATCCTCAAAATTAGTATGTATATTTATAAAACCCACTCTTGAGATGCTGGGGAAATGGCTTACAGGTGGCACACGGGCAATCCTCATTTCAAATACAGCTAGATTTTGTTACCACTTCTCTGGGCTATGATTTCTCGAAGTTGGGTGTTTTGCCTGTTAGGATAGTTAGTACAAGAAATATGGACTAATGTATATGGCAGGCTCTGAAGATTCAGTTTTAATAAAAGATATTTTTCAAAGCCTTGCTTTCAGAGATTATTAAATAAGATTTTACATGTAGAAGGCAAGCAACATAATATATTTTAAATATTTTTCTACATTATGAAAGTATCCTAAAAATGATTTTCTTTCCCATATCAGTTTGGTCATGTATTTCTCTAATAGCCTCTTGTTCTTTTTGTCTAAAAGCTGTGAGTGCTCCGTGGGACACACACCATGCCAGGCCTTGGTTGACTCAGGGTCTGCCCTTAAGCATTTTGCAGTTAGACAGAAATAGAAGAAAGACATAGATGAATATATAGAAAACACAATGTCAATGTATGAACACTTACCAAATACATATAAAAGATTAAAGTTCAAAGAAAATTACTGTTTTGTGGGATGTCACAGGAGGTTCATCTATAGACAGTAAAGATGGATATTTCTACTTTGCTTTATTTCTGGAAAAGTTGAACTAATCAAGGTATCAGGAATTGCTCAAATGAGGGAAAGAAAAGTACTTGGTAAGGGTAATGTTTGAGGTATGTTATGTAGGAAAAGCCAGTGGGATATGCAGAAGGTCATGCCTCTGATCATATGCCTCTCACACCAGGAATGTAGAAGGCTGTAGAGGGTTGTATGTGTGAGCCTTCATCTTCAAAATGCAAAAATCACTAATTAAGAAGAGCATTAGAAAATATATTCTTGGTTTGTTTCAAGTGTGCACATGCAGATAGTGGATGTATTCCTCATTAAAGTTTAAATAACACACATTGAATTTAACAAGAGGCGAAGGCTGTGGGGAGGATGGCTGTGTATCTTTAAGACTATGTGTCCTTGTGCATTACATTACCAGTGTATTAATTCAGGAATGACAGCCGCAGTGCAGAACACTCTGTGAATGTCTGATGATAATATAAAGGGAATGAAGTACTGGTGTAAATGGTGGGATGGTTTACTTGGCAGTTTTAACGTGGAACCAGCCAAATAAAATTGATCTATTTTATTCCTCTGGTATCCTAAAAATTTCCCATGAGCTAAATCAATGACTGAACATTTTCCTATGTCCCGTGAGATATTTTCTCTACTACCAAAAGTAAACATACATGATTGCTAATGAAAATTCTGTGTTTTTACCACTTATCTAGTTGCAAGTAAAACTGAACCTACTTTTTGAATGAGTTTGTGAAGGGGAAAAAAAAATCCCGCATGTAATTACAAATAATGTAATTATTTACATAAATTGAGTTTTCCCTTTTGCTATTTTATATACAAATTCTTCATCTATTTGTACCTTCCTTATTATTTTTTTATTAAGACTTTTTTTTTAGAGCCATTTTAGATTCATAGCAGTATTGAGGAGAAGGTACAGATATTTCCCATATACCCCTGGCTCCCATACATGCCTAGCTTTCCTCATTTTCACCATCCTCCACCATAGTGGTACATTTGTTAAAAATGATGAACCTACATTTATACATAACCACCCAAAGTTCATAGTTTACATTCCCTTTTTTACATGATAGAAATTGCTTTTATTTTTCCCTTCAGAATTGAATAAGATCAATTTTGTATAAAAATTTATATAATATTGAATAAAGTGCACTGGAATGAGATTCTTATAAATTGGCTTATTTTTAACTAGAATATTATACTAATATAAAAAGTTTGCTTTAAAATATAATAAGATAAAATATGACTCTTTAGAACTGTATTAAAATGGTGATAAGATATCTAGGCTTTTTTTTTTTCAGATTTAGATAGGCAACAAATGCCACTCGAAGGCTTTCTTCACTTATAGTATAATTCACTAAAATCCATTTAAGCTAATTACCTGCGACTAGTAAGTTTTAGCAGTAAGCCCCTATAATTCCATAAAATATTAGATAAGCTTTGCTTTTCATTTTCTTCAGGATACTCCATCTGTTGATTTGCAGCAAAGCTAAAGAGTAGGGGGAAGCTACCCTGATTAAATTCTTTATCATTGAAGATAAAATATAGAATCAGCCAGAACAAATGTGGTTTCACAAATCACCCATTCTTGTGTCATAGTGCAGTGCTTCTTTGAAAACTCTTACATCTTTGGAACTAAGCTGCAACAGGCAGATAGAACATTCCTGACATTGATGTGGTTGTTGAATATTTGGTCAGTAAGTCTTTTTCTTTTATACAGTATATGCTTAAATTGCAAAGGAAAAAAAATTCCTTGTACATGACAATATAGTAGGACATAGAAAGGATGTGTATTTTTCTCATTTCTTTTGCTAACAGAACCCACTCTGGCCCTTGAGTTAGCTAAATTTATATCCATGTTTATAAGAATTTATGAAAAGGTAATGTTTGAAATCCCTGCTGTAATTCCCATCAAATCACCATTTTGCAGTCCGTGTACTCACTGGCCTTCATTTGGGATGTACATCTTCCAAGGTTACACCATGGTAGGTGTAACCCTTAAGTTATTAATAAGGTTATTAGCTTGTGCTCTGGGTGGTGACAGTGGACTTCCTGTCACTGTATCGTTGTGCTTTCATTTCACCATAAACTGTCATTTGAATTCCAAGGTCATTCAAACAAACAAGAATTCAAAAATCGGTATTGAAAAAAGTCTTCAAAGACAGATAAAAACACACTTGAAAAATCTTAGGAGAGATTTTTTCTTTCATCTCTGAACTTCCTAGAGACTCAGATATATAGTTGAAATTTGAAAACCTTTAGGTTTTTCAAAATGTCTTCTTGCAGTGGGCACAGAGAAAAGCCCTTAAAGTTCTTTTCATTCGAACTAGTTAGGAGAAATAAAAATGAAAAAGTTTTTTCAGTCTTGATGGTTCATATACCAAAGGCCTCTTGCTCCCTCTACAGAAGGTGCTTCAAAATTGCAGTCACAAATATTAAAAAAAAAAAAATTTAACAAAACAGATTTGTCTTGAGGTTCATGATTTAAAAAAAGGTTTGGATCCATATGTACCTCCAGTGTCCTGCAAACAGGTTGGTTGTCCTAAAGTTGGTCAGGGTAGGTTTGTGTGTTTCTACTTTGGTGTTTCTCAGTGGCATCAGCTTAGGATAAACTCCATTAGCAACAACTGTTAAAAAAAAAAGTACGTTTTTGTCGTTTTGTTATTAATTGGCTTTGTCTGTTTACTCAATGGATGAGTAAAATACTTGGGAATTTCTTTTGATATTAGGTAATTGTTTTACATATTTGCATTCTTTTTTACTTAGCCAGGGAATTTAAGCCATAAAAATAATGGCCTCTACCTTAAAGACTTATAAAGTTCTCTTATTATCTACTTCTGATTGTTCCAGTCATTTTTAGATCTTTGTTAATTTTTGTCCCAACAACAACTATCTGAATTGTAACTTCACAGGAGAAAGAATTGTTTCACTTAACTGGATTTTTTCAACTATAAGTTATATTCATAAGAGACAGTTGAACTTTCTATAAATACTTCATTAATATATAAAATAACCTTGCATATGTATCATCTTAATTTACCAATTTAAGTTAAATAGGAACAAAATGTTAATATTTTAATAGCTTTGGTGTAAATAATTTTATGCATTCACTTACAACTCCAGGACCTTTTTATTTTATTTGACAGGTTACTAGCTTCTCTTATTGTGCCATTTTAAAATTATAAGTATGAAAACTCTTATTTCATCAAGAGTTTTAAAAGTCCTTTTAATTTGTATTTAGTATAAGAACAGCCCTTCTGATGTTACCCTGTAATTGAAAAATGAACACAAGTGACAAAGTAGTTTCTTTGATTTGAATATGTCACATCAGACTTGCCTGTCCTGAATTATTATGCTAAAACTAGACTGGATTTTTTTTTTTTCCCCCTCTGGTAGGTGTACTGGTCCATTAGCAAATTCCCTTTCAGAGAAAACAAGAGACCCAGTAGAGGAAGAAGACGATGAATACAAGATTCCTTCATCCCATCCTGTTTCCCTGAATTCACAACCATCTCATTGTCATAATGTAAAACCTCCTCCTAGGTAAGAATATGGGCCATTTATCATCACCTCACGTCTGCAGTAAGCATTATCATTTATGGCATTTGTTTTTAAACAACTGAATCACATCTGTTTAATAAAAACCCTTGATTTCTTACTCAAAGCCTCCTCTACCTATAATACTATTTTCCTCCATGGCCTTTCAGAGAAAATGAAAAGATGTAGATTTCTTTTAACTAGGAAGTCCTTTGACTAAATTAGTTGACTGGTAAGTCTAATGGAATAATTTGTTGCCCCTCTCCCCAAAAAACAAATTGTACTGTAGTAAAACTTTGCTGTAGGTTACATATAGTGGTGATTAATTCATGAATTTTCAGTAAGCTATTTTCAATGCATTTTATCAGTTCTAAGCACATATCTCATGAAGAAAAATTAGTGCTTAGAAAATAAGGTATTATACCAACCTTCCTTAGAATTGTTCTTCATGAAGTAAGGACTAGTATAATCTATATTGATTTTCAGATCTCGAAGAATTGAAAAAAATTATTTCCCTTAGCTATTTTTATCAGGTACTATTTTACTTTTCCTTGGATCAAACAAGAATGTGAGGAATTGTGTTCTGTTTTCTTCTTGTCAGTTGTTTATTCTCACTGTTATGGAGACATCCTTGGTCTTTGAAGTGGCAGCCCCATGGAAGTATAGGAGTTATTGAAAATGGGTGTTGTGTATTGAAACATTAGTTTGTCTTTAAGTAGAAGGACAATTCTGTGTTTATATAATTGAATTAGTAAATCATAATTTAATATTATTTTTGTTTTTTTAAATCTAATTGACATATATGAAGTACTCAGTAAGTCAAATCTCAGTTTCAGACTTATTTTCTGAGCTCCAGTTTTCTTTGTCTAATTACATCCCTGGAGCTCTGCTTGGCACATACAGAAGAGGGCTCAGCTACTGCTGGTGGCCCAGCCTTCTTGCCTTTCAGTATCTCTTTACTGACTGAGGAATAGGAGAGCTATTTAACACTTCAGTCATCTATGTCATCTTTACTTAGTGTGCCATTTCCTTTTGAGGTCAAGTCAATCAACAGAAAGCATTTTATGAGTGGAGTGTTCCTTTCTTTTCAGATGAAAAGTCTAAAAAATGTTTTAATGCCTTTCTTCAAGTATTGTATTGCAGTACTTGGAAAAGAGAAGCAAAACTCCATTTAAACCAGAGATCTGCCTTAGTGAGTTACAAGATTAGAATTATCAACACTATGCAGAATTATTAACCATGGTTATTAACACTTTGCTGTCCAGGGCTTCATATTTCAAAGCAAGAACCAAACCTTTCTTTGCTGATTGCTGGTCTTTAGGACATTTGTTGGTAACATTGAGAAGACAGAGAAATAACTGAGAGATAATAATTTGTAATGTTAGAAGAACCAAATGTCTACTATTGTTATTGGAGAAAAAAGTTATTCCTTTACATCAAGTATAAATTCTTACAATTTTCAGTTCCCTTGGCTCTTACAAATGTGTAGTAATTTTAAAAAACTGAAATAAGATGAGCTTTTTTGGTCTCCTTGGGCTCTCATTTTTTTTCACCACTGGATAAGTGAGTGGTATAATTTTAATACTTTAAATTTTAATTGTCACATCATACTGGATGAGATTTTTGGTGGCAGGCCTCCGAAATCCTGAAAATAAATTTGATTTATGACCACCATTACCATCTTTCTACAGTTACAGAGAAGTAATAAATGTTGATAATCCCTAATCTTAATTGGAGTGAATTTTCTGTCTAATTTGTTCTTGAAAGTCAATGGATGAAGTATCTTCTTAGGTCCTCTACAAAGCACTCTTTAAACTTAGACACATCCTTTCCTTCTGTGTTTTTCCTCTCTTTGGAACATTAGGAGAAGTAAATTGTCAGTATATGGAAAAAGTTAAACCATATTATTCATAGATTCATAAACCATATTATTCATAGATGAATAATTCCATTTCAGTAAAAGTCCATCATTACTATGAAAATTCAATACATGATAACTATTTTTAAATGAACCATCTCTGGCCCCTTAAAGAGATGTGGCCACCAGAGAGAATGGAAATGAATTTCAGATGAAGCACTTTGCAATAACTATTCAAATGTCCAATATCTCCTCCATTATGTATGTACTTTTACTTTGCCCCAAGAATTCAGAGTAAATCAGGGGAAAGTAAAATATAAACTCTGCCTTCTGTAGCTCTTTGTGAGCACAGTAACTTGGTGAGCAGATAGTCAGTTGCTACACAGCTATATTCTGAAGACAAAATACGCTCCGTGCCTTCTCTTCCTGCTGCTACCTTCCTGTGCCCCGGATTTGTGCGTTACATTCATAGTATGATTCGAAAGCATTAATACCAACAATAAAAACACTTTTTTTAGGGCTTCCCTGGTGGCGCAGTGGTTGAGAGTCCGCCTGCTGATGCAGGGGACACGGGTTCGTGCCCCGGTCTGGGAGGATCCCACATGCCGCAGAGCGGCTGGGCCTGTGAGCCATGGCCGCTGAGCCTGCGCGTCCGGAGCCTGTGCTCCGTAACGGGAGAGGCCACAACAATGAAAGGCCCGTGTACCGCAAAAAAAAAAAAACACTTTTTTTAGTATTATCCTTTTACGGACACCCAGATTAAAATATTTGTTGTGTACCCAAGGCCTTTGCTAAAGTCATTTCTCCACAGTTGTCAGAAGTGCCAGTTTTGTTCATGGCAGTGGTGAAATTATACTCCAGACTCTAGGTCTTTGAATATGCCTATCTGAATTTTAATGGACTTTCTGAATATTTAATAATTCTCCTTCCTTGACAGGCTCTAGTTTATGATAAGGAAAGCTTAACTTACAGAAATAAAAATATACTGTTAAGTACCATTAACCAGTAATGATGTCATTGGGACTTTTACATATTTTTTGCCTGCATATTACATTTTCTTCTTCAAAACCTTGATAAGGTAATATTGAAATCTTCCAAAATGATATGTTAATTCCACAGGTGTGTTTAGGGTATCAGCAGTTTTGTGGCCCTTGTGATTCTTAGTTTCACTTAAAAAAAGAAAAAAAACCTTTGTCTTCCATGGAATGGTTACTTCTGCTTTGTAAAAGTATTCAGGTATCTAGATAATATTACTTTACTTTCTCTAGAAAAGGAAATTAATTATATTTATATCCTAACTTTATTACATGAGCAGCGTTGCTAGTTCCCATCATCTCCCCACCCCCAAATGACTTTTAAATGGAAAGTAATTATCCTTATGATTTTTGTCCTTTGATTTCTGCTTTAGGTCTTGTGATAACGGTCACTGCATATTGAATGGAACACACGGTACGTCTTCAGAGATGAAGAAATCAAACATCCCTGAGTTAGGCATATATTTAAAGGGTATGTATAAGACATATTCTCTTTGTAGTCTATGTCTTAATGGTCAGAATTTAAAGGCAAAATTCCATGCCATTGTTGTACTGAAAATACATTAAGATTTTGTGTTATCCTCTAGGAGATGTTTTTGATTCAGCCTCTGATCCAGTGCCATTACCACCTGCCAGGCCTCCAACTCGGGACAATCCAAAGCATGGTTCTTCACTCAACAGGACGCCCTCTGATTATGATCTTCTCATCCCTCCATTAGGTCGAAACCTTTCAAACAATTTCAAGCAAGCCTCCCTGCCACCTCTTCCAATTAATATCTGAATTATCAGAATTCTTAGTTCAGTGCAATGTAGACTCACTAGGTTATGAATCTGTCTGAATTCGAATGGAATCTCCAGGTGATAGTGGCTCTCGGTTCATGTGACCATTATTCCATTTAGATGACTGAAGCAGTGGTGTAAATAGCTGGCATCAGTTAGGGATTTATCAAGTTGTCTCTTCATGTACTAAATGCAGTCTACAAAATCTTATGAGGGCATTGTTCATTCCCCCAGGTGCTTGCGTTCTAGTAGATTTGGAGTATTCATCTGAGATTTTCTTTAAGTGTAATTCTTAATGAATGCGTACTTCCTTTTTCTTTCAATATAAAATGACCCACTTCCACTTAGCTAATTACATTATGGGAAATTATATATTTTATTGTAGAGAGCTGAAAATAAATTGTCTTATAATCACTGCAACTAGAACACATCCAAAGAATCTCAGTTTCTTTGTTTCAAATTTTACCATGAAGTACACTTAATGTGTGTGTATGTGTACATGTGTGAAGGTACACACAGGTGTGTATTTATGTTAAAATTGGCCGGTGCAGGTGTCTGTTTATTTCATTAATTCTAGGCAGGAAGCTTCTCACCCTATTTTTAGAGGAGGACAATTAAGAAACCTTCACAAGTTAAGGCTTCACAATAATGAGTCACCATAGCATAAAATAATATATAATGAAGGTTCATTTATAAGCTTATCTGAATCATTAGGCTACTAGAAATGAACCTCTCCATTTTTTTTCCCCATAAACTGGTGTTTCCAGTTATACAGTTGAATATCTTGCAGGAGCAAGACATTCAGTTCAGTGCTTTACTCTCACCTCCGTGGATTACAAGCACCTCCCAACTTCCTTCTTTACCTATAGTCTTTTTCTCTTCCACTTCTTCCTGTATGCTGTTTTTGACCTATTACCCAAGTCTTTATGACTAGATCAGCACTATCCAATAGAACTTTATGTGGTGACATAAAAGACCTATATGTGTGACTGTAGAACTGAATTTTAGTTAATTTAAATTTAAACTAAATAGCTATATGTGGATAGTTACTACCATATTGGACAATGCAGATAAATGTTCCAACCTTTTTAACTCATCCTTCCTTTGGCTCTTCATGTACATCTCATATTTTATTTATGCTATTCACTCTGCCTAGTAGACACCATCCCTGTATTTGATGAACAAACGTTTTTGAGGCCCTGATATCCCAGGCCTTCCTGTTCTTGGTAATACCTTGCTGAATGCCACTTTCTGCATTCCTCTTCCCTCTTACAATGCATCTCTCTCTCCCTCTGGGACCTATTCACCTGTGAGTCTTCTGTGAACTTTTCTTAGGTCTCATTGTGGAATCCAAGCTCCTCGGGGTCAAGGACTTATGATTTTGATCTTCACATTACCCATGTGCCTAGCATGGTGCCTGACATTTAGGGGCTGATAAAGGATTTGAATAAATGAGATAATGTAGGAAATAGCTGAAGGTTGGAATGATAACAAAGCTCTTTCTTTCTCTCTCCTATACCTTCATATATTTTACATTAGAAAAATATTGATGATCATTAGAGAAAAAATTTTGAATACTTTTTGCAAGGCAAGCTGGATGAGTGGTGAAACCATTTATATTTAAATATACCTTTATATTTAAGTCAATGTATTTAAATCCATGAGAATTTTTATTACTAGAAGATGTAGGTATTTATACCCTGTTTCATTCACAAAGTATTTGTGAGTGCTTACAAAAATACGTACACTGAAATTTTATTTTTTAAAGAATCAAGATGAGGGAAAATATGAATAGGATAGTAAGACGTGGCAGGGGAAACACAAGTAGACATAAAAGCATACTGCAGTATTCTACAGCTACTAAAGGTGGGAACTATGCAAATATAAATAACTAGCTTTGCGACCACCACAGGAGGTAGTTCTATTGATATATTTAACTGTTTCTCCCTAGAGATATCTGGTAAGTAGAAAAAGATCATATTCCTCTACTGCAGGTGCATTTTCTGTATATTTTGACAATGAAATATATGGAGCATTAGTTTAAATGAATTAAAATGCCGTGGAGCAAACTTTTAAAAGATAATCTAAACTATTCTGTGACATTAAATTTTTGTGCATAGTGTGATTTTCTAATTAGAGGCTGTGAACTCTTATTGTTACACAAAAATTCTGTTTTGATGATGTGATCTGTAATATATTTAGTTCAGACCTCCAATGTCTTAATATTATAAAGGTTACAAGTGAATAATAAGCTGTTTCATAACCTGAAATACTGCTTTTTAATAGAAAGGGCTGAGAGATCGAAAAAGTCTGTATGCACACACGTGTGTTTGTGTGTCTGTGTTTCTCTCCAAACACCTCCTAGAAAATAATCAGCTCCCATTGACAAAGTCAGTGAACTGCTGGGTAAACACTGGAGGTGAAGTTGTTTATAAAGCAGCAAAAGAAAATCATTATTTTTGCCTGATACTGTGTTTTGATTAACGAAGTTCTGCTGTTGATAACTGACCTTTCTTTCAATGCAGGTGAAGATGCTTTTGATGCCCTCCCCCCGTCCCTCCCACCTCCCCCACCTCCCGCAAGGCATAGTCTCATCGAACATTCAAAACCTCCTGGCTCCAGTAGCCGACCATCCTCAGGACAGGACCTTTTCCTCCTTCCTTCAGGTAGGAGGGAAAAACCAAGCAAACCTTTTCACTGAAAGCAAAAATATTTCTAAGATGATACTGTCAAATAAGCATTAGTGATTCATTGGTTTCTAGCTCCCAAGCTGAAAAATCCCTGGGTGGGGAAAACAGCAGTTGGATAGGTTTGTCTGTCAATTGTTTGGTTTAATGGCAAAAGGATTACAAAAATGGCAAAAGCAACAAGGAATCGTAGAATTCAGAAATGGCGCTGAAGAGATTATCAAATAACACCTGTATGTTACAAAAGGTGAGAACCAGAAGTGCTCTGTGTTTGGGCTAAAAGTGATGGGGACAAATTTAGACTTTCTCCTGATTCTGAGTGCAATATTTTTTTCAAATAATGTGTTTAAAAATTTTTACTAAATATGCTTTAGGGTCATAATTTTATTCAAAAATGTAATATCTTGGTAAATTATATTGTTGTAACATTAATAGATATGTTTTTCTGAAATATCTGCATTTTATTGTTTTGTTACTGTTTTGATTTTTAATGCCTCAGTGTATCTACTAAAATTATTGGTCTTCAAGGAAAAATTAATAGTTTTTAAAAAAGAACTCAAGTGAGGAGTGGAAATAAAAAGACTTAATAAACCATCCACTCCACTAGTCAGAATTATCAGGAAAAACTAAATTCAGTTATGTTGAATCTGCTGATATTAATTGTTCCCATCAGTCCTACTGGTGATACTGTGATCTGTACTCTGAAATGTCTGCCTCCTCGACTTGGTTTGGTTAAACATAGGGTAAAGATTTTCTTTTTTAAACAACTGCTTTACATTTGTGTATGAGATAAATCATGAAAGCCTTCTAAGAGTGCTCACTTTGTCCTTTGGCCACCTACATGCTTCTTTGAAAACTTAGGAATCTTAACCATTATCATTCACCTTTAACATTTTTCTCATTTTTTTTCCATTTGGTTTGATAATTCAGAAGTTTGAGGCAGTTTGTAGATATGACCCACAAAATTATAGACATATAACTTGGAATATATAGCTTCAGTTTCTAAAAGTAGTTTATCTTCAAGGAATAATTTTTCGTCAGTAAATATTGAATTGTCCTCTGTGTCACCCACTCTGTGAGATGCCTGTGAGATGCCTCCCTGCCCTCATGGATCAGATTAATTCACTGAATGCTACCAATCAAAGAGCAACGTTCATAACCCTTCTAATCCAAGCAGAAAGCATGGATAATTGTTAGGCTCTTATTCATACAGCTACATATACACACTAACATTTTGCTCTCTTTTTCGCTTATACTTATTCAAATCTTTGTTTTATACATGGACTTTAATTAACATTTAAAAATGAATATATACAGCAGAAACTAACACAACATTGTAAAGCAACTATACTCCAATAAAATTTTTTAAAAAAATTAATCTCTCTAAATCTTAGTAAACTTAACCTTGCCCAAGGCAAACTTCTGGATAATTTCTAGCCAGATTCCTATAAGGTACCTGTCACCTTTTATATATGTAATTTAAGCCCCATTAAATGAAAGTTAAATGTAGTGCCTTCTTTTAAAATTAAGTCAAGCTTTCCAGGCTTGACTTAATTCTTACACTTTTTTACACAAACACACACTTTAACCTGTTTTTATCAAATGAATTAATTGTAAAATATTTCAGTTCTTTATCATCATTTCATTGTTCATATTGCTTTTGTAAACATCTTCAAAAAGTTTTTTCTCAAGATTACTAAAAAAGTCACTTCAAAATAAAAAGGCCCCCTTTTATTAGAATGAAAGTTGTATAAACTGTTTTATTTCATATTTAGCTTTGCTTGGCTGCCAGGTAGGCTCAGTAGCAGTTATCCTTAACCTGTGGTGTGAGGCTAACATGGGACCAGAGTAGGGTCATTTGAACCTGTTGGCTCTCTCTTGAACTCCTTTTATGCATGGAAGTACTCTAATTCCATTCAAGTAATGTTGATATCCCTCGATAATAAATACTTCTGAGAAACAAATGGCAACTTTTCCCCCCTTTCCAGTCTCATATAATTAACTGGACAAATTTCTAGTCTGTTGTCAGATCCTTTATGAGATCCAATGAGTCAACTGTTTTTATTCAATTTTAAGCCACATGTATAGACCACATCTTTTTCAAAAGAAATATTTTAATTCTTCTTAACATAATGATATCGTAGAACATGAAAGTTTCTTTCAGCTTTAAATAAGCACCTGACTGTATCATTTTGCAAAGTATTCAACACATTACGCTGTCTAAAGAAGTGTAATAGAAAATTTACAAAAGCAGTTCTTCATGCTGAACTGAACTTCATGAAAGAATACTCTATAAATGCTAAACAAAAGTTTAACTTAATAGCTGTAGAACCATACAAGGTAAACAATGGTGATTGCTAAATTTAAATGGACTATATGAGCACTTTACTGCTATTATTTTCACTATAGTTTAATCTGTAGAATTTTAGTCCAGTGTAATGATAAGCCTTTTCTGGCATTATGAAGATTTGGTTTCCTTGAGGAAGTCATTATCCCTAATTAAAGACAAAGGTTGGATATCCCCATGATGTTGTATTAAATACCTACTCAAACCTACCTCTTTATTCCAGCATTCAGTGCCCTGCACACCTGAGTCGGGTCCACCTTCCCAGCCTTATAGCCCAGTGGCTGCTCTATAGTAGTGGTTTTCAAACTACAGGGTCCTGTGTTTCTGCAAAGGAGCCTTAGGACTCCTGTATGATCAAGCGGGGGAAGCGAAGCAGGGGCACAGCTCTGATGCTGCTTTTATCTGTTTTCTATTTTAGGCCTTCATGCAAGATTTCTTTTGGCAAAATAGTAATGCCCACTGCTGTACATGAGCCATCTACTCTGGACAGGCCAGTCATATCTTAACAAAACCTGAAGAGTTCTCAAAAAAAGCTTTACACTTTACTGTCTCCAAACCCAGGGCTACTGCTAGCATATATGTGCTTTTGTCCGAATTACAAAAAGGCATTTCTTTTGTGTTGGTGGGTTGAAATAGGCACCCCTCCCTCTGCTTTGTGCCAGGGCCAGTGCTCCAGGAACAAAGCCAAGGCTGTATTTAAGTCTGCTCAGTCCCATTACTGCATGTCTTTGTGCAGTGCACAAAATACACAACGTATTTGGCAGCCCTTACTGAACCTTTTTCTCACTGTATTTCTAACCTGGAATCTCTTTTGAAGTCCTTATCCAATCTTAAAGTCACAATTCAACTCTAAAAGCTAGCCAGATTGACTTTATTAGAGATGAAGGAAGGTTTTCCACGGGATCCAGAAATGCAGTTGCATAAGTAAAATACAAAGAAAACTTGCATCATTAGTAGCAGTTATTGGAAAGGGTTTCTAGGGGTTTGGTTGACTGTGGCCTTTATGAAGCACACTCATGACGTAGTTACCAGGGACTCTCATGCCCTCTGAGGGCTGCACTCACAGAGTTCAAATCAGAGATCGAGTGAGGCAAGGTCCTCCCCCAGGCTCAGCCAGTGTGGAGACTACTGTGTTCAGGTGTTGAAGGATTGATGGGTAGAGCCGTGGTTCTCAAATTGTGGTCTTGAGACCAGCAGCATTAACACTACCTAGAAATTTGTTAAAAATGCCAATTCTTTAGACCTACCCAAGACTTACTAAATCAGAAACTCTGGGAGTAGGACCCAGCAATCTGTGTTTTCATAAGCCTTTGGGGGTGGTTCTGATGCATGCTCAAGTTGGAGAAACCCAGGGCTAGGCTATATCTGGAGGACTGCAGCCAGGATGGGAAAGGGAAGTAAAATCACACCATGTAAACTATGGTAGATTAAAGGAACTGAGGATGTTTAACCGACAGAAAAGAAGATCTTGAGTATGTATTAGAGTTGCTTTCAACCACAGTATTTGTAAAAGAATGATTAGATTTCTTCCATGTCTCCTGAGACAAAGAAAGACTGACCAGTGAGAAGAATTAGGAGTGGAAATTTCAGTCCTGTTAAGAAGCTTCCTGGATTATTAATACTTCTTATATCTCAGAGGGGTAGTGAGTTCTCTAACGCTTGAGGACTTGATCAGTGACCAGATCACTACATATGGGGGTGTTATGAATGTGAGTTAAAGAGTGAGGAGCTTTGTCTCACCTAAATAGGTCTTCAAATCCTCTTCTATCAATTAGATCTAGCATTGATATTCTTTTAAAATTTTCAGAATAATTGATAAATCTTTCAGATGGCTTTTGGACAGCCCCAGAGGAAATACGCCACTGTTTTAACTGTTCAATTTTATTTGCCTCTTTTCCTATGCTTGAGTAAAAAATTGGAAGTGTTTTAGATAGTGGGGGAAAAAAAAGAATTAAGAAAATTCCATAATGCCTCTTCCCAGAGATAACCACTTGATAGGTTTCCTTACACAGCATAATTTTGATTGATGCGTATTTCCCCACTTCTTTCATAGTTAGCAAACCTTTCCCTCCCAGTGTTTCCTTAGTTTTTAATACTCTCTTAAAATAAGTCTTAAAATTTTTCAACTTAGCATTACCATACTGTAAATCACAGGCACTTGTACTTTGCTTTTTAGAGTGGACTACCCATCGTGTTCATTCATTCATTCATTTCTCAAACGTGTATTACTATATAAATGGTACATTGGCTATGGCATTTTCAATTTGTATGTTTTAATCCTAAGTCTGGATATAAAATTTTACTTTAAGGAATTTTTGAAGAATTTACTTTTAAAAACTTTATTGATTTTCAAATTTGGTAATTATTGTACTCTCTGTAATAATTGTATTATATATAATATCTTTTCCCATCGAAGCAGGAATGCTTCCAACTTTATAACTTGCTACAGAAGCCCGGTTTACCCTATACCTGACCAGTAGCCAAACTTAACATGAAGCATTTTAGTGGTTCAGAACTGAACTAAGTATTTCGTGCTATTTTTGGTAATATTTTTAGCGTACCTAGTGACCTTTTAGGTGCAACAGATTAATGGAGCAATATCATACAACTGTATATTTTGTACTCTATTTATGACTCAATAATGTATCCAGAATCTAATGTTTACTCTTAAATAAATAGATGATTAGAAATAGCATATCTAACAAACCTATAAATTTACCCCTAAGGAAATAAAAAAGTGTAATTATAAAAGACAGTCTTTTCTCTGACCTAATATTATATCAGTGATGTTTTAGAATAAACAAGAATTGAAAGTAAATTTTATTGAAAATTTAGCTGTAAATCTTTGGGAAATTTCTAAATTTATGCAGAAATCACCACATTTGGTTCCTTTGGTTAGCCTTCCAAATCAAAAGACTAACATTTGTTGCATGGAATTTATCTTCTTATTCCTTCCTAAAATGTTTCAACAAAATTAATGAGGCTGAACCATTGACTTTTCAATTATTGAAAACTCAGAATCTAAGACTTACTTTAATCTCAAAATTAATGAAAGCAAATTAAGTAGCCTTGCTTAGGTTAAAAAATAAAAAGTCTCCAGTAAAGCTGGAGATAATTATTGTACGCAAATAGGGGGAAGGAAATAATGACTTCAACTAGTCAAAATTAATATAAATAGGCATGTATTTCCTTCTCAAATAATCAAAGTGTTACATATTTTTAATATCAAACTCAAATGGAAGTTAAAACAATGAAATATTTATCAGGTCTTCTTTAATAGTTACAATTTTAGCCTTATGTTAGCAATACAGATTTCACAGAATTTGAATTTATGAAAAATCTGAATATGAGTTAATTTGGGTAGTTAAAGGTAAATATTTGTGAAGTGCAGGCTATTTACCAAGCCGTATGCTTGGTACTGTGTTTCTATTAGGAGATACAATTCAAACACAATTGAGTAAGATAAGGTCCCTGCCCTGAAAAGAACTTACAGTACTTTTGGAGATACGGGCAGACATAAAAGAAAGTGTTATGAGAGAGGGAAACAGAGGAACCCGAGATGGCAGTGGTGGCAGATGATAAATTATTAGTGAACCAAAGGTTGCAGAGGTATGTTCATCTACTCAGAAAATGAATCAGTTCTATGGATTTAAACTCATATACTACTAATTTTAAACCAGGTAGGTTTATGGTCCTAATGATTTAATATAGTAGCACTGATACAATCTTTTTCTGCCATTAGCTCTGCCATTAGCTTCTGCCATTATTCTTTTTTTAATAAATATAATTAAGAAGTACAATAATTTTTAATTTGTCTGCAATTCATATTTTTCACTATTTCAGATTCCCCCTCTCTGTCAAGGTGGTTAAAAAAAAACAACACATTTTATTACTTATACAAACCTTAATGTTAATAATAGCATAATTTTTAATAATTGAATTTATTGTCCAGTGAGCCAACTAACAATTTTTTGCATAGGATGCCCAATGTAGTATTTTTTTTTTTTTTTTTTTTTTATGGTACTCGGGCCTATCACTGTTGTGGCCTCTCCCGTTGCGGAGCACAGGCTCTGGACACGCAGGCTCAGCGGCCATGGCTCACGGGCCCAGCCGCTCCACGGCATGTGGGATCTTCCCGGACCGGGGCACGGACCCGTGTCCCCTGCATCGGCAGGCGGACTCTCAACCACTGCACCACCAGGGAAGCCCTCAATGTAGTATTTTAAAAGGCACATTATATGTACAGGAGATTTCATAGACATGAATTCATTTAATCCTCACAAATCCCAAATGTCAGGTCCATTTTACAGATTATGTCTTCCTAATGCTTAGACAGATTAACTGATATAATATTCTTACAGGCAAAATTCAAAACCCATTTTTTTCTTTGACAACAGTTTCTATTCATTGTACAGGACAGACTGGGACAGAAAATTAAAATTAGAAGCAGTTTTTGCCATCAACAATTTTACCATCAAGTAAGAGATCTGAAAACTACAAAGTTAGTAGTGTGTATTAATTAGGAATAAATGGGAAAAGCATATTTGAGCAAGTGATGAATAAATTAGAAAATATGCAAATTAGAAAGTGGTACTATCAGTCATGAAATGTTTTATTTTCAAAAGTTGATCTTTATAGAGAATTTCTATTTTTTTTCTTTAGCCAGTTAGCAGAGATAATAGTTTTAATCTGAAAATTATCTTTATTTTTAAGATCCCTTCTTTGATCCAGCAAGTGGCCAGGTTCCTTTGCCTCCTGCTAGGAGATTACCAGGTGAAAATGTCAAATCCAACAGAACATCACAGGACTATGATCAGCTTCCTTCATCTTCAGGTGAGTTGGCTAATAATAGTAATAATAATACCTTATGTTTGTACAGTGCTTTTCGGAGCACCTTTTTATTCAGTGTATAATTGAGCACCGCCAGCCTAAGAAAGTATTTTTATCACCATTGCATTTGCTTATAAAGCATGTATTATGAGAAGAATGCCTACAAAATTGTCTCACGGAAAAGAAAACATTAAGCCTTAATATTAACTTTGATATGTCAGTAAAGCATGTTCTGTGATTCAAAATCTATTCATTCTCTAACTTTTGTTTTGCCTTATCAGACATGAGAAATGGGATTGAGGTCTTTATATACCGAACTGCTGCATTCTCTTATTTCTCCATTAAAGGAAGAAATCTCTTTAGAATTAGTATTAGCACCAAACTATTCATTTTCATAGCTTATTTAGGGCTATCATGCAGTGCTCTACTGCCAGTCATCAAGTAGAAGCTTGTTCCATTTTAGTAAATACAAGTCGTACTCATAACCATTATTAATGGAATGTTGCTGCTTTGCTTCTTTGGGAGGTCTTCCTCGACCACCATATCTAAAATAGCTCCCCCTACTTGACACAGTCACTTTCTATCCCCCTCTTTTGCTTTATGTTTCTTCATAGCACCTTTCATTCATTTATTTGCTTGTCTATCTCATCTGCTAGAGTACTGCTTTGAATATACACACGTGGTTTGGTTCACTGCTTTATCCCCAAGTGTCTAGAAGAGGGCCTAGCACATGTTCCTTGGATGAGTGGAGGGGTAGAAGGGAGGAGGGAAGAGTCGCCGATATCTGTGTTATGGTGAACATACACATATTTTGAGCAACTGAAAAAATACATTTGTCTCATAATTATGAACATCAGAAGTTTTTCCTATGTAGATTTTTGTCCTATATCAGTATTTTTTTCATTAACTGTATTTTGACTTTTTTTGAGGTATAGTTGATTCACAATGATGTTTTAGTTTCAGCGGTACAGCCAAGTGATTGTTATATAACTGATATATATATATATATATATATATATAACTGAATATATATATTCGTCTTCAGATTCTTTTCCATTATAGGTTATTACAAGATATTGAATATAGTTCCCTGTGCTATACAGTAGGTCCTTGTTGTTTATTTTATATATAGTAGTGTGTATCTGCTAATCCCAAACTCCTAATTTATCCCTCCCTGCTCCTTTCTCCTGTGGTAACTATAAGTTTGTTTTCTATGTCTGTGAGTCTGTTTCTGTTTTGTAAATAACTTTGTATCATTTTTTTAGAGTCCACATATAAGTGATAGCATATGATACTTGTCTTTGATTTACTTCACTTAGTATGATAATCTCTAGGTCAATCCATGTTGCTGCAAATGGCATTATTTCATTTGTTTTTATGGCTGAGTAATATTCCATTCTGCATACATATCACATCTTTTTTTTTTAACATCTTTATTGGGATATAATTACTTTACAATGGTGTGTTAGTTTATGCTTTACAACAAAGTGAATCAGTTATACATATACATATGTTCCCATATCTCTTCCCTCTTGTGTCTCCCTCCCTCCCACCCTCCCTATCCCACCCCTCCAGGCGGTCACAAAGCACCGAGCTGATCTCCCTGTGCTATGCGGCTGCTTCCCACTAGCTATCTACCTTACGTTTGGTAGTGTATATATGTCCATGCCACTCTCTTGCTATGTCACAGCTCACCCTTCCCCCTCCCCATATCCTCAAGTCCAATCTCTAGTAGGTCTATGTCTTTATTCCTGTCTTACTCCTAGGTTCTTCATGACATATTTTTTTCTTAAATTCCATATATATGTGTTAGCATACGGTAATTGTTTTTCTCTTTCTGACTTACTTCACTCTGTATGACAGACTCTAGGTCTATCCACCTCATTACAAATAGCTCAATTTCGTTTCTTTTTATGGCTGAGTAATATTCCATTGTATATATGTGCCACATCTTCTTTATCCATTCATCCCATGATGGGCACTTACGTTGTTTCCATCTCTGGGCTATTGTAAATAGAGCTGCAATGAACATTTTGGTACATGAATCTTTTTGAATTATGGTTTTCTCAGGGTATATGCCCAGTATTGAGATTGCTGGGTCATATGGTAGTTCTATTTGTAGTTTTTTAAGGAACCTCCATACTGTTCTCCATAGTGGCTGTACCAATTCACATTCCCACCAGCAGTGCAAGAGTATTCCCTTTTCTCCACACCCTCTTCAGCATTTATTGTTTCTAGATCTTTTGATGATTGCCATTCTGACTGGTGTGAGATGATATCTCATTGTAGTTTTGATTTGCATTTCTCTAATGATTAATGATGTTGAGCATTCTTTCATGTGTTAGTTGGCAGTCTGTATATCTTCTTTGGAGAAATGTCTATTTAGGTCCTCTGCCCATTTTTGGATTGGGTTGTTTGTTTTTTTGTTATTGAGCTGCATGAGCTGCTTGTAAATTTTGGAAATTAATCCTTTGTCAGTTGCTTCATTTGCAAATATTTTCTCCCATTCTGAGGGTTGTCTTTTGGTCTTCTTTATGGTTTCCTTTGCTATGCAAAAGCTTTGAAGTTTCATTAGGTCCCGTTTGTTTATTTTTGTTTTTATTTCCATTTCTCTAGGAAGTGGGTCAAAAAGGATCTTGCTGTGATTTATGTCATAGAGTGTTCTGCCTATGTTTTCCTCTAAGAGTTTGATAGTTTCTGGCCTTACATTTAGGTCTTTAATCCATTTTGAGCTTATTTTTGTGTATGGTGTTAGGGAGTGATCTAATCTCATACTTTTACATGTACCTGTCCAGTGTTCCCAGCACCACTTATTGAAGAGGCTGTCCTTTCTCCACTGTACATTCCTGCCTCCTTTATCAAAGATAAGGTGACCATATGTGCATGGGTTTATCTCTGGGCTTTCTATCCTGTTCCATTGATCTATATTTCTGTTTCTGTGCCAGTACCATACTGTCTTGATTACTGTAGCTTTGTAGTATAGTCTGAAGTCAGGGAGCCTGATTCCTCCAGCTCCCTTTTTCGTTCTCAAGATTGCTTTGGCCATTCGGGGTCTTTTGTGTTTCCATACAAATTGTGAAATTTTTTGTTCTAGTTCTGTGAAAAATACCAGTGGTAGTTTGATACGGATTGCATTGAATCTGTAGATTGCTTTGCGTAGTAGAGTCATTTTCACAATGTTGATTCTTCCAATCCAAGAATATGGTATATCTCTCCATCTTTTTGTATCATCTTTAATTTCTTTCATCAGTGTCTTATAATTTTCTGCATACAGGTCTTTTGTCTCCTTAGGTAGGTTTATTCCTAGATATTTTATTCTTTTCGTTGCAATGCTAAATGGGAGTGTTTTCTTGGTTTCACTTTCAGATTTTTCATCATTAGTGTATAGGAATGCCAGAGATTTCTGTGCATTAATTTTGTATCCTGCTACTTTACCAAATTCATTGATTAGCTCTAGTAGTTTTCTGGTAGCATCTTTAGGATTCTCTGTGTATAGTATCGTGTCATCTGCAAACAGTGACAGCTTTACTTCTTCTTTTCCGATTTGGATTCCTTTTATTTCCTTTTCTTCTCTGCTTGCTGTGGCTAAAACTTCCAAAACTATGTTGAATAAGAGTGGTGAGAGTGGGCAACCTTGTCTTGTTCCTGATCTTAGTGGAAATGCTTTCAGTTTTTCACCATTGAGGATGATGTTGGCTGTGGGTTTGTCATATATGGCCTTTATTATGTTGAGGAAAGTTCCCTCTGTGCCTACTTTCTGGAGGGTTTTTATCATAAATGGGTGTTAAATTTTGTTGAAAGCTTTCTCTGCATCTATTGAGATGATCATATGGTTTTTCTCCTTCAGTTTGTTAATATGGTTTATCACATTGATTGATTTGCGTATATTGAAGAATCCTTGCATTCCTGGAATAAACCCCACTTGATCATGGTGTATGATCCTTTTAATGTGCTGTTGGATTCTGTTTCCTAGTATTTTGTTGAGGATTTTTGCATCTATGTTCATCAGTGATATTGGCCTGTAGTTTTCTTTCTTTCTTTGTGACATCCTTGTCTGGTATCAAGGTGATGGTGGCCTTGCAGAATGAGTTTGGGAGTGTTCCTCCCTCTGCTATATTTTGGAAGAGTTTGAGAAGGATAGGTGTTAGCTCTTCTCTAAATGTTTGATAGAATTTGCCTGTGAAGCCATCTGGTCCTGGGTTTTTGTTTGTTGGAAGATTTTTAATCACAGTTTCAATTTCAGTGCTTGTGATTGGTCTGTTCATATTTTCTATTTCTTCCTGATTCAGTCCTGGCAGGTTGTGCATTTCTAAGCATTTGTCCATTTCTTCCAGATTGTCCATTTTATTGGCATAGAATTGCTTGTAGTAATCTCTCATGATCTTTTGTGTTTCTGCAGTGTCAGTTGTTACTTCTCCTTTTTCATTTCTAATTGTATTGATTTGAGTCTTCTCCCTTTTTTTCTTGATGACTCTGGCTAATGGTTTATCAATTTTGTTTATCTTCTCAAAGAACCAGCTTTTAGTTTTATTGATCTTTGCTATCGTTTCCTTCATTTCTTTTTCATTTATTTCTGATGTGCTTTTTATGATTTCTTTCCTTCTGCTAATTTGGGGTTTTTTTGTTCTTCTTTCTCTAATTGCTTTAGGTTCAAGGTTAGGTTGTTTATTCGAGATGTTTCCTGTTTCTTAAGGTGAACTTGTATTGCTATAAAGGTCCCTCTTAGAACTGCTTTTGCTGCATCCCATAGGTTTTGGGTCGTCGTGTCTCCACTGTCATTTGTTTTTAGGTATTTTTTGATTTCCTCTTTGATTTCTTCAGTGATCACTTCGTTATTAAGTAGTGTATTGTTTAGCCTCCATGTGTTTGTATTTTTTACAGATCTTTTCCTGTAATTGATATCTAGTCTCATAGTGTTGTGGTTGGAAAAGATACTTGATACAATTTCAATTTTCTTAAATTTACCAAGGCTTGATTTGTGACCCAAGATATGATCTATCCTGGAGAGTGTTCCATGAGCACTTGAGAAAAATGTGTATTCTGTTGTTTTTGGATGGAGTGTCCTATAAATATCAATTAAGTCCATCTTGTTGAATGTATCATTTAAAGCTTGTGTTTCCTTATTTATTTTCATTTTGGATGATCTGTCCATGGGTGAAAGTGGGGTGTTAAAGTCCCCTACTATGAATGTGTTACTGTTGATTTCCCCTTTTATGGCTGTTAGTATTTGCCTTATGTATTGAGGTGCTCCTATGTTGGGTGCATAAATATTTACAATTGTTATATCTTCTTCTTGGATTGATCCCTTGATCATTATGTAGTGTCCTTCTTTGTCCCTTATAATAGTCTTTATTTTAAAGTCTATTTTGTGTGATATGAGAATTGCTACTCCAGCTTTCTTTTGGTTTCCATTTGCATGGAATATCTTTTTCCATCCCCTTACTTTCAGAGTGTATGTGTCTCTAGGTCTGAAGTGGGTCTCTTGTAGACAGCAAATATATGGGTCTTGTTTTTGTATCCATTCAGCCAATCTGTGTCTTTTGGTGGGAGCATTTAGTCCATTTACATTTAAGGTAATTATCGACATGTATGTTCCTATTCCCATTTTCTAAATTGTTTTGGGTTCGTTATTGTAGTCTTTTCCTTCTCTTTTGTTTCTTGCCTAGAGAATTTCCTTTAGCATTTGTTGTAAAGGTGGTTTGGTGGTGCTGAACTCTCTCATCTTTTGCTTGTCTGTAAAGGTTTTAATTTCTCCATCAAATCTGAATGAGATCCTTGCTGGGTAGAGTAATCTTGGTTGCAGGTTTTTCTCCTACATCACTTTCAGTATGTCCTGCCACTCCCTTCTGGCTTGTAGGGTTTCTGCTGAGAGATCAGCTGTTAACCTTATGGGGATTCCCTTGTGTGTTATTTGTTGTTTTTCCCTTGCTGCTTTTAATATGCTTTCTTTGTATTTAACTTTTGACAGTTTGATTAATATGTGTCTTGGCGTATTTCTCCTTGGATTTATCCTGTATGGGACTCTCTGTGCTTCCTGGACTTGATTAACTATTTCCTTTCCCATATTAGGGAAGTTTTCAACTATAATCTCTTCAAATATTTTCTCAGTCCCTTTCTTTTTCTCTTCTTCTTCTGGAACCCCTATAATTCAAATGTTGGTGTGTTTAATGTTGTCCCAGAGGTCTCTGGGACTGTCCTCAGTTCTTTTCATTCTTTTTTCTTTGTTTTGCTCTGCAGTAGTTATTTCCACTATTTTATCTTCCAGGTCACTTATCCGTTCTTCTGCCTCAGTTATTCTGCTATTGATCCCATCTAGAGTATTTTTCATTTCATTTATTTTGTTGTTCATCGTTGTTTGTTTCATCTTTAGTTCTAGGTCCTTGTTAAATGTTTCTTGCATTTTGTCTATTCTATTTCCAAGATTTTAGATCATCTTTACTATCATTATTCTGAATTCTTTTTCACGTAGACTGCCTATTTCCTCTTCATTTGTTAGGTGTGGTGGGTTTTTATCTTGCTCCTTCATCTGCTGTGTTTTTCTGTCTTCTCATTTTGCTTATCTTACTGTGTTTGGGGTCTCCTATTTGCAGGCTGCAGGTTCATAGTTCCCGTTGTTTTTGGTGTCTGTCCCCAGTGGTAAGGTTGGTTCAGTGGGTTGTGTAGGTTTCCTGGTGGAGGGGCCTAGTGCCTGTGTTCTGGTGGATGAGGCTGGATTTTGTGTCTCTGGTGGGCAGGTCCACGTCTGGTGGTGTGTTTTGGTGTGTCTGTGGACTTATTATGATTTTAGGCAGCCTCTCTTCTAATGGGTGGGGTTGTGTTCCTGTTTTGCTAGTTGTTTGGCATAGGGTGTCCAGCACTGTAGCTTGCTGGTCGTTGAGTGAAGCTGGGTGCTGGTGTTGAGATGGAGATCTCTGGGAGATTTTTGCCGTTTGATATTATGTGGAGCTGGGAAGTCTCTTGTTGGCCAGTGTCCTGAAGTTGGCTCTCCCACCTCAGAGGCACAGCACTGACTCCTGGCTGCAGCACCGAGAGCCTTTCATCCACACGGTCCTCAATTTGGGATGATTCGTCTATTGATGTATTCCACAGATGCAGGTACATCAAGTTGATTTGGAGCTTTAATCCGCTGCTTCTGAGGCTGCTGGGAGAGATTTCCCTTTCTCTTCTTTGTTCTCACAGCTCCCAGGGGCTCAGCTTTGGATTTGGCCCTGCCTCTGCGTGTAGGTCGCCGGAGCTTGTCTGTTTTTCGCTCAGACAGGACGAGGTTAAAGGAGCTGCTGATTCGGGGGTTCTGGCTCACTCAGGCCAAGGGGAGGGAGGGGCACGGAGTGAGGGGTGAGCCTGTGGTGGCAGAGGCCGGCACGTGTTGCACCAGCCTGAGGCTCGCCGTGCGTTCTCCTGCGGAAGTTGTCCCTGGATCCCGGGAACCTGGCAGTGGCCGGCTGCACAGGCTCCCCAGAAGGGACGTGCGGATAGTGACCTGTGCTCTCACATAGGCTTCTTGGTGGCGGCAGCAGCAGCCTTAGCGTCTCCTGCCCGTCTCTTGGGTCTGTGCTTTTAGCCGCGGCTCGTGCCCATCTCTGGAGCTCCTTTAAGCAGCGCTCTTAATCCCCTCTCCTCGCACACCAGGAAACAAAGAGGGAAGTAAAAGTCTCTTGCCTCTTTGATAGATCCAGACCTTTTCCAGGACTCCCTCCCGGGTAGCCGTGGTGCACTAACCCTTTCAGGCTGTGTTCATGCCGCCAACCCCAGTCCTCTCCCTGAGCTCTGACCAAAGCCCGAGCCTCAGCTCGCAGCCCCACCCACCCCGGCGGGTGAACAGAGAAGCCTCTTGGGCTGGTGAGTGCCGGTCGGCACCGATCCTCTGTGCGGGAATCTCCCCACTTTGCCCTCCGCACCCGTTGCTGCGCTCTCCTCCGTGGCTTCGAAGCTACCCCCTCCGCCACCCGCAGTCTCCGCCCACGAAGGGGCTTCCTAGTGTGTGGAAACCTTTCCTCCTTCACAGCTCCCTCTCACTGGTGCAGGTCCCGTCCCTATTCTTTTGTCTCTGTTTATTCTTTTTTCTTTTGCCCTACCTAGGTACATGGGGAGTTTCTTGCTTTTTGGGAGGTCTGACGTCTTCTGCCAGCATTCAGTAGGTGTTCTGTAGGAGTTGTTCCACATGTAGATGTATTTCTGGTGTATCTGTGGGGAGGAAGGTGATCTCCGCGTCTTACTCTTCCGCCATCTTCCCCTCGTCCTCCACATCTTCTTTATCCATTCTTCTGTTGATGAACACCTAGGTTGCTTCCACGTCTTGGCTGTTGTAAACAGTGCTGCTATGAACACTGAGGTGCATCTGTCTTTTCGAATTAGTTTGTCTTTTCCAGATATATGCCCAGGAATGGGATTGCTGGATCATATGGTAACTCAATTTTTAGTTTTTTAAGGAACCTTCCTACTGTTCTCCATAATGACTGCACCAATTTACATTCCCACCAACAGTGTAGGAGGGTCCCCTTTTCTCCACACTCTCTCCAGCATTTATTATTTGTAGACATTTTGATGATGGCCATTCTGACTGGTGTGAGGTGATACCACATTGTAGTTTTCATTTGCATTTCTCTGTTAGCGGTGTTGAGCATCTTTCCATGTGCCTCTTGGCCATCTGTGTGTCATCTTTGGAGAAATGTCTATTTAGGTCTTCTGCCCATATTTTGATTGGGTTTTTTTTTTTTTTATATTGAGCTGTATGAGTTGTTTGTATATTTTGGAAGTTAATCCCTTTTTGTTAATCACATCATTTGCAAAGATTTTCTCCCCTTCTGTAGGTTGTCTTTTTGTTTTGTTTATAATTTCCTGTGCTGTGCAGAATCTTTTAAGTTTAATTAGGTCCCATTTGGACTTCCTTGGTGGTCCAGTGATTAAGACTCTGTGCTTCCACTGCAGGGGGCATGGTTCAATCCCTGGTTGGGGAAGTTCCACATGCCATGTGGTGCAGCCAAAAAAAACAAAAACAACAACAACACAGGAATTAGGTCCCATTTGGTTTTTTGCTCTTATATCCATTACACTAGGAGATGGATCCAAAAAATATTGCTGTGGTTTATGTCAAGGAGCATTGAGATGGATCCAAAAAATATTGCTGTGGTTTATGTCAAAGAGCATTCTGCCTAGGTTTTCCTCTAGGAGTTTTATAGTATCTGATCTTACATTTATGTTTTAAAACATTTTTTATGTTTTAAAACATTATAAAACATTTTATGTTTTAAAATGTTTTAAAAACATTTACGTTTTTAAATCCATTGAGTTTATTTTTGTATATGGTGTTAGAGAATGTTCTAATTTCATTCTTTTACATATAGCTATCCAGTTTTCCCAGTGCCACTTATTGAAGAGACTGTCTTTTCTCCATCGTATATTCTTGCCTACTTTGTTATATTGGGTTGGCCAAAACGTTTGTTCAAGTTTTTCCATAACATTTACAGAAAAATCTGAACGAACTTTTTGGCCAACCCAATATATTAATTGACCATAAGTGTGTGGGTTTATTTCTGGGCTTTCTATCCTGTTCATTGATGTATGTGTCTATATTAGTGCCAGTACCATACTATTTTGATTACTGTAGCTTTGTACAGTCTGAAGTCAGGGAGCATGATTCCTTCAGCTCCGTTCTTCTTTCTCTGTTTCGACTGTTCAAGGTCTTTTGTGTTTCAATACAAATTTTAAAATTATTTGTTCTCTGAAAAATGCCATTGGTAATTTGATAGGGCTTGCATTGAATCTGTAGATTGCCTTGGGTAGTATGGTCATTTTAACAATATTGATTCTTCCAATCTAAGAACATGGTTTCCATTTGTTAGTGTCATCTTCAGTTTCCTTCATCAGTGTCTTGTAATTTTCAGAGTACAGGTCTTTTGCCTCCTTAGGTAGGTTTATTCCTAGGTATTGTATTCTTTTTGATGTGATGGTAAATGGGATTGTTTCCTTAATTTCTCTGATATTTCATTGTTAATATATAGAAATGAGACAGATTTCTGTATATTAATTTTGTATCCTGCAAATTTACAGAAATCATTGATGAGCTCTAGTAGTTTGCTGGTGGCATCTTTAGGATTTTCTGTGTATAGTAGCAAGTGGTCTGCAAACTGACAGTTTTACTTCTTCCTTTCCAACCTGGATTCTTTTTATTTTTTTCTTCTCTGATTGCCATGGCTAGGACTTCCAAAACTATGTTGAATAAAAGTGGTGAGAGTGGCATCCTTGTCTTGTTCCTGGTCTTAGAGAGAATGCTTTCAACTTTTCATCATTGAGTATGATGTTAGTTGTGGGTTTGCCCTATATGGTCTTTATTGTGTTTAGGTTATGTTCCCTATATGCCCACTTTCTGGATAGTTTTTTATCATAAATGATGTTGAATTTTATCAAAATCTTTTTTTCATCTATTAAGATGATCATATGGTTTTTAGTCTTCAGTTTAATATGGTTGATTGATTTATGGATATTGAACAATCCTTGCAACCCTGGGATAAATCCCACTTGATCATGGTGTAGGATCCTTTTTATGTATTGCTGGATTTGGTTTGCTTTTAAGCTCAAACCTCAGTTCACAGATTTGTTAATAGTGAGAGCTGTCCATTCTGTAACTTCTGAATCAAGATAATTATTTAGCTGCTTTGAGAATTATCAGCACAGTAGTTCTGTACTTGATGACATGCATGGGAGATGCAAAAATCCCTCTGCAGTTTTGTAAGTTTTTACACTTGACTATAACTCAGAAAAACAGAAAATTTTATTAACCATTTCAAATTTTGGTCTGTGCTGTTTTTACCAATTTACTTCTAGTCATTCCAATATTTCAGATATATCCATGGGTACCCACTGAAACACTGTATTTCCATTTGAAAGGGTAGATTTCCAGAATGATGAAAAAATGTGAAAGTCAAGAAGAAGGAGAGAGACAGTACCTTACAATATAGGAGAAGGAAGCAAATCCCTTAAGGAAATAACATTAAAATACAACTTTGAGAAGAGTGCCATGACTGATTTAAAATAGCATTCAGTACCACCAGCTCTGGATTAACAGAAACATATACTCAAGTTATGAGAAGAGTTGTGGCCTAAATGCTCTATTTTCACAGCTTCTTTACAGTTTGCACCGTAACATGCAGGTATTGTTGAGCCCAGAGGGACATCATTCACATATATGATTTCAACTGGTAGGAATTCCAGTTAGTATTACACTAGAAATTTCAAGGAAGAACTTTTAAGTCACAAACCCTGTTGAAACATCCCCAAATATGCATTTACCAGAAACCTAAACTGGCTTTACCTGAGTGATAAAATAGTCCTGATTATTACCTCTGAGGGCCTCAGCTAGGTGTAACATCAACTATTTCAGCCTATTCCCTGAACTCTCTTTACAGACACAGTCAAACCACAGAAAATAAGATACTTTTTTCCAACAAGATATTTGCTCACATGCTGCTTCACAGGGCTACCAAGCTGTCCACTAGTTTATTTCACACCAGGAGAGGGACTCAGCTTGCCTTCTGGATTAGATCTTTCCATCAGAAACTTAAGACTATGCAGTGTGCCTTTGGGGTACTAATAGTGCTTATTTTGCAGTAACGTTTTTATTGATATTAAGGCTTTTTTAAGACAATCGTTGAGGATTCTGGTATAACTGCCACATCTTATAAATTCCATTTCTCCTATTTTTTATGGTGATGTAAATAATTGATGGTGACTTACTTATGTATATAAGCTTTCTATGAAAATAACTCAAAAAATTTAATTGATTTAAAAATATTTTCCTTTCTCTAAAAAGGATGTGTGCATGTAAATGTATGTCTACATATACAAAGAGCCTTCCAAATGTTTTATTCCTCCCCCCATAAAAGTTTATAATTTTCTGAAGTTTGTAGATGTAACAATATTTAATGATATGAATATGTCATAATGATAATCAGAATATGTGGATTTTACCGGCGTGTGTTAAACTTACATATACCTTATATGGGCCAAATGTTTTTGCTAATAGTCTGCTTATTTCTTCACATAGGGTTCATGTCTGTACTAGCTATGCATGAGTTTTTAGACATTTTTAAGTTTGCTTTTCTCTTGTGGTAAGATATAATGTGCTACAGTTTGAATACCATTCTTTAAAAACCCAGGGAATCCAACTTATATTAGAATACAAAGTCGTAATGATGATGTGTTTGTGCTCATGCTGATGAAGTACAGCTGAGCTCTTGAGATTTTTTTTTAATATTCTTAGTATTTAAAAGGACGTTCAAGGTAATACTTAAAAATAACACTAGAATTTCAGAATATGACTTGTATTAAATGTGTTTATAACTGGTAACAGATATTGCCAAGTATACCTACAAAATAAAGGAGGTCTCATAAAAGGAATTAATTCCAATACTACTTTTCCTTTACTAGCTTAAAGGAAAAGTGCCCAGATGTTGAATGAATTTTATATTAAGACCTCAACTGGAAATCACGGCTTCATTTCACATAAGAGTGGGAGTTGTGTATTGTTATAAGTGATGTTTTAAGATAAACGGTGTTTTTAAGATTTTGTTTTGTGTTTCAACAAAGGAAATTGCTGCATTACAGAGTTTTACCATAGTTCAACTACCTAAAATGTTTTTCCTTACATACAGCTTCAGTTTTAAAACCACTGAACATGGGGTCAGTTTTCTTACAAATCTAATACTAATGTAGTTCTTTTATAACCATTTTCTGGATGTATTAAAAAAGTTATGTCATAACCTTGGCCCTTACAATCATAATTACCTACCTTAGTGTATGTGAAGATATTTTATTTGTAATTTAGTGAAAACTGTGTATTAAAACATGTCCTAAAATTCAGTAGTATAAAAACATGTCCTTCTAAAATTAAATAGTATATCTGTAGTGGAAGCAATTCAAGTTTACATAAATGAGTTCCAGAAATAATTGTTCCAACTTACAGGAGAGTAGCAAAGTCATAATGATGATGTGTATGAGATTTCTTTTATGCCTTGATAAGTTAATTTATATTTTTTCTTTTAATTCTCAGATATTGTTATACTTGAAAAAATCTGAAAAAATCTGTAGTCTAAGAGTCTTGATGTCCATCCCAAGTATAGTCAATGAATTACTAAATAATTTTAGAGATTATGTCTCAAATTGTATGTAGTAATCATTTTTAAAATTTGTTAAGCACTTACTATGGGACAAATGTTATGCTAAGTATTTTAAATACAGATAACAGAGATAACTTAATACATAACATATATTATTATATTTATAGTTGCACATGTAAAATATATTTTATGTAATAGTGTCTATATTGTATATTAATGTTTTGAGTAGTTTAAATGTAAATTTACTATAAGATACAGGT
Organism: Stenella coeruleoalba; assembly: GCF_951394435.1. Taxonomy (NCBI): domain Eukaryota; kingdom Metazoa; phylum Chordata; class Mammalia; order Artiodactyla; family Delphinidae; genus Stenella; species Stenella coeruleoalba. The sequence continues at coordinate 92,183,842 of NC_137150.1, forward strand.
CTAATAAAAATATTTTTTTACTTTTTATTTTATATTGAAGTATAGTTGATTAACAATGTTGTGTTAGTTTCAGGTGTACTGTGAAGTGATTCAGTTATACATATACATGTATCTATTCTTTTTCAAATTCTTTTCCCATTTAGTTTATTACAGAGTATTGAGCAGAGTTCCCTGTGCTATACAGTAGGTCCTTGTTGATTATCTATTTTAAATATAGCAGAGTGTACATGTCAATCCCAAACTCCCAATCTATCCCTCTCCCCCAACCCTTCCCCTCTGGTAACCATAAGTTTTTTCTGAGTCTGTTTCTGTTTTGTAAACAAGTTCATTTGTATCATTTTTTTAGATTCCACATATAAGTGATATCATATGATATTTGTCTTTCTCTGTCTGACTTACTTCAGTTAGTATGATAATCTCCAGGTCCATCCATGTTGCTGCAAATGGCATTATTCCATTCTTTTTTAATGACTGAGTAATATTCCATTGTATATATGTACCACATCTTATTCTTCTGTCGATGGACATGTAGTTTGCTTCCATGTCTGGCTATTGTTAACAGTGCTGCAAGGAACACTGGGGTGCATATAGCTTTTCGGATCATGTTTTTCTCTGGATATATGCCCAGGAGTGGGATTGCAGGGTCATATGGTAGCTCTATTTTTAACTTTTTAAGGAACCTCCATACTGTTCTCCCTAGTGGCTGTAACCATTCACGTTCCCACCAACAGTGTAGGAGGGTTCCCTTTTCTCCACACTCTCTCCAGCATTTATTGTTTGTAGACTTTTTCATGATGGCCATTCTGACTCGTGTGAGGTGATATCTCATTGTAGTTTTGATTAGCATTTCTCTAATAATTAGTGATGTTAAGCATCTTTTCATGTTCCTCTTGGCATCTGTATGTTTTCTTTGGAGAAATGTCTATTTAGGTCTTCTGCCCATTTTTTGATTGGGTTGTTTGTTTTTTGGATATTGAGCTGCATGAGCTCTTTGTAAATTTTGTAGATTAATCCCTTGTCAGTTACATTGTTTGCAAGTATTTTCTCCCATTCTGTGGGTTGTCTTTTCATCTTGTTTATGGTTTCCTTTGCTGTGCAAAAGCTTTGAAGTTTCATTAGGTCCCATTTGTTTATTTTTGTTTTTGTTTCTATTTCTCTAGGAGGTGGCTCAAAAAGGATCTTGCTGTGATTTATGTCATAGAGGAAAACATAGGCAGAACACTGTAAGAGTTTTATAGTGTCTAGCCTTACATTTAGGTCTCTAATCCATTTTGAGTTTATTTTTGTGTATGGTGTTAGGGAGTGTTCTAATTTCATTCTTTTACATGTAGCTGTCCAGTTTTCCCAGCACCACTTATTGAAGAGGCTGTCTTTTCTCCATTGTATATTCTTGCCTCCTTTGTCAAAAATAAGGTGACCATGTGTGGGTTTATCTCTGAGCTTTCTATCCTGTTCCATTGATCTGCATTTCTGTTTTTGTGCCAGTACCATACTGTCTTGATTACTGTAGCTTTGTAGTATAGTCTGAAGTCAGGGAGCCTGATTCCTCCAGCTCTGTTCTTCTTTCCCAAGATTGCTTTGGCTATTCGGGGTCTTTTGTGTCTCCATACAAATTTTAAGATTTTTTTCTTCTAGTTCTGTGAAAAATGCCATTGGTAATTTGATAGGGATTGCATTGAATCTGTAGATTGCCTTGGGTAGTATGGTCATTTTGACAATATTGATTCTTCCAATATTTTTTTCTTTTAATTCTCAGATATTGTTATACTTGAACATATCTGTAGTCTAATTCTCAGATATTGTTATACTTGAACATATCTGTAATCTAAGAGTCTTGATGTCCATCCCAAGTATTATTGAATTACTAGAGATTATGTCTCAGACTTTAAAAAATATTACATACAGTTTTAAATATAGACAACAGAGAATTTAATACCTAACATTGTTATATTTATAGTTGCACATACAAAACATTTTATATAATTGTTTATATATTATATATTAATGTTGAGTAGTTTATATAATACAATGTAATGTTATATATAAAATATAAATAAATGTAAATTTACTATACAATACAGATCTAGTCATAATTTTATTTCCCACAACCCCTCTGAAATAGGTATTATTAATGTCAATTTATAGAAGTAAGTGAGACACAACAAAGTTTAGTAATTTACCCAAGGTCTCACAGCTAGTAAGTGATTGATTGATAGGATTTGAATCAGTAGGCTGTGCACCCATTTACGTTGTTGTTAGCCAAGTTTATGTTGTAATCCCACCAGTAGTCAGGCCAAAAATTAGGTTTAAAAACTTAACTCACGGGCTTCCCTGGTGGCGCAGTGGCTGAGAGTCCGCCTGCCGACGCAGGGGACACGGGTTCGTGCCCCAGTCCGGGAAGATCCCACATGCCGCGGAGCAGCCGGGTCCGTGAGCCATGGCCGCTGAGCCTGCGCATCCGGAGCCTGTGCTCTGCAACGGGAGAGGCCTGCGTATGGCAAAAAAAAAAAGAAAAACTTTAACTCACACATTCATGTAACAGTGATTGCTAAGCTGAGTTTGGAGATAGATAGCCAATCATAAAACCAAATGAGTAGTGATAGAAGAGGGTACTAAGAATTCTAAAATTGTAGTAGAGATTTCAAAACCTGGATTGTGATCATTTTTCACATGAATTTAGGAAGCCACTGCATACTTTCTGTACTTTTTATACCAGCAAAATCAATCTCTTAGATTCTTGAGCAGCTCAGACCTGTAAAACCAACAGATGGGATCTGAGGCTTTTTTTAAAGTTATGAAAGTGGTACATACACATTAGAGAACAAAGTAGAATTAAAAAAAAAACAAGAAAAGTCACTTAGAACCCTGTCATCAGTAAGGAACATTATTGCCATTTTGGAGTCCTTCTTTCTAATGATCTGTCCATACACATGTTCACACAGTGGAGATCATACTCCACAGTACAACATAGTATCATAAGTTTCTTACCACATCATTAAATTTTTTTAACGTCATTTTAAATTATTGTATGATAGTCCATTTTTATATGCTGTCAAACTATTGCTTCTCAAATCTTTCTCCGCACCAAAGAGCTAACTAACTCCGAATGACATGGGGACTAGAGATTTAACTAAAAGTGGACAATCACATGCAGGAAATTGCTTCGAAGTCTGTATTATTTCAACAATTTATAGAAATTTTGCATTTTACTTGGTATATCTACATTTATTTTCATATTTAAAAATATTAACTCTCTCATATCCTTGAGTCGAATTAGTGCTCCAGGAAGATGTACTGTTTATAGCCTATGGCTCCACACCTTCTTGCACTTATTTGGATGTTGTTGCCCTTGCTCATAGGAGTTCAAAAATACCATGAGCACGGACAGCAGCACCAGAATAAAACATGTCCTTCCAATCAATCAATCACATTTCTAAGGATGACATGTATTCAGGTACAGAAGTCCCCATAGCGCTGGCAAAATTCATAGTCATTCCAGTGTACTCCAAAACTACAACATAGCAGCTTTGGGAGAACTCTGAGAGAGGTTCATCTGCTGCTTCATTGCTCCTTTGCATCATCATCTACACATTACAAAGTGAATAAGGACCTGGTATCTCCTCTTTTAGACATTGTGAGAAAGAAGAAGTGGAAACAGTGAAGGCTGTTCATGAGTTTTAAGAAGAGGTGTCTAGAAAGAGGGATTGGCTTTAAGTGCTTTGCTGTAATGATCAGCATGAAAATTGCCTGTTTTTTTTAACGGCTTTTACTATTAGTTCAGGTTGTAACAGATCTTTCTTGTTAATATCTTGCTTAAAAGTTTCATACAGAACTAGGCACTCACTACAAATTCCAGGTTTTTGTCCTCTTCCACATTTGAATTCCTATTAATTCATAGTAACTGCTGTTCTATAGCACTGTAGTATAGTGGTTATCATTACAAATAATACTTAGTAGATTTGGAGAGTGAGAATTATGAAAGTAAACTGCTTAACTCAAAGTCACTCAAAATCTTAGCGGCCAAACTGAGATGCATCTAACCAACCTCGGTGCTCGTCACCGACATCCTCATCTTGAAAAGTTGTAGCTGTCAGTCAGTTACCTGGTGCAGAGCTACACTATCCAATTAAAACAAATAAAAAATTAAAACGTTCCAAATTGAATAAATATTCAGCAATAAATAGAAATGTATATAACAGGTGGCAAAAAGTTGCAACAAAGCTTCCACGTTACTTCCATTTGTGGGCTCTAATACATGATACAGTTCAACTCTGGGCATTTGTAAGATTCCAAAGAGATGTCAGCACTGTTTCAGGGAAACAGATTTTGAGTTAGGGCAATGAGGACTAGGATTAAATGAGTTGGGATATATGAGTTTTGTGTTTAAAAGGAAAAAAAATCTATCTTTTGGAAAAATTAATCTTTGCTTCAAAGTTTTTTCTTTTTTTACTGAAAATATCTTCAAAATCTATTGTGATTCCTTCCAGAGATGGTTTGAATCATTTCCTCTAGTTGGTATTACAAATAGATCAGAGATACCTTCACTCCTCTAGCTAGATAATTTTGATTTAATCATTGTGTGTGTGTGTGTGTGTGTGTGTGTGTGTTTTCCCTAACATTTGGTTTAACCTAACTTAGCCTTCCTGAATTATGTTTAGTACTTATTTTTTTTCAAGAAAAGAATAGCTTTCTCAAATAAAATTTATCATCTGCAAATTCCATTGCATTTGGCCAGTATTAATTATAGCAGCCTCACAGAGTGGATAGATTTCTTGGGGGGTTTTCCTGGTGACAGGTGCCATCTGCCAAGATCAAAGACACATGTTTATTACATCTAGAAGCTCTGAATCTTAAGACTTAATTTCCAATTATGCTATTAGATGGGTCTCTCGCTGCCACAGCATCTTTCCCAGTTTAGTAGTATTCATAGCTGTACTTTTCAGCTATGTGCCCTTCTCAGTATTCAGACAGAAACAAAATAACAATATTAGAAAAGTTCTTCGACAATTACCAGTAGAATACAAGGAATTTAAACTTGTGTTTAATTCTAGATACTCTTCTCACCTAAAAGTAAGTCAGAACAGACAGTATTTCAATGTATAAATTCTGTGGTAACTGATTAAAGGAAAGCTTGCTAGAATCTCTAATAGTTTTTGGAAGTAATTAGAAGCAAAGCATAATTTATTATCCCTCTCTGCATGACATAATGGAAATACTTAATAGAAAAATAAATGAAATCTCAAAACAGTAAGAAATGCAATTGACTAGACCATAATAATTTGCGATATTTAGTTACAGATACACAAAACAGTATAGACTTTAGCAAGAACCAGAAACTAATGTGTGTTCTTATGTATGACCAGAGTAAGCTTTATCTACAGCTATAATATTTTTTTCAAACTGGATATCATTCTGTAAGAAAGGAACAATTAGAAATAAGACTATCATCCAATTTTGTGTAGAACTAAATATTTTCATCCTGGAGGCTTTTGTTTTGTGTATGTTATATTGATATTGCTAGAATTGCAAACAGGATGATATATTTTTTTTTACAAGTTACCTCCTCAGAGAAAAATATCATACTTATGAGAAAAATATGAAATAATGTATCAGATAATTCTTTATAATTTACATTTGATTATTATTGAAAGTATCATCTTATAATATTTCCATAGGCCATCAGGAAAGTTGGCAAGGGAGCAGAGACCCAGAGGGACAGGATGAGGACAGGAGTCAAGAGGGTTCTAGCCTCACTTCTTCATTTATTTGTGTCCTTGAATTTGGCACCTGTCAGTGGTCTAAGAAGAAAAACATTAAATAACTGTTGGCGTCTACTGTATCTTAAACCCATAAATGTTTCATGGAATAAATTTGACAACTTTTAACCTCTTTTAAAAATCTAGGCTTTTGATATTAAGTCAGATACAGATAAATGGAAATCCATGATAAAAGTGCCACCTCAAGTTACTAGCCCATCTCCTGGTGATCTGTATGGGATGGTGGTCTATTAACTAACTTTCTTTTCTCCTAATAAGATTACTTTCCATTCATGGATACCAGTGTCATTGGGTTTAACTTTGAGAAACTATTATCAGGGGACTGATCTGGAACCGAGTTCTCCACTAATGTTTCTGCTGGCTTTGCTTTTTCTCAGGCTAAGCGTTCTACATTGGAATCTGGATAAAGTATTTCAGCAAAGCACTGAGTTTACTTCTGTCCAACCTATGGACTAATAGCAGACTCAAAGCATCTACTATTTCATTATTTCCCCCCTAGCATCAGCAAGGTATCACTTTACAGCATTATTAACTTGAAAAATATGCTACAAAGCATATTTCTCAGGAGTTTTGCTCTGACATGGGTGGGGTGTAGGGCCTGGTGGGGATGTTCTGCCAGGAGTATCCACGAGCTTCTAACAGTTTCCTCTGGTAGAAACTTCCCAAGGAAGTGCCTCCACCGTAGTAGAGAAGGGCGAGCTGCATTGCCAAAGTGAAAGCTTTTCTTTTCCAGTTATTTTTGTTTTTTTTCCTTCTGTATCTTTTATTTCATATGGTTTAAAGAACAATATGTAGAATTGGGAAAAATTTTGTGTTAATTTCTCAGTTAAATTTCCAACACACCCTACCTTAGTTTTCTTGACGTTCAAAATGGGGACAATATAACCTATCCAACCGTAGTATATACAAAATGGAAAATGGTTTTTGTAGAAACAATGAAAAACTGTTTTCATATAAAATAATGAGATCATACTAATGTATAATATCTTTATTTTTAGCTCATCATTTAAATATCTCTTTAAAAATCTATGCAGATGGTTCACAAGCACCAGCCAGACCTCCTAAACCACGACCCCGCAGGACTGCACCAGAAATTCACCACAGAAAACCCCACGGGCCTGAGGCAGCATTGGAAAATGTCGATGCAAAAATTGCAAAACTCATGGGAGAGGGTTATGCCTTTGAAGAAGTTAAGAGAGCCTTAGAGATAGCCCAGAATAATGTCGAAGTGGCCCGTAGCATCCTCCGAGAATTTGCCTTCCCCCCTCCCGTCTCCCCACGTCTAAATCTATAGCAGCCAGGACTGTAAACACCAGAACACAAAGCAATTGCTGAATATTCCAGATGTGTGGAAAGGAGAAAAGTGAGATGGAATTCAAGAGAGAACGTCTCCTCCTCACGTGGCATCTTGAGAAGAGAAAGGCTCGGAAGTGCTGCTTCTCAGAAGACAGCTTCTTGCTCAGGATGCCAATGGCCACGGCTTCCTTATTTTTGCTAGCCATACTTTTAAATCAGGGTTGAACTGACAAAAATAATTTAAAGACGTTTACTTCCCTTGAACTTTGAATCTGTGAAATGCTTTTCCTTGTTTACAAGTTGGCAAAGTTGCAGTTTGTTTTTTAGTTTTGTTTGGGGACTTTTTTGATACCTGTACTGTGTTCTTGATAGACCCTCTGTACAGTGGTCAGGTCTGCTGTAACATTTTCTACCAACTCCCTTGCTGTCTGCGTCAACAGCTAAGTCACATATTCATTTTGATCGCTCCCATCCCACCCACCCACCCCCAAACCCAGGTCCAGTTCCATTTCTCCCATTTACAAGATGCTTTAAAGGTTCTGATTTTCAACGTATCAAATTAATGCAAAAAAAGTGTGTGGCCTTCACTACTGAGTCTTTTCTTTGGAAACCATCACTGTTGAGAGATGGGTAAAAATCTGAATGTATAAAGCATTTTTTGGTCAATGAATGCCTTTTATAAGGGGTTTTCATATAATATAGAAGAGCTTCCCTTTTTGTGTAAGTTTTGTGATCTTCCACACTCTCATCTTTGTCATCCCAGGGGTGTCACGGCTCTAAAAACAAAAACCTACAATATTAGAAAGCAACTACCGCAGAGGTGGGAGAATACGCTTGCGCATGACAATGCCGTATTGAAGTTGTATAATGAGGTCCCCTGATATTTATGCCGCATTACCTTGAGGCATGCTGAATAAGAGGGCCGTCTCCCAGAAATACATTAATAATTTTCAGATAAAACTATCACCATACCTTTCCCGAAGTGGAATAGAGTTCATTTCCTGTTTGAGTGATTACACTCTGGTACCTAAAAAGTTTAGGAACCAGTTCATATTGCAGTGGAAACGTTACATCTTTGACGCACTGTTAAGTGCTAATGCTACTGTGGCACTGTTTATTTTTCCTTTGCAAAATTCTTAGTAATTTTCTCTCTCCCATCAAATTAGAGTTCGTATTTAATTTTTCGATTCTCTCATTCATTGCTCCACATTGCTCCATCCAGTCAGGTATAAGACATTTATATAGTTTTGCCTTTTTTGCAAAATGGAGGTTGGTTCTTCAGAAACCGTGTTATTACTTTTAATAAACCTACAAATATTTATTGGGCATCTATGATGTGCTCCACGCTGTCAGGCACTGTGTTCTTAAAGCACAAACCGTCACAAACTGATTCCATTGTAATATTCTGTTATCCTTTATCTGCCCTTTTGATGGTGAAAGTGTCTCTGCTGGACAAAGCCTGGAAGGGTTCCACCAGCGCTTTAGAATTTTCAGGCAATCTGCTTTTTTTTTTTTCTTATTTAGTGAAGAAATTAGACAAAACCAGGTCTGTGTTAAATGCTTGAACCCACAGAAGGCTTCCTAAACGTGGACTGATTGCAGGTTTGTGCACGTTTCTGCCACTCCTTTAACTTCACACAGTGTGATGTAAAAAGATGCATCTCATAGTGAGTCTTTCCTTCAGGATTTGAAAGCATGTAACCAAACATGTGGCAGAGCCAAAGGAAATTAACAGTCAAGACTTGTGTAGTCATTGCATTGACCTGGGGAGGGAACTAACGCATTCCTTTGTGAGCTGACATGTGCCCTTACTTGACAGTTTGATCTCCTGACATGAGGTACCTGAGGAGTCACAGGCCTTGGATAGTTTGTGCTTATATTTTAATTTCTTCAGCTGATTCTGAGCTGGTTCATGTCCCTGGAAGAGAATTTTTAATTTGCTTTAGATGTTCTTCCTGTAAGTAGGTATATGAGGGCAGTTTTTTACACTTTTAAAAACTGCATTGGCTAATTCTCCATTGCTTTATGAACCCCATGTTATGTCATCATGATTTTTCATTTATTAGTTTCTGATGTCATGTTGGAATAGCACTGTGGTTCTTTTTTTTTATGACTTGCTGATCTTAGGTACAGTCTAAAAGCCAAAAGTTGCCACTTCATTGTGATAATGTTGTTATAACATTCTTAATAGATTAGGGAAGGATGTAAAATACGAATGTTAGGAAGTATAGTATATTCTCATTCAAACAATTCTCAAAAATGTGAAAATTCCCAGTGAGGATTAGAAGAAGACTGGTGACAATATAGAAAATTTAGGCCTGAATTTTTAAAAATCTATTTTGCAAAGAAAACTTACTAGCCTCCACCAAAATCTCTCTGTATCTAGTACTCAATAGCAACAATTAGTTTTATCATTAAAAAGAACGAATCAAAATTTTGTATGGAATGGAAAGAGCGAAACTTTCTATCAAACATTATCATGAAAAACCTATTGCTACCTATTACCTATGACTTATCAAACTCAAAAGTTTTTTTTTAGGAAATAATTAAACCAAAATACATTTTTAAATTATAAAAGTGACTAGCCATTAATGGTTGGAAATGAACCAGGTTTGGTTTCACTGTGATCCAAGAAGTTTGACATTCCTCCCATGTCTCAAGACTTGGTAATATGATTATTTTTAAAGCCAGTATGATATATAATTCATATAATTAAAACAGATTGTGGCCAACATTAACCTGCTCTCCCCTGTCCCCCAACATATTCTGGGGGTAGAAATACTTATCCTCAAAGACAGTCCAGTAAATTAATCTCCACAATCTCTTTTTCCCCTTGATGTCTGTAATATCCATCCTAGCCAGATTTTCTAGAATTGAATCAGCAGTGCTTACGGTGATCTTGAACTTCCTTCCACAAAGATGACCTTGAGCCCCTCCCCATCCATATTCCCTTGCCTATATTGCAAAGAGTAGTAGAGCCCTAACTGCAACTTCAAAGGGCCCATTGGTTAACTCAATATTTCACACACAAGAACACTTGCAAAGATTTTTTCGTAATGTGAATTTTTTCTCTTTCAGTTCCAGAAGCATTTCCCACAGTTTGGACATTATTTTTCCTCTCGGATCTTCAACTTGAAGCTTTAATTTGCACTGAATTATCTAACCTGGTTAAAAATTTAATCTTTCTCTTATGCTGACAGATTTGGAAGCAAATTACAGTATGTTTTCAACAATACAGGTACTGCCTGTTGACCTGGAATTTTAATGCTTCTAGGAAAAGTTTCCAGAAAATGACAGCAGTTGAGTGAAGGGTTTTCTTCCCAATTTACTATTTTATTTTTTTAATGCCTTTTTTAAACTTGTCTAATATGGCAAAATAGTTATGTGTTCAATTAATTTATATTTTATTCATCCTTTTTCAATTCTGGTTATTATGTAAACGCCAGTACTTTATCTGTTCTTTTAAGGTATTTTATAAAATGAATGTTAACAAAAGCAGAGTTGGTATTTTATTTTCAAATGAATGCAAACATTTCTTTCACAGCACTTCTATGTTGTATTTTTTTTCTTCGTGTTACGCAAAAGACATTTGACTTAAGAGCTAACTGGCCAAAGTGGTACAAAGTACCCATCCCAGATGATTTAGTTATTAAATACCAAAAACATATCATTTAAAGATATTTCACATAGATAAGCTACTCCCATGTCTTAGAACTGAAAGTCAAAGTTATATTAAGGTTCTGAGTAAGAAACATCATATCTGGGAAAGGCTGACGGTCTTCTGATGACATACCATATAATTGTTCATTCTTAACCAACAGTAACATTTATTCTTTACATTGATTTTTCTAATCATTTGTTACTGGCCAGTACATATTAGGGAGAGAACAATGGCGATAAACCATGTTAATAAGTGCTTTTATATCAGGAACCATAGCAGAATGTTGTGAAAATCATTGGTACATGCAAACTCATGCATAGTAGTGCTTCAAAGCACACATAATTAAATGGAAGATACAAGCACTTAATTCCAATACAATAAGTACTGTACATAAGTTATCACATTGTACTGGCATTATGTGCTCATGGTAAGTGCAGAAGAACTATACTGGGCCCTTAACATATGCAAGGAACTTAGTATCAAAGCATTTAATGCTTTGTGACCACCTAGAGGGGTGGGATAGGGAGGGTGGGAGGGAGGGAGACCAAGAAAAAGAAAGTAAATAAAGCATTTAATCCTTTCAACTACCACATGCCTCTTCTAGGACTGTGAAAGTAAAGCAGGGTATGATGCAGTTCCTTCTGGTAAGCTAGACAAATGATAAGGCTGATTAGCATTTCGTCAGCCTGAAAGAGAAGCAAGGTTTTTGCTGTTAAGAAAGAACCCTGGAGGTAAAGCTTTTCAAACAGGAACAGCACACATGATAAAACACTTATTTAGGCAAAGTAGTAGGGCCTACGGAACACAGAAGAGACTAGGGAGGGTATACTGATGTCTGAAGGTGAAGGACCATGCCAGTCACTCTCAGATCCTAGGAACCATAGGATTAGAAATCACTTGCTGGAGGTCAGAGATGCTAATATCCATGAAAATGCCCAGAGAAATTAGGGTGTGTCTAACAGGAATTGCCACATCAAATAATCAGGCAGTAAACTAAGGGGAATTTAATTTTCATGGCTTTCTTTCGTGTCCCTCTTTTGTTTGATTTTTTTCAAGGGAATCTGGGCAGTATTCTTAACTACCTATTTTTGCTTCTTTTTCATCCTTACTGCCATCACCCTCTTTTGGGTCTGAATTTTGACTGCCCTAGAATTTTAAATAGCCTGTAATTGACCTCTATGGCTCTAGTGCAAGACAGAATGAAGTTTCTGAAATTCAAATCCAGTGTTACGCCAATGTAAAACTCCTGATGACTTTCTATGGTAGGGATTCCTTCTCTGCATTCTTCTTTCTACTCATCTCCCCCTCCAGACCCTCTTCACTTCTGCTGAGCTGGCAACTGCCCAAATGAGCTCCATGTTTTGTACTTGCTAGTCCGTCTGAATATTCCTTTCCCTTTTTCCAGCCTGGACTCTTCATTCTTCAAAACCCAGCTCAATCATTTCCTCTGTGAAGCATTTCCTATCTTATCCCACATGTCAAGTTGAGCATGTCATCTACATCTCACACGGCACCAATATTCTAATGCTTACCATGTAGTTTTTGCAATTACTTCATTCTACAGATGGCCCCAACTAGACTGAACTTCTTTAGTCTAATATATGTCTGTGTCCCAAGCTCCTAATATAGAGCCTAGCACATAGTAACTAATAAAACGTTTCGAATAAACGAAAATGGCACTCATAAGCAGCCAACAGTGGAAACAGTCCTGAAAGCTTAGTAAAGCTCTGCAACTAGCTACCTGTGTGGAATGCCATCTCTTTGATTCGTCTTTCTCCACCCATGGACTAGGAAATATAAAAGCCTACTCACTAATGTGATTACAGTAGATGCCTTAGTTTTTCTTCACTGTTTGGATGGGGAGCAAAAGTTATTTCATAACAAAAATAAATCATTCACAAAGTAAAAGCTAGGAGGTTTTAAAATTTGAAGATTTTTTTTTTAATTTATTCTACCTTTTAGTAACTTGAGAGGCTAAGAGAATACTTAATTCTTCATAAAGAGGTTATGACAAACATGTCTGTTCAAGAGACTACTGCTCACATATTCCCATGGCAATGTAAGAGTGGTTAAGAGTGCAGGCTCTGGAGCCAGACTGCCTAAGATCAATTCCTATATCTGCTCCTTCCAAGTTATATGACCTTAGACAGGTGTCCTAACCTCTTAGTGCATCAGTTACCTCGTCTGTAAAATAAGAATAGCAACCAAACCCACCGTAAAGGATTTATAGGAGGCTCAGTGAGTGAATACTGATAAAGAACTTAGAACATGTCTAGTACCATTGAATGCTCAATAAATGGCAGCTCTAATTACCACATACCCTAAAGAACTTAAGCCACATTTCATCTCCCAGGACCCCCAGAGTAGATGGCAAAGAAAAGCATGTCAGATTTATCCTTTCATTTCACATAGCAAAAGGTAGACAACAGTATAACAAGTTTGTTCTGGCTAAACTGAGAAAATTTAAAACTTTGAAAGGTAATGAGCTACACATTCTACTGACAAATTGCAAAGTTGAGTTTTTCATGTAAAACATTTACTATCATCGTGCACTCTTCTGTAGTTGCTACACAAAGCCCAATACAATGAAGGTAGAGATTAGAGGTGGTGAGATGGCTAGATCACCAACGTTAGTCTGGGCTCCTCCAGAGCTGCTTTCTTCCGCATTGACCACCACCTAGACCAAATACTCAGAAGCTATTTTATTAATAGATGAAAGCTTTTTTTTTTTAAGTTTAAAATCTAGTTCAAGCACAACAAATAATTTTGTCTTTGCGATACAGAGAAAAGTGGCATAACTACTGGGTTCCTTTAGTCACTTCATACTAAACCAGAGGTAGAAGAAGATTTTCCCTAAAATGAGGCTATAGCCCCAATGCTGAAAACCACAGGTACTAACTAAATGCCTCTATATTCTACAAACCCACCCAGCGAACTTCTGCAGGACTCATTGAGAAGCTGGTAGCAGAACTCTCATCCACAGCCTTCAAAATATATACACAGAAGATGACTGACCTGGGAGAAGTGAGTAATGGGTGAGAATGTTATGGACTGAATCCACCTCTCCTAATCCAAGTAATGTTATTTGCAGAAAAAAGTCAATTACAGAGATTAAGAAACTCATTTTATTCTACTGAATGCCTACTTACACCGTGGACTGATGTGCCATCTGGGAGTATTTGAGCAGAGTGAAAACAAAACGGTCAAGAGGGACTTGCAATGAATGACCTGAGAAACAGCCTCACCACTGGGAGGGCAAGGACACACATTCTTACAAGACAAGCAGACCCCTGTTGAGGCAGCTGACCTTAAGCCATCTTGACACAAGAAGGCTGCCTCTCAGGCACAATAAGCCAAGCATTAAAAGACTTTAGATGTATGCCACTGGACCAGGCATGAGGGAACCCTGCCAGTGAATATCTTTTGTGTCAGATAGTAATCCAGTGAAAAGAGAAAATTTTAAAAGCAGCAAGAGAAAACCATACAAGGGAACCCCCATAAGGCTTATTTTTCAGCAGAAATTGTGCAGATCAGTAGGAGTGCCATGATATACTTCAAGTGCTAAAAAGAAGAAAATAAAACCTACAACCAAGAATTCCCTATTTAGCAAGGTTATCACTTGAGAACTGAAGGAAAGACAGAATTTCCCACACAAGCAAAAACTAAGAGTCATCACCACTAAACCAGCCTCACAAGAAATGTTAAAGGGTCTTCTTTAAGGGAAAGAGAAAAGGATATAGCTAGAAATAAGAAAATATATTTTAAAAATCTCTATATCACTGATATAGGCAAATACATAGTAAAGGCAGTGGATCAACCACTTAAACAGCTAGTATGAAGGTTAAAAGACAAATTCAAAAAATCAGCTATCACTACAATAAATAGTTAATTTAAGGGATATATAAAATAAAAAAGATATAAAATATGTCAAAAACGTAAAATATTGGAGGGGTGGAAATAAAAAAATCCTAGAGCTTTTAGAATATGTTAGACTTAAGTGACTACCAGCTTAAAACAAACAGATGTGAACCTCATGGTAACCACAAAGCAAAAACCTACCATAGATACATTAAAAAATAAAGATAAAAGAACCTAAATATAACATTAAAGAGAGTCATCAAACCACAAAAGTAGAGATTTAAAGAAGAAAAAAGAACAGAATTACAAAAGCAACCAGAAAACATTGAACACAACAGCAATAAGAACATACCTATTGACAATCACTTTAGATATCAATGGACTAAATGCTCCAGTCAAAAGACACAGGTTGGCTGAATGGATAAAGAAACAAGACCCGTCTATATGCTGCCTACAAGAGACTCATTTCACTCACTTTACAACTCACTTAAAAACACACAAAGTGAAAAGATGGAAACAGATATTCAATGTAAATGAAAACAAAAAGAATGCTGAGGTAGCAATATTATATTAGACAGACTTCAAAACAAAGACTATAAGAAAATACAAGGAAGAGCATTACATAATGATAAAGGGGTCAATCCAAGAAGAGGATATAACATTCAGAAATATTTATGCACCCAACACAGGAGCACCTAAGTATATAAAGCAAATGTTAACAGACATAAAGGGAGAAATTGACAGTAATACAGTAATAGGGAATTTTAACACTCCACATATAGCAAAGGAAAGATCATCCAGACAGTATATAAGGAAATACTGACCTTAAATGATACACTAGAGCAAATATATATATATATATATGTGTGTGTGTGTACATGTGTGTGTATATATATATGTATGTATATATATGTATACATATATGTATATGTGTATATATGTATGTATATATGTATGTATATGTATATATACGGAACATTCCACCCCAAAACTGTAGAATACACACATTCTTTTCAAGTACACATGGAACAGTCTTCATAACAGATCACATGCTAGGCCACAAAATAATTATCAATACATTTAAGAAGACTGAAATCATACCAAGCATCTTTTCAGACCACAATGGTATGAAACTAGAAATCAGTTATAAGAATAATACTGGAAAAGACAAAAACACATAGAGACTAAACAACATGCTACTGAAAAAACAATGAGTCCCTGGAGAAATGGAAAAGGAAATTTTAAAAAACCTTGAAAAACACAACCATACAAAATCTATTGGATGCAGCACAAGCAGTCCTTAGAGGGAAGTTCATAGCAATACAGGCCTTCCTCATAAATCATGAAAAATCTCAAATAAACAATGTAACCTACCACCTAAAAGAATTAGAAAAAGAAGAAACAAAAGCAAAAAACCTAAGTCAGTGAAAGGAAGGAAATAATAAAGATCAGAGAAGAAATAAATAGAGATTAATAAAACAATAGAAAAATCGTTAAAGCCGAGAGATGATTCTTTGAAAGGGTAAACAAAATCGATAAAGATCTGGCCAGACTCACCAAAAAGAAAAGAGAGAAGTCCCAAAGAAACAAAATAAGAAGTAAAAGAGGAGAAATAACAAGAGATACCACAGAAGTACAAAAAACTATATGAGAATACTATGAACAGTTATACGCCAAAGAATTGGACAACGCCAAAGAATTGGACAACCTAGAAGAAATGGACAAATTTCTAGAAACATAGAGCCTACCAAAACTGAATCAGGAAGAAAGAGATAATTTGAACAGACTGATCACTAGAGGTGAAATAGAATCTGTAATTTAAATATATATATATATATATACATATATATATATATATATTACACACACACTTGCTGCAAACAAAAGTCCAGGACCAGATGGCTTCAGTGGAGAATTCTACCAAACATGCAAAGAAGAACTTATACTGATCTTTCTCATTCTTCTAAAAGACTGAAGAGGAGGGAACATCCCAAAGTCATTCTATGAAGCCTCCATTACACTGATACCAAAACCAGACAAACATACCACCAAAAGAACAAAAGAACATTACAGGCCAATAACTTTGATGAATAAAGATGCAAAAATTCTCAACAGGATATTAGCAAACTGAATCCAACAACACATAAAAATGATCATACACTGTGATCAAGTTGGATTCATTCCAGGGTCACAAGGATGGCTCTATGTATGCAAATCAATCAGTGTGATACATCACATCAAAAAAAGACAAACACCATATGATCATCTCAATAGATGCAGAAAAAGCATTTGATAAAATTCAACATCCATTCATGATAAAAACTCTCACCAAAGTGGGTATAGAGGGAACATATCCCAACATAATAAAAGCAATTTATGACAAGCCCACAGCCAACATAATACTCAACAATGAAAACCTGAAAGCCTTCCCACTAAAATCTGGAGAAAGACAAGGATGCCCATTTTCACCACTTCTATTCAACATAGTATTGGAAGTTCTAGCCACAACAATCAGACAAGAAAAAGAAATAAAAGGTATCCAAATTGGAAGCGAAGAGGTAAAACTGTCATTACGTGCAGATGAAATGATACTATATATAGAAAACCCTAAAGCCTTCACACAAAAACTACTAGAACTGATAAATGAATTCAGCAAGGTAACAGAATACAAGATTAACCTACAGAAATCTGCTGCATTCCTTTACACTAACAATGAAATACCAGAAAGGGAAAGTAAAAAACAATCCCTTTTAAAATTGCATCCAAAAAACCAAAATACTTAGGAATAAACCTGACCAAGGAGGTGAAAGACTTATATGCTAAGAACTATAAAACACTGATAAAGGAAACTTAATATGATTCAAAGAAATGGAAATATATCCCATGCTCTTGAATTGAAAGAATTAATACTGTTAAAATGGCCATGCTACCCAAAGCAATCTACAGATTTAATGTGATCCCTATCAAATTACCCATGACATTTCTCACAGAACTAGAACAAATAATCCTAAAATTTATATGGAGCCATAAAAGACCCGAAATTGCAAAACCAATCCTGAGGGGAAAAAAAACAAAGCTGGAGGCATAACCCTCCCAGACTTCAGACAATACTACAAAGACACAATGATCAAAACAGTGTGGTACTGGCACAAAAACAAACCTATGGATCAATGGAACAGAATAGAGAGCCTAGAAATAAACTCTCACACCTGTGGTCAATTACTCTTTGACAAAGGAGGCAAGAATATACAGTGGAGAAAAGAATCTCTTCAGCAAGTGATTGGGAAAGCTAGACAGCCACATGTAAATCAATGAAGTTTGAACACTTCCTCACACCCTACACAAAAATAAATTCAAAATGGCTTAAAGACTTAAATATAAGACACGGCACCATAAAACTCCTAGAAGAGAATATAGGCAAAACATTCTCTGACTTAAATCGTAGCAGTGTTTCCTTAGGTTAGCCTCCCAAGGCAATAGAAATACAAGCAAATATTAACAAATGGGACCTAATGAAACTTACAAGTTTTTGCACAGCAAAGGAAACCATAAACAAAACAAAAAGACAACCCACAGAATGCAAGAAAATACTTGCAAATGATGCGACTGACAAGGGCTTAATTTCCAAAACACACAAACAGCCCATACAACTCAATAAAAAAAAAAAAAAAAAAACCCAATCAAAAAATGGGCAGAAGACCTAAATAAGATATTTCTCCAAAGAAGGCATACAGATGGCCAAGAGGCAAATGAAAAGATAATCAACATTGCTAATTATTAGAGAAATGCAAATCAAAACTACAATGAGATATCACCTCACACCACTCAGAATGGCCATCACTAAAAAGTCTACAAATAATAAATGTTGGAGAGGGTGTGGTGAACGGGGAACCCTCCTACACTGTTGGTGGGAATGTAAATTGGTGCAGCCACTATGGAAAACAGTATGGAGGTTCCTTAAGAAACTAAAAATAGAGTTACCCTATGATCCTGCAACCCCATTCCTGGGCATACATCTGGAGAAAACTGTAATTTGAAAAGATACATGCACCCCAATGTTCACAGCAGCACTATTTTCAATAGCCAAGACATGGAAGCAACCTAAATGGCCATTGACAGATGAGTGGATAAAGAAGATGTGGTGTGTGTGTGTACATACACACACACACACACACACACATACAATGGAATACTACTCCACCTTAAAAAAGAATGAAATAATGTCATTTGCAGCAACATGGATGGACCTAGAGATTATCATACTAAGGGAAGTAAGTCAGAAAGAGAAAGGAAATTATTGTATCATTTATATGTGCAATCTAAAATATGATACAAATGAACTTATTTACAAAACGGAAACAGACTCACAGATATAGAAAACAAACATGGTTACCAAAGGGGAAAGGAGGTGGGAGGGATAAATTATGAGTTTGGGATTGGCAGATACTAACAACTATATATAAAATAGAAAAATGACTGAATCCTACTATATAGCACAGGGAACTATATTCAATATCCTGTAATAAACAATAATGAAAAAAATACCTCGAAATGAATGAAAATAGAAACACAACTTTCGAAAATCTGAGATGCAGCAAAAGCAGTTCTAAGAGGGAAGTTCACAGAGATGCAGACCTACCTCAAGACATAAGAAAAACCTCAAATAACATAACTTTATGCCTAAAGGAATTAGAAAAAGAACAAATAATCCCCCAAAGTTAGTAGAAACAAGGAAATAATAAAGATCAGAGTGGAAATAAATGAAATAGACACCAAAAAAAATTAGACAATATCAAAGAGGTGGCTCTTTTAAAAGATAAACAAAACTGACAAATCTTTAGACAGACTCTTCAAGAAAAAAAAGAGAGGGCCCAAATAAAATTACAAACAAAAGAGCAGAAGGTCCAATTGATATTGCAGAAATACATTTAACCCTTGAACACTGCAAGAGTTAGGGTGCTGACCTTCCACATCATCAAAAATCTGTGTACAACTTATAGTTGGCCCTCCTTATACATGATTCCTCCATATCTGTGGTTCCACATCCACAAATTCAACCAACTGTGGGTCATGTAGTACTGTAGTATTTACTACTGAAAAAAATTCACATATAAGTAAACCCATGCATTTCAAACCAGTGTTTTTCAAAAGTCAATTGCACAATCATGAAACTACTACACAGATATGCTAACAAACTGCACAATCTAGAAAAATGGATACATTCCTAGAGACATACAATCTGCCACGACTAAATCAAGAAAAAATAGAAAATCTGGCCAGACCAATTACTAGTAATGAAATTGAATCAGTAATCAAAAAACTCCCAGAAAAGAAAAGAAGTCCAGGATTAGATGGCTTCACAGGGGAATTCTACCAAACATTTAAAGAGGAGTTAATACCTATCCTTCTCAAACTGTTCCAAAAAACTGTAAAGGAGGGACCACTTCCAAACTCATTCTAAGAGATCAGCATTACCCTGATACCAAAACCAGACAAAGATACCACAAAAAGAATTATAGGCCAATATCCCTAATGAATATAGATGCAAAAATTCTCAACAAAATATTAGCAAACTGAATTCAAGAATACATTAGAAAGATCATACACCATGATCAAGTAGGATTTATTCCAGAGATCCAAGGATGATTCAATATTCACAAATCAATCAATGTGATACACCACATTAACACAACAAAATGACAAACTCACAGCTAACATCATACTCAATGGTGAAAAGCTGAAAGCTTTTTCCCTAATATCAGAAATAAAACAAAGATGCTCACTCTCACTACTTTTATTTAACACAGTATTGGAAGTTCTAGCCACAATAATCAGACAAGAAAAAGAAATAAAATCCATTCAAATTGGAAGGGAAGAAGTAAAACTGCCACTATTGGTACACGGCATGATACTATATATAGAACACCCTAAAGACTCCACTAAAAAAACTATTAGAATAAATAACATTTATTTGACATAGTGATTTGATATTTGTATACATTACAAAATAATTACCACATTGCAACTCTGTAGTACACAAAATTAATACACTGAAATCTCTTCATTTTTATACACTAATAACAAACTATCAGAAAGAGAAATTTAGGGAAAAAATCCGTTTACAATTGCATCAAAAAGAATAAAATACCTAGGAATAAATTTAACCAAGGATGTGAATGACCTATACTCTGAAAGCTATAAGACATTAATGAAAGAAATTTAAGGCAAACAAGTAAATGGAAAGATACAGTATGCTCATGGATCAGAAGAATTAATATTTTAAAAATACCCATACTACCCAAAGAAATCTACACATTCAGTGCAATCCCTATCAAAATACCCAAGGCATTTTTAACAGAACTAGAATAATCCTAAAATTTTAATGTAATCGCAAAAGACCCCAAATAGCCAAAGCAATCTAAAGAATGAAGAAAAAAGGTATCACACGCCCAGATTTCAAACTATACTACAAAGCTATAGTAATCAAAGCAGTATGGTATCAAAACAAACAGATCAATGGAACAGACTAGAGACCCAAAAGTAAACCCACACTTATGTGGTCAATTATTTTATGACAAAGGAGGCAAGACTATGCAATGAGGAAAAGACAGTCTCTTCAATAAATGGTGTAGGAAAAACTACAGGTACATGTAAAAGAATGAATGTAGACCATATTTGTACACCATATACAGAAATAAATTCAAAATCAATTAAACACTTAAATGTAAGACCTGAAATCATAATACTCCTAGAGGAAAACATAGGCAGTATGATCTTTGACACTGGTCTTAGCAATATTTTTTTTGGATCTGTCTCCCCAGGCAAGGGCAGCAAAAGCAAAAATAAACAAATGGGACCACATCAAACTAAAAAGCCTTTACATAGCAAAGGAAAACATCAACAAAATAAAAAGGCAACCTACTGAATAGGAGAAGATAGTTGCAAATGATATATCCCATAAGAGGTAATAACCAAAATACACAAAGCACTCATATGACTCAATAATCAAAAAAAAAATCTGATTAAAAATGGGCAGAGGATATGAATAGACATTTTTCCAAAGAAGACTTACAAATGGCCAACAGGTACATGAAAAGATGCTCAACATCACTACTCATCAAGGAAATGCAAATCTAAACCACAATGAGATATCACCTCATACATAATACAAGAAACAAGTGTTGCTGAGGATGTGGAAAAAAGGGAACCCTCATGCACTACTGATGAGATTGCAAATTGGTATAGCCACTGTGGAAAACAGTATGATGGCTCCTCAAAAAATTAAAAATAGAACTACCACACAATCCAGCAATTCCACTTCTGGGTATTTTTCCAAAGAATACAAAAACACTAGTTCAAAAATATATATGCATCCCCCCATGTGCATTGCAGCATTATTCACAATAGCCAAGGTATGGAAGCAACCTAAGTGCCCACTGATAAATGAATGGATAAAGAAGATGTGGGGTGTGTGTGTGTGTGTACACACGTACACACACACACACTGGAATACTACTCAGCCATAAAAAAAGAATGAAATCTTGCCATTTGCACCAGCATGGATGGACCTAGAGGGTATTATGCTAAGTGAAGTAAGTCAGACAGAGAAAGACAAATACCATATGATTTAACTTATACGTAGGATCTAATACACTAAACAAACATAACAAAACAGAAACAGACTCACAGATACAGAGAATAAACTAGTGGTCACCAGAGGGGATGGGGGTGGAAGAACGGGCAAAATAGGTGAAGGAGATGAAGAGGTGCAAACTTCCATTTATAAAAGAAATGTCACAGAGATGTAATGTACAGCATAGGGAATAATAACTTGGTATACTGACAGTAATTAGACTCATAGTGGTAATCATTTTGTAATGTATAAAAATATCAAATCACTATGTCAAACGCCTAAAGCTAATATTGTCAACTCTACCTCCATTAAAAAAAAGACAATAACCCAGTGACAGTGTTTACACACATTAACTCAATGACAGTGTTTACATTTAGGGACTTAACACACAGATGAAATAAATAAAAAATGTACTACAATAGCACTTGTGAAGCAAAAATAATTTTGCTTCCTTCAACTCTTCCTCCCCTGTCCCAATCCTGAAGAATCAGAAACATAAGTGTGAATAGGAGTAGTAGAAAAGAGTAGATCTTACACCTTCTCTTCTCCTAGCCCTGAGGTTGAAGCCTGGCCGGGGCTGGGAGACAGTGGACAGGTTAGACTGAATTAGAATGCTGGTGACCAGACAAAAAAAGAGAGAATCAATCATCAAAACTAGTGATTAGAGAAAAAACATCATACATTATTATCTTGGCAGACTATTAGTTTCAAAGTGTTCAGTTAATGGGTTACTAAAGATAAAACAAATATCATTTCATTTCAAATGGACTTTGGTGGTGTCCTTAACTTAAAAAAAAGTATTCAAAGGCAGGTGGCCATCATTAGAGGATCCTTCTCTAGGAAGATGCTGTGGGAGCTGGGCAGATCCATTTTCTTTCTCTAGAAAAACTTCCTGCCTGGCAATTGGAATCTGTCCAGCCCTCATGCTGCAAACTCTAACCGCCACCATCCCCAACAGTCTCTTCATCAGAGATCCTCTCCTCTTTGTCACCCAACAGTTTAGGGTCCAATCTCATCCCCAAATCTCCCTTCACAGTAGACACTCCTTCTCCCCCAGTAAACTACTCAAACCTCATTTGTTAGCTTGTTTATGGAGTAAATATGTGGGGCATGAAATGCAACATCTGGCAGCAACTTACCCAGAATATCAGTGACTGTGGTGAAATTACTCTCAAAAGGAACCGTACGTTTCCCTGAAGAAATGTTCCAATGTAATATACAAGGTATCTCTGCTGAAAATTAATCACAGATACCTAGGCCCTAAGGCTACTCAGACATGAATCACAAACAGCGGTACCAAGGTACTTACTTGTATAAATGTCTAATCAAGAGCGATCGGCAATGTTATTTATCTGGAATTTCTTGCAAAATAAGGCAGACTAGATGGTCAAAAGCAAGACTAATGTATCTCTATTGGGCTTTTTAATCAGTGCTAACATCATTAAACATTTACATAGCACGTTGGGTTTGGGAAAATTTTATATTTTGTTTTCAAGGTTATGTTGAAATGGGTACAATATACTTGGTATCTTCTCTTCGCACACAGAATTCATAAGCTAGAGAACAAAAATAACTTTCCCTGAGTCACTGGACAATTCGCAAGAAGAGCTAGAGTTATAATCCATCAATTATTCCCACTCTACACATTAGATATTAAAAACAGACCTAAAAACAATCTACACATTAGATATTAAAAACAGACCTAAAATCAATCCGGCAAAGATCTAAGCAATCCTTTTGTGGACAAGGAACTAAAAATGAGCAAGTTACTTTCACCTCGTACCTGCAGCAGGTGTGCGCCAGAACGATAAACACGTTAGCTTCCTGACCAGTTGTTTTTTTATGAAGAACAGTTTGGTAATTGGTAAACACCATCAACAAAGTAAACAGAATCACATAGCTGAAGCTGCACTGTGCACTGGAAATTCTGCAAAGTGATTAGCAGCTTGAAAATGTGCAGAACTTAATCTGCATTCCAAAGTGGCTTAGCACTATGGGTCATTCCAGCTAGCCATTTTCGATGTGTATAAAATACTTATTTTGTTAGTAATTTACTGTGCATATTAAAAAGAGGCAGAGAAAAAGATACATCCTGCCATTTCTCAGCAGACATGGTTAATTGCTTGATTCTGTGAAAAGCCAATAAACAGGGAAAGGGAACAAATTAACATTCTCACAGGTTAAATCAAAAAAGCAACTGTTTCATTTGTGGAGCTCCAGTGTGTAACACAGAAGCACTTCTGGCCGCCAGGCTGTTAATCTCTGAGAGGCTATAAACTTGTCATGTTAAGGACACTGCAAATTCAGCTTAAATATACTTTGCTTTTCACATTAATAGCATGTAAGGACACTTATGCCTCTCATCATCACTTCAGCGCCTTGAGAAGACCAATGTTCTTGTTATCTTCTCAGAGGACCACTACTACTTCAGCGCATGACTTCTCAATCTTTTGTGATATTAACCCCTTAAATTAAACTGACTTGGAGTTGAAGACTGCTACAAGAGCACTTGCTTCCCTTTAGAGATCACACACTACCACTCCACCTGGAAAATTCAAAAGTATTCAAACCCTCCACTGTTGATTAAAATCTGTTCTGATATCAGTAAGGAGACTCAAGCTTTCATTTACTCATGAGAATGGCAGGGATTTGATAAAACATCACAGATAAAATGCTAAATCACAGCACAGTTTAGCAGTGTTCATGCTCTCATTTTGTGTTCTTTAGCTAAGTGAAACTGTAGCATCCTCAGACTTTATTTCATGTCCACATTTCTTCACCTAGAGAGAAGAGTTAATATGTGCCACAAGACACCGTAAAAATCTATGGGCAAGTTTAAAAGACTTTAAATGGATTTGGTGATTCTCTCTACATTTTTTAAAGAATATATTCTTGGGACTTCCCTGGGGGGTCCAATGGTTAAGACTCTGCGCTCCCAATGCGGGGGGCTTGGGTTCAATCCCTGGTCAGGAAACTAAATCCCGCATGCTGCAACTAAGACCCGGTGCAGCCAAATAAGTAAATAAAATAGAGAAAGAAAGAATATATTCTTACATCATTTACACTTTTTACAAAGATCAGGAACCAGAACTCTGTTTCACTGGTTGTTTATAGACTACTTTTTCCCAACCACGCTAATATACTGCCTCCACGTATTGTTCCATCTCATCCCAGTTCTTAGGGGGAAATTCTAGAAACTTGGTCGTCTCAATGGGAAAACCCCCCAGAAAGAGTTGTGGCCTCTAACATTGTTCATCCATAACTTCAGAAGTCATCAGTCCATGATCTCATTCTACTATTAACTTTCTTGTCACATAAAGACACAGGAGAAATGTTCTACTCTCACTGAAGTCAGATCAGTGACCGCCATTTTGTTTTTGAACCACTAAGCAAGTCATGTCATCTCTCCAGGCTCATTTCCTTGCCTGCAACACATCAAGTTTGAACTAAATTTTTTCTACAGATTCTTTCAAATCTAAATCTACTTGGGGAGGAGGACATCACTAAAATGGCAACATAAGAGGCTCCTGATTGTCCCACCTCCCACAGATGTACTGAGTATACAGCAACACACAGATCATCTCTCTCTGAGAGAAATCCAGAAACTAGTTAAGTGACTCCTACACATTGGACAATTGACAAAATCTAAACACATCTAAACAGGTAAGAAAAGCTAATACACACTCTTACCATAAATCCCACACCAGCACAGCACCATTCAATCCCAGAGGGACCCCCCCCCCCAACTCCTAGCTTCTCCCTGAGGAGTGAAGGTATTGATAAAAGGGTACAAACTTCTGGTTAGAAGCTAAATAGGGCTGTAAGTATAGTTGATAATATTGTATTGTATAACTGAAATTTGCTATCAGAGTAGATGTGTTTTCTCCAAAAAAAGAGGTAAATATGTGAAGTATGGATGTGTTAATTAACTTGATGTGGGAATGCTTTCACAAGGTCTATGTACATCAAATCATCACGATATATGCTTTAAATATATTACAATTCTATTGGTCAATTATACTTCAATAAAGCTAAAAAATAGACACACAAAAAAATAAAGCTATATGGCAAAAATATTCTATATAAACTACTTAACCTCTTGATCAGGACTGTGAAGACAATCAAATCTTACATTTCTCTGAATTTGAAAACTTGTATTTCCTTGACATTGGAGAACTGGTAGAGCTAGCTTAATGACCCATGAGTCATAGACACCTAATCTGATTGTTGGGACCTCCATGAATAATAATCCACAAGCAATATGCATGACGCTTTTTAGACAAGGGTATATTTCCTTGAACTTCAGCAATTCAGGAATTTGGAAGCCAACACAATTTAAGGCAGAACTGCTGGGAGACTTCTGCACCAGCTTTCAGTTCACCTCTGGTATGTTATTAGGGAGATTAACTTTAAGCACTTCCTGGTTTAGTTCTGAGCAAGATGAGTGAACTTTTGTTCCATTAGGGCAGTGGGCTTGCTATAAATCCCTAAGTGTTACATTCTGGGAGCCTAGAGATAAGCAGTGGCTGAGGGCTTTACATTTTCTCATGTTATCTTAAGACACCCACAGCACATACTGCAAAACCTACCCACTTGAAGAAATCTTTAAAGCCCATGTGCTAAATGGGAACTTATTTGAGGCATTACTGACAAGCTATATTCATAGATGGATGGAGCTGGAAGGGCCCTCAAGAGCTCATCCTGTTGGACTTCCCGACATCATTGCTTTGTCCTCGTTATCTTAAGAGATATGCACACCACGTACCATCCAGACCCAAGCTTGCCTGGATTTCTGACTAAGAGCTGTTTGCTATTCTTGATCATTTCATAACATTCCTTCCAACTCTAAGAGGGAATTCATAGCCTTCACAATATTTTTCAGTTATGTAAATTGAAAGCAAAGACATATTCTTGACATATTGCAAGACTGCCCAAACTTCTGGTCATATGTAAATTTTTAAAGTATATTTAGAGACAATTAAGTTTCCCTTAGGTTAAAATATATATTCTGGCTCCCTATAAGTCAAATATTATCAGTGCTTTACTCAAAAATATCCACCTTAGGGACTCACTGCCTAATGGAACGGAAAATTCCACACTAAAGATCTTTATTGACAAACTTTAATATTAGAGCCAAATCATTGTAAGCTCTCTATATTAATTTTTTTTGCGGTACACGGGCCTCTCACTGTTGTGGCCTATCCCGTTGCGGAGCACAGGCTCCGGATGCGCAGGCTCAGCGGCCATGGCTCACGGGCCCAGCCGCTCCGTGGCATGTGGGATCTTCCCAGACCAGGGCACGAACCCGTGTCCCCTGCATCGGCAGGCGGACTCTCAACCACTGTGCCACCAGGGAAGCCCCTCTCTATATTAATTTTACATCAATTAACTGTTTGTGTGTGTGTGTGTGTGTGTGTGTGTGTGTGTGTGTGTGTGTGTGTGTTGAGAAAGGATATACAGTCTGAAATTGATTTAATGGAAAATACCCTGAAATACTAGCTGTGCCATGATTCTTTACACGATGATGAGAAAGATCACTGAAAATATTTGTGACCTAGTTTCCTTATCCATAAGGAAAAATAGTACTATAGCCCCTTATTCATTTAAAATAACTTGGTAAAAATTAAATAAGCATTATCTTGAAAAGTTCTGAAAAGATTATTCAAAATCAATTAATAATATCATGAAGGATACATTGCTTTGACCATTGTGAATAAGTGTGCTCGTGTATGGTTAGTGAGTCCATCTTTAAAGTGAGGGAAGGAGGCATTTGAGAGACAGTCACACCCTTACTTGAGGCATCCCTCCTCCCACCCACCCCCCATATTAATCGGCACACAGCAAATCTCTCTAGTCGGCGTTAAAATTGTGACAACCTGCTACACCTGCCGACTTGACATAGCAATTACAGTTCAGGAACAAAACATTACTATCAATCTCTAGCTGCTGAACCAGTGACAGTCGCCCCAAAAGGGAGTAAGTCAAAAGAATTGGAAGAAAAAGACAAGGAGACAACTGCACAGAGAGAAAGGGAGCAAGGGAATGCAGGACACAGAGATAAAACAAAGCTCTAAAGGAGAATAAAGATATTAGAAGGACAGAGAAAATATGGCACCAAAAATTCACTACTGAATCACGCTTTTATTTTCAACAGGCACCTTTGGCAGATTTAGCATATTTAATGAGCATTAATAAATAAAACATCAGAATTTTTGAAGTAAGATGTGAGCCTGTGATTTATTTTCCACCATGAGAGATTTGAGAGAGTAGGACTAGTTTCAAGGAAAAAGTGTAAAGGAGGGCAAGGTCATTTTGGACGATTTGTCAGCCCTTTCCATTTAATTCAACATTCATTTATTTGTTGAGCGTCTACCCAGTGTCCCATATAAGATAATGGAAATGAGACACAGTCCTTACTTCAAGTTCAAGGTCTGCGGATATGGTGGGAAACATTCATAACGAGTTAGAATGGAATGAATCAAGGATCTACTTGCAAGTGTGAACAGTCTCTCCGTTATTGCTGACACTTAACCCAGAGGATGGGTACCCTCAGGGCAGCTATCCTCACCCACAAGCTCAGTGCTAGAGGTCTTTTTGATTTGACTTCTTTTTGGCAATCCCCTGTGCTCTGGAATTTTCTCTTCCACGGTACCCATGTCCAAGAACATTCCTGGAAATTTCTGTAGAACCATTGCTGTCTACTACTTACCTACATAAGAGAAACTTCATATTGTAATCTGGGAATGTGATCTAGAAATTTACCCATAATCTAGGAATTAAACATATAGACTTGGAGTCAGGAAACATACAGTCCAGTCACTGGACTGCATCTTACTACCCTCATGATTTTTGACAAGTTACTCATCCTTTCTAAGTATTTTCTGTAAAATAAAGATAATATGTAATTGTATTTATCTCATAGAAAAGTTGAGAGGATTAAATGAGCATTTAGTAAACACTTAAAATGTTAGCTATTATTTTCTATTTGGGGATTGTATTAGTTTGCCAGGTTGCCATAACAAAACACCACAGACTGAATGGCTTAAACAACAAAAATTTATCTTCTCACAGTTCTGGAGGGTGGAACTCCAAGATCAAGATGCCATCATGGTTGGTTTCTCCTAAGACCTGTCTCCTTGGTTTGCAAATGATCACCCTCTTGCCACCTCTTCACAGGGTCTTCCCTCTGTGCACACATGACCCCGGTGCCTCTTTGCATGTCCAAATTTCCTCTTCTAATAAGGATACTGGTTAGAATGGATTAGGGCCCACTCATATGACCTCATATAACTATAATTACCTTCTTCAAGACCTTGTCCCCAAATACAGTCACATTCTGAGAGTGTTAAGACTTCAACATGTGAAGTTTTGCTGGAATTCAGTCTATAACAGAGGGTATAACATGCTTACAGTAAATTTACACACACACACACACACACACACACACACACACACACACATCTGTGACTAACTCTTAGAAGATGATATAGAAATCTTTCCTTCACTCCAAATGCTCTATCATGTGCTGTCCCAATCATTACTATGTCCTCTTCCAGAAGTGACCACTATTTTTGACTTCTATAATGACAGATAAATTTTGCCTGTCCTTGAAATTCATATAAAGGAAATTACACAGTGTGTACCCATTTGTGTCTGGCCTCTTTTAGTCAACAATATATCTACAAAATCCATCTGTCTGGTAGGTTCCATGTTGCAGTAGTTTGTTCTTTTTAACTGGTATGTATGAATATACCATATTTTGTTCATTCACCCAGTGAAAGGCATTTGGGTTATTTTTTGTTTGGGGGTATTATGAATAAAGCTGCTATGTACATTCTTACACATTCTCTTCATGAACATATGCATTCATTTTTCTGGAGTGGAACTGGTTATTTAGGAGTATATTACTTCATTTACAAAAAATGAAATTTTCTAGTTATCTTTTATTTCTAGTTTAATTCTAAAGTAGTTAGAAAATATACTGTGAATTATTTTACTCCTTTGAAATTTGTTGATATTTGCTTTGATGCCAGTGTATAGCCAATTTTTATAAATATGCCATGTACAGTTGAAAACAGTCTATCCTGCAATTGCATACTACAATGTTCTATAAACGTAACTGGTGCCAATTAAGTTGGTTACTCATGTTTTTTTTCATCTTATATGTATTTACACTTTTGATTATTAAAATATCTAGTTAATTATGTTTTTTTCTGTTTCCTTTTTTGTTTTACTAACCTTATTTATATGTTTTGAAACTATAGTATTAGATGCATGTAAATTTTACCTGTTACACATTCCTATTGAATTGACTTGTCATTATGAAATATCGCTCACTAGCTCTGGTAATATTTTCCCCTTAAAACCTATTTTTCTTATACAATAAAGCCACACCTATTTTGTTTTGGTTAATGTGTTCATGATACATTTTTTTTCAATACTTTTACTTTCAACATTTCCTTCTCTACATATTTAAAGTCTATTTCCCATAAACATATAAAATTATCTTATTAGCCAGCAAACTCACCTTTGTTTTTTAATTGGAGTATTTGGACCAAAAGAATTTCAATTAATTACTCATACACTTGGGTTTAAGTCTATGGTTTTGCTATTTGTTTTCATATATTTTTGTGTGTTTCTTCATTTTTCACCTTCCTTTGCATAAATCAAACTTTTAAAAATAATTCCAATTTTTTATTCCGTTGTAATGATACAGTCATTCTCTTGGTAATTACAAAAGTTATGTTTTTCTGTTTTAAAACTGAATTTCTCTTTGACTTACAGTTATAAAATCCAAGAATATTCTGAACCTACAAACACATTTCTGTTTTCTTGAACATATTAACTGCATTTATTTTAAAATCCTTTTCTGAAAAATATAAATATCTGAATCATATCTGTATCTCCTATTAGGGTTTTTTTTTCTTTTGGCTTATAATTCTGATTGGAAGCTAGACATTGTGGATGGGAAACTGTAGAGGCTCTTCATATTTTCTTTCTCCAAAAAAGAATTTTTTTTTTTTGCGGTACGCGGGCCTCTCACTGTTGTGGCCTTTCCCGTTGCGGAGGGAACTTGGCCAGGAAAGCCTGGCCTTTCCCAGGCTCCGGACGCGCAGGCTTAGCGGCATGGCTCACAGGCCCAGCCGCTCCACGGCATGTGGGATCTTCCCGGACCGGGGCACGAACCCGTGTCCCCTGCATCGGCAGGCGGACTCTCAACCACTGCACCACTAGGGAAGCCCCACATTAAAATATTTTTTAAACGTATTTGGAGTTCAGGTTGATCACTTAATATTTCTTTCTTTTTTTTTGGATCACTTAATATTTTAAGGTTAGTTTTAGTCTTTGATAGGCCTGGACTATTTCAGTTTTGCTCTTAACCCTAGGATATGACCTTTTGGGGCCTCAAGGGGATGGCTGTTTACTGGGACGCTCTGATTTGACAGGATTTGAATATACATCTGTATATCCCCTGAATAGCACTGAGATCTCCACTAAACTCTTCAAGTACCAGCTGCTGCTATTTTCTTGGTTTTGTAAAATCGTTCTCTATGTTTATGCAGTTTAGGAGTAAGTTAAGGTAAAATTATACACGAATTTTTATCCTCTCTTCTTTACGGCTCCACTTTCTCTAGGATTGTACCCCTCTGGCAGCCCTCATATGGGTATCCTCAGCCCATTTAAATCAGTGTTTTGGTTTGTGCTCTATTCTCCTGCTTAGTTCCTCTCCAGTACCATTAAATACACACACACGCACTCCATTTCTTATTTGTTGTTTATTGGCCAATGGGTTGATCCAATACCAACTACTCACTCATAAACAGAACAGGTACTTACTTCTGGGCTACTACTTTTAATATATTAGTGTGGTCTCCCCCAGATTTGACATTTATCTAGGGTTTTAAGAAAGTGTACAGTGAGAAAAAGTGAATAAGTGAAATGAGAGGAGAGTAGGGAGTTGGTAATTATGTGAAAAATGGACGTCAAATAAAGACCATGAAATCAAACATGTATGGAGTACTTGTGTATTAGTCCTCTACTAGACACAGTGGTAAAACTGAAGGCTATTTATTTCGTGGTATTTGACCCCCAAGAAGTTTATAATATTCTTGAGAAAAAAAGATTAAATGGAAAATTGTAAATAAAAATTCAAGCACTATACAGCAATTTAGAAAATAAGATTTCTGAAAGAAGTACAAAGTAGAACTCAGCAGGTATATATTGAGCTTAAACTTTTCTCCATTTAAAATAAGCTGAAGTGAATAAAACAAACAAGCAGGACATTTAGCTCCAGATAGCAGCAGGATAAAAATTTTAAATTTCTGTATCTTCCAAAAATGAAATGATGCCAACTTGCACTTTACCACCACATAGGGTAGCAGGACAGAAAACACTAGTTTGCATGCCCTAAATAAAAATGTTATGATTCAAATATTATGGTTATTTTTCTGTTTGCTATCAACAAATTCTAGGGCTAGTTGGATGCTGGTTAGCTACATTTTAGACTCGGTGGGGCACAAGATTATTGAGGCCATGAGTTTCAGGACATGTTTGAAGTAGGATTAAGACTTAATTCCATTTATACATGGCTGCACCCTAGATTTACTGAATCACAATCTCAGATTATGTTCACCAAGCTCTAAAAATTTTTCTAACATAGAGCCAGGTTTACAAACCACTGTTTCAAACTAGGAATTACATTTTATCACTCCTTAATTCGCACAGTGCCATTCAAAAACTGAACACAGAACACCCCTGCATGTTCAACTTCAGTAAAATATTTTATAAGTCAAAAAAGGTAAGAAATATATTCCTCCCCCAATAAAATTAATAGATAATTCCAAAGATAAAGAAGAGCTAGGAAATCTTTCTTGACCATTATGACTCTTTTTTTTTTTTTTTTTTTTGCGGTACGCCGGCCTCTCACTGTTCTGGCCTCTCCCGTTGCGGAGCACAGGCTCCGGACGCGCAGGCTCAGCCGCCATGGCTCACGGGACCAGCCGCTCCGCGGCATGTGGGATCTTCCCGGACCGGGGCACGAACCTGTGTCCCCTGCATCAGCAGGCGGACTCTCAGCCACTGCGCCACCAGGGAAGCCCCTGGCTCTCATTTTTATATGTGATTCCTTGAGAAGCAATTTTCATTTTTGATGCTTTAGAAAATAATATAGAATCTCTGGTCAGGCAACATGACTGTGGAACTGAAACATTTCCTCCTCAAAGTAAGTAGAGATGCTGAACACAATAAAATAAAAATAATTTGGAATTCATAACAGGGCTTGCAAGGATGAAAAGAAAATCTCAAGGTGTAAGAAAAAAATAGTGAACTGAAAACTAAGGTAATAATTATGAGAATTCATGTTGTTGCTGCCCAAGCGGCTGTTACTGTAATGAATCATGGAGGGACTTATTGTATAAAGTTCATGCAAAGAGAGTTGATAGCACTGTGGGCCCTTGCAAAGTAGGAGCTAAAACTTGAGACTCCTACATAAAGCTAGGATCTCAAAGGGCTAAAAACTCAGCAAAAGGCAGATTATTAAAAACTCTGCACATAAACCCAGGGAACTGAAAAGGAAGCTTACCTGTATCGACCTAGACTATAGATAGAAAATAAGTATCATTTGAAAATTTGGAGAGCTAAGTTTTGAAAACTCCTGCATATTTACATCTTGAAATTACAACATCTTTAAACTGATAACGTGAAAAACAGCACAAAATAAATATGAATAATATTTACTGTGGTAAAGAAAAAATTATAAAGATGAAAAAACAATAAAAATTTGAATAAGGACCAATTAGAACACCTAGATATAAAGAATGAATAACTAGAAGATGGATCTAATATATTATAGTGAAATTCCTAAAGGCCATGTTAGAAAGCTGAAAAGCAAAAACAGCAGAAAGATCACACACAAATAAATAAGCAGACTAATAGAAAAGTTCTGACTTCTTTCCAGCAATGAAGACATAACAAGAACAAGACTTAACCAGAAAAATGTTTGAAAAACAACTGTATTCAGACACTGAGCAACAGGCAGTTTCCAGACCAGGGACAGAAAGAGGTAAAAACTAAACAGTATGTAGCATCTTATAGAGTTGATCAGTTGGAGGTCAGTGTTAAGGGAGACCAATGCAAGAGAAATTTGTGGACAGAGTTCCAGAAAAAGAGAGAAGTATGCAGAAAAATTGCCCCCGATATCTACACAGGCTTCTCCTTGAATCTTTGGTAAGGACTATGCCTCACATGCATACAGTAAAACTCAACAACATAAAACGAAGAATGATGAGGGACTTGTAAGGAGAGCAATTCCCAGAGCTCACAGTGGGTAGGGAGTTATCTCAGTTGCAACCAGAGTGGAAAGTCCTCAGTGGTCATCAGCTCATTCAGTGGAGACCCAGCTAAATCATGCCTTAGCAGTAGGACAGAATTATTCCCAGAGTGTAGGCTATTCTGGACCCACTTTAACAAAGCTTAAAAGAAAGACTTCAAAAAGGTCAAACTCATCTGTAAATAACTTAATTACTTGTTAAAAGAAAGCCCAGCAGCCCTTCGAGTTAGACAATAAAATCTAGACCTTCAACAAAGTGATCATCATAATGTCCAGCATCCTGTCAAAATTACTAGATATGCCAAAAAGCAGGAACACGTAACTCATCACCAGGAAAAAATTCAATTGATGGAATCAGATACAGAAATGCCAGAAAAAACATAAAAGTATATCACAAATTTATATATGACATTATTTAAGTATTTAAAGAAAGACATGGATAAAATTAGATAGAGAAATGTTAGATATTAAAAAATAAAAGGAACTTCTAAAGATGAGAACCACAATGTCCGAAGTGACAATATCACTGAACTGGCTTAACAGCAAATTAAACATATTATTTGGAGAAATATCAACAACATATATCCGAATGAGGCATAAAGAAATAGACTGGAAAAGAAGGAGCATCAGTTGACCTGTGATCTAATTCCAAATGTTCTAACATGTATATGATTGAAGAATCAAGAGGAAAGGAGAGAGGGGCATAGAAAAAAATACGTGGAGAAATGTTATTTGAAAAATTTGAAATTTGGTAAATACTACAGACACTGACTCAAGATGTTCAACAAATCCTAACATAAACACTAGGAATACCGTACCAAATCACAACATTTTCAACTCCAAAAGACAAATATTGAGAGAAAAATCTTAGCAGTAGCTCCTTCCCTGTCCAAAAAGAAATATTACATACAGAAAAATAACATTTTTAAAGTGATAAAAGAAAAAATCTCAAACTAGAATCTGCAACCTCCAAAAAAAAAAAAAAGAAAACTAAATACAATTTTCTTTTAGACAAACAAAAGCTGACACCATTCAATTTAAGCCCAAGATGACTAGAAGAACAGAAATTTCCTCAAGAATATCCAAAGAGTAGAGGAATTCCAGGTTTCCAGTTCAACACCATTTCATTCGATGTCCAAAAGATAAGGTGACCTTTTCTAATATTTGGGCTATGTATGTTGTAATTTTGAACCAGTGGGGAAAATTCAGGCTACCAAAAATGGCTTTGGGATTTTAAAAGTATAAATTTAAGTTGCTATCTCATACAAGAAATTTGAGCTGGGTTAGAGACTTACATATGAAAGATGAAACCATAAATGTGCTAGACTACATTGTGGGAAAATATATTATCTCCTTTTGGGGAAGACTTTTTTTTTTTTTTTTTTTTTTTTTTTTTGCCGTGCTGCACAACATGCGGATCTTCCCCTGACCAGGGATCAAACCCCGTGCCCCCTGCAGTGGGAGTGCTGAGTCTTAACCACTGGACTTCCAGGGAAGTCCCGGGGAAGACCTTTTGAAACCAGACATTAAAGCCAGAAAACATAAGGGAGAAAGTGTGTGTGTGTGTGTGTGTGTGTGTGCAATGGATGGACAAACACATAACTTCCCTCTTTTCCCTTCCCACTTTTCAGAACGATTTGCAGAATAAGGCTCATGAGATGGAGGTCAAAAGATCGGTTTTATTACTGATAGAGCTGACTGGGGAACATGACTTTACTCCTCAGCCAGTTTGCTCTCCACCATGTGAGATAGTGGACTGAATAGTCTCCGCCTCTGTGGGGGGAACTTGGGGCGAGGGGAATGAAAGCTCCAACAGATAAAATTCCTAAATCTGATAACGCAGAATAATATCAGCAGTCACAGGTAGCAGAAGAATATTCAGTCCATATCTAGGGACATTAGTCCCAAATTCCCACAATTTATGTGCTCTGACTGGCTCCAGAACATAATTTTTGTGCCTGCACCAAGAAAGTGGATGAATTTTTCTGGAGTTTCCATGTTTAACTCCTTGAGGGAGAGGGTGGCCTAACCTTTCTTCCCTGCTCCTCTTCTATCTGATCACTCCGTAACTGTTTTCCTCACATCAATAGTAGATGCCTCCAGTGAGATAAACAGGGCAGCAGACGCACAGATTCTTTATGTTACTGACTCTAGTATTCCTTCCATTCAGTATGGATAAGTATCTTTAAGAATCTGCAGAAACAGATTCTAAAATACTATCACCTCCGGGTGGTGAGATCATGTGTTATTCTTAATTTCCCCCCGGATCTCCTTATTTTCATCAACAAAGGTCAAGAAGGACCATCAGATTCCACAAGCTCTGCTTCTCATGGAATTTTATTAAATCGATGACACCCCCTTACTGTTGCAGTCCTTTACCAGCTCCTGGGTCATTCCCCATCATTTCTTAATATAAGTCCTAGATGCATAAAATTCTCTCTCACACTATTACTGATGTAAATCTTAGTGATTTTAATACATAAGTTAACAATCCTTCCAACAGAGTAGCGTCCTAGCACTTTGACCCTCTCCCCTCCAATTATCTTGTCTTCTATTCCATCTCAGCCACTCACTCCAACGGGCATACCCGAAACCTCATCAGGGCTAAAACTGCGACCCTCGATACTCTCAACTTCATGTAGCAAGGCATCTGACCATTATCTTCCCCTAGGATCCTGACTCCTGACCCCTCAACCCTACCAGTGACTCCCATCTACTGACTCTGCCATCTAGTCATTCTCCCTCATATGCTTGGTGCCCTCTTTCCCCTCCTGTCACAGCTTAAATTCGAGGCCAATTATTATAATCCCTGCACACACTCTCCACTCCCTTGCTCCTCTCTTGTTGTCATATTTTTTTGGCCATACTAAACCCTGATTAAATTCAAGCCCAGGTTAAATCAAGTTCTCTGCCTACTCCATGCTTGCAGTGATGAAGCTGAACATGGCAAAAGAGAAATACAAACATTCTGACTGGTCTCACTTTAGAGTCATGACCACGAACCTCGAGACAGTCTATAACCCTGGCCGGAAATCCTGCCATATCTACCCTGGCCATTTATTCCCACCGTTGTCTAGGAGATTCTTCTACCCACTTCTCTCCTCAAACATCCCAAACCTTCTACCTTCACTCTCAGCTGATTTTGCTTCCACTTCACTGAAAAAATTAGACAATTGAAGCAATCAGTAAAAACTCTCTAAGACTCCCACTACCACATGCACCCACTATGAGCGCCTGCACTCAGCTTCCTCACCTGACAAGGCAGAAGGCTCCCCTTCTCCTAAGGGAAGCCATCCTCTACACGTTCGCTGGCTTCATTCTCTCTCCAGGCCTTCCTCTAACAATGGCAGGGTGCGGGGCAATAGTAACAAATGAAAGTCTCTCCATGTACATATTTGCACATCATATTTTATGTATATACATGAATTCAAATATTGGGAGATTGGGATTGACATATATACACTATTGATACTATGTATAAAATAGATAACTAATGAGAACCTACTGTAGAGCACAGGGAACTCTACTCAATGCTCTGTGGTGACCTAAATGGGAAGGAAATCCAAAGAAGAGGGGATATACGTATACGAATAGCTGATTCACGTTGCTGTACAGTAGAAACTAACACAACGTTGTAAAGAAACTATACTCCAAAAAAATTAATTAAAAAAATAAAATAATAGTATCCTGATATACATATAACATGTACATTATATACTATGTGTGTATATGGGTGTATCTAAAATGGTGGTGAGCATAAGAAAGCAAATTTAGGCACAAAATACTGTTTAAAAGGAAAAGATGATTTTTCTAATCAGTAAGCAAAAGAAGAAAATGAAGATTTGTTGAACATCTGCTATGTCCCAAGCACTGAGCTAAGGTCTTATATCATCTCATTTACTATATAAAGTAATGTATATATGGAAATTGAGATTTTGAGCAGTTACATAACTTGCCCAAGGTCACACAGCTAGTAAAATGGTCAAACTGGGTTCTGCTCCAAGGATGGTCTGACTCCAAAGCCCATGCTTTATTCATTGTGCTATGAGAGAAAAATACTATACTTTCCCATATGGCTGGTCCCAGTGTAAAGACCATGCTTTGTAATACCAGCTTCACAGCACTGAATCGACATGCGGTTGGTTAGGCTGGGGCCTCCTTGCCGCTGTCTGAGTGTGGCTCGGCTGTCTTGCTAAAGAGCTGCCAGATAGCCCCACAGGCAGCACTGTAGGTGTGCTGATTCCTAGATGTTTTCTAAGCAGGTGATAAAGTGCTCTGGGATTCCTCCGGATACAATGTACCCTATAAATGCAATGTGTAGTTTCATTTGCCGTATAGTTGGGAGCTGCCTGGTGATTTAATTCTAAGTGCACTGTATTTTTTTAAGTGCATTTAAAGAGCATCTTTCAACTACTGGCAGACTTTGTAAACTGCTCTCAGAAGTTTTCAAAACAAGGGGGAAATTCTACAGCAATTTTTTTTTCAAATTTTATTTATTTTTTTATACAGCAGGTTCTTATTATCCATTTTATACATATTAGTGTATATATGTCAATCCCAATCTCCCAATTCATCCCTCCACCACCACCACCGCCGCTTTCCCCCCTTGGTGTCCGTACGTTTGTTCTCTACATCTGGGTCTCAATTTCTGCCCTGCAAACTAGTTCATCTGTACCATTTTTCTAGGTTCCACATATGTGTGTTAATATACAGTATTGTTTTTCTCTTTCTGACTTGCTTCACTCTGTATGAGAGTCTCTAGATCCATCCACGTCTCTACAAATGACCCAATTTCGTTCCTTTTCGTGGCTAATTAATATTCCACTGTATATATGTACCACATCTTCTTTGTCCATTAGTCTGTTAATGGGCTTTTAGGTTGCTTCCATGTCCTGGCTATTGTAAATACTGCTGCAATGAACATTGGGGTGCATGTGTCTTTTTGAATTATGTTTTTCTCTGGGTATATGTCCAGTAGTGGCATTGCTAGGTCATATGGTAATTCTATCTCTAGTTTTTTTAAGGAAACTCCATACTGTTCTCCATAATGGCTGTATTAATTTACATTCTCACCAACAGTGCAAGAAAGTTCCCTTTTCTCCACACCCTCTCCAGCATTTGTTGTTTGTAGATTTTCTGATGATGCCCATTATGACCGGTGTGAGGTGATACTTCATTGTAGTTTTGATTTACATTTCTCTAATGATTAGTGATGTTGAGCAGCTTTTCATGTGCTTCTTGGCCATCTGAGTGTCTTCTTTGGAGAAATATCTATTTAGGTCTTCTGTCCATTTTTGGATTGGGTTGTTTGTTTTTTTAATATTGAGCTGCATGAGCTGTTTATATATTTTGCAGGTTAGTCCTTTGTCCGTTTACTCATTTGCAAATATTTTCTCCCATTTGGAATGTTGTATTTTCATCTTCTTAGTAGTTTCCTTTGCTGTGCAAAAGCTTTGAAGTTTCATTAGGTCCCATTTGTTTATTTTTGTTTTTATTACCATTACTCTAGGAGGTGGATCAAAAAAGATCTTGCTGTGATTTATGTCAAAGAGTGTTCTTCCTATGTTTTCCTCTAAGAGTTTTATAGTGTCCGGTCTTACATTTAGGTCTCTAATCCATTTAGAGTTTAGGGAGTATTCTCATTTCATTCTTTTATATGTAGCTGTCCAGTTTTCCCAGCACCACTTATTGAAGAAACTTTTCTCCATTGTATATCCTCCATTGTATATCCTTGTCTCCTTTGTCATAGATTAGTTGACAATAGGTGCATGGGTTTATCACTGGGCTTTCTATCCTGTTCCATTGATCTATATTTCTGTTTTTGTGCCAGTAGCATATTGTCTTGATTACTGTAGCTTTGTAGTATAGACTGAGGTCAGGGAATCTGATTCCTCCAGCTCCATTTTTTTCCCCTCAAGACTGCTTTGGCTATTCGGGGTCTTTTGTGTCTCCATACAAATTTTAAGATTTTTTCTTCTAGTTCTGTAAAAAATGCCATTGGTAATTTGATAGGGATTGCATTGAATCTGTAGATTGCTTTGGGTAGTATAGTCATTTTCACAAAATGATTCTTCCAATCCAAGAACATGTATATCTCTCCATCTGATTGTAGCATCTTTAATTTCTTTCATCAGTGTCTTACAGATTTCTGCATACAGGTCTTTTGTCTCCCTAGGTAGGTTTATTCCTAGGTATTTTATTTTATGGTGATACAAAGCAGGAGTAAGCACAGTTTCCTCATCTGTTAAATAGAGGGTTGGATATTCCATGACTCTGTGAAGCTTATAAAGTGACATCACGACATGTAGACAAGTAACTTTATGGTACACTTGGGTTCTATGATACAGTTCACTGACTGAAACATCCATCACTTATTTTTGTATGTGGAGACAGAATTTTAGGGAGGAAGAGTGCTTTATAAATCATTTAGATCAACTCCTCATCTAATATGTAAAAATATTGCCCCAATATTCCCGTCTGGTGGAAATCCAGCCTTAGTTTAACTTCGCTTCCATTTTAGGTCAACCTTTATTGTAAGATTTTCACCTGTTTTGACAGTTTTTCTCCAGCTGAAAAGTTTCTTAATCAATTACTACTATCTTTGGTAGGGGACACAGCACAAGAAAGAGACTGTTGAGACCACAAAACGAGTGGCATGGATCTAGTGTGTAAGGCTAAATTTTTTTCCAAAACTGTTTTGAATTTTTCTTAAAATATTTAAATTGTGATCAATCAAAAAGGTGTTGTCATCTACTGTTCCAGAGTTCTTTATTAGTTTTGGCTCTTTGCACTAAGTGTTTTAGAAATTAATTTTCACTTATCTTTTGGTTAGATTTCTTTTCTATCTCCCTTGAAGAAATTCATAGCCGTCTATGCATCACAGCAATTTAAAGGTGGGCAAAGAGGACTTCAGAGACTGTAGTTATATAACACATTTTTGAATGAATGATCTCAGTTGTAGATAAGAAATTGGCAGGTTGAGACTGTAGTTATATAACACATTTTTGAATGAATGATCTCAGTTGTAGATAAGAAATTGGCAGGTTGATTTAGAAATGGGGGCAGAAAGTCATTGAAGTAGATTTCATCTTCTCAAGTTCAGTGTCTCACTAAGAGGCACCTCTGAATCCTTCCACAATTGAAGAATTACCCAAAATACTTCTCATTTATATAAATAATAGTTATTATTATTAATTCTCACTATTCATTCTTCTGAGATTTTACTGTGTTCTTAGATGTGAATAATATGAAGGTCTTTATCATAAATAAAAGAAAGGAATATTACTTTATTGAGACCCAGGATAGATTTCTTTGCATTCAATATTTGGTTGCACAATATCTGAAGAAGAGGGATATAAAGGCACCTGACTTATAAGGAAGATTTAAAAGGTACACATTTGTCTATTTATCAAAACAAATGGAAAGTATATCTGTATTTGAACACTGCTCACAAGGAATCCAAAAGGATAATTTAGTTATTTTATTGTAATATAATCCAGGACCATCTGGGGGCAGTTCATGGGCATGTAAGTGAATCAAGCAATTGGTAGACTGCTTTTAGACAGAACTGAACTTCTCTGCCCATTTTATACTTTTCAAAGACGTCAAACATCACTTTATTTCTATTCAAAATGTGCACAGTTTTACTTTTTCATTAATTCAACAAATATTTATTTGGAAATTCCCACTATGTGCTGGTCTCGGGTGCCACTACTAGATATTGGGAACACAATAACGAGCAAAAGCATATAGGGTTCAAATATTCATGGCTCTTTCATGGAAAGGCACTGCACAGATAGAGATGCTAATGAATATCTATAATGAACGGACGTAAATTCTGAGAAGGAAAGAAGCTGTCCTAGATTTAAGGATCATCGGGTGTGTACTCAGCAGCTTTCTAAAGGTGGCCCAACCAGCCAGTCTGGGAACCCCAGACTGACACACCCTCTATCCCTCTTCAGACAGAAGTCACAGAGATTGTACCAAACACCTTGAATCAAACACCACTGCTAGCCTT
Organism: Stenella coeruleoalba; assembly: GCF_951394435.1. NCBI lineage: Eukaryota > Metazoa > Chordata > Mammalia > Artiodactyla > Delphinidae > Stenella > Stenella coeruleoalba. Next base: position 92,226,412 of record NC_137150.1, read on the forward strand.
CTAACCCTCTCCCTTTACTCCAAAACTACCCAGTAGTGGTAATAGCTTCAGAACCACACTGAGCAAGTGTCCTAACAGGCCTCAGTCTGCCTCCAGGGCAAGCCAAAGCTGTACCTAAGTGAATACTTCGTCCACTCTGCTAGGAAGGCTGAGGTGCCGGAGCCCTCCCTGGAAGGTCCTCAAGAGCTGATTATGCACATCTCTTTCCATTTTCAATGGCATCATGTTGGTAGCTCCACATCGGCTGGCCATGATCTCAGAGGGAGAACTTACATTCTGAAAACACTTAATGCACAAATCAGGGCTCCTCCAACCCCAGAGTTATTTTACCATCCCACCACTGTAGAGGTGCCCCCAATTTTTTTAAGTGTCTTAGGGTCCTGTGTCATATATGAGGCATAGGATGACTAATGTGCCAGATCTATGGTCAGTATCCCTACTATGAAATAGGGAGGCCTGTCTAGGCTAATCATCTGGGTGGTACATCAGACAGGTCCTGAGAATGAGCTCAGTGCCCTTCACAGCAGTCCTGTCTCCAGTCTACTGGTCACCTACTTCCTGGGCACAGACAGAGCCGGATCACTGTCAGAATGAGGGCCAGGCATCCTGTAATCTACAACAGAAATTGTAGGATTTTAACAACACATGACTCCACATGTGACTGAAGGCTGCAGGACAAATCCTTAACGAAACAACTTCACAAGGCGTGTCTTCACTGCATAAATTTCTACTTTTTTTGTGAGAACACGTAAGTTGTAATCTCTCTGCAAGGTTAAATTATGCAAAACAGTGTTAACAACTATACTCACCATGTTATACATTAGATCCTCACACTGAATTCATCTTATAACTGAAAGTTTGTACCCTTTTACCAACATCTCCCTGATTCTCCCACCCACCCCTGGCCCTGGCCCCAGCCCCAGAAACCACCATTCACTGTTTCTATGACTTTTTTTTTTTGATTCTACATATTAGTGATACCATTCAGTATTTGTCTTTGTCTGGCTTACTTCACTTAGCATAATGCACTACAGATTCATCCATGTTGTCCCAAATGGCAAGATTTCCCTATTTTTTTTAAGGCTGAATAATATTCCATTGTGTGTGTATATGTATACATAATATTCATAACATTGCATGTATATACATATATATACATATAACATCATGTCTGTGTATATATACTGATATACATACCACCGTGTATATACATAACATTGTATGCATTTATAACTGTGTGTATGTATGTGTCATATATATGTATGTATATATACATACATATACATAACATATTCTTTATCCATTCATCCATCAATGAACAATGAACACCTAGGTTGTTTGCATACCTTGGTTATTGTAATAATGCTGCAATGAACATGAGAGTACAGATATCTCATTGAGATAATGATTTCATTTCCTTTGGATATATTCCTGGAAGTGGGACTGCTGGATCATATAGTGGTTCCATCTTTAATTTCTTGAGGAACCTACATACTATTTTCCATAGTGGCTGTACCAATTTATACTCTCACTAACAGTGCAAAAGATTTCCCTTCTCTCCATGTCAACACTTGCTATCTCGTCTTTTTGATAAAAGCCATCATAACAAATGTGAAGTGCTGTCTTGTGGTTTTGATATGCATTTCCCTGATGATTACTGTTGTTGAGTACCTTTGCATGTACCTGTTGGTCATTTGTATGTATTCTTTGTTAAAATGTCTATTCAGGTCCTTTGCACATTTTTTTAAAAAATATTTATTTTTCCTTATTTATTTATTTGACTGCAGCGGGTCTTAGTTGCAGAACATGGGATCTTCATCAAGGCATGTGGGATCTTTCATTACAGCACATGGGCTCTTCGTTGTGGTGCTCGGGCTTCTCTCTAGTTGTGGCATGCAGTTTTCTCTCTCTAGGTGTGGCACGTGAGCTCCAGAGAGCGTGGGCTCTCTCACTGAGGCATGTGAGCTATAGTTGTGGTGTGGGCTTAGTTGCCCTGTGGCATGTGGGATCTTAGTTCCCCGACCAGGAATCAAACCTGCGTCCCCTACATTGGAAGGCAGATTCTTTACCACTGGACCACCAGGGAAGTCCTCCTTTGCCCATTTTTAAATAGTTTTTTTTTTAATTGAATTGTATGAGTTCCTTGTTATCTTGGATATTAACTACTTATTGGATATGTGATTTGCAAATATTTTCTCCCATTTGGTAGGCTGCCTTTTCATTTTGTTGGTGGTTTCCATTGCTGTGCAGAAGCTTTTTATGTTGATTTTTGCTTTACTGTCTTTGCTTTGGTGTCAAATCCAAAAATTCACTGCCAAGACTAATGGCAAGCATCTTACTCTTACCCCATGTTTTCTTTTAGGAGTTTTATGGTATTGGGTCTTATTCAAGAGTAGATCTATTTTGAGTGTGTGTGTGTGTGTGTGTGTGTGTGTGTGTGTGTTGTATGAGGTAGGGGTTCAGTTTCACTCTTTTACATGTCTATATTCAGTTTTCTCAGCACCATTTATTGAAGAGACTATACTTTCTCCATTGTATATTCATGGTGCCTTTGTTGATAACTGACCATATAGGCATGGATTTATTCTGGGTGGTCTGCTCTATTTCACTGATCTATGTGTCTGTTTTTGTGCCAATATCATACTGTTTTCATTACCATAGTTTTGTAATATAGTTTGAAATCAGGAAGTGGGATGTCTCCAGCTTTGTTCTTTCTCAAGACTGCTTTGGCTATTTGGGGTCTTTTGTGGTTCCACACAAATGTTAGAAAAGTTTGTTTTCTACTTCTGTGGAAAATGCCACTGGAATTTTGATAGGCATTGTATTGAATCTGTAGATCACTTTGAATAATATGGACATTGAAGCAATATAAATTCTTCCAGTCAATGAACACAATAAACACATTTATTTCTGCTTTCTTTCTTTATATATTATTAGTTTCATCAATACTTTATAGTTTTCTATGTACAGATATTTCACCTGCTTGGTTAAATTTATTCCTAATTTTTTTTTTCCTTTTGGTTGTTTTTGTAAAAGGGATTGTTTTCGTAATTTCTCTTTCTCATAGTTCTTTGTCAGTGTATAGAAATACAACTGATTTTTGTGTATTGATTTTGTATCCTGTAACTTTACTGAATTTTTTTATTAGTTTTTTGGCAGTCTTTAGAATTATATATGTGTGTGTGTGTGTGTATATATATATATATACACACACACACACGCACATACACACACATATATATATATATGTATAAAATATCATGTCGCCTGCAAAGAGAAACAATTCTACTTCTTCCTTTCCAATATGGATACCTTTTATTTCTTTGTCTAGCCCAAATGCTCTGGCTAGGACTATGCTGAATAAACATGGCAAGAGTAGGCATTCTTATCTTTTTCCTAATCTTAGAGGGAAAGCTTTCAGCTTTACACCTTTGAGTACGAAGTTAGCTGTGGGCTTGTCACATATGGTCTTTATTATGTTGGGGCACATTCTACCTATACCTAATCTGTTGGGAGTTTTTATCATGAAAGGATACTTCATTATGTCAAATGCTTTCTCTGCATCTATTGGGATGATCATATAACATTTGTTATTTATTTTGTTGATGTCATGTATCACATTTATTGATTTGCTTATGTTGAAACACCCTTGCACCCCAGGAATAAATCTTACTTGACCATGGTGTATGATCCTTCTAATGTACTGTTGAACTTTGGCAATATTTTGTTGACATTTTTCATCTATGTTCATTAGGGATATTTACCTGTAATTTTCTTCCCTTTTTAGTGTCTTTGTCTGGCTTTGGTGACATGATAATGCTGGCCTCATAAAATGAATGAGAATGTATTTTCTCCTCTTCTAGTTTTTGGAAGAATTTAAGAAGGATTGGCATTAATTCTTGAAATCTTTGGTAGAATTCAACAGTGAAGCCATCTGGTCCTGGACTTTTGTTGAGAGGTTTTTGATTACTGATTCAATCTCCTTACTAGTAATTGATCTGTTCAGATTTTCTATTTCTTCATGATTCAGTCTTGGTAGATTGTTCATTTCTTGGACTGTACCCATCTCTTCCAGGTCATCTAATTTGTTGGCATATAATTATTCATAGTAGTTTATGATCCTTAGTATTTCTTGTTATCAATTGTAATGTCTCTTCTTTCATTTCTGATTTTATTTGTCTCTTTTTCTCTTAGTTCATCTAGCTAAACATTTGTCAATTTATTTTCTCCAAAAAAAAAAAGGAAAGAAAAAAAACAGCTCCTAGTTTCATTGATCTTTTCTATTGTCTTTCTAGGCTCTACTTATTTCTACTCTGATCTTTGCTATTTTCTTCCTTCTACTAACTTTGGGTTGAGTTTGTTCTTCTAGTTCCTTGAGATTTAAAGTTAGGTTGTTTATTTGGTATCTTTTTTTCTTAATTTATTACTATAAACTTCCCTTTTAGAACTGCTTTTGCTGTAACCTGTAAGTTTGGAATGTTTGTTTCCATTTTCATTTATCTCAAGTTATTTTTTGATTTCCCCTTTGATTTCTTCTTTGATTGGTTGGTTGTTCAGGAGCCATTCTGTTTCATATCCACATTTGTGTATTTTCCAGTTTTTCTCTTGTAATTGATTTCTGGTTTCATACTTTTGTGATAGCAGAAGATGCATGACAGGATTTAAATCTTCTTAAATTTGATCTAGTCTGTTATTGAACCCCTTAACTTAATTTTTCAGTTCAGTTATTGTATTTGTCAGTTCTATGGTTTCTATTTGGTACTTTTTAATATTTTTTGAAATTATATTTCAAATAATATTTGTTGAAATTCTCACTTTGCTCATGCATTGGTCTCCTTACCTCAGTGGGCATCTTTATGACTATTAATTTGAACTCTTATCTAAATTCTTATTTATTGGGTAAATGACTTATCTGTTTCATTAAGGTTGGTTTTGGGGAGATTTATCTTATTCTTTTGGTTGGAACATATAACCCTGTCTCTTCATTTTCCTTAACTCTGTGTTGGTTTCTGCACATTAGATAAAACAGGAACTTCTCTCCATCTTGTCAAACTGGCCTTGTGTAGATGAACCTTGTCAATTAGCCAGACCAGAGCTCCTTGTTGCCTCTCAAACCTCTGTGATCATCTAAGGCACCGTCTTGGTAATTAGTGGCTCCCGGAAGTTGAGGATATGCCAAGACCTGTCAGTTTCCCAAAGGCGTGGGAAATGTCCTTATGCCTGTTCAGGCTCCAGGATGACTAATAATTGCTTGGTCCTTCAGCTCCCCAATGCAGACTAACTGGAAGCTCGACTTTCAGGCAGCAGCTGGGAAAGTCAGGATGTTAAATATGCAGTCCAGCCTCTAACAAGGAGAAACTGGAAGGTGGGTATTTTGCCCATTCACTCTGTGCTGAGCCAGAGGGAATAGTCTCTGGAATTGTTTATGTGCCCAAACAGAACTGCTTTTTTGTTTTGTGTAGTCCCTTGGGACTCACGAATGCCAATCCCTGTCAGCTCCTAGTGCTAGATTTGGGAGTCAATAAGAGTTGGGTGACAGCCATAACAGTTGTGGTGCTACATATGTGGATAAGCTCCTTCCAGGGAGAAAATGGACACTTGGTTTTATAGTTGGAGGAAGCTGGGGGGGAATATCAAGGGATGTGCCCACCAGCTCTCTCAGGTTCCTTGGAGGATCCCAGGTAGCACACGCAGCGATTAGAAGCCAGAACCTCAAGCAGCAGCTGGGGAGGTATGCAGTCAAATCCCTTCCAAAGACAAACTGGGAGGTGAATATTTTTGCCTGCTCCCTCTGTGCTTAGCCCTGGGTGGACAGCTGCAGGAAGTGTCTGTTTATCCATTTGAAAATTGCTTTATTTTGTTTAATATGGTCCTGTAGTGCTTGTGAAGGCTGAGCCCTGTTGGCTATCAGAGCTGGTGACTTGCAGGCCTCGGTGGAGTGGCTGCCTCAAAAGTTGGAACATCAAATGTGTGGACAAGCTCCTTCCAGGGAGAAGGTGACGTCTTGGTTTTATGGTTGGAGTGAGACAGAAGGGAGACAGAGGAAGGCAGGGGAAGTGTACACTGACTCCTCTGGGCTCCTGGAAGGATCACAGTCTGCAGCTAGATTAAGTCTGATTAGAAGCTGAACCCTCAGTTACCAGCCTGGTAAGTATGTAATCAAATTCCTTCCAGAAAAACACTGGGAGATGGATGTTTTTGCCTGCTCTCTCTGCACTGAGCCCTGGGGGGAAAGCCACGGCCAGTGCACCCATGCCTGTTAACAACTGCTTCTTTGATTGCTATGGTCCTATGGGACTCATGAATGCAAGCCCTGTTGGCTTTCAGACTTAGGCGATTTGGGGGCCCATCTCTTGGGTCGAGGAAGCATTAAAAGTTGGGGCTTTAGATGTATGGCCCAAACCCTTCACTCCTCAGGGAAAAGCTGGGAGTTGGGAGTTCCCTCCCAATTTTATGGCACTGTGACTGGGGTGGGGTTTTTGTTGAGAGTGTGTCTCAGACTTTCCTGTTTTGATACTGGTTTTTCTCAGTTGCCTGATGTGTAGGAGACACTTAGCTAGTTTCCAGATTTCTCTCAGAAGGAACTGCTGTGTGAAGCTGTATATTCAATGTGTCCATGGGAGGAGGGAATTCAGGAACCTCCTATGTCACCATCTTGGTGACATCCAGATTTCCACTTCTGATAAAAATTGAATAAGGGCTTACTCATCCTCTAACCGACCATCCTATTAGGTTGGAAAGGTGTCAACTCTCTTTTCCAGACTCCGTTGCAACTTAGATTCTTTATCTGATTTAGATCCTGTTATATGAACTGGTTTAATATTTGGAAGGCTTAAGAGAGGCAGTGTTAAGAAGCAATGTTTAAGTGTCTATTCTCTTTCTTCCTCCATGTTAAGGTAGGGTTTCCATGACAGCTTCTTATTTCCAATTTTACAAAGCCCGAATCAGAACCCCAAGGGTGTTCTTGAACTCTTAGCTCTAGTATTGGCCTCTAGTGAAATAATGCTTTTGTGAGTCAGTCCTGTATATATCTGAAAGTCAGCCTATAGACCAAACCTACAACTTTCTCCTAAAGCCCTTTGAATGATGTTCTAGCCACCTAATTTTCTATATTAAACTTCTTCTTCTGAATATAAGTGGTTTCTTTTTTCAACACATAAAATATTTGGAGTAAGAAGTTAACACTTAATATGATCATCTGCGATTATTTTACCTGGTTTGGATTAAAGGCAGTAATGGCATGATGTCATTGGAAAATGGGAACGTGCAAAATAAAGTGCATGAATGACCAAGAAAGTTACTGAAATTAGTATACAGTGTCACCTGAAATAAAGACTAGACTTTGTTAAAACAATAGGTGTCTAAAATGGGCTGTGACAGAGACAAAAAGGCATACAGAGACTGTAATTTGGACTGGCAGTTCGTAATTCCATCAGATATAGATTAAGGAGAAGGGGAAAGAGAAGGAGGAAAATGGGAAGGGAGGGAGGGAGGAAAAAGAGAGGCGGGGAGAGACAGAACAAAGGATAGAGGGGAAAAAGGAGGATGCTTTGAAGAAAAAGACAAAAATCAAGATTTTTAAATTCTTTGCTCAAGGTAATGGTATTATCAAGAAGTCTGTGCCTGCTGCAAAATGATCCCTTATTAGTATGATACAGCTAAAAATCAAAGGCACAAGCTGACCATGTAGGCTACCAAATTAAAATACATATTGAAGTACAGTGTCATCAACTCTCTTACACAATTTAGCGCAAGTTTTCAGAAAAAAAATTCTCCCACTTGGAATGAACATACTTAGGTGGATTCAAAGGAATCTGAGCTCTCTGGCCCTCCAAACCTACTCATCTTCCCATGTCAGCAGAAACAGCCTCTCCTTCCAGTCTTATAAAGCTGATTCTACTTTGTTTGGAGATCCTGTTAAGTCCTCACATGAGGCAGTTATTGATAATTTGTAAGCAAACACCCACTCTCCTTATGACACAGCTACAAAATCATTGCCTCTTGACTTAGAATAGTCAGACTCTGCATACCCAGGGACCAAAACCAAAACCCAGCATGGGATGAGATAGCTTTACAACAAACATTTTCTAGATTTTGTTAATTTATTTGGCATCAATATAAAAAAAATTGTTCAAGAATAGATTCCTGAGGTCCTAAATAGGAAAAGAGTTTCAATTTTTTAGGTTAGGTCTAACTTGTCAATGTGTGTACATTTTCCAGAGATTTGTAATTCAGTGTGCTAGTTCAAGCATCTGGGAGTGCTTCTGACTCAAGATTGGCTTATGTAGAATGAAATATACATTCCAGAAAATTCTCAGTATTATAGAAAGAAGAATGTAAAGATTTAAGAAGAATGATAGAGCAGATTTGTTATCTATAGCTTACTTATTCAAACTGAAATTAACGTCTGTAGGAGAACCCAAAAAGCACACTCTTCACCAAAGCACTGAGAAATGCATAACTGAGAGAAGTACCAGATTATCATAAAGCTCTGTAGACACTGTCCCTTACAGGCCAGCATTAATGTGGTAAATGCTGCCATTTACATGGTCTGACTTATTTCACTGAGTGGATGGATCCCCAAGAGAGAAATGTGGTAGTTATTTTTACGTGTCAGTTTTGATAGGATATAGTGCTCAGTTATTCAATTAAACACTATTCCTGAGTGATTTTGTACATGAAGTTAATGTCTATAATCAGTTGACTTTAAGTGAAGGAGATTAATCCTGATTATCTGGGTGAGCCTCACCCAGTCAGATGAAAGCCTTAAGAGCAAAACTGGAGGACAGCAACATCACCAATACAGTGACATAGGTTGTTCCTGACTTCACTCTACCTCACAAGAAGAGGAACTAATAACTGTTCAAGAACAAGACATCAGGGGGGAGCTTCAAGATGGCGGAAAAGACGCGGAGATCACCTTCCTCCCCACAGATACATCAGAAATACATCTACACGTGGAACAACTCCTACAGAACACCTACTGAACGCTGGCAGAAGACCTCAGACCTCGCAAAAGGCAAGAAAGTCCCCACGTACCTGGGTAGGGCAAAAGAAAAAATAAACAGAGACAAAAGGATAGGGATGGGACCTGCACCAGTGGGAGGGAGCTGTGAAGGAGAAAAGGTTTTCACACGCTAGGAAGCCCCTTCGCGGGTGGAGACAGTTGGTGGCGGGGAGGGGGCGGGGGGGGGGAAGCTTCAGAGCCGCGTAGGAGAGCGAAGCAACAGGGGTGCAGAGGGCAAAGCAGAGAGATTCCCGCACAGAGGATCAGTGCCGACCTGCACTCACCAGCCCGAGAGGCTTGTCTGCTCACCCGCCGGAGCGGGCGGGGCTGCGAGTTGAGGCTCGTGCTTCAGAGGTCGGATCCTAGGGAGAGGACTGGGGGTGTGAACACAGCCTGAAGGGGGCTAGTGCGCCACAGCTAGCTGGGAGGGAGTCCGGGAAAAGGTCTGGAGCTGCCGAAGAGGCAAGAGACTTTTTCTTGCCTCTTTGTTTACTGGTGCGCGAGGAGAGCGGATTAAGAGCGCTGCTTAAAGGAGCTCCAGAGATGGGCGCGAGCCGCGACTAACAGCATGGACCCCAGAGACGGGCATGAGACACTAAGGCTGCTGCTGCCGCCACCAAGAAGCCTATGTGCGAGCACAGGTCACTATCCACACCCTCTTCCGGGAATCCTGTGCAGCCCGCCACTGCCAGGGTCCCGGGATCCAGGAACAGCTTCTCCAGGATAATACACGGCGCACCTCAGGGTGGTGCAACATCATGTCAGCCTTTGCTGCCGCAGGCTCGCCCCGTACTCCGTACCCCTCCCTGCCCCTGGCCTGAGTGAGCTGGAGCCCCCAAATCAGCTGCTCCTTTAACCCCGTCCTGTCTGAGTGAAGAATAGACACCCTCAGGTGACCTACACGCAGAGGCGGGTCCAAATCCAAAGCTGAACCCCACGAACTGTGCGAACAAAGAAGAAAAAGGGAAATCTCTCCGAGCAGCCTCAGAAGCAGCTGTTTAAATCTCCACAATCAACTTGATGTATCCTGCATCTGTGGAATACCTGAATAGACAACGAGTCATCCCAAATTGAGGAGGTGGACTTTGGGAGCAAGTATATATATATATATATATATGTATTTTTTTTTTCCCCTTTTTCTCTTTTTAAGAGTGTGTATGTATATGCTTCTGTGTGTGATTTTGTCTGTATAGCTTTGCTTTTACCATTTGTCCTAGGGTTCTGTCTGCCCGTTTTTTTTGGTTGGTTTTGTTTGTTTGTTTTTAAATATACTTTTAGCATTTGTTATCATTGGTGGATTTGTTTTTTTGGTTTGGTTGCTCTCTTCTTTCTTTTTTTAATTTTTTTATTACTTTCTAAAAAACATTTAATAATTATTTTATTTAACAACTCTATTTTTTTATTTTATCTTCCTTCTTTTTTTTCCTCTTTCATTCTGAGCTGTGTGGATGACAGGCTCTTGGTGCTCCAGCCAGGCGTCAGGGTACTGCCTCTGAGGTGGGAGAGCTAAGTTCAGGACACTGGTCCACAAGAGACCTCCCAGTTCCACGCAATATCAAACAGCGAAGATCTCCCAGAGACCTCCATCTCAACATCAAGACCCAGCTCCACTCAACGACCAGCAAGCTACAGTGCTGGACACCATATGCCAAACAACTAGCAAGACAGGAACACAACTCCATCCATTAGCAGAGAGGCTGCCTAAAAATCTTAAGGACACAGACACCCCAAAACACACCACCACACATGGACCTGCCCACCAGAAAGACAAGGTCCAGCCTCATCCACCAGAACACAGGCATTACTCCCCTCCACCAAGAAGCCTACACAACCCACTGAACCAACCTTAGCCACTGGGGGCAGACACCAAAATAATGGGAACTATGAACCTGTAGCCTGCAAAAAGGAAACCCCAAATACAGTAAGTTAAGCAAAATGAGAAGACAGAAAAACACACAGCAGAGGAGCAAGATAAAAACGCACCAGACCTAACAAATGAAGAGGAAATAGGCAGTCTACCTGAAAAAGAATTCAGAATAATGATAGTAAAGATGATCCAAAATCTTGGAAATAGAATGGAAAAAATACAAGAAACGTTTAACAAGGACCTAAAAGAAGTAAAGTGTAAACAAACAGTGATGAACACCACAATAAATGAAATTAAAAATTCTCTAGAAGGGATCAATACCAGAATAACTGAGGCAGACCAACGGATAAGTGACCTAGAAGATAAAATAGTGGAAATACCTGCCACAGAGAAGAATAAAGAAAAAAGAATGAAAAGAACTGAGGACAGTCTCAGAGACCTCTGGGACAGCATTAAATGCACCAAAATTCGAATTATAGGGTTCCCAGAAGAAGAAGAGAAAAAGAAAGGGACTGAGAAAATATTTGGAGATTATAGTTGAAAACTTCCCAAAACAACAAACTTCTTGATTTGGAAAAAAAAAAAACAAGACCCATATATATGCTGTTTACAAGAGACCCACCTCAGACCTAGGGACACATACAGACTGAAAGTGAGGGATAGAAAAAGATATCCCATGCAAACAGAAATCCAAAGAAAGCTGGAGTAGCAATTCCCATATCAGACAAAATAAACTTTAAAACAAAGACTATTACAAGAGACAAAGAAGGACACTACATAATGATCAAGGAATTAACCTAAGAAGAAGATACAGCAATTGTAAATATATACGCACCCAACATAGGAGCACCTCAATACATAAGGCAAATACTAACATCCATAAAGGGGAAATCAACAGTAACAAACATAGTAGGGGACTTCAACACCCCACTTTCACCAGTGGACAGATCATCCAAAATGAAAATAAATAAGGAAACACAAGGTTTAAATGATACATTCAACAAGATGGAATTAAGTGATATTTATAGGACATTCCATCCAAAGACAACAGAATACACATTCTTCTCAACTTCTCATGGAACACTCTCCGGGACAGATCATATCCTGGGCCACAAATCAAGCCTTGGTAAATTTAAGAAAATTGAAATTGTATCAATTATCTTTTCTGACAACAACACTATGAGACTAGATATCAGTTACAGAAAAAAATCTGTAAAAAATACAAACACATGGAGTCTAAACAATACACTACTTAATAATCAAGAGATCACTGAAGAAATCAAAGAGGAAAACAAAAAATACCTAGAAACAAATGATAATGAAAACATGATGACCCAAAACCTATGGGATGCAGCAAAAGCAGTTCTAAGAGGGAAGTTTATAGCAATACAATCCTACCTTAAGAAACATCTCAAATAAACAAGCTAAACTTACACCTAAAGCAATTAGAGAAAGAGGAACAAAAATTGCCCAAAGTTACCAGAAGGAAAGAAAACATAAAGATCAGATCAGAAATAAATGAAAAAGAAATTAAGGAAACAATAGCAAAAATCAATAAAACTAAAAGCTGGTTCTTTGAGAAGGTAAACAAAATTGATAAACCATTAGCCAGACTCATCAAGAAAAAAAGGGAGAAGACTCAAATCAACAGTATTAGAAATGAAAAAGGAGAAATAACAACTGACACTGCAGAAATACAAAGGAGCAAGAGAGATTACTACAAGGAACTATATGCCAATAAAATAGGCAACCTGGAAGAAATGGACAAATCCTTAGAAAAGTATAACCTTCCAAGACTGAAACAGGCAGAAAAAGAATATATAAACAGACCAATCATAAGCACTGAAATTGAAACTGTGATTAAAAATCTTCCAACAAACAAAAGCCCAGGACCAGATGGCTTCACAGGCGAATTCTATCAAACACTTAGAGAAGAGCTAACACCTATCCTTCTCAAACTCTTCCAAAATATATCAGTGGGAGGAACACTCCCAAACTCATTCTACAAGGCCATCATTACCCTGATGCCAAAACCCGACAAAGATGTCACAAAGAAAGAAAATCACAGGTCAGTATCACTGAGGAACATAGATGCAAAAATCCTCAACAAAATACTAGCAAACAGAATCCAACAGCACATTAAACCGATCATACACCATGATCAAGTAGGGTTTATTCCAGGAATGCAAGGATTCTTCAATATATGCAAATCAATCAGTGTGATACACCATATTAACAAATTGAAGGAGAAAAACCATATGATCATCTCAATAGATGCAGAGAAAGCTTTCGACAAAATTCAACACCCATTTATGATAAAAGCCCTGCAGAAAGTAGGCACAGAGGGAAATTTCCTCAACATAATAAAGGCCATATATGACAAACCCACAGCCAACATCATCCTCAATGGTGAAAAACTGAAAGCATTTCCACTAAGATCAGGAAGAAGACAAGGTTGCCCACTCTCACCACTCTTATTCAACATAGTTTTGGAAGTTTTAGCCACAGCAAGCAGAGAAGAAAGGGAAATAAAAGGAGTCCAAATCGGAAAAGAAGAAGTAGAGCTGTCACTGTTTGCAGATGACATGATACTATACATAGAGAATCCTAAAGATGCTTCCAGAAAACTACTAGAGCTAATCAATGAATTTGGTAAAGTTGCAGGATACAAAATTAATGCACAGAAATCTCTTGCATTCCTATACACTAATGATGAAAAATCTGAAAGTGTAATCAAGAAAACACTCCCATTTACCAATGCAACAAAAAGAATAAAATATCTAGGAATAAACCTACCTAAGGAGACAAAAGTCCTGTATGCAGAAAATTATAAGACACTGATGAAAGAAATTAAAGATGATACAAATAGATGGAGAGATATACCATGTTATTGGATTCGAAGAATCAACATTGTGAAAATGACTCTACTACCCAAAGCAATCTACAGATTTAATGCAATCCCTATCAAACTACCACCAGCATTTTTCACAAAACTAGAACAAAAAATTTCACAATTTATATGGAAACACAAAAGACCCCGAATAGCCAAAGCAATCTTGAGAACGAAAAACGGAGCTGGAGGAATCAGGCTCCCTGACTTCAGACTATACTACAAAGCTACAGTAATCAAGACAGTCTGGTACTGGCACAAAAACAGAAAGATAGATCAATGGAACAGGATAGAAAACCCAGAGATAAACCCATGCACATATGGTCACCTTATCTTTGATAAAGGAGGCAGGAATGTACAGTGGAGAAAGGACAGCCTCTTCAATAAGTGGTGCTGGGAAAACTGGACAGCTACATATAAAAGAGTGAAATTAGGACACTCCCTAACACCATACACAAAAATAAACTCAAAATGGATTAAAGACCTAAATGGAAGGCCAGACACTACAACACTCTCAGAGGAAGACATAGGCAGAACACTCTGTGACATAAATCACACCAAGATCCTTTTTGACCCACCTCCTAGAGTAATGGAAAGAAAAACAAAAATAAACAAATTGGACCTAATGAAACTTAAAAGCTTTTCCACACCAGAGGAACCCATAAACAAGACCAGAAGACAACCCTGAGAATGGGAGAAAATATTTGCAAATGAAGCAACTGACAATGGATTCATCTCCAAAATTTACAAGCAGCTCATGCAGCTCAATATCAAAAAAACAAACAACCCAATCCAGAAATGGGCAGAAGACCTAATAGACATTTTTCCAAAGAAGCTATACAGATTGCCAACAAACACATGAAAGAATACTCAACACCTTAATCATCAGAGAAATGCATATCAAAACTACAATGAGATATCATCTCACACTGGTCAGAATGGCCATCATCAAAAAATCTACGAACAATAAATGCTGGCGAGGGTGTGGAGAAAAGGGAACCCTCTTGTACTGTTGGTGGGAATGTAAATTGATACCTCAACTATGGAGAACAGTATGGAGCATCCTTAAAAAACTAAAAATAGAACTGCCATACAACCCAGCAATCCCACTACTGGGCATATACCCTGAGAAAACCGTAATTCTAAAAGAGTCATGTACCAAAATATTCATTGCAGTTCTATTTACAATAGCCAGGACATGGAAGCAACCTAAGTGTCCATCAACAGATGAATGGATAAAGAAGATGTGGCACATATATACAATGGAATATTACTCAGCCATAAAATGAAACGAAATTGAGTTATTTGTAGTGAGGTGGATGGACCTAGAGTCTGTCATACAGAGTGAAGTAAGTTAGAAAGAGAAAAATAAATACCGTATGCTAACACATATATATGGAATCTTAAAAAAAAAAAAAAGGTCATGAAGAATCTAGGGGAAAGATGGGAATAAAGACACAGACTTACTAGAGAATGGACTTGAGGATACGGGGAGGGAGAAGAGTAAAGTGGGACAAAGTGAGAGAGTGGCATGGACATATATACACTACCAAACGTAAAATAGATAGCTAGTGGGAAGCAGCCACATAGCACAGGGAGATCAGCTCGGTGCTCTGTTACCACCTAGAGGGGTGGGATAGGGAGGATGGGAGGGAGGGAGGGAGACGCAAGAGGGAAGAGATATGGTAACGTATGTATATGTATAACTGATTCACTTTGTTATAAAGCAGAAACTAACACACCATCGTAAAGCAATTATACTCCAATAAAGATGTTAAAAAAAAAAAAAGAACAAGACACCACGGAAAGAATCCTACAACACGGGGATAGGGCTGAACCCCCCACCGAACCACAGAGTCTAAAACATACTGCATTAGATGGGTAAGAGAAGTGCCTACACGTTGACTGCATTGCCTCTCCGCCGGGCCAGCTCAGCACCATGCAGAAAAGTCTCCCTTGAGCCTCTGGTTCCTCCAGTGAGAAAAGACATCAGCCCCCTCCAGCACTGTGGGTTATCCTGTGGGAGGCCCTACTCTGATCTTTCACCATGGGGATTGCAGGGGCATCTGTGGAGCCCAGCCTCTAGGAATCTCACGGGGATAGAGAAGGGGACTTGCAACAAACCAGCACACAGAGCTCACACTTGCAGTGCCTAAGTAGATCCAAACCAGAGGATTTGCTCATCCACAAAACCAAGTTGGTGGCACACTGTGAGTCAGGGAATTCAGCAGGGTGCAGATCTGCCTGAGTTGGATTCTCAAATAAGGAGTTTTGCTGGTCCTAGAGGCTGGTTTTGCCATGCCTTGGGCAAGGAGCTGAATCACACCTCCAGCTGCTGTGCAGAGTGGCTCCAGGTCACATCTGACTAGAGGGCCTGGCAGGAACATCTGGAAGCTCTGTACTTCAGTAACCCTCATACCAAGAGGTGGGCAGGCAGAGCTGACTGCTCCCAGAGCAGTCAATACTGAGCGTGGAGAGTTCCCCTGCTGTGAATAGGTAGGGGAGTTAATTCACAGCCAATTAACCAACATAGCTGAGTTAAGGCTGGCACTCAGCCCCTCCCAACTGGTGAACCTGTTTGGGAAATTGAGAGTTGCCTAGAGTGGACCCTCCCCTTTCCACCCAGACAAGGGAGCTGAAACACAGCCCCACTCCCTGTGGCTCCTGGCCCCATTTGACCAGAGGGCTCTCAAGAACACCTGGAAGCTGTGCACCCAGGGGGTGCTCAAGCCAAGAAAAGGGAAGACAGAGTCAATGGTTTACAGAGCATAGCCAGTGGTCCTGTTTGGCAAGGGAGCTTAGGGCATGGATCAGCTTAAGACAGCAAAGAGCTTTACCAGCTTTAAAGTTGCTTCTCCCACTGCTCCCATGCAAGGAAACTAATTCACAGCCACATTCATAGCTGAATACACTCTCAGCCCACATGACCAGGGAACCTAACCAGAGCACATGGGAAGCTGCGTAGCCCGTTCAACAATGCTGCTTATAGTAGCACTTCAACAGCACAACCCGTGCCTTTCCGTATCTGCAGAGCAAAACCAGTGGTCTCATCTGACCAGGGAATTAAGTGTACACTGTTGCCTAATTCAGGTTCCCAAACAATGAGACGTACAGGCCCTGAGTACTATCCTGCTGTCCTGCCAGGGCAGGGAAGCTAATTCATAGCCCCATCTACTACTGAATATAGTACCCACCCTCAGTTATCTAGTAAGCCTGAGCAGAGAATCCAGGCAACTGTGGAGCCCATGCTATGGCCTCACTTAGGTAGGGGACCAAGTTAGCAGTCCTATCCAACTGCTTTTAGCCAGTGCCCCACCCCTATCCCCAACCTGAGAGCTTAAACAGTTGCCACACCCCCAAAACAGACCATAATAGCAGGTCCCTCCTGCTAAAGAACATTACCAGCAGACACGCCCAGAAACCCACACCAAGCTGCCTGGTGAATATCTGTCTCTGTCAAAGCAAACCTGTAAAGTATGGAAGAGGAACCCAATTGCTCAAATACACAGATACCAACATAAGGAATCAGGATCATGAAAAACCAGGTAAATATAATGCCATCAAAGGAAACTAATAAAGCTCTAATAACTGACCTCAAAGAAACGGAGATCTGTACTGTTAAAGCATTCAGAATAATCCTCTTAAAAATGTTTAGTGAACTACAAGAACACAGACAGACAACTAAAAAAAATTAGGTGAACAATGTATGAACAAAATGAGAAGTTGGACAAAGAATAGAAACCATCCCAAAATACCCAACAGAAATCCTAGCACTGAAAAATAACGAACTGAAGATTTTTTTTTTTTTTTTTGCAGTACACGGGCCTCTCACTGTTGTGGCCTCTCCCGTTGTGGAGCACAGGCTCCGGACGTGCAGTCTCAGCAGCCATGGCTCATGGGCCTAGCCGCTCCACGGCATGTGGGATCTTCCCAGACCGGGGCACGAACCCGTGTCCCCTGCATCAGCAGGCAGACTCTCAACCACTGCACCACCAGGGAAGCCCTGAACTGAAGAATTTAATAGAGAATTTCAAAAGCAGACTCAACCATGCAGAAGAAAGAATTAGCAACCTGGAGAATAGGACATTAGAAATAATCCAGTCAGAGGCGCAAGAAGAAAAAAGAATAAAAAAGAATGAAGAAAACCTATGAGACTTACAGAATACAATAAGAAGAAACAATATTTACATTGGAGAATTCCAAGAGAAGAGAAAAGAACAGAAAGTATGTATAAAGCAATAATGGCTGAAAACCTGGGGAGAAAAATGGACATCCAGATCCATGAGGCCCCAAAAGACCAAAACAGGTTTAACTGAATAGGTCTATACTGAGATGCATTAAAATTAAATTGTCAAAGACAAAGAAAGAATTTTAAAAGCAGCAAAAGAGAAAAATTGCACACAAGGAACCTCTACAAGACTAGCAGCAGAGTTTTCAACAGAAACATTTCAGGCCAGGAGATAATGGGATAACATATTCAAAATATTGAAAGAAAAAAACTGTCAACCAAGAATATTACACCTGGTGAAGCTGTCCTTTGAAATGAAGGACAGATAAAGACGTTTCTGAACAAACAAAAGCTGAGGGAGTTCATTACCACTAGACCTGCCTTAGAAGAAATGCTAAGGGGAGTTATTTGAGTAAAAGTAAAAGGACACCAATTAACATAATAAAGACAGGAAAAGGTAGTGTAAAATTCACTGGTAATGGTAAATATAGTCATTGTGAGACTCTGTAAATTGGTAATGGTGGAGCATAATTAACTTACAACTCTAGTTTAAAAGTTAAGAAAATAAATGTAAAAATAACCATAACAACAATAATCTTATTACACAACATAAAAATATGAATATTGTAATAATAGAAGTAACCTAAAATATGAGGAGGATGAGAAGAAGTAAAAGCGTAAAGTTTAGGAATTCTATTGAAGTTAAGTTTTTTTAGCTTAAAATAGTGTTATAATTTTAAGATATTTTATGTAAGTCTCATGGTAACCACAGGGGGAAAACCTGTAGCAACTACACAAGAGAACGTGATAAAGAAGTCAAAGCACTCCAGTACCAAAAGATATCAAAAAAAAAAAAAAAAAAAAGAACTGCAAGATAAGAAATACGGAATAATGGGAACTTCCCTGGTGGTCCAATGGTTAAGACTCCACGCTCCCAGTGCAGGGGGGTCCAGGTTCAATCCCTGGTCAGGGAACTAGATCCTGCATGCTGCAAGTAAAGGAGCCTGCATGCTGCAACTAAAGATCCCACATGCCACACCTAAGATCTGGCACAAATAAATACATATATAAATATTAAAAAAATAAGGAATAATGGATCTACAAAACAACCAGAAAACAATTAACAAAATGGCAGTAATAAGTCCTTATCTATAAATAATTACTTTAAATATAAACAGGTTAAATTCTCCAATCAAAAGACATAGAATGGCTGAATGGATAAAAAGATCCAATGATATGCTACCTACAAAAGAGATTCACGTTAGCCTTAATGACATAAACACACTGAAAGTGAAGGGATGGAAAAAGTCGTTTCAAGCAAATGGTAACCAAAAAAAGCAGGAGTAGCTGTACTTATAATCAGACAAAATAGACTTTAAACTAAAACTAGTAAAAAGAGACGAAGAGGTCATTACATAATGATAAAGGGGTCAATCCATCAAGAAGATTTAACAATGTAAATGTTTATGTGTTCAACATCAAAACACCTAAATATACATAGCAAAAGCTAACAGAGCTAAAAGGAGAAATAAATAGTAATACAGTATTAGTTGGGGAACTTTAATACCCACTCTTAACAATGGACAGATCATCCAGACAGAGAATCAGTAAGGAAACAGTAGATTTGAATAACACTATAGACCAAATGGATCTAATGGACTAAACATAATCAGAACATTCTATCCCACTTCTGAACTACACATGGAACATTTTCTAGAATAAATCATATTTTAGGCCACAAAACAAGTCTTAGCAAATTCAAGAAAATTGAAATCATACCAAGTATCTTCTCTGACCACAGCAGCATGAAACCAAGAATCAGTAACAAGAATAAAGCTGGGAAAACCATGAACACATGGAAATTAACACTCTCCTGAACAACCAATGGATCAAAGGAGAAATTAAAGGGGGAATTCTAAAGTTTCTTGAGACAAACAAAACACACCAGAACTTGTGGGATACAGCCAAAGGCAATACTGAGAGGGAAGTTCAGAGAAATAAACATCCATAGTAAGAAGAAAATTCCCAAATAAACAACCTAATTCTATGCCCTAAGGAACTAGATAAAGAAGAACAAACTGAGCCCAAAGTTAGCAAAATAAAGGAAACACTACAGATTAGAGTAGAAGTAAGTGAAATAGAGAACAGAAGAACAATAAATAAGATTAATTAAGAGTTGGTTATTTGAAGCCAGGACATAGAAGCAACCTAAATGTCCATCAACAGAGGAATGGACAAAGATGTGGCATATATATACAATGGAATATTACTCAGCCATAAGAAGGAAAGAAATTGTGCCATCTGCAGAGACGTGTATGGACTTAGAGACTGTCATACAGAGTGAAGTCAGAAAGAGAAAAATATCGTATAATATCTCTTATATATGGAATCTAGAAAAACGATACATAGAAACTTATTTGCAAAGCAGAAATAGAGACACAGACATAGAGAAGAAATGTATGGATAACAAGAGGGGAAAGGGGGGATGAATTGGGAGATTGGGATTGACATATATACACTACTATGTATAAGACAGATAACTTATGACAACCTAATGTACAGCACAGGGAACTCTACTCAATGCTCTGTGGTGACCAAAATGGGAAGGAAATCCCAAAAAGAGAGAATATATGTATACATATAGCTGATTCACTTTGCTGTACAGCAGAAACTAACACAACATTGTAAAGCAACTATACTCCAATAAAAAAATGTTTTAAAAAGAGTTGATTATTCAAAAAGAAATGAAATTGACAAACCCTTAGCTATACTAACCAAGGGAAAAAGAAAACACAAATCAACAAAATTATGGATGAAAAAAGATACAACTGATACCAAAGAAGTGCAAAGAATCACAGGAGGCCATTATGAATGACTATACTACAAAAAACTGGACAACTTAGAATAAAAGGAAAAATTCTTAGAAACATACAATTTAGTAAGATTGAATGAAGATGAAATTAAAAACCTGAATATACCAATTACTAGTAAGGAGATTGAATCACTAATCAAAAATCTCCTAACAAAGAAAAGCCCAGGACCAGATGGCTTCACTGGTGAATTTTACCAAACACTTAAAGAGGAACTAACACCAATCCTTCTAAAACTCTTCCAAAATATCTAAGAGGAGGGAATGTTTATTTTATGAGGCCAGCACTGTCCTGATACCAAAACCAAAAAGGACAGTACTAGAAAAGAAAACTACAGGCCAATATTCCTGATAATACAGATGCAAAAATCCTCAACAAAATACTAGCAAACCAAATTCAGCAGCACGTTGAAAGAATCATTCACCATGATCAAGTGGGACTTAATCCCTGAAATGCAAAGATGGTTTGATATATGCAAAATCAATTAATATGATACATCACATTAGTAAAATAAAATAATCATATGATCATCTCAACAGATGCAGAAAAAGCTTTTGAAGTTTTCAAATTCAACATTCATCCATGACAAAAACTCTTCACAAATTAGGCATATATTAGACATATATTTCAACATAATAAAGGCCATAAATGGCAAACCAAGCCCACAGCTAACATCATACTCAATGGTGAAAGGTTGCAAGCTTTTCCTTTAAGATCACAAACAAGACAAGGGTGCCCACTCTCACCACTTCTATTCATCATGGTACTGGAAGTCCTAGCTGGAGCAATTAGGGAAAAAAACAAAATAAAAAGAATTAAAAAGTTGTAAAAGGCATCAGAATTGCAGAAGGCATAATTTTATATATAGAAAATCCCCAAAACTCAACCAGAAAACTGTTAGATCTAATCAATGAATTCACTAAAGTTTCAGGATAAAATTAACATACAAAAATCAGTAGTGTTTCTATACACTACCAACAGATTTTCTGAAAAATAAAGAAATTGATCCAACTTACAATAGCATCAAAAACAATAAAATACTTAGGAATAAATTTAACCTAGGAGGTGAAAGATCTCTACTCTGAAAACACAAGACATTGATAAAAGAAACTGAGGATGACAGAAACAAATGAAAAGTTATCCCCTATTCATTGACATTGTTAAAATATCAATACTATCAAAAGCTATCTATAGATTCCATGAAATCCCTATCAAGATTCCAATGACATTTTTTTAACAGAAGTAGAAAAAACACTTCTAAAATTTATATGGAACCGAAAAGACCTTGAATAACCAAAGAAATCCTGAAAGAACAAAGCCAGAGGCATCACACTTCCTAATTTCAAGCTATACTATAAAGCTACAGTCATCAAAACAGTAGACCAATGAAACAGATTTGAGGGCCAAAATATAAAACCAAGCATAGAGAGTCAACAGATATTTGACAAAGGAGCGAAGAGTACTCAATGAAGAAAATAGTCTCTTCAATAAATGGTACTGGGATAGTTGGATATTCACATGTAAAAGAATGAAACTGTACCCCTATCTTAACCACGCACCACAATTAACTTAAAATGGACTAAAGACTTAAATGTAAGACCTAAAACCATAAAACCCCTGGAAGAAAACATAGGAATAAAGCTCCTCAATATGGGTCTTGGTAATGATTTTTTTGGATATGACACAAAGCACAAACAACAAAATCAAATATAAACAAGTGGGACTACATCAAACTAAAAAGCTTCTGTACAAAAAAGGAAATAATCAACGAAGTGAGAAGACAACCTACAGAATGAGAAAAAAATATTTGCAAACTATATATCCAATAAGGGGCTAATATTCAAAATATATTTAAAAACTCACATAACTCAATAACAAAAAAAAAGCAAAAAACAACCCAACTTAAAAATGGGTAAAGGAAAAAAAAAAAAATGGGCAAAGGACCTGAATAGACATTTTTCCAAAGAAGACATACAAATGGAAAACAGGTACATTAAAAGATGCTCAACATCCCTAGTCACTAGGGAAATGCACATTAAAACCACCACACCTGTTAGAATGGCCATCACCAAAAAGACAAAGAGAGCAAATGGTGGCGTGAATGTGGAGAAAAGGGAACCCTGTGTACCACTGGTGGGAATATAAATTGGTACAGCCACTATGGAAAATAATATGAAGGATTCTCAAAAATGCCTAAACATAAATACTGTATAATTTAGCAATTCCACTTCTGGGTATATATCCAAAGAACACAAAAACACTAACATGAAAATATCTGCACCCCTCTGTTCATAGCAGCATTATATTTACAATAGCCAAGACATGAAAACTACCTAAGTATCCACCAATGGACGAATGGATAAAGTAGTTGTATATATACACAATGGAATATAAAAATGAGGACATCCTACCATTTGTTACAGTGTGGACAGACCTTGATGACATTATGCTAAGTGGAATAAACCAGAGAAAGAATACAAATAGTGTATGAACTCATATACAGAATCTTAAAAACATAAAAAACAAAACAAACTCATAGAAAAAGAGGTCAGACTTGGCATTACCAGAGGCTGAGGGTTGGGGGAGGGGAATTGGAGGAAGGTGGTCAAAAGGTAAACGTACAGTTATAAGAAAAATAAGTACTAGGAATTTAATGTACAACATGATGACTATAGTTAACACTGCTGTATGATATAATACAGGAAGTTGTTAAGAGAGTCATCCTAACAATTATCACAGGAGAATTTTTTTTCTTTATTCTTTCTCTTCTTTTTATTGTATCTACATGAGATGACAGATGTTAGCTGAATCTATTGTGGTAATCATTTCACAATATATGTAAATCAAACCATGATGCCATGAACCTGGAACTTGTACAGTGGTGTGTGTCAATTAATTCTTAATAAAACTGGGGTAAAAAAGAACAAAACTGAGGTGTCCCTGAGTTAGAAGAAATTCCATCTATGGGCTGCAGTTAGCTCCCGCTTGAGAGTTGCCAGCCTGCTGGCCTGCCCTGCAGATCTCAGACTTTCCAGCCCTCCAATCATGGAAGCCAATTCCTTGATATCTCTCTCTCCCACTGTTCAGGCAGAAAGAGGGACAAATGACAGCACCAGAATCAGTAAGCATGGCCGCTGTAATAGAAATCAAGTCCAGATCATTAATCAAAATGTTTTGATAATTAGGAATCATCCTCAGTGGCTTAAAATACTTGGGTAGAATATTGTTGCCAAACAGATTTTTGTATGAACCACTGTAAGGCCAGCAGGTCCGGGGAAGGGCCCAGGGAGTCAGACGGAACCCCCGCCAGGGTGGTTGATGCAGCCGAACCCACGAGTGGTATCAGCCTGGGACTTTCCACCTGCTCAGGAAACAGACCCGGGACTTTCCACTCGGCCCTGGTCTTCCCTCTCCTCAAGGGGCGGAACCAACGGCTCTGAGGCTGATGCAACCGACACCTGACATTGCCACAACACCCGAAAGATTACCAAAAAAGGGGGCTGCTTCACACAGCAAGCGCCTCCCCTGCGTCCACCCCTATAAATTTTGTTCGTGCCCACACCCGGGCGCGACTCCTCTGGCCCCTTTCTCTCGGACCAGTGAAGCTGGCCCGGGAGCGTTCCCAAATAAAGCTTGTTTAAGCTCTCCTCCGTTTTTGGTGCCGTTCCTTACATTTGGTGCCGAAACCCGAGAGGGGTACCCAGCCCCACAAATTACCGCGGGGCCACCCCTCCCCACCCTCAGGGGACGACTAGGGACCTCTGCTCACCCACCCGATCCGGCAGAAGCGGGGTAAGTTCCTCCTTCGTTCCCCTCGACCCCCGGGGTCCCTACCCACCGGACTCCCTGTCCTTAACCGCGGCCGCGTCAGGGACTCCTCCATCCTCCCTCCGAGCCTTGGGCGATTGTGGAGATGTCCCAACCGCCTGACTGCTCTCCGATCCGCCGTGACCGACCAGAGACATCTCTCTCTTTCTCTGTTCACCCAGGGACAGACCGGAGGTCATGGGGACTTCAGAATCCAAACCAGATCCTAAGGCACCCCTGGGGTGTCTCCTGGCCAACTTTACAAAACTCGGCTTTTCTCAAGATCTCCGCCGCAGGCGGCTCATAGTTTATTCCACCGAGGTCTGGCCACAGTACGCTCTAGACAATCAATCTAAATGGCCTCCTGAAGGGACTTTCGATTTCAACATCCTCCGGGATTTAGATAACTACTGCCGCAGGACGGGTGAATGGTCCGAGGTACCCTACGTCCAGGCCTTCTGGTATTTACGCTCCCGCCCTTCCCTCTGCATCGATTGTTCCACTTCCCAGATCCTTCTTGCCAAACAGACATCTCCTATATCCAAGCCCCTAATTTCCTTTGACGATGACCCCTCTTCCACTAGCCGACCCACCCGAATCTCTCGCCTCTCCCCCCTCCAGAGCTCCTCTCCAACCCCCACCCTACCCTGAGGCCCCTCTCCCTCCTGAGCCCACCCCAGCGCCCCCCACCGCTGCCCCCGGCAACCTCCCCCTTGGCTTCTGCTTTCTCTGCTTCCTCCCCCTCCACCTCTCTCTCCTGCCCCTCTCCTTGCCTATCAGCTCACACACTCGCTCTCACAACCACGACTCCCAAGACCCAAACCTTCTCTGTCCCTTAAGAGAGGTGGCCGGAGCGGAAGGATTAGTTAGGGTTCATGTTCCCTTTTCCCTCCAAGATCTCTCTCAAATAGAAAAGTGATTAGGCTCCTTTTCTGCCGACTCCTCCCGCTACATCAAAGAATTTCGCTACCTCTCTCAAACTTACGATCTAACCTGGCACGACATCTTTGTGATCCTATCTTCTACTCTGACCCCCGACGAGAGGGAAAGAATTCAAACTGCTGCCCAAAACCACGCAGATCAGGTCCACCTCACTGATAACTCTATGCCCGCCGGAGCCACTGCCGTTCCTGGCACCGATCCGGGCTGCAGTTATCAGGACGGCCAAGACGGTCGCCGCAAACGCGATCTAACGATCCAAAGCCTCTTGGCTGGTATGCGGGCTGCCTCCCACAAGATTGTCAACTTCGAAAAGCTAAAAGAGATAACCCAAGAGACCAATGAAAATCCAGCCGTTTTCCTCAACTGCCTTACAGAGGCCCTAACTCTCTACACCCGCTTGGACCCTGACACCCCCGCAGGCGCAACGGTCTTGTCCACCCACTTTATCACCCAATCAGCCCCTGATATCAGAAAAAAACTTAAGCGGGCAGAGGACGGCCCCCAGACTCCCATCCGAGACCTGGTAAAAATAGCCTTTAAAGTCTACAATGCCCGTGAAGATTTGGCCGAGTCCAGCCGACAGGCTCGGACGCACCAAAAGGTGGCCCTCCAGACCCAAGCCCTCGTAGCCGCCCTGCGGCCGGCCATCTCCCTTGCACAACATCCACGGGACCCGCCAAAGGCAACCCCACTAGGGGCCTGCTTCAAATGCGGAAAAGAAGGGCACTGGGCTCGCCAATGTCCCAATCCCCGGCCTCCTTCCAAGCCCTGCCCTGGCTGCGGGCTAACAGGCCATTGGAAGAGTGACTGCCCTACGGCCGGCCCTTCCTCAGCGCCTCCACGCGGAGGGCGAACGGACCCAAAGGTTCTACCACTCGAACTCCTGGGATTGGCTGATGACTGACATCACCCGGACTCGAAGACTCCCATCACCCTCGCCGAGCCCAGGGTGACGCTACAGGTAGCGGGTAAGTCCATCTCATTCCTGGTGGACACGGGGGCTACCTATTCGGTCTTGCCTACATATTCCGGGCCAGTTTTTCCTTCCCAGATCTCGGTTATGGGCATCGACAGTAAGCTGTCCTTCCCGCTCCAGACTGGGCCCCTCTCATGTTACATCAAGAGGCTCCCTTTCACTCATTCTTTCTTAGTCATACCGTCCTAACCGGTTCCTCTGCTAGGTTGTGATGTTCTCTTCCACTTAGGGGCCTCTCTCCAACTTGCCAGACTTGATCCTAAGGCCTCCTTCTCTCAACTCCTGCTCCCCCTCCTCAGTCTGGCAGCGGAGCCCTCTCCCTCCTCTCTTCCTCCACCCATCTCCCCCAACCGGATAGACCCCCAGGTCTGGGATACATCAAAACCCTTAATTGCAACACACCACCCCCCGTCCTAATCTGTCTAAAAGACCCCTCCAAGTTTCCATCCAGGCCCCAATTCCCCATCTCTGAGACTCATCTAAGGGGCTTACAGCCTATTATCACCAGACTCTTAGACCAGGGGTTCCTCGTCCCCATGGACTCTCCCTGCAACACCCCCATCCTGCCTGTCCGCAAGGCCTCAGGAGATTACCGCCTGGTCCAGGACCTCCGACTGATCAATGAGGCGATAACTCCCCTCCACCCAGTAGTGCCAAACCCATACACTTTGCTCTCCCATATTCCCCCGTCCACCACCCGTTTTACGGTCCTAGATCTCAAAGACGCCTTCTTTTCTATCCCCCTACACCCTGATTCCTACTTCCTTTTTGCTTTCACCTGGACAGATCCGGATACCCAGGCTTCCCACCAGCTTACCTAGACGGTTCTTCCCCAGGGCTTCCGCGACAGCCCCCACCTCTTTGGCCAGGCTCTGGCGCGGGACCTCGCTTCCTGCCCTCTCACCCCCAGTATAGTCCTCCAATACGTGGATGACCTCCTCCTCTGTAGCCTATCTCTCAGTCTCTCAAAACAACACACTGCTGACCTCCTCAATTATCTCGGCTCTCGCGGCTATCGGGTCTCTCCAACCAAGGCCCAACTGCCTACACCCTCAGTAACCTACCTGGGAGTCCACCTTACCCCCACAACAAAGAGCCTGACAGCCGACCGCACCCAGGCCATCCGCGACCTCCAACCTCCAGAGACAGCTGACCAGATTCTCTCCTTTCTGGGCCACCCAGGACTCACCAGATGTCCCTATGGCACTTCCATGTCCACGGGACATGGCAAGCTAAAGGTCGGACCCACGCCCGAGTCCTGGGCACAGGAGACTGCCAACCAGATGGGTGCCAGGCCCTGGTAACAGTCCAGATCCCCATCTCTAACATAGAAGGTGTTCCCCTGGGATGGTCCACCCCCACTGTCTGCTTCACTTATGATCAGACCCGAGACTACTGTCAATGGTGGGATGAGACCTATGGGGGGTGCCCCTATCACTCATGTAACATCCATGTGGCAAAACTAGATACCAGGAGCTCGCTCCGACAATCCCACCTGCTCACCACAAATGGCAAGGGTCAATTATTCATCAACCTCAAAGATCCCTGGGACACAAGATGGTAAAAGGGGTACAAGGAAAAATCTACCAGTGGGCAACTGATGCCTACCCTGTGGGCTCTATCAGGGTCTTCCGCCCATACGTCAGAGTGATACCTGAAATTATCCAGCACTTAAGCGAGCAGGCCACCATGGTCCAGGAGATGGAACAGGCCCTAGAACGCCAACTACCCCACCCTGACCACAAGACGGACCCTTTTTCTCGGTTGGCCCTCATCTGCCAGGGGGTGCAAATGCTTAGTCACACCAGGATAGGCAACATCTCTGACTGCTTTCTATGTTCCTCACTTGGCAGACCACCATTAACTGCTGTCCCACTCGACCAGCCCTTCACCTCTACCCTCCTCAATTCCTCCCCAAACTTACCTTTTCCCCCTTTAAGAGTCCTCATATTTCTTGATTTAGAAAAAAAGAACCTCACAATTTGCTATGGCAGCCGCCCAAACTTAACTAATGATGCACTCCCTTGCAATTCATCCCTCCCTGTAACTATGCCAATGGGGTCCTCACCAGGCTTGTTCTTTTGGTGTAATGGCTCCCTTACAAAAGAGGTCAACTCTTCCTCCCCATTCCCATGTATCCCCGTCACCCTTGTTCCACAACTCACATTATATGGCCAAGCCGAATTTCTCTCACTTACCACACAACTTTTTGGCCGACAAAAAAGGGCCATCTTTCTCCCTATGGTCGCAGTCATTTCCCTCGCCTCCTCTCCCGTTGCTGCGGGCATTGGGGGAGGGGCCCTAACACACAGTGTCTCAACATCCCTCGACCTAGAACAGAAACTCCAGCTAGCCATCGAGGCTTCTGCCGCCTCCATCACCTCCCTCCAGTGCCAGATCACCTCAGTAGCCCGAGTTGCCCTCCAAAATCGATGCGCCCTGGACCTTCTGACAGCCGACAAAGGAGGTACCCGCCTCTTCCTACAGGAAGAGTGCTGCTGCTACATCAACGAGACAGGGGTCGTTGAAGACAATGTAGATGCTCTCCGATGCTTAAAAGAAGAACTCCAACGCAGGCAGCGACAATCCACCTCCCCCATCCCCGACTGGTGGCAGTCCTGGCTGACACCAATCCTAGGCCCCTTAATCCTTATCTGCATCCTATTCATGCTTGCCCCCCGTTTCCTCAGGTTTCTCCGCAGTCGCATACAAGAAGTCTCTTGGGTGGCAGTGAATCAGATGCTCCTCCACCCATATACCTTACTACCCACAGAACCCCCCGCTGCCGCCCTCCCCTAACCTCCGGACCGTTGGCCGCCTGACTCCCTTCCGGCGCCCCCGTACAGCAGGAAGTAGCCAGAGACCAAACGTCGCCCCATTACACCAAAGAAGTCAGGATGTAAGGCCAGCAGGTCCGGGGAAGGGCCCAGGGAGTCAGACGGAACCCCCACCAGGGTGGTTGATGCAGCCGAACCCACGAGTGGCATCAGCCCGGGACTTTCCACCTGCTCAGGAAACAGACCCGGGACTTTCCACTCGGCCCTGGTCTTCCCTCTCCTCGAGGGGCAGAACCAACGGCTCTGAGGCTCATGCAACCGACACCTGACATTGCCACAACACCTGAAAGATTACCAAAAAAGGGGTCTGCTTCACACAGCAAGTGCCTCCCGTGTCCACCCCTATACATTTTGTTCACGCCCGCACCCGGGCACGACTTCTCTGGCCCCTTTCTCTCAGACCAGTGAACCTCGCCCGGGAGCGTTCCCAAATAAAGCTTGTTTAAGCTCTCCTCCGTTTTTGGTGCTGTTCCTTACAACCACCACCAAAAAACCTATCAAACTATAGGTCTGACCTGTGTACACCTAACTTGAATCACTATCATTATAATGAAGTGTCACTGCCTCTCACCCACTTCCCAGACCTGTTTTATCTAGACTGGCCTATCTAAGGCCTTTGACTCAAGAGATAATGTGTCCCTTTTGACACATACTTATCACAAGGATGTAATATGAGGTTTCTTCAGCCTCCCTCCAAAGGTGCTGCACCTCTTTACTAGAGTTACAGTCAACTAGGAAAGGGCACTGGCTCTGGGAGTCTGAACACCAGCATGAGACAAGACAGGCTGAGGGCACGGGATCAGGAGATAAATGGAATTTCATTCTAAGTCCATATCAGAATAGGCTTAGTGAGTTTGCAGATACACTCTGAGGTTATTTTCCTTGTTTCTGAATGCACTGTTGGTATATACATAAACTGCAACTACATGCAATCCCACTATTGGCTCCCTGACCAATGGAGTGAAGGCTACTAAAATAGAAAGGGCATATTTGAAACCTCTGAAGTAATCCTTACCCATAAAACACAAGACTGACTCTTTGGAGAAATTTCAGAAATGAGTACCAACGTCAAGTCTTGAGAAGATACTGGGGTGCTGTTATGGGTTAAATTGTGTTCCCCTCCAAAAGTTATGTTGGCATCCCGGCCCTCAGTATCTCAGAATGTGACCTTATTTGGGAATAGGGTTGCTGCAGAGGTAATCAGTTAAATTAAGATGAGATCAGACTGGTGTACGGTGGGTCCTTAATCCAATATGACTGGTGTCTTTATAAGAAGAGAAGAGAGACAGAGAAGAGAATGCCATGTTAAGACACAGACACTCACAGAGGGATGATTCCATGTGATGAAGGGGTCAGGGATTGACATGATGTAGCTGCAAGCTAAGGAATGCCAAGGATTGATGGGCACCACCAGAAGCCAGGAAGAGGCAAAAAAGATTCTCCTCTGCAGATATCTGAGGAAGCATTGTCCTCCAACAACTTGATTTTGGACTCCTAGCCATGAAGACTGTGAGACAATAAATTTGCTGTTGTTTTTAGACATGCAGTTTATGGTACTTTGTTACAGCAGCCCTAGGAAACTCATATAGATGTTATCTGTTTCCCATCTTCATTTAACTTCCGTTTCATCACTGAAAAAGTTAGATGGGCGTTGAAGAATGACATCGCAATATGTTAACAGATCAGGTGGTAACCTTAATCAGAACTGACTAATCAGATATGCCTTGACTGAAGAAAATCAACAAAGCCTCTAGTAATTGGTATGAAGCTATTGAGAAGGCAGAAGATTTTTTTGAATAATAATAAACCAAGTCTATCAGAGTCAATTTTCTTTCACTTGGCAGAGCCGACAGTATTTTTTACAATCTTAGTTCATCTCTATGTTACCTTTCTAATTCTCTAGCATATCTAGGTCCATAGGGATTTTCATCATCTCACATTTCCACAGAACATTACCTGTCCACTACATTAAAGACATCATATCTACTGGACCTGATGAGGATAATTCACATAATATCAGGAAGAAAAATGCATGCAAGGTAATGGGCAATAAACCCCAAGAAAATTCAAGGACATGCCAGTTCAGGGAAATTTCTGGATGTCTGTTTTTCAGGCATGTTACAGCCTTAAAGGAATGACAATTGCTGCACTTTGTCCTACGAACCACAGAGAAAAAGTTAAACATTTAGTGAGCCTCTTTGATTTTTGGATGCAACATAAATCATATTTGGATGTGCTGCTCTAACCATTTACCAAGTAACCTGTACACCTTTAAATATAACCTAGAGAAGGCTCCGCAGCTGTCTGAGGTTGCATTACAAGAGCTCTATCACCTGAGCCTTCACACCCAGCTGATCTAATGGTGCTTAAATTTCCCATGGGCTAGTTGAATGTTAAAGGGAGCCTGCCACAAACCTCCATGAGTGTTTCAGAGTTCTGAGCAATAAAATTCTCCCTTCAGCAACTACTCTCCATTTGAGACATAGCTCTGGATTGTTGTGGGTCCTAGTAGAGACTGAAGAAGTCAGTCACCATAGAGCCAGTAACCAGGAACTTGAACTACCCCTCTTACACTGAGCGTCATCCACTCCCCTAAGCCGTATCTGGGCATGTGCAGCAGCACTCCACTAGCCACTGGAAAGGGTATATATGAGACTGGGCTTGAGTAGCTTCTAATGGCCCAAGAAATTTGCATAAGCAGGTGATTGATACAGCACACTTCAACCTAATGCATTGATTTCTCTCCCTCAACCCACATTTTTGGTTTCATGAGAAAGCTCCCTGTGACAGGTTGACTGAAGAATAAAATGGCACCTGCTTTACTGATGCTCTCTTAAAAGACCTGGAAGATTTGTCCCTTTATTGTGATTTCCCCTGGCGGAGTTGTCCTGGCACGTGAGTTGTTTATGTTTGAAATACAGCAGAATCCCTTCTTTTTTTTTTTAAACCTGTATTTTTTTTTTAAATCTTTATTGGAGTATAATTGCTTTACAAGGGTGTATTAGTTTCTGCTTTATAACAAATTGAATCAGCTATACATATACATATATCCCCATATCTCCTCCCTCTTGCCTCTCCCTCCCACCCTCCCTAGAGCTCTAATTTGAGCCATAAAACACGCGTATTAACTGACTGGTAATTAACTTCTGCTCTAAAGATATTTTGATTTTGTTTTATTTCTTTAATCAAAGATGGGACAGCTGAAGTGGTAGTGCTGGGATTTGACAAATTCACAGGCAACTCTCAAGGCTGAAGGAGTCAGAGCCACATGGGAGAATACCAAGCTAAAAATAAAAGTCTAAAATCAAAATGTGAAATGAAAATCATTAATAGAAAATAGAGAAGGATGCAGAAGTCAAGATAAGTGCCACAGATGTTCTAACACATAAGGTCAGCAGAGCAGATTTGTAGTTGTCTTGAAGGTACAATAAAGGGAGCTTTATGACAAGTAAAGTAGGTAGAGTTAATTGGGGGAGGGAGGGGGATATATGGAAAGAACCTATCAGGGAGATTTTTCAGAAGAGACCAGGCAGACAAGTATTTGAAATTTGGGGTTAGGTTGGATGTTACTGACTATGTTTTATTTAGTAAAGAGAATACACACACTAAGTATTTAAACCTTCACTAAACAACCAAGCTTTTAAACATTTTCTTTAAAAACTAGGAATTCTTATTTGGAATTCTAATATTTAAAATATATAAAAGCAAAGACACTGATTGGATGGGAGACATGCTGGAAGCTGACAGTTCCCTCGCCTTGGTCTCCTTCCTACCGTTAAGCTGCCACTGGTTTAAAAACCATCAGTGTTTATGCAAGTTTTTACTGAGAACAAAATCACTGCTGCACTTTTTTAAAAACAGCAATTAATTAAAATGGAAGACAACCTAAGTTTCCCCCAAAATGTATTTGAAAGTTATAAAAATGGTAGCTATAAATTCTTGTCCTATATCTTTGACAACTTTTACATTTATATAAGTCTCATTTTCTTGCAGTCTTAAAAAAGTCTCAGTGTGATTCTAGAAGCACAGAGTAATGTAAATGCTTGAAATAGGGATAAAATATTTGTTTACCAATTGTGTCTGGGCCCCATGGGAACTTAACAGTCTTATCCTACACCTACCTTGAAGCGGGAATTAACATTTCAGTAAAACCTATAGTAGTTTCTAAGGCTTTGTGAAATCAAATTTGCTTTGGGGGATTCAATAAAGATTTTGTAGAAAAAAGGAGGAGAGCGTTGTATTTGCATGCCACACAAAAATACTCAATATAATTCCCTTAGACATCTGAGTTCTATCTCCAAAGTTCTAATGCATCTAAAGTCACGTCATTTCCCTCTCACCATTCCAGAACCCAACGTTCGCAGCTCTCTTCGCTTCGGTTTTTCCCCACCACTCCTATCTTCAGGTCTTGCTATAATCCTTCCCTTACTTCTTCCCCTAGGTACAGAGCAATTGAACAGCATTCCCAGCCTCACCATTTGCTCAGCAAAGAATACAATCTCCCCATACTCCATTCCTCTGAGAAGTCAGTAAATAGCTGATTATTTTTCTGTCATTTTTTCTTTCATATTTTTAACTCACTTAGCTTCAGATAACTGGTGGAGTAAATCCCCCCTGACAACCAGTTATATATTTTTCCTGCCTCCTTCACTAATTCTATATTTCCTAGCCCTACCTCTACCTAGGGCCTCTCCATGGCATATTATGGCAAACTCTCTAATATTGTATAGGCTAGACTGGAAAGGCTAGATTAAGTTGTAGTAACAAAGAAATCCAAAATCTTGGTGACAGAAAAAAAAAATCTAAATATATGTCTTGCTCTTTCTATTTACCTATTGTGCCTTTCCACCACACTCCAGAACCTAGTCTGATGAAGCAAACACCATCTCAAACATTGCTGGTCACAGTGACAGAGGGAAAGAGAGCTCTGGGGGGCAGGTGGCGGGTGGGGGGGGGATGATCTCGCAGCAATAATTGAATGCATAGGCTAAGATGGGATCTATTTCTTATAAGTCATGGCCCATCCAACAAAGGAGCCAAAAAGCATGTTATTCTATACACCCAGAAGGTGGGAAGCCAGAAATAATTGCAGTCGTCACTAATGATTACCACACTGTGTTAATAACATCTCAACCCACCTCTCATTTTTCTACCCCACAAATGCAGAGGTACAGTTCTAAGGTTTTGACACTATTTGTGCCCTGCCCACTTATTTTATTTCTTGCAAAAACAGCTCATTCTACTCTGCCATCTGTATTGCCTCCTTTTTCTCTTTTTAATCTTCACTTTCCTTTTTCTAAGTATTCTCAACAAAATATTTTGTCCATGCTATAGAGAAGCCGGAGGATGAAATGTGGAATTTTGCCAAATTCACTCTAAAATGTGGTTTGAAAGCTTTCCTGTGTGAGAACTGTCAGAAAATAATCAGCAGATTCTCTGTCTCTTCAATTATCCCAAGAAATGATAAAAGCTAGCCATAGATTTGTGGTGGATAGAAACCAAAATTAATTTTTGTCACTTGCATCATTTTAGTCTATATGGGAGGGGGCAGCAGTAATTCACGACTGGGTTATAACTGATTCTGAAAATTTTCTATTTAGATTGGAGGTGATTTGTGGCTGGTATTATAATTTATTCTTTTTCATCAGAATATCCAATACTGATTTGCACATAGTAGGTGGTTCCAAATTGTTACTTATATTGTACAATAAGACCCTGATTCCTGCTTAGGAATGTTTAAATAGGCCAGTAGAAGCAAGGACCACTTTTCTTTCTGCAAAGACCCCTTATTGATTATAATTACTGTTAATACTCTATATAATCCACTTTCATATACAATTTTACACTTAATTCTCACAACAATTTTACAAGTATCCATTATCTTCCCAAATTTGAAAGTGAAGGAACACGTTCTCAGATTAAATTACTTTCCCAGTTGTAAGTGACAACTTAGTCGTCAGGGAAATCTGCAACAGGAACTCATATTTTCTGAATATAAATCCAGGTTTTTTTCCATTGATTATCTATTATAACTCTTGAAGCCAGATGTATTAGTTAGGATCAGGTTTGGCCGCATATACCAACAACAACAGAACGAGACCGAAGTTCTTTTCCTTTTGCCTCTATGTGGAGGTGGGCAGACCAGAGCCGCTGTGGTGACCCTATGGAATCATCAGGGACCAGGCTTCAGTCTTTCTTCCTCACCGCCTAGCACATGGCTGCCACCCTCAGTATCAGTTTATGTTCCAAGAGGACAGGTGGTTTCCAGGGTTTCCAGCCATCACCTCCCTGTTGAGGGTTATGCAGAGAATTGCAGAGTGTTTCCCAAACAAGTCAGCTCTTTTTAAGCAATGTTCTCTGAAGTCCCACACAAAACTTCCATCTACGTGTCATTGGTCGGGACTTAGCATATGACCACATCTCACTCTAAGGGTGGCTGGGAAATCTGGGGAATATAGTCTTTAGTTCTGAGAGGCAATGAACTCAAGGTAAAACTCAGGGATCTGTCACCAAGGAGAAGGGGGAGAATGGATATTGTATAGGACAATGGCAATCTCAGCCAGTTCGGTACCTGATTTCAATCTGAATTCTCTCTCCAACTCCAACCTCCAGTAAATAATTAACCAAGAGACTTACCATGAAATTGATAGTACTGTATTTTATCATTGTGAGGTGTACTCTTCCACCAACACCTTTTCACATGATGTGACTTACTATAAATAGAATCAATAAAATCAGTGAGAATTTTGATTACCATTACTTGTCACCTGTCCTAACAGCCAGATTCTGTTTGCCTTAGTTTGTCATAGACGCTGCAGAGATGCTGCCTACATGTAGGCTTGCAAGAGTCCCAGGACCTGAACCTCTCCTGAGGAAGGACAGTGCTCCATGCCCTGCCATGCTTGGACTCAACACATTTATTCATTAAGTTATTATTCTTTCATTTACTCAATAATTCAAAAATATTTCTTGAGTACCTAAAGCCAAGTATTGTACTGGGCCCTGAGGACACACCAGAGAACCATGCCTTTTTAATGGGTATTGCACTCTTCTGGG
This sequence comes from Stenella coeruleoalba, assembly GCF_951394435.1. Taxonomy (NCBI): domain Eukaryota; kingdom Metazoa; phylum Chordata; class Mammalia; order Artiodactyla; family Delphinidae; genus Stenella; species Stenella coeruleoalba. Next base: position 92,262,892 of record NC_137150.1, read on the forward strand.
GACAATCTGACAGAGACAACAAATTATACAAAAATATATATACCAGAAGTGCTAAGTGCAAAGAAAAATAGAACAGGGTGTGGGATAAGGGGTGTGCCTGTGGGGAGTGGGGGACATTTTAGAATTTATAGTCAAAGAAAGTCCATGATAGGTGATATTTGAGTGGCTACTTAATTGAAGCAGAGTGCCGATGTGAATACCCAGAGGAAGGACATGCCAGGCAGTGTGGGATTTAGGATTAAGCTACTCTCTCAGACCCCATACTTGATCCAGTGACCCTGTGATTAAAAAAAAAAAAAGAGCTATCAAACCATGAAAGTACATGGAACAAACTTACATGCATATAGCTAAGTAGCCAGTCTGAAAAGGCTATCCAATGTGTGATTTCAATATATGACGTTCTTGAGAAGGTAAAACTACAGAGACAGTAAAAGATCAATGGATAGATAACAGGGGTCTGTGAGGAAGGAGGGATGAATGAGTGGAACACGGGATTTTTAGGGCAGTGAAACCATTCTGTGTGATACTGAAATGGTGAACACACAGTATTATGGATTTATCAAAACCCACAGAATGTACAACAGAATGAACCCTAATGTGAACTATGGACTTCAGGTAATAATGTGTTGATATTGGTTCATCAATTGTAACATACCACACTAATGCAAGATGTTAATAATAGGAGTGTGTGTGCATGCAAGATAGAGAGGGAGAGAGAGGCGGGTGGGAGAAAGGGAGTATATGGGGAATCTGTTCTTTCTGCACAGTTTTTCTGTAAATTCAGAATTCTCTAACAAATAGTCTCTTTTTTAAAAAGGGAAGAATGCATAATGGGATGAGAAGAATTTGTGACTGCTTTTGCAATCTACCACAGCATCAAAGACCATCTGCCAAACCTTACCCTCCAGATTCACTTCCTAATTCATCTACCCAGCCTCCTGGTCCAATGACCTACCAACCCCCAACCCAGTCCCTGATACAACTGCATTTCTATACCCAGGTGCATTTTCTGATGTTCTTCCCTTAGCTGGGGGGGCTCTGAACTCCTCTTCTCTGTGTATTAAAGTTCTGTTCATTTCTTAACCAGACTCTCTTACTTTCTCCATGAATCTTGTCAGTATCCTTTAGTCAAAAAGAATCCCTTCTTCCTTTGCATTCCAGCAACACCCTGCAAGTACCCTATTACTGATCCTGGTTGGCCTTATATTATGCTGTTTTTTATCTGTTTTCCTTGAAGGCCAGTTCCTTGTCTTAATTTTCTGTGATTCAACTATAATGCTAAACACAGTACAAGGCACATAACTGGAATGGAGTGAATGTTGACTGGAAACTGTAATTAAATGTAGAAGAGATGTGATAATTTAGTCATGAAGGTCCTGTTTTCTTAGCTTTTTTCTTAGTTTGGATTTCCTGGTCCTCTTTCACCGTTAATGACCCAAATGCCATTTTATTTGTAAAATATAAAGAATGGTATAGAGAGAAAGTTATTAAATTACACAAATGATAATAATAGCAAATGATTTCATGTAAAGTAAGTGGTGGAAAGGGAAACTGGATCTATTGCATATAAAGAATATCACATTTAACTTATGGGCTGTGGTGAAGGAAAATACATATAAATTATTAGCTATTACAGCCAGTAGATTCCTACTGTAATTGACAATGCTAACATTATAAACATAGACAGGGTTTCACAAGAATGAATTTGGTATTCAATACTGTACCATTTGGGGGTACATTTTTCTTTATTACTTTGACAATCGGAAACAACAGGAATTTGAGTTGCTGATTTTAATTGATAAGCAGATTGCCTTTTGCCAACTATTGAGCTCTAATGGCCCAAGGTCTGTTCATTATTTCAACATCATTTCTGTGCAACTGAAATAAAATGATCAATTAGTCTTTTAAGCACAGCATCTGTGTTTTCAGGGCAAGTTGAGAATGGAAGTAAAAATTGATTTTGTGGACGAGTCTCAGAGGGGTACTGGCTCTTTCCCTTCAGGAAAGTTCCCATCTCTGAGCAGAAGGCAGCTGCTAGAATTAGGGCACAAGTGGCAGATATGGGTAGGTTTAGTACACAACCTATGGAGCAGTTTTAAACTGGTAACAACTGACATAAGTGAGAGCTAATCTAATGCTACATTAGCTGAGAAAAACAAGTGAGCAATACTTAGTGTTACACACCTGGAAGGGAAAGAAGACCATGACCCGAACTATACGTGGGCTCTACCACTGCCACTATGAGGGACAGGTAGGGCTGGGATAGGAACCAAGGAGGGAGAATCTCCATTGATGGGAAACTCTATCTTCTCCAAAACTAGATAATGGCTTCACATAATTCCCTAGGTTTTGTAATATACACTTATCAATACAAATGCTTGCATGGATGTGCTTAGTGAGTGCTGTTTATTTAGAAAATGGTGCTCAGAAATGTATGTATTCTAAAGTGTATATGTAGGACTTAGATAACACCAGAAGAAATAATCTGTAGTAGTCAGAAAGAATCTTAGGTTAATGCATGTAGCCCAGAATGTAGGGGAAAAAAGAGCAAGACCATGATATGCATAAACCCAACTGACCATCAACATCCTACGTGACAAGCAAGACATGCCTAGTTGGAAAAGCTCCATAGATTCACCGACACCCCAAATTTTGATTAAAAAGATAGCCTCCTGTTGTTTAGTTTTCAGTGATGGCGCCTAGAGTTCATCAGATCCATTCCACTGCTGTGAACACTAGCCTAAGCAGTCATCTCTATCCCTCCCCCTTCCAACACACACACACACACACACACACCCCTTCAGACTCAAAGGGGAGGAATGACAAAGTTCACTTATCAAATCATAATAAAAAAATATTTAACTCATTTGGATGTTTTGATTATTAAATGAGCCAAACTTTATAAAATGCCTTGCACATGGTAATCTCATAAAAATTGCTACTGCTGTTATTACTGCTGCTGCTACTGTCTGGCTCTGAGGCAACACATAATCTAGGTATTAACAATTATGCATAATGAGTCAGTTGTGATATAATGTAAAGAGCTGATCTTGGAATCACATCAGCCTGGGTTTGAAACCACTTACTAACAACCGAGAGTTTGGCTTATTTACTCAACTTCCCTGAATCTCCACTTCTTCCTCGGTAAATGGAGCAGTAACATTTACCTCAGGATTGTTGTAAGGAATTAATGTAGAATACCTAGGAAGTAGGTGGTGATTGATAAATGTCAACGTCTTCTGAGATTTCCTCCTAAACATTTCCTGTGAGAGTCTCCACTCCAGACATGAGGATGCAGCACGGGAATAAGTGGGTTGTACACCCGATATTCTTTCCAACACTGAGTGATTGATGGAAACCTGTTATCTCTTTCTGAGCAGCAGCTGCTGTTGACTGCCACACAAGTGCCCCCGGAAACATGCTGTCAGCAGATAGTGATGGTTTATTGCCCATAGTCAGCTGATCATTTCTCTGGAGGAGCGAAAATCGCAAATACAGTGTGTGAACCAATGTGGCCAAACTATTCAGAATTTGGTCCCGGATAGATACAAGAGTGATCACATCCTTAACTACCCCATTTCCAGCAACTTTGCATGCTTACAAAGCACTGAACGGCCATTCATTATAAGTGCCCACCTACAATGCCCCAGTTTATACGTTTATCTTGAAAGCCAATTATATTCCTAAGTTTGTTTTGCAACTATTCTCCCAGGAAATTTCTAGCCATTCTCTAGAATTAAGCTGTTGCATGACTTTTTAATCTCCTTCCAGAATCCTTCCCCACTCTATTTGGCACCTAGAAGTTGGCCATGAGATTCGAAGTGAATACTAATGTGACTCCTGTACTAGCCCTTCTGCAAAGAGGCAGAGTAATCTTGGAGGCAAGGGCTTTACAGTATGATACAATCCTTATTATCTCCCTGTATGGGACCTGTATTAGTTAAGCCTCACTTCTGTCAATTGTGAAATGGGGAGAATGCATTCTGGTAAAGAATGGTTGATGCTTAAGTGAATGCATGAAAGGAAAATGCCTAGCAGGTAGTTGATACTCAACTTTTTAATGGGTCTTCCATTTTTATACAGATTTGTTCAATCTACCTTCTTAATCCCCCTTGTTAAAAACTTCCTCTGAACCTCTTGCCCATGTCAACTCAGCCCTGTCACAACTTGAGAGAAGCAATCTGTGAGCAAGTAGCTGCAGCAATGCCTCAGTGCTTCAATCCCAAAGCTTCAGTGCTTGGTGATGGCTTGGGAAGGATGGTGCCTTCCTTGGAAGAAGTGACATTATGGTTCCACCTTCTGTGAGACCACAGGCAGCCTGACAGACAAGAACATTTCCTGGGCTCCCACTGGGCTCAAAGCACCTGATTAGGTTCAGTGAGGGATGACAAAGGAAGGAGAAGATGGGCCTCCTGCCTGGGTGCTCCCTCCACTAACTGCTTAGAAGCCTGAGAGAAGCCGGGGAGTCAAGGTTAGCTGGAAGATGTCACACCACAGTGCCCTCTACTCAAGGAGAGCTCATTTTGAGTTGGCAAGTATTCTATCTGTTAGCACAGAAAATATTCATTCCTGGAGTAAGGGAATTGGGAGTTAACCAGATCCAGGGCACCCAGGAGGCCTTGTAAATCACAGAGACGCTGAACAACCTCAAAACTCTGCTGAGAACACTGAGACTATGTATTCCAGTCACAAAGGAGCACAGAAGCCTTTTGTAAACCAAGGGAAGGTAGATGCTGTGGGATTGCTTCGCAGAGAGGACAAAATCTAGGACAGCAGCTACAATAAAACCACAGCTAAGCCACAGTCCTCCTGGTGTCTTTACTCAGTCCTTCTTAAAATTTCTGATTTGTCTTTTGTGGATATTGCCTGATCAAAAGGAAAATCTCTTGTTTGACCAGAGAAGGGCTGGGAATGGCAGGGGAGGTGTGCAGAGGACAGGCGGGGGCTTGTTTATCTCTATGGTGGATCCGTCCCTCCTTCGGAAGAGCAGGCTGTTCCACCCCGAGATAATGGGGAGCATAATGCCCCGTCGTCTCATTTCTGAAATTCAAACTTGCAAGGGCGGATTCATGTGTTTGCGTTTAGGAGAAAACCCAAGGCCTCCCACATAGTCGTGGGCTTTGTTCACAAGGTTTTCTTCTGAGAGTTTCACTCTCCCCCGGGATAACTAGATTCTCATAGAAACTAAACTGAAGTGCAAGATTAATCCAGGTTGGTTACATGCCAGCTGTTTCCTACAAACCTTTGAAGGTGGATGTGTGACAGACATTTCTAATTATTTATAATGACACTTTTATTACTATGGCTCTCTTCTCCTAAGGACTTTGTGATTTCAGCATGCTCTAGAAGGCTAGAGTTATTCATCACAGCTTATTTATTTAAAAATTGAGGTGAGGTGAATATGGAGATAAGCAATCTAAAACTTTCTTTTAAAATCATATTTTATACATCTTTCCATTATTAACATTTTTATATTGCCAAGAGTGCTTACTTTCCTGTTCCAATTCAGTTATATATATATATATTTTCAAGACAAATTTCAAAGTTGTAACTTAAAACAATTTAAAACAATCAAAGTCAATAATGCTTAAAAGCAACTTTAGTATAGGAGAAAAACTCCAGATTTGAGACAAAACACTACGTTTAGTTTAGCTGTACCACTTTAGAAAATGTTATTTAACCTTTCCAGCCTCAGTGTCTTTAGGTATAAAACAAGGATGAAGATGTCTACTTGACTGAAGTGTGGTTGAGAGTTGAATGTGATTAATTAAGTGCATGAAAGCTACCAGGTGAGTTTGATAATTAGTGTTTTCCTGGGTAAATACCAATGTTCACAGAACTGAAGAATAGCTTTGAACAGAGGTTCATATTTGAGGATCATGGATAAAGGTTCAAAGATGGGCTTCTTCAGGAAGCCCATGAATACCCTAAAAACAATGTGCAAAACTTCTGGGCATCTGTGTATGTTAGGACTCTGGGTTGTGACAGAAACTGAACCCATACCAGCTTATTCTATCAAGAAAGTACAGGTAGAAGCCTGGGTAGCTTGGGAACAGGTGGAATCAGGGCTTGGAATACAGCCAAGGTGCTCCACCTAGTGGCTCTGTTTCTTCTGCAGATGGGCATTATCTGTAAGCAGATAGGGTGAGGGATCCTGGAGAAAGACAACCAGGCATGACTTTCTCGACACAAGCCCCACAGTTTAGCCATTTTGGCCTAAACTGTTTTGTGATCTAAGCCTGGCCATTATGCTTGCCCTAGAACAGGTCTCAGTAACTAATGTTCTTAAGGGAAGTAAGGGAATGCAGGAACGAAAGAAGTAAAAGCAGTCAAGAAACAATAGTTCAGCAATAAAAAAGAGTCCTAGTTCCTCTGTAAGGGATCTACATAACAATCTGATACAAGTCTGAGGTCTGCAGGAACTAAGCCCCCCACCCAGCTGGAGGATGGAATGATGATGTTGACTCTCCTGACTTCAATCAACTAAAGCCTGGACTCTGGCAACCGTTGCCCCAATGTTATGGTGAATTCTTCTCTGCTCAAGCCCCTTCATGAGTATGCACGTTCCCTCAGCTTAGAACTTCCCCAATTTTGCAGTTCAGGGAGACACTGCTTTGGGAAAGACCCCTGGTGTTCTCCCTACTCGCTGCAGGTAATGATAAATCCTTCCTTCTCCTGACCTTTGGCTTGGTTTTGTCTTTCAGCTCAACACCCACCAAGAGGCGAACCTAGTTTTTGTTTAACATATTCACTTTTACACAGGTGACCAGCTTCTTGAAAACACATTGAGGGGCATGGATTCAGACGATTACATCACCCATACTAGAGAGGAATTGGTTCTCTCTCTTCCCAAGTTAAGAAGTCTCAGGAAAGGACCCTGATCCTTCTGTCTTGATCGGAACATCACGGTGGCCAGGAGGCAGGGAATTTAAGATGCTAGTGGGGACCACTTGTATGACAGAGTAGAAAAAAAACATTTCCTAGGAGAAAAAGGGGCTTGAGTGTGGCTCCAGGGAGACAAAATTCACATAAATGGACTATTTTGTGGGACTTATATATCAGGTTTTCAAATGTTTTCATTCACCATAGAAGAACCACACATCTGCAGATTTGAGAATTAAGAGGTTGTTTCCTTTTGTGGAAATATCTTGTGGCAGATATTTCTTAAAGAAACCCAATGTTTCTGTGATATGTAAAAAGTTTTCACTTAACTGCAGTCCTATGATTAAAAAATTAATGCAAAGTTATTTATTCATAACCTTCACATAAATTAATATTCCAACTGAAGTGCACAGAAGACTCCAATTAAGTTTAATAATTCTCAGTGGGCATCTTAGGTTCCATAAAAATGGCTAATATCTGTAACATGCTGTCAATTTAACTCAACAAATATTTGAATACTTTTTATGCATAAGATTTGAGCTTAGATAATGTTAAAAGAGAGTTGACCACTTGAGGAAAACATCCTTAGTATCTGTGACGATTAATTTTACGTGTCAACTTGTCTAGGCTATGGTGTCCAACTGTTTATCAAACGCCAGTCTTGACGTTGCTGTGAAGGTATTTTTAGATGTGATGAACACTGAAATCAGTAGATGAGTAAAGCAGGTCAGTTTCCATATTGTGCGTGGAGACTAATCAGCTGAAGGCCTTAAAAGCAAAGACAGGTTTCTCAGAGTGGCAATTTGGCCTCAAGACCGCAGCATAAAAACCTTGCCTAAGTTTCCAGCCAGCAGACTTCCAGACTGCAGATTTTGGACTGAACAATGTAACAACGGCGCTGCCTGGAATATCCAGCCTGCTCTACAGATTTCAAACTTGCAAGTCCCCACAATCATGTGAACCAATTCCTTAAACTAAGGCAGAGTCTCTCTCTCCTATTGGTTTTGCTTCTCGAGACTCTTGGCTAATACAATATCCCTAAAATATAAAGGGTATCTATAATTTAGAAGAAAAACCCAACAACCCAAGAATAAAATGAGCAGAAGAAGCAGACCTTCCGCAAGTTCACCTACCTTGGCGTGAACCTCGACCACCTGCTTGGCCAAGTCCTACCAGCAGCTCGGGCCGCGGGGCGGCGGGGCGGCGGGGCGGCGGGGCGGCGGGGCTGCGGGGCGGTGGGGCTGCGGGGCGGCGGCACCAGCCTGCGGAGGACGCCTGCGGAGGACGCCTACTCCCGGCTAAAGCGGCTGCGCAAGACCAAGACCGAGGCGCCGCCCACGAGAAGCCGGACGTGGTAGAGCTGCACCTGAGGGTCATAATCGTCCTGCCTGAGATGGTGCGAAGCATGGGAGGGGCGTCTACAACCGCAAGAGCTTCAACCAGGTGGAAATCAAGCCTGAGATGATGGGCACCTACCTGAGCCAGTTCTCCACCACCTACAGGCCCGTGAAGTACAGTGGGCCCGGCATCAGGACCACCCACTTCCCGTGCTTCTTCCCCCTCGAGTAGCCTGACAGCCAATAAAGGAACAGCCTTCTCAAAAAAAAAAAAAAGTGTTCTGTGACTGTTTCACATAAAAAGAAATACAAAAGATACTTAATGTTGCTCAAAATGAGGGATGTCACATTAACAGTAAGTTAAAATATCTATCTTACATATCAGAATGACAAAACGTCAAATACTTTAATTTCTTATTAAAAACAAGTGAACTCAATTGTTGATTATGTAACCACACAGAAATGAAATTTACTTCAGGTTAAAAAAATAACTTCAAGTGATTACTTTTAGTAGTAAATACATCGTTATTTTAAAACTACAAAAGGTGTGTTTAAGATAAAACTAGGTACTTACATTAAGGTAGTTAAGGGAGGGGTTTTCATCATGAGAAAACGGAGAATGCATACACATGTAAAGTAAAACAAGTTAAATATAAACCTACAGTCTTAAATTTGAAACATTTTTTTTCTCTTAAAAAAACCCCTACATTTCCTGACTCTGTCCAGAGAAAAGGCCTAGTAGCAATGAGAAGTTGTGTGGTTTGTAAATAATTTTCCACTAAAGTATTCTAGGACTCTTGGTGAAACAACTGTTTATAGCCAGACCTGGGGCAGATAGTGGGAAGATGAACCTGAGACATCTTATTGAAACAGGAAATAAGGAACTTATCTAGACCAATGTACTCATATCGAGAGAAAACAGAAACCAAACGGAAAGGACTCTCTCCCCAATGGTCTGAAATAAGATAATGTGAGCATCAAAAATAATAATAATAATAACGCCAACCATAGATTGAAACACACACAATATATAAAAACCCATTAGCTCATTAATAGTCTTAAGAAAAAAATATTCCTTGGTTACCATTTGGAGTTCATAAGACCCAATGTCATTTCTCTAAAAACTGACATCTGTTCTTCCTTTCCTGTACACGCTTTATTTTAGGGTAACTAAGTAATTAATGTGTGAAGTTCTTTAATAGAAGAATCTTTTCTAATATATGCTGAAAGAATTAGAAAATCATTATTTGCAACCTCTAGGTTATCAATGGAACTGGGAAAAGATCATTAATGGATATTCAACCATTTGCTAAAGGTTAATAGGGAACTTCATAAGAAGTACCCTGCCTCCCCAACTCTAATCATCATTAAAGTGAGACTAACACTTAAGTGTTGGTGATGATGTGGAAAAGTTACTACCATTGTGCACTACTGGTTGGCATGTAAAATGATACAACTGTTGTGGAAAACAGTGTGGCAGTTCCTCAAAAATTTAACAATAAAATTACCATATGGTGCAGCAATCCCACTTCTGGATATAAACCCCCCCAAAATTGAAATCAGGGTCTTGAAGAGATATCTGTACACCCATGTTCATAGCAGCATTATTCACAATAGCTAAAATGTGGAAGCAACTTAAGTGTCCACTGAAGGATGAATGGATGAGCAAATTGCAGTATATACACACAATGGAATACTATTCATGCTTAAAAAGGAAGGAATTCTGCTACAAGATGGATAAAACTTGAGGATATAATGCTAAGTGAAATAATCCAGTCACAAAAAGACAAATATTGTATGATTCCTCTTGTACTTAGGATAGTCGAAATCATAAAGACAGAAAGTATAATGGTGGTAGCCAGGGGCTGGGGGAAGGGAGAGTGGGGAGTTATTTTTCAATAGTTTTAAAGTTTCAGTTTCACAAGATGAAAAAAGTTGTAGGGATGGATAGTGTTGATGGTTGCATAACAATGTGAATGAATAAATACTACTGAACTGTACACTTAAAAATGGTTGTGCTGGTACATTTTATGTTATGTGTATTTACCACAATTTTTTTTTTAAAGTGAGACTACCAGGTGCGTGCGTCCTGATGTGATGCAAAGGGAACTACGTATTACAACCTATAAGAGATGTTTGCCTAGATAATTGCAACTAAATCTACTCAAGCATCCACATTTAACCACCTGCTTACAGGGAGTACAGAGTGAAAAATGAACTGAACTTGGAATGGTAAGCAGAACTTTGAAGTTTGACAGGAGGAGGGAGGGCTGAGAGGAAAGCATTAAAAGCAGGGATCAAACCACAGGAACAAAGGAGCAGCAAGCAGTTCCTGTGGGAAATAGGCATTGAGCTGCTTTCTGAAGACCTTGAATGTCTGACTGAGAAGTGAGAAGACACAAACAAATAAAAATAATGGCAGTCACTTGTGAATGCTTTCTAGGGACCAGACACTGGGCTTCTTGTGCTCATTTATTTCTCACCACAATCTTTTATGAGAGGCATTATTTTCATTGTTTTACAAATGAAGAACCTGAGGCTTATGAAAGGCTAAATAACTTGCCCAAGGACACCAAACACTTACAAAGAAGGGTTCAAAAGTTCAACATCATCGCTTTCTTGGCTGTAGAATAGAAAATTCATTGAAGAAAGTATTGCTTATACCTCTCTAGCTAATGCAAATCACTCTTTGTGATTTGTCCTTGGCTTACTTATTTAGCACATACTATATTTCATTGATTCAAAATGCCATCAATTGCAAGACTCACAGTTATTTCATGTACCAAGAAAAATGCCGTCAATTAAAATAAAATACCGCGTTTTATCATTTAGAATTTTTATTTGCTACGTATTGAAGGAATCCCTATGGTATTATTTAGACATTTATTTTGAATCATATATCACTTTTATCATACATAAAATCAACAATATTAGCAAACTATGCTGGCTAAGAATTCCTAAAATTTCTTACCATTCATGACTTTTTCACATTGCTTTTCAATTCAGTCAGCAAGGTCTCTGTTCTTCCACATATTTTCCTTTGTGCCACCAAGACCCAAGATATAATCAAAGTCCACTGGTGTTGGGCTCTTAAGTCAGTTTTGCCATGATATAGAGGTAGTCTACTTTTGAGTTCCATTTGGAACTTAACCCATTTTTTTCATGTCCTTCCCACCTCCTCCTGCAATTGTTTATATCCTACGGGTTAAAAGAGTGTTTCTGATTTTCCTCCAATGTACTGAAATTTAATTTTGCAAGTTTTGAGGCTGAAATTTTCAGATTTTCTTATAAAATGACAACTATGTCATGATTGGTGCCAGGCAAAATAAGGCGTTCATTGGGCATAACTTGTATCTTGATTACAGAGGTGTTAAAATGTGACAAAGAAAAATGCAGGCCTTAGGATTGCTAAATATAGTAGTTAAAAATAACATATTTGCTTAAACATTATGAGATGTGGAGACAGAATTAGAGTAGCTAGCTGGGAGACTGCCTGGGTTTAAATTCTCTTCTTCAGTTACTTACTTCCTGTGGGTCCAGGGGCAGTCTCCCTCTCTCCCTACCTTCTCCCCGTCTTCCCTTCCTTCTTTCTTGCTCGTATTTATTGAACATCTGTCATGAACTAGACATTAGTATAGGTGCTTGGAAGTCATTAGAAAATAAAATAAGGATCACACCCTTATCCATTTTGATTCTAGTCTTAAGGAAGAGAAGTCTTAAGAAAAACATTTTAGATGTGGACTACCACAAGTAAGTCAACAAAGTCAAAATTAAAATGTGTTTTTTCCTACTATCAATTTAGACTCTTAAAAAATTACTTTTCTGATCTTCAAATTCTTTATTTGCATATTACATGAATAAATTGTGTATGTGTGCATATTTGTATGTGTACGTTACTCTTTAAAATCAAAATACAGATGGAGCTATTTCTACAGAATGTCATGTATTCTTCAAGGTGAAGAAGAAAAACTTCTGCCTAAAATGATGATCAGTGAAATGCAAAAAAGGTAACAGCATGGAAAATGAAACATAAATGAGGTTTATAAAATTATCTTGGTTATATTTCTCTATGGTGTTGTCTGCAGCCCAGATGACCCTTTCATTTAGCACATGAGTTCTTGGTTAACTAAGTTACCTCTGGAGTTACTTTACTGTTGTTCATGTGTGTTATGAATTTTATTTTTCCTCCCTTAAATCCATGGAGAATATATATCATCCCAAATGCACACTGTCATTTTGAATTTGAAATATTTCCTTGGACTCTTCATACAGGAACAAATCTATTATTTTGTACAGGGAATATTTTTTCCTTTGCTTGACATCACAGGCTAAAGAGCATATCATCTTCAGCAATTTAAATTTAAATGAATCAATGGGCTAACATTGATTTGCCTCTGTTCCTCCACAGCCACATACAGTAGTTTGCATTAATTAAATTAGTAATAAAGGAATTAAAATTGCTAGCTTCTAAGGGAGGGACGTGTCAGTGGTATTAAATGTTGCACTTGGAATGATTGTCCTTGCATGTTAATTATTAGCTGCCTGAGATGCAGAGGAAGTTCAAGGAAATGATACTCTAACCACGTGTTATCTTAATTTGGGAAAAGTTCCTTTAAAGGATGAATTGCATTGCAATGGGTTTTCTAATCAGACCATGCACTAATTTAGAATCAATGACCTCTAATCCTTTAAATCCACTATCACTGGCAGTAATTGGGAGGCTTCTGTAAGGCTGTTTACAAGTTACCTATCTGGACACAACAAAAGGTGGATTTGTTTACAAATTCGAATTTGTAATTGTGTGCGCTAGAAAGCTCATCTCTTTAGTTGCAGTGGTGATCAGGTCATTTGTGGCATCGTGTTATTGGTGTATGCGTAGGCTTGCGAAAGAGGAGAAAGAGGAAGAAAGAATAAGAAAGAAATGACCACTAATGTGGTTCTTATCAATTGCCTAGTTTCTTTCGGCAGCCTAACTGCTGCCACTTTTGGACTGCACAGTGCAGATGACCATTTTTCCTTTGTTAAGCCTAGGTATACAAGCAATAATGGGGCAAGATTAGCAATTGTTTGGTTGCTGTAGCATCCATTCAATGACTTCCGGTCTAAAGAACAAGACACCTCAGCAGAAAAGTTTTCTTTTTGAGTTCCTTACCCCTGGTTGGAAACTTGGGCAGGACTCATGGCTTTTTGGTTCACTGAGAGATAATGGACAGTTTTGTAATTACTTGAAATCACAAAACACAGTCTCAATTCAATCTTCATTGTGAAGTAAGGCTTTCATTTTCCATTTTGCTCTAACTAAAGCTTGACCACAGAAGTGCAGTGTGAATGCTTTTTTCCCCATTCTCACCACACCCTTGCTTTGTATCTGTAGCTTCGACTCTGGACCTGCAGTATGGGAAAGGAGGTGGGAAAAGGCTTAGGGAGGTAGGCTTCAAGGTCTCTGGCCTTGGAGGATATTTAAACCTGTGTCTTCTGATTATTTAATTTTTTCCCCTCCAACATAGCATAGTGGGTCACAGTTGCAATAGACTAAGAAACAAAGGAAGCAAGTAACTAACCTGATTGAATCGGAAGACTTGATGTCACCCCAAACTTCACTCCATCAATCTTAGCTATACTGGGTCACCTAAGTCCATGTGGCTGTAAACTGCAGTAGACAAGGCCAAAGTAAGAAGAACACACATACATCCAATATCTCCTATACAGCAGGTGCTGCGGTCCTTTTGACTATGTCAAACCTTGACATTGCCATCGAGCCTGCTGACAGCGGCACAGACCTGACTTGAAGCTAGAATGAGGACAGTTCTGTATGTGTGGAGACCATTTCCAAGAGTAACTACAAACAGGTAGGCCAGCGTTTGCCCAAGAGCTAATCTATTGGACCAGATACCACCAGCAAGTCAGCAGTTCTCAGAGACTTTGTTTTCCCAGTGTGGGAAAAGATACTGCTCGTTGTTTTCATATTTAACAAACATATCTATTTCTTTGCTTACTGCCTCCATCTTTGTAACCTATACTTTGTTGAACTGGGCTTCCCTGCCCTGCAGAAATCTCCAATTTGCACTCAATAGTCCACGTGGAGTCATTTTCTTCTTAACATGTGCATTTTATTCTTTAAAGGACAACAGGCTCCAATGTAATTAGTATTCCTGACATTTTACAAAGGAGGCAACTGAGGCTCAGGGGTTTGATGTTGTGCTCCAGGCCTTACTGCTAATAAGTTACAGATCCACAGATCCTACATTCATTTAGGAGTCCATTCAAGGTCTGCTTGTTTTTAAAGACTATAATTTTTCCATTAAGCTAATAAGTACATCTGTCCCTCAAGAATGCCCTGTGCCATTTGGGGAACACAAAAAGCAAAGTAACCATCTCTCCCTTCACACCATCGCCACCATAACTTCATCTAGGATGTGGTGGATAGTCAGGTCTGCTGGATCTGCGAAGGATTTGGTGAGGGTACGTACATATGTACATATGTATATGTAGGTCTGTTTAATAACACCCTCCCAATTATTTGTTATTTATATAGTCCTATCCATATTTTCCTCTCCTTACATTGAACCTTCCTGCTGAGCAGTTTTATGTCTTCAGAACTTGTGCCTGAAATGTGAAAACACAAGGAAAAGGTTAATGAAAGCAGTGAGAAAACTTTTCGGATATCTTTCAGGACGTTGCCTGTGATCTTTTAGATTCATATTCCGATTTACTGCCTGGATACCTGAGTGCTTACTGATCAGTATGATTGTCCAAATGACCAATGACGTGAATTAATGAAAACTTAATTAGGCCTTTTGAGCTAAGAATATTTTTTAAGAGACTCTGACATTTGGTGAGAAATGTGGTGTCAGCGGAATATCTAGCCTGAATATAATTTCTAATTTGGGGAAATGTATTGGCATGTAATTATGTGAGCATATAGAGAGAGCAATTATATGAACCTGCCTTGAGTGCTGAACTTTGGAACAATGAAAAGGGACAAATGTGGGCCAGAGACAGACAGAACACATAATGTGCCCAGTCTGCCCAGAAACTTGTATACAGGCTTAAAATTTATACGCTTAAGATCTCTAAATAGCTACCTGGCATTACTACAAATAATTCTTATGTGTTGATGCCAAAGAGTATTTAATACCATACAGAGGGATTCAAGGTCCTGGGGGAGGGGTGAATGTTGGTCCCAGAAAGGTCAGAGAAGAGGGAAGCATTTCAGAAGCACAAAAATCTAACCATTGGGGTTTTAATAAAATGTCTCTGATTTTTTGAGGAAGGAATTTTCTTGATATTATCCTGACCTAATAAGCCATCCAGGAACTCAGAGTTGCCTCTGAAGAGGTGTACCATTTCGTTACTGTCACATAACAACAATCTCAAAGCTCAGTGGCTTAAAACAACCCTCATTTATTACTGTAACGCCTGTGTCTGTGGGTCACAGCTGATATGGGCTATGCTCAGGTGATCTTGGCTGGGCTTGCTCATGTGACTGTGGGCTGGGTAGGAGCTCTGCCCTGGCCTGGGCTTGTCTGAGGCACCTTACCTGGTGCAGATCTGCTCCATGGGTCCTCAACCTCCTCCTGGCATTAACAGGCTTGCCTTGGCTCATCCTTCTTATGGTGATGACAAGAGGGCAAGAAGAAACATGGTAGGCCACTTGAGATCTAGACTCAGAGCTAGAAAATGGTCACTGGTCACTTCTACACAATCTTATGGGCCAAAGCAAACCATAGGGCTGAGTCTAGTGTCAAGGGGTGGGAAAATATGCTCTGACCCTTTTCTGGGAAGAGCTACAAAGTCACATGCAAAGTGTATGAAGACAGGGAAGGGTAAATAATCAGGATAATGCATATTATAATATAATATGCACATATAAATAATATATAATGCATATAATGCATATTAGCTACTAATGCAACAGATGGACCATAAAAGAAACAGAAACAGGATGCTTTTTGCAAAAGCATTTAATTTTAGGAAACGTCTTCTGAAACATACAAAGAGGGGAATGGAAGGAAAGGACTTATCCTATCGTATAGCTGTAGTTGCTTCTTCTAAGAAGAAAATATGAACCAAGGACAAGATCAAAGGCTGTACAAACTGTTGTGATATGCTTCATCACACAAAGTCATCTTTTAGCAAAAGATCAGTTAACTGCAATTATAAATACAAGTGCTTTAAATCTGGAAACTCGAGCTGATCGGGAAACCAAATCATAACTGAACGCTCCCTGTGCTCATCAAAGTTTCCAAACGTCTGCTGCTCTGTTCTTCTCTTCCATGTCTAAATTGGAATATAAATTATTTTGGTAAAGCCCATTTGACTTTGCTCCCAACCACATGGTTTCCCCATTGGATCAAATGTCCAGAAAAACCATTTTAAAGAAGAAACTGAGAAGTTGATTTCCACCCCAGCCTATACACATACATATCCTACTTCCACTAGTAAGAGTGGGGAATAATGGAGCCGACCCAACAAGAAGTGTCTACTGCCAGTTTCTCTTTGGTGCAATGCAAGAGTCACGGGGCAACGATGCTGAGGGGATCAATGTAAATTTCACTTCACTGATGTTGCAGAAACACCATAAATACTACAGCATTACTATTTTTAAATCTGTACAACCCTTTGAATTGAACACAAATTTCATATATTGCTATTGTCATCAGGACAACAAAAAATATAGTGAGTCCTTGGTGATAGCTATAAAGTACGTATTTCATATTTTAATGACTTTATTTTATTATATTCAAGAAAAATTAAACTTAAAAAATGAAAGAGTAATCACTACACGCAACTTTTAAATTGCATTTCTCTGAAAACAGATTATCTGTTAGGAATATGGAGGAAGGTCTATTTGTTGTTTTTGTGGTGTTGCCAGTGTGACAAAAACCCATCATCTTTCAAGTAGCTTAATATGCAACTATTATATATGAAGAACAAAGATCTCTAAATTAAGAAAAGTCACAGACGATTATTCCTGTAAATGAACCTGAAAATGTTTGAAAAAATCATCTTTCCTTTTGGAATCAGACTCAACAATAGGTAATGTCTATTTGTCTGTCAATGCAAACACTATCTTAAAGCTTTTGGTGGCCATTCTAATCAAGGTAAGAAAAAGGAACTTAGTTGTTACTGCCAACAATGTAGAAGCCCAGAATTTGTGGGTAAATTGGGTTTTTACTAACAGTTTAGCATGTAAGGAACGACTCTGATGCTTAAACATAAAACTTTTCTTATCAGAACCATTCCATTTCCTTAATAAGCCATCCCAGGGAGAGTCCCATGAATCAATTTTCCAGCAGTAAATACATCTCATTTCACTAATAACATGTTTTTTTCACCGATGAGAATTCAAAGAACTATTCAGGGTTGCCCAAATTTCAACTATTATTTCTGTGGAAGTGAACATCTCGGTATATGAATCGAGCCATCAATTTAAACTTCTAATTGAAGCTCAATTTATGCTGGCCTAGCTGGGAAAACATAATCAGAAAGAAAATATTATAGAAAAAGTTGAGATGACATTTTGATTATTTATCTCACAAATAGTCCACATTGAGCTGCTGTCAGCTTCTGAAGGCATGTTTTGTCAAATGCTATACCTTCTGGAGACCATAGCCTGTGCTCTCTGATAATACACATTTTCTTAAAGAATATAATAATTTATGTTGAGCCTCTAGATGTTGAGGACCTCATTTATTTCTTGGTAGTATAGAGTTTATGCAATTAGGTTTACTCATACAAATTTCATTGCAACTATTGAGTCTAACATGTGCTATTATACCTTTTGTTACAATTATGAATGCCTCCCATCAAAGTACCATGAATATTTTTACCCCGTAGCTGCTTCCTATTTGACAAATATTTTGTAGCTCTTCAAACAATTCCTTTTCTGATGAGCAAATCCTATATCCTCCCTTACAGGTTTATGGGGTAAAGTAGCCCATAATGTGTGTGTGTGTGTGTGTGTGTGTGTGTGTGTGTGTGCGTGTGTATGCATGTGTGCGTGTAAACACCTATAAATGTAATTGAATATCTTTGAATTCACTCAGCTGCTTGGCCATCACAAGGTAAAACCTTTTCCTGAGCTAGCTAATAAAAAGAGACAAGACAGGTAACTTGAGAATGCCATCTGCCTTTGCAGTCTTATGCTTGTGTGTTCATTTTCCAATGAATATTTGTGCATTTGAGGAGCATTTATAAGAAAAACTGAGAGATGGATATTTGCTGAAGAAAAAGAAATTGGATTGGAACAGGTAAAGAGGGGGAAAAAATGAACTCCAGTATTCTGACTTCATGTTTCTAGTGTTTTAAAAATACTTTTTATTCAGAAGCTTGGATAAGAAATATACATTCTACGTTTAACTGAAGTAATTTTTATTGTTAAAGTATACTTGTAAAACCAAATCTACTGCATTTTTTAAAATAGTACACTTAATTCCTTAGACATGTAATAAAAAACTAACATTTATATAATAATTTATTGTTTTCAAAGCAGTTTTCACATATTTCTTATCATATTACTCTGAATATGAATGACATTAGTTACTAGGGGGAACAAGTAGGTTATTCAATGCAAATCTATCTTTTGGCACTCTCCCCAAGCATAGATTAGATGTATATTCAATACAACAGGGATGATAAACAATGTAGTGAATAGAACTTAAACTTGGTCATCTTGAGCACGGGTCCTAGGTCAGCCACTCCTGGTGTCTGTGATTGGAGACAAACTTATTTACATTGTCTTCATGTGTAAGATAGGGACAGCACCTCCTGTATGGTGGGTGGATTCAAATGAAGCAGTGTAAATAAAACACCAATATAGTCCAGGTCTCACAATAGGTAACTAGTATCTGAGAGCAGTATGTGTGTTTAATATGTAATGTGGTATATATATATATATATATATATATAGTGTGTGTGTGTGTGAGATTTATATATATATATATATATATATACATATGGGGGGAGGTATTTAAGTGTGATGTGATTGATATATATATGTCACATCACATTTTTAAATACAGAAGTGTTTTAATCATATATATAATGTCTAATACTCCAAATACAGTTAAAATATTATAATATTTGCCTATTAAGTGATTTGAATATCTTGGAATAATCCTTTATAGATGGTATAACCAGTTCATGTATTAATTAATGTTTTTCAATTTTACATATTCTAAAAAGGAAGATTTCTTTATTAAAGAAGTGTGGGAATTATAGTAGACTGGGGTGAGCATGGCCTTTAGAATCAGATCGGTTTGATACCTGACTTATCTTCTTAGAAGCTAAACGTACTTGGGAGTTATGGAATCTCTCTAAACCTCAATTTTCTGCTGTGAAACGGAGGATATTTAATACTATTTATAACAGTTCAGGATTAAAAAAGATAACGTATAGATGGCCCAAGCACACAGAATGAGCTCAATAAATATTAATTACTTTCTCTGACGCACATAGCTGGCTCTACCTTACTTGGAGGGGGAAGCATTTCTAGGTTCATGCCTAGGTAACTCCAGATGGTACGCTGAACAGGCAAGGGTCCTCTTAAGTCAGTTCCCAGGACAGCCACGTGGGAGGCCCACAATAAGTGTGACTCTATGGCTGAAAAGGGAGATACACGCATTATAGAAATCACCCCTTGTGAAATCGGGGACTAGTTGAAGAGGCTTACCTGACATCATAGGAGGGCATGGACAATTTTATTTTGCTGAATTACTTCTCCAGGGAGATGGGGAGTCACAATGAGTTTTCCACTCTTTAATAAAGACAACTACTTTCTATGCATGAACATCCTAGTTTAGACAAGAGGCAGACAGCTGTGAGAGATATGTGAAGACATATTTCAGTTTTATTATCTTTTAGGCATAGACGGGTATGTTAATCCATTTCCACATACAAGTCCTGTAATCACAGATAGGGAGTGAACCTTGAACTGGCAAAACCTGTCTCCTGTTGCCAGAGAGTTACGTTTGGAAAGACGAAACCTCAAAGGTTGAGGACTGTGCATTATATTCCTTCCCAGCCTTGCTGTGCTTATGGCTGCAGTTGCACACATAAGCTTTCCGTTTTATCCAGGCATTGATTCACTGGTAACGATGTTGTCTCTTTTTTCCCCAGGCAAACTTTCTGCTTTCAGTCCAAAGCTCAGAGTTTCCCATGTTCTGCTCTCTAGGTTCTGACAGCTGTTTTTGGACTTAGTTAACCATAGACGCCAAGAAATAATTGCAGTAAAAACCTCTCTTTCTATTGTTGCATTGCTTCTTTATGCAAATGTCTCTTAGGAATTAAACTTTGAACCTTTGATCTCTCACACCAAAAGATAAAAAGAAAAAATATTTATATGGAAATAAGTTCATTTTAGTGTTCATGGTTTATTGTGGAAAGCAGGTGTTTAAAAATTTTAGAATTTTTTTAACAAAATTCTAAAGATAAAGGAAAAAAAATCACAGTATTTACAGAGATAACAGAATGGCGTAGCCATGCAAAACAATAACTTTGGTTTTTCCCCTTTCACTTTGGTTTAAATATTGACCAAGATTCAATTTTTTCCTGCCAAATAAAACTTCAATAAATCAAAGTTTAGAGGCAAAATAACATATTTTCTTTTTTCCCATAATATTTTATACAGCATCGAGTCTAATAGGATATTTTATGTATTTAATTCATACCAATACACTATAGGAAGCTTTTATTAAACTGAGTCACTATTGCTCAGACAGCAAATGGTTTACAAATGTACAACAACGTGTGTTTCTAAATAATGCAGAAGTGGCAAAGTATTTATTCCTAATCTTCATCTGACTTTAATCTTCAATTTATTTTTCATTGCCTTCCTAATTTTTTATTCCATCAATCTAAAAAACAAACACGAGTCTTCCTTTCCTCCAAAAGAACACAGTTCTATACCTGGAAATCTGATGTTCATTTTTCTTCAATAAAGTTATGTAAATCCGTGACAAAAATGGCCATGCCGTGTTCTCCCAGAAACCAGGCTTCTGCTTGAAAGAGCAAAGTTTAAAAGTCTAGTCCCAAGTAGCTATTGGCCCATATCCAGCCTACTTCAAAAAGTTTCCATTTACACTACCACCCTATAAATTTCCTCCAGCATAAAACATGTTTATAAAGTTACAAATTTGAATGTAATTAAAGGTATATAGACATTTTATTATTATACTTTTTGATGTACTGCTTGATAAATTATGTACCAGTTAAAAACACTAAATGATCTCAAGGTGCATTCAATATCTGTAGCGTAGTTAACAAAAACACACGAAAAAAATATATATTCTATATTCTGTGGAAAATAACACAGCTTTGATAATGATCACTGTTAAAAATCTCCAATTCTGACTGATAACCTTTTTTTTTAAAGGAAATAGGTATAATTTTAAGGCAGTGGATAACCCAAAGGATTTAATTCCAATTTTCAATTACAGTGATTTACATAGTGACCTATGAAAATGGGAATGTTATCCATGATATTTTCAAACTGTCTCTCATTCATTGATTTGTTTTCTTATTTTGACAGAAAATAATTTACTAGCAGGTGTCTCTAAAGGTAAATGCTACCCAAATTCTACGTGATGTTTTTTTCAGAATAGGCAAAATTGTCAGTTTGGGAGCACCATTATTATGTGTGTGTCCATACATGCGTGTGATTTCCTTGAGAGTCAGCTGGTGGCATGTACACAGAAGTAGTTCATCTGGTGCTTATCAACCTCACTCTTTGCCTCCTCTTCCCTAGTGATAAAAATCAGTTTTTGATTAGGGCAACGTGTGTCCCCAATCGTCACAAGCTGCCACCTTTGGGATTTAGGTGCTTGTGAGAGAGTCTGGGGGCATTACTGATAGCAATCAGAATCAGAAATGTACCTGCTCAGATTATCCATATAAACAATTGAAATAAAAGCGTCACATTATACACCAGATTAACAGCAACTCCCAGAACAAAGCTTACAGTGTATAAAAATAGCTACGTAAAAAATTTACATAAAAGGCAAACCAAAAAGGAATTCTCAGTGCAGACATTTACAGAAAAGAAAATCAAACCAACACAACATATGACCTATTATCATGGCTGCCAAAACTTGTTGTTATTGTTTGTAATTTCATTTCATTGTTTTATTTGAGATAATTCTCTAAAATCCTGTGACAGCTTGGTAGAATGAACTGCTTAACACTTGAACCATGAATTGCTGTCAATGTCTCTGTATATGTCTTAAATACAATCCACGTTCATGCTTCAATTGGTCTATATAGTTTTCTTTTCTCTGAAATGATGAAAAAAACCACAATTCAGATAAGTTACCATAGCAATCACTTTTCACAATCAACATATGCTTTGTACTGAAAGTGATACTTCATAAGAGCTTTTTTTTTTTTTTCATAAGAGCTTTTTATAAAGCTCCACTGTCCCGGAACCTAACTGTAATCCCAGGTATTGCTGCAGCTCTTCAACTAATAATCTTTTTGAATTGTTGAAAGTATTTTTGTGAAAACTGCTTAATTCTTATGAAAATTATGAGGTTTTTCAGGAAAATATTTCATTCTGTTTCTCTTCAGGTTAACAAACTCACTTATCCCTTCAAATCACACTCCATTTTGTGGGTTTTGTCCTCAAGCTCAATTTTCCTTTGAGAATTTACTCTATCTGATTTTGAAGAAAAAAGACGGCAAACTCTACATTTACAGAGGATTGAGGAACGAATCAGAAATAAGAATCAGGTGGGAATGCTGTGTACTTGGTCTCCAGTGGAAGGCAGGATAAGGGAAGGAATTCAGATCTCACTCCTTTCACCCAATCATTTTGAGATTCTGGTTTCCAGATTATAAAAATGTCTTATTTCAATCATTCTTATTTTTCTTTCCTGTGTGCATTCTTCTAATTGCAATTCTTTCCCTTGCTCCTTATCTCCTCTATGGGATTAATTTAGGTGACCTACTCGAATCATAACTTGTGGTTTATTTATAATGAACCAAAGTTTTACTATGGCTGTTGGGGATTTTTATATATTTGAGTAAACTATAGTAACACTATTCTCAAGGACACAAAAAATAATTTGTCCAAATGGCTTCTCTGTTTGACTGGCTCAAGAGAACATAAATAAAAATAAAAAGTTCAAATTGAAAGTGGCAATACCATGGAAACATACCTCTTTTGGAGATTATCTTAAAAATCACACTCATATAGCTATTATATATTGATGTATGCAATGTATATGCATGCATATATATTATATTGATATATACGTAATACACACATACATATATATGCACATATAGATCCATACACATATATAATATATACACTATTTGGAAAAGTGTGTGTGTGTACACACACACAAATTTGTTAGTCTGTTCATTAGAATGATTTGAGAGATGGCTGTATAAATATGCTGACACTCTTAAGTATATTAAATCCTTGGATTAAAATTTTTATATTTTAAAATTATTCTCATAATTGCTTTTAAAAATAAAGTATGAGAATTTCTTCTCATCTAATCAAAATATCAATTTATAAAATTAAGATTTTTGTACTCAGCAAAATTTTTGGCATTAGAATAAAAAATGCTCATTGAATGTTAAAATCTCAAAATTGATTTCAATTATTCTGAGGATAATGATTTTTATTCAGAGGATGGGGAATCCGTTGAGATTCCATACTTCTGAGAATACTTTCTGAGTAACCAAAGTTTCCTTTTGAAAAACTCTCTTCCTGTTTGAAAGCTGTAATTATAAGGTATCTTAATGTCAAGGCTTTCCCTTTCATCTCTAGGATGTTTCATACTTTCCTGGGAATTATTTCTGTAAACCTCAAACAGCCTACCCACCTGGACAACAAGTGGAACAGTTTCTCTCTTAGGCTTCTGTTTTGTGATTGTTTTCTTCTAACTTTTTGTTTTCTTCCAGATTACCAAGATCCTTGTTTACATGTTTTGATGCAGTCCTATGAGAGAATTAAACATTATCACATTGACACACACATATTTAACCTTTCTTATTTTTAATTTTAGGGTTCACATTAATGTATCTTTGAAAAGCAAATGTTATACATCTAATACAGGTAAGCCCCTAGGACAAACAATTCCACATCTGTGAGCCTTGACTGGTAACAGAACACATTCCACTGAAATTACCTTGGTTGTACTGTTGCATTAAATGTATGCTAAGAGAAAAAGAAGTCAGTTATTTTGAACACAGACTATACATACTTAGTTGCATCATGTTTTTGGCTGGGTTGATTTTCTTTCTACTTTCCGGGAAGTAATTATTATCATTTGATAGTCAAAATTTTCATTCTGGGAAAATACATCCTGCAAAAATTTTCTGAAGAAGTTTCATTAGGGGCTTTCAGTTTCTGCATTCCCTATTATGCATCCATGTTGAACCAATGTCCTGTATCCTAGCAGAAGATAAGGCAGCTCCAGTGTGGTGGTTCTCAAACTGTGGCCCCAGACCAGCAGTATCAGCACCCCCTGGGAACGTGACAGAAGTGAAAATTCTGAGGCCCCACCATAGAAGCGTGTAAAAGAAACTCTGGGTATGGGGCCTGCAATCTATGACAAACAAGACCTCCTAGTGGTCCGGCTGCATGTAGTTTGAGAACCACTGCCCTAGTGGCTTCCAGGGTTACACACGACTACTAGATTCTCTCTTTTAAGAGCTGAAATCAGGTTTTCTTAAACACACAGCTAAATTCCTTGGTTTTGTGACCATTTGAGAGAAATCATAACTGTATTTCCAAGGGTGTACTATTTCCTTACCTCCTTCCTCCCTCCCTCCCCTCTCTCTTCCTTCCTTCCATTCCTCCTTTATTCCCTAACTCTCTCCTTGTTATAAGCACATCAGGGGAATCACAGTGATATGGTACTTCAAATTATTACTGCTATATAATTCCTAGTAATATTTCTACTTTTATATAAAAATTATATAGTACCAGACGTGTCTCTTGGTTAAGGAAGCTAGGGTAGAAAACTCCATTTTTCCCTAAAAGTATTTCTATGCTTTAAATAGAACTCCTTAACTCATTTGCTAAGAATCACAACTTAATAGTGTGATAGTGTTAAGAGTGTCATAGTGTTAATAGTGTGTAACTGTGTATGATTTATGTCCAAGTGAGATAAAGACATATGGCTCATTCATACTGAGACATTCATTATATTTAGCCTAAATTTAATTTAATTTGTGATTTTAAAATTCTTAATTTAGCTTAAACTACAGCCTTCTAAATTGATTCATAAGCAGGAGAGCAACCTCAAACCTTGCCAACATGATTGAGTCCTATAATATGTGACAGTATATATATATATATGAATTTACATGTATAAAATAAAGGTATATATGCCATCTACATTATATATATCACATTATACATATATATATATACATATATACATATATATATATATACACACATATATACATACCACAGATCTTTTGAGGTCTAGTCTCTTTTGCTAATAAGTTACTTAACTAGTAACGAATAAAATCTTAGTAACCTCAATAATATCCACACAAGATAATGTACCTATCATAAGAGTACAGTTCAATGAAAAAACTGGGTGCATGAATGTAACTAGTACCTAGTTCAAGAAATAAAATAGTTGCAGATGAAGAAATCCCCAATTATACTCCCTTCCAGTCACTTCTACTTCTCCAAAGGTTACTATAATCCTCATATCTCACAGAATGGTTTTACCTGGTTTTATAATTTGTTATAAATGGAATCATACCACATGTATTCATTTGTCTGCCTTTTATTTAAACTCAACTTTATGTTTGTGACATTCATATATAATGTTGCATGTAGTTGTAGGTTGTTTATTTTCATTGCTGTATATGTTATTGGGCTTATTTATCTATTTTACTGGTGACAGACATTCTTGCTCTTTATTCTTTCTGGGATTTCACTTATACATAAATTAGACCTTTTGTGTGTGTCCCACATGTCTCTCATTTTCTTGTGTATCTTATCTATTCTTTTTCCTCTCTGTGCTTCAACTTGGATGTTTTCTATTGATCTGTATTCCAGTTTACTTCTCTTATGTTCTGCTGTGGCCAGTCTGCTTTTAAATTTATCCACCAAAGACCTATTTTTTTTTTAAAAGGTCAAGTCTTTTATTTATATATTTATTTATGGCTGCATTGGGTCTTCGTTGCTGTGCACGGGCTTTCTCTAGCTGTGGAAAGCAGGGGCCACTCTTTGCTGCAGTGCACGGGCTCTAGGCATGTGGGCCCCAGCAGCTGTGGCACACGGGGGCTCAGTAGTTGTGGCTCGTGGGCTCTAGAACGCAGGCTCAGAAGCTGTGGCGCATGGGCCCAGTTGCTCCGTGGCATGTGGGATGCTCCCAGACCAGGGCTCCAACCTGGCTCTCATGCATTGGCAGGCAGATTCCTAACCACTGTGCCACCAGGGAAGTCCCCAAAGACCTATTTTTTAATATTATGTGAAGTCCCCAAAAACTTATTTTTTAATAGTATCTTTTTCAAGTCTAAAATGTCAATTTGATTTTTAAATATTTTAAAGTACATTTCTATTTTCTATTCCATTCATCTCCTTTGGCCATCTTTTCTTCCCCTTTCGATATCTTATTTATAGTTATTTTAATATCCTTGCCTGTTAACTACAATACCCAAATAATGCATAGATCTGCTTGTCTATTTTTCCTCTTGATTATTAATTATATTTTCTTGACTCTTTGCATATCTAGTCCTTTTTTTTTTGCATGACACCATATATAAAATAACAGAAGAGACTACATATGATGCTATTTTCCATCACATAAGGTCCCCCCTTTACTGCAGATAGGTGAGGAGATAGGGTCTGAAGCTCAGTTGCAGTTTTAGTAAGACTCAGTCTACCTCTGGTTTGTCCCTACTCCTAAGTCATGGACCTCTCAAGTTTCTGATTGAGACTCTGGCATGTTTTGCTTTCTTCAGATCTTAAACACAGAGAGATCCAGCTCTTCCATTCAGTGAGTCTCTACCCAGACCTCCAGCCATCTGTCCCATGACACTTCAAATGTGGCCAATCTCTTTAGTCTCCCTGAGTTGAGTGTAAGCTCCTTGATAATAAGGACGATGTTTTATTATATCTTACTGTCTGATTATAGTAGGCATCCAAAAGATATTTTTTTCCTGCATTGAACTAACTGACTTTATTACAGTTTATATCTAATCCCTTTTACTGCTCCTGATGATATTAGTGTTCAGCAACATGAAGTCAATACTGACCCAGCTGCTTTTTTACAGATAGGTAAAATAGAGAAAATACTACATTGAAATGACAGAACTTGAGTGACGTCTTACTCCAATGTTTTCAGGTAAAACTGAACAAAATTATATGCATAAACATGTACGTTGATTATTCTAATAGCACCTTGCTACATATGCTAATATATACTAATAACTATAATTTCTATAAATCAGTAAGATATTGTGGCAATCAAGGAAAACTACATGACTCTCGAAACCTTTTTCTTTTATTCTCCTTGCATCCTCTCAACTCCCTGACTTTTCCTTCATTCCTTTTCTCTCTACTTTTCTTTTCACTCCCTCTCTTTCTCTTTTATTCTTTCAAACTCACTTCATTAAATAATGTTCTTTCCTCCAAAGTAAAAATTCCAACTTGCAGGGAGCCAGTAGAGAGAGAGACAGATAAAAGAGTCAATGTTGTATAAGTATAAAAATAAAATAAAATAAAATAAATTTAGCAATGTAATAAATCAATTTTGCAATTGTGGTTTTTTTCAACCTACTTTGACCAGTATGGGAAGAAGGAAGTTATAATAAATTTGAGGACATAATATTTTCACAACTTAAAAATAAATCATGGACCAGTCCCTCCCATCAGGAAACTTGCACAAGCCTCTTAGATAGCCTCATCCACCAGAGGGCAGACAGCAGAAGCAAGAACTACAATCCTGCAGCCTGTGGAACAAAAATGACATTCTCAGAAAGACAGACAAGATGAAAAGGCAGAGAGCTATTTACCAGATGAAGGAACAAGATAAAACCCCAGAAAAACAATTAAATGAAATGGAGATAGGCAACCTTCCAGAAAAAGAATTCAGAATAATGATAGTGAAGATGATCCAGGACCTTGGAAAAAGAATGGAGGCAAAGATCAGGAAGATGCAAGAAATGCTTAACGAAGACCTAGAATAATGAAAGAACAAACAAACAGAGATGAACAATACAATAAATGAAATGAAAACTACACTAGAAGGACTCAATAGCAGAATAACTGAGGCAGAAGAACAGATAAGTGACCTGGAAGACAGAATGGTAGAATTCACTACTGTGGAACAGGATAAAGAAAACAGAATGAAAAGAAATAAAGACAGCCTAAGTGACCTCTGACACAACATTAAACGCAAAAACATTCGCATTATAGGGGTCCCAGAAGGAGAAGAGAGAGAGAAAGGACCCGAGAAAATATTTGAAGAGATTATAGTCGAAAACTTCCCTAACATGGGAAAGGAAATAGCGACCCAAGTCCAGGAAGCACAGAGAGTCCCATACAGGATAAACCCAAGGAGAAACACACCAAGACACATAGTAATCAAATTGGCAGAAATTAAAGACAAAAGAAATTCTTGAAAGCAGCAAGGGAAAAACAACAAATAACATACAGGGGAACTCCCATAAGGTTAACAGCTGATTTCTCAGCAGAAACTCTACAAGCCAGAAGGGAGTGGCATGATATACTTAAAGTGATGAAAGGGAAGAACCTACAACCATGATTACTCTACCCGGCAAGGATCTCATTCAGATTCGATGGAGAAACCAAAAGCTTTACAGACAAGCAAAAGCTAAGAGAACTCAGTACCACCAAAACAGCTCTATAACAAATGCTAAAGGAACTTCTCTAAGTGGGAAACACTAGAGAAGAAAAGGACCAACAAAAACAAACCCAAAACAATTAAGAAAATGGTCATAGGAACATACATATTGATAATTACCTTAAACATGAATGGATTAAATGCTCCAAGCAAAAGACACAGGCTTGCTGCATGGATACAAAAACAAGACCCATATATATGCTGTCTACAAGAGACCCACTTCAGACCTAGGGACACATACAGACTGAAAGTGAGGGGATGGAAAAAGATATTCCATGCAAATGGAAATCAAAAGAAAGCTGGAGTAGCAATACTCATATCAGATAAAATAGACTTTAAAATAAAGAATGTTACAAGAGACAAGGAAGGACACTACATAATGATCAAGGGATCAATCCAACAAAAAGATATAACAATTATAAATATATATGCACCCAACATAGGAGCACCTCAATACATAAGGCAACTGCTAAGAGCTATAAAAGAGGAAATTGACAGTAACACAATAATAGTGGGGGACTTTAACACCTCACTTACACCAATGAACAGATCATCCAAAATGAAAATAAATAAGGAAACAGAAGGTTTAAGTGACACAATAGACCAGATAGATTTAATTGATATTTATAGGACATTCCATCCAAAAACAGCAGATTACATTTCCTTCGCAAGTGCACACAGAACATTCTCCAGGATAGATCACATCTTGGGTCACAAATCAAGCCTCAGTAAATTTAAGAAAATTAAAATCATATCAAGCATATTTTCTGACCACAATGCTATGAGATTAGAAATGAATTACAGAGAAAACAACATAAAAAACACAAACACATGGAGGCTAAACAATACATTACTAAATAACAAAGAGACCACTGAAGAAATCAAAGAGAAACTCAAAATATACCTAGAGACAAAAGACAATGAAAACACAATGATCCAAATCCTATGGAATGCAGCAAAAGCAGTTCTAAGAGGAAGTTTATAGCTATAAAAGCGTACCTCAAGAAACAAGAAAAATCTCAAATAAAATATCTAATCTTACACCTAAAGGAAGTAGAGAAAGAAGAACAAACAAAACCCAAAGTTAGCAGAAGGAAAGAAATCATAAAGATCAGAGCAGAAATAAATGAAATAGAAACAAAGAAAGCAATAGGAAAGATCAATAAAACTAAAAGCTGCTTCTTTGAGAGGATAAACAAAAGTGATTAGCCAGATGCATCAAGAAAAAGAGGAAGAGGACTTAAATCAATAAAATTAGAAATGAAAAAGGAGAAATTACAACAGACACTGCAGAAATACAAAGCATCCAAAGAGACTACTACAAGCAACTCTATGCCAATAAAATAGACAACCTGGAAGAAATGCACAAATTCTTAGAAAGGTGTAACCTTCCAGACTGAACCAGGAGGAAATAGAAAATATGAACAGACCAATCACAAGTAATGAAATTGACACTGTGATTAAAAATCTTCCAACAAACAGAAGTCCAGGACCAGATGGCTTCACAGGTGAATTCTATCAAACATTTAGTGAAGAGCTAACACCCCTCGTTCTCAAACTCTTCCAAAAAATTGCAGAGGAAGGAAAATTCTCAAACTCATTCTATGAGGCCACCATCACCCTGATACCAAAACCAGACGAAGGTACTACAAAAAAAGAAAATTACAGACCAATATCACTGATGAATATAGATGGAAAAATTCTCAACAAAATACTAGCAAACAGAATCCAACAACACATTAAAAGGATCATACACCATGATCAAGTGGGATTTATCCCAGGGATGCAAGGATTCTTCAATATATGCAAATCAATCAATGTGATACACCATATTCACAGACTGAAGAATAAAAACCATATGATCACCTCAATAGATGCAGGAAAAGCATTTGACAAAATTCAACACCCATTTGTGATAAACAGTCTCCAGAAAGTGGGCATAGAGGGAACCTACCTCAACATAATAAAGGCCATGTATGACAAACCCACAGGAAACGTCTCTCTCAATGGTGAAAAATTGAAAGCATTTCCTCTAAGATCAGGGACAAGACAAGGATGTCCACTCTCACCACTATTATTCAACACAGTTTTGGAAGTCCTAGCCACAGCAATCAGAGAAGAAAAAGAAATAAAATGAATAGAAATTGGAAAAGAAGAAGTAAAACTGTCAGTGTTCACAGATGACATGATAATATACACAGAGAATCCTAAAGATGCCACCAGAAAACTACTAGAGCCAATCAATGAAATTGGTAAAGTTGCAGGATACAAAATTAATGCAAAGAAATGTCTTGCATTCCTATACACTAATGATGAAAAATCTGAAAGAGAAATTAAGGAAAAACTCCCATTTACCACTGCAACTAAAAGAATAAAATATCTAAGAATAAACCTACCCAGGGAGACAAAGACCTGTATGCAGAAAACTATAAGACACTGATGAAAGAAATTAAAGATGATACCAACAGACGGAGAGATATACCATATTCTTGGATTGGAAGAATCAATATTGTGAAAGTGACTATACTACCCAAAGCAATCTACAGATTCAATGCAATCCCTATCAAATTACCAATGGCATTTTTTATGGAACTAGAACAAATAATCTTAAAATTTGTATGGAAACACAAAAGACCCTGAATAGCCAAAGCAGTCTTGAGCGAAAAAAATGGAGCTGGAGAAATCAGACTCCCTGACTTCAGACTATATTACAAAGCTACAGTAATGAAGACAATTTGGTACTGGCACAAAAACAGAAACATAGATCAGTGGAACAAGATAGGAAGCCCACAGATAAACCCACACACCTATGGCCAACTAATCTATGACAACGGAGGCATGGATATACAATGGAGAAAAGACAGTCTCTTCAATAAGTGGTGCTGGGAAAACTGGACAGTTACATGTAAGAGAATGAAATTAGAACACTCCCTAACACCGGACATAAAAAGAAACTCAAAATGGATTAGAGACCTAAATGTAAGACCAGACACTATAAAACTCTTAGAGGAAAACACAGGAAGAACACTCTTTGACATAAATCATGGCAAGATCTTTTTTGATCCACCTCCTAATGTAATGGAAATAAAAACAAAAATAAACAAATCGACGTAATGAATCTTCAAAGCTTTTGCACAGCAAAGGAAACCATAAACAAGAAGAAAAGACAACCCTCAGAATGGGAGAACATATTTGCAAATGAATCATCAGACAAAGGATTAATCTCCAAAATATATATATAGCTCATGCAACTCAATATTAAAAAAACAAACAACCCAATCCAAAAACGGGCAAAAGACCTAAATAGATATTTTTCCAAAGAAGACATACAGGTGGCCTAGAAGCACATGAAAAGCTGCTCAATGTCACTAATTATTAGAGAATTGCAAATCAAAACTACAATGAGGTATCACCTCACACCAGTTAGAATGGACATCATCAGAAAATCTACAAACAACAAATGCTGGAGAGAGTGTGGAGAAAAGGGAACCCTCTTGCACTGTTGGTGGGAATGTAAATTGATACAGTCACTAAGGAGAACAGTATGGATGTTCCTTAATAAACTAGAAATAGAATCACCATATGACCCAGTAATGCCACTACTGGGCATATACCCAGAGAAAACCATAATTCAAAAAGACACATGCACCCCAAATATTCATTGCAGCAGTATTTACAGTAGCCAGGTCATAGAAGCAACCTAAATGCCCACCTACAGATGAATGGATAAAGAAGATGTGGTACATATATACAATGGAATATTACTCAGCCATAAAAGGAACGAAATTGGGTCATTTGTTGAGACGTGGATGGATCTAGAGACTGTCATACAGAGTGAAGTAAGTCAGAAAGAGAAAAACAAATATCGTATATTAACTCATATATGTGGAACCTAGAGAAATGGTACAGATGAACCAGTTTGCAGGTCAGAAATTGAGACACAGATGTAGAGAACAAACCTATGGACACCAAGGGGGGAAAGTGGCGTGGGGGTGGGGGTGGGGGTGTGATGAATTGGGTGATTGGGATTGTCATGTATACACTGATGTGTATAAAATTGATGACTAATAAGAACCTGCTGTATAAAAATAAATAAAACAAAATTCAAAAATTATAAACAAACAAACAATTAAATAAATAAAATAAAAAAAGCATGGACTATAAGAAGCTCTTGTAATAGTAATGATTAAAAAAGCAACCCACTTCTATTTTGTCAATCCTTACATTTATAACATTATAAACTCTCAGGAAAATACAGAATAAGCTATATGGCTATACTTGAGAGTAACAAGAAGAAATTAGAAACTGAAGGAAAGTTGACCCCTATACTGGGTGAGCTCTACTTTTGCATAAGTTTTCCTCTGAGGGCCTCTCCCATTTGCAGAGGCATAGGCTAACTAGAACTAAACCTTGAAATCAAGGGTAATAAAACCTCAAAAAAGGAGAGAGCCAAAGAGTGGTGAGGAGCCCAGATTTGTGTGTAAACTACACAAATGATCTCTAAACTGCATGTGTGGAAGAAATTTCATGTAGCCTAGAAGAAAGCAACACCTGGAAAGCTTAAAAACCTGACATAGATTTTAGCTGTTACCCATACAGAGGAGACAGAGTTTGTAGTTGAACCTCACCAAGCCAGGAGTTATTGGCAATCATGTCAATCTTTCTATTGAAATCCCAGAAAAACTTAGTAAAGACTATGTGTCAAGATTCAGCATTCACCCTAAGACAGATGTGAAATATAAAATGTAACAGTAACTGTGACATGATCAAGGAAATCAGCCAGTAATCTAATTCTCTGCCAGGAAAAACAATCCATATCCTTTAGCCTATACAGTAGAACCTAGGATCTCTACAACGTATCACCAAACAAAGAATAGTTATGAATAAGAAGTTACCACACATAAAAACGAAGAGTAAAATAATGTAACACAAAGTCCAGAGAATGTCCTTGGATAATAGAGACTGGAAATAACAGTTAAGAACTTTAAATCAGTATTACATAACATGTTCAATGACTTAAAGAAAAGTGTGGTAACAATGAGAGAACAGATAGAAATCTCAGTACTGAAAATGTAAACGAAAGTAATTCTACAACTTAAAACCACAATATTGGAAATTAACAATTCACTAAATTATCTTATCACCAGATTGGAGGTGCAGAATAAAGACTCAGTGAATGTAAGGACAAAAAATATAAATTATATATTCTAAAAAATTGAGAGAAAAATAATAGAAATAAAAGAAGCAGATCCTCAGTGACCTGTGGGACAATAGTGAGCAATCTAACAAATGTGTAATTGGAGTCCCAGTAGGAGAAGCAAAAGAGAATTGCGGCATAAAATATATTTGAAGAAACAATGAAAAATATTCCTAGATTTGTTGAAGTCCATTAACTTGCATCCAAAATGGTCAGCAGCTCCCAAGGAGGAATGATAAAAAGAAAAACACATCTAATTACATCATACTGAAAGTAACTGAAAGCAAATATAAAGACAATGATTTGAAAGTAGCCATAGAAAATTTGTTCAGGGGAACAATGACATGAAAAGCAGCTGATGTCTCATCAAGAAAACAATGCATAACAAAGTTAATTCAACATCTTTAAAATGCTGGAAAAAAAACCCTCAAACTAGAATTTTATATCTAGTAAAAATATATTTTAACCAAAAGCAAAATAAAGACATGTTAAATTGAATAAAAGAAAACTGGGAAAAATTATCACTAGCAGACCTGTGCTAAAAGAAGTATTAAAGAAAGTTCTTTGGTTGAAGGAAAATGATACTAGATGGAAACTCAGATATATAAGAAAGAATGAATATAGATTGTATATGTGCTAAAATATAAAATACTATTAAAATTTTTTCACAAAGACAACCAACTATTTAATGCTATATATATAGCATTATATATGACCTTTGAAAAATTGTATTTTCATTTAACCTCTTCCATCTTTTTTGCTCTTGTTGTCATATCCATTACAACTGCATACATTATAAACCTCACACTACAATTATATGGAGGAGGATAAATGAAGTTATAATGTTTTGGGGTTTTAGACTATTACATAAGTTGACTGTTATAAACTGAGTTCTTATTGAAATTCCTAGAGCAACCACAATAAAAGAATACAAAGACATATAGTTAAAAGGCCAGTAGATAAATTAAAATGTAATACTAAAACTTATTGGAGTGTCTCAAAAGAAGGCAGGAAAAGAGAAACAGAGGACAACTAGAAAACAAATAGGGAGCTGGTGGTCTTAAATGTAAATATATCAATAATTAAGTAAAATGTGGCGTGGCTAAATCCTCCAATTATAAAGTAAAAATTGTCAGACTATAATAAACAATCAAGACTCAACTGCATGCTGTATACAGGGGTTACGATTTTTTCTGAAAGGTCCGGATAGTAAATATCTTAGTCTTGCAGGCCACATGGATTTGTTTCAACTCTTCTGGCTTTGCAGCATAAAACAACACAGGTAACATGTAAAGAAATGGGCATGGCTGTGCTACGGTAAAACTTTATTTATGAAATTAAGCAGCAGCCTGGGAGTCATAGTTTGATCAGTCTCTCTGTACATGAGATGCACTTTAAATATAAAGAGATAACTGAAAATAAAAGGGTAGAAAAAGATACACATGTACACTGTAAGCATATGAAAACAGTATGGCTATATTAATATCTAGCAATGTAAAATTCAACACAAGGAGTATTACAACCATAATGAGAGACATTTAATAATTATAACAGGTTCAATACATAAGCAGGTCACAGCAATTGTTAGTGTATGTTCCTAATGAAAGCCTAAAGCAAAAAGTGACAGAACTAAAGGGAGAAATAGCCAAATATACAATATTAGAGAATATAACAGATCTTTCTCAGTAGCTGATAGGGTAAATGGACTAAAATTCAGTAAGCATGATCATAATGAAATAACTAGTACTGGGCTAGCTCTAGTACTGGAAATGTATGCTTGTAACCTTCTTATCAATGCATTATATGTGAAGTGATTTCACATAATTTGAAAAAAATCTATAAGAATAAGAGGATTTAAACAAACTATTATCTACTTTAACATAATATACTATAGAACACTCTACCCATCAGCCACCATACAAGTATTTTCAAGTGTTGAGTAGCATCCACCTGGAAATACTGCATGCCTGCATGCTAGGCCAAAAAAAACAAAAACAAGAAAAACCTCAATGCATTCAAAAGACTAAAAGCATACAGACTAGGCTGTCTGAACAAAATGGAATTAGATGAGAAATGTTTTGAAGTTAATAGAGTTCTAGTTACATGGCTCCAAAGTAGAAACCACAAGAGGAATATAAAAATATTTTGAACTGAGTAAATATGAAAATATAACATACTGAAATTTGTGGAATGCAGCTAACCCATTGCTGAGAGGGAGATTAAAATTTTAAAAGCTTAAGTTATAAAAAAAGAAATGCTAACATCAGTGATCTAAATTTTTCATTTACTTCATGAAATTAGAGAAAGAAGAGCAAGTCAAACTCTAAATAACTAGAAGAAAGAAAATAGTAATGACAAGAGCAAAAAAAAATTAAATTGAAAATAAGCAATAGAAACAAAAACAAAGCAAAAAGTTAGTTATTTGAAATCATCAAGAAAATTGAAAGCTCCCTAAAAAGACGATACATGATAATATGATATATGATAAAGGAACAAAACATAAATTAAGAAAATTACAGAACAATATTCCTCATGGATGTAGACAAAAAAATCCTTAATGAAACATTGGCAAATAGTATCCATCAATATATATATAAATTATGATACATCATAATAGAGTGGGATTTTTTCCAGGAATGCAAGATTGGCTTAACATTCAATCATCAATCAATGTAACTTACCATTGTATCAGAATAAAAAATATGAGAAAACAATATGATTATTTTTAGAAATAATGTAGATAGAATATAATATAGATGTAGATATAGAAATGGCATTTGAGAAAATTCAACAATGATTTGTGATAGAAACTCTTAGTAATCTAAGAATATTAAAAAATTTCTTCAACCTGTTAAAGGACATTGTGTTGGAAGGAATTTGGCCTTGCCCAAAGAGAGGTCTGGCCTTCGTGCTCAGTTCCTGGGAGATAATCTCTAAATAGTTAGAATTTTCTGAGTGATAGGAGTGGCTTTCTTATTTGTGGGGGGCTTCTTGGATCACACCTGATAGTTTATGCTGAGGAGATGTCTCAGGGCAGGGCCATCAACACCCAATCATCTTGGGGTGGAGACTGGCCACACCTGAAAGAACAATCATACAGTTTAGGATGGGGGCTTTGGGCCATTTGATATCAGCCTGACAGCTGGGGAAGGGAGAGGCTAGAGATTGAGTTCAACCACATGGATAATTAATCAATCAATCATGCCCATGTAATGAAGTCTCAACAAAAACTTTGGACACCAAAGTTCAGGTGAGCTTCTCAGATCAGCAATACTCCATGCTTTTGCCACTCATTGAGGCCAGTAGAGTAACAGGTCCCTGAGGACAAAGGAAACTTCACATTTAGAATCCTCCCAGACTCTGTCCTGCACTTCTCTTCTCTTAGTCAATTTTAATGTATCCTTTACTTGTCATGAATATAACCATGAGTTCTGTGAGTATTCTAGCAAATTATCAAACCTGAGCTTGAGTTGATAGCAGAAATGAGGGTAGTCTTATGTGAACTCTTCTCTCTAACTATGTATTTGGACCCTAACTCCTTGCAGCTGGAGTCAGAAGTCTTGGGCAGACATGGCAGTCTGGAGGACACTACCCTTAACTAACTCTGAGTAGGGAAATATGAAAAACGTACAGCTAATATCATACATAATGGCAAATACTGAACAATTCAATCTCTAAGATTGAGAATATGTAAAGATGTCTGCTCTCCACATTTCTATTCAACATTGTATTGAAAGTCTCTATGAGGGCAAAAAAATAAATAAAAAGCATATGAAATGGAAGAAAAGAAGTAACATTATTTCTATTTGCAGATAAAATGATTGTTTTCATAGAAATCTTAAGGAATTCACAGAACAACTAACAGAACAAGTGAATTTAGGAAGATGGTTGTATGCATTTCAACAGCAAAAATTAATTATATTTCTATATACTAATATTAAAATGGAAAATAAAACTCACAGAATAATTGCATTTATAATAGCTGCAAAGTACATAAAACATAAGAATGAACTTTGTAAGACATATCAACTGTCTACATTAAAATTTATAAAATATTGCTAAGAAAAAAAGGAAAATATTTAAGTAAATGGAGAGATATAGGATGGTCATGGTTTGGAAGACTAAATATTTTTAAGATGTTAAGTATATCCAAACTTATCTAGAAATTCAAAGCAACCATAGTCTCACAAAGCTTTAAAAATTGGGGTGGGGGGGAGGTAGAAAGTAACAAGTTGCTCAAGTTTATATGGAAACACAAAGATATAAAATTACTAACACAAGCAGAACATCAAAGTTGAAGGACTATTATGATGATGAGGATGAAGATGAGGATGACAAATATGCCAAGGCCAAAAGGAAGTTTTTTAACCAATGGTGCTAGAATGACTTGATATGTATATGCTATATATATATATATATATATATATATATAGCATAAAACAAGCAAATAAACTAACTTTATCTTGCACCACACACAAAATAGCAGATATATACTCAAATGTAAAACTATAAAATTTCTAGAAAAAGACATAGAGAAATATCTTTTCCACTTTGGAATAAGCAAAGATTTTGTAGAGTGGACACGGAAAGCAGTAAATATAATAGGAAAAAATTGATAAGTTGTTATTCATCAAAATTAAAAACTGCTCATCAAAAGACAGCATTAAGAAAAGAATAATCAAACCACAGACTTCGGCAACATATTTACAATATATAACAAAGGTTTTTGATATAGAATATGTAAAGAACCCTTACAGAGCAATTACATAAGACAAATAACAATAAAATCATAGGCAAAAGATTTGAATAGTCGCTGTACAAAAGAAGCTCACCAATAAGTACATGGAGCTTAAAATCATTAGGTCTCAGGAAAATGCAAGTTAAACCCAAAATTAGATATCATTTCACACCTCCTAGAATGGCTAAAATTAAACAGAACAACACCACCAAATTTATGCAAAGATGTAAAAGAACTGAAACTTTATATATTGCTGGTGGGGCTGCAAATAGGACAACTACTTTGAGAAAGCTGTTTGGCAATTTCTCATGAACAAGTATCTACCCTACAGCCTAGCAGTTCCATTTCTAGGTATTTGCCCAAGAGAATGAAAACATATGCCCACGAAAAATGCTTATATAGAAAGTTGGTTTTAGCCGTATTATTCATGACAGCCCATACTGGCTTGAAACTATCCAAGTGTCCATAGATAAGAGAATGGATTAAAATAATGTGATATATTCTAACAACGGACCACTACTCAGCAATTCTAAACAATTAAATCATTAATACATGTATTGATATCTCAGAAACGCTGTGTTAAAGGAAAGAAGCCAGATACGAGTACATTCTGTATAGTTCCATTTATATTAGGTTCCAGATTAAGAAAACATAATCTCTGGTGATAACAATCAGCATAGTGGTTGCCTAAGGGAAAAAGGATGGCAGGGCTGGACAGGAAGGAATTCCAAGGGAACTTTCTGAGGTGATGGGATGCTCTATATCATGACTGGAGTAATGGTTACAAAGGTACATAAATTTATCAAAACAGATTTAATTGCATATTTAATGTAAGCGAGTTTTACCTTAATATAACAACATTATACAGCGAAAAGCTAAAGCATGATCCTTATGGCCAGGGAGTGAAAGAACCAGGCAAAAAGTACAATGAGAATCTGGATACCTTTCCCATTTCCAATACTACTTACTTTCTAGGTGGATTTAGTATTTGTCTAGGGATGAAAAGTCGTTTCTGTGATTTTACCAAATTCTGTCAAATAAAAGAAGGAGGTATTCAGAGGAAAGGAGTAATTAGAATTCCCTCGAAGGAATTCTGTGGTATTCAGGGCAAATCATAATATCTTTCAGCATACCTTTCAGGTAAAATCAGGCTAAGAATCACTGCTCTCAGTCTGGCATTACAAAAAAGCGTTTGTTAAGAGCAACATGAAACATATTTGTAGAATAAGAGCTGAATAACTTCAAACTGATAATTTTCTTATTTTAAAGTTACAAAAGTAAAAACAATCTCCCTTCTTTTCTTAATTTCACTCTCCAAAATCATAACTGCTAACACTCTTATAATGCCTTAATGTGCCAGGCACTGTTCTAAGTGCTGCATAGGTATTAAATTATTTTAGCCTTAGGATATCTCTGTTTTACATTGAGACTAATAAACTTGCTTGTGGTCATAGAGCTAGCAAGTAGCAAAACCAGGATTCAAGCTCCAGCAGTCTGGCTTCCCAGTCCTGTTCCAAGTTATACAAATAAGCTAAGTGTTAACCACTGTGAAATGTAC
Source organism: Stenella coeruleoalba (assembly GCF_951394435.1). Lineage (NCBI taxonomy): Eukaryota > Metazoa > Chordata > Mammalia > Artiodactyla > Delphinidae > Stenella > Stenella coeruleoalba. The sequence continues at coordinate 92,303,450 of NC_137150.1, forward strand.
TAAATAGAAATAAAAATAGTGTTGCTGCTGGGGGAAGGGGTATTCACTGAGTCTATGTATATAAGATTTACTTGGAATTTTTAATGAATTTCTCCATTTTTGTTACTGAGAGTCCACTCTCTCTTGCAGGGAAAAGCCTCTAAAAATTATTCTGATTACTTTTGGGCTCAGTTTTGAGATTGATGTGGTAAAAATAATATAATTTTATGGAAGTGTCCTTTTTAATTTGGGGAAATTTCAGAGATTTGAAAGCAGGTTAGATTTCCATCTACTACTGGAAGAGAACAAAAATTTATTTAAACCATTCCCTTTAGCAATATTTTCAGTCAACATTTTTTTTTCAGTCAACTGATTTGAGGGATGAGTTTAAGGCATTAATAAAGACGAGCACTTGGGTTAAAATAAAAATTGTTACAATTATTTGTCTTAAATGTTCTCAATCAGTCAGCTTTTTTTATAACTTTAAAATGAGATAAAATTTAAATAATAGAATCACAATAAATTAATATTGGAAGACTCTCTAATTAGTGAGGCAGAGAGAAGAGTCTTGACCTTGGGGTCAGTGAGTCTGGGTTCTCATCCTCATGTGTCAAGACTTAGCTGCAAGTCCCTGGACAAGTCCCTCCTCTTAAGATGCTTGCCCTTCTGTAAATAGGGGACAATACGATCTACTCACAGGGCTGGTGTGAGGATAAATGTATAGTGTATGTGAAAGCCCCCAGCAGGTGACAGGGACTCACAAAACTGATGGTGAGTAATGGACAGCTGCCCAGGCCACATAGCTACTGAGTGGCCAAAGGGAGTTCAGTCCTCGCTCTCAACTCCCATTCTGTGTTATTTCTGTAAGTGCAGGGCTATTAAAGGTTCAAGTTGCTTTTAAATAACTTTTTAGAAGATTCTTAAACATTTTTGTGAGATTTTCCCCAGTACCATAAACTTGTTTCTAGATCTCCTTGAAAGGAAGTAGGGAACTAATCTAGTGGTGTCTTCTAAGTGTGCCTTTATTTATTTAATTTTTTTGGTACGCGGGCCTCTCACTGTTGTGGTCTCTCCCGTTGTGGAGCACAGGCTCCTGACGCGCAGGCTCAGCGGCCATGGCTCACGGGCCCAGCCACTCCGCGGCATGTGGGATCTTCCTGGACCGGGGCACAAACGCGTGTCCCCTGCATCGGCAGGCGGACTCTCAACCACTGCACCACCAGGGAAGCCCAGTGTGCCTTTATTTTAATGCTTCAGAGTTGCTAAGAGACTGGATGGAGGTGTTATTAATGCTACAGTAGAGATCATATTGCAGTATATAAATGTATCAAATCAACATGTGGTACACCTTAGATTTATACATTGTTATACGTCAATTATATCTCAGCTAACAAATAGGTTAGAGGGGGATGAAGGAGATAGGAAAAGTGAAGGAGGATAGGAGTTGCACACATAACCAGTACATCACAATCCTGGAATGCAGTGTCATTTGAAAAGATACATAAAGTGTTATAACAGAAATGTATATTTGGAAAATAAAAACAATACCCCTGTAAAATAATTCACACATGAAAGAGTTCATAAGACTTTAGGTTTCCCAAGTGTAGGCATATGTATAACAAATTTGAAAACTCAGAGGCAACATGAGGAATTATTATCACTTCCTCATTTAGAGGGGCATTTTCTGGGATTTCTCATTTATAGCATGCCTGAGACACAGCACAGAAGGGCACCAGGACTATGGGTATTTAAGACTGGGACCCTGGAGGTGTGGAATTGCCACTTTCAGCAAACCAGCCATTGATACCTGTGCAGGTAATTAGGGTCATACCCATGAGAATAGTTATTTTTCTTTCTTCCCTGGTCACAGCTCTCAGCAAAGTAAGTTTCCTCCTGGGCCAAGCTTAATAAAGAGCTAGAGGAGGAGAGGAGGGCTCTAACCACTGCATCTTAGAAAGACAGTTGTCAGCAATTTCTGGGTTTGAAGAAGGAAACAAAGAAGAATAAATAGTTGGACTTATTACAAGTTTCAATTTGATATCCTTAGCATTTCTAAGACTCTCCAAAGAAACTCTCCATTAAAATAGATTTCCTAATGTCTTCAGTGAAAAATAGAGAATGGCTTTCACTTGGGCAATAGTAAATATGGGAACCACCATTATGTAAAGTATCAGTAGATCAAAATAAATGTAACAGTACTGAATATGCATGAAAGCAGGATGCCACTGGCATGTATTCAGCATCATCGTTCAAAGTGTTTCCTTTAGGTGGGTAATGTGCTAACACAGCCTAGGCAGAGGCAGATGCTTGAGGAACAGGATTTCCCTTCACCTTTGAAACAATAATTACACCAAACACATGAAATTAAAAAAAATAAAGTGAAATGCTAGAAGAGATAAAAATTGAAAACATTATGTTTTGATGCTCTCTCTTTCCTCTGGAAATGTTTCAGTTCACGTGTAGTAGGAGAGGGCAGGGCCATGAATGGTTCTGCCCTTTGGGTGGCCAATGACCTTGTGATTGACTAAAGGGGGACTCCAGCATTTCCACATTATCTTATTTCCCGTCTAGTCTCCCCTGTTGTTTATGCTTTGATAGAATAATGGGGCATTTTCTTTTCTTCCTTCTTTTGGCTGCCTGCCAAGCTATGGGTAGGGAAGGAAAAAGAAACGAAAACTTGGATTAGCTTGACGTCTAATACAAGGTGAGAGGCCACATCAGCCCTGCACTTGAGAGCACACCCTTCCACCCCTAGCACTATATTAAATGCTAGCAGGCAATCAAAGTCAGAGATGAAGTTTTAATTCCAAAGAAGTCCTGGTGAGGCAGCAAAATATATTTGTAAGTTTATATGGGATATGGAATAAGATATTGCATGTGTTATCGTAGGCAGATTACACTCACTGAGCCTTAGATACTATGAAATATGGTTACCTTATTAAATTTACCTCATTAAAATTTGAGGATTTGAGTAAAAGTACAAAAAGAGAAGAAGATGCTTACATAGTAATAAATGAGGAAAGTCACTCAAAATGTGCTACAAATGGTCCTTCAGCACTATATTTTCAACTTATTCAGCAGGGAGTCTGAATAAGTTCCCTCATGGGAACATATATTTGATTTTAGACAGAGTATTGATTGGAAATAGAATTCAGTTAAAATCAACTTTCTTGCAAGATCCTGTTCCATATATTAAGAGATACTAATAAGCGTTTTAGAAAGCCTTAATTTAACAGTATTTCTTGAAGTTTGGGGGTTATAGGCAGTCTTCTTTAATCTTTTGCCAATTTAGAACTGTCTTTTTTTTTTTTTCCTAAGACAGTAGAATAGTAAAGCATTATAAAAGGCAAAACTGACAAAAGATATTTGTGATTTTTAGACTTCCGTATTGCCTACATATTGTACAAAAACTTCATGAAAATAGTCATGAGTTCCACAGTTGCAAAAGATAAATCTCTTGGTAAACTTCCAGTATTCACACAATGTGTATTTTGAGATTACAAATGTCTGGTTAATGCTTACTTCCAGTTTAGTGATAAGAAGGATGGTGGTGGTCAAGGGTCTCTTAAATGCAACCAACCTGGAAATTATGGTTTTAATACAGTTCTGAATAAGTTTGTGGCTACATCATGCTACCTTACATTTTTCCTTTATCTTTGACTCTTAATTTTTCATTAATTCTTGTAATATAAGATATGCAGGAGAGAATTTCGAACTCAAATAGTAACATTCAACTTCCTGCAGATATAAAAACAATGTTCAGAGAACAGGATGGAGAAAAAGGGAGTAAATAATTTAAAAAGTCATTGAATTATCTCTAGGTCTTTAATGTTTCCTATCTGTTAAACAACTAGATATGAACTGGGTTTAGTCAATTAATACCTTTTGCCTGGAACTGTCAGTTAATACCCTACATACACAGGAAATGATTGGAGTCATCCATTCTCACTATCAAAATATCTCAAATTAAAAAAAAAAATTCCAGTGAGAAGTTATATGAATCAAAACAGCTGAGGAATCATGAGCCCTTATTCTGCAATGAATATAACATATCACAGTGTCAAGCACAACTGCTAAGCATATCCTTTCCATATTTAAAATAGATATAAAAATATGTATCTCATATTAATGGAATGGGGAGTGCATGTTATTTGAGTAGCCACTAGGTATGTTAACAAATGTATTCTTAAATTCTACTTGGGTATAAAAGATTGTTTCCCTCATTTCTCTCTCCACTGGCTTTTTAAATTGCCAATGCAAAGAACTAATATAATTGTGGCTCAAAGCTGTTTGCAATAATGGGTGACTCACTAAGATTGTTGATGGTATTATTTTGCAGGATGGTAGACACAAGGGTATATTTCTTTAGGTATCTGTGGAAAAAGTATGGACCATATCTTTATTAAAAATCTCTCATATCCACGTAAAATGGTGATGAATTAAGCTAAGACAGAAATGAAACTCTCATATTGATTTGTAAAGGTGAAGTTATCTAGAAGGAAAAAAAGAGAGTATAGTAGACCCAAAAATAGACTTAGCAATTCTTACCCTGAAGCACTTACTCTGGACACAGGTGTTAACAATAACTCATATAGCAAAAGTGCTTGCTTATCTCAGAGGGCAGTAGAAAGAATAACTAGTTAGAAATGTGAAGCACTTAGAAAATCTGAAAAGTTCTGCAAATTCTTAATAAAAACATTTTGATGCTTGGGGTAAGAATTGAAATTTATTATTTTGATTACCAATAATACTGACACTAGAAAAGTTGGTGCACTTTTCAATTAAATAACAGTTATTTAGACAAATGTTCATGTCAGATGGTAAAATAAGGACTTAATTTAATGAAGTACTTTAAAGGAAATGCATGAAGTCTTAACCCTTAACCTAAAGACACTATGAAGCTAAATGTCCAGTATGTTTTTACCCATGATTTTAATTTTGGGTTACCGTATGGTAATGACAAATGCCATAACCAAAAAAACACACACCCAATTTTTTTCTATTCATAGGACGACAAACAGGGTATAATGAGACATTGGCAATCAGAATAGGATGATTAAGGATGCTGGGGGAGCTCCAAGAACTTAACATTCATTTGAACATAATGTAGAGGACTGCTGTTTATTTTTCAGCTCAATTCCAGGACACAGAGAAATTTTATTTTCATTCTTTTAAGAAATAAAATTACTTTGGAGTGCATCAGAAACCCTAAATAAATAAAACCAAAATACCCTAGAGGCCAAGCTGTTAGATTTGTGAGCACCTCACTGTGGATTATAAAGGTAGGATAAGATTTTGATAGTCAGGGAACACACACAGAAGGAGAATTTCTGTAAGATAGATACCACCTCTGGGCAACTGTTTGCACTTCCTTTCTTTTACGTAGTACAGGCAATCTTCTAAATTTTCCATGGAAATCATGGGCACAAAGCAACATGAAGTGTTTGTAGGTAAAATTTTCGCTGAGAAAAAAACCCACATTTGTTATCAAGTGATAATGCAGACTGTTCAAGATTGAGGACTGAAGTGCCAAGATTAGAACTGACTGTGCCCTAGTGTGAGTGGACATGTATATCAATTACAACACACAACAGCAATGTGTTTCTGCCTTATGTGACTGAAAAAGAGAAAAAGTAAGGCATAACAAGAGAAAATAAGAACTAGTAATTAAGCACAAAGATTCTAAAATATCAGCTGCCTTAAATCGAATATAATTATCCCTTACAACTGTGTAATCTCAAGCAAGTCATTTAACCATTCTTTGCCTTAGTTTTTTCCAATGTAAAATATGTATAATAAGAGTACCTACTTCAGAGATGGTTTGTGAGAACAAAATATAACTCAGTACATGCTCACATCACGTGACTTTAAAAATTCTGAGCCACTGCCTCCATTTGATGGCAGCTTCATTCAAATATTACTTGACTGACATTTGTATCTTTACAGGGTGAGATCATGGATCTGATTGAGTCTGTTTTTTCTTTTGATTTTCTTTTAAGTTAACTTACCCGAGTTGTTGAAAGGGGTTATATCAAGACATCAAGAAAATATAAAATAAAGTCTAAAGTTGCCACTAGCTATACATATCCCCTTGCAAAATTCGATTTCCTCATTTATTAGATACAGGAGTTTGAAACCCATGTTTGAAACCAGGGGTACACCACATAATCACCAATGGAACTTTTAAAAACTGCAATGCTAGAGTTGCATCTCTGACCAGTTGCATCTGAACCTAGGGTCAGAGCTGGGGCAATGAGGAATACTAGGCATGTGTGTATGTTAAGAATCTTCATTGGTCAACCGGATTTTCATTATAAACCACTGTTAGATGATTTGTGAGGTTGATACCATATGTATTATTTCATGACTCTAATAATCTTTAAACATCCTCTAAATCATTTTTAAAGTAATCTTGGTACTTTGTCTGATCATTGTTTTAAAACTCAAGACAACATAATGATGACTTTTTCCCTGAATTAGATTCTTCTATGGAACAAAGTGACCTAAGTAGAATAGAGAAGTAGTGACAACACGATGGCTCTACCTCACCAACACTTGCACTGCTGGCCAGACCTGTCACTGCAAAGACACCCAGCTGTCCTTGCAGGATGTACTCACCGCTTTTACTTAATCTCCAGCAACCTCAGCCAAACTGTTTAGAATGGCTGACTTCTAGGCACTAAGTGCCTTTTAAAAATCTACCTAAGCATTGAAAAAAAATCAGATAATTGAATTCAGACCACTGACTGAGAAAAATAAGGGGACACAGGTGAAATCACTCCAGGCCATGTCCCCAGTCTTGGTAATATAGTCACAGTGAGCTGAAGACAAAACATGATCAGCCTGATTAGGGGGATATGTCTTTCCTATTATAGAAATTACATGCCCAGCTGAAATGAGCATAATGAACACACTGTATTTTCTCCCAGTGAAAGTCAATGAACAATGAAGATCTTTTTTCTACAACTTACTTTGATTTCTTCATGTACAGCCAATAGACGACACCAGCAACTAGGGCAGCGAGGAGGAGACCAACAACGATTCCCACAATTAGTTTTGCCTGGTCATTCACCTTTTCTTTGTTTTCATCTACAACAAAAAAGAAAAGCCCATGCAATTACAGACAATGCCAAGCATTTGTGAAAATACGTCAATCTAGTTATTATTTCTTATTAAAAATGACTGAGGCTCACTACTAAGAGTAACATGCAAACTTGTGCTTTTAAAGGATTAAAATTTTAGCACTCTTACTCTCTTGTCTCATTTGCTATTTTAATTCAAGTCAAAATTGTGACAGCTAAGAAAATTACTTATACAATGACACTTCATAAATCTTGAGCGGATAGTCAAGGAAGAAGAGTCGGCAGCATAGTACCTACCACTTATCTCGTCTGCCTCATCGTGTTCTGGAATACTTACTGAAATGAAAAATGTTAATATGAAATTAAAAACAAAATTTGTTGATATATGAAAGTCACCTTTACCATTATAGTATGATGTAAAAATACTCAAAGATAAAATATCTATTCTACAGCTAAGGGTAGAAAAAAATTTACACTTAATAGAGTGTGAACTTCCCTACCAAGAAATTCATCTTGTTTTAAAGAAAGGAGAGTAGTTAAAACTGCAAAGGTATTAATCTACCACAGATAACTTCACAACTGACAAGCTATAGTATTGATCTGAAATCCATATTAATTTCCCCACTATCTACTACCTTTTAATAGGACTTCTTTTTTAAGAGAAACAAGTTGCAGTGTATGAAATCTTCAATGTAGTGTTTCTCAACTTTTTTCCAATTTTCTGACCTCAATGGAGGAGAATTCATTTTCATCCTCTAGTGTCAGGGATTTGCCACTAGAGACATTCTCAGAGTGGTAGGGGTGGAGGTTAAAACCGGGGACGTGGGCTTCCCTGGTGGCGCAGTGGTTGAGAGTCTGCCTGCCGATGCAGGGGACGCGGGTTCGTGCCCCGGTCTGGGAGGATCCCACATGCCGCGGAGCGGCTGGGCCCGTGAGCCATGGCCGCTGAGCCTGCGCGTCCGGAGTCTGTGCTCCGCAACGGGAGAGGCCACAACAGTGAGAGGCCCGCGTACCGCAAAAAAAAAAAAAAAAAAAACCACATCAAAACAAAACTGGGGACGTCTCAGAGGTGAAGGGGCAATGTATGCTGATGCTTGTAAAAGCCCTCCAAGTGACTCTGATAGTGCTGTGCTCCTGGCCCATGTTAAGGATTGTCACTGTGGTGGATTATCATCTAATATTAGACTAAATAAATATTCTTCTATGCACATGGGCTTGCATCAGAACTTCCAGTGATGTTTGTTAAAATGCAGATTCCTAGACCCCTCCTCATACATACTATATTGGAATTTCTCGGTGCTCAGTGAACTTGAAAATGACGGTATTAGATGTTGATCAAACCACTGCAAGGTCTAGAAAACCACTATTCGATGGGTTAGAATAAAAAGAGAGACTTGTGTTCAGGAAGAAAGGATAAGTCCTCTTTTTAGGTAGGACAAATCAATACTCACTGAATTGAATTCAGAGAAGTCAGTACTCCTATTTTAGAGTTATGTTCGTTTGGTTCTTTTCTCCTGTCAATCCAAAAGGCTTTTAAATTCCAGTCATATTCTGTTAAGGACCATTATCTTTAGATAATTATTTTCTCCTAGCTCCAGCTAATTCCTATCTAGTATATCTTTATCCTGCTAATGTCACATACAGGATTCCAACTGACTGAAGAATGAAGGTTTGGAGGGTCAGTTAGCATCTTGTCCAGAACTGAGCCTCATTGTAAGCCAGCCCTGATTTAAGACTGACATGACAAAAAAAAGAATTACAGAATTGAAGATGAGAGATAATTTCAAATTAAATAAAGAAGCTGCTACTGGTATGTTTCCATTACTTGATTTCAACAATGACAGATTTTTTTTGTCACTTTCTCTGAGATAATCTCATTTGTTTGTTTTTGTAACCTATGATTCAAATATGATATTCAAAAGCATCAATTTTTGAAACTAGATTTCAGGAATTCTGGTATCAGTTTTACTACCAACTTGCTGAACGACTTTAAGCATGTGGCATCCCTGTGCAAAATAAGAATAGGATAAATACTACAAAGAATTGAAATGCAAAATAAGAGATTAAGGGGAATTAAAAAATTACCAAAATTAAAATTGTTACAGAAATGTTTTCAGATAATCTTTGAATTATCTGTACTCTGAACACAAAACATGGATTAAGTAAGAGCAACTTAGTCCTTATCCTCTGTTGATCTTGGAAATATTCCTGTACAAGGTAAAGTCTCTGACCCATAAAACATGAAATGATTTAACTGTCAAGACAAGGATTGTACAAGAATGGATACCAGGAAAAAAGAAAAAAGAAGAACCTTATGATGATGATACCAAATGCAAAATAAATAAATAAAACTTACCATAATGCAGCACAGGAAGATGGAATTGAAGATTTTAAACTAATGAAGAATAACTTCAAATTTTCTTACATTTTTAATGCCAGAAATGAAATACTCACTAGCAGAGACATTCAAGGAGTTTACTGTTCTCTCCAGCTGGTTTTCTGCTGTGCAAGTTAATGTAACATTCTCTTCAGGGGAAATGATAATTTTACTATAATACCTGCCATTGATATAAGGAGATTCCTCTGTCTGGAAAAAGAAAAGGAAAATGGATTTAGAAATGGAAATGAATTAAAAACATGAGAAAGAGTAATATTGAATGAAATGGGATAGGTGTGGTGTTCTGTCGTGTTATCTGGTGTTCAAGGGTACATGTAAGGTCATAGATAAGACCAGTTTAGGTTTATAACCACAGCATGGAGGAAAAAGAGTAGTGAATCCATACCTGGATTTCTGTTTATGCTTCTATTATTAATTCTAATAATTAAATCAATTAAACTCTTCTTTTTCAATAGATGCTCAGGTTAGTCATTATTTTGACAATGATAGTACCTGTCTCAAAATAATTAGAGATTAACTCATCACCAATTTTCTCCTAATAAACATGAATTTAATTCTATTTGTAAACTATGTCATTGTTCTTCACTACAGGGGTGAATCCCTTTATCTTAAGCCATGATATCTAAGTGCATATGTATGTATGATTTTCTCATGGAAAAAAGACTATTTTTTTCCTCAATTTTCTTGAGCTAAATACAGAGGATAGATTATTTTTTCAGTGACTGGTAAGTTCATTTGGTTTTTGTGAGGTATTAATGAGGATCATCACTGCCATTTAATTCCTTCAAACATAAGAGAAAATTCACTTTAATCTCTTCCCCAGGACATGACTCCTAAGTCCAACTCCACTAAAGCAAGCATGTACTTGTATTCTTTTCTGAGGCATATTATACACACCACATCCTGTATTGTTCTCAATGTGCTTTCTCCTCAACTACATCTTAAAGGCCTTGAGGACAGGAGAGAGCTTCATGCTTAGAGACATCATGGAGCCCCTGGGGTAGGGGTGGGGCACAAGTAACAGTAGTTGTAAAATCATAGATTCACCATGTGATTGAGGAGGGAACAAATAAAAAGTTATGGATGTGTCAGCACAAACCTAGGACAAGAAAAATAACATATCACCTAGTGGGCCAGAATCAGTCCTTCTTGACAATGAAGAATGGCATTATTATTTTTATCCTCATAGTAAGTTCACCTGCTTCTTTTCCATTTCCCACTAGTATTTTTCACATAACTCTCACTGAGTCTTTGTTTTTATTATGTTTATCTCTACAATACATTTGCTTATTTCTAGGATGGCCTTTTAAACCTTTGTATCTTTTTATTCATCAAATATTTACCAGATGCTTATTTTTCTATTTTCTTTGTTTGCATTACCCAGTACCAAAAGTTATTTTTGCTGTAATTATTACTAAATTGAACTAGAAAGAAAAAAGAATAGAAAAGAAACAGTCATTTTTTTATGCCAAAAAATAGATGTGTACATTGTCAGCGATTCAGGTCTTTTTTCTGAAATCAAGAGCCTTTTTGTCCTCCTCAGGCATGTTCTCTTGCTTGTGTGTCCGCATCGCACTTAACCAAATCAGGAGGCATTTGCTTGTGTCCACTCCTTTGGGGACCTTCCATACTTGAGCTATGCAAATTTATATCCATCACCCATAGGTGAAAGAGCCAAAATTCACCTTGCTCTGCAAAACTACATTGCATAAGCTGGACCAGCAGCCCAACTTCCCCAGACAGAGAAAGAATGGACATTTTAACTTTATATTGAAACTCTGGTTTATGCATGCCTTCTCAGACTTCAACTGGGTCTGAAGCTGGGAAGAAGGCAGCACAGAAGATTCAAACAATCAAATGGCACATCTGGGTATTCCTGAAGAGTCTTTAGGTGGCTGCACTGTGAAGACGGACATGAAGACTGTCTTAGAGAAAATGGAATTAACAAGTATATCAGTAACTCAAGCTGACTGGCAATTTAATGGAATTACAGCTCTGAACTGTTAGTGATAGACAATATTCTCATCTTTGTGTGTGTGTGTGTGTGTCAAAGAAAATTAATGGTAGTGTTCATAAGTTCTTAGTCCTTTACTACTACCAACTAAAATGGTGTGACAAAGGTACAAATATTACTGTTTATTTTATGAATACTTTATGAATATTTTTGTTCAGCAGGAACCAACCTAGACACTATATATTTAGCTAGCCTTACTCTGGCCCTGGCACACGCAAATCAGACCATATGTTCACAGTATACTATGTTCTTCACCACAACCCAGGGCCCAGTTTCAAGAAGAAATAACACTTAATGTGCATAAGTAAGCAAAGTATAAGTGAGGCCACTTATACTCAGATGTGGAAGTTCATGACGCAGAAAGCATATACCTTACTGCTTTAATCACCCAAGTTTCAGGAATTAATGATCATGGAACAACACTTAATATATTTCCTTTTAAAAACAGATATTGACCACAACAAAATGATTCTTCCATTCTCCATGGCCCTATGATTTTAAATTTCTCTTTGAGTTATGGTCTTCCTTTGGGAAAATTAAGAAGTTAGCAAAAGCTTCTGAAAATATACTGCAAATTTCATGTTGATAACAAGCTAGCCTACAGTTTAGGTACCTAAATAAAACCCCACATCGGACCAAGTTCAACACATAACAAGAAGACAAATACTTGCTTGGTTTATGACGCTTCCACTGCCAGTAATCGTCCACTGTATAGCTGGCTTCGGAAAACCTTCCACATGGCAGATTATTGTTTTAGACAGTCCACTGGGATCAGTTTTCTTTGTCATTTTGATTTGAGGTTTTCCTAAAATGTCATTACACTTAAAATAAGATGTTGAACTGAGATCATAAAAGAAAGAGATATTAAATTCTCAAAGAAAAATTTAAATTGGTGCTCATGTATTTTATTACCTTCTACAATCAGAGTCAATGACTCTCTTTTCTTTAGTCCTTCAACCTCTTGCAGAGCAGTCTCACAGACATAGTTTCCAGCATCTTGATAATGGAGACTAGAAAATGATGGGCTAGATCGAAGCCTGATGTTATCCTGATTAAATAAAAAGTTAATTATGTTACATGGCACAATTATAACTCTCCATGTATTTATTACATAATAATGAAGCCCAAAATTATACTTCTGGGTCTAAAGAAAATGAAAGCTTCTTTTTTTAACTTCAAATTCTTTCAAAAATAGATTTCCTTTTTCCTCTGTACTTTTAGAGTTAGACATATCAGAGTTTTACGTCAGACTCTTCCATTTACTGAATTTATAATTTGGAACAAGTTCATAAACTTCTTGGTTTCCTTATTTGTAAAATGGGGTAGTAATCTTACCATATTGAATTGTTATGAGGACTTAATTATATGCATAATATAATGTGTTTACATTCAGGAGAATTCTCAGTTGATAGTAGCTACTCCTTATAGTAAATGTAGATGAATTTGAATTGACAGATATCAGAGACTTGTGCTACATAATCAATGATGGATATAAATACCTGAAAGTCATTTTATAGGAGACAGTTTTCAAGACAGGGGATCCATTACACACCCATGGCAATTATGACAAAAATGATTTTTAAAGAAACCTTTAATAACAGATTACTATCCTAATTCCTATGAACAAAGGAAATGCAACATTTAATTTTGAAAATCATTTTATAGACAGAAAATAATGCTATTTACCAGAAATTGAAATGCTCCTAAGAAGACAACTAAACACAATCTTAAGATTATGTGGTATTTGTTCACTACGAATTTTTTTCCATTTCCATCAACTAACCAATGGCCAGGCAATATTGATCGGCACTACTGACATGAGGTATTTAATCAACAGCAGTGACTGCAGCTGATGTGGAAACTGGTTTAGCCAAGTAAACTTAGTTCCTCCAGTCCTGTATTAAGACACACTATGAGTGTTCATATGCCTAGAACTTGTCTAGCCCTTTGACCATTAACTACTACAAATACCTCATGTTAAATATGCATTTTAACTATCTGAGTAAATAAGAAGTTGTGATGAGGTTGTGTTTAAAAGAAAGTGAAATAAGAAACTGAGCTTTAAGAGTAAGATAACAAGTAACAGAGGATCCAGCATGAAAAGAGATAAGAAAGCAATAGAAAATAATTAACATTTTCATCAAGAAGAAACTCTAGCAATAAATTTCCCACAATTTTTTTACAAAGATAATTCTTGCCAGCCCCTATTTTAAGTGGTTTGTATGTGTTTTGTCAACACATCACTGGTTAAGTGCTTCTGTTATATGCCATGTTCTAGTAATAAATGGACTGGGTGTTCAGATACACTAGCCAAGGATTCGAGTGGAGGGAACATAGTTACAACCTTTCCCTTTGGTGATAACCTTGTCTCAAATCACCAATTACCAATTCTACTTTCTCACTCTAAAAAGATAATAGCAATGTTTGGGTCCCCAGGTAATGGCCTACATTTCAGACAATTACAAGAATATAAGTACTTAGGAAATACAGACAAAGCTCCTAGTATGTTCCAGGTGTTCTACTATGGCCCAGGGGTGAAAAGAGATCTCTGCCTTCAAGGAGCTACTAATTCATGGAACCCACATTCAGACACTTAAGGTCAGTTTCAGCAGAAAGGCAGAAGGTTATGTGACTAGAGTGCAGTATTTATGCTGGGTAAGGCCTGAGCTCGTCTCCACTCTGTCACCTGTGGCTCTCTGATTTCTCCTGCATCAACTTCTTTTGAATAATGTGGGGAAATAATCATTTTCCTACATATTTCACATGGTTGTTGTAAACACACTGTTTATAATGTTGTGGATTAAAACACATTGGAAGTTGTTAATCCCTAAAGTATATAACTGTATATGTGTGTGTAACCATGTGCATGTGTGTATGTGTATAATTACTCAGTAGATACACATAATTAAATTAATGCCCCAAACTAAGTTTCAGAGAATCAATTATGGATGCCATAGTGATGCTGAGTACCTCTAAAAAAGTTTATTGTGGTATGATTTGTATTATATAGAGAGAAACAGAGTATGAGTGTGGGTGTATAAACTCATTGTATAAATATATAAGAGAAACCTAAAAAGAAATCAGTTCAAACAGTGGAATATTACCAAGGAATATTACTTACTTTCATCCATACCACAGTTGCGTTCCTACTAGCAGATATTGTGCATGACACAGGCAGAGCATCGCCAATCTGCTTGGTCACTTCCCCACTTGGGTTTAAGGACAAATCCAAATCTGTGAAGCAGAAAATATGCTTGAAATGCAACTCCAGAAAGAGAGTCAAAATATTTTTTGAGAAAAAAATAGATGAAAGAAAAAAAAATCCTTCTAACTGCACTTGAAATTCAGAAGTGATTTATGTGACTGAAATAACTGAACTGTAGCATAATCAGTCTAGCTTTTCAAGCCAGCTTTGAGATCAGTTTGGACAAGTGAATGGTCAATCTAATTGATTATGCATTTATTTGCAGTTAACATGATTGATGTTTTGACTGCATGTAAGTGTTCACCTGGGGCCTATCACCTTTAGAAAAAAATTCTTAAATCACTTCTGGAAGAAAATAAAGAAAGATGATGACTAAGTAAATATTATAAAAAGAGCTGATAAGGCACACCATGGGAAAATCAAGTATATTTAGACAGCAGGTGATAAACTAAAAAACCATTAGGTGTCTACGTGTTTCTTCAGAGAGAATTGACTATAATGGTTAGATATTTTTCAAAAATGCTATCCCGTTTCTCATGCAGTTGAAATATTAAATAAGATTTATTATTAGGTACACTGTCAGCAGATACCATTTTTTAAAAACAGAGTATAAATACATCTAAGGAAGTAAAATCTTTCAGATGGAAAGTAATTTCTATAAAAATCTTACTGTCATAGTATGATCTGTATGAGGAAAATCCAGTTCAATAGAACATTTATTGTACAACTACTATGTTCCAAGCACTGACAGGAGATACTGAGATGAATAATGAGCTTACAATTTACAATTTGAGGTAGAGGTAATATGCACTCAACTCTGTGATGACACTACACGGCAGCATGAAATCAGCACCTAGTGGCAAACGTGCTATAGATTAGGAGCTCAAGAAATATTTGCTGAAAAACTAGAGTAAGGGCTACAGACAGAGGTACAAGCGAAGACTTATGGGAGTGTGGAGAACAGAACCAACTTGGCTTTCAAAGCAGTAATAAAGGCATTGCATGGAGGCAGTATCTGTTTGTGGCCCCTGATGGTTGAGAAGGGCTTTGATAAGCAGAGATGTTGGGAAAACTTCTGCCACATAAGCAAAGGCAAAGAAGTGAGAGAGCTTGGCAGATTTCACAGTGGTGAGTAAACTGGTATGAATGGTTATAACACATGGAAGGTAAACCTACACAAGTAATTAAGGCCAGACTAAGGACTGTGCTTGCCATGCTAAGAGTTGGGACTTTATCCTATGGCAGTGGGATTTGCTATTGCATCCTGTGCTTCTCCTTGGTTTTACATGTTATAATTGTAATTTATTGACGTTTACAGCATTATTTTTAACACTTGTTTCGCCTGCTAGGCTGTAAGCATCTTTGGGATAGGGACCATGACTTGAGTTGTCACTGTGTATCTACAGTGTCTGCCACATTGGCCCTCAAAAACTATTGTTGAATGAATGAAGGGAAGAAGCATGTTTCTCATTAATATTAAAATAGGCATTATCACATAGAAAAGTGGAGTTTCCTCAGAATATTTGGTTGAATTATATTTAGATGAAAATTCAATTCAGGGCAAGTTAACGCTTTTCTTAGCTGGACAGTTAACTTGCCAGTGAGAAGATAAAAGAAGTGATTTTAAAGGATGATGATGGACTTTGAAAGCTTAGATGAAGAATCTATATGTGCGTGAATTGGCAGAGGACTAGTAAATGCTTCATCAGCAACTATAGATCTGTGGGCTAAAAGCCTGATGAGAGGTCTGTTCTGCTAATATGTGCAAGTACTGGTTGGTACTTCTCTATCTGCTCCCTTTAGTCATCTATGGAAAGGAAACAAATCTTTTTTGAAAGCAAACAATTTAGAATAAATGGGCAAAAATAAGATTTTTATGTTTTCATTTCATGTAATTTAGAGTAAAATCTTGATTTACTTGCAATGCTATTTTAGTTTTTTCTTTTTAATAGATTTTATTGGAGTATAATTGCTTCACGATACTGTGCTAGTTTCTGCTGTACAACAACGTGAATCAGCCATATAAATACATATATTCCCATATCCCCTCCCTCTTGCGTCTCCCTCCCACTCTCCCTATCCCACCCCTCTAGGTCATCGCAAAACACCGAGCTGATCTCCCTGTGCTATGCTGCTGCTTCCCACTAGCTATCTATTTTACACTTGGTAGTGTATATATGTTGATGCTACTCTCACTTCGCCCCAGCTTCCCATGTCCTACCCCTCCCACATTCCTTGTCCTCAAGTCCATTTTCTATGTCTACGTCTTTATTCCTGCCCTGCCACTAGGTTCATCAGTACCATTTTTTTTTTTTTAAGCTTCCATATATATATGTTAGCGTATGGTATTTTAGCTTTTCAGACCAACACAGGCCTTACAGCCCAGTGTTAAAGCCTACCTTCCAAAACCAAAATGTATTTAAATCCAATTAAATGCACTGAAATTCAATTAAACTGTTACATGCTTTTGTTTACTTTCTTTTTAATCGCACCTAATCATTGAGGTATTATGTAGCTGCAGCACAGCCTTTTGCCTAAACCTTCTGCCATCTATCCTTCTCTGCCTGATATACAGGTGATATAAATGAGAGTTCTCTTTCTTTAGCGTCCTGAGTAGCTAGCATCTCTTAAACATAATCAGGGAGCTTCCCTGCTGGCGCAGTGGTTGAGAGTCCGCCTGCCGATGCAGGGTGTGCGGGTTCGTGCCCCAGTCGGGGAAGATCCCACGTGCCGCGGAGCGGCTGGGCCCGTGAGCCACGGCCGCTGAGCCTGCGCGTCCGGAGCCTGCGCTCCGTAACGGGAGAGGCCACAACAGTGAGAGGCCCGCGTACCTCAAAAAAAAAAAAAAAAAAAAAACATAAGCAGATTGTACCATCACTAAGTACTGGAGATTATTGGTTATTGGCCCAAAGATTTCAGGAACAATGATATCAGAAAGTTATTCCACAGGCAATTTTATCTGCTGGTTATATTCCCTCACTTCACTTCTTTTCCCCTATGGAACAAACTGGATAAATGTCCTCGGAGAAAAAGTAGCACAGTTGTTATCCTGACAGGTCACTGTTTTCTCTCTAACTAGCCCCTGATGGCAGACACACTCAGATATGTTCAACATGAAAATGGAGCAAACAGAGAAGTAGCTTAGCTGTGAATATTTCTTAACAGTCCACTGTAACCACAGGGCTCCCCAGGGTGTACTCCCAACATCAGACACTCAAAAGCAACCATCTGGTTACTCTATTCCCCGATGTACCTCCTTCAAACTTCTAGCTCCTATCCTACGTGTTTTCCAAGCGTTATGGGTAGAGTAATAGATTTAGAAACATTTCCTCAGAACAGTTTCTAATATCTCTTTCAATTTT
Organism: Stenella coeruleoalba; assembly: GCF_951394435.1. Taxonomy (NCBI): domain Eukaryota; kingdom Metazoa; phylum Chordata; class Mammalia; order Artiodactyla; family Delphinidae; genus Stenella; species Stenella coeruleoalba. The sequence goes on from NC_137150.1 coordinate 92,321,490, forward strand.
GAAACAAAGAAACACTCATATTCAATGGGATTGTAGTGGATCATGTCTAGAGAAACCTTACTGTAATGGATCATGTCTAGAGGTGCTGTTGGGTGCAAAGGACTTATTAGAAAATTTGGCTTATATTTCCAAGCAAGACTGACATTTGCCCAAAGCACTCTGTGTATTCTAGTGTCACCAGGGAGCAGTTCAAATTAGTTTCCCATTTCTACAATGCATAGGGTACATCAATAATACAGACTGTCAGGAATTACAAAATGAAGAACTCAAGTGAAGTACCTGTTTTCTATGCATATTTATTTTTTTCTATCTACTGGAGTAAATATAACTTTTGGAGTATCTGAAGTATAAAAGTGGGTTAAAAGTTCTGGGTGATTTTGAAGTGGTTCTGTTTCTAGAAAATTTCTGTTGCTTGGGCTTGGGTGTTAAGAGTACTCTGTAATTTAAAAAAGATACTTAACCTACACTTTTCTTGACCAAATGCAAACCTTGTAAACTTCGAGAATATCCAAATATTTTCTTAAGATATAAAATAATTTATTTCTTTAAGATGCATGTGAATATTTTATTAATACCACAAACTGAAGACATTTAGAAAGAAGGTGGAGGTTTATCACTGCCAAAAGTTGCAATTATTAGATCCATTCAAGATTTCAATACTGTAGGGCAAATCTGGACCAAAGTTGGGTTCACACTGATGCTCTTTAGTAAGTCTATTGAAACCACATTATTTAAGAAAAATATAGCTGCAATTTATTTGAAGAGATAGCAAAGTTAGACTATGAGAGGCCTTTAAAGTGAAGCTGGTAATGAAGAATACGGTGACTTACAGTGAACTGTGATGGCTGTTGAAGCAATCATGCTTTTTTTGTCTATCAGGGAGCATTTATAGTCTCCTGTTGCATTGCGCCTCACATCTGCCAATGTGTAAGTATTTGAACTTCGTATTCCTTCGGGCTGTCCCTTTTGATAGAGGCAAAATGTCAGATGATTACACTTGGTAGCTACAATAAGAACAGTTATATTTCTTGATTAAAATGACATTTTCTCAGATAAGAAAAAAAAAGGAATGTATTTCTTCAATTGGACAAATGAGAGTAGAGTTTGTATTATCTGAATCCTGGAAAAATAATTGTAATTTGGTTCTAAGGAAATTGAGAAGCTAATTTACATTGTATTGATGACATCTATTTTATTGACAGCATGGCTTGTGTTTGTTAAGGCAGATTTTAAAAAAATGTCTAATATTTTATTTTTACATTTATCCCTTGCTTAATCTGACAAAAAGATTTGAGGCAGCTTAAAAGAAAACATAACATATAATCCAAATTAGGAAGGAAGGAAGGGAGGGAGGGAGGGAGGGAGGAAGGAAGAAGGGGAGGGAGGAAGAAAGAAAGAGAGGGGGAAAAGAAATTTTAAAAAGAGAAAAGACAAAGAAAAGAATTAATAACTAAGAATTTAAAAAATATATAGATGAATTAGGAGGATATAGTAACAAAAAAGATAATTGTTGTTAAAACTAAGACACAATTTTGGCTCTGTCATCCCTAAAAAATCAAGGTAGAAACATAATTAGTTTCAATTTTTCATTTGTGCTTTAGACAAAAACAATATGTCAGTTTATTAAGATAAACAGAATTTTCTGTCAACATTTAAGTAGAAAGGAAATTACTTATACTTGTCTTCTGAGTAATATAGTGGATGATACTCTTAAACATTACTGAGCAATGCAGTGGGTGACATTTGTGAACAGATTCCTGCAGTAAATGCAGTACAGAGTTGTATATGGCTTCTCCCAGTGGAAGGTTATGTCAAACGCCAACTTGGGAAGGCTGTGGGAGAGCCAGCAAGTGTCCTCAGACAGAGCTCTCTCCTAGTCTGGCTCCATAGCATCTAGAACACATCCAAATTATCCTCTAGACATCATTTCTTTCAGCTGTGATACTGATAAAAGTTGAGAAAATGGCTGTTTAAGACCACATACAATGGCAAGATACAGCCCATTGCTTTATTCTATCAAGCTAGATATAATGTGCAATAGAAGTGTCCCTATATCAGAAATTCAGGGATGTGTTCATGAATGCACTGTGTATAGCTTTAGAATCCACATCAGACCATTTGCTGTCATCATTCTTCATTTTATATTTGTTTGCTTCTGAAGAGCAGATTCTTATAGTTTATTTGGATAATGAGACCTTGAGTTTCTACCATTACAGTTTCCTATGATCAGATTTTTTCCTCTTTGCCCCTGATTTCCCTTAACAGTGAATTAAAAAAAGGCAAGAGCACTGGCAGATGCCAAAAAAACTTTTAAAGGACATTCCACAGGTGTCCCTTGACTCCAAGAATAACATCCTTTCCTCACTCACGCTGCCCAAGAATATACAATTCTTAATGTCAGCCAGCTGCCAAACAACAGGACAGAATGATGGTGGTCTCACTCAAGTAATAATTCTGAAGCACTTACTGGTAAGTAAAACAAAAACTCCTCAGGAGGAGGGTTACCATTTCCCAAGCATTTAAGAGTGATGTTGTCCCCTTCTTTGATGGCATTTTTTGATGGAAGCACTTGTATTGTCACCTGCTCTGTAGGATCTGCAAGAGTCACAGACACAAGTTAACCATTTCATCAAGTACCAAATTACTCAGTACACACAATGAAAATGACTAAATTATACACAATTTTCTCAAGAAGCTAGTAATGGTAATTGCTTAAATGTATCTTTTTATAGAAGGATTGAAGTTAATAGCTACTTGACAAGTACTAATCTTGGTTAGAGCAAACTACAAAGAGACCCTGTTACATAAAAATCAATTTCTTCTCAGCAAAATGTCTTTACCTGAGGTAGGAATGACCATAATTATTTTATGTGTAAAAGACCAGTAGGAACAATCTCACTGTATAATCTCATTATAAGGACACATAACTATATTATATGTATCTTACAGTTTGGAAAGACTGGAACAGCTAGCAAAGGAGCTAAAACTATTAGCCCCTCCCCCACACTTATTACACAATAATACCTTATATTAAATAAAAAGGGACATGAGCCAAACAATACCAGCAAGATTTTTGGCATGCCGGAGAGTAGATCTGCTTTCAAAAAGATAAATCCATGAACTGAGGGAGACCCTTAACACAATCAACAGAACTGTGAATGTATTGTAATTTTTTTCTGTTCATTGGAGCCAAGATGCAACTTTCCTTCCATTTCGGTCATTTTTATGGTGAAAATAGGGCTAAAGCGTATTCTTTAGTTGAAGCTACTGCTCAACAGTAGAATGCTAAAGAAATTAAAAGCTGAATACACAGTGGACCATATCCAGCTAATAGGAAAGAAAAGGAGGTGGTGTTGGCAGTTATAAATGACCCACTTTCTAATGTATCCACTTGTTATGTAGCTGATGATACAATGAACAATGAATTTTGAAATCATATAATGCAAAGGTTTATTTTAGAGAACCTCTTCCACAAGGCTTAATAACTACTGAGGCACGTGTCTATATTTCCAAACCGGCAGCACCAGAAATTATCTATGAAGACTTATTTTGCTATTAGCTAATAAAGTGAGACGAATAAGTGGTAGATTTTGAGGCTTTTTTCTATCTCTTGCAGTCATTTACTTACCTTTCTAAGATTAAAGTGCAGGAAAAACAACCTAGAAGGATTGTTATGGATTGCTTCTCTGACTTTTTCCCATGCTTGGGCATCTCTGAATATTTGCCCAGAATGTTCTGAGACTAATCAAAGATTGGTTTAATATACTTGTTCATTTTTCTGAATTTGCCTGAGGTAGTTCCCTGACCAGCAGTTCTCAGTTAAGTCAGAAAGTAAATAAAGTTTGTCCTCCACTGGCCTTCCATTTCTAGGCCTCCCTCACTCATTTTCATGGCCCTTCTCTGACTAGCTTGGTCTGTAGCACATCACTGCAGCACATCTCTGACCAAAGCTGATGACAGAACAGCTAGGAATCATAATCGGTCTGACTTCATGCTTTATTTTAAAACCCCCCTTCTCTGTGTCCCCTTTGCAATAGGCTCTGCTCTGTACTAGAGAGTTGAAGAACTACACTGAGATCAGAGGTTAATGTAACACATTTGAGTTTTAACAGTAGCCTTCTGGTTGCCCACTATTTTTGTTGCGTCCAACAAAATTAAAGATCTCTTGCTCTCCCTTTGACTTTCAGTTTGACTCTATTAGTGAATCATCAGTCTGCCAGTTACTCTGGCTTTCTCCTTTGCCCTCTCTTATCCACTCAATCACCCATTCTTAATGATTAATCCTTATATTTTGCATCTGAGTCTCCTCTTCTATTCCCACACTTCTCTAGCACAGGCTCTAACTAATCTACACCTGAAACATTGCCTCCAAACTTCATTTGGTCCTTCCCTGTGAGCCTTTCTCTTTTCTACATCTTTATATATATATTTTTTCCTCTAAATAAGTTTTTGAAGTAGTGCTTTGAATATTACAATGATATTTAAAATTCTTCATGCATTCCCAATATGTAAAAATTGAAATAAAAATGTCTTAAACTGGTATCCACAATTGCCTTGAACTTAGTTCAGGTAAGACTCTTGTATCTCACTACTCCATAAATACCCCTACGTAATGATCAAAAGAATCTACTCAATTTTTCTTTCTCCCTTCTCCCCATTTATCCTCTGTCCACTCATTTATTCACTCATTTGGGTAATATTTGTTTTGTGCAGGCACTAAGTGCAAGAGTTACAAAGTCAAAAACAGCAATTCCCTGCCCTCAGTGAACTTTCAGTTTATTTATGATGACACCAAACTTATCAATTAAGACTATAACAACACAAAAACTGCCTAAGATGCATAAGCATAGTAATCACTGGTAGCTTACAGATCCGCCAGACTGGGAAGCTTCCTGTAGGAATTGACCCTGGAGCTGGGTTTTGAAGAATAAGGAGGTGTTTGCTGGATAACAAAGGTAAGATAGTGACAGCATATGGATAGGAATGTACATAGTATTCTACAGGAGGAATCCTGAAAATAGAACAGACTACAGAAAGTAGTTAAATGATGAAGGTTGAGACATGTCAGGACCATGGCTATAGGGGACTCAAGGCATTTTGAAATTGGGAGTTTAAAGATTAACCTGAGAGATCTGGGGAGTCGCTGAAGAGTTTTAACCACAGTAGTGACATGTTCACATTTGTGTTTTAGAAAGATATTTCTGGCAGGAGCTTGCAGGGCAGTTTGGCGTGAACAGACAGGAATACTATTTTAGAAGTTGTTACAAAAATACCAGCAATGAGGAATAGTGGCATAATCTTAGGCAGTGTCAGAAGGCAGAATCAGACACATACAAAGATGAAAGAGCTAGATTCTATAAAACTTCTGACTGGATTCTATAAAAATTACTGACTGGATAGGGTAAAGGAGTGGACCAGCGCGTCTTTCTCAGGCTTCCTCAAGATGAACTGATCAAATTTCTTTTTCTTGAATGTACTCTTCTGTACTTTCCATTTAGCTCCTCCTTCACTTCTCTAAAGTCACTCTAGAGCAGTGGCTCTCCAGCTGTGGTCCTCAGATGATTAGCATTAGCATCACCAAGGAACTTGTTAGAAATGCACAGTATTGGGCCTCTCTCCACAACTACTGGATGAGGAGATATAAAGCCAGGTCCTGTAACTTGTTTACTAACAAGTCCTCCACGTGATTCTGATGCATATCCTGAAGTTTTAGAATCACTGTCCTTGGGCACCTGAGCTTTCAGGACTGTCCACTAAGTCCCTGTAGCACTTACCACTTGCAACTTTGCATTGACAATTTCCTTCTGATGTACATGTCTTACTTACCTATTGGAATAGTAAACCCCTTGAATGTCAGCACTATATATTAAACACTTTTGGGTCTTTGCCATGAAGCCCAGCACTGCATACATTGTGCTTTCTCAAAAGCTGTGCCCAGTGCTCCCCACACAGCCAGCCACAGTAAAATCATTTCCTTCTTCCTCATCCAAGGACTTTTCTGCCCATCTATCTGCCCATGCCTGACACTCACATACATTTCTGTTCTTTCTTAAGCCAATTTCCCAATCCTTTTCACTCATCTTGCTGTTCTTTCCTATCTTGTACTCCTGTACTTACACCAAGATAGTTTATTTCCAACTGAATATCTTTGAACAGAGTTCTGCTTCCACATACAGAAATAATAGTTTGATTTTAGATAAGCTGTACATGATGAAATCCTTTCAATCCTTGCTTTTAAATCAAGTTGAAATTTATTTACAAAGTTTAAGGCAAAACAACCCATTACGGTTAGGGCATGTGGAACTTCAGTTCTGTTCTTCTATAAGGTTCTGCACTTCATGGAGCCAAAATAAAAATGTAGCTGAGATAAAACTCTTTGAAGGTTCAGTGGGCATTTCTACCCTTTCTCTCAAATAGACGTAGAAGTACTAGGTTATTCTACAACATAAGGCAGTATTATGAGAATTTCTGACTCACTAATAAGTAATAATAAAGTTTTCTTGCATCTTTCCCCAAGATATATCTCTAGCCTATGCTTATGAAGTAATAATGATTATATAGTAATAATGATGATAGTATTTAATAATGAGCATTTAATGTGCTATATATTGTGCTATTTTAGATTTTTGATTTTACTTAATCTCCATAATAACACCATGAGTTAAGTATTACATTAATATTTTTCCTATTTCAAAATAGGAAAACTGAGACCTAGAGTAGTTAAGCTTCTTTTCTAGAAATACAAACTAACAGCACTGGGACTGGATTGCCAGCATCTTTGCTCTTAATCATATTATCTTGGCTCCTGTCTTACAGGAAAGAGCACAGTATTGGAGAAAAGGATTCTAATCCACTTGCCACAGCTAAGTTAGGGCAAGTCTCTAGGTCTCACTTTACTGCTAGCTAAAATAATGGACTTAGAGCAGATGATCAAGAAAGTTCCTTTGTAGTCTAATATTCAAATCCATTGTTAACCAAAACATGTTGGAATTCAAAATCCTATTTAACTTTTATGCAACTGATCTCATTAGTAAAATAAATTTCTTTATTAAAATGGAAATTCCATATTTAAAAAACCAATCAGTCATAAGCTTCTATTCATCTGTCATTCATTCAGAAAACCATCAGATGGCATTCTGAACTCCTCCAAAATCCAAGGCTGTGCGTCAGGGCTGAGGACTACCAGAAGAAATCAGACTAAGTTAGAGATCTTGTGTTTAAGGAACTTAGTGTCTAGTGGAATACAGAAGAGATGATTATAAATAACAAAGTAGAGAGTGAAAGATATCATAGATGTGTCAGCATTTATTCTATAGGTCTTGCAAAGAGGAAGAGATTATTTGGGTACCATGCAATGGGGATGGGGGTTTGGAAGTAGATTCCAAAGAGCTTTTGGATTGGGACTTAAAATAGCATTGGGATATTTTTTCTAATACATAAAAATTGCATAATTTTATATTGAGTTACTTACAGTAAATATCAAAGACTGCTTGTTCAGAGTAAACTGTTTTCTGGCCAGATGGTCCATAATATGTCACAGAGCAGGTGAATGGCATTTGAATGTCAGCCTTGGTTGTCTTGTACTCCAGGGATGAAGTCATGATATAGAGCTGAGTCACTGGGTCCATTTGCTTTTTAAAAATTATGACCACCGCTGAAGAAAATAAAGAACACTAATGGTAGGATCTTTCATCGGAAAATCACAGTCCTTAATTAACTGTCACAGCAACTTTGAGAAGTGGTTTTGTCCTTCTTACTGTATTTAACAGGAGGGAAAATTGACATGTAGTGAGGTAGATGTCTTTTCAAAAACATGAATCAGAGACATGGACAGAAATAGAATCCTGGAATTCTATCTCCCACTCACTTTAATTAACTTTTAGAACATGCCATATAGAGAAATAATTTTCTCTGCTCTTGATTCTTCTGCACAAGGCCTAAAATGATGTTTTAAAAATCCCTTCTGATTTAATGGATACTTAAAGTAACAAAGTATAGAGTCATAGATCAAAAGAGGGCAATGCATTTAGACTCAGGATAGTCTAAGGAATGCTTAGACAAGAGAAAGGCAAAACAGGTCATCTGAATTTATTGCCCACTTCTTACCCACCTCCTTCAAGGGGTTGCAGAACTTTTCCATTCCTGTACCACGTGATGTTGCCATCCGGATAACTGTCTTTTGAAACGCACTCACCCAACTGCAAAATAAAGAGGAAATATTACAACCTTGGTTCCATCAGTGGTTGTCCATTTGAAAGCCCCAGACTCCTCAAGGGATGCAGAGTTACTCCAACGATTTCCTGACCCATTCATTTTCCAAGCCTTGACTAAGGGCTGAATGAATACACACTTGTATAAAAACAATGTTTTGTGCTTAAAATTATGGTCTTGCCCATTTTAAAATGTGCAATAGATGCTGCCACCATTCATGAAATCACATTCATTTAAAAGCATTACCCAATTCATTTTGACAGTATTCAGTTTTAACATTAACTAAATAACATAACTATATTAACATTGGCTATTACCATGGTTCATAGATCTGTGTATTCAAGAATCATTAATGGTGTTAAAATGAGGCTGCCTCTCCAGCTTCATGCTACATTTATTTCAGATGACATATACTTACCACGATCTATAATCCCCACCACTTTATTTCACATGTGTTCTTAATATTTAGTGTTGTATTATGCAGTCAAATTCATTCTGATTCAAAGAATTCTGAACTTGTTTTTTCCCCCAGCCAAGGAAAATTTGGCTATTTTAGTTAGTGAAAATGAGATTATGAATCAAGTGATGTGTTCATATATGGAACTCCAGTTTTGTCCCTCCTTCAATACAGACTTCCTTCAAACCTCTGCTACTGTGATTGTTTAAATCTGATCTTATCCCTTAACTTCAACTTTTCAATAGTTTAATTTGTCAATAAGATAGAGACCAAGCACTATACATGACAGAAGCCTTGTCATAATCCAGCTTCTCTTTAACTCTCGAGATTTATCTCTTATTGCACTCTCTTGCCCACTGGCTAAGCGCCCAAAATTCCAGCAACGCAAATAATGTGTTTCCCAAACATGCCATTTTCTTTAACATGGTATTATTTCATATTGTTGGAAAGCCCTTTTTACCTTTGGTCTGGAGAAAATCTACTCATGTGTCATTACTTCATTAAACATCCATTTCGTTCAAACAAGAAAGACTTATGCCTTTTTTAACTCTCATCTCCCTCTCCTCCCTTCAGAAATGACCACGCCTTCCTCTGTGTCTCCTCTTTACCTTGTGCAGATTTTCTGCCTGGCACCTGGAACACTGTCAGCTGTCAGCTCCACTGAGCAAAGTCTATCTTATTTGTCCTGGCATCTGAGGCCAGGAGAAGGCATTCAACACTAGGCTAAGGAAAGACAATTAATCAAAAACAAGTTCTTACCTTTTTAAGCTGCTCTGTTTCAAGAAATGGGGCTTTGCTTACAATTTCGGGTTTAGATGGTTGCTCTAAAGTTAAGTAGAGAAAGATTTTAAGTGCATGTGGGAGAAGAAAATGAACTTTTGTAGTTTGGTTTATAGAAAAATAATTCATTTACTCAAAGTAGAAATATAAGCAACAAAATAAAAAATAGATTTCTCATATAATCTATAATTAAGAAATCTGGTTAGTTTACCCCTTCCAAATATTTGCTTTATTATATTAAATATTATTTTAAGTGCTTATTATTCCTGTGAATAAAATACTGGTAATGTTTTCTGGATGCTTTATAAACAGTGAGTACGGTTTAGATTGTAAACAGAGGTTAATATACTAAAGAGGATATGTTATCTGCAATTGGTTACCATGTGCACTTTCTACTTAATAATTTCCATCTCCTTAGATGAAAACCTGAGTCCACATGAATCTGAATCACAGGGGTGCTTATTTAAAATGCAGATTTCTGGGCTCTACCTGGCCAACTAAATCAGCATATCTGGGGAAAATCCTATAAACCTACTTTTTAAACAAGTTCCATTGGGGATTCTTGGGCACAGTGGAGTTTAAGAATCACTGCTCTAAAATCATGGGAAATGCAAAGTGGCTAAGGGATGTAGAAGCCCAAGTTTCCTGTGTATCTCACACCTTATCTTTTAAATGAAGTTATATTATGAAACTATAAATGTGAGAAAATCTTTCACATTTGGAACCTGAGATAATGGACAGAAGCGTTTTAAATATAGGAAGTTCTGTAAGCATAAATTCTGATAGAGGCTTCGGGAAAAATTGATTACAAATTGCAGCAAGAAGGTATTATTTAAACTTATTTTTTCTTAGCTATCAGTTATCTATCATTGATGGATTTTTAAACTTTTTAATTAGCTCTAACAATTAGTCTATAGAAAATGGATATTGTCTCATTGTCATTGATTTTTGTGAGTCTCATGGAGAACTATTCTATTTTCAAATAAATAGACAAAAACAACCAGCTATTCTCTCTTCTATAGTCTTATTGTCTACCATCTCTATACTTTTAATTTTGACTACCAAACTAAACTAAATTGCTTTTGTATAATTATTACTCAATTTGGAATTCAGTTATCAGACATGTTACCTACCCAGACCATTATAGAAAACAAGGATGAAGACAAAAAGTCTTTGGAATAGCAAGATGGGTATCACCAAGATTGTATGCAAAAATAATGTAGGCTTCTTCAGGTTAACATCCTGAGTTAATTTTCCCTTTGCAATTGTTTTATATTAGAAATTAGAATAATTAATAATAATAGTGAATCTGCCTATCTGTTGAGCTTACACTTTAATTATAAGAGGCCTATTTACTATTAATTCTAGAAGTATAATTCTCTTGATACAATTTTCTGAAGAGCGATTATCTATATTCTAAATGCACAGATTGGAAAGAAAATATAAGAAAGATAAAAAAAATGGAAAAAAGAAACATAGAAAAATAGAAAAGCATAACAGACGATTATATTAACACAAACAAGAAGTGGCACCTGGCTACCTGATTGTTAGGAATGTGACCAAAAATAGAAAAAACTGACAAAATATAAAAAACTGGTCCAGCAATTTCACTCCTGGCATATATTCAAAGAAAAGAAAAACTCTAATTCATAAAGATTCATGTACCCCTGTGTTTTTAGCAGCATTATTTACAATACACAAGATACGGGAGAAACCTAAGTGTCCATTACACATAAAGAAGTTGTTACATGTGTGTATACACACACACACACACACACACACACACACACACACACCCCTAATGGAATACTAGTCAGCCATATAAAATACTGAAATTTTGCCATTTGCAATAACATGAATGGACCTGGAGGGTATTTATGTTTAGTGAAATAAGTCTGACAGAAAAAGACAAATACTGTATGTTATCACTAATATGTGGAATATAAAAAAGAAAACGAATGAATATAACAAAACAGAAACACATTCACTGATATATAGAACAAACTAGTGGTTACCAGTGGGGAAAGGAAAAGGGGTAGGGACAAGATATGTGCAGGGAGCTAAGAGGTAAAAATCACCATGTATAAAATTAATAAGTAACAGGTATATATTGTGAAGCACAGGGAAATATAAAAATATTGAATATTGAATCACTATGTTGTACACCTGAAACTAATATAATATTGTAAATCAAGTATACTTCAATTTAAAAAATGTTTTTCAATTAGAAAAAATAAATTATAAAAATCAAAACGACATAAATAGCAGTTCCTGGGAAACATGTGGTAGGGGATTAAAGCCTTCTCCAATACACATCAGTAAGTCTTGGTTTTACCATTATCTTAATGTAACATCATTAATGTTCATAATTACAACTCTGAGTTATTGAAAAAACCTTAAATTATGTTCAGAATTCAATGTTTTATGGCAAATGTCTAATACCTTTGAGAGAGGGCTACATCCAAAATATTTAAACAGAACAAAAATCTTGGAGCTTGAGTAAATGTAAGTTCTCTGGGAACTAAAATCAGTTATTCAGTGACACCTCTCTGAAAGCTCAAGAGAGGTAAGATATTAAATTAATTTTTGTGGTTGATCAAGTGTCAAGATTAACAAGAAAAAAAGAGCAAATAGTTTTTTGTTTCCTCAGTACTATCTATGCCTGGAATATATAGAGAGATTTGAAAAAATTCTCCAAAAAATTAGGCTCTTAATAGAATACGAGGATGGGCAGTTTTGTTAAGTTGTACTAATTTCTAGCTCACCAAAATCAGATACCATTTCAGTTGGAACATACTTCCTCTAATGTCAAATATATTCCTCTACTTTGACTTATAAACCCCATATAACCATAAATACTGATGTGTTACAATTGTTAGTCTTTTCCACATGGCCATGTGTGCTTTCTTTCCATAAACACTTTCTAAAATTTATTCTTATTTCAATAAAATAAAACTGCAGCAAACCCAGGAAAACCTGATGAAAGTATGCTAAAAATTTAGTCCTCTTTGTACTGTTATTCACTTTTCCATTTAGAAGAGAGAGTCACAGTGGGTACTGAGAAAGTAATGGCAATACCTATTGCATTTCTCTGAGTTATTTTCTCAAACTTTTGTTTCAAACCCTCTATATTAAATTCATATTTTGTATGTAACTTTCTCTTATATTAGCTTGTAACAATCCATGAGTATTAGTTAGAAGACCATAAAAGAGGATGTGTACTATTTTAGCCAAATTGCATATTGATTCCAAAGTGTTTTAAAAAAACTTTATGTGAATTATGTCTTAATACGATTCAAGGATTCATAACTAAGTATAGAATTGAAAGGGAAAGTCATACTACAAATTTATTTGCATTAGTAAAATAATTTTGTCAAGAGTTTCACAGCCAGTTGAGGATGGAGTGATGAATGCAAAACTGCTCTATATCACCCAAATGCATGAGTGTTATTCTCAATAACCTCACACAGAGGATGTGGCTCAATTGGATATGGGAGGGGAGCAAGAAAAGGCAGGTGCACTGGTTACATTGAGTCAAGGGTGCTTCTCTCAGTACTTTGTCAGCAATCAACACTTGATGTACTTTAAGTAAATCACTGTGAGCATGAAATCATAGTTTATTTTCCTTATGAGATGGGAAAAGGTATTTTTTTATATTTAAAGAATCAAAATGAAATATACAGTGTAGATCTCATTTGTTAAAAAGGTATTTTCTGCTTCCTTCATTCTGAAAAAATAAAAATGACTTGCAGTTGAAAGTTGAATAATTTTCACAGAGGGGGTGGGAGGAGGGATGCTCAGTTTTGATAAAACATTGAGAACAGTGTCCCAATGAAAGCTCAAATAACTGTGATGTCAACCATCACTAGAAGAGCTGGTTGGTCCAGGTGGAAGTCGCGGGAGCAATCTTCCTTTTAATACCACACACACCAGTGCAGAAGATTAGGCTGGATTGTGGTTTTCAAATGCTTTTTAGTACTCAAGCCCTTCTCCCTTTTTTCCCCCTGAACAAAATATCATGATAAAACTTCAAAATATTGAGTGGACGAATTATAGCTAATCAAGTAGAAGCAGCTCCTCACCCACCTCAGCCCTATTCATTAGCACGTCAAGAGGATCCTAGGAACAGAGTGGGAAAACTACCGCCTAATCCAAAGTACTTATTTATTGATGATGAGAGAATCAAAGCCCCTGCCCTGACTGGTGAAGTCACTTGCCCAAGGTCAGAAATTAGCAGCACATCTAACAAAGCCAGATCTCCTGATGACCAGTTCAGTGATTTTTCCATTGTACCACCGACAGCCATTTGGCTCTCTGGGCAAGCATTCAACCTCTAAGATCTACTCTTGCTAAGGGATGGTTTTATTAACTTCAAATGTGCATTAAATGCAAACAGTTTGATTTTGATGCCATTCAACTACTAACCAACCAACCAAACAAAAATGCCTCATTAGTGGTGACAAAGCATGGGACTTACTTGGATCTGGTCTGCTTTATGGGCATGACTTCTTGCATCTGAGATATAGCTTAAAACTGAATAAACAAACTTACATCAGAAGTAATAAAGTCATCAGTCATGGCCTCTAGTTTGAATAAAAACAGTTTGTGCTCATCAGGAGGACACCGCAGCAAACTGATCTGGGATTAGCTCACGTTAACCACACTCATTGTGTGGTACACAGTGCACGTTGCTAGGTGCTAGGTGACTCGACAGAAGGAAACAGAGGACTGATTGATGAGCCTAGTAACTCTTAAGTGATTGCAATATATACATGGGTAGAATGAAAGCCTCCATGTCACAGCTGCTATTTGCTTCACAAATAATGATCCAGTGTAAATTCATCATTTTTAAAAAAGCAAAGCCCTTATATGCTCTTGCAAACTCTTTCTTTATCATGAGCTGTGCTGTTTATTTAATTGGACTTGGAGGGTCCCACAGTTTCTAGTATAAAACCCCATTTTCAAAAGTGTGTAACTTGTCTATTTAAATTCTCTCTGGCCCAGAGCCTGGAATGCAAATTCTGTTTCTGAGAATCACTTTGTTTTCAAAAACATTCAAAAGAGAAGCGGGTAGGGGGAGCTGATGGTATGCAGGGTGTAAGTTTGTTTTTATAGCCATAGAAATTCTCTGTATTCCAAAACAGCTTACAAATTTTATCAAATTAGGCCAAATGAACTTTTATGGCATTAAAAAAATTATATTCTGAAAATTGTCACAAATGTTTCTTCGAAATGGAACAACCTGAATTTTCTCAACTTTCTTGTAGACTGTCTTGATATTTGGTAATTTTAACATAATAACAAAGAAACATGTCAATGACAAATCAATACACATAACTTTAAAATGCTGTGACTTAATCTCTGTACCTACTGCAGTACATTCTTGTGTACTTATATTTACGATGTCATGGCCTAATAAAAAGATTTTGGTTGCTCTCTTTAGAAATAGTGTTTTTAGCAGCACACCATCCATCTTCCTAATAACATCAAAGTGAAATAAAAGACAAGAAAGAAAAAATACATGGGACTTTGGCAAATACAGGATGGAGATTATCCGGGGTGTTTAATGGAAGGGGGCATAACTGGGAAACGCTTGGTACTTCGTTTGATCCATAAAATGATTGAGTTGAGTGGATGGTTTCTGGAAAGTACCTTCTAAGCTGAAAGGTAATAAACTGAAACGTGTATCATGCTTTTACAAGGTTCTTCGGGAGAACAAAGGTCTCCTTGATAGTATAAGCACTCTTTGAATCCTTGTCATGAGTCCATAGGAGCACTGAAGTCCATATAAATGCTTAAGGGACAGTCCTACTTAGTTGTATAGGCTATTACGAGAGAAACAGGAAAAATCCATGGTTAATTGCTGTAGTAGCAAGGCCCTCTGGGTTTCTTTCTTCCCTGTTTATTTTAATAATTTCTAGGTGCTGTCAAGTTATCAGAAAGCAGAGGAAAAAACTGAAAAGTGAGACCTTCTTCCCTAATTAAAAAAGACTGGCATTCTGAAACTTTCGAGACCTATTTTTCTCCCTGTAATTTCTAAGATATTAAGATGTAATGAAGGTGGGATATTTTATTAGAATATTAAAAGATAAAAAGTTTTAATTAGAACTTCTCAAGTCATTCATTTGCATAGCTAGTTGTACACGCACATTAACTATATATCATCATGAGGCAAAGTAACCTCCAGTAATTATTCCAAGTTTCTTCTACAACCTTTTCTTGTTCCAACCCTCCTCTACTTTTTCCCCTTGGTGGATTCCATGTACACATTTAGAGTGGGGTGAACTTCTTTATTTTAGGGCAATTTTCTAAACCGCTTGAACAGTCTCAAGAAGTAAATCAACAAGCATTAAGCATTAAAGGTCAAAATGTGTGTGTGTACACACACATGTATATACATATACAGAAAACTTAGGTCTCCTGTTTGTATTTTATTGTTTTTACATATCAAATGGCAACTTTTATATGGTTTAGCCAAATGCATATATATGTAAGCATGATATGCACGAATATGTGCATGTATTATATATCTATGTCTCAATATTTACCACAGAACATTGATTTGTACGCCAGTGAAAGTAAAGGATCACATGTCAGTTTTCATTTAGCAGTACTTCATGTCACAGGAAATTTTACCCAACAAAACAACAGAATATTCTTTTATTTCCTCATTGTAAAGCTCCTATTTGCATTTCAGGTTTTTTGTTTTCCTCACTGACAGCATGCACGAGCAGAATGAAGATCTCTAGAAGTCCTCTTACATAGATGCCTACTGTGGAGACACTACAGAGAGTTCAGTCTTCTTTCTAAAGAACATTTTCTAGTACCAGCCATCAATCCCACTTAGCAGTTACACTGCAGACTACTTACTGAACACCTTGACTACTGTAGGTGCCTCAAACACGTTGTCCTCAGTTACGAGCATGCACACAAATCTCTTTTCATCACTGATCTTTGCGTTACTGATAGAGAGAGTGTAGTTTTCTGAGAGGTTCAGTCTGTCTTTGTATTCTGGTACATCGTCGTACTGCACACTTTTCTTTGTAGAGGACCTGAAGGCAATAAATACTGGGGAGCCATCAGGCTTTTCCTAAAAATTGAAATAACAATACATTTTTTAAAAACAGGCATATTTAGATGTTTCAGGATTACAGCCAGAACAACAAAATTTTCTTGGCCGTATTATTCCACCAAAATTTGTAGTTTGGTCCAAGAAGAATAAATTTAGATAAGTGCCTCATATAAATCTTTGGTTACAGAAAATTACTCTTCATAAGAAGAGAAGCTGTTAAGTTCTTTTACAGGTATCAATTTAAATATACAAAAGTGAAAGGACAGAACTTTAGGAATCCAAGCTTTTCTTGCATCTGGAGGACAGAATTAGTAACTGTTTTGAAAATGACAAGGGTTGGCCTTATGTCTAATGTAAAAGAAAAAATATAGATGAAAACAAACATATAAGTATTATGTTACAAAAGGATTTTCAGCTAACTATCAGAGCAAGCATACACTTGAGTTGCAAACACTCATTTAGAAATCCTGGGCAATTATCTTTAGCATGTTCATTACTTTAATCCACATACTTTATGTGTCCACACTTTTCAGTTTCAGCCAGAACTGGCATAGCTGACCTTTACACCTAACATAGCTTAATGAGTCTTCATAGAGGAACAGTATTTGCCCTTGTGAAATGATCATGTCCATTAAGCAACAGAATTAGATTAATCACTAAAACCCATAGTTTTGCTATCTGAATCTTAAAACTTAGCTCGAAGTGTTTTCATATAAAATCTGGCATATACAATTATGCCAAGAGCACTGAGACATAATTCATTTCTTTCTCTGCTCCCACAAACATTCTCTTACATACTAACAATAATCTAAAATAAGGGCCAATCCCTCTTCTACTTACCTCACAAGGCCTTTGAGAAAATAAAATATGATAAAACATTCTAAAATGCATGACAAATTTCAAGGTGCTATAAGGAGTAACATTTAAAAAATTATTAATATTTACTAATGTTATGGACTAAATTTATATGCCTAAGCCCTAACCCCCAATGTGGGATTAGTGGAGGTGGGCCCCTGAGAGGTGTTGAAGTTTAGATGAGGTCATGGGGATGGTACCCTCATGATGGGATTAGTGCCCTTATAAGAAGAGGAAGAAACGTGAGAGCTCTCTCTCTCAATGAGAACACGAAGAAGAGGTTTTGTGAGCACATAGCAAGTGGCAGCTGTCAGCAAATCAGGAAGAGGGCCCTCCGCAAGAGGTGAATCAGCTGGCACCCTGATTTTGGACTGCCCAGCCTCCAGAACTGTGAGAAATAAAAGACTGTTGTTTAAACTATCCAGTCTGTGGTATTTTGTTATAACAGCCCAAGCTGACTAAGACAATTACTAAGCTAATCTTGGAGTCCAAAAGGTTTAGCTGGTTGGATATCTGAATACGTCAGTAATATTCTCCTTAAATCTTTTAATTTTGCCACAGGTTTACAATGCAAATCCTTGTATTAAATCATTCCTTCATTAAGAAAAATATGTTAGACCAGTATCTTAAACGTCTATAATATATTTGTTCACTTATGCAAGAAATAATAGTTATTAAATTTCGAGCACTTAACTGTATGCCAGTGTACTTTCTTTGGGCTTTCCATGCATTAATGGATTTAATATTCATAACAACCCTGTAAATTACACATAATATTGTCTTCATTTTTAGACAATGGAGACAGAGATTGGTTAAATAACTGGTCCATTGCCCCAGCCAGTGTATCTCAGCAGGGCCAAGACTGGAGCTCCACAGCCTGGCTCCATTATAACTACACTATATCATTCTCGACAGCCATTAGATGCCTCTTCTGTACAAGGCACAGAGGCAGATGCTGGTGAAGAGGTGGTGGGAGTGAGGTAGGGCGGGGTGCACAGGGAGCTATGATCTCCATTCACAGGGAGATTACGGTGCAGTAAGAGAGAAACTAATCCATCTTTCCTCTGTGTTTGCTCCCTTTCACTCTTTCCAAATCTGCTCTTTGTCTTTCAGGTTACATTAAATTAGAGGTTGTATAGTATGTCTGCGAATCAGGACTGCTTTTAGAGCATATGGTACTTCAAATGTATCTCATCAGTTTATTACTGAAGGTTTTTGTTTCATTAACAATTAGAAAATTGTCATTATTATTTGTTTTCATTGCCATTGTGCCAGTTACATTTAGGTGAAAATTATTTCCTGGGCATCAGTAATGTCTATAATCACAGAAGTTTTCACCACTGTATTCCATTTATTTTTGCATTAAGTTTGACTCAATGGTGAATGAGGTGGTAGTCTCCCAGACCCTTGGAATTTTAGGGAAGCTAATAGACTTTGTCCACATAGGCCTTAACTTCATATTTCCATTTTTATAGGGAGCCAGAAATAGTCAGAAATTACCCAGTGTGAGCTGGATAACAGGAGGAGGGATCAGGGAAGTGCTATGCTGCCTCACCTCCTTCTTTTGCCTTCACTTGACCTTCACACAGTGTGTTTAGAGCTTAGTAGCCCCACACTCATAACAACTTACACTTTTCGTGCAATTACCATGTGCCAAGTACTAGGTAAGTATTCTGATATGAGTTACTTCATGTAACCTTCACAACACTATAAGGAAGATTATTATTATTTCATTTTTTTTCTATGAGAAAATGGGGATTAATTCACTCATCCAGAATCCCACAGCCAACACATGGTAGAACATGTCAGTCTGACTTCACAACCAGATTTTAAAAGATTGTGTTATACTACCCCTGGGGTGCAACTTACGTACATTTCTATTCTGCACAACGTTTGTTCTTGCAGATATCTGAGAGGAAAAGTTGTGTGGTTCAATAAACTTAAGAAATGAATGAACTCAGACAATTCATCATGTATCTTAATATAGGAAAGGCTCTGAGAAGTAGTGCAGTAAAAAAACTTTTCAAAAATTATTGGACCATCACAAGAACTAAAGTAATATAGAAGTGTGATTGGATTTGAAGTAATTCAGAAGTGTAAGATGCTTTCAGGAATATATCAACCAATTAATTCTGCTTTTTTTTACGTGTGTAAGAATAATACATAATAAAAATCTATGCCCAAAGTCAAAAAAAATATTGGACCATCAAATCCTTTTCCTATTCAAATACCTTTTAACATTTCATGGACCTAGGGAAAATTTGCCAGTTGTGTTCAATGAAACATATGTCCTCTTTTTAAGCTTGCAAACCATTGTGAGTCTCATGTGATCTAGCACTGGGAAATTGTGCCACACAGACACCTTTTGTTGGTCTTGGTAATGAAATTGAGATATTTTATCAAAGTTACCTAGCCTTTCCACATCACCTACCAGGATATCTACCCTTCATTTCCAGACCCATCGGTACCTTGATACCTGAGAAAATATGATTTTGCTACCTGCAAAAAATGAGTAAAATCAGCAATGTTAAATTTTAAAAGGACCTACCACTTCGACTGAGTTCTAAGATCAAGTAACAGGCTTCTAATACTGATGACTAATTTTCAGTGAACATTTGAATGCTCTGGCTTCTGGTGCATCTTGCCTTTGCAGTAACTACACCAAACAAAACATGAGTGTGTAGAGAAAGGCTGCCATCTTCCACTAAGCTCTGTCCTATACTCCACTGATTTTACCCTGGAACTCTGCCTTTTCTTCTGCCTCAAACACTTCAGGGTGAATCTTTCAGACTAATTTGAGCTAAGAATTACCTGTTTATTGGCTTTATTTTAAAATAGCATTTGTTATGTAAGACTTAGGGATTATTCTTTTGAAATATTCGACACATTAATTTCACCTTTTTACATTTATATCCACAGTTGAATATTGTCATTACGTTAACTTGAAATTCACATCTACTCACAGAAGGAATTTTCTTTCAAAAACTAGAGGCAATTAACCAAGTCCAAGGTAGGTCACACTTACATATTTCCATTTGCCAAACATGAGATTCTGAGGTACACTGAGTCGGCAAGGCATGACAATGGTATCTCCATATGCTGAGTTTACAGTATACCATCCAAGACCTTTAGAAAAAAAGGAACACAGGAGAGAGAAGAGTTTAAATGTTTTCTTGAAATAAAGTAAATAATTTCAGTTCAAGATGCATTTCTTTTTTTTTTTTTTTTTGCGGTACGCGTGCCTCTCACTGTTGAAAGGCCTCTTCCGTTGCAGAGCACGGTCTCCGGACGCGCAGGCTCAGCGGCCATGGCTCATGGGCCCAGCTGCTCTGCGGCATGTGGGATCTCCCCGGACCGGGGCACGAACTCGTGTCCCCTGCATCGGCAGGCGGACTCTCAACCACTGCGCCACCAGGGAAGCCCCAAGATGCATTTCTTAGTGAAGGTTATGTATTATAATTTTATCTTAAATGACATAAAACAAAGTATGTAGTTAGAACATATTCCCTATAAATATCAACAGCTCTTATTTAGCTACTAAGGCTTCAAATGTCACATAATTCAAATCTATAAACCTCTCAGTTTACCGAGGAATAGATAAGTAGTATATGCCAAAGGAACAGTGTGGAATCTGAGGGTTTATTTTCATCTTCACTATATTTCATAAGAAAAAACTTCACTATATTTCATAGAAATGTGGGACTATACAAAGAGATTAGCATGCTTAAAATTCTCAAAACTAGCTTTAAATATGTTTGTTTTTTTCATTTGAAAATATTGTTAGCTTAAGCTTAAATTCAGAAAAATTTAAAAACTATTAAAAACTGAGAACTAATACATATAAGACCACAACTGAATCTTAAATATAAGTGGCAAAATGAGCATGAAAATGGCCTGCTTTACAGTATTAATGGTTAAAATACTAGTTTTCATTTTAATTATACATAAAATATTAACAGGAAAAGAATTTGTAAGGAATTCCCTGGCACTCCAGTGGTTAGGACTCCACGCTTTCACTACTGAGGGCGCAGGTTCAATCCCTGGTCGGGGAACTAAGAACCTGCAAACTGGGGCTCCCCTGGTGGCGCAGTGGTTGAGAGTCTGCCTGCCGATGCAGGGGACACGGGTTTGTGCCCCGGTCCGGGAAGATCGCACATGCCATGGAGTGGCTAGGTCAGTGAGCTATGGCCACTGAGCCTGCGCTCTGGAGCCTGTGCTCCGCAACAGGAGAGGCCACAACAGTGAGAGGCCCGCGTACTGCAAAAGAAAAAGAAAAAAAGAACCTGCAAACTGCGTGGCAGCCAAAAAAAAAGAAAAGTATTTGTAGTATGAAATTTCTTCATGAAGTGATTACACTGCTTTTTGGGTAGACAATCCAACTTAAGCAATAGTTTGCTACTAAGGTAAAGAAAACTTCCTGGTCTTATTTAATTCTTTATTGAAAAGAATGTGATGATCAATAATTAAATTATCAACAATACCCACATTTTTGCATATGTATGTAACATACTATTCAAATCTGTATATATTTATGAAGTTTAAAGCAACAGGCATTTAACTTGACAATTGTATAGTACTTAGGAAATATATCAGATCTTTTTACCTTATTTTGTTTACAACTATCTCCAAAGTTAGATACATTTACAATTAAATACCTGTTAAGATATGTCACAGTTGGATACAGAGTGTTAAGCGGCTAACTTTATTTTAAACTGAAAAGAAAAAGAAATGATATTTTGTCCACCAGGTGGTGCTAAAGTGCAAAGCTAAGGCAATTTACAACACATGAATAAGACCATCTTGACTTTCTGAAGAAACAAGATACGGTGGATACTATCTCTCTCTGTTACCCATCAACCACAACATATAAAAATTTCATATAGGGATAAAAATCATTAATCTTAGTAAAGAAAGAAAAGGTAATAAAATTCCTATTTTAAAATTCTGTCAATTGAGGAATCTACTTTCCTCTAAAGCAATTTTGCTCCAGTGAACAAAAGCATTACAAAGAACACAAATTTCATGTAAATATACTGCACAACTACTTTCCAGAATTTTTAACATTGTTAAAATAAAGAATACAAAGTATAAGCCATGAGAATGTGTTTTTAACTTGCTATTAGAGACAAAATTTTACTAAAATTTTTATTACATTCTGTTTTATAATGAAAAATTACTGGGTGGGAGGGAGGGAGACGCAAGAAGGAAGAGATATGGGATATGTGTATATGTATAACTGATTCACTTCGTTATAAAGCAGAAACTGACACACCATTGTAAAGTAATTATACTCCAATAAAGATGTTAAAAAAATTACAATTTTCCATCAATAATGTTTAATTGTTTAGTATCCACCATACTTTAAATTCCTTTTTACTATAAATCATTGAAGAGCATAAGACTATAAGGTCTCTTCAGCCTTGTTAAAATAAAACTTGTGAGGATTTAGATATGTGGTGGCAGACAGGCAAAGTGATGACAGTTAAGAAATTGTTTTATTTCACAATATAGTACTTGTTTTCTACAATACTTTGGATATTAAATATGGAACTTGTATCATGTATTTTAGGATCTGTTCATGCAGGTTTGTCAAACCATGGAAACCATTTTGTGATTTAATATTTTGTTTTTTTCATCAATATATAGCAAGACACTTGAATATGTAATGACTCTAAGATAATGTGAATCTCTTCTTAAATTATGGTAAGACATGCACCTCTAATTATCTACTATAATTATAAAAACATACCTTCTTTTGACAACTGACACTGCTCCCATGAACTCCATGGTTCAAGGAGTGAAAACAGTTTACACAGCTTAGGTACCAATGAGGTGAATCCTTCGCTAGGCACAGGGAAATAAAAAATTCCTTTTCCAAAAAATGTAATGCTTTGCTCTTTCTTACAGACCATTTTTCTTTCCTCTTCTCTAAAGAACTTTAATATACACCAAATTTTATAATTTTATATTTTACAATTGATTTAAAAATTTAAAAATTTTATAATTTTTATAATTGATTTTAAAGCTGTATGACTTTCAAGTACATAATGTATTAGCATGATGAAAGCACAATCACAGCAGGAAGAGGACCATATATATATATATATATTTTAACATTTTTATTGGAGTATAATTGCTTTACAATGGTGTGTTAATTTCAAGTTATACATATGTTCCCATATCTCTTCCCTCTTGCATCTCCCCCCCACCCTCCCTATCCCACCCCTCTAGGTGGTCACAAAGCACCGAGCTGATCTCCCTGTGCTATGCGGCTGCTTCCCACTAGCTATCTATTTTACGTTTAGTAGTGTATATAAGTCCATGCCACTCTCTCACTTTGTCACAACTTACCCTTCCCCCTCCCCATATCCTCAAGTCCATTCTCTAGTAGGTCTGTGTCTTTATTCCTGTCTTGCCTCTAGGTTCTTCATGACCATTTTTTTTCTTAGATTCCATATATATGTGTTAGCATATGGTATTTGTTTTCCTCTTTCTGACTTACTTCACTCTGTATGACAGACTCTAGGTCCATCCACCTCACTACAAATAACTCAATTTCGTTTCATTTTATGGCTGAGTAATATTCCATTGTATATATGTGCCACATCTTCTTTATCCATTCATCTGTCGATGGACACTTAGGTTGCTTCCATGTCCGGGCTATTGTAAATAGAGCCGCAATGAACATTTTGGTACATGACTCTTTGAATTATGGTTTTCTCTGGGTATATGCCCAGTAGTGGGATTGCTGGGTCGTATGGTAGTTCTATTTGTAGTTTCTTAAGGAACCTCCATACTGTTCTCCATAGTGGCTCTATCAATTTACATTCCCACCAACAGTGCAAGAGGGTTCCCTTTTCTCCACACCCTCTCCAGCATTTACTGTTTGTAGATTTTTTGATGATGACCGTTCTGACTGGTGTGAGATGATATCTCATTGTAGTTTTGATTTGCATTTCTCTAATGATGTTGAGCATTCTTTCATGTGTTTGTTGGCAATCTGTATATCTTCTTTGGAGAAATGTCTATTTAGGCCAATTTTGGGGTGGGTTGTTTGTTTTTTTTGATATTGAGATGCTTGTAAATTTTGGAGATTAATCCTTTGTCAGTTGCTTCATTGGCAAATATTTTCTCCCATTCTGAGGGTTGTCTTTTCATCTTGTTTATGGTTTCCTTTGCTGTGCAAAAGCTTTGAAGCTTCATTAGGTCCCATTTGTTTATTTTTGTTTTTATTTCCATTACTCTAGGAGGTGAATCAAAAAAGATATTGCTGTGATTTATGTCAAAGAGTGTTCTTCTTATGTTTTCCTCTAAGAGTTTTATACTGTCTGGTTACATTTAGGTCTCTAATCCAGTTTTAGTTTATTTTTTGTGTATGGTGTTCAGGAGTGTTCTAATTTCATACATTTACATGTAGCTGTCCAGTTTTCCCAGCACCACTTATTGAAGTGGCTGTCTTTTCTCCACTGTATATTCTTGCCTCCTTTATCAAAGATAAGGTGACCATATGTGCATGGGCTTATCTCTGGGATTTCTATTCTGTTCCATTAATCTATATTTCTGTTTTTGTGCCAGTACCAGACTGTCTTGATTACTGTAGCTTTGTAGTATAGTCTGAAGTCAGAGAGCCTGATTCCTCCAGCTCCGTTTTTCTTTCTCAAGATTGCTTTGGCTATTTGGGGTCTTTTGTGTTTCCATACAAATTGTGAAATTTTTTGCTCTAGTTCTGTGAAAAATGCTGGTTGTAGTTTGATAGGGATTGCATTGAATCTGTAGATTGCTTTGGGTAGTAGAGTCATTTTCACAACGTTGATTCTTCTAATCCAAGAACATGGTATATCTCTCCATCTTTTTGTATCATCTTTAATTTCTCTCATCAGTGTCTTATAATTTTCTGCATACAGGTCTTCTGTTTCCTTAGGTAGGTTTATTCCTAGATATTTTATTCTTTTTGGTGCAGTGTTAAATCGGAGTGTTTTCTTAATTTTACTTTCAGATTTTTCATCATTAGAGTATAGGAATGCAAGAGATTGCTGTGCATTAATTTTGTATCCTGCTACTTTACCAAATTCATTAATTAGCTCTAGTAGTTTTTTGGTAGCATCTTTAGGATTCTCTATGTATAGTATCATGTCATCTGCAAACAGTGACAGCTTTACTTCTTCTTTTCTGATTTGGAATCCTTTTATTTCTTTTTCTTCTCTGATTGCTGTGGCTAAAACTTCCAAAACTATGCTGAATAATAGTGGTGAGAGTGGGCAACCTTGTCTTGTTCCTGATCTTAGTGGAAATGCTTTCAGTTTTTCACCATTGAGGATGATGTTGGCTGTGGGCTTGTCATATATGGCCTTTATTATGTTGAGGTAAGTTCCCTCTATGTTTACTTTCTGCAGGGTTTTTATCATAAATGGGTGTTGAATTTTGTCAAAAGTTTTCTCTGCATCGATTGAGATGATTGTATGGTTTTTCTCCTTCAACTTGTTAATATGGTGTATCACATTGATTGATTTGCGTATATTGAAGAATCCTTGCATCCCTGGGATAAACCCCACTTGATCATGGTGTATGATCCTTTTAATGTGCTGTTGGAGTCTGTCTGCTAGTATTTTGTTGAGGATTTTTGCATCTATGTTCATCAGTGATATTGGCCTGTAGTTTTCTTTCCTGTGACATCTTTGTCTGGTTTTGGTATCAGGGTGATGGTGGCCTCGTAGAATGAGTTTGGGAGTGTTCCTCCCTCTGCTATATTTTGGAAGAGTTTGAGAAGGATAGGTGTTAGCTCTTCTCTAAATGTTTGATAGAATTCGCCTGTGAAGCCATCTGGTCCTGGGCTTTTGTTTGTTGGAAGATTTTTAATCACAGTTTCATTTCAGTGCTTGTGATTGGTCTGTTTATATTTTCTATTTCTTCCTGGGTCAGTCTCAGAAGGCTGTGCATTTCTAAAAATTTAGAACCATATATTTTTAATCATTGTATCCCAGGGACAATGTCTGGCATTTACTGGGCATCTAATAAGATGATTTTTCATTTGAATCTTGTGCCATCCTTTCCATTTTGGTTATCAAATTAGCATCTTTAAAAACCAGGGAGGAGTTGACCACACTGGAACTTTGAGAATTCTTTTTCCTACCAAATACTGCAAAGTCTGTCATACACTGTCTTCGATGTGTAAGGAACATGGATTTGGGCTTGGATGGCCCTCTCTTACTTGAAGAGAAACAAACACAAAGCCAACATTCTTACGAGTTTATGGATTAAACTACAGGAGAGGACATTTCTCCCTTCCCTTTCAAGAGAAATTAAGGATTGTTTGTGCTATGTGATCTGCAAATGACACTAAGAAGTGACTTTTTCCTTACTTGTGATGAGCACAAAGCAAAGAGTTGTTTTTAAAAGTATTTGAAAATTCATGGATTGAGTCTTGTAGTGACTGCTCGATATCCAAAATTATCCAGGACAGGACTCTTCAGAGCACAGCAAATGCAAGGGAAATAAGAGATCTGACAAGAATGAGGGCAGTAGGTAAAAAGGCAATAGTTACAGATAGAAGCCCTGGTCTACAGACTTAAGGCAGAATACATGATAATCATTTGCATTATCACTTGTGGCATTAGGAGCCACAGTCATGATGATTTTAGAAATAATTTTCAAGTTTGTTATAATCATCAACTTTCCTCTTCAGGTAAGACTATAAGGGCTCTAGGTTCATCTGATAGAAAAACCAAGGCTTACACATGTGGGAGGGCTAATATCTCTAACCCCCTAGGGATACAGTAGCTACAAAGACTACTGTGATTTGGTGATGAATTAGCATCCTGATTTCTAGAGACGTCTCAGTCTTTGAGATGAAGTGCCAGGGAGACCCAAAGCACCTGTCAACACAAATAATTCTGTTTATACTTTTCATAGAAGCAAGAGATTTTTATCTTTGAATTGCCAAGTCTGAATTAAATTTAGCCTACTAGAATTCCCCTGCAATTCTCGCCCTGTAATATCAGTTGGTTAATTTATTCATGGTTTTGTAGCATAGAGATTATTGGATACAATTGCAAATACAGAATGCCTATGCTGTCCTTCCTCAAAGAGGCAAAATATAAAATATAGAAGGAAATGTGTGTGTGCACAAGGGTGTGAATTTCTGTGCTATACGTGTTATGTCTACTTGTATATTGTATGTCATAAGATACTTTAACCTGGGCTAAATCACCTTTTGTATTAAATGTTTTAAAATTTTAACATAGTGTTATGAATTATTATCACTGTTTCTATCAAAATGTCCTGACGTAAAGTAAAACATAAATATGTTTGGTAGTGTATATATGTCAATGCTACTCTCTCACTTTGTCCCAGCTTCCCCTTCCCTGTCCCCTGTAAAATAGATAGCTAGTGGGAAGCAGCCGCATAGCACAGAGATATCAGCTAGGTGCTTTGTGATCACCTAGAGGGGGGGGATAGGGAGTGGGGGAGGGAGATGCAAGAGGGAGGGCACATGGGGATATATGTATACATATAGCTGATTCACTTTGTTACACATCAGAAACTAACACAACATTGTAAAGCAACTATACTCCAATAAAGATGTTTAAAAAAATACGTGTTATATTTGAGAAGCAGTGTGTAATAATTTAATGATTCTTATGAAGAGTTATTAGCTAAAGGTAAAGAACAATAGAACCTAGAAAGGCTATATAGGAGAATTCAGTGGGAATAAAATGAGATAAACACAGCATAAGAATAATCTCTTGACCAAATAATTCTCACACGTAGAATTCTCAGGCAAGTGATCATAAAGTACAAGATAATTATAGTTATGCATTTTATATAGCAAATAATTTAAAGAGGCACTGAAACAGACTGGCAACCTTTTGAAGTTAGGTGAACACTTTATATTTCTAAGTAAAATAATAAAACCGTAATAATTTTGGCAATATTGATGAGAATTCCTTTTTCTGTATAAAGTAATTCTTAAGGACTATCAAGGTCAGAGTAATCATTCTCTTTGCATTGCTGACAACTAGACATTTGAGTTGAGGTCACTTAAACATCAGAATCTGCTACCACGTTTCAAGCAGAAGTACAGCAAATAATATAGAATAATATAGGACCAGAATTCATCAGGGTCTACTTTACATGCTGTAATTTAGCATGGTTAATTATTTTTTATTGCACTGATACTTTAAAAGCATCATCATCCTTGAAAGCTTTTTCTCTTTTTAGCTCTGTATCCCTGTTAGGTGCCATAGAAGGGTTAATCACATTATAAATTGGCTCAGAGCTTACAACATAAAAACTAAATTCCAGTTCTACAGAAATTTTAGAGATATATTTGTGCAAATGAATTGTTGGGGAGGAAGTGGGTAAAAATGAGAGTTATCCTTAGAAATTACGTTCATATTTATTTGACTGATTTTGACAGATAAACATGCTAGTGTCCTTATTTGCTCTATTAATGAATTAAGATATGTACAACTCTAATTAAAACATGTAGTGTTTCTCACTCTCATTATTATTGACATTTTGGGCTGAATAAATCTTGATTGTGGGGCGCTGTCCTATGTACGTTTAGCAACATCCCTGTCTCTGCCCATTGGATGCCAGTAGCACCTTCTCCTCATTATGACAACAAGAAAATCCTCAGACATGACAAATATCCCCTGGGAGGCAAAACTGCCCCCTGAAATCCCATCTAGTTGAGAACTACTGATTTAGACCTTCACTCATTTGATAAAACTGTGGTTTCCAATAAAGGGATCATTGTTGTAAAACAGAATCTTAGTGTAAGACTAAATAATCACTGAATATGAATGAAGGGATGGAGGAAGCAATGGCACATAGTAACATTGGTTACTATCAAATTTGTTTTCCTCACAGAAACACATTATATTAAACTATAATAGGAGGATTGATTTCTAACTTTGAAATATTGGGATCCAATCCAATCCAAGAAATTACAAAAAATATACTGTTTTAGCAAATCTACTTCATATACTACAATCAAGCACAAATTATACCTACTATATATGCTTTCTAAAGTGTACATATCATATATATTTTATTTGATATGATAAAATATCATAGTTCTACTGATAGAGAATAAAGCTGATGCCTTTAAAGAGTCTTCCAAACCTGATTTTATGATTCAATGACACAAAGTTATCTTATCTCATAATTCCTCCCATAAATTTATTATATGAAACAAGAGTTTAAAATTTTTGTCAAGGTTGTGTAATATATAACAAGTAAAATTTGTTTGTGTGTGTCTGTGTGCATGTGTGTGGTACAAGGGCCTATAGTTCCCAAGTAACTTGGACTGCATGGCAGGTGGGAGAAGACATCTGAGGGAATCGAATGTCATTTTGAGAAATACTGAAAACAGTTATTCTATTCCCCCTCCCCCCCCCCTTTTTTTTTTTGTGGTACGCGGGCCTCTCACTGTTGTGGCCTCTCTCGTTGCGGAGCACAGGCTCCAGACGCGCAGGCTCAGCGGCCATGGCTCACGGGCCCAGCCGCTCCACGGCATGTGGGACCTTCCCAGACTGGGGCACAAACCCGTGTCCCCTGCATCGGCAGGCAGACTCTCAACCACTGCGCCACCAGGAAAGCCCCTCTATCCCCTTTTTCATTTTCTCTTTATAAACTTGGGTACTTGGGGGTCAAGTTGGGTTTTTGCTTAATCAGAGGTAGGAATACATTTGTTCAAACTTTACTTTCTACCTTGCCTTTCACAAGTGTTATATATTATAATGTAGGTATAATTGGGTAATGCCTACATATAAGAAAAAGAGTAATTCTTCTTTTCTCTTTCTCTCAACAGTTCCTATAATTTTATAAATGCATTA
Organism: Stenella coeruleoalba; assembly: GCF_951394435.1. Classification (NCBI taxonomy): domain Eukaryota; kingdom Metazoa; phylum Chordata; class Mammalia; order Artiodactyla; family Delphinidae; genus Stenella; species Stenella coeruleoalba. The sequence goes on from NC_137150.1 coordinate 92,351,704, forward strand.
TATTATACCTTTTAGATAAGTGTTATTCCACTGTGGAATAACATTTCGATGGGAAAAAAACATCTTACCAAATTATTATTGCTAGTACTCAGGAATATGTTTTAATATATGTGTTCTTTATATTACTTCCAAGTTCGGCATGTCACTTGGAAGTGCTCAAAATATTTATCTTTTTAGTGATGTACAGGTCAATGTAATAATCCATATTATGCCATAGAAGGGAGATCTATAAAAACAATACAATTTAAAAAATACAGTACCAGTATTTGCTGTGCTGAAAATTATCTTCTCAATTTACCACATGCCGCATTATACTCTAAGCACAGAATGATCTATGAGGCTGGATAAGTTACAATTCTTCTCAATTAGTTTAGGCTTTACCCCATCTCTGCCTCATTTTTTATCATTGTTCCTTGGGACCATCTGCTCTGGCTCAATTCCTACATATCCTTCAAGGCCTATCTCAAAAATCATCTATTCATACATTCAAACATGTATCAAGTATTTACTGAACACCTATTATAGGCAGAGTGCTAGATGTTCTTTGTGGGGGAAATATATAAATAAGATACTGAGGCCTACTCCTGAAGGAACATGATGGAATTTGTATGAGCTGCTTATTAGGTAGAGAAAGTGGTATGGCAAAGCAGAGAAGGGAATCACAGCAAAAAGCTTGAGGGTATTGGTTTAGGATTCTTGGAGGAAATTTCATCTGATCTGAACACTGAATTTCTATAAATGGGAAGATGAGAACTACTTCACCAGTCTGTCATAGCCAGGGACCGACCAGGCAGAGGCACTGAGTGATACTTGGTTTTCTCTCTTATGGCAAACTCCATTTTTTTTTTTAACATCTTTATTGGGGTATAATTGCTTTATAATGGTGTGTTAGTTTCTGCTTTTTAACAAAGTGAATTAGCTATACATATACATATATCCCCATATCTCCTCCCTCTTGCATCCCCCTCCCACCCTCCCTAGCTCACACCTCCAGGTGGTCACAAAGCACTGAGCTGATCTCCCTGTGTCATGTGGCTGCTTCTCACTAGCTACCTATTTTACATTTGGTAATGTATATATGTCCATGCCACTCTCTCACTTCGTCCCAGCTTCCCCTTCCCCTTCCCCTTCCCCATGTCAAATCCATTCTCTATGTCTGCATCTTTATTCCTGTCCTGCCCCTAGGTTCTTTAGAACCGTTTTTTAGATTCCATATATATGTGTTAGCATATGGTATTTGTTTTCCTCTTTCTGACTTACTTTACTCTGTATGACAGACTCTAGGTCTATCCACTTCACTACAAGTAACTCAATTTCATTTCTTTTTATGGCTGAGTAATATTCCATTGTATATATGTGCCACATCTTCTTTATCCATTCATCTGTCAATATAGACACTTAGGTTGCATGTCCAGGCTATTGTAAATAGAGCTGCAATGAACATTGTGGTACATGACTCTTTTTGAATTATGGTTTTCTCAGGGTATATGCCCAGTAGTAGGATTGCTGGGTCATATGGTAGTTCTATTTTTAGTTTCTTAAGGAACCTCCATACTGTTCTCCGTAGTGGCTGTATCAATTTATATTCCCACCAACAGTGCAAGAGGGTTCCCTTTTCTCCACACCCTCTCCAGCATTTATTGTTTGTAGATTTTCTGATGATGCCCATTCTGACTGGTGTAAGGTGATACCTCATTGTAGTTTTGATTTGCATTTCTCTAATGATTAATGATGTTGAGCATTCTTTCATGTGTTTGTTGGTAATGTGTATATCTTCTTTGGAGAAATGCCTATTTAGGTCTTCTGCCCATTTTTGGATTGGGTGGTTTGTTTTTTTGATATTGAGCTGCATGAGCTGCTTGTATATTTTGGAGACTAATCCTTTGTCAGTTGCTTTGTTTGCAAATATTTTCTCCCATTCTGAGGGTTGTCTTTTCATCTTATTAATGGTTTCCTTTGCTGTGCAAAAGCTTTTAACTTTCATTAGGTCCCATTTGTTTATTTTTGTATTTATTTCCATTTCTCTAGGAGGTGGGTCAAAAAGGATCTTGCTGTGATTTATGTAAGAGTGTTCTGCCTATGTTTTCTACTAAGAGTTTTTTAGTGTCTGGCCTTACATTTAGGTCTCTAATCCATTTTAAGTTTATTTTTGTCTATGGTGTTAGGGAGTGTTCTAATTTCATTCTTTTACATGTAGCTGTCCAGTTTTCCCAGCACCACTTATTGAAGAGGCTGTGTTTTTTCCATTGTATATTCTTGCCTCCTTTATCAAAAATAAGGTGACCATATGTGCATTGGTTTATCTCTGGGCTTTCTATCCTGTTCCATTGGTCTATATTTCTGTTTTTGTGCCAGTACCAGACTGTCTTGATTACTGTAGCTTTGTAGTATAGTCTGAACTCTGGGAGCCTGATTCCTCCAGCTCCGTTTTTTTTCCTCAAGATTTCTGCGGCTATTCGGGGTCTTTTGTGTTTCCATACAAATTATGATTTTTTTTGTTCTAGTTCTGTGAAAAATGCCATTGGTAGTTTTCCATTTTTTATTATAGAAATTTCTACAGATTAGATCTTTTATCTTCATAAGGAACATGTCCTAAGACTGGCAGTTTTCCCAAATTCATAAATGCACATAAAATTTTCCTAATAAAATGCAATAAACTGTAACACCTTTTTACTTTTTCTTTACTTTCATCATCAACACTAGCATTGGATTCCATTTGGGGTCACTTTTAAATTATAAGCAAAAACTTTATTTAGAGATGATTTAAAAGTAACAGAAATGATTTAATTTGTAGACCCTTATTTTTTGAGAAATGCCTCGTGAATTTTACATCAGCAAATGTACAGATTTTACTGTGCTTGTTAGAATTTCTTAACTTAGGATCCATGAATGGACATTAGGGCATCTATGAGCCCTCTAAGTTATTTTAAAAACTCCCATATTGTTGTACACTGAAACATGTGTTTTTAAAGAAAGAGAATTCAAAGCTTTCATCAGGTTGTCAAAGGTAACCTTGAATTAAAACATAAAATGTTTAAGTTTCATTCTAAATTGAAGAGAAGTTGTGGAAGTACAATTTGATGGTATCTATCAAATTTTAAAATGCTAATACCCTTTGATCCAGTAATTCTACCACTGAGACTCTCTCCTACAATTAGTTTCTGCACAAGTGCAGGACTGTATATAAAGATAACGGCATTAATTTGAATACTAAAAAACTGGAGGGACCTAAATGTTTATTAATGCAAAAATATAAACTAGAGTGTGTATCCACACAATGCTCTACACAAACCCCCTGAAGAGAAATGAGAGCCAAATACATTGTTTCCTTTTTTCTATATATATTTCAGTGTTTATAATTTTTTATCATTCATTCATTGGCTACTGAGTGCCCACTTTGTGCCTAGTGCTGTTCTAGGGTATGCTATCCAAATTGATAAAAGGAAAAAACCCCGCTCTCATGGAGCTTAAATTCTAGACATTTATATTTATTCATGTATTTTAAAGTTTAATTTCTTTCCAAAAAGAGGGAAATTATCAGTTTAATTTATCCACTATGTTGCAACCTATTTGAAGGAAAAGCCTACATTTCGCTCATTTTGAAATTCACTGCAGCACCATGAAGGTTGCAGGTGCTCAATAATAATGCATAAAATAAAGTCCCACTGCAGTACACTGAAAGGAACTCTATCAGATCATATTCTCACGGCCCATATTCTTTAGTCTGCATTTAACATTCCAGAAAACCATATACTATTCTTTGAAATTCTAGGGAATCCAGGATGGTGGGGAGGGGTGGCACTGTGGTGATTAAAAATCAATACCTTAACATTGTTCCCTGCCAAAAAGCTATTTTTGCTTTAAAAATATTTTTAATGGAATATAACATAAATGCAAAATAGTGCACTGATCTAGATTTACATTTGAAATGTCACTAAAAGCATCAGGATTTAGGGTTTCTTCGGCAACTCTCCTCACATTCTTTGTTCTGAGGATGAGACTGGGATTTCCAAAAATTTGTCCCACAGGGGAGCTCTGTGTCACCAAGTCCTCATTCCTCAGTGAGGAGTTTTTGACTGGGCTATGGGGTCTCTGTCAACAAGCCAAGACACTGGTCTTTTCTTAGGGATAAACTCAAATAAAAACACTTCATGCTCTGTGTGTGGGTGGCAGGGGGTGGGGCAGGGAGACTACACTGAACCAGAAATTTCAAATTTGTATATGAAAAGAACAGTATTCTACATTTTATTTTAAAATAGATTTTCATAGTGAAGGAGACTAAACAAGAGAATGTTTAAACATATTTTCCTTTATATTCTACAGTTTACTCATTGTAAAAATTAAAAACATTTATGTATTAATAATTTATGTAACTTGAAGTGCACAAAGTTGACTATTTTCTACTATCATGCTTCTCTCCTAATTACCTAGGACTTGATGCTGTGTCTTTAAGGAGAGTCCAGTCAGACAATTGATACAATGAAAAGAACCAGTAAAATATTATTTTCCTTTTGTTTCTCTCCCCCAATTCAATTTCTTGATTAGTTCTTGCATTGTCTCTAACCAGATCCTGAGGAACCTGGATCATTCGGAACCAGCTTAACCAAAGAGGTAGGTAGAAGGAACCCATGTTTGAATACTCCCCCAGGTTAAAATACTGCAAAGGAAAGATGAATACATTTATGCTCCACGTTTAATTAAGAGTATCAGTTCTATTTGAATGGTGAAAAATTACATTTTCCTCTGCATTTTGCCACAGAAGTTGTACTGAAATTGTGAATATGATTTAATTATTTTAGCAAAGACAATAGCTGTACTGTATTCATGAAAACACTATCAACAGGAAAGCAGGCACAACGCTTCACAAATGACTTTTAACTGCATCATCTGAACTAATGGAAACTTTTTGGAATTTAGCTAGAGCCTGTCTTCAGAAAGAGTTCATAGTTATTGTGACATTATTAAATTTGTTTTCTGCAAATAATTGAATGCCATGACAACGAAAAGACCTCTTGATTTGAGATAATCAAAACTGTCCTTGAAAACACTCCCCAACCCCCAAACAACAAATTCCTAATAGCTTTGATATTCCTCAAAATGCCTTAGAAAAAATATATCACAAAGATTTTTAGCCAATAAGATCATCATTGTTTTCACAGAGAGCTTCTGTTACTAACAGCTTGTGCTAAATTGTATTGCTTTAGCATTTAAAGTTATCAACAGCATTAACGAATTTTATCTTATAATTGAGGTAGTGAATTACCGGGGATAGCAAATAAATTGTCAGGGCTCCTCAATGAGCAGAGTAGTAAACTCTTGCTTCTGAATTGGTTGAGTGATCTTGTCCAGTATGCCTGCTTCTGGAATATTCCCCATTAAGTATTTAACTAGGTACCAAAAAATGTTTACATGGGTTGAAATAGCTTTTTGCTCTTTTCTTCACATGAATCCCAATTAGCATTGCCTATGTCTCCTGAGGATATAGATTTGTACAATAAAACATAGTAAGTAATAAAGGTTAAAAAGCTATTTAGTAGGTTTTCCCACATATTTGGTGCAGACTGCTGGCTGATTTCCAAGACTTAGATTTGTGAAATTCCAGGCTTTCAATTGACAACTCCCCACAGGGGTTGTAATATAAGTTAAGGTCATAGGAAGAAAATGATGGCTTTCTATGGCATTTTCCCTTTTTTAAGAACTAAACTCAGCTTACTATGAAATCTAGTTTTCTAGTTCTGAGGGGGAAGGAGAAATAGGAACATTCATCCAATATAATTTTTGAAAGAGATTAAGAACACAGGAAAGATAAACTTTTCCTTAAAAAATTTAAAAGTAAAACAAACAGTTGCATAACAGGAAACAGAATAACCTCTTATATGAAAATGAAATAATCTTCCAGCCTTAAGAGATTTTGTGTTGCCTCAAGGACCAGGTAAGCATAGAAACCGGTACCCATTGTAGCTTGTCCACAGTGGGAACTCAATGGTGTTGCTCTGAAATGCATGAACTTAGACAATACTGTCATCTATTAATATTAACTTTTCATAGATGCCACTTTCCCTGGCAGTCACTATTTTTAATTGATGAGTGGGAGGAAAAGTGGGAAGGAGAACAAGATAATTTAGGAAGGCAGTGAGTAGGAATAAGAAATATAGGAAGCTGTATTGAAAGGTAGTTTTATCATTTCTAAGGATGTCAGAATGGAGGAATGCTTTTAAAGATCTTTTAAGATCTGGACCTGAATATGCCTCTAGCTTTGAAACTCTCCCTTACTCCCAAAGATTTTAACTTGCTGAACACTTTGTCTTACACCCTCAGAGGCCCATCGTAACTTTAAAATGTGCCATATCTTTGCTCTGATTTAGGAAATGGTTTAATAATCTGCAGGATTTCTGAAGCCATCATGGACAAAGTGGCAAAAAATAAAAACCAAAAAGCAACAACAACAACAAAAAACATCTAGAAATGGAGAACAAGTTCTTACAGCAGGAAAATGGCTCTTCTGCATTCAGTTGGTTTTCTGTGCTTGTTAAGGTTTGCATCATATCTCACCTGCCTGTTTCACATCTTCATATTCTTATATAAGCATCAACTAAATAAATGCTTTCTCTTTATTATTCAAGCGAAAAAATGTTTGTGAAGCGTGATGGACATTAAAATGTACCTCACAGACCCCCCAAATGCTGGGAATGTACCAAGGACCCCAACTGCTGCACTCTAATCCATCACCAAGTTTGTTTTGAGGCCACACTTTCCAGGAGTTGTTCCCAGCTCAGGACTGAGCACAGCAGGGATACTAAGGCAGACAAGGTTCTTCCCTGAGGGCTGGCTATGGCTCAAGGACTCCCTGCCAAACCTTCTTTAGGCTGCAGGACAGTCTAGGACGTGTCCATCCAACCTTCCATCCCTTTCTCTTTTCCTTTGACCATTTTTTTGGGGGGGTGCACCATGCAATATGCAGGATCTTAGTTCCTCGACCAGGGATCGAACACGCGCTCTCTGCAGTAGAAGAGCAGAGTCTTAAACATTGGACCGCCAGGGAAGTCCCTCTTTTCCTTTGAAAAGATTTATAATGCCATCTGACATTTCTTCCAGCCCACTAGCTCCTCCTCCATTGTTTTCTCACATTGATGTTTCCCCTAATACAATCCTGGCATGTTAATCCATTCTGGTATAATATCTGCTTCTCAGAAGATCCTAACACATGACTGAAATTAGAATATAACTATATTGACCCCCCAGCATCAGTAGACTATTGGATTCCAGAAAATTCAGATCGCAATAGAGATGTAGTGAAAAAAATAAAAACCCTACAGCTTGATTTAGTAAGGGGTTAGCCAAATTAAAAGTAAAAATACACTAGAACAATAATAGTAATAATAATGGACATTTTATGGTGCTTATAGTTTGCAATACTCTTTTATGTACATTGTACATTTTTGCATTTGAGTCTCACAAAAGCCCTGTATGATGAGCAAATAAATGTGTGTGGTGAACAGATATTATGATGCTTCCTTTGACTGATAGGACACTGTTTGCCCTGCAAAGCCAAGAGACTAAACTAACAACACCAAGCCAATACGTAGTGGAGCCAGAGCTCAAAATTAATTCTCAACTCAAGTCCAATACTCATCAAAATGATGACATGTTCTTATTTCATTTTAAATTGTGGTTAAGTTAGGAATATTGTTTGAAAAGTATTAAAATGTTTTCCATATTTAGTATTAAATAAAATTTCCATATTTAACATTAAAAAACCTATAGATCAGGAGGACTAGAAAGAAAATAAACTATTAAGTTTGATCACCTCTTTCTCAGTGGGATGTCATGTAGCAAATGAGCATTTATTGCCAGGAAATATACAAAGTCCTGTCCACGATAGCTCATCTGATTCTCAAAACACAGTAGAAAACTGCAATAGCTGAGGAGGTAGGCATCTTTCAGATAAGGAATCAGAGGTATAACAAGGCTCTTTAATATAGACAAGGCACACAGTTGACAGGCAGAGTAGCACTTTATGCATTTCAAACACCCAGCACTGTAGAGATAATACAGTAGACTACCAAGAAAAATTTATTGGATGAATAAAATGAAGGTTAAGATTCAAATCAATTCCTTCTAACTTCAAAACCTATACCTTTCCTCTCCATCAAAAATACTTTTCACAATTACAATTTTTAGGTGAGTTGAAAATGTAAGTTCGCAAGAAAACCTGAACATGAGTGTTTATAGTAGCTTTATTCATAATTGTCAAAATTTGGAAGCAACCAAGATGTCCTTCAGTATGTGAATGGATAAACCAACTGTGGTACAGCCATACAATGGAATATTCAGCAATAACAAGAAATGAGCTATCAAGCCATGAAAAGATAAAGGAAACTTAAATGCACACTGCTAAGTGAAAGAAGCCAATCTGATTAATATTCTGTATCAATCTGTATGACTCCAACTATAGGATAATATAGAAAAGGCAAAGCTCTGGAGACAGTCAAAAGAGGGGTTGCCAGGAGTTTGATGGGAGGAAGGATGGGACAGATAGGCAGAGCACAGAGAATGTTTTGGGTAGTGAAATTATTCTGATACTATAATGGTGGATACAAATCATTATACATTTGTCAAAACCCATAAAATATATAACACAAAGAGAAAAACCTGTATAACTTATAGATTTTACTTAATAATGTAGCAATATTGACTCCTCAATTGTAACAAATGTGCAACACTTATGCAAGATGTTAATAATAGGGAAACAGGGATGGCGAGTGTTGAAGGAGTATATGGGAACTCTCTACTTTCCATTCAACTTTCTTATAAACCTAAAACAGATAAAAAATATTCTATTAATTAAAAAAACTGATACACATAGTTTCTTCAGCCTATGGAATGCATTCTCTATTTAGACAATCTAATCTAAATTCTCTTGGTTAAGATGGAAGGAAGAACATAAAATCTTCAAGGGCAAATCTTTGCATTTACCAGCAAAGGTAATCTCCCCAGGCAGATCTCTGCAGGTGCTGACAATTCCAAGACCTCTGCTGAACGGTGTCCTGGGTGGCCGTGCTGCAGCCCAGCAATTGCTGTTTTATGATTATGTTTCCCACATATTCCCAATCCTACTGAGGTGCTAATACATTGGTTCATCTTTCCATTTAAAAGAGACAATGTCTTTGACAATTTGTTCATGGTTACTGCTCAGGAAGATAATGACACTCAAAATTTCCCTAAACTGCATATTATAATATTACCTCTTTGGCTCTGCTATTTTTAACAGCTTTTAAAGACAATAGTGTCATTAAGGTTAAAAAAAGTTCACCATTCCTACACATTAAAAGAATTCCAGGTTACAGAGATGAGCTGTAAGAGGGTTAGCAAGGCTTCAGATTGTATTATGCCTTTTGTTTATGAATCTCATTTAAGTTCTATAACTGAAAAAACTCCTAAAGCTTCCCCCCACAGGAAGAAATTACTTAAAAAACAAACAAACTGAATAGAAAAGATTGAGATGCTTAGACGGTGTCCCTGTCTGAAAATCTAATGGCAAGTTTCAAGTTAATTCCCCCTTAAGAGTTCTGCCAAAACATGCTGTACGTGTGCATTCTTCAGCCACAATTCTATCACTCTGTGTATATACAATAGATGATAAAGAAGTCTCTGGAATCAACTTTAAAACGTTTTCTTCTTTATCATTTTTGAATTTCCAGCAGCCTCAACATACAAATATGATTATTGGTGCATGTTCAATCTTTCTGTATATATTAAATACTTTCCAGGTAATCAGTATGATTTTAGAGTGTGTTATTCAGAAATCCATTGATTCTTAAACCTCTAATTTTAAAAACTGGAAGCTATACTACAAAGTAAATTTCCAACCCAACATCTTACTTAACAGTCACCTGGAAGTGTGCTATGTATTCTAAAACCTTTATAGCTAAGAAAATTTATAATGATGTACATGGGAAAGCCAGTGCAATCTACTGAAAATGTAAAATTGCACGTGCCTGAAGAATAGTCGATAGTAAATATGGGTTAAACATTTATCCGATATTGTTGATATAACTGAGAAACTGTAAAAGATATATGCTAAACTCCAAGAGCCATAGGATGTATCTCAGTATAAGCTTTTAATTACTGATCTGTGCTGTATTTTCCTTAATTTTTCTAAGAGTTTTTTCTATAAGCTTTTGAAAATAAAATTTCCCTTAACCCAAAAGATTCTATTTCATAATAATTTAAATACATTGTGCCATAAAGCAATCGGTTGGCTACAGTATGTCAGATACTATATTCCTGTTTGGCACACAAACATAAATAAGTTATCTACTCAAAGGAGATTAAAATCTAGAAGAGGCAACAGACGAGACTGCATGGGTATGATTCCAGCTCTGCTACTAATAAGGTAAGTGACCTCCAGAGTTACTTGACCTTTACGTGCTCATGTTTCCCAACCATTAAATGGAAGATAACAACAGTATCAACCTCAAAGGGCTATTGTGAATATTAAATACATTAATATGTATAAGCTGCTTAAAAGAATACTTTTCATACAACAAATGCTCAATAAATGTTAGCTATTATGAAAAGATGCTCAACGTCATTAATCGTTAGGGAAATACAAATCAAAACCACAAGATAGGGTTTCCCTGGTGGCGCAGTAGTTGAGAGTCCGCCTGCCGATGCAGGGGACACTGGTTCGTGCCCTGGTCTGGGAAGATCCCACGTGCCGCGGAGCGACTAGGCCCGTGAGCCATGGCTGCTGAGCCTGCACGTCTGGAGCCTGTGCTCCGCAACGGGAGAGGCCACGGCAGTGAGAGGCCCGCGTACCGCAAAAAATAAAAACCAAAAAAACCCCACACAAGGTATCACCTCACGCCTGTTAGGATGGCTCTTACTAAAACAGTCAAAAGCTAAGTGTTGGTGAGGATGTGGAGAAAAGGTAGTCCTTCCTTCTACACTGTTGAGGGGAATGTAAATTGGTACAGCCATCATGGTACAGTACAGATAAAACTAGAACTACCATATGATCCAGCAATCCCATTTCTGTGTATATATCCAAGGAAACAAAATCACTATATCTAAGTTATATTACACTCTCATGGTCACTGCAGCATTATTCGCAGTAGCCAAGATATGCAAACAACTTAAAGGTCCAACAACAAAGAAAACGTGATATAGGCACATGAACACACACACACACACACACACACACACACACACAATGGAATGTTATTCAACCTTAAAAAAGAAGAAAATAAGGAAATTCTGCCATTTGTGACAACATGGATGAACCTAGACATTACACTGAGTGAAATGACAGGTGCAGAGAGACAAGTACTGCATAATCTCATTTATATGTGGAATATATATATATATATATATATATATATATATATATATATATATATATTTTTAAAGCCCAACACATAGAAATGGAGAGTAGAATGTGGTTGTCAGGGCTTGGGGAAGGGGAGATGGGGAGATATTGGTCAAAGGGTACAAACTTTCAGTTATAAGATGAGTAAGTTCTGGCAACCTAATGTACAGGTGATTATAATTAATAGTAATGTACTGTACACCTGAAATTTGCTCAGAGTAGATCTCAAAGTTCTCATCATCCCCCCCGCCACCAACACACAAAGGGAAACTATGTGAAGTGGTGGATACGCTGATTAGCTTGAACGTGGTCATCACAATGCATATGTATATCAAAGCATCACACTGCACACTTTGAATATATACAATTTTTATCTGGCAATAGTATCTCAGTAAAACTCAAAAAATGTTAGCTATTATATCTCTGTCTTTTATTTAGTGGAATTAAAGAGATTATGTGCCAAATGTTGTAGGAGCAGAGGAGAGATTAATGGATAGACTGAAGAAGGCTTTACTCCAAAAGGACATTCATAATGACCTTCACAGACAGGGATTTCAAGTGAAAAGGAGAATGAAGGAAAGTCCACGCAGATGAAAGGCTAGGAGCAAGAGGCATGATCTCGTTCAGCCAGTGTGGCTGAGACTTAGGGCATGTGAGAAGCAATGGAAGGAAACATAGCTGGGAAGGTAGCTTTGGGAGTGGTACTTGGAAAGCCCTTAAATAACCGCTTTAAGAATTTGGGTTTTTATCCTGTAAGGAATGTGGAAGCAATAAAAGGTTTTTGGTGTATTTTAAGGATGGCAGTGAACTGGTCAGATTTCTGCTGTTGAAAATTATCTTTAGCAGTAGTGTGGAGGATGACCAACTGGATAAGGGACTAGGGGAGAATAACCTTGTTAGAAAGTTAAAATGTTAGAAGGTCATGTAATCATAGCAAAATAGGGCCAGGGAATGAAGAAGAGAAAGCACAGTGAAGAGGAGACATTTCCAAAGTGGAGTCTACGTGAGCTTCAGTAAGTGTGACACATCATGAGACTACAAAGTTCACATTTCCCAACCTAGCTGAGTACACTGTTCACGGGAAGAAAAGCTAATACTTCGTCTCTGTAGAAGCACATCATGCACTGTGTGTGAAATCACACACTCACTAGGCAAATAGGAAAGCAGCCTTTTAGTGTTAGCTCTTTGGAAACAACTTGAGACTAAATAAGCAGAACAGTCCAAAGCAAATATTAACTCTGGTGGTGTTAGGTGCCTGGATTTCTAAACGCAAATTATTAATGTAACATGCATTTTGGTTTTAATACATGCAAGCCCTTTTTGGTTATCACTGCAAAATACAGAAAGAAAAAAGCCCAAGGTGCTGGAACTTAAATAGTCCTAAAGAAATCTTGCTGCTTTTTAAAGACTTTGTGCTTACCAGTTAGCACTTTGATGAAAAAAGCACAAAAATGGAACGTAAAAGAAAAAGACCTACACTATTGTGCTTTTTAGACACCACTAATTTTTCTCTTTTAGAGCAGTTTCTGAATTCATTTGGGACTCCAGAAGTGTTTCTGCAAGCACAGATGAGTGGATCAAGGACCTCATAAAGCTCTGAAATAAAGTACAAAGCATCGTACTATTATTGTTTAAACATTCCAATTCAAGTGATAGTGTGACCAAAGATGGTTACCAAAGGCTATTCCTGCTAACTTTAGTTAACAGTAAATTTCAGTCTTGACTTGATGTACAATGTCCCTCCCACAAAGGGAAAGGGTGGAAAATATTACTTATCTGTCTTTCAAAGAGCTCTTTCCAAAGTCGCTGGTAGCTGGGAGTTAGCAGCCTCTGCTGTTGTCTTTCTTTCCCTGCTGTACAAAAGGGTAATTGAGCAATCTGTGCTCTGGTCTGCCGGGAAGTCAATCCATCCAACTAACCTGCACCTGCCTGGCTAATGTCCTTTCTCTTATTCACGATTCAGTTGCTTTTGTGTGCTCTCCTTAAATGCCCTGACTTTAGGAAATGATTTCCAAAATTATGGCCTCAAGACCCCAGGATCATGGACTGTCAAGTCCATCCAGTTTTTCATTCTTAAAATGTCTGCCATTGATGTTATGTAGATGATAAGAAAACTTTATTAAAAATTCAGTATAAAATATCAGTTCTGCAACTCATAGCTGAAAGAACTCTGGTGTAGGAGTCTAGGAACGTGAGTTCTTGTCTCATACTTACCTCAAAATCATTGAGAACTTGCTTTCCTGGGCCTCCATTTATTCATGTATAATATGATATAAAACAAGGCTTAAATATTCTAGGATTAACATTCCCCTATATGGGAAAAGCATGCAGTTAATTTTCAGCTGGGATTTGAAGCCATATTACTTTTGTGTCTGGACTGGCAAAATCTTAAAGAAAAAAGAGAACATGTCAGATTTCTTATTTTTGCTGTATAACTTAATTTGCTGTTGGAGTTTCCAATGAATATTTTGGAAACTTGACACTGAACAAAGTTTGGTTTTGATTTCTAACTCTGTATGAATTGATGGGTGTTTTTAGATGTAGCTTGAGTTTGCTTTAGATTGGTTACCACTATCACTTAAGAATTATTAAAAACTTTTATTACATTGCCTCAGCACGTAATATGTTTTAAGTATTGACATATACCATGTTTTGTATCTCTCTGACAGTGCTATCATAATAAGCTCATGAGGTTAGAAAGTGTTTCAGAAAATTCTGAACCAAGCACAGAATAATTTTGTTTAAATATGGAGCAAAATGAATTAATATTATTTTATCTTAATTACTTCCATTATGGATAATAAAAAAATTAATTGCCTTTCAAAATTAGAGTAGTACTTCATAGATTCAGTATTATTTAGATATAATTTTCTAGGTAATTGAAATCTAACATCTTATCGACCAAATAGCTTTTAAATTTTTAATTCTTTTAGATGGATAACATTTGTACAACATTGCATATTGTCTTGACTTCAAATCAAATTATATGATAATACCTAACATTTATACAGTGCTTAAAAATGCACTTTCCAAGAACATCATCTCTTAAACCAAGTATCATTCAGAATATAAATGAACTTTCTTGTGATAATTCAGTTATTTCTACAAGCATATACTGTGCTATAATTCAGAGAGGATCTTGGGAACTACTGAAATGACTAAACCTATTTGCCAGTATACTAAAGAGCATAGCCCAACAGGATTTGGACATCACTATGTTTGTCTGAAATTATTTATCTTTTCTCTCACTATTCCTGTCAGTTGTCACTCTTGCTAATGATAACAGCTCACATTTGCACGGTACTTGAGAGCCTACAAAGCACTTTCTCATACATTGCTCCATTCTGTGATTGCCTCCTAGTCCCTTTCCAATTTGCCACCAAAGTGCCAGGCCTTTGAAAACAAGATAATCAGACTTAAAAAGAGATTCTATTTAAAGAGTAAACAACCTCTGAGTGAGGGTCCCAAGGAGTTTCCTAAAAAATAAGGTTTAGATCATGGACAACAGCATTTATTTTGGCTGCTCAGAACCTATGTGTTTCCCACAGATTCTTGGCTGGGCTCTGAATGGTTGAGGTTGGCGGATAAGAAGCCTCTGGCTCTACAAAATATTTCTGTTATTACACTTTACAATGAATTGTCTAGTGATTTAAAGACACTGCATATTGGAATGAGAAATAACCTTGGAGATTACTTACTGCAGGTTACTCATCATATAACTAAGGAGGTTGAAGACCAGAGAATTTTTAGTGCTAAAGGCAGAACTGACTTAAGGAAACAATCCTTCTGACTCTCAATCAATGTCCTCTCTATTAACACGACACCATGCATTTGTTCTAAATGACCTTGGTATTTTTAAGATACTGAGTTTTTGGAAGTTTGGCACAAGTGATATGATGAAGATAATATATTTTCAAGTGTATGTACTATGACATGCACTGAAGCATGTAATAGAACAACTGCCTTTCCTGCTATTAAACTGTAAATATTTCATCAGTATTTTCTCCATAGTTTCAAAAGTTGAAGAGAAAACATTTTAAAAGAGATACTGATTTTTTAAAAATGTTATCTGACTACTCCCCCAACATACAAACCCTGTATCTTGAAAACACAAAATCCTAAAAAGAAAAGAAAAAAAAAAAAGGAAGGAGAGAGGGAAGGAAGGAAAAAAGAAAGAAGGAAAGGAGGGAGGAAGGAGGAAAGGAAGGAGAAGAGCTGGGGAAAATTAAATCATTCTTTGCATATTAATATTAAGGAAGCTTAGCAATTTTTGTGTTTCATAATTTTCTCCTATCCTAATATTAACTATAATTAGTTTGTGGTTAAATCAGCATAGGTATTTCAATTACCTTTCTGGCAGCAGGGCTAAATTGGTCACTTCTAAGTGATGGTGTGTGAAAAAACTTACTACTATTCCCCCTAAATTCTTCACTTTCAACTAACCAACACAATTAATACCAAACATTTTGGTGTTCAAGTGAATGACAGCTTTGACTTAATATGTAATTCTTCTTAGGGGCTGAGAGTAGGAAGAAAACAGTTGCCTAATACAAGCTAGTTCATTCTCTTGTTTGTCAAATGACCACACTGGAATAGAAGAAAAATGGAGCAAGGGCTTTTAAGATTATAGTATTTCATCTCAACAAAAAAATGCATAATGAAATAAAAGTAGTCTATATATCTCACTGTAGAAAAGCCAGATTTTTAGGTTTTTATTACCTAACAACTTTGCACCATGTTTATACTTAACGACAACAAAAAATGAAGTACACTTTTCCCCTTAGTTAGGAGAAATTGGCTTTGAATATTTGCAGATTTATTCTCATGACAAATTTATTATGATTCACATATTTAGCTTTGGGAGTAGAATTCTAGGGAAGAAATTCTACTATCAATTAATGTGGAAACTGTGCTGATAAATCAAGTATAACATCTAAGAAATAAATTGGAGGCTTTTAATTGGTCGATATGTGTCCTAAACAAAACCTATAATGAGGACCCTGAGTAGACTGTGTGAGTGAAGCCAATCCACAGCACCCTGACCTTCTTCAAAGAGGCTCTGAAGACAAAGTGGTTGTTAGGTAACGTAATTTGAAATAAAAAACAGGAGATACCATATTAATTTAAAGAACCAGTATTCATCAGTACAGCAATTCTAAAATTCCTATTTTAAAAAGCAGCTCTCCTGGGGATTCCTAGATTTAAGTGGAGATGCAGCAGTGAAGAATGTAGCCATATTTGAACTGAGATGATTTGGGTAAGCTGTTCTCTCTAGAAATCACAGCAGCTTCCCACCAGAGGATCCTGAGGATATGTGTTTGCTTCTGCCTGCCATCCCTGCCAAAGTTTACCCTATTTAATCATGTGTTTACAGATGTAGAGAAGAAACATATGGACACCAAGGGGGGAAAGTGGGGGCGGAGGTTGTGGTGGGATGAATTGGGAATGACATATATACACTAATATGTATAAAATAGATAACTAATAAGAACCTGCTGTGTGTATATATATATATATAAAGGTGCATTGTGAAAAAAAAATCATGTGTTTAAACATGATAGGCTAATTACATCAAAAAACCACTCCCAGCAGATTTTAACCAATGAATAGAAATTAATTGGTGTGTAGACGGATAGACATGAACTAATTTATAGAATACATATTTAAGGCAAAAAATATTTCTTTTCTCTAGAAAGATAGGATTAAAGGGCTTTTCTATGCATGGTTGGAAATCAAAACCATGTTAATGTTATATGAGTTTTTTTGGCTGGGAATCTGCGAAAGAATTAATAAAACATATCTTATCACTGGGCCTATTGACTAAACTGGTAACATTATAGTATGAAGAAAAAACTGCATAACTTCTACATTCTTTTTTTATCTATAATTAACATTCTAGTCTGATCTTTTGTCTTAACTGGTAATTCACTTATCAATTTTTGGTTTCCTCTTACCTAAGGTCTTTTACTCTTAGAAGGTATGAAATACAAGCACATTTTTAATTATTTTCTAGCTCTTAGATATTAAAGATATGAGATCTCCACTCTAAATAGCTGTGAAAATTCTACTTTGCTTGGATTTTTACAGTGATTTAAACATCATTTCTATTCAGCTGGTACATTTTAACCACTTTCATGAACTCAGAAATAATTTTGTGACAATATACTATTGTAATTTATTGCCATTCATTTGCTTTTAAAAAAGGTGCCCTTAGGTTGTGCCCTTCCTATTGCTAAACATATACATTATTTTGAATATATATCAATAAAATTTTAAAAACTCCAAAAATATTAGTGTTTATATAACATATTGAAGAAATTGTTTCACTTTATTTTAGAGCAGTTTGTGATGAACCACATCTTCACAAATGGAACAAAGTTACCATCTAATGTCACATTGGCCAGATGACAGCAACACAGATAAACACATACTATATATTATACTAATAAACAGATAGATAGTTAAGGCACCACACACACACACACACACACACACACACACACACACACACACACACAGAGCAGGCTGACAAACATAACATGCTGGTAAAAAGGTTACCAAACTTAAGACAAACTACATTGTGATTCTTCTCTATTTAGTATGGAGACCTAAGACCAGAGCACACTATTCACACATTTAATATTTAGAAAACTTCTCAGTAATGCTGATGTTTCACATTTAGTTTGCCTGGCCAGAAAGTACAGAATAGTGAAGCAGAATATTGCAGAGCATGGGGGAAAAGCCCAGAGGTTTGCTATTCAAATGTTCTGGTTTGAACCCTAGCACCATGACTTCCTAGATGTATAGTCTTGAATATATTGTTTATCCTCTATGCCTCTCTACTTCACAAACTGTAAAATGGGAATAACTGTACCTGTCTTCCAGCATTAAGTAGATAATGAATGTAAGACATCAATCACTCCACACATGGTGGGTGCTTCACAAAGGATAGCCCAATTTTCACTTTCAAACAATAAGAGCCAAGGAAATCCTGTTTGGCAACATATGAGTTCAGTGACCACATCTTCCAAATGAAAAACTGAGACACAGTCTGCCAAGAATGAGTGCATTTTTGGTGACAGGAGGAAAGAATATTTGAAACTGGAAATGTCACTGCAAAACCTTGATGGGTATTTATCATGCTATGAGAAATGTAGCCATCAGGAGAGCATCCAAGAACATTCATTTTTAAAGGAATTTTATTTAACAAACTTTGGTGTTTTCACTTTAAAAAGAAAGGAGACTTACTAGAGCACAACACCCCAAAAGTCATTATCTCTGAAAAAAGATACCTGCATTATACTTTTCATGTTATTATAAATTGTAGTGGTATCCAATCCTGATATATTACATATAGGTTCAAACACAAAGACAAAGAGAACTTAAAGGAAGTTCCTTATCATTTAGGATGGCTGGGGAATGCTCTTCCTCTTTCTCTACCTCCTCTTTCTATTTAGTGTCTAGAGAGAAATCACTTCTTATCTTCAATACATTCTGTGACCTTTTAAAAGTCCCCCTTTCCTAGTGAGAATGAATCAGTGTTACTTAAAGATAAATAAAAAGAAAACATTCTCATGGTTTTCTGGGTTTAGGTGGGAAGTACACTTTATTTGAATTTTTTCCTTAAAGGATACCATAAAACTTTCTTTTCTTCATTGACTCAATTCAAAAATAGAGTAGAAGACTTTTCTTCTTTAGCTACTAAGAATAGTTAGAAGGAGGTAATAGGTGAAAGAGGAGATGTAAAAGGCCTATTCATTTCATATTTGAGGGCTAGTCTTTACTGCACTTCTTCACTGCTCCCTCTTGTCTCTTCCTTACACTTCTGCAATAAACACACACACGGACATTTTTTTTTTTACAAAACCACATGGCAAACAAGCCAGAAACTTTATTTTCAATTTACAGAGCAAAGAATTAAATATTTTAATATGTAAGAAGCTCTTACAAATTAATAAGGGAAAGACAAGGGTAAGACTAGGAAATTTACAAAAAAATAAATCCAAAGTCATTCAACATAAAACAAAGAACATAAATTAAAACAAAACACTATTTTTCACTTATAAGATAGACAGAAATGAAAAATATATACAGAATTGGACTTGGTATAGGGAAATAGCATTCTCAGATCTTTTCTGAAAGGCATTTTTAAATATAGCATTTTCAAAACACCAAAATGAGCACATTTCCTTAACCAAGCAATTCCACAAACAGAGAATTTATCTTAAGGAAAAAAATATGACAAGCTTGTAAAATGTTTGTACAATGATGGTCCATGCAGCACTGTTAAAAGCAACAAAATAAATTCATATAATAAATTACATATATATTTTTAAATAGCTACTATTTATGAAGCATATATGAGCTAATTATATATATTACCTCATTTAGTTTTCACAAGAATTCTGAGAACTATTATTTCCATTTTTATCTGCAGATGAGAAAATTGAAGTTCAGAAAAATAATGAGATTTGCTAGCTCAACAATCTAGTAAGTGGCAGATACAGAATTAGAACAAAGTTGGTCAACTCCAAAAGTCAATGTTCTTTAATTTAGATTACATGCCATATGACCCAGCAATCCCACTAGTAGGTACATACCCAGAGGAAACCATAATTCAAAAAACACATGCACCCCAATGTTCACTGCAGCATTATTTACAATAGACAGGTCATGGAGACAATCTAAATGTCCATTGACAGATGAATGGATTAAGAAGATGTGGTACATATATACAATGGAATATTACTCAGCCATAAAAAGGAACGAAATTGGGACATTTGTAGAGATGTGGATGGACCTAGAGACTGCCATACAGAGTGAAGTAAGTCAGAAAGAGAAAAACAAATATCGTATATTAACACATATATGTAGAATCTAAAAAAAATGGTATAGATGATCTTATTTGCAAAGCAGAAATAGAGACACAGAGAACAAACGTATGAATACCAAGGGGGAAGGAGGGGTGGAATGAATTTGGAGATGACATATATACACTATTGATACACGTATAAAATAGATAACTAATGAGAACCTACTGTAAAGCACAGGGAGCTCTACTCAATGCTCTGCGGTGACCTAAATGGGAAGGAAATCCAAAAAAGAGGGAATATATGTATACATAGAGCTGATTCAATTTGCTGTACAGTAGAAACTAACACAACATTGTAAAGCAACTATACTCCAGTAAAAATTTTTTAAAAAATAGAAGACTGATTACAAGAGTAACTGGTTTTGACCTGATTTAATTACAGTGATTCTAGAATCTCATAAGTATAATGCCACTTATTACTTTTAGATATACTTTATCATGTTGACGATACAGTCATTCAGATCTAATTTGTCATGAAATGTTTAAATAAAGAATGTTTTAAAATATTTTCTTTCATACACACACACATTTTAAAATAATTGGACAACCAGAATATCTAACCTCACTGAGTACGGTGAAAAGTAATCTCTTCAGAAACAACCTCTTGTAGTAATAATAAATTACCCCACAACTTTACCTAAGATTGTCTTATCTACCTCAATCACCCTGTTCTGTTAATGTTCTTAACACCAAGAATGTCAAAAGACCTTGTAGAAAATGGAGAATGAGAGGGGGCATGCAGAATGATGTCTGCAAAGTCTAACAAAACTGAAGACAATCAGGGAGGTAGAAAATATATATTTCCTCTTCAGTGACTGAGGAGGACAGAAAGCTTTACTAAAAACTCTGTTTGGATGATACTGTGTAAAACATTAATTTTTCATCTCCTTTCCCTCCATCCTTAGCCCATATTTCCTGCTTTCTTTGCACACACAAAATAAGAAGCAAAGCTCTTTGTAAATTCTTGGAACAGAATTGACTTTTTCTTAAAGGCTATCAATCCATATTGAATGACATTAAAACAATAATACGAAATGTTGTTAGGTAATGAAGATATACGAGCAGCGTCACGCCTCTCTCCAAACTAAAAGAATTTGCTAAGAAATCATTCACCTGATTTGCAAAATCTAGATGTATCCCTCTATGTGACAAACATTATTTAATGTTAAAAAATGCAATGTATTGTTGCAATTTGTTGTCACGATGTGCAATGTTTCACATGTAGAAAAACTTTTCTGATCATATTTCTCTTTTCACAGGTCCCATAAGTTTTTCTTTTTTGTTTTAAAAATTAATTAATTAGTTAATTAATTAACTTTTTGGTTGCATTGGGTCTTCATTGCTGCATGCAGGCTTTCTCTAGCTGCCCTGAGCAGGGGGCTACTCTTCGTTGTGGTGAGTAGGCTTCTCATTGTGGTGGCTTCTCTTGCTGCAGAGCACGAGCTCTAGATGCATGGGCTTCAGTAGTTGTGGTGCGTAGGCTCAGTAGTTATGGCTTGCGGACTCTAGAGCGCAGGCTCAGTAGTTGTGGCGCACGGGCTTAGTTGCTCCGCGGCATGTGGGGTCTTCCCGGACCAGGGATTGAACCCGTGTCCCCTGCACTGGCAGGCGGATTCTTAACCACTGCGCCACCAGGGAAGTCCCAAGTTTTTCTGATAGAAAAAATAATTGGGTAATTTCAAAATCCACATATTTTAAAGAAAGATATTGCCATTTCTCATTTTTTACAGAACTAGAACAAAAAATCTTAAAATCTGTATGGAGACACAAAAGAGCCTGAAGAGTCAAAGCAGTCTTGAGGGAAAAAAACGGAGCTGGAAGAATCAGACTCCCTGACTTCAGACTATACTATAAAGCTACAGTAATCAAGACAATATGGTACTGGCACAAAAACAGAAACATAGATCAATGGAACAAGATAGAAAGCCCAAAGATAAACCGATGCACATATGGTCACCTTACTTTTGATAAAGGAGGCAAGAATATACAATGGAAAAAACACAGCCTCTTCAATAAGTGGTGCTGGGAAAACTGGAGAGCTACATGTAAAAGAGTGAAATTAGAATACTCCCTAACACCATACACAAAAGTAAACTCAAAATGGATTAGAGACCTAAATGTAAGACCAGACACTATAAAACTCTTAGAGGAAAACATAGGAAGAACACTCTTTGACATAAATCATGGCAAGATCTTTTTTGATCCACCTCCTAGAGTAATGGAAATAAAAAACAAAAATAAACAAATGGAACCTAATGAAACTTCAAAGCTTTTGCACAGCAAAGGAAACCATAAACAAGATGAAAAGACAACCCTCAGAATGGGAGAAAATATTTGCAAACAAATCAATGGACAAAGGATTAATCTCCAAAATATATTAACAGCTCATGAAGCTCAATATTAAAAAAACAAACAACCCAATCCAAAAATGGGCAGAAGACCTAAACAGACATTTCTCCAAAGAAGACATACAGATGGCCAAGAAACACATGAAAAGCTGCTCAACATCACTAATTATTAGAGAAATGCAAATCAAAACTACAATGAGGTATCACCTCACACCAGTCAGAATGGGCATCATCAGAAAATCTACAAACAACAAATGCCGGAGAGGGTGTGGAGAAAAGGGAACCCTTTAGCATTGTTGGTGGGAATGTAAATTGATACAGCCACTATGGAGAACAGTATGGAGGTTCCTTAAGAAACTAAAAATAGAATTACCATATGATCCAGCAATCCCACTACTGGGCATATACCCAGAGAAAACCATAATTCAAAAAGACACATGCACCCCAATGTTCATTGCAGCACTATTTACAATAGCCAGGTCATGGAAGCAACCTATATGCCCATCGACAGACGAATAGATAAAGAAGAAGTGGTACATATATACAATGGGATATTATTCAGCCATAAAAAGGAACGAAATTGGGTCATTTGTGGAGACATGGATGGATCTAGAGACTGTCATACGGAGTAAAGTAAGTCAGAAAGAGAAAAACAAATATCGTATATTAACGCATATATGTGGAGCGTAGAAAAATGGTACAGATGAACCGGTTTGCAGGGCAGAAATAGAGACACAGATGTAGAGAACAAACGTACAGACACCAAAGGGGGAAAGCCGCGCGGGGGTGGGGATGGTGGTGGGATGAATTGGGCGATTGGGATTGACATGTATACACTGATGTGTATAATACTGATGACTAATAAGAACATGCTGTATAAAAAAATAAATAAAATTAAATTAAAAAAAAAGATATTGCCATTTCTAATAAGCATTTTAAACCTACCACGAATGGAAGTATTTAGGCTTTGAGAATAGTCAGTTGTTGAAAGTTAACAAAAAGCAAGAGCAAGAAAGCAGAAATAGTTTAGTTCTCATTTGTAAAAAGTTTATATGCATTGCTCATAAAACGTACTCTGTAAATCTATGATTTTCCATGCCCTTAACAGTTTCTTTATCTTTAGGTAGAATCATCAACCCATTCTCAGCTAATCATTTATTTGCTGTCAAAGGTAGTCAATGGCACTTTGATCTTGTTTGCTAATTTTAGACATAAACTGATTCTAAGCTCTTGCTACACTGTGTAAAATGTATCCCACCCTGCTTGCATACTTTGACTACAACCTCAGGTTCTACAAAAACAAATTCTTATTCATGTTGCTTTTTTCTTTTTTACAAGTTTGGCACCTCACTCTTCCGTTGCCAAAGTTTGAGTCTGTCATTTTTTTTTTTTTTTTTTTTTAACCAGGACTCTATCTTTCACAGATTCTCTTTCTGTCTACACCCATCATCATGTTTTTCTTTTCCTTTGTAAAACAAAACAAGTTTCATTCTCCCCCTCTTCACACCAAAATGTCCTTCTTGTACTGCAGTTCATATCAAAGGATTCTTCTTACAGAGAGTCTGAGATACTGCCAACCCCTAAGTGGCCTCAAGGGCTTGCAGAACCAAAGAAGAAGAAACCAAAGGGCTAAGATACCTTTGGTTCTCCAGCTTCCTGACGTGGAATGCAGTGGTGCAGTGCCAAAGAGACCTCATACCTCTCAGGAGTTTGAGCTCATCACATCAGATGTCACTCAGACACAGAAGAAGTGGTATTTCGGTGAAGAACATATAGAATGTTCAAAGCCCCCAGGCAAAATAATCTCTCCCAACTTGAATGAGTAAGGAGGGAGTTTGGAAAACTTTTGAAAGAAGGGGGAAAGAAGCATTAATCCATCAAAGAGAAGAGAGGCATCTGGGAGTAGCAATAAGAATAAAAGAGAAGATAAATAGATGGGGGGGGCATCATAAAAGTGAAGAGAAAGTGTTGCTTCCTGGCAAACTGACATTGAACATATTTTTTTAAATAGAGACCTAACCTTTTTTCCTTTTTCTCAGATAAATGAGTTTAGCTGCTTAGGGTGAAAAGGAAAAAAGAAAGAAGGAAAGAAGAAAGGAAAAAGGAAGGAATGAAGGAAGGAAGGCAGGAAGGAAGGAAGGAAGGAAGGAAGGAAGGGAGGGAGGGAGGGAGGGAGGGGGAGGGAGGCAGGAGGGAGGAAGGAAGCTCCATCATCAAATAAAAAATCCTTTGCTACATTCTAGAATACGTCAGACTAGTGATGATATGCTTTATTCTTCCCTTATAAAATACTATCAAAATCATTCTGATTACAAGAAAAGTAAAGTTAATGACTTTAGAAAGAGAAATGAAACTAATTTTACACAATGAACACAGTGATTTTTTTCCAAAGTACCCCAAATCCTCACAGAGGTATCCTCACTGGCCCATTTTTCCAGCAGGCAACTGGTAAAGAAAAACTGGTTTCATTCTACAGTAGGAGAAATAAAACAGGAAACTATTACTTGGTTTTATATATAAAGGCATTTTAAATACATCATCTTTAGTTGAACAAAACAGTCCTGGGGTCAAATGCTGGCTTCATCATTTATAAGCTTTAAGCTTGAGAAGATATTCAAACACCTTAAACCTCAATTTCCTCATGTATAAACTGAGGATAATGATAGCCTTTATTTCTTAGGGTTGTGAGGCCAGAATGAATTAATTTAAATTACTGTAGCAGAGAGCCTGATACATCAGAATTTTTTTTTATTGCTGCTGCAACAAATTATCACAAACATAGTGGCTAAAAAAATAAGAATTTATTATCTTACAGTTTCTGGAGGTCAGAAGTCTGACCTGGGTCTCACTGGGCTAATATCAAGGTGTCAGCAGGGTTATGTTCCTTTCTGGAAGCTCTGTGGGAGCATCCATTTTCTTGCCTTCTGTTGCCTTGTAGAAGATGTGTGCAATACATTCCTTGTCTTATAGCCCCATTCCTCCATCCTCAAAGCCAGCAACATTGCATGTTTTTCTCACTGCAGCAGCAAAGCTTTTCTGCTTTTAAGAACTCATGTAATTAGGTTGGGATACCTGGACAATCCAGGATAATCTCCTCCTCATCTAAGTGTTCTTAACATTAATTACATCAGCAGTGTCCCTTCTGCTATGTAAAGAAATATATTCATGGTTTCCAGGGAACAGAAGGTGGACATGTTTGGTTGGGGTCAGGTCATTATCCTGCTTACCACAGCCTGGTACTTCAGAATGTGCTCCATAAGTGTAATTAGTTTATTATTTTTATCATTATCATTTCTATTTTATTGGCATTATCATGGTCATACGCCTATAGATTCTCGTAACTTAGGTATCATGAGTGACACTGACCTCCCACACGCATCCACACCACTCATTTCTCAGTTGAAGAATTAGAGACCAAGAGACAGGAAATGATTTACCCAAGGCCATCCAGCCAGTTGATGCTGATTTTCCTCAGTTCATAGTCCCTGACTCAACATAGTGCTTCCCCCATATTACCCTGCTGAGAACAGTAATCTAAAATATACACCTAATATTTATGCCTAATTTGAAGTTTATTTGCATAGAATAAAATGTCAAAAATGTCAAATTAAATTCTTAATTTGCATAACCAAGAACATAAATCAAAACAATAATTATTCTACTTTTCATAGAATGCTCTTAAGAAATATTAGGGAGAATGCTTATAATTGCTAAACTTCACTGAAGTCAGGTTAGAATTTAGATTTGGAAAAAGTGACTTTTTAGAGCACATATATTCTATCTCGAAGCCTCTCCTCTTCCTTGTTTGTTTTTTCTTGTATCTTTCTTTCCTTTCCCCTTTTTGTTCCCATAGTTCTGAATGAATATGCTGTTTGTTCAGCGGAAAAAATTAACACCTCAAGAAGACAACAAATTATTTCATTTCTAATTACAGTGACACCTCTTTTATATATCTTTCCCTGGAGAATAAAATGTTCTGGATGAGAAAATTTTCAAGATAACTAAAATATACCCATTTAATTATAAAATTATATTAACAAAACAGGCTTTGACATTTTAGGTGGCAATTTCTCTAAAAGGCACTGAACACTCCACTGATTTATCCGTCAAACTTGGTAACAGGCTGAGCATAACCTATCCTATTTTAGATGACATGAGGATCAAAACTATTGTCCTGTATTTAAGAGAATGAATTCCCTGGGAGGTACCATGTAGTCTGAGTGTGTTGGACCATCAACTAAATGCCTTCTGAATTGCTGTGTTTTTCTAGATTCTGATTCTTCAATCTCCTTCATCACTGTCAACCATCAATTCTTTAGTGTGTCTGGTTTAAGGATTTTCCCTTCCTTTCCTTGCTTCTTCTAAACTATCTTCCACTAGAATGAACTAAATCATAAGAGGGAATCAGACAACTGAGATAAAATCCAGCAGCCTTAACTATTCACACAAGAACCTACACAGTTGACTCCTAGTTTTTTTCATTAGCTAAGTCCTGGCAGCAATTTCTTCTTCTTGCGTCAGGATAGATACAGAGCTAGTTCTAGATGAATATTACTGTAATAATTGCCAAAATATGACGTATGAATAAATATGGTATACATGGATTTGCCTTCTTTCACCTCAAACCATCAGAATATAACATGTACTGGGATATGAAAAAAAATGTGCTACTTATTGATATCACATGGGAGTTTGCTAGGACTAAGAAGCTCAGCATCATCCCCACCTTCAAGATCTACTGAATCAGGGGCTTCCCTGGTGGCGCAGTGGTTGAGAGTCCGCCTGCCGATGCAGGGGACATGGGTTCGTGCCCTGGTCCAAGAAAATCCCACATGCCACGGAGCGGCTGGGCCCGTGAGCCGTGGCCACTGAGCCTGCGCGTCCGGAGCCTGTGCTCCGCAACGGGAGAGGCCACAACAGTGAGGGCCCGCGTACCGCAAAAAAAAAAAAAAAAAAAAAAAAAAAGATCTACTGAATCAGAGTTTTGACAATATCCCCACAAGATCTTTATGCACATTAAATTTGAGAAGCACTGATTTAGAACATAATACTCTCCAACAATAGGCTCTCCAATGATGGAGTTTCATTACTACCACCTGAGAAATCAGGATTTTCTGTTCTTAGAACTCAATTTTTCCCTTTGATACTCTTCAGTCTAACTTCATGAAGTATTTTCATTATCTAACATACCCTTAGCAAAATGTTATCTTCAAGAAAAAAATCTGAGTTTAAATAAATTTGTTGCAGATAAATAGATACATTATTCAATTCATTTAGAGCCATGAATCTTAGATTTTTAGATCCTTGAGGAACATTATAAATTACCAGGTTCAATCTAATCCCCTCAATTTGCGCAAAAGAAAACTGAAGTCCAGAGAGATGAAGTGAGTTGGTTTAACATGTTTTCAAGTATTAACATGCTTTTTACTCTGCTTTTTACTCTATCTTAATCACAGATCCACTCATTCAATTATGTCCACTCAATTCCCTTTTGTTTGTCTGTTTTTTAAATTTGCTTTCTGTTGAAATTCATGTACTCACTCTTTTTCCACACATCAGTGTCAAAGCTGTTTAATGGGTTTATCCTCCCTTAGATTCCTCTCTACATATCTTTATAAAGACTTATAGTAGGAGTCCCATTTATTTATGCCGCACACTTAGTTCAATTATTGCTACTGGGCCTGTGCCTAAACTAAAGCTTTATTCATTTTCTGCTGGAGTTCTCCTGGTCTCCATTTCTGCCTGGATTGACCTTTGCATTCAGGTTGGTGGCACTCTCTGCAAGCTCCTTAAATTTTGCTGGCTCAGCCTAGGAACTCTTCTTAAAGTAGTAATTTAATCTTCCCCTACAACATCATCAGTTCTCAGGAGCAAGTCTTGCTCTCTACCCTGTAAAGTCTTTAGTCTGGGGTTAGGATAAAAAACTCAACTCCACCTCCCTCTCTGACCTCATAACTCTTAACAATATGTACTAAAGTTAGTCATGGCAAAGGCATGATTGTGGGAGATTATGATCTCTGGTGAAAGAAACTATTATTAAGAGCTCTTTTATTTCCGGCCTCCCTTTCTTGGGATCTGTTATAGCTCTTGGATTACTTGTCCTCTTTGCGTTATTTTTCTCTTATTCTTTCTGTGTAGTTAATAGGGGAACATGGGACAGGAACACTTCATTTTCTTCTCACAAGCCTATGACATAAACCAGAAAAAAGGGAAGAGGAGTTGACCTCAAAATTAGATTTTAGTCTAGGCCTTACTTAGATATACACTCCATTAGGTAGAAGTTCAGCCCAGCTAGCCAAGAACACAGGTTACATATGGCTTTAAGTTTAGACCCTAATGGGTAATAAAAAGATATAATTTACCTAGAATCTCCCCTCACACATAAATCTCCATGAGGATCTGGGAGATGGATGCAAGGGGAAGAAAAGAATGAGAGGAGACCTTCTGATTAAAAATGTCAGTGGGCCCCAGACAATTTTGTATAGTTAGATTTTAAAAAAAATAGTTATTGTACCTCTAAAATGTATGCTCTTGAATCTTAGCTGATTTCCCCAAATGAACGCTTTCCTTTTTATAGGGCTTATAGATAAAACTCTTGCAAAACTAGGCAAAAATCCTCTTCCTTCATTGGTAACCTATTTTGAATCTGAGCCTAGTACAGCAACTAACTAAATAAATACGTTAGT
Source organism: Stenella coeruleoalba (assembly GCF_951394435.1). Classification (NCBI taxonomy): domain Eukaryota; kingdom Metazoa; phylum Chordata; class Mammalia; order Artiodactyla; family Delphinidae; genus Stenella; species Stenella coeruleoalba. The sequence goes on from NC_137150.1 coordinate 92,380,981, forward strand.
ACTCTGCTCAGAGAGATAGCATAAGAATAATTCACTGTTAAAAATAACCTAATTTTTAATGCAGGTGTTTATTTTAAAAATATAATTCATCCATTTTAAAGTTAGACCTCATGCTAACCAATCTGAAAATTAATGTTGAAAGATAAATGAAGCTATTTCCTAAAGTATTTTTCATCTATATTTTTAGGAATGCCTTTGGATTGGTTAACTATCAGAAGCTGACCTTCCTAAATGCCCATATCTAGCAAATTAATTTAACAGTCTGTATATGCATCCTGTTTTGTGGTAAATTACTAGTAAACAACCACTGTAATTATAACAGGTACATACTCACTAAGATGCATAAGATGAGAATTCAAAATGATGTAGAACACATTCTCTCCTTATTAAAAACAAATGCTAATTCCCCATAATATGGACTTTGTCATGCAATTTGCTCTCTTTCTACTGGCCTCTCCCTTAAAGAAGAATTACTGAGTTACAGTTAAGTATAATATAAAGACACAATTGAAGTTTGTTGAATGCCTACTTGGAACATTTAATAACAGACTATTATTAACTGATATAACAGTCTTACTCATAAAATTGCACTTTATGTGAAAATTCAGTAAGTGCCACAACATCTCAAATAACTTGAGTACAGTAAGCAGCCTCTATGCATGAAAGCATTTTTAAAGAATCAAGCTGAGCTTTAGAAGTATCTATCACAGTTTTACGATCTTCATTCAATAAATTGGACTGGTGTCTCTCCTAGTAGGGCTATCGTTGTAACGACACTGCCCAGCAGGATGCTGTTTTCTAATGCATAGGAAGATCAATGCTTTCATCTAAAAACATTAAATTTAGAAAGGTTCAAAGTTGCTACATATAGATTAACTCTTTTAATGCTTTAGTTAAAGGTTATTGAAACAACTGTTTAATGCAAAAAGTATTGTAAGCAGTAAATTTCTAATAAGAAATCTGATCTTGCTATTTTGGTAGCTGGTAAAACATCAAGAGGAACAAGGCCTTGCTTGACACAGATTGTAAGAATTATTCTTTTTAGTAAATTGGTATAGTTTGCGCTAGTCTGTCTAACAGAGTCAAAGCTTAAATTTGCATGTCATTATTTGGATTCATATAAATTTGTGCTTTTCTTAAATTGTCTTTACAAGTTGTTAATTAACATTTACCATTAGAATACTCAGTGATAAATCAAATACTAGGTTCAGAATATGAACTAGCCCTTTTTGAGGTTAAAAATGACCACAGGTAGGTAATTTCATATTGTTTAACCTAAAACCAAGGTTGGTAGATACATAATTTCATTAATACCATGATTATTATTCAATAACCCAGATGGTTGGTCTGCACTACATATTTATTGAATGAGTAAATAAATAGTGAATAGTTGACATAACTCCATCTGTCAGTCGTCTTATAGACCTAATACTTAAATCCAACTTTTTGGGTTAAACCATATTGATTTAATGGGTCTTCTGCATTCCAGGAAGCATAGAAGCACGTGAATTTCTTCTATATTTTTTTTGTTACAGGCAATGCTTTTATCTCTACCTCTCTCTTCTCTTCTCTTTCTTCTCCCTCTCCTTCCCTACCTCCCTCTCTCTCTCTCTCTCAAACACACACACACACACACACACACGCACACACGCACACACGCACACTGTAGTCCTGCTGTCTGGCATCTCCAAAACAATCCTAGACTATCTACCAGTATTCTTTTCAGGACTTGTAATTGCAATCTTGTAATTGCAAGATTTCTTTCAAATATAAATCAGTGAAGTACTCAAGGCAAAACGCAAGGGCAGTTTTTGACCAGAAGCAGTCAAAAAATGTGTCAGCATTGATGCCAGCAATTTGGATGGACCATTCACAGGCTTCTTTTCATACTGCATTAGAGATGCAATATTTGATTTTGCAAGAATATCTACTTTTATTTTTGTCTTCATATGTAAAGCAGAGTTTATTTTTGTAACTCAACATTTGATCATTAAACATTGGATAATGAATAAAATATTGTTATACATTTTAATTTTTGAGCAAATGTTTATGGGACATTTGGTAAATATTGAGCATGCTTTTGAGATTTCTACTATTTTCCAAAGAAATCCTTCCTGATTGTAAGTTTGTTTATGGGCTTAGTGAAAAGTATTTGCTTTCCTAAAGTATGAGCATGTACTGGGTCACTAGCTTCCAAACTGTTACTCTAGTTGAGTGAAGTTTTCATTTTGGTGGCACATTTCCATGACAGCTGTTTATCCCACATGTTTATATTGAAAGAATATTAATCTGAGCACCTGGGGGTAATTAGCATCAGGTACAAATGTCTTTGGATGTTGATGATTCCTCTTCTCCCCTCTCTCTATTGTCTGAAACCTGATGTTATTAGGTACTAGTATCTTTGGGTCTTTGTGGTACTGATAACACCCTAAAAGTCATCCACATTGACTTTGGTTAAGAAAGCTTGAGTTTTGGTAAAAAATTCTTCAGTTAACTGTGTATAACTCAACAAATAGATCTTTCTTTTTTTCCGCATGGAGGTATGTATTAATATTGACTTGGTAATAATAATGTGACTCACTGATCTTTGTTCATCTGGAATCATTTAGATTTAACAATTTTTTCCTTGAGACCTGGGTGTGACAATCATATAAGATGTCATTTGGATTAAGCTTGTGGGGGAACACATTGCCGACGCCCTGATTATTGAGATTCTTGATTTGGTCTCCCAATTGTTATATAATGAAAGTAATTCATCCAGTAGAGCAAACACAGCAAAAGTTGCTCTTGAACTTTCCTATTTGTATGACTTCAACATTTTCTTCCATCATTGATCTTCTGATATATGATATGAACTTGACATATGATGGCTCTATTTGTCTACTTTTATCCCCTGGGAAATAGCTTCTGGTCAAGAATGCTTACCTGCTTATTTCCAGTACTGAATGTAAAATATTGGCTCCAGAAGGATCATTTTATTGAGTTTCTAAATTTTACAAATAAAGGAAAAAGATATACAGACACATTGAGACTTGTTTAAGAACCCTCAGCTTGTTAAAAAGCACTTGTAACTTAATTGGGTTTTGTAAAACCCCAGACAGCCTAAGCTCTGATGTTCAGAGGAAAGCAAACTATAAATCTGATAAAAATTATTTATCACATGTACTTCATTTCACCCCCTTTCACCCCAATGTAACTTGTGTTCACGTGTGTCCTATAATACATATTCTTTGTTTGGCGTCCATGGTATCTTGCTCTCCTGCTACTCTTCTATCCTCTCTGAGTAATTCTTCTTTCTCTGCCTGCCTGGCTGTTTAAGTTATTTCAACTGCATCCAGTTGCCGGGATCTCTCGGTTTGTATATTCAGCCCTGACCATGCTTCTGTGATCCAGACCCATCTTTGCAGTTGCTCACAAGTCTTCTTCACCTGAATGTTTTACATCTTATTAAACTTAATATGGCCCAAACGGAATCAATTATTTTCTTACTCTCCTCACTCTATCATCCAAAGGCAAGAAATTTTTCTCCTGTATTTTCTACTAGGTCACTAATTCAACAATCTATACAGGCAATCAAATTGGGCAGGTGGGTGTCACTCTAGATTTCTCTACCACCCTGAGTTCCCCACACCTAATCAAACACAAAGTCCCCCTAACATCTTATATGGATGTCTGTCATCTGTCTCCTCCTCACGCTCCCCATTCTACCACAATTCATTGTAAGGCCTAACACACAGTAGGTGCTCTATAAATTTTTATGGATGAATGAATAGAACAAGAACGAACAAATGAATGATGACTTGGACATAGTTTCTACCCTCATTTAGCTCACTGTCTAGCAAATGGAGAGAAACAAAGAGACATGTATGTGATGCATGCTATGTTCCAAGAAAAGTCATACATAAGAGGTACTTTACCTAAGCTGGGGCTCGAGGAAGTCTTTCTGAAGAATGAAAACCTAGGTAATGAATAAATTTATTTACTCATTTATAATCTACTTAGTTTTCCACTAATCTCTTCAGATTGAGTAGCAGGAGAAATTCGGATGGTGACAAAAGGAAATTCAGTAGTTTCCATAAAGACCAGTTTAACTTTTCTACTCCCCGGGTAGCCATGACTGCTTAGATGTTCTTGGGTACAATTTTTCCTGAAAGACCTCCTATCTCTGTTTTACAAAATTATTGACTCACAGAGAAAGACTTGGTCCCTGATTTTAGTCACAAATCATGAAACATGAGGCTTTGATTAACTAGCAGATTATATTGTTCTGTAAACTTAAATGAATAGCCTTGTTTACTCTCTAATTACCAGACATGATGCAGTAAATAGTGAAGAGGCCAATAGATTTAATTCTCATTTTGAATTTAAACATACAATTTATCTTCAATGAATTGGTCAAGCAGCTCAAAGAACACCTTTACAATTTTATAAAGAAAAGACTAAGAATACCTAAACAACAAAGGGAAAACATAGCTTTATTTTATTTTTTTCCATCAAGAAAACCTCTCATTCCTAAATTTGTGGAAGTCTATGTCTTAATTCACTTTATGAAATATGTAGAGAAATTTAACAAACGAAATATTCCCCTATTTGGTTCCTTTTGGTAAAGGCACCATTTAAAACCTGTATTTAATGCCACATAGCCAAAAGAATCTTCTGAAAGAACAACACTGGAGGTTATCATGCTCCCTGATTTAAAACTGTAAAATACAAAAGTATAGTAATCAAAACAGTATAGTATTAATAGAAAAACAGACACATAGATTAATGGAACAAAATAAAGAGCCCATAAATAAACTCACACATATATATTCAATTAATTTACAACAAAGGAGGCAAGAACATATAATGGGGAAAGGACAGTCTCTTCAATAAATGATGTTGGGAAAACTAGAAAGATTCATGCAAAAAATAAAAATGGACCACTATCTTATACCTTATACAAAAATTAACTCAAAATGGATTAAAGACTTAAATGAAGACCTGAAACCATAAAACTCCTAGAAGAAAACAAAGGTGGTAAGCTCTTTGACGTCAGTCTTAGCAATGTTTTTTGGGATCCAACTCCAAAAGGCAAGGGAAACAAAAACAAAAATAAACAAATGGGACTACATCAAACCAAAAAACTTCTGCATGGTGAGGGAAACCATCAACAAAATGAAAAGGAGAGCCTATTCAATGGGAGAAGATGTTTGCAAATCATAATCTGATAAGGGGATAATATCTAAAATATATATAGAATTCATACAACTCAATAACAACAACAAAAAAACCCAAATAATCCAATTAAAAATGAGTAGAGGATCTGAATAGGCATTTTTCCAAAGAAGACATACAGATGACCAAGAGGTGCATGAAAAACATCACTCATTGCCAGGGAAACGCAAATCAAAACCACAGTGAGATATCACCTCACACCTGTCAGAATGGCTATTATCAAAAAAACAAGATATAACAAGTGTTGGCAACAATGTAGAGAAAAGGGAACCCTTATACACTGTTGGTAGGATTGTAAATTGGTGCAGTAACTATGGAGAACAGTATAGTGGTTCCTCAAACAATTAAAAATAGAACTACCATATGATCCAGCAATTCCATTTCTGGGTATTTTTCCAAAGAAAACCAAAAAAAACAATTTGAAAAGATATAGCATCCCCATATGTTCATTGCAGCATTATTTACAGTAGGCAAGATATGGAAGCAACCTAAATGTCTGTGTATAGATGAATGGATAAAAAAGATGTGGTGTATACATTCAATGGAATACTAGCCATAAAGAAGAATGAAATCTTGCCATCTGTGACAACATGGAAGGACCTTGAGGGTATTATGCTAGGCGAAACAAGTCAGAGAAAGACAAATACTGTATGATTTCACTAATATGTGGAATCTAAAAAACAAAAGAAACAAACACAACAAAACAGAAACAGACTCATAGATACAGAGAACAGATTGGTGATTGCCAGAGGGGAAAGGGGTGGAGGAGGCAAAATAGGTGAAGGGGATTAAGAAGTACAAACTTCCAGTTATAAAATAAATAAGTCATGGGCATATAATGTACAGCATGGGAAATATAGTCAATGATATTGTGTTAATTTTGTAAGGTGACATATGGTTACTAGACTTATTGTGGTGACCCCTTCACAAAGTATACAAATGTTGAATTACTATGCTGTACACCTGAAACTAATTAATATTGCGTGTCAACCATACCTCAAGGGAAGACCAAAGCATTTTACATTAAGTCAACTGAAAAGGGAAAAATAGTAAAATAAAATCAAATCTGTATTTAGTCTGGACTCCTTGTAGAATTAGCTCTTGAAAAAGATAAGAAAAAACTACTGATGCAGAATTACACACCACAGTTTACCATCATTTCCCTCACTTTTTCTTTCTTTTAATGCCAAACATTACATTTTAACTTAGTGACTTATATAACCTGTGCTATGAACGTTCTGGCTTTTAGAAAGTAAAGGCATCACTTTCATCAGTGAAAAATGAAATTTGCGTTGTTTCCCAGTATGGGAAGATGAATAGCACTAAGCTATGCATAATGTAAGTCGGCCCTGGTTCCCCTTGCAGTCACTGAATAACATTGAAAAGGTGGATTATGGACTACAGTTATGTGCTCAGTTTTTGGTTTGAGAAAACAAAATATTTTTATATGTCTTACATAAGTGCCAAGTCTGATGGCATTTGCTTTATTAGTCCCATTAAACAACCTGAGCTCACCAATTTTCTCTTAGCTTTCTGGCTAAAAAATACATTCTGCTTTCCACTATCATGACTGCTGATGGTTCTGTTCTTATAAATAGTGTTCGAAAAAAAAATCAAAACTTCTCATCTCCCAAGGTTGTGCTACTTTCAGCCTCTCTGGGGGTCAACGGATAGGGCAGTGAGAGAAGTTATGCACTGTCACAGGCTGAACAAAATCTCATCAATCAGAGAACAGGATTTCACTCTCTGGTGCCTTCTTTTCACTAGAGTGGAAGCAAAGGAAAGAATCCCCAAGCAAGCAATTCAGTTGAATTACTGTGTAAGACTAGGGGAACAAATGACAGCGCTTGTATCTTGAGTAAGCAGTTTCTAACATGAATAAATTGTTGTCAGAAAAGACATTGTACCTGAAATTTTATTTCATAAACACAAGAGGCTCAAAGTAATAGCACATAAAAGTTTAAAAAATCTGAAGTCAAGCTTTATTCTATGTACAGAGAAAAGTTCTCATTCTAACAAGAACCTTTTTTGCTACGTGTTAGCCTAGCATGCCCCTTCCAAAACCTCAGATGTCTGGTCATGCTGAAGCCACGCTTCGGAGGGATTTGGATCTGAGCTCTATGATTTTCTGTTAAGTCAATGGCTCTGAATTCTGCTCCCTTCTCAAACCACCTCTTAGGAACTATTTCAAAAACTTCACAGTATGCACACACACACACACACACACACACACACACACACACACAAACTCCAGCAACACGAGGTTTAAATAACACTAGCTAGACCAGAAATTGGAGGCCAATGAATGAATAAACTTTTAAATTATTCTCACTTCCACTATTTTTCCCAGATATCTTTGTTTGCTAATGGATTATGCCAAAATGTGTATTTCATACTGTTAGGATAGGTAGTAAGGAATACAGAGATGCTACATTCCAGATTGTGCCTGGTATGGGGTAGGAGTAGATTAGCCACAACTGAGTGTAATCTCCATATTATATGATCTGTTCGAAACTTTGCAGATACAGACATTAGGTGTAATTACATTTTATGGGACTGATTCACACTATCTAAATTCATAAAGAATGGCTACTTAATTCAAGTACAAAGAAATAGTTTCAAAACAGATATATGTAAAAAAAGATTGACCATGCTAATAGTAAACATAAGAAACATATAACATGGTTATTTTATATCAGATAAAATAGACCCAAACAAAGAGTATTACTAACATAAAAGAAGCTTTGCAGAATGATAAAAGAATTAGAAAGATACAGCCATCATAAATGTATATGAACCTAATAACAGAAGTACATGAAAGCAAAAACATATAGAAGTAAAGGGGAAAATAAATAATTCTACAATCATAGTTGGAGATTTTTAACATCCTCTCAGCAACTGATAGAACAAGTAGTCACAAAAACACAGTACAAATGTAGATAATCTAAACAACATGATCAAGCACCTTTAACCTGTTGATATTTATATAAAATAACCCAGTAAATGCAAAGTACACGATCTTTTCAAGTACACATAGTATGTACCCAAGATAGACATATGTTGGGCCATAAAACAGCTCTCTCAAATATGAAACGATTAAAATCATAAAAATATTTTCTCTGATCATTATGGAATTAAATTAGAATCAACAATAAAATAACTAGAAAAACAATTGTTACTTAAAATGCCAAGCTTTTGTTACTTATGAAATATAATTATGAAGACAATAACCTTCCAAAACAATAGATATGATGTATTACTCTAGTATACTCAGGTGTTCATAGAACTGAAGAGCTGAAAAAGTGCTCAGAGGTAAGCAAAAGTCTGGGATCTTACTTCTAAATGTCTTCAAAATATTTAGATACATGTTGTCAGTGAGCTAGTTAGTGAAAGTTTTTCAGAACTTATGTGTTTTTGTTTAAGACCTTAAAAGGAAGGAATATGAATGTAAAAAATAATTATGAAATTGGGTAATTTTTTTTTGCTATACTTCCAAAAGCACTTTAATTTTGCAAAACTCATTAATCAGTCTTTTGTATTCAGTACTTTTCACTGATTGTACCTATTTGTAAATCTATTTGTTATTATACAATTAACCTGGAAAAGAAACCTTTGTTAAATATGTATAGCATGTTTACAATAAAAGAAGAAAATGTTTGTAAAATATTGATTCCACAATTTAAAATACAGTAATGGAAAAATCTGCAACCTGAACAAACAACAAGAAAAGTTTTAATTCAATTCTTTGTGAATAACAGAAAACTTTAAAAAATCTTAATAAAGCTCTAAACATTTATTTTTATTTGACTTATATAATCAAACATTTATTTTGTATTGTTTTAGTTTTTAAAGCACTTACATTTTCAAATCTAATTAGAGAAGAAAATTTTCACTCATTATGTATTTATTAACTTGATAATTATTTTAAAAATACCCTCTGTACATGTGACGCATCATGCCAAAAGTTAGGGACGTAATCATATTCTCTGTTCTAATAAAGTTTATATTCTAGTGGGGAAGTTAGAAAGCAAATAAGAATACAAAAATAGCTAACTATTTAATTATAACTGTGCTATGAAATTAAAGCAAATAGTGATATCAAAGCATGTAGTAGATGTCCTCAAGTGACAGAAAATGGAACTGAGCTTTGAAGAATGAACAAAAGTTAATTAATCAATGGAGAGAGTTTTAGATAGAGGGAGGAATAAGTGAGGCTTGAATCAGAAAGGGGAAAATGTGTTTGAAGGACCCTAGGAAAAGCCTGTTAGTGAAGCACAGAGAGAAAGGAAGATGGTCTCCAGGTAAGGCAGGCAAGGTTAGCTGAACCTGGCAGACCAAGTAAATTACTTTTTTCTCATGTTGCAATGGATAGCCATTTAATGCACTTTAGACGGGGGATTTAAAATGGAAAGGGCTAGCAGATATTCTGAATTTGGAGAGTCAAAGAGAATAGTAAACAACAGTTCTTAGGTTTCTAGCCTAAGCAACTAAGCAGATGGTGATGCCACTTGCTGAGATGGGAAAGACAGAAAAGGTAGAAATCTGTGGAAGAATTACAGAGTACTTGTTGGGACAGACTGAATTTTAGTGGAGGTGCTGTAAGATATTCAGAGGAAGAATTCACGCATACAGCTCAATATAGAATGGACATCAGAGAAGTGTTTTGGTTTAGAGGTGTAAATTTGAGGATCATGAGCACAGAGATGACAATGAATGCTATGATTATAAATGAGAACATTTAGAGAAAGAGAAGAGAATTGCTATAGAAATATGCCATCAGAGGCTCATGGAACTCCACCATTTAAAGGTTAGGTAGATGAGAATGAGCGAGCAAAGGAAAGAACGAGTGTTGTGTAGTGTGGTGAAGGGCAAGAAAATAGTGTCTGGAGGAAGGAATCATGATTAGCTTGTGGTGTACCAGAGAAGCCATATAAAATAAAGAATCAAAAATCCCATCACTTTAGCAACATGGGCCACTGTTGATCTTACAAGGAATCACTTTTTTGCTAGAGGGCTGAAGCTTGAAGGAAAATTAGACCCTGAGGAGAAAGGCATGCGTTGTTAAAAAGGGAGTTTGGTTGTTAAAAAAGAAGAAAGAGAAAGAAGGTGGTGGTTTGAAGAATGAAGAAAACGGGAGATATAGAAATACATTTTTTAACATGGCAAAATTTTGAGCATGGTAATGATGGCAAGGATCCAGTTCACTGGGAGAGAGTATAGACAAAAGAGAGTGTGAGGGCTTCCCTGGTGGCGCGGTGGTTGAGAGACCGCCTGCCGATGCAGGGGACATGGGTTCGTGCCCGGGTCTGGGAAGATCCCACATGCCGCGGAGCGGCTGGGCCCGTGAGCCATGGCCACTGAGCCTGCGCGTCCGGAGCCTGTGCTCCGCAACGGGAGAGGCCACAACAGTGAGAGGCCCGCGTACCGCAAAAAAAAAATAGAGTGTGAAGTTCCTGAGAAACTGGGAGAAGCTATGACAGATATGAGTTAAGTTTTCAGAGTTAGTCCAATAATCAGAGACAACATTTTAGAAGAGTTTTCTCTTAGACTTATTCAAATAATCTGATCTTTTACTGAGCATAAAATTTATAACATAGTTATATTTGATGCTGAGAAACTTTACTGCCAAATTATGTGTGTGATTGTCTTCTTTATTTAAAACTTATGCCCCAGTTAATGAAAAGTTATAGATATGTCTTATCTACTCAGTAAAGACTATTTTAAAGGGAAATGCTAACTTAACCAGCAAATTAGTTTCAGGAAACTACACTACTGAAACAGATGAACAGAACATATACTGCAATTTAGTGTTTTATTTCTATAGATTTACCTGAGTGATTTCCCCTCAGAGCAACCAGAGTGTTTTTAAAAATCTCATTTAAAATTTTTCTAGCATACAGGCCAACCTCACATGAAAGATGTTATATAGTTATCTGTACCATTTTAAAATGTATTCATTGGGCTTCCCTGGTGGCGCAGTGGTTCAGAGTCTGCCTGCCTGCGTGTCCAGAGCCTGTGTTCCGCAACGGGAGAGGCCACAGCAGTGAGAGGTCCGCGTACCGCAAAAAAAAAAAAGTATTCATTGAGGAAACTATAAACTTAAAACCTTCTGCGTTAATAGACTTTGCTTGATGGTTTAAATTCAAAATCCAGGCTTCAAAACAAATGCCCTCTGCCTACTGACAATGTAAGCAAACACTATCAAGAGAAAATAGGTTAGAAAGTGCACTGCCAGATTTTTAGCCACAGCAGGGGGATAAGTAGATGAGTTTGGCTGTATCTACAAGAACATGGCAGTTGTTAGATAATCAGATATTATTTGCTCTAATTGAGCTGTTGTGGGGATGATCTTCAATGGGCCAGTTGAATCAATGCACTGGCTGGAACCTGTAAAGCATTTTATATGTGACACAAATAAAAACTGGGAAGGCAAAGGAGACTGAAAAACAATAATTCTTATAAATATATTATAATGGTAAGTGAAACATTATAGTTTATAATTAAAAATTATAGTATGTCTACTGCCAATGATATCAATGTTCTTCATTGTCAAGGTAGCAGATCGGTATCACCTACTCCCAGATATGAAGAGAAAGTGACTAACTTTTGAATATAAATGATAAAGCTCCTTTTATCCCTTTTTTTAAAATAAGGAGTGGCTTAAATCTGAATATTTTTCATTTGTCATTGAAAGCAGAGCTACCTATAAAATTAGACCAATTATGAATGAAGGTACATATGGTTGCTATAAGTCTCTTAGGTATTAATCTTATGTTTTGGGACAACTTAAACTGAACACCCTCTCACAGAACAAGAGAAAATACACTGTTATAAAATTTTCCATATAATACTTCAATCTGGTCTAAGAATTGCAGTATGGAACAAACTGGAGAACATACATAAACACACGAAGCTGCTTCACGAACACCACAGAGAGAAGCTGACATGCAGGTTGCATTCCAACAGTTCTATTTAGTGTCTAATTACATCTTTAATTCAAAAACATGGGAGGGCAAGCAACAGAACAGCATCAAAATTTTGTAACAAGGTCTACATAATTTATTTGACATTGTTGGAAAAATAGCATATGTTTTGGGTAATCGCTAAAACCTCAAAGGATACTTTTCCAACTTCTGACAGTGAAACAGAATGCTACAAACTCTAACCATTACCTGTGGTACTGATAGAATCACAGGTACATAACCACTGCGATGGATTTGATAGTTAAGTAGTCATTGACCCTTAAAAGCATGGTTTCAACCTTGAATGTAACTTTTTGAATAACTGAGTATAATAGACATTTGAAGACAACCACTTTCGCTTTTTAAAGAAAAATTGTCTTGTTCCTCATTGTTATCAGGAACCCACATTGGCTAGTGGCTTTATTAACCTAAATACCTCTCCAGGACTTCAGAGGGAGAGGATGGGGTAGGAGATGGAATGTGCCATGAAACTGTGGGTAGGAGTAATATACATATATTCCTTAGTCATAATGCTTTTTGGTGAGAAAATGTAAGCATATAAGAAAGAAATCTGCTAACCTTTTAACAAGACAGTAATCAAGCTTTTTCAGCCAAGATGTTCTTAGAAAATGACACTGTTTCTTCCCATAAGTTTCTTTTTCATATAACTTTTTTCCTTTTCTCAACAGTTTGGCCAGAGTAAATTTAAATTCTGGCTTCCAAAAGAGAATGATTTAATCATCAAACAAAAAAGAATCTTATTCCCCATGCTATCAAATTTAATCTCTTCCACACTAATAAAATCTTCCAAGCAATACTCAAATTAAATGAAGATAAACTAATAAATTAACCTACATGTATAAGAATAAATGGGCCTCCTATTTCTCCTATTTTCTTCCTTCTCCTTTCCCCAGCCTCATTCTTTTTGGGGAGATGATACTGAGAAGAAGGACAGGAAATTAGTGTAAAGGTAAATGTAGCATTTCACAGAGCAGCTTGGAGATTTGAAATATTCCTTATACACTAACAGTACAAAGCTCGGAAAATGGGACATTCTGACTAATTAGATTTTCTCATGAACTTAAAGTAAACTAGGGAGGAAAAACATGTTTTTAAAATTTCAATCCTTCTTTAAAATCTTTTGAAAGTGATTTAATCCCATTCTTGGCTTATTAAGTATAATCTATGGAGGAGAATGAACATATTTGATGAGTTAGATTGTATGAATCAGAATCATCATTATGAATAATAATTCTCACTGTATATTTCTGGGATGATGTAGGAGTTTGGATAGATTATACAAAATCTTCAAGAAATGCCATAGAAGGTTCTCTTCTGAATAAATCCTGTTTATCACTTTCTCTTTTTTTCTCTTTTCTCTTTCATTCAAATCTGAGTGTTATAAAATTCTGAAAAAGTGACAACTATAGTTAACCCTATTTATAAAAACTTTAACTTTATATGTACAAATAATTTTCAATTGTCAAAATATGAATTATTTTAATTATATTTTAACCCCTATGCACTTGCTTTCTAACTTCCACTGACATGGTTGATTAGCTAATTTTTGACACGAATACATTCATTATTTATTGTGGCAAAGAAGAACCTGGAATAATGGTTCTTTTTAGTTATAAATTAATTGTGTAAGTTCTTTCTCATCCTGGTAAAGATATGAAGAACTTTTAAGGTGGGAGAGATTATATACCTTCTTAATATGGAGTGCACAGAAGATAGAATGTTAATCCAAAGGAGAGGACAGGAAACTGCATAGTAATCCAGGTTTTTTTAAGAATAATTTTCAGTTTATCTATTTATTAAATATTATTATGAACCTACTATGTAAAAAGCACCCTTGAATTTTGCTACCTAGTTCCCACCTTATAAGACTTTAGAGAACAATTGAAAAAAGGATGACTTTCAATTTGGGTAAAAATTGTAGGCAGAAATTAAATCTATAATTTGCTGAGTACTTACCACATTAAAGTGTCAGCCACATTAAAATACTATATATATATATATGTATATATAATGTTATACATAGTATAATATACATATATATAACACAAAACCACACACATACAACATATCATAGTGTCCCTAGGGGTTAAGAGTTATTATTTCTGTGTTTATAGATGTAAAAACCTAGGCTCAGTGAGGTTAAGTAAGCCAGAGAGTTTATGAGTTTATGTTTCAATATGAGATGGAAATCACACTGTCAGCTGGAACAGTAATGGTATATATTTTCTGCACACACCTTATTTATTTGGTCTTCAGGCAAAATCCTATAAAACCAGGAAACTTATCTGAATTTACCTAGTGCCATTCTCTATTTCTAAGTTCAACTGTCAACTACTCTCTGCTTTCTGCTTACTTTTGGTCTCTCTTCAGTGTCTTCAAGTTATATAAATAACAGTAAGACCCATAGTCTCACTGGCTTAACAAAACCAGAGTTTGGAGCTAATAGCATCTGAAGAGTGAGGGGGGAAATCTTGGAAAAGAAAGAGCTGGAGAGAGGCAGGGGAAAAATACTGTAGATAAACCCTGCCTAATATCTAGCAGAGTCCTGAACTACATATGAGCAGTGAAGATTCTAAGAAACCCAATTAAGGCTAAAAGATCTGAAAAAAATGTCAGCTACTTCCCCAAGCTTGGAACAAAACTTGGAATTCATTGCCTCACAAAACAAACAAACAAACAATCAAACAAAAATCACTCTTTGGGAGAATATAACAGAACCCAGAGTTTCCACAACATATTATTCACAAGTCCAGTACACAATCCAGAATTACCACACATATAAAGAAATAGAATGGAAATAAAAACAAAACTAAACAAATGGGACCTAATGAAACTTAAAAGCTTTTGCACAGCAAAGGAAACCATAAACAAGATGAAAAGACAACCCTCAGAATGGGAGAAAATATTTGCAAGTGAAGCAACTGACAAAGGATTAATCTCCAAAATTTACAAGTAGCTCATGCAGCTCAATATTAAAAAAAAACAACCCAATCCAAAAATGGGCAGAAGACCTAAATAGATATTCCTCCAAAGAAGAAATACAGATTGCCAACAAACACATGAAAGAATGCTCAACATCATTAATCATTAGAGAAATGCAAATCAAAACTACAATGAGATATCATCTCACATTGGTCAGAATGGCCATCATCAAAAAATCTAGAAACAATAAATGCTGGAGAGGGTGTGGAGAAAAGGGAACCCTCTTGCACTGTTGGTGGGAATGTAAATTGATATAGCCACTATGGAGAACAGTATGGAGGTTCCTTAAGAAACTAAAAATAGAACTACCATACGACCCAGCAATCCCACTACTGGGTATATACCCTGAGAAAACCATAATTCAAAAAGAGTCATGTACCACAATGTTCATTGCAGCTCTATTTACAATAGCCCGGACATGCAACCTAAGTGTCCATTGACAGATGAATGGATAAAGAAGATGTGGCACATATATACAATGGAATATTACTCAGCCATAAGAAGAAACAAAATTGAGTTATTTGTAGTGAAGTGGATGGACCTAGAGTCTGTCATACAGAGTGAAGTAAGTCAGAAAGAGAAAAACAAATACCGTATGCTAACACATATATATGGAATATAAGAAAAAAAAAAGGTCATGAAGAATCTAGGGGCAAGACGGGAATAAAGACACAGACCTACTAGAGAATGGACTTGAGGATATGGGGAAGGGGAAGGGTAAGCTGTGACAAAGTGAGAGAGTGGCATGGACATATATACACTACCAAACGTAAAATAGATAGCTAGTGGGAAGCAGCCGCATAGCACAGGGAGATCAGCTTGGTGTTTTGTGACCACCTAGAGGGGTGGGATAGGGAGGGAAGAGATATGGGAACGTATGTATATGTATAACTGATTCACTTTGTTATAAAGCACAAACTAACACACCATTGTAAAGCAATTATATTCCAATAAAGATGTTAAAAAAAATAGGATAATGTGATTCACATGTACTGAAATGACAGTCAAAGAGAACGGGCCATTGTGTGACCCAGATGCTCAAATTAGCAGGCAAGGACTTTAAAGCAGCTATTATAAGTACACTCAAAGACATTTACTAAATAAAATAAAATAAAATAAAATTTAAAAAATCAGTAAACAAATAGGAAATGACACCAAGAAATAAAAAGTAACCAGATAAAATTTTAGAACTGAAAAATGCAATATCTGAAATAAGAGGTTGGAGTGGACATATAGCATTCATTTAGATAAATACCAATCTTTTCAGACATGCCAGCTTCACATTCTAAGTATGAACTCACAATAAAACTGAACTGAATATTATTTTATGTGCTCTTGGTCACTGTCTATGGCTCTGTTCAGCCCTGTTAGTAAGACATTCTTTTTCAGAAGAGGAATAGAGATGGCAGAGTAAATTATATCAGCAACCTGTCACATGCATTGCCCACCACAGACATGGAACCACAGCCTTCTTCCAGTGGACATGCCTGTTCATGGATTGATTTTCCTGCAATGCTGACAGGATGCAAAAAACATTCATATTTTCTATTACTCTATAAAAAATAACAAAGAAATGGTTTCTGGTCGAGTTTACAGATACAGTCTGTAAAAAATAAAGAGTTCACTATATGATATTGCTTAGGAAGGGTATAGAGTAGTCAAAGCTATGTCATTAGATCTCTTAGTATTACTATCTAACTAACCAACAGTTGATCAACGAAACTTCTTACTAACTTGCTTTTATTAAGTGGAAATTAGCAAGGTAGTTTTATTACATATTTTATAGTTATCCTAGTCTGTAGCAGTGTCAGAGAAAGAGAGCAGTAAAGTCAAGAGTTTAGTAAAAGGCTGTCTTACTATTCCTTGGACAAACTTCAGGTACATGTTCAGTTTGAACCAGACACTTTCCTTTTCCTAAAACAAATTTGTTCTCCTATTACACCATATACATGGCTCAATGATGAAATTAGCCCATTCTATTTTAATTGTCCTTTTCTTGCCTACATCTTTATCATAGTCAAACTTCTTGAGAGAGGGTATAAATTACTGCTACTTTCTCATGTGGCAATAGGCAACCACATGGAAAGAGTCACAAAAACTTGATTCCTACTTCCAGACCTCAACAAAACTGAAAGATTTAAAGTGAGAGATGAAAAAATGATTAAAAAAAGTTTTACAAGTTGTCTGAGGCAGTGGTGGACAGATGTATAAGATTACAAGAAGCACAGTGCTATTTTGCAAAATGAGATCCCTCATTTTTATTGTTCATAAGTGTAATTTTTACTGGGTACACTGCAGGCACCAAATAAGTTTTCTCACTTCAAACTCAGGGTTTGAAAATCATCTGATATTTAAGCTGATAAGAACGAACATAAATCTATAGAAATGACAACCTAATCACTCCTGATAAATTTAAGGTATCTCCAAACCTCACTAAAGATCCTGAAGTATTTTCCTAATCAAAAATGCATCATAAAAGATTAGGAGTTAAATTAGCTAAGAAAGTCATCTTCTAGGAAAGACCATACTATTGGAAGTATGCAACTAATAAGGAATATTGAAGAATGAGAGGTTTATAGTAAAATGTTTTCTGTATGTCTCATACTCTCTACGGAAGAGGTTTTTTAAGGCTAAAGTCCAATATTAGTTATCTACCCAGAAATATTCCTAGGTTGAAGAAGATCAATTCATTAAGCCTGTACTAGATGAAAATATCACTCTCTGTATAATTCTATGTTTATAAAATAGCTGTTTAATCTGTAGATTGACTTTCTGAAGGAATCTGCCTACTAGTGCACCAAATTTTCATTAGATAAACATTTCTTTGCTCAACAGGAATGAAGAAAAATAAAGTAATATTTATTTAGCCCATAATACATTCCAGAGAAGTTCCTACACACTTTTCATGTATAGACTATGTAATTCTCAGCAGAGTCCTGAATAAGTATTATATTCATTTTACAAATAGGAAAATTAAATTCAGAGGGATTAAATTATACATCCAAAGTTACACAGCTGTTAAATGGTGAGGTTGAGAATTAAACCCCATTATACATGGTTCCAAAGTCCATGCTCTTTCTTTTCCACTGTGAATTGATAAAATGCCATTTTGCTCCATAAATCAGTTTCTGATGAGCTTGCTTAGTGCAAATCACTTCTGCACAGCCTACTCACCCTATGTGGTACTGATAAAATCAAAAGTCATATATTCAGCAGAATATTACTCAGCCATAAAAAGAATGAAACTGAGTTATTTGTAGTGAGGTGGATGGACCTAGAGTCTGTCATACAGAGTTAAGTAAGTCAGAAAGAGAAAAACAAATACCGTATGCTAACACATATATATGGAATATAAAAAAAAAAGAAAAAAGAAAAGAAAATGGTCAGAAAAACCTAGGGGAAGGATGGGAATAAAGATGCAGACCTACTAGAGAATGGACTTGAGGATATGGGGAGGGGGAAGGGTAAGCTGGAACAAAGTGAGAGAGTGGCATGGACATATATACACTACCAAACGTAAAATAGATAGCTAGTGGGAAGCAGCCGCATAGCACAGGGAGATCAGCTCAGTGCTTTGTGACCACCTAGAGGGGTGGGATAGGGAGGTTGGGAGGGAGGGAGATGCAAGAGGGAAGAGATATGGGGACATATGTGTATGTATAACTGATTCACTTTGTTATAAAGCAGAAACCAACACACCGTTGTAAAGCAATTATACTCTAATAAAGATGTTAAAAAAATACAAAAAAAAAAAGTGTAACTCATTTAAACAGTTGAGACTAGACCCTGGGTCTCCTGGTGGAAAAATCCAACAGCCAGGTTGGTAGCATCTGAGACTAGAAGTCAAATACCTGCTTGCTCATTTGACCTGGATCTAGACAGAATCAATTCAGCTCATTTGTCACTAATTAATATGTGCTGAAACAATGTTCTAAACATTCAGAGTTTATAACCTTTCCATTCTGCATGTCTCAGAGATACCAGAGTACAGTAACCTCTTGATTAAGCTGGATGGACAAGTTAACCTTTGAGCTACATCCTGGCACATGAAAAGAAAAAGAATGGCTTTGATAACTAATGAAGCTGGGAAGAGAAGGATTTTTTTAAATAAAAAAAGAACAAATGGATATAAGAAGAGGACTTAAACCTTCATATACAGGAGCAGAATCTTCAGAACATATGCAGCCTTAATAAATGAGTAACCAAACCATAAACAAGATGAAAAGAGAACTGTCAGAATGGGAGAAGCTATTTGCAAATGAAACAACTGACAAAGGACTAATCTCCAAAATTTACAAGCAGCTCATGCAGCTCAATATCAAAAAAGCAAACAACCCAATCCAAAAATGGGCAGAAGACCTAAATAGATATTTCTCCAAAGAAGAAATACAGATTGCCAACAAACACATGAAAGAATGCTCAACATCATTAATCATTAGAGAAATGCAAATCAAAACTACAATGAGGTATCACCTCACACCAGTCAGAACGGCCATCACCAAAAAATCTGCAAACAATAAATGCTGGAGAGGGTGTGGAGAAAAGGAACCCTCTTGCACTGTTGGTGGGAATGTAAATTGATATAGCCACTATGGAGAACAGGATGGAGGTTCCTTAAAAAACTAAAAATAGAACTACCATACTACCCAGCAATCCCACTACTGGGTATATACCCTGCGAAAACCATAATTCAAAAAGAGTGATGTACCACAGTGTTCGTTGCGGCTTTACAATAGCCAGGACATGGAAGCAACCTAAGTGTCCATCGACAGATGAATGGATAAAGAAGATGTGGCACATATATACAATGGAATATTACTCAGCCATAAAAAGAAACGAAATTGAGTTATTTGCAGTGAGGTGGATGGACCTAGAGTCTGTCATAGAGAGTGATTTAAGTCAGAAAGAGAAAAACAAATACTGTATTCTAACACATATATATGGAATCAAAAAAAAAAAAAAGGTTCTGAAGAACCTGGGGGCAGGACAGGAATAATGATACAGATGTAGAGAATGGACTTGAGGACATGGCGGGGGGGAAGGGTAAGCTGGGACGAAGTGAGAGAGTAACATGGACATATATACACTACCAAATGTAAGACAGATAGCTAGTGGGAAGCAGCGCATAGCACAGGGAGATCAGCACCGTGTTTTGTTACCACCTAGAGGGGTGGGATAGGGAGGGTGGGAAGGAGATGCAAGAGGGAGGAGATATGGGGATATACGTATATGTATAGCTGATTCACTTTGTTATAAAGCAGAAACTAACACACCATTGTAAAGCAATTATACTCCAATAAAAATGTTTAAAAAATAAATTAAAATGAATAACCATTAAATAAAAAGGTGAAGATGCTTTAAAGAAACATTAAAGAATGCTTTTGCCTGATCTCTGGCCCCTGATTGCTGAAATGGCTGTGATTTGCACTTAAGAGCATCATCACCCTGGCCTACTCATCCATGCTTTCTTGGAGAACATTCAAGATGACCAGAAAGATACTTATTAGGTGTAGATAGCACTGGAAATTATGGGAATCTGGACCTACAAGGGCATGAGCTCCCTGCCAAATATTGAAGAGTTAAGAAAGTATAATCATAAAGCATGGATAGGGGAATTCCCTGGCAGTTCGGTGGTTAGGACTCTGTGCTTCCACTGCAGGCAGCCTGGATTCAATCTCTGGTCCAGGGACTAAATCCCAAAAGCCGTGTGGGGTGGCCAAAAAATTTTTTTTAATTAAATAAATAAATAAAGCAGGGATAATGAAACAGTTATCGTCACATTCTTTGAGTTAGAAATCAAGGACCAAAAAATAAATGGTGGAAGAAATTTTTAAAAAGTAGATATTAGGGACTATTTGACTGTTTTCAATAAAAGATGAATGCAAAATTAATGTTGTGGCATTGCTTTGATTGTTAGTGAAACCATTGTAGAGTTGGGGTTTGAAGGACAACAACTGTCCTTCTTGCGGTATTTTTCCTGGTGTTTAAAGTCAAAACCTATTTACCCCTTTGGTAATAGGCACTGGTCTAATTCTGTAGTCCGGTTTAACCTGAGACACAGATTTTTTATGAAAGATTAAAAGCTACAAAAATTCCATGTTTGGAGGAAGGATTTCATTAACAAATGCGTTTTAATGCTTACCTATAATAACAAAATGAAAAATCTCCTAAATTTGCTAAAGGATTATCAACCATGTTGTGTTTAAATAAACACATTGTCTCTTTAAAGCTAGAAAAAGAAATCAGGTATAAACTGGAGATAGTTACTTTCAGATATTATGCTAAAAGTGGTCACAAGCTCTTCAAACCACAAACCACAAATAACCAGCGGGTGTAAGTGCCTTACTCATAATAACTGCATTCCCTTCATTTTCTTTTTTTTTTTTACCAATTTTTTTCTCTATGTATTTTTTACTGCGCTCTAATTATCATTACACTTTTGATCATCTGCTGAACCCATCTTGCCCATAATCAGTCTTGGCTAAATTATGTCTTCTGATTCCCCTGAACCTACTCCAGCTTAGAATCTGCTGGAAAAAGTCATGTAACAGTGTTGACTGACATCATTATGAATTTATGTTTACACATCTTGTTACCTCCAGTTCAGAAAAGATATGTTTTTACTCTTTCAAAATCACGTCATTACTTATGCCCTCTCTCTTGAATCCTCTAGCTCTTTCTCTGCACAAGTTCTTTCCCTGAGCCCATGAACCATGTAAACAAGTCTCTTCTATCTTGACAAAACCTTCCTTGCCTCTTCTAACTACTAGGTGTTACTATTTTTTTCTCATTTTTTTCATTATCAAAATTTCTAAGTATATATCATATAATTTCATTTATAAGAAACTCAAGAACAGACAAAACTAATCTATGACATAGAAATTGTAACTGATTGTCTCTGGGCAGGGGTAGGGGAGATTGACTGGAAAGGGTCATGAGGGAATTAGCTGGGATAACAGAGATGTTCTATTTTGGTTAGGTTAGCTGAATGCATTGTCAAAACTCACTGAACTGTACAATTAAGATCTAAATTCAAATTACATCTCAAAAACATGTTCAGAAAGTGTAGCATGTATTATATTTCCTCCACCAAACTAGTCACATACTTTCATCTCTTATTAGCTATTTCTACCACAATATTATTTTGTAGCTACTTTTCCAATGACAACCACAGTCAGTCCTCATATTAAAACCCCATTAATCAGCAAATGTAGTCACCTATTCTGGGAAGGATTATTTCTTGATAAGACTATTTTCTTTCTTTTGATGATAAAATACATTTTCCTATAAAACAGAAAATATACTACATTATTCTACATGGGCATCCAATGCAATAAAATTTATTTGTCCCAGTGTGCTTACAGTTAAGAAGGAGAAAATATAGAGAAAAAACTAGGCACCTCACCTGAAGACCCTTGAAATCTCTTTGTAGACTGAGATTTGCCTGTCTTGAATAACCAAAAGTAACAAAAATTTAGAAAAATTTCCTTTCTAAAATGCTCACTACTTTTTTTTTTACTAACTAAAAACTCTGTATACAGAAACTTTATGTTTGGGAACCGGGATTATGAATAATATAAACAATGCAAACTTACTAATTATTTTCAATTATTGTTCTATTACGTTGCATTTCATGAGTCAAATATTGCTCTAAGTAGAAGCTTTCAGTGAAAATTTTGGTGAAAACTTCTGAATTTACCAACACTCTATAATGCACTTGGACAAGAAAATAAACATACTTAACTGTCTGAGACATAACTGTCTGTCTCTGTTCTATGCATTACCTTGCACTGACATGGAGGTTGACAGATTGGCTCTTTGAGAGCAGCAGATATTTTACAGGCACTAACTATGGCAAAAGAAACTGCACATTTTGTTAGCTTATTTTAATCTTGCTTGTGGTGAACAAATATCTGTGCATTATAAAAAACCTTCCTTAGGAAGGATGCAAATTTTATAAATTGCCAATCATCCAGATAAAGTAATCTGTAGTCCTTGGGAAACTGCTATTCCTTCTATTGACTAAGTGACTTCAGGGAAAATACTTCAGTAACAGAACAAAATCTCCCCAATTCCTAAATAGCTTCATCTCTTCTCTGAATCCATGGCCTCAATATTCCACAGTTATATATTATAACACATTCACTATGAAAAATGTAGTCAACAAAGGATTTTTTTAGAGTAATTGCAAATTTTAAAATTTCAAGAGAATTAGTTTAGCCTTGTGATGCAGGTGGTACTCATTGAGTAATCCTCTTTTTCTCAAAACCCTCCAAACTCCCAATTCTTGTAAATAGCAAATCAAAAAACTTAACAAGAAATTTTAATTTTTTTATCAAAATGACTTAAGAAAGTGTGTCAAGTTGTTCATTGTTAGAAAAATCTGTTTTTAAAGTTATGTCACTTAAAGGTTGCTGCACGTTTACCTTCTCAGCATATAGACTTACTGGACACAGAAATAGACAAATTAGGAAATATATTTGTGAAGATAAAAATTCCATCAGAGCAGGCAGTAAAAGGTACACAAGAGAGCCACCATTAAAGACACAACAACCCTAATAGCTGCTGCCCGAGATAATGTTGTGCTGACACAGTAGAAACAGGACTGAGGAAGGTGAAATATTACTGAAATTCAAATGCTGGGATGTTCCTTTTGGGTATATAGTTTTTAATCAAAATTATTAAGCGATATTGATTTGTATCCCTTTTCATGATTGAAATATGGTTTTCTGAAAGGTATGCAGCAAAATAAGGTTAAACTGCATGTAGTATGTCAGCTATGAAGGAGTAGCTTTTAAAAATAATATCCAAGATACAGATTTAAGATGGCCATGCTGACACTTTATTTTTCTTGTACATATGGATCTGATCTCTCTCAATTTTCAAGTTAAATTTAGAGAGTGCACAGCTAATATTCTGTGTGTCTTGGAAGAGTGCCAGGATAAGAAGACTGTGAGAAACGGATAGAGAGGCTAGGCCAGCAATATAGCATTTTTGAGCTGAATGTCACTATGCAATACAAGCTTTGTAAGTACATATTTTATATTAAACTACCTAGACTTTCATGCTTTTGGAATGGTTTCCAACTGTTTGATCGTGTTTTAAGAGTAATATTGAGTTTGAAACATCAACATAGACTTTTGTTTTAGCTTTATGTTCTGCAATTTATTTTGCTATGGGCAATGAACAATTGAATAAAGCTTTCCCCCGCCCAGTACTTACTCATATTCATTGATTAACCATGTAATTACTCTTTAAACACATTACATTTTACACTGTTAAATATGGGTCTTTTGATATATATGTCAATCTATAAAATTAATATATATGTCAATCTATATTTTAGAAAGTACAAAGGTATTTGCTGAAGCTAGAAAGCCAAGTATCTTTATATTTATACATGTATATTGTTTTTTCATAAAATGAAATGTTATATATAATGAAAGATTTTTGGGGGGACACACCAGTATTGCTCCCACCCCCCAAAATAGTTGTTCTTTCTCTTTTAGGCTCTCTACCTATCTCTCCGCAAATCTATGTGGCACCTTCTCAAAGTGCATGAGAGGTGAGGAAGCAAAGTATAAAAATATTACTTATACTGATTTTAATATTTGTCCTGATGATAAATATTCATTTTGATGGCTGCTGAATGGAATTTATTCATTAACTGACCAAACTGTTGTTTTAGTTTGACTATCCACTTCTAATTTTTTATAAACTTTTGATGAACATGAGATTGTTTTATACCCATTTGCTTCTAGAAATATTTGACACGAGTATATTTGACATACTATAGAATCTCATATTCAAAATATTATTTTTGATTATATTTTAACAGGATTATGGAAATTCTCAAATAATTCCACTTTCTTCTAGAATAATTAAAGTGTATCTAGTGTGACTGTCCATGTAATCAATTTGTAGTAAGGTTGGTTTGACCAGTGTCCATACATATGGGAGAGCATGTATTAACAGGAACTGTCATCTAGAGCCTGAACTAGTGCTTGGCACAGAGTAGGTATTCAATAAATATTTAGTTTCTTAATGAATACCTCTATTTCATCCTAAGTCAAGATAGGAGGTAACAGAGCATGGAGGAGAAAACAATGGACTAGGGGTTAGAAGAAACAGTTTTAGTCCTTTCTTTGTTCTCACTTAGTATAAGCTATTCACTGTCTTCCCAAATTATCATCTCCAGGCTTCATACTACTTTTGTTTGGAATGCTTGCCTCCCCTGCTTACTGTGACAAATAGCCACTCATTCTTTAAGTTTCAGATAACATCACACTCCTTCACATAATTCTGGTTTAACCACAGCCAACATTGAGCTCTCCCCTTCTACACTTATAAATTTGTCAACTGACGCCTCATTTTATTTAATTTAACATCTAATTATGTAATGGCTTATACTTCTTTTGAATTTCTTAACACGTTGTGAGTCTTACTTCCCCAGTAAGACTCAAATCCAGAGGTCTCAAACTTGTAGCTCAATTGTCCCAAATACGTGTTTTATTTGACCATCACAAAATTTCAATGTTTAGCTAGTTGCAGATATTCATTTGAGAATGCATGACAAAAAAATAGTTTTCTAGTTTCTCTTGGAAAAATACAAAGTATGGTCCCACTGGGGCTGCTTTCTCGTTTGGCAGTGACCAACCAGAGCTGAACAGCTATTGGCCATTTAGTCCAGGCACATATTTCCATTAATCCCGACGTAGCTTGAACCTGTGGGATGTATGAGATTTTAACCCCTGATGATACTTCATCCTAATGTACCCACTCCAACACCCCCACAAACAGCTCCCCCTACCACACTCCAAACTTACTTGAAGTCTCTAAAAAGACCCAAAGTCTCTACCTAGGTATCTCTTAGGCATTTCATATTCAAAATGTTTAAATTTTTTAAAATTATCTAAATTGTCAAGTTATCTTCCTGTTTTCTATGTATCCATACAGCAAGATTCAATTAAAAAATGGTGTTAAACCTACTTCTTATTTCCCATCTTCACTAACGGCACGTTGAGCAACTAGAAATCGAAAAGCCATTTTGACTTCTACATTTCGTTATCCAGTGATTTCCCAAGTTCTGTCAGATTTACTGGCAGAGAGAGCAGTTAGGGTGGTGGAGGGGGACTCATTTTCTTCTCTCCACTCCTATTGCCTCTGCCCTCAGAGTCTGCATTTAGTGAAATGATGCTCCTTGCTCTGTGAGCGTACCTGTCCTTAAACTTAACAGAGCCGCACTAAGAGACTCCATTTAGCTTTCATTTCAGATTCCAGAAACCAAAGTCAATTTATAGTCAATAGTAAGAGTTGTTTCAGAGCTCAAATTTACTTTCATGGAGCTTGCAAAATGGCACTTCAAAACATTTACAATGATCTAAGAGACGATTGGTGAAATGTTTTGGCACCAGCAAGTCTGGCATGCAGCTCTCAAGACAAGTGGCATTTCAACCTATATCCTACTTGACTTTATTAGAAGCACTGTATGTGAGAGAAACAGGAAATCTGCACAGCACTTTTAAAGCAATGCAGTGAATTATAAATTAATGAAGGTTTAGTATGGGAAGGGAATAACATCTGCAGAGGAGCGGATTTCATAAAGACAAAAGGGAAAAACGTTTCCCTTAATAAAACATACCCTTTCTGCATGCACAATCAATTCTCAATTAGTCATACCAGAGAGAGTCAGACTGTCAAACTGCCTCACTTTAACTGCTTCCTTCCCCCCACACTGTTTTCTGATTCTGCCTCCTCTCACCCACAATACTCCTTGAACTAATATTTCCAACAATTTTCTTCAATCTGTTTCTGCCATCAAAAAATCCAATTTTCTTTTTATTTTGATGGAGTCTCTACTGCATGATATAGCTTTTCCTCCCACAGTTTCCTGGCCCTTCTCTGCCCAAGCCTAATGCTTAGTCAATCAGAGTGGTAGCAAGCCAGAAGAGAACAGGAATTCAGAGAAGAAATGATTTCCCTAGGAAGTTCTCCAATTCCTTCTTTATACCCCTTTAATGAGCATACAGCAATGAAGTCATCATTTTGGAAGTTCAAACAGACTACAGAGAAATATGTTGGAGTGCTTTCAAAATTCAATTCAACAATTATGGATTGAGTACTTACTTACTATGTGCAAAGGCTTTTACTAGGTACATAGGAGAAAGAACTCACTGCCCTACAGGGCCTTACTGTCTAACTGGAAGGGAAAGTAGAAGATAATTTTACAAATAACCAAGACATACAACAGGGCTTGTATCACAGTAGCACCATCAATGTATTGCCCATCTGAAGCAGGGAGGTGGCCATTCAGTAATTTCTTCAGTAGACATTAACCAAACATTCACTATTTGTTAGATGTCCTGTAAAGCTCTGGGAATACCAAGATGAACAAGATAATACCCGTCTTTACAGTCTATTAGGAAAGTAATGCAAGGAAACAGTTACAAACATCAAGATTACAATGTTCACTTAAGTGCTAACTAGAAAAACATGGCTATATGGGCACCAAAGAGAAAGTTTCTATCCCCGTCCAGTAACGGGCAGGAGTGCCAAGAAGGTTTTCACAGAGAAGGAGATGCGTCTTGAAGGGTTAAGAGAGAAAGGAACTTCACACTGAAGCACCAGGATGTGCAGAAGCTTGGAAGTGTGAGAGAACGTTCTGCATGCTAGAAGAGTTCATAGTTCTGAATGGTGAGCGTACTCACAGGATCTGACCAGAGGGTGCTAGGAGATGAATCAAGGAAGAAATACGATCCTGGAAAGCTTTTATATGTAAAGCACCCAGTACAGTGCATAGTGTGTCAAAATTTTGTGTGAATGAATAAGTGAATAAGGAGTTTGGCTTTTATCCTAAGGATGTTGCATATGTATAGAAGGATTTGCATTTGGGAAAAGTCTCCAAAAGGTGAATGTGATGGTTGGAATGGAGGGGCTAAGATGAAAGGTACAGAGACCAGACAGGACGTTCCTGCAGTCATCCTTATAAGATGATATGAGCCCCCAATAAAGGGAGAGTTGACAAACTGGAGCAGAGCTATTTCAGAAGTTAAATGGCATAGCTTGTGGAATAACTGGATATGAAGAGGTAAGAGAGAGCTCAAACGTGAAAATGTTTTTCACATTTGTTGTCTGGATAATTGAATAGCCTTTGGTGCCCTTCATATAGATAGGGAATCTGAAAGAAAAGCAGGTTTAGTATCCACCTAAGCTGCCACATGCTTAGCGGAAATTCCTCAGGTACCTATTTGAGGTTCATCTTATTTTATTTAGATAAGTTAAAAATAAGCCTAGGGAATTCCCTGGTGGTCCAGTGGTTAAGACTCACCGCTTCCACTGCAGGGGGGCACGGGCTCAATCCCTGTCAACCCCTGGTCAGGGAAGATGCCGCATGGCGCAGCCAAAAAAAGATTAAAAAATTAAAAAAATTAAGCCTACATATCTAGTTTATCAATTCATCTTAAGCTAGAAACTGAAATTTTTGAGTAGGTAGGTTTCAAAGAGCAGTAAGAAGTGATAGCCAAGAGCTTAATTAGAGAAAGAGACAAAAAAACAAAAAACCTTAAAAACAAACAAAAAACCACACCAACTAGAGCAGTCTTTATTTCTGGCATGCTTAATGACATTTAACATTTCTCTACATGCTGAAGTAGAATTCTGCCTTGGCCCACATATGCCTGGGTTTCTGTACAAAAGACAACGGTACACCCAGTTTCACTAACTGGTGAAGCACACAGCTCCTCATTTAAAGGAGCAGCATAGGACCACTGCTTTCAAGGTACTTTCCAGGGAAAGTAACCTTGAACTTAATACTGCTTAATACATAGTAGTCCCGCCTTATCTTCAGTTTTGACTTCCTTGGTTCAGTTACTCTTGGTCAACTGCAGTCCAAAAATCTTAAATGGAAAATTCCAGAAATAATTCATACATTTTTAAAATTGCCGGCTGTTCTGAGTAGCATGATGAAATCTCGTGCCGTCGGCTCCATCCCAAGCGGGACGTGAATCATCTCGTTGTCCAGTGCATCCAGCCTGTTAGTCACTTAGTAGTTGGTCCCTTAGTACTCATCTGAGTTATCAGATCAACTGCTGAGCTATCACAGCGCTTGTGTTCAAGTAACCCTTATTTTACCTAATAATAGCCCTAAAGTATAACAGTAGTAATGCTGGCAATTCAGATATGCCAAAGAGAAGCCATAAGTGCTTCCTTTAAGCAAAAAGGTGAATTGATAGGAAAGAAAAAAATTGTATGCTCTGGTTGCTAAGATCTATGATAAAAAGGAATCTTCTATCCGTGAAATCGTGAAGAATGAAAGAGAAATGCATGCTAGTTTTGCTGTAGCACCTCAGCCTGTAAAAGTTGCAGTCACAGTGCAGGATACGTCCTTAGTTAAGATGGAAAAAGCATTCAATCTGTACAATAAGATATTTTCAGAGAGAGAGAGAGAGACCACATTCACATAACTTTTATTACAGTAAATGGTTATAATTGTTCTATTTTATTATTGTTGTTAATCTCTTACTATGCCTAATTTATACATTAAACTATCATATGAATGTATGTATAGGAAAAAACATAGTATATACAGGGTGCTGTATATTGGCGGTTTCAGGCATCCACTGAGGGACTACTGTATATCAAGCATTTGGGTGAAATAACTTCTTACGATTGTATAATGATTCGTAATCCAACCATTCCTCTAAAATTTATCTCTGAGTTGAGTCCCCTAATTGCAGATGTGTTGGTTCAGCTATAAAGTTGTTGTTGTTTTTCTGAACTGCATGTACAATAAGGAAGATTAAAAAAATAGCTCTAAGAAAGTAGCTTTTTATCTTTATAATGAGTATATTGTTTAGGAAGTTCTTTAGTACAATACCAGTACCCTTTCATTCATTCAAGATATAGTTATTGATTATCTGTAATTTTCCAGACACTGCTAGGTTTTGTATAAAATATAATGAATAACACAGAGCCACTGCTATTAAGAAGCTTTCAAAACCATGGTGCAGAAAGATGATTAAAGAAATAATTATAATACACTGTTTTAAGTGCAATGATACTGATATGTCTCAAATGACAGTATTACAAAGGAGGGGCACCTAACAATGCCATTCTAGGAATGCATCACGGATTTCTGAGCAGTGTTTTGAGTAAGTCAGTGAGGAGTGGTAAGACATGCCAGGTAGAATTAGAGAGCATATGGGAACACATGGAAACACCAGAAAGTTTTTCTCAGTACCAGAAATAGTTCTGATTCTTCTGCACATCTGAACATGAGAACTTGCAGTTCATGTGACATATCCCTGTCTTTGTTGGCTGTTACTCACTTGTGCCTTCCTCTAACAAATAAACAGCACTTCCTAACACGCACTTTGTACTAATATCATCCCCAGCCTCATTTTAATAGTTTTACTTAATTCATTTGTGTCTTGATTGCCTCGTTTTCTTAAAATTATTTAAGTCCTTAAAAATGTATTATTTTGTAAGGAACATTAAGCCCTTTAGCATAAGATGGGGTATAGATAAATAAATAACTCTAATGGGGGGTCATGATAATAGTAACGTCATTTAAAACAAAGGCAAATAATCCCAAACACCTGAGTGCATCAGTGTGTAACTGATATTCATGACGTTCACCCATAAATCATTAAGAAAGGTTTAAACTTTATATGCTCTATATAATAAGGCACATTAGTTTCCAATACTCAGATCATTTAAAAATGGTTAATTTTACATATTTGTGTGAATATTTGTGTAAATATTTGTGTGAATACACTTACAAACCTTTAGATTTGTAAACTTACAAACCTTTAGATTTAGAGAGAAAACATGCCTAACTGGAATTGTTTTTCCCTGAAGTCTATATTAAGCAGAAGCTTTCATATGTTTGACTTAGAAAGAAACACTTTTAATATAATGTAGCTAAAAATCTACCTATGGACTCTGCTGTACTCATTTAAGAAGAAGCATGTCACCTTTCTGTACTTGAATGAGTTTGAGCTGACTATATATCCACATGTAAAATACAAACAGGAGTCCAGGGAAAACCCGTTTAGTTGCTTTATAAGTCTCATCCAAGCTTGGATAAACACTTATTACACAAACTATGAATATGCTTTTGCTGAAAATGCATAGAAAAACAGCAGGTAACGATGCTTTGTACCTACTATAACACTGAAATTGTTTGTAAGGGCTCAATTTAGTGAATAACTTACCAGTACCTATTTGCATTTTGCCATTGGCAATTTATAACTTTTTAAGTCATTCAATTTACACTTACATGTTTTTTATGTGTATCATATCTACATTGCCTTTTCTATACTTTGAACTTATCATCTCTAATACATGTTTTCTCACAGAAGTCAAAACTTGGGTAAAATATCACTGTACAGCTAACAAAGCTTATGAATAACATTTTAACTTCAATATCTTAAAAAACAGGGGTCTGCCTTAACCTCTTACAGTAACTGAACAAGTGTTTGTTATTACATGGTGTCATTCATTCAACAAATTTTAATGAGCACCTACTGTGTGCCAGCACCATTCCAGGTGCTATCTAGCAGTAAACAATGAGGAAGAGTGTATTCAGAATTTCTCTTTCTAATGGGATATCACTGGAAATTACTAGTTAATAAATGAAGGAGCCAGGACAGAAATACAAGCTGACTCATGGTCCACCTTCCAAGCCTTTGTGGTACTCAGCTTCCCATGTTAAAAAATGAAGTTAATACAGAGGAAAGCATGTAGAGAGATAGGGAGAGACAATATCCTATGACATGTTTTAGTACCTGAATCCAGCCAGACCTAAAGTCATCTGTACCCTGTACTTCCTAGCACTCCAAGCCAATAAATTCTCTTTTTAGCTTAAAATAGTTTGTTTACTGTTAGTTGCCACTAAATGAAACCTAGCTAATAGATAATCTCTTGGATAATTCTGTGATTAGTCTCTATGAATATGAATAAGAAACGTATTATTTGATTATAGAATTAGTTGATAAAAGCAAGACACTTGTCCTGATCCTGCTAGAATTTTCAGAATTACATTAAAAATATTATAAATATAATGTTATCTCCCTTTCAATAGGGCAGGTGTGTGCTCTTGAGCAAGTCATTTAATCTTCCAGTGCCTCAGTTTTCTCATGTGTATAATGGGTAAGATCATAGCACATAGGAATGATTTGAAGATAAGATTAAATGAAATAATACACGTTTTATATAAAAATTAAAATTGTACCTGACAAATGAAAAGTACTGAAGTATAATACAAATATTATTATTACTATTAATCTTCTCAAAGGGGCTTATGGCACCCACACAATTAAAGAATCACTACCCTATACTTTCATGACTATTTTATTTTAGAAGTTATGTGGGATAACCATGATTGATTCAAAGTATTTTAAATCCTTTTTGTAATGCTAAATGGGTCTATGTGAGGTGGTGTTGGGAGATGACAGTTGGCCCTGGGCATTGAGAAGATGAAGAGGAATGATATGAAATCTGCATACCAATTTTGGTAGAACTTCTACCAAAATGCCTCTGCTTCTGCAGGGCAAAAAGGAATGACACTGAGGGGATAATATGGAGTCTCAGTCAATATCAGGAAGGAAAGAATGAAAGAGAAGAGAGATTCCAAGCATGGAAAACAGATAAGGAGATGAAAATACTGTGACCCTGTGATTTAATTGGTGGAGTATCTCAACCACTACTTGGAGTGGCTACTCTATGTTGTACGTGAAGCACCTTCAAACTAGTAAATTTGTTGTAAATATTCATGGTACTGTAATTGGAACTATTAGTAGCATTTGGGAAGCGATAACTAGTGCCCAGAAGGCAGTAAACATGTGGAACACTTTCTTCTTCAAAGACACAAGGACCTATCATGCTTTATTTGTTAATTACAGATGTGGTAGTGTAGCATAATAGACTAGTTTGGGTTCAACCAGCAGCATTTTTAAATTCATCGTTTGGAAAAAAAATGAGAAAACAATCCCTTTGATAAAAGGAGTATACTTCCATCGAGGTATACAAACAATGCCATCATTCTTTTGGTGATTTTCTTCCTCTATTTCTCATTAGTTTCATCCAATTAAAATTTTTGGCAAATGTAAATCTTATCAGACTGATTGGTTTGATTAACCTAATAAAGAAAAAAAGTCAGCCACTTATCAACCTTCACCTGACATTGACATAAAGTCTTTACATGGCACAGTTCCTGGGTTTTGTCATTTGAAATGGGGCGAGGGATAGCTAGAAGAATGAATAGAGTTGCAGTGCAACAGATTAATTAAGCAGTTCTCAGGAACGATATTGAGACATAACTGATTAATTGAACACTGAAACCATCTAATCAAATAGCAGACACAATAAATATGTTTCTTCAGAGATAAATTATGCCCTGATTATCATATTCATTTTTAGAGTTGAATTAACTCTTTATGTGCTTTTTAAGCTTTGCTTAGCTGGAAATAGTCACCTGCTACAGATTCTCTTTCAGGTTACTCTAAAAACGCCTGGTGAACATGCCTGTATTCCTTCAAGATGTGAGCAGTTTATTCATTAAATACTCAGGCTTTCTGTTCACAAAAAAGGTTAAAAAAATCCACTGAGTCATTATTATTATTCCACACAACCTGCAGTCAGACAAAGCATACAATAGTATTGAAGATGAGTCAGTAAGAACCTATTTTATGCTGAACCCAGTGTTTAATAAGGGAGAACACAGTTGTGAAAACATTAAAGCCAAAGATCCACCAAGCCATTTACATATGAAAAAATATCTTTTGAGGTGTGAAAACAGGATTATTATTTTTTTCATATGCACCTATGGAAGAGATGGTCACTTTACAGCTATGAAGTTTCAGTAAAATAAAGCATGGATCTTAAATCAGGGCAACTGGGGAAAGATAAATTCACAGAGCATAAAGCAGTTCATTTGTATTTAAACTGTCTTCCCTTTTGCTTATACTGAAGCCCTGCCCCCTATTTTTGACACCCGGGCAGGATCCAGTTGTCACAGCTGTGCAGCTCAATGAATAGCAAGAGTCTGCTTGTGGATGCTCCTCATCAAAGGGGGTCTGTCACCCTCTAGTCCAGAGGCGAGTTCCCTGCCAGCCTGGAGGAACCGAGCTTCATGGGGGAAGGGCAGAAAATCCCAGAGATAAGAAACATGGCCTTGTCAGCGTCTGAGCCCTGGCAGCATCTAGTCCTAAAGCAAAGTCCTGTTTGAATTCCTGTGTCAATGATTTTCTAACAGAAATTCAAGCTCCACCCAAGGGAGAGCTCTCCAGGAAAGAGGTCTTGTGAATGCCTCTGCTGCCACAGATGTCATGTGGAAAATTGGATGGAGCCATGGTTACTCATCTCTCTGAGTTGGAATTGGCTAAGAAGGCAGTATCACGTGTAGAGGCAAGATGTCACAGAGCTGTTGGCTGAAAAGGGATTCAGAAGATTACTGGAATTGTTTATTTTAATGAAACTAAAGAAGTACAAGTGACATTTTTCCTTTAGCTTAAAAGAATTTAATCGTATCAGTGGTGAATAATCTTATACTGCCTAATATTTTATGCATATATATGTATTTTATGCATATATGTACAGATGAAGATTGCTTAAAATTGATCAGAAAGAGCAGGTCTCTCTCTGTGTATGTCTCACTTCCTCTCTCTCTATTTTTTATTATTTATTTACCACATTTCTACTGTTTATAAAATCCTAAAGTTCAAAGTTCTGTAAACAGAAAGAAATAATATGTAAACTATACTTTATATATATGATAATTATTTTGAATTGATCAGAAAAAGAAAGTCTCTAAATTGGAACTGAAATGCTTTCAGGAAGTTACTGAAATACAGTTCAGCTTCAGATGACCTTTAAA
This sequence comes from Stenella coeruleoalba, assembly GCF_951394435.1. Taxonomy (NCBI): domain Eukaryota; kingdom Metazoa; phylum Chordata; class Mammalia; order Artiodactyla; family Delphinidae; genus Stenella; species Stenella coeruleoalba. The sequence continues at coordinate 92,416,039 of NC_137150.1, forward strand.
TAACTAACCTCTCCTCTAAAAATAAAGTGTCTCCTATACCATTAGAACTTCACAATCACAACTCCTTTTTGTTAGTGGTAGTGGTGTCTATATATCAAGAGTTCATGTAAAACACATCCAATTGCAGAAATCTAGAAATCTATATGAAAAATAATAATCAGGACAATCAAACATCTTTCTCATGTTTTTGGTCTTCTCCTTAGAACATTATAAAGAGAAAAAGAAGTACATCTTTTCATTCTATTCATGTGTTTATTGGTAACAATGCTATGAAGGAAGACTGAACCCCATTCCACTGCCAAACACCAGCATTATCTGATAACAAAAGCAGAACACTTGTCGAAAACATGCTAGAGTTTAGAGGATTATATGTTTTAAAATTATAAACATAAACTTGTCTTCCTTTTAATAAGACAGGTTGTGATTTACCTTTAAAAATATATTCAACCTCTTTAAATTCTGAAATTCACTCCTGCACTGAAATTGCAACCCTTTTACATCTTTCTCTCTTAGCTAATCCTTCCAAATTTTATTTTTTAACTTTTTGTAGGATGAAAAATATCTTATTCAATAACTTAGCTGAATAAGCATTAATCCTTCCAAATTTTAAAGGTAAAAAAAATTACCTGTTCATGTATTACTTAACATTTATCGTATTTGAATATGTGGCAATTGTGTGATGAGTGACTTAATTTATATATATCTTCAGTGTTAATTTCTCCAATTATTTTTGTTGTTGTTGCTCTTTAAGTTCATTATAAATATTATTACTGTCTTACAGACTAAGATGAATGACGGTCGCAAAAATAATTTGTTACATATATCATACATCAAATAAACTGTTAGCCGTTTCCTAGATGTACTTGCAATGTTTGAGTTATATATATGTATATATGTATACATACATATATATATATATATATATATATAAAAACTTCTTTCTAGGGTAGTTTTCAATATTCTCAAAGGAAAGGTCATTGTTCTTATTTGTTAAGATCTGCATCAGTGATTACTTACCTGACTACTTGTCTTTAAAAAAAAAAAAAGATAAAAGAGCAGAAAGATAAAAAGCATGACGAATACTTTTTAAAAGTATGTGTAAACAAAAATAATATTACCAAGCATTTTGGTTCTAATTATGAAGATGAATACCTTGCACACTGGAGGGACCTGATTTAGATAGTCACTGCATTTTAAATTATTTTTTCATCTTCAGAACAAATTTTAAGATGTGTTTTGTGGCTTTTTGAATTTACTTTATTATATTTGGTCAATATTGTTGTTTACTTAAAGAAAAATCCCAAATAAACAATCTAACATAACTATTAAGGGAAGAAATTGAAATCTGAACAGACCAATCACTAGTAATGAAATTGAATCAGTAATCAATAAACTCCCACCAAACAAAAGTCCAGAACAAGACGGCTTCACAGGTGAATTCTACCAAACATTTAAAGAAGAGATAATACCTATCCTTCTCAAACCATTCCCAAAAAATCGAAAAGGAAGGAATGTTTCCAAACACATTCTATGAGGGTAGATTTACCTTGATACCATAACCAGATAAAGACACTACAAAAAAAGAAAATTACAGTCCAATATCCCTGATGAACATACATGTAAAAATCCTCAACAAAATATTAGCCAATCAAATTCAACAATACATTAAAAGGATTATATAACATTATCAAGTGGGATTTATTCCAGGGATGGTTCAATATTTGCAAATCAATCACATGATATACCACATTAACAAAATGAAGGATTAAAAATCATATGATCATCTCAATAAGTGGAGACAAAGCAGTTGAGAAAACTCAACATCCATTTATGATAAAAACTCAACAAAGTGTGACATACACCACTTTATTATGTTGGACATACACCAACATAATAAAGACCATGTATGATGAACCCTCTAAGATGAGGAACAAGACAAGAATGTCCACTATTACCAGTTTTAATCAAGATAGTACTGGAAATCCTAGCCACAGCAATCAAACACACACACACACACACAGACACACATACAAAAGAAAGAAAAAAAGAAAGAAAAAAGAAAAATAAAGAGATAAAAGCCATCCAAATTGGAAAGAAAGAACAAAACTGTCACTATTTGCAGATGACATTATGCTATATTTAGAAAACCCTAAAGACTTTACCAAAAACCTATTAGAGCTAATAAATGAATTCAGTAAAGTTGCAGGATAAAAAATCAATATACAGGAATATGCTGCATTCCTCCACATTAATAATGAACTATCAGACAGAGAAGTTAAGAAAACAATTGCATAAGAAAATAAAATACCCATGAATAAATTTAACCAAGGAGGTGAAAGACCTGTACTCTGAAAAATATAAGACATTGTGGAAAAAATTGAAGCTGACACAAATAAATGGAAAGATATACCATGCTTATGAATCAGAAGAATTAATATCATTAAAATGTCCATACTACCCAAAGAAATCTACAGATTCAATTTAGTCCCTATCAAAATACTCATGACATTTTTACATAGAACTAGAACAAATAATCATAAAATTGTATGAAACTCCAAGATCCCTAAGAGCCAAAGCAATCTTAAGAAAGAAGAATAAACCTGGATATATTATGCTCCCTGATTTCAAAGTATACTACAAAGCTAAGTAACCAAAACTGTATGGTACTGGCATAAAAACAGGCACATAGACCAATGTAACAGAATAGAGAGCCCAGAAGTAAACCTACACTTATGTATTCAATTAATTTATGACAAAGAAGCAAAGAATATACCATCAGGAAGAAAGCGTCTCTTCAATCAATGGTATTGGGAAAATTGGACAGCTACATGCAAAAGAATGAAATTGGACCACTTTCTCACTCGTAAAATATGTAAAAATAAACTCAAAATGGATTAAAGACTTAAATGTAAGACCTGAAACCATAAAACTCCTCCAAAAAGACATAGACAGTGTACTCTTTGACACTGGCATTACCAATATCTTTTTGGATCTGCCTCCTAAGGCAAGGGCAACAAAAGCAAAAATAAACAAATGGGACCACATCAAATTAAAAAGCTTTTGCACAGCAAAGGAAATCATCAACAAAATGAAAAAGGCAGCCTACTGAATGGGAGAAGATGTTTCAAATCATATATCTGATAAGGGGTTAATGTCCAAAATATATAAGAACTCACACAGCTCAATATCAAAAAAACAAACAATCCAAATAAAAAATGGACAGAAGACCTGAATAGATATTTTTCTAAGGAAGACATAACAATAGCCAACAGACACATGAAAAGATGCTCAACATCAGTAATCAGCAGGGAAATGCAAATCAATACCACAGTGAGATATCACCTCACACCTGTCAGAATGGCTATTACCAAAAAAACAAAAATCAAGTGTTGGCTAGGATATGTGTTGTTGGTAGGATTGAATATTGGTATACCCACTATGGAAAACAGCATGGAGGTTCCTCAAAAAATTAAAAATAACACTACCATATGATCCAGCAATTCCACTTCTGGATATTTTCCCAAAGGAAAAAAACCACTAATTCAAAAAGGTATCTGCACCACTAGTTTCACTACAGCATTATTTACAATACCCAAGATATGAAAACAAAATGGAATATTACTCAGCCATAAAAAAGAATGAAATCTTACCATCTGCAACAACATGGATAGACCTGGAAAATATTACACTGAGTGATATATGTCAGACAGAGAAAGACAAATACTGTATAATTTCACTTATATGTGGAATCTAACAAACAAAACAAAAAATGAGCAAAACATAAGCAGACTCACAGATACAAAGAACAAACTGGTGTTCGCCAGAGGGGAGGGAGGTGGGGAGTTGGGTGAAATAGGTGATGAGGAATTGAGGAACAAATTTCTAGTTATAAAATAAATAAGTCACGAGGATGTAATGTACAGTATTGGGAATACAGTAAATAGTACTGCAATAACTTGTATGGTGACAGATGGTTACTAGACTTGTAGTGATCAATTAATAATGTATATAAATGTTGAATCACTATGTTCTACACCTGAAACTAATATAATGTTGTATGTCAACTATACTTCAATTAAGATAAATTGCAATAACATTGTAAAAGTAAATATAACTACCTTTTATTTTGAATGCATTATAAAAAGCAGCATTCCTTGCTCTGTGATGAATAAATCATGCTGTTCTTACAATCATTTTCTTAAAAGGCCCTTTAAGAAACGAGTAGTGGTTTCATTTTATTTAAAAGGGATAAAATTAGTTCAGAACTTAGACTGTACTATACAATTACCCCAGATTCTTTTTATCATATTGAGAACTTTATTAAAAGTTCAGTCTGTTTTTGGCATCATGACAGCAGTCCTCCAAAACTGGGTATAGATTGAATGAAAGTAGGCATTAAAGAAACATTTGATTTATCTTTCTAATACTGTGAAAGTAGGAGTTTTGAATTCAGTTCAGAGTATGAAAGCTATAACTGGCCTGATTTGAAATTATGTATGTCAGCAAGTTTATATGCAGAACCGTTTGAAACTTGTCTAAGCCTATTTTAATAACAAAGATGTTTCATTCTACATTTGTCCAGTGTTTAAGATCCAAGCCTCTCTCTCTCTCTCTCTCTCTCTCTCTCTCTCTCTCTCTCTATATATATATATATATATATATATATAATAGTTTCAAGGGAAATCATTTTAAATTAGATATATCATATATTTTCTAGTTTAAAAAGCTTATTATTTTTGAAAAACCTCAGCTATGGTTTTAATTAATGAATTATTGAATTTTATTGTATACCTCTTACTATTATTCAATGTGTTTTAGATAGCCATGATTTAATTAATGGTTCTCAACATTTTTTCAGATTTTAGGAAGCTCATTTGCACAATATCCTTACCCAGAAACACTGCAAGTCGACAGAATAGTTTTCATCACAGTAGAAATGGGGGAAACAGGGAGGAGGCATTTCAAATCTAGAGAAAGCTGGGGAGGTAGGGATGCAGTTTGAAAAAAATATCTCTAAGGTTCATGATTTAAACCCCATGAAATTATGTTTGTCCTCATACAAAAATTAATGATTAAATGAATAATCTTTTGATTTCATTTTCCAAATAATACATACTAACATTTTAATAGTATACTTGATATCTTAGAAAGGGTGCATTCAAAAGAGAAATAAGAAAAAAATCTTTGAGTTGAAATAACTCTTTTTATGAAAAAGAAGTATTCTACTTCTTTTAATAATGTTTTGATATATTAAATGCTTCTTCCATCTGAGAACTTGGAATTTACTCATTTACACAAAAGTATCTCTTTATTTAAAAAAAATATTTTTTCCCCTTCAAACATTTGATATTTTTCTTATTTATCCTAAGGAGCAAAGTGAAAAGATATTTTCATTATTCCCTTGCAGTGGAAATAAGTTTCAATTTAAAATAAATTTTAAAAGTTACTTGGCTCACATCATTCAATGTTTTAACACACTTTGAAACCAATAAATATCATTAAGCTCATGGTATCTCTGAGAGTTAGGATGGCCCTATGTGTACCCTGGTACCTTAAACCCAGGAGACAAAAGGAGGTATAAAGGCCAAAGATAGGTTGGTTCTGGTCATAATCTAGTCCTAATTAACAATATAAAATCTCATTCAGTCTCAAATCCAGTATCGACCCATTTTCAATCTTCTATTCTTCCCAGTACTTTCACAAATATATACAGAGAAGAAGAACATACATTGGTGTATATTAAATCCCCCTGGTTACTTTTAAAAGCGGATAATGAAAAATCTTCACTTGTAGTAAATAATGAAAATTGAGGCTTGACTATGAAGTATCGAAGCTTGAAAATACTGAATAGGTTCTAAATGCCATCCCAAAAGAACAACAGCAATAACCTTCATGTAATGGCAACACCCTTGGAATAAAAGTATTGCCACTCAGGGTGACTCCTTAGAAATATGCAGTATTCATTTAGATATTTAAGTAGAGCTGGATTTCTTTAAATACCAATCTTGTTAACTCATTATTTTATAGTCATACCTCAAAATTGAAAAGAAATGCTAAGCCCTTCTTTTATGAAACTTACAATATAATAAGGATTGGAGCCTGTTACAGGGAAAAGAAAGAAGTTTTACAGAAGCTTAGATAATGTGTAGGAAAAACAGATATTTGAAGGTGAGTTGTGAAGGGGCTGGAATACTATGTCATTTATTGATCACAGGATTTATAAGAGGCAACTCCGGAAGGATGCATATTCAAGGTCAGCTGCACCTTTATATATAAGTTCACACATTAACTGATGAGCTACAACTCCGTATGTTTCCTACTGAAAATCTGTGAAGGCTTTCTCTTTCAATTGATTAAAAGCAAAGGAAAGTTGACAGGGGAACTAATGAGCTATACATAATGAATAAGGTGGCAATGTTCTCTTCTAGTCAATCTTTTTATAAAAATGGGAACAGAAACTTGATTCTATGCATTTCCATAGGGGCTGATCTGTGAACTTCGGCCACTGTAGCTACTATTAGTTACCATAATTAAACGATATGTATAAACATGAAAAACAAAACCAATTATCTGGTTCTGGGCTAAAAAATGGTGAGCCCACAAGAAAAGTCAGATTTAGAACTTATATTTTCTTTGTTTGGTCACAAAGTACATTGGGCCATTGGCAAATGGTCAAGTGATATTTGGGCTTCTATTCATAATCCAGTGATTATGGTTGATGTACAGAACAAAGTCATAAATTCAGGTCTTATTATTTTACATTAGCTCAGGCCTCAGCAGCGTAGAACAAATGCTCTTGAAAGGATTTTCTAACTCATACAAAGACCCTAAGTGAAATTTTTGAAAAGAGGAAGTTTCTTTTCCATGCCCTCATTCTATTCCTCCAAGCAGATTAGAAACTCACACCTCTCCTCTACTGCCTGAAATAATATCCTGGGGCAGAAGATCTGAGATAGCATAAACAGAAAAGCAATTTGTTTGCTTATCTGATGGAGGTAATTTATGTAGAAGTGTGAATCCACTTAAATTTCCTGCCTGACTTGCTTTTAAAAAAGGGATTATTAACATAAATGAATCTTGATTACTGACAGGAGGTGGTAGGCTCAGTGCTCTTTGCTAACGTCTTCCCTAGGGCATGTTGGAGATAAGAGGTCAGTAATTTGGCAATCCTTTAAAGACTGCACCAACTTTTATTTTAGTTGAAAGTCTCTTATTTGATGGCCTCTGAACAAAGTACTGAAAGCAAGGACATAAATGAGACACTCCAGTCCCTGACCTTGAGAAGTTCTAACTTGAGGAGGTTGTCTCCCAGCACCATCTCTCCTCCTCTCTTTCCATCACAACCACAAAAAATTAAGCAAAATAAAATAGGTATGAAAAGACTGTGCTACTCCAGAATAGGCAGCAGGATAATCAATAAATATTTTGCTTTTTAGTTTTAGAATTGTTCAACAAATGGTTTATTTATTTTTCCTATCAAAAGTGCTACCTCTTAGAAGGAGTTTCCCTTTCCTGTTTCATGTTCTCTTGACTTTCCTGCCCCAAGGTTGACTTAGGAGTTGATTTAAGGTGCTATTCCTTGTGCATCCACAGCTAAACTACTCCAAGGTGTTTTCTCTCATTCTGAATTTGTTTTCTCCTTGATCACTTTAATCTGCATCGATAAGTAGAGTTCCTTGCAAACACTAAATGGCCTTTACATATTTTGAATGAATGATATACAACTAATATTTTTCCCATAGGAAAGAAATAATACTGTGTATCTAAACCATCTTTAGAATGAAAGTTTACCCAATGTGAGACCATAACTTCATATTCTTTTAGATGCAAGATAATAAGTCAAGTGCTGCAGTCTAACAAAGAAATTGTCTTAATTTGTATTAAGTTGGAAGTAGGAAGAATTTAAAATAACCATTAGTGAAAGAAAATTATTCAAGTTTTACTGAAACTTTGACTCAGTAAACTGATGAAAATTGACTCTGAGGCATTAACGTTTGATATTATCTTCACAAAGGCACCACCAGAGGAAAAGTACATCTTCTAAATTTTGTCATTCTTACCTGTTTTTTAAAAAAAAAATTTACAAATGAAACTGAAGGACAGCACTTCAATCAACCATGACAGTATTTTCTGACAGAATTTATTTTAAAAATTTCTCCTATTAAGATTAAAGATTCTAGAATGATTTTACATTGTTTACAGTGTCAATGACCAATTATTAAAAAAATGACTTATAAATTATTTATAGTTATAAATCATAAGGTAAAAGAAAATTACAGTTTGTCTCACTTGGTATTTTGAACTTTTAAAGCTAAACAGGGGAAGTAACTACCATCTTTATGATTAACAGTGCTATAGGTTGAGGGCTTTCATTCAAAATATTGATTTATGCCCTGAACTAAATAAGTAATTAAGTGAGAGAAGAGAAATAGCATGCACATTCAGAAATTATTCAATATAATGCACAGTTTTGAAAACAAAACTGCAAAGATGCTGAAATAAAATAATTTTCTTTTCTAGAATACAGAATAGTGTCACATAAAAATTTATTTTTAAGTTTTCCAAAAAATCCTTGAATGTTAATGTTAAAAAGTAAAATGAAATTCACTTTTATTCATTTATTTCTTTCCATCATTTAAAAAAAAGAGTTAGAAAAAAATGATATTATCTATATAAACTTAATCTAGTTTTTCTTTTATTTATATTACTTTCATCATCATTTAATCCTGGAAACCTTACATTTCTTATTTACTTTTTAGACAGTAATAATTAATATGCATTTTTCTTATGATGATATAGCAGAGCAAGGAAAAGTAAAGAATACAGACAAAAAGAGAGTGGAAATGTTCTACAAATTCTGCTAGGGACTTTCACATGCCTAGTTTTATTTTAAGACAAATTCAAAATCAAGAAGGAGAATTACTGTCATGCACAAAAACAGGACCTATGATTTAAGATAAAATAAAGTTATAATATTAGAATAATTATTTATTAACACTTTAAATTTTATTTTTGATGATATTCACAGACCAGAACTGAACTGTAAAAATATTCCTTTAACCACACTTTTCCTCCTATGTTATAGCCAATAACAACAATGACAACAACAACAAAATGGCAAGGTTTGCAGCCACAGGGATTCTGCTCTCCATGAAGCAACTATAGTTATTACTTTGACCTTCAGCCAGGAAGACTCCTTCAGGAAATATAAAATAGACCACAGAAATTACTCACTCAGCCTTGGGATTTGGATTCATTCTGTGCTCTGAATACTTGTATCCTGATCTTACTGCACCTGACCTTTTAGATTCTAGATCAACCCTTGCTCCAACTTTCCATCTTAAAATACAACAAGCTCAGATTCCGCACTGAACCCAGATTCTTCACATCCCCAATTCCTATCCATTTGTGTTACTTATTTTATGTCTTTCTTTCCAACAGAATCACAAACTCATTTTAGAAAGAGACTGTTTCTTTACCCAGATCATAGTAAGTATAATTTGTTGAGTGCTTACCATGTGGAAGGTGAATTTCATGATTTTCTATATATATAACAAAAACAAAAACCCCAAAAAGATCCCAAACATATAAGGTGTTTTTGTTTAGTTTCATTTTACAGTTGACCCTTGAACAACATGGGTTTGAACTGCATGGATCCACTTACACACAGATATTTTTCAGCAATAAATACTACCATACTATATGGCCCGTGGTTGGTTGAATCCAAGGATGTTGAGGAACCTCGGATATGGAGAGCAGACTATAAATTACAGGCAGATTAACCACTGCATTATCCAAGGGTAAACTGTGTTTTGTTTTGCCATTTTTATCGATAATGAAACTGAGGCACATGTCAATTGCATAAGGCTCTCAGATAATCTAAATGACTGATCTGGGATTCCATTCCAGTCTGCATCATCACCATTACAGGACTTTGCATTCAGTACATGTTTATAATTTAAATAATTAAATAAAATCTCTGAGACCTATTTACTCTGAGCTAATGATTCTAAAATTCTTTGACTTCTGACTCTTAGTATAATCCTCTACCTTTTAGCCTAATTCCCTTACTTGTTACCCTAGGTACTAACAACCACAGAGACATAGTTTCTGCTTTCAATCTTTGGTTACTCACTGTCTAGGACCCTCCATTCATCTCACCCTTGCCTGAAGAGCAAACACTTTCACTTATTTTGTAATTGTCGTATAACATCCCAATCCCATATACCTTGGTCAGTAGTATAACATTATTTCTATATATTTTTCTATACAGTATCTTTAACAACATGAATGGTTCATTGTAGGAACAGCAATTTGACATTTTTCTCTTTAATCTACACTTGCCAGATAGTTAAGGATTGATGGAACATCCAAGTACTGAGAATTTCAAGAAAATAATAATGCCTATTATATTTAATGAAATGTTTATGTAATAATTAAAATTTATCGTCATATAATTTTGATATCTATTCCACAATGAAATTTTTTTTTTTTTTTTTGGTACGCGGTCCTCTCACTGTTGTGGCCTCTCCCGTTGTGGAGAACAGGCTCCAGACGCGCAGGCCCAGCGGCCATGGCTCACGGGCCCAGCCACTCCGCGGCATGTGGGATCTTCCCGGACCGGAGCACAAACCCGTGTCCCTTGCATCGGCAGGCGGGCTCTCAACCACTGCGCCACCAGGGAAGCCCCCACAATGAAATATTTTTTAACGTTTATATATTAAATTCTCCCTAGTATATACTGAATAAATGTTATTGAATTATAGATTTTTTTTCATGTTTTTCTAAGAAATTCAAAATTTGATTAACATTTTAAAATTACGTGTGCCCATCACATATAAAAATAAAAAAATAAAATGCCAAAGAGTCATAATGTTGAATAAACACACTACGTCAAAAATAAGTAAGAGTTATGTAAAAAGCAAGCATGATAAATTAATCCTAAACTAGTATATAGTTTCCGAAAAATTAGGGATTCTCTATCAGGCCCAAGAGCAAAAGACCATTAACTGGAATATCAAGCTTAATACCATAAGGAGGATCACATTCTCTTTAAAGAATATGACAGGGGCTTCCCTGGTGGCGCAGTGGTTGAGAATCCGCCTGCCGATGCAGGGGACACGGGTTCATGCTCCTGTCCGGGAAGATTCCACATGCTGCAGAGCGGCTGGGCCCGTGAGCCATGGCCTTTGGGCCTGAACGTCCGGAGCCTGTGCTCCACAACGGAAGAGGCCACAATGATGAGAGGCCCGCATACCGCAAAAAAAAAAAAAAAAAAAAAAGAATATGACGGAGTAAATATTTAGAAAACATGTTAGGAATGGGCAACAGACGCCAAATTCATGCCTTAAAGATGACTTTGTGTTATATAAGGAGTTGTGCAGAATCATGTATTCACAAATAGGGTTTGAGTTTAGGCTACAACTTTTCTTTTAAAATTGAAATGTGGCCTAAATTTAAAATTGATAAAAATATAAATTTTCCAGCTCTGAGAGCTTAGGAATCTCTTCATATGCATGGCTGTAAAAATAGGCTGCTTCCAATTTATACACAATGGTTTAAGTACAGCATTTTATATTCATTTGTAATTTGAAAAGGAATTCATAACATTGTAATGAATTTTGGGGTAGATTTTAAAAGGAAAACTTTTCACGCTAACTTACATCCTTTTTCCTCTTTTGGAGGAAAAAAAGTGTTAAATCAGATTCAGGAAGAGCCTATTATCCCAGGAAGATGGTTTACTATTAGGACACTAGTTTCTTTAATATTATAGCTAACTAGAGTTTCCTACCAGATACATACCAAAGGTTCATGTAGTAGAGTTGAATTAATTTAAATGTCCTTATGCATTAAACTTTTTTTTCTTATTAACTGTTGTGGATGAATTGTTCTAATATTTTAACACATAAGAACCAGCTAGCACTTCTTTTGCAAAACACCTAGGATTTTTAAAAATCATTTTGCTTTTATTCCTTTAGAAAAGAAAAAAAAGAATCCTTGAAAAGAAAAGAAAAAAAAGAATCCTTCCAGGTAATATCAAGAATGCTAAGGAATAGTCTTTAAAAATTTTCCTTGCCTCAAGATATCTGGGGAGGCTGAGGGGTAGAAGGGATAGGAAAATAAAAACTAATTTTATCTTTGCCATGAAGTCATATATTATCATGGAAACAGGAGTCCAGAAATTGGGAAAAGCTTTCTAAAGGACAGCTAATGAACTCCCCAAAAGGTATATGAAAAAGAATCTTTTTACTAATGAAATTAAGCAAAGATTACTATAATGTATGACATATTGCAGGTTTAAAAATCCTGTTGTTAAGTTTTCAGAGGTTTGTTTCTATTATAGGCAATAATCAACTGTAAGGAGAATAAAACAAAATCCTTAGCATTTGTCCTCAAAATTACAGTGGGTGGAAGTGAGAAGTGAATTAATCATGCAAACCCCGTCTTGAACCAAACATGAATCCAAATAGTTCCCATATCATGAAGTATACTGCACCAGTTACTATGGACTGAATGTTTATGTTCTGAATTTACATGTTGAAGTCCTAACCCCAATATGATGGTATTAGGAGGTGGGGCCTTTGGGAGGTGATTAGGTCATGAGGGTAGAGCACTCATGAATGAGATTAGTGTCCTTATAAAAGAAACCCCAGAGAATTCCCTTGTCCCTTCCACCATGTGAGGACCTGAGAAAATGACCATTTATAAACCAGGAAGTGGGCTCTCATCTGACACTAAACCTGCTGGTGCCTTGATCTAGGACTTCCCAGTCTCCAGAACTATGAGTAATATATTTCTATTGTTTTTAAGCCACCCAGCCTATGTTATTCTGTTATAGGAGCCGGAACAGACCGAAACACAATATTTTGCTAGAGGTCAACACATATTCTGTCTCTCCCACCAGAGTAAATAAGGATATTTGTTTGTTTTGTCCATTTCTGTGTTCTAAGTATATGGGACACTTAGCAACACTCAAAATATAGTTGTTGAAAGAGTGGTACTTTACTTTCTGACTTTTCTTCCTTTCTGATTCCTTATTGGAGTGGCTATCTATTGCTTGAGCCTGCCCAGCAGTCATTCTCTCTTCTGAGAACAGCACCCTGATTGCTATTACATCATCACTCCTCCCCAGATCCTAGCCTATGCAATTCAGGCAGGTTGACATTGTTCCCACCTCCACCCCTGGCAGGTTCCAGGTATGAGAACACACTTAATTTGGACAATAGGAAGAGTCCATCCCCTTGAGCCAAATGCATGGTTCAGATGGCATGTGACCTCTAGGTGGTGACTCAGGCCAAGGTAACTCAGGTGAAGAACTTTTACTGGGACAATTAAGGAAGAGAAGCTTTTTACACTGAAGTTGCTGAGTGGAAGAATTGTGATACTGGCCATTCTAACCACACACACCATGGCAAGAAGTTGTTCAAATGAAGTCAAGACAAAAGAAAACCATGCCAAGAGATGGTAAGATGTGTATGTTGGCTCATACAAGCTCTGGATTCTAGGCCTGAAGCCAGTACTATCCCACTATTTTGAAGTTATGTGACCCAGTAAATTTCATTTTTATAAATGTAGTTTGAGATAGATTCCTACTTGCTACTGAAAGAGTCATAACCTCCAATACCATTGTATTAATTACTTAAAGCTTTATACATGGAAGAAATGAACAGCACCATGCTGATGCTAGATCATATAATAACCATGGGAGGAAAATAGTGATAGTCATACGGTGTATTCTTAGAAATGTCTAGCAGTGCTTGTGTTGTCTTTTTAATTTACTCATATTAAATTTTGGAAGGAGAAAGAATAGCATTTATTTTTCCATCAACAGCTCTAGATGGTGTGTTTTTCCTTGTGTGACTTGCCACTGGTTGCTTCAGCTCTGCTGACTACAGAACTGAAGTAAGATAATTAATCATTTTTTTTTGTCGATAGCACACAACCATAAGCATGGCTTAAAAACAGAGAAAAAACAGTCCATATTTTAGAAGGAGTTACAATTTACTAAATCATATAGAGGCCTAAAATGGCTTGAGGGATCAACATACATGCCCTCATTTCACAGTTGAAGAAAGGGGTTGGCCTAATGTCGTATCATTGCCTTGTAGCAGAGGCAAAAACTATAACACAGCAAACCATACTAGGATTTTACTTATTTTCACACTGTAATTTCTTTCCAGAGACTTGCTTTTAAATCACAAAACATAAAGAGTTTAAAATATTTAGTTAGGCTTAGAATTCTATTCACATGTAGAAAACTTGTTCACAATTTCTACATACATGTATTATCATTGGGCAGAATTTCATACTGTACACTACTAAATAAGAGCTCATTAAACAGTAATTTCATTAGCACCCTCAAAATTCCAATACAAACTTATATGAGTTAAGAAATAAACAGTTTCATTTCTAGAGAATTAGTTATCTTATAGGTCAATGGATCTTAATTTACCTAATGCTACTTTAGTGTCCTGACAAATTTAATTTATCTCTATTTACCAATAAGAACAGGTCTATGAATTACTTTAGTAATTGCCCAAGAGGATAAAAAGGCCAACGTAGAATATGTTTACATATATTAAGATATGAAATTTTTTCGTGAAAGAAACTCAAAATCTGAGACAAAATATTCTCCATATTATATTTTCAAAATAAGGACAAACCATTTAAAATTAAAATCCAATTTAAAATAAATAGATCCTTCATGTAACATCCTAAATGGGAAAAGAATTTGAAAAAGAATAGATACATGTATATGTACAATTGAATCACTTTGCTGTACACTTGAAACTAACACAACATTGTTAACTATACTCCAGTATAAAATTTTAAAAAATAAACAAATAAAATAAAGTTATTAACAAAGCTAACTTTCCACATTTCAGTCTCATTTACCATGAACTATAGAAAACTAAGACAATTGGTTAAGATAAAATCTTATGCATTTGAAATTTTTCCCAAAATCGTACTGTTTTTCTTAACGTTTTCTCACTTCAATATCAATCATGAAAGCAATTTATAGTCATATAAAATTAACCATAGTATGTGACAAATAAAAAGTGCTTTGAAGTTCCTGGATGAAAGGCTCTGTGTTAATGCAACACATTATTAATCCCATAAATACCAAAGAATTTAAAAGAGAAAGTCATTTCACAGGGAAATAGATTTTGAAGTTGATATGAATCATAAGGAATTCTTAATATCAACAGCACCTTAGTCTTATATTTTAAGATCAGTTGATTGATAATTATTGAGACCCTCCATATATCCCCGTTGGTGGGACAATGAAGTAAGTGACTATGGGGGAAGGAAATATGAGTACAAAGAAACACCTCTATCGCTCTTAATTAATCACCCAGTCTTCTTCCCAGCAACAGCCCCAGGAGCACTTTTCTGCAGTGGGATAAAGAGTAATTGGTAGATTCACTCTGACCATCTCATCATATGTCTATCACGAAACTTAAAGACACTGTCTATAATCCAGTTACAGGGTGTCAGCTTGTCTGAGAGTGTGCATATATTTCTTACTGTGATGGAAGTAATAAGCTCTGTTTAGAAACCTCCTCAGCACCCTCCAAAGAAGGTAGAGGAGGAATTTGGTAGCTTAGACATAACTTATTCACGGATTCTATGCAAAACAACATTCAGGATCTTGCAGTGAAAAACTGCTTTGCTGGAACATCAGAATGTTTCATTGAACCAGGGGAAGCTCTGATTTGAAAACTGCACATTGAACATCTATTTATTGACTGAACCTGTATCCTTCACTGACACTGGCATTGAGGACCTGGCATCAACTAGGATATCCTATGACAAGCATCTGGCAATAGCAGAAGAATCAAACTAAGAACAGTTCTTAGAAATGTATCTAAAATACTAGCCTGATTATTATAGCTATAAGCAAGAGTTTTCATTGTCTCTGGATGGAGGAAAAAGTGATACTTAAACTGAAGTTTAATATTTACAATCCTGTTTACTTTCCTATATGGCCATTTCTCAAAGCTCAAAGTGTTCTGAACAAAGTTCTCCAGTTTAATTTATGTGTGTGTGTGTGTGTATTAGTGGGGCAAATTGGTTACATTAAACTGGTTAATGCACATGTTCCTGTTAAGTTTCAGAGAATGTGATTAGAATGAGAGTGTATATATAAAACCTTGTAACATACTGGTTTATACCATTGATTTGTTTTGCTCAGACTCTGCAGGAGGATTTTCTTTCTAGCATGCATTTTCCAATGCCTACTTTTGAACCAGGTTTGGTACATGGCAGATAACCTAAACCTGAGAAAAGTAAATGCATGTACCCTGGCAAGTGACTGAAAACTTTTTTTAAAGGTAGTATTGGGAAGTAAGGTATTAAATAAATGTAAGAGTGTATACCAGTGATATCCAAATATTACTAATGATCTTATGTGTAAAGCACTGTACTGTTTGACATTTTATATATCATTAAATTTTCATTGAAAAACATGAGATAGACACTATACTTCCTTTTTACAAATAAGGAAACTGAGGCTCACAGAGGTTAAAAAACCCAGCTAAACCAATTTTTCAAAACAAAAAATCAAGATTTCAATGCAGATCTCCTTGGATCTGAAACTTTTATCTTTTTCACTACAAAGGGCTACCTCAAACATAAGCAGCTTTCTAAGGGAAGTGTAATAGAAACTGCTTCTTTTAGGATTGTCTTTAGCATATAAGATGTAAACATAAAAGTTTATGTTTAATTACATCTCACACATTATTTTCACATGTTCTGAGAAAAAAGATACTTATTTCAGTTTGTTTCAATTTTCCTACAGAAAAAAATAGGATTTGATATGCATGAATTCTTAAAGGCATATTTTATTTCAAACAAACCCTAAAACAACAAATATTCAAGTTATATATTTTGCAGTTGTCAGTAACTCTATTTGAAAGAGCATTTCCATGGAGACCTCTTTAGAAGTATGAGTTTATCCTTTCCTGAATATTCACTAAGAATAGATTATTCATATGTCTAATTCTAGCATCAATATATATGGAGGAGATTTATAGGCTTAGCTAATTCTTTCATTTTGCAGACCTGTTCATTATTACACTTCAAATTTTGCCGCATGAACTTCTCATTCATATTGAAAATACACCCCTATTAAAAAGCTTTTGTTCAGTAAGATTTTATTATAATCCAAGATGTGTGCAGAATTGAAAAGTAAATTACTATCTTATACTTTTAAATGATTTGGTCCTCAGTTTGGAAAGAACAACTTTTGAAATATGACAGTTCATGATAATGCTGCACTTCCATTTACTGTCATAATTCGTAACAAAAACAGGGTGGAAACTTATTTCAAAAACAATCAACACACAGCCGGGAGAGCTTAGACACTTTCCCTTACATAGTTAGGCATGGTAGATTGATTGCTTTAATGGCCCTATTCTTTACCCCTTCTTGTATATGCCACATTTGCCATGTGACTGTTTAGTTCCTCTTGCTAAGGAAGCACAACCTCTTTCCCCTCTTCTTAAATTTGGGGTCACCTTGTGTCTTGATTTGGCCACCATAATGATAGCAAATGTGATGCAAGCAGAGTCTTCAGAAAAGTACTTACACATTTCTGCTCACTCTTGCCCAGAACATGCTCAGGCTGGCCTCCTTCATGAAGAGAGACGATCTTGGACTGGAGCTAATTTGCCCCAGTTATGCTACCTGAGGCATAACTAGCGCCAGCTGATTCCCCTTGACCACTCTCCCACCCTCTGACACCTACAAATACGTGTAACAGAGAACCCAGCCAAAATCAGCCAAACTCAGCCCAGATAGGGTGAACCCCACAGACTCACAAACTATATAAATGTTTTATTGTTGTCTGCGGCTAAGTTTTGGTGGTTGTTTATAATGCCACATTACTGCAGCAATATCTAAATTATATACTCTGTCTACTCTCATTTTTTTTTCTTTCTAAGGGTATAAGTGGGTAGCTGCAATTAAGGATTAAGTTTACCTTAATAAAGTACATTTTCTATTTCTTAATCAGGAAATAGCCCATGAGCATATTTCTACATTTAGATTTGCATTAAATTACCATTCATTGAGTATCTACTATGTTTCTGGCACTGTGCTAAGAACTCCAAATATAAATAAATAGTTCAAAAGATATGTCTGGAACTGTTAGAGCAACAAAATAAGCAAAGTAGTAAAGGAATATAATTGAAAGCATAAAATAAATATCCATGAGCACATACTGATATAAATGATTAAATAAATAAATAAGGGAGAATAGATAAATATCCCATGCAGAATAATTCCAAGTTATTTAGGTAGATACTTCACCCTTAAGGAGGCAGAGCATAAATACCCACTCCTTAAGTGAGGCCTGCACAGTGACTTCGTTCCAAAAGCAATGGTATAGAAAGAGGGAAAAAGAGTAACTTTACTGGGCAGAAACCTGACAAATACCAACTCAGCCAGGTGTTCAAGATTAATGACAGCAGTTGTTAATCACGTTGATAGTATGGACCTCTGATATGATGGGATGAGAATTGCATTTTGCCTCTGTGGTTTCCCTCCTCAGAGCCTAATACTCCAATCCCAAAATTATCATAAGAAAAACATCAGACAAATCCCAATAAGGAATATTCTACTAAATACCTGACCAGTACTCTTCAAAACTGTCAAGATGAATCAAAGGAGAGGGTGGGATCTGAGCAACTGTCATAGTCTAGAAGACCTTAAAGAGGCATGATGACTGAATGGAGGGTGGTATTCTAATAATATTAGGTAAAAACTAAGAAATACTGAATAAAGTATGAATTTTAATTGATAATTATTATTGGTTTAATTGTGACAAATGTACCATACTATTGGTAAGATGTTAAGAATAGGGGAAACTGGGGGCTTCCCTGGGGGCTTCCCTGGTGGCACAGTGGTTGAGAGTCCGCCTGCCGATGCAGGGGACACGGGTTCATGCCCCGGTCCGGGAAGATCCCACATGCCGCGGAGCGGCTGGGCCCGTGAGCCATGGCCGCTGAGCCTGCGCGTCCTGAGTCTGTGCTCCACAACGGGAGAGGCCACAACACTGAGAGGCCCGCGTACTGCAAAAAAAAAAAAAAAAAAAAATAGGGGAAACTGGCTATGAAGTATATGGGAACTCTGTGCTATTTTCACAACTTTTCTATAAATCCAAAATAGTCTGAAATTAAACTTTTATTAAAACTATACAGTCCCTGAAAACATGTAACAATTAGTATGTTTTTTTATTTTTTATTTATTTATTTATTTTTGCGGTACGCGGGCCTCTCACTGTTGTGGCCTCTCCCGTTGTGGAGCACAGGCTCCGGACGCACAGGCTCAGCGGCCATGGCTCACAGGCCTAGCCGCTCCGCGGCATGTGGGATCTTCCCGGACCGGGACACGAACCCATGTCCCCTGCATCGGCAGGCGGACTCTCAACCACTGCGTCACCAGGGAAGCCCAGTATGTTTTTTATTTTTAATGAATCATTCACTACTCTACTGTACAGACTGAAAGTTTTGATTGATTATATACAATGTTTTTACTTATGTATTACTGATTTGTTTTCTCTTTTATTACCTAGTTAGGTTCTGTCAAAATTTCAGGCATAGTTTCTTTAAAAAATCTGAAAAATTGTAATTTCCCAAACAGTGCTATAGAGATATGAATTTTAACAGATTGCTAATTTACTATAAATTATTAGTAAACAAATAGTATCTCATTCTGAAAGATAAATTTTGTAAGTTAAAATAATTTTAATTCCAAAATGAATTTAAATGAACAGATTGCACATTATTTTAACATAATTTTGAAAGTTAAATGTAAATTGCATAATCAATTAATTTTCACTATCATTTTCTAAAATTCTTGTCAAATATCACTTCTTGTCACAGTCTTTCTGGAGACGATTAATGGTAGGATCACAGAGATACCAGCTGTTTAAATATTCTTTTTATTTACAGTGCTAGCTTAATAAGTAACCAACCTGCTTAGCAACTATAACCTTTTTTCAACTGGAGAACTTTCATGGAGATCCCCTACATATATGGAACATTACTATTTTTTAATGCTAGGCCATTATCCTTAATAATTTAATGGTATGAGACAAATGTCCAGTGCAGTGACAAAAATAACGACTAGCTCATATCTTTGGTGGCTTTAAAGAAATGAAGGATATCCAATGGGCTTTGGTAAACAGGTCTAAAAGATAAAGGAAGTGTAGAAGACATTTAATAAAACATGCCTCTCATTTTTATTCGTTTTCTGTTTGGTTTCTTGGGAATCTCTGTTTGACAGTGAACTGCAGTGTATTTGCTTCAGGCAGATGCTTTTCTTCTTTTCATCTACTGACATGGCAACCAAGGGAAGGATGGTGGGAAGAATGGTTGACATCTAATATTAAGTTTTAAAGAGCAAAATAGACTTTTTGCAGACAGGATTATAGTGTGAAACAATTTAAGATGTTGGTTTTTTTTGGCTATGCCACATGGGGCACCTCAGTTCCCTGACCAGGGATAGAATTCGCGCTCCCTGCATTGGAAGCAAGGAGTCTTAACCACTGGACCGCCAGGGAAGTCCCAAGATGTTGGTTTAATGTTTATTATCTGAAGTTGGGCATGAAATGGAAGCATAGATTCAGATTCCAACCAAAGGTTAGAATGCAATCATATTATGTTTGATTTTTTTCTGTAACTAAAAATGTCAACATAAATTCATTGAGAATGTTTCGTTTTTGTCCAGTATGAAGGTTATATTGAGGATAAATGGAGAAATGTAAGTCACTAAGTCATAAAGATTAAAGATTCATTTCTTCCTTTCTTAAGGGTCTGGTCATGCCAATTCCCTTCTGGAGGCCAACTCCAGAGCACTCTGGCACTGGCTTGTTTTCTTGCATGCCCTCACAAACACACTTTCTAGTTTTAATAAATACTTTTGGTTAACTGTTTCAGAAACTAATAGTATTAATCTACCTTTGCTTTGTATAATGGTCCACACAACAACTACCATGTCTCCACAGGAGAGATAAATAGTGGAATTATTAAGAGATATATAAATGCAGTGTTTTATGAATTACCTTTTAAAAGTAGCAATTCTGAAATATTTATTAAAAGTCAGGACTGTAATATCTACTCCTTGTAATTTGCTCAATATCCAATTCCATCATTAATGAGATTAGCAGAAAATTTTAAATGGTGTTTGTATATACATTCCTAGTATTTATAATACATGCATTGTATGTAGTATTCCAAAAATTATGTGTAGAGTACTCAATCTCTTCCAGTGCCAGAAAACATGAATATCACAGTATTTTGGAAAGAAGAACCTTTAGAGAAATTTTTTCCTTTCAAATCAAGAAAAGAAAGTGGCTCAAGAATATAAGGGTGAAAAATCGATAGAAAAATACTCTCTGATGTCCCTGGTTTTCTTTTTAGAGTTTATTGTTTCCAGGTTCATTAAACCTTAAGAGAAACATTGTGTGAAAAGGGCCTTTTAGCCCTGGAAATCTTTTGGTCAAAAAAGTTAAGCATCTAATTCTAAGGTTGTCTGATAATATTTATACAGTCATGGGGAGTTTACAAAAGATATGAGTAGAGTGATCCCAAGAGCACATAGCAACCCATGGCCTTTCTAGGCATTCAAATATTTAGTTCAGATGCCTCAAGATTACAAATGAAGGATTTAAAAATATTTTCCTTTCTTTTTCAAAATTCTTTTGTGTATGAGGCAGGGGGATAAAATATATCTTACCTCAATCCAGCTTTTGATTTGCCTATCATTTTATTTTAATAAATATTATAGTTTGTCTCTAATCTTAAAATTCTTTGTCTGGAAACTTCCTTTGTTTATCATTTGTAAACATTTTCCAAAGGAAAGAACTTTGTACACATGGTGGTTAAATTTTCAGGAGAACCCACAGAAGCAAAATAAGGGTTGACAAAGAGCTGGAGAGAAGACAAGGAAAAGAGTTAAAAAGCACACGTGAGTTAGGTTACACTGAACCAAATTGAAGTCCAGGCTATATCTAAGCATCTAGTCAATTCTATGCACTCTCTCTGTCCAAACCCTCAAAGACACCCCAAACTAATAATTTCATGGAGTAAAGAACATTGTGAAGCTCATTTAAGGACCCTCCTTCCCAGAAGCTTAGGATTTAAGAGGTTTTGCTCTAAGTAAGGTGTCAGACAAGGCAGGGAAACAGAAGAAGAATGGTGGATACTGAGGGAGACCAGTTTTCTTATCTCCAGGTTCCTCTTTCTTTCCTTCACCACTTAAAGGCAATCTTCAGCCTACGATGATGAAACAGTAGGGACAGAGGGCAAGAAGTGGCAGCAATGGAAGTTTTAAGGCAATCTAAATTTGAGTTTGCCCTTCTCCCCGCACACCCTCTTTTTTTTTCTCTGCCTCCCAGCTTTTCCTCTCCCTTCTCCTCTAGCTCTTTATTACAGATGAAAGAAAGACACAATAACAACAAGGGCAGTGGAGGTTTATCAGGAAAAGGAGAAGCATAACCAATGGGAGTCCTCTGGTAAAAGAGTGAGAAAGATTACCTTGGCCAGCCATTCTGCTCTCCTAGTTACCCTGGCTCCCCTCTCTCCACATATTCTATCCCTCCTGTGTTTGCTTTCTTTCCATTTCCATACTGTATAAGGAACTACTAAGAACTAGAGATGGTTCTTTTGGAAAGTATGGGCAGTGGTGAAGGAAAGAGAATGATTTCCTTTTTTTCTCCTTCCTTTCCCACTCCTTAAGGATTTCTTCTAAGACAGGACAATCCCGCCTGGCATTGAGGAAGGCAGCAGAATCTCCATGTCTCTCCAGAAGGAATGATTGTTCAAATGTAAGACAAATATCTCAATAGTATATAAATACAAAACTACCCATATTGCTAAATTGTGATTTGTTTAAATCAATAATGGAAACATTAAAAAAAATAAGTTTACAAAAGTCTTTCTAGTGATTCTTTTTTGTTGTAAATTCTAGCCATGTTTATAATATCCAGGAAGAATACATTTATATGCAAATTTACATTTTGCATTTGAAGCAAGTAGTAATTCTACATTGGTTAGACCTCCTTTAACATATCAAAGGTCAGCTATATTCTTGAGGGAAACCCTTTTCAAAAACAGACAATGCTTATACACTCTTAAACTTTGTTTGCCAAACTATAACTTTGTTATAGTCTTTCCTCCATTTTGTGTTAATCCTAAAAGTAACCAAAAGGATAGAAATCATCATCATCATCCCAGCAGAGATGTCTGGGGATTGAATCTAAGTCTTACTGCATTCTGGGTAGGCTTAAGAATTTTATGGTATTTTGCCCAATGAGATCCAAAGTCTAATTCAGAAGAATCCTAGTTGCTTAAGCAGTAACAATCTGCATAACTGGAAAGCAAACTGAACCTTCTTCTTCATGTCAGAATACTGAGGGGCTGCTTTTTAAAAAATACTTTTAAGTATTTTTGACTTCTAAGATAATATTGAAAGAACTTAGGTGCCAAGAACCTTCAAAATTAGAACGGATATAGAAATATTATTTTGATTTGACACCAACCCTAAAATGAGGAACAAGTGTGTAACCTAAAATAAGCAAGAAAGCTCCTACAAAAATAGCAAAGTAGAGTTTAGTTTTGCTATGATCCTAAGGCCAACATTCCCTTCTACTGGAGGAATAGGTCTCCTATGAAAATAAATAAGTGAAATCTTCCAAGGATCTCATTTTTGAAAGAGAGACTTCTCATTTTCTAAGAAATGAACAAATCGGCAACCACGTAGCAACTAGGTAAAGTCTATTGCTCACGTTCTGAAAGAATATTTTGCCACTCCAATAATCATGTGATGGATACTCCCACTCTACAGAATCCACCCTACGTTACAGTAAAAAGTATCAAAGCTATGACAGCAAAAATGCCTACTAGTTGCAGTATTAATCTTTTTACCATGTACCTACCAGTGGCTGTTTAATTTACGCCTAATTATAAGGTACTGAATGGTACATTTAAAACATAAGCTTACAGCTAATCAGAAGCTAATTAAAAACTTTACACTATAATTTTCTGTGCTTGCTTTCCTCTATAGTTTTACAGGAATAATTTGTGATTTTTACAGTGTAATCTATTTAATTTTTATGATAAATTATTCTTTAAATCATTTCTGGAGAACAAAGATCAGTTCTCTAGAATAAAAAGTGTTCAGCAGAAGCCCTAAAAGAACAAGATTCCTCTAAAGGAGACTCCTCCTTTGACAACTTGAGAGGGTCGCCTCTGGAAGAAGAGAAAATTCCTCAAGCCTAGCTAGATAATTATATACCAGGAAAAAAAAAAAAGGCAAAGCAAATGGAATAATTGTGTCACCAAACATACAGCACAGCCTTTACGCAAGTAGACAGTAATCTTTCCAGAGAGATTAGCACTTACACTGAAAAAATTATAGAAGTATTTAATAATCATGAAGCACAGAACAAGACTGCAAAGGTTCTGAATTTTAGCACTCATTCTTCTATTTATGGTTAAAATAACTTGAGGCATCTTTGAGTCCCATTCTCCCTATCTCTAGAATGAGACTCAAAATAGCTGAACATGGTGCCACCCGCAGGTTGGAGGCAGTACAGTGAAATTAAGAGTAAAGACCATGTGAAACACCCGAGTTCAAGTTCTAGTTCTTCCACTTTACTTCATGGTACTTAACACCATGGAAGATACGTAGCAGGTGCTCAGTTTTGATTTGTTCATCCTAAGTGGATGAAGCCAGACTCCCAGGTTAGAAAGTAAGCTGCTTTTTCCTCTTCTTCACCTATCATGGTCAGTCTATCACAAAGCATTTGTTTCTTTGAAATAACTATAGTGTTCTGAACATGATTTCATTGTTTTGATGTCACTTTAGTCTGGCTGGGACTTCACATCAAGATTCCTGTAAGGTCATCCTCACTTCTCTTGCTAATCTTGTCCTTTTCCAAAGAAATTTGTCTTTTCTGTCACCTATAGATGTTTCCAAATGTTCTCAGTGCCTTTAAATACCTGCCTTTAAAAAAATCCCAAATTACAATGGCTCTCATTTAAGATATTCTCTAAACTGGCCTTACAACTATTTAATATTATTATTTAATATTATTTACCCATAACTCTAAAATAAGCAAAGTTAATTCTTCAGCATAATATAAAAATTCTCATTCCTGTACCAACATGTCCTGCTCTGAAATTCCCTCTCATCCTCAGCATAGTAAAAATAACATGATTTTTGGATTCAAAAAATTCTAAGTGTTAATGTGAATTCTGATACTTAACTAGATGGTTCCTTGTAAAATGGGAATAAGTACTCAATAGGCTTTTGTGAGGATTAAATGAGATAATAATAGCTAATAATAGATATCATTTATTGAGATCATACTGTGGTTCATGCCCCATTCTATACCTTTTACATGTATTTATGCATTTGATACTTGCAATAACCCTATGAAGTAGATAAGACACTATTTCTCATACATAAGGAAATTGTAGTGTGGAAAACCAAAACAATTTTCTAGTAAAGAATGTGTGGCTTCTGAGCTGGCATGCTTAACTTCTAAAAAACATGTGTATCCAGAGTAGTAGTGTACCTGGTATATGCACCAAAAATGTTAGTAAATGAATAATCTGAAATTTTAGTAAAAATGTATTTCTTTGAAAAATACTAGTTGTATTTCCCCCAAACTATTCAAATAAGGGTAGCTTATTTGACTCAAGATAAAATAGTTGCCATGAATCAAAGTTACTGTATATATAATTAGACCCTTATAAGCTCTATTTTTCCTCTATGAAAAGTGCATGAACTCTTACCTATAAGATCAAGGTTTATTAACGTGTTGATTGCTTTAGACTTAAATACTAAGAGACTTTTTCTTTATATTATACAATTAGAACAGTATTAATTTATAGAATAAAATGACGTGTGTATATAATTTTCTAGTTAAATGTGTGAAAATACTACTACCAACTAATTTGGCTAATACAGAACTAATACAAATCTTAGTCATTAGAGAAACAAGCATAGTCGTGGAAAGCATTAGAATTAGTACAGAACTTAAGAATACCTGATTGTATGTTGCTGTTTTTTTTTCTTCTGAAAGAAAAGATGTAAAAAAATGCCCAGCAAATGTGATTATCACCCACACCTACAAAAATAATTCCATATTGAAATCCTAGGATAACTGATTCAGCTTAATGTCTTTATTAAATCTTTAGTCCTGTTTGTCCTCCCCTGAAAGAATCTGTACGCAAGTGAGACTCCACAAACAATGCTAACAGCTACTTGTTGCAATATTTATTTTTTTATAGGCCCTGAAGAAAGTACATCACATATTTTTATTGCATAGTGGGGAGAGGGTAGATTTAGTAAAGAACCAAGGATATTAAAGAACTGAGGATATTACAATGTTTGTAACACATTATTGCAATAAAGTTGTTACTCTAAAGACTTTCTGATTCACTGTCTATAATACAGAAATGAAGGTCTTGTACAAAATTTCCATTTTATCTAGCTTTATCAAAAATGCACTAGTGGCCAGTTGTTTCATTGCTAACAGTACAAACTTACATTGGAAGATTACAGTAAAATTATATGACTTACTTATATCCTATGTTCCAAAATAGGATGGCTACCATATTTTCAAACAAAACTAGTAAAACTGTTAGTTATGAGTCTAATAATTTCTGAAAAGTATGTTCAGTTGTTGAACTATGTCATTCCCTAGAGTCATGACTACACTTGCTCTTTCTATTAGTGCTTTCCGCACTTGAGCATTTTGTTTCCCACTGACTCTTTACGAAGTGGCTAGAGAAAAAAAAAGTTTACCTGGCAAAATTTCATAATTATCAATGACTAACACTGGTTGTTTGAAAAACTGTTCTATCTTATTATTGTTCAATATGCTGCTCTATAATATACCAAAGAAATCCAATACTGTATCATGATGATAACACCCAGCATGTTGCACACATTAAGTGACTGCCGCAGTGTGCAACGATACTGGAAAAAAAGGCACTATTTTCTCCATTTATAACTTGTGGTCTGGAAGAGCACATGTTTTGCCCAATGCTACAAAAATCTCAGAGGCAATGCAAAATTTTAGAAACATTAATTCATTAATTGGTGTCCATAAAGTGCATTGATTCAAATGAAACGAGGAAAGTCAACAAATTTTCTGCCAGAGTGTATTACAAGTACCACTGAAAAAATCACAGAATTACTAGTTTTCTTAAAGTACTGTCACCTTGGAGAGGCCAAAATTATTCAAAACTAAGTAGAAGTGGAGTAAAATGTTTTTAACTTCATGAAGGTTTTGACTCAAGAGTGAACAAAGATCTCCTAGGAATTTTTTCAACTAGATCACTTCTTTGGAGCTCTAATTAATTGCCACGGATTGGGCAAAGTTGTGAACCTAGGATTTCTATCGATGACAAGTCTTAATCCATGTTTTAGGGTGGCACTTTTCTGTCAGAAACCATCTCCTTCTTGATCCTTCATTAGGATAGAGGAGGCTAAGGAAAAGAACAGATACTATTAAAAGTGATCTATTTGTTTTTCTATTTTAAAAATAGTGAGAAGTAATTCTTCAAGTTACCAATTTGATTGGCTTCTTATGATAAAAGTTTATTATTGAGATCTGATATTTTCAATGTTATACTCAACACAGAGACTTAATTTTTACGGACCTGAAAAAGAAACATAGCACAGATATTATTCTTTTTTTCTATCAATTCCATAATTTGTTTCCTCATCATAGATTCTCCTCTTACATTTAATTCAATCAGCTAGAACGTTAGCAGTGATTCGTAACTGTGTAAACAGAGCCATTTGCTCACTCTCTCTGAAGCTATTTCTTCCTCTCTGAAATAAAGCTAACAACTCACCTCAGAGGGTTATTGCTACTATTAAGGGAGATACTATAAGCAGAACACCTCTTATCTAAAAATGTTTTAAATTGAGTCTGAGGATTATAAACAAAGGTTTACTAAATCATTTGCTCACAGGTTGCCAATCCTGAAAAAATTGCTCCAGATTAAAGTTACTACTAATTCATCATTCATTTCCTAGCTTAAAATGCAACCAAATTGTGTATGAAACCCCTGAATCTTTTACTCCATACTCCCACAGAGATGACAAATCTCTGTCCTTTTTCCTTCCTCTCTTCTGCACAGACACCTTCCACACCTCCACCAAAATATATTGCTCACTCATTTATGTTCCCATAGCAATATCTCCAGTACAGTCCCTATCCCAGTGCATTATAGCTAGCTGTGAATATGTTTGTCATTTTGGCTGCACTGTGAGTACATCTAGGGAAAGTACCTGGTACCTGCTGGAACATGATCGCTGAACTGAATGGCCCAGGAGCAGCATTAAGAAATAAATACTCTATGAGCTAAGGAAGATAGTACTAAAATTATTATTTGATGGGACACATAAGTTTTAAAAGTCAAATATATAATTCCAAATACTCTCATCTATCAAATCAATTCATTCAGCTCCCTGAAAGTTCAGTCTCTAGTTAGTTGATTTTGGCTGATGTTTAGCTGCAATATTTCTTCAAAGCAAACATTCTTAGAGCCAAATTTGGATTCTCTTATAGTGGAGAGCAGTGTGTGGAAACTGTCCTTGAATTTTGCTAAGTTAAAATGGTCTTCTCAATGTTTTGCAATATAGAACTCTGAGACTATAATAAAGGGCATCACATGTCTAGGCACTGAACACTTTTGGAGCACCTTTTTTTTTTTTTTAAGAAAAGCAAGTTTTGTCTAAGCTGCTGCAAGTGTTCTATATATGGCAAGTTGGAAAGGAGAAAGCTGCTCCTTCTCGAGCAAAAAAAGGGCGGGCTTCTCATTTTTCACATTCGGGTCCTGAGTATCTTCGCTCCTTGTAACTATTTTCTAGGCTGTGTGCTACTTGTGGAATGAAGGAGCTTCAGGGACTCTTACCAAGCACAACCCTGAATCGACTCCTATCCAGTTCTTCCTAAAGTACAATTCAGAGGTCTGGAATTTGGGAGAGGCTACCACAGAGATGTGTGAACTCTCCCTTTCTCTTGGCTTTTTAGGCTTTCTCTCTATTATACTGGTTTTCATCCTTTCAGAGGTAAATGCCTTTTTGAGAAACCAAGAAAAGCAATGAAAATTCTCCTCAGAAGAATGCAAGTGAGCAGATACTGCAGCCTGTCTGTGGAATCCACATCAAGAACCCCTGTACTTATGTTGAGTCATTATCACCAGAACAACATGTATGCATCATATCAGTTTAGGCGTCCACAAGCATGACTTAAATTGAGTTACATGTCAAGGAATTGTTCTGAACTTTTATTATTGAGAACCAATATAAAAATGACAACTTGAAGATTGTGTGTGTGTGTGTGTGTGTGTGTGTGCGTGCGTGTGTGTATGAAGAAGAAGAGAGTAAGAGAGGAGAACATCTAACAGTGACTCTACAATGTTAGGTAAGTCAACTGTCTATGGTAAAATTGGAGCACATACACTTTAGGGAATTTTTTAAAGTAGTTAATATTTGCTAATCTTTCTCACTTTAAAGTATGAAGTAATATTTGTGATTCTTCAAAAATTCCAAAAGAAATTTTGTATTTGTGCTTATATATGTAAGCCCCATCCACCTTCCATATACATATTCAGATGGCTAAAACAGTAAACCTATAGCTGTGCCAGCCACACAGTAGGCATGCAACAAATGCTCATTTTGGGAAATAAAGTTGAATTCTACCTTCACTATGTGACCATCACAATGTGAACTATGTGATACTACATTTACTTGCATGTCATTATTATTTATTCATTCTGCAGGGAAATTAAATTTTTCATAACCACCTGTTTATGTGGACCACCACATACTGTTAAATCTCAGATCAGCAGCAGATACTTCAACTGGAAAAATAAGACTCCTTTGGGACCACTCATAATTTCTAGTATGCTACATTTTAAGACATTCCCTATAGGAAATTTTATTACCATCTACTTTAAGGCCTAACAAAATTTGGCACTTTATATTCATTTTCATTCTTTATCTCTGGACTCTCCCTGTCAAAATGACCTTTAAAACATCACAGAGTTACTACATTCACTGTGACGTGGTTTGGGGCACCACTTGTATCATTTCTCAAAGAGAATGTAATATAGCTCTCTTGACTTATTACCTCATTTTTCCATTAGTGCTCTAGAACCATTAGTATTTTCCCTGACTCCTGTTTTTTGTTTTCATTTTTATTAGTTTTGTCTTTAATAGTCCAAACTTAACTGTTTGACACTACTTTCTCAAATGCAGCAATGAAAAGAAGTGGTACCAATCTGAATGTGACTCAGAAATCAAGTTGCCTCCTGAACTTAAACACTTTCCAGATTTCTTCCCTAAGTTAAGTTTCTTTGGCCTCACTAAGGAAGTAAATTTCTTCCCTAAGTTAAGTTTCTTTGGCCTCACTAAGGAAGTAAATGACAATTCAAAATGTGATTTTGTAACGTAATTAATTCTTTTACATT
Organism: Stenella coeruleoalba; assembly: GCF_951394435.1. Taxonomy (NCBI): domain Eukaryota; kingdom Metazoa; phylum Chordata; class Mammalia; order Artiodactyla; family Delphinidae; genus Stenella; species Stenella coeruleoalba. Next base: position 92,446,542 of record NC_137150.1, read on the forward strand.
ATTGAGAAAAAGGAGGACAATTTACTATTCTGTATGTATAAGAAGTATATAATGATTTTCTACCTTATAGCATCCTCTTTTAGAGGACTATAAAAATCAGAGGTCCTGTAGATGCACTGGAATTGGGGGGAAAGAGAAATGATCTTAAAATAAAGCAGAATGTATCAACTGTTCAAGGAAACACAGAAATGGAAATTGATAAGGAATTTTATTTGTAAGCAGGCAAGAAGATGGTATTAATGAGCAGGTAGACGATGATACATAAGAAAGGAATGGAAATGTTTTAGGATTTGGTATAAAAAAACAGAACTCAGGAAAAATTCCATTTGTAACAAGTTGCACTTTTTTTCTGGAGTGAATATTTGGGAGACTCAAGAAGCTAAAGATATAATCGAATACCTAAAATATCAAACGCTAGCTTTTGTCCTAAATGCACTTTTTATAACACTGCACTCCTTGTTTGTATTTTGGTTATAGCTTTTTAATGCTAAAACCCTCCAAATTCTGAGGCAGATGAACCTTAATACATCAAATTAACTTAGTAGCAAAACCAGACCAAACCAACCAACCAACCAAACAACAAAAAACACACATATGTCAGAAGAAAAACAATCCAGTTCTCAACCATCACAATCCATGGTTTTAGAAAAGTTTACTCTATGAAGTGAATCTGAACTGTCATTACTGTTTTAAATCTCATCGTAGTGCAGACTGATTTAATGAAGCACATTTGCTTGACTGCAGAATCAAGGAGAAACGGTGTCATACTCAACCTCTCAGATGTTTCTTAGTGGAGAATTAGCTTCAAAGCTTTTTGAGCATTTAAACTCTGGCTCTAAAGATAACCAACACACACAGTGACCCATGGACAGCTGGTGAAGATTGTATTTTAATGTTCTTAAAACTGAAGGAGTCACTTCTTCAACCCCTTTATTCTGTTTTACCTTTAAAAACCAAGTAAGAGACATTTTCAAAACACACAAGATTTGCATTAAAGCTTATACTTGAAGAATTTAAAGACCTCTGTAAGAAGAATGAGCCCAGCCATATATCATAGGAGGAAATGAAAATGAAATACATTTATTCACTCAGGGTGAGTCAGCACCAATGCACCACATAATCAGACCACTCAAATTAATCAGCAAAAGGACAATTCCTTTTCTTCTGGTAGTTCTAACCATAGCATCACGTCCTCAACTTACAGCAAAGAAAATAATACTCACTCCTGAAGAAAAAAAGGGGGAATAATAATTCCTCCATTCCCAAAGACACAAAAATGGCTCATCATCAATCATTTAAAGAATACTGACAAAAAGAAGGAACGAATTTTGCTCTGCATGTCCTAGGAGAATATACAATAAAAGGGCATGAATGCTTCACACTAATCAAAATTACTGCTACTACTTCAAAAAGAAAAGAAAAAGAAAAACCTCTAAACATAAATGGAAAAAAAGAAGTAACATTTATAGAAAATACACTATATTAAGTGCTTTACATATGTTACCTTATTTAACTTTCCTAATCGTCATGAGGAGAGTATAATTATCTCCCAACTTCCTGATTTAAAACAAACAAAAAACCCCACAAAACCTGAGACTAAACAATTTGTTCAAGGTAATAGAGTCAGCAAGTGGTCAAGCTGGGATTTGAGTCCAAGTCTGAATGGTTAGCAAAAGACTATTATCTTCTCACTATAGTTCATTTCTTTCAAGTATTCACTAAATATCTATTCATCTATGTTATGTACTTGGGCCAAAATAGTGAAAAAATGGAATTGTCATGGTCCTCAAGGAGCTTAAGAATCAGCTGGAGAACACCTTGCCTGGAATGAGTAAACACAATGCAATGAATGTAGTGTAAAATCTAGAGGATTTAATAATAGATCAGCAGGGGGTGGAGTGGAGAGGGAGGGAAACATCAGGAAAGCTTTGGGGAAAAGTTCCTAGAACTAAAGGGTAAGCGTTAAGCAGGAGAAGCAGGAGCTTTAGATGCAGAGGAAGTGGTGTGTGTAAAGGCCTTGGGTGGGAGTAAGGCAGGGGAACTGTTGGAGAATAAAAGAAGTTCAGTAAAGCTGAAGCTTGGGGACAGAGGAGATCAATGTCACTAGCCCATTGTGTTGTACTTTCCCCATAGTTCATATCAAGGATTTTGGATCTTTTATAAGAGGTTATAAGGTGCCACTGAAATATTTTAAGCAGGGGATGACACGATCAGATTTGGATTTTCTAAAAATCTCTCCAGCTGTAATATGAGAATAGACTGTAGAGTTTACAAAAGGAATGTGGGGAAATTAGTTAGAAAGCTATTGTAGCTCAAGGAAGAAATGAACTACGAATAAAAAATTTCTTTCTTATAGAAGTGGAGAAAATTTATTGAGACAGATATCTAGAAGTAAAATCAACAGAATTTGTTGATTGACTGTGGCATATGACAGATGGAGAGGTGTCAAAGATAATTCAGAATACTGGTCTAAAAATTGGTTGAATGGTGGTGCCGCTTATCAAGACTGGGAACACAGAACAAGGGGCAATAAGGAGCAATTTCATAAAAATAACATTGTTACTATATCAATAATAGGAATGATGATAACCAATCGTTGAACTTTTAACTGCGCAGCAGAAACTGTGCTAAGTGCTTTATATGTATTTTCTATTTTCTCCAACTCTGCCCCTGAAGTTGTTATTCTTATTATCTCAATTTTATAAGTGAAAAAATTAAGAACTAAAAAGTTTGGTAACTTACCCAGTGAGTATGCAACAATGCCAACTGGATAGGGTGTAAGAAAAAAAGAGGGATTAAATGCTATGTTTGGAAAAAGATAGCTTAAGACATTGTTGAAGTCTCCTCTTAGTTGTCTAAATGTCCTAAGGGGATGTCCTAATGAATTTATTCTCCAATGGAAATCATTGGTCAGAAAAGTCTATACTACATGCTTGAAAGAGAGAGAGCAAGGTCAAGTTGAGAATGACAGATGGAGCAAAGAATCAGGAGCCACATAGAAGCTAATAGAAAGGGCCAAATTTGGAAACAAGCAGGATTGTTGGGAGACTACCCCAAATAGCGTTACCCAGCACATCTGCCTTGTCTGTTGGCAGGAAGATAGTGCATGAGAGTGCCTGGTTGTCACAGAGATGCAATAAAGGATATCAATAGGAGGGCTCTCCTGGTGGCGCAGTGGTTGAGAGTCCACTTGCCGATGCAGGAGACGCGGGTTCGTGCCCCGGTCCGGGAAGATCCCACATGCCGCAGAGCGGCTGGGCCCGTGAGCCATGGCCGCTGAGCCTGCGCGTCCGGAGCCTGTGCTCCGCAACGGGAGAGGCCACAACAGTGAGAGGCCCGCGTACCACAAAAAAAAAGAAAAAAAAAAAAATCAATAGGAAAATATACTAAAAACAAAATAAAATATACTTACTTTAGGCCCCCAAATCTGAGTAATTTTCACTATATTCTAACTATACAACCTACCGAAAAACGGTAAAACCTACGGAATGAATGTTCTCTGATGTTCATTTATGGTGGCATCAAGGAAAAGCCATTGGTAAAAGTATAATGAAGCTACATCTTTTGACATAAAATTGTAGGGATGATTTAAGAAGAAAGAGAGCAAAGACAAAAATCTTGGTGGAAAAAATACAACACATAACCCTATCAGTAATAACTAAAAGGTTTGACATTCAAGTAAAAGTAATTTATATATGGCCACTTTGATTCAACATACTCGCTCATTCATGTGGTTTCCAGAAGAGAACCAATAAATGTTTCCATGGTTGGCATTTATGTGGCCGTGGGGCTGATCGGCAGGCTGTTTTCTGAAGGGACTATCTATAAACTGTCATACGTTGGTGGGCAGAAATGTTCACTTCCTTGCAAAAGCTGGTCTTGGGTGATCACTTATTTGGAGATTTCTACTAATCTTTCACTTTACAAAATTTCTGCCTTTTAAAAATGTACTTCGAAAGCATAGACCTAGAGACACCTATAAGATTTATTTGTTTCGGGAAAACCATATGTTCCCTAGTTCTTCTTTCTAAAGAACTTTATCTCAACTAATCAGTCCTTAAAACCTCTCTGAGACTAAAGTGATGAAGGCAAGTAATTCATGTTTACTGAGAAATAGCAAATGTAGGCATCTTGCCCAGAGTAAATGGGCATCCATCAACTATTCCGACATACTCTCTAAAGAGGACTCTGCAACATTTTCAGGCTACTAGCCTGACAGTGCATGCAAAACAGTACTCTACAGGGAAGCCAAAACTTTCTAAGCTGGCATGGATCTTGCTTGTGCTTTGTCTAATATATCTCTTGAGTCAGCTATACCAGTTCTGCTCTTACTGCTGTGGATCAGATCCAGTTTGTCTCTTGCTCTTACCTGCATCATAGCTTCCTAAATGCTCTCCCTCTTCAAACTCTCTCTCTCTGCAAACATATCTTAAATGCTATCATCAGACTTGCCTTTCTCAAATACAAATTGGGTCTTTTCATTCCCCCAGTCAAAAAAGCTTTTAATGTGTTTACAAAATAAGCTCCACAACCCTTAGCTTAGAATTCAAATCCTTCTTCAGTTTAATTACAACTTTAGTTTTTGAACTTTATCTCCCATTACACTCTGACTCTTAGTCCATGTCTTACAAATAAACACACACACACACACACACACACACATACACACACACACACACACACACACACGCTCACCCTATATTCCCTGAACATGCTCTGAGCTTCCTCAAATTTGAGTTTCTTTGCTCAAGCTGTTTTCAAAAGACTCAGACTTCATAGCAGCCTTCCCCCCACTTTGTAGGTCAGCTACATAAAGAAGATACCCAATTCATCCCAGTTTGAACAAATCTATATTTCTCTTCCAAATTCATAGTACTCTGAAAGTGCATCTCTTCAAACACTTTCACTGCTTATCTTAAACTCTGCATTTTTGTGCATCACTGGATTTTAAATCACTAAATAGCAGAGCTTTATCTAGCTACTTACAGGTATTCCCCGCTATCAGCATCGGGCATGATGTTTTACATATAGTGGGCATTGCATTTGCTAACTGAACTGAATTATGTTTGATAAATGACATCATAGCACATGTCCATTTTAGGCCTAAGTAAAGAAAACTATGTTCTAAACCATTTTCTTCCATTCAGTGAGTGCAAAACTTCATTCAAAATATTCCACATTCTATTTCTAATTACTTTTCATTTGTGTTTCTTTAATAAAAAGAGATTGTAACTAAAAGGAAGCCTACAATGATCAAACACATGTTGCACTAAAAAGGAGCTGTGGACACATTACTCATCCAGTATTAAGCCTGCTGTATATAAAACATAGAGATTCTTGACATGGTTATATCAATAATTCCAAATAACTTATATCAGTCCTCCATTTTACATATGAGAAGGTCAGAGATGGAATAGGTGACTTATCCTGTGCCTAGCCATTAGGTTCCAGAGCAGGAAATAGAAGTCAGGTATATTTTACTATAGAGTCTAGACATGTTCTAGGCTACAGTACAAATTCCCACGTCTACAAGATTGAAATTATGTGCAAACATGTATAGTGGAGATGGAGAAACTATTTTTCATCCTGGTTTGTACAGCAAGTTTATACAGAAATTCAACACCAGAAAGAACTACTAAGCAAATATACCTTTTCTCTAAATGTCCAACCTGTAATACTTAACCTAAAATATATGGTGTTATTATCAGATATATTTTAAATCATATGATAATTTAAAAATATAATCTTCATGGACATATTAAATACCAGTTACTGTACCATGCATTTAATTCACTAATTAATTTAATCTTCACAAGAACACTAAGGTAAATACTATCATTATACACATCTTACAGATGAAGAAACAGAAACTCGGAGGTGGTATTAATCTACCCAAGGTCACAGTGCTAGCTAGTGGTAGGACATTGATTTAGAACCAGACCTGCTGGAATAGCAAAATGTATTTCCTAACTATATGCACAAGTTTATATAATCCAGGCAAAACTTAGGCCTCTGAAAATGTTAAATTTAGATAAACTTTTCATTATCGTTTATCATATGATAAGGAGTTTACATGCATGAGATTTATGATCATTTACCTCAAAATGTTTCCTTGGAGAAATTCTAATTAATATCCTAGTTAATACACCCCTTGGTTCTTATTGAGTATTTAATATAAAATATCAAACAGTGGATCAACATTAACTTATATTTCATATTTTTATTCACATGTTCTTGTAGTATTTTCCAAAATTAGTAGGCCAGGGAAATTTTTTCTTAAACTAGACAAAACCATCATTTGTTTTCTGTTCATGTTGACTTGTGGTGCTATATCTAAGTTATTTTTCTTCTGAAGAACATAGCACTTCGATTGTAAATCATCTCATGTGTAAAAGAAACAGTACGGCAATTAAAAAATATATGATTCTGAATTAAAATTTGAGCATTTCCCAAACACAAAAGTGCAATACAAGATTAATAACTTTCATGAAAAGAAGTGTCTATGGATCACTAATTTTACTGCTTTTAAGTACAAAATCACTCTACTTTGTTTTACCTCTAACAGTGTTACTGTGAGAGGGATATATTTGTTTAAATTTTGTGTACCACATTACAAATTAATTATAACTATACAATCTAAACATCATCTACCATTTCAGTTAACAACGAGAATAAAGCATAATTGTTTCTAATGCTTTTTGACCTTTTTTTTTTTAACCACATTCTTCAAGGTTGTTAAAGTGGAAATGCTGAAGAAAACTGATGTCAATTATTTGGACACATTGATCTCTTTCTCCCCTTATGAGTACTATTCTGAGATACCCAAAATTTAAGAATTACTTTATAAAATCAGAGGTCTGAAAAGGACTCTAGAAGTTTATCCCTTCTTTCTCCAGGTTTTATTCATGTCATTCTATACTTATGCTATTAGTCCTGACATTAAATATCTCCAAGGGAAAAGATTTCATTTCCTCCTTCAGCAATTTGCTTCAGGTCATAAAATGCCCTAACCACTAAGAGATTTTCTTCCCCTTTTTCCAATTTACAATATAAATTTTTATATGCGATTAAATCATTTCTTATACTTTTCATCTTTAGGATAAACACATTCTGCTGCTTCACTTTAAGTTATATTTCACTCCTACGTTCTGAGACCCCAAGCACATAGGACTGTGGAGCTTTCTATATATTCTGCTCTTTAGCATCAGAAGCTGTCCATGTCAGTAGTCACCTGAGGACTTCTGTTGCTTTAAAGGCAGCATTGCTAAGAAGCCCCTGTTCAGCTCTGTTCAGATGATAACCAGCATCTCTAAGCTTTGAACACTGCATACCAATTTGCCCTTAGTCCCTTTGCTGATTTTGATGAATAATGTTCTCATAGATAATATCCTGTAAAATGGGAATAGCTCATGTTTTAAGGGCTATTTTGAGAATTAAATGAGTTAAAATACATGAAGAGCTTAGAACAGTGCTTGGCACATAGTTAATAAATGTCAGTTGTTGCTCCTGATACCATTGATACTGTTTTAATTACTCCTATTACTTACTATTGCTGCTGTTGCTACTACTACTACTACTGCTACCGCTACTATTATTATAATTATACTAATAATTATTACTAAGTAATAATACTATTACTCTTTTACTACTACTACTATTGCTACTACTATTACTTCTTTGATACTGCTTCTACTGCTATTATACCCTGACAGATGCGCTTTCTTCTACCATGTGGGGCATCCAGAGTGAGCTTTAGGAGGCTAGACATCACCTCCTCCCAACTCCCAGCTCCTCTTAATTGTACAGTTGAGCTGGGCTCTCCCTGATCACATGGCTTCTAACACAATTATTATCCACAGGTGACAAAGACACTACAGCAAATTTATAGAGATCAGGGCCTCTAGGTTTTCTGGCCCTTCATCCTTCCTGAGAGCTTTCTGAAAGTCTGTCATCTTGTAAGATCTGCATTAATGTTCTTCTATTAACATGAATAACTGAAAGTTTGCCTAACAGAAATATCTTTCAATATTATATGATGTTTATCAACTCCATTAATGGGTTATGACGTTTTGCACGCGAGTATGTAGAAAATTATAAGGATAAACCAAAAATTAAATTTCTTCAAAAGATCTATAATGGGAAATATTACTTCTTCTCATAAGTTGATGTCAAAGGGAATTTTGAAAATCATTAAAAATAATTTTTTCAAAACAATTTGTATTTTCAAAATGCCACACAATCATTAGTATGGCATCATCAAACATATTTTCACAGATGAAGAGTCTAAACTGTGGATATGAAGCCATTTAAGGATGCATCAAAATGTGATTAGATTTCACAATCTCTGAGTTGCTAGCATGCTGTTAAGTCTATTGAAGCACAGCATGCCTCAGAAAGGTAACAGAATAAATGAGTTAGCATTTAGATTTGCAAGTAAACCAACAAAGATCATCAACCAAGTAAATGAAGCCTATTTCCACGGAGTTAAAAATAAGATTGGGGTACACAAACACATACACACCATAAACAACACACAGACACACATACACACACAAAGAAGAAATGGACATTAACTCCTCTGCCCTGATTTGCTTTAAACCCACTCTAATTCTCTGACAGATTTAAGGAAGCCATCACAGCAGACACTACCTCCTTCCCTCCAACGTAAGACAACTTGTCTTTGTGACTTCTAACGCAGCCTGTCCAACCTGACTTTCCCATTGTGCTAATTCTGGGTGACCCAGATTGGTGATCTTGGAGACTGAAACTGCAAATGGATGGTTGTTCAGATGGCCCTGTTATAGCATCAAAGGTGACTGTGAGGATAAAATAAAGCCAGTAGTTTAAAGTTACAAGTAGCAAATTCAAATTCATGTAGGTGTTATTATATTAAATATAGACCAACCTGGCCTATATTCATTGTAATCATATAGCTCCTGTTGGCAAGGTATAGCACAGTAAACCATTTATTTTGGGGACAAGAAATTCCTATTACTATGACAAAGTGTCTAGAATTGGCACATTTCTTGACAGAAATTTCCACTGAGTATAAATGAAAACACTAGATTATCTAAGAGTAAATTGTTTCACTTGTTTTCTGTATAAGCCATATACTTGAAGTATTATTTAAGTACTTCAGAAATATTAATTTTATTATTCTCTTTGCTTGGTGTTTGTCATTATTCATTATCCCAAAATTACATAGTCGTTGCTGTTTCTCTTCTCTGTTTTTCTCTCGCAAGCAGTGGTTCTCAATCATGGCTGCACATTAGAATCAATTCCAAAGTTTTTTTACTTAATTGCCTGTGGTGAGACTCAGTTATTGGTATTTTTTTAAACTCCCAAGATGATCCTATGGTGCAGTCAGGGTTGAAAACCACCGATCTTGGTGCATTTACTTTGTTTCAGAGCATCGAATCATTATCTAATAATGATTAAAGGCAGGGGTCACTGAAAGTATAATAGTATGGGAATGGCAACTTTACATAATTTCTTCTACATAGTACCCTGTGAAAGAATTGAAATTATTAGTTTTTTAGACACACTTTAAGTTCTATGAAAGCAGGGACTATATCTATCTCGGCTACTACTGTATTTACAGGTGTAGTTCCTTATTAATAACATAATAAACACTTGATAAAAACTTACTGAATAAATGAATGAACAAACAACCATACTGATAAAACCATGAATTTATTGGGAAGGAAAACATATTTCTTATGACAAAATTCTCTGAATATGATCTCTGGAAGATTCTGTCTAGCTCCTCTACTGTGTTGCTCCTGCATCACAGTTCCTTAAGAAGCTTCTCAAGTAGCTGTATATAGAACTCAGCAGGGTTTATATGTCTCAATGGCGCTCCATCAAATACAAGATATAAATTCCAGGGAGACAGCTATTATGCTTTTAACTTCAATTGTTTGAAAACAGAAGTAGTGACAACATATAAAATTTGTATATAAGAATAAAGGTGTTTGTTAATAAGTCAGAGACAGAAGGTAGGCGATGGTAGTGAGGGATGCAGTAAAGGAATTTAAAACAATGTTTGCTACTTTTTAAGAACAGTTTTTATACAAAGAGATGCAGGCTGTCTACTAAACAAGTTAATTTTAGCCAGCGGGTAAAAATACTCTGTATTCTCAGGCCAATGGCAACTCTGCTGAAAGAGAGCCAAAGTTTTCCAAACAGAGTGACCCTTGTTGTCTTTGTGTGAACTGACCAGCTCTTTTGGATTTTCCAGGGAGGGCAGGTGTTCACAGTTTTGGTGGTCAGAAAATTCCAACCTGCAAGACTGGACCGAAAAACACAAAACTATCATGATAGATAGAACCTTAAACAATTATGAGATAGAGACATTAACATTAATAACAATGACTAGGCATAGCCTTTTGCTTATTTCATTCACTGTTTTTCGTTATATTGAAATTTGATAAGGAAATCTAAAGAGTTGCAGACAATAATTCTACTTAGGTCTAATATGTGTATATATGTACAACACTATGTTTATTGAGCTGAATATTTAAAATATAGCTAATTATTTCTTGTTAGATATTCTGAATTGTTTTAACTAGTTATTGGCACATGGATAATAACTAAATTAATATTCTTACACAGTGTTATATATTAGTTATCTTTTCAAATTTATAAAATTTAAAAGGGAAGATGAGTCTTGTAAATGTAGCAGCGACTATCCTAAGCCTCAGAAAAATAACAGACATGCAATTTCCTCTGAAGTTAAAATGTATAAAACAAAAATAGTCAGTTTAGCAAATATTTACTAAAATGTATTAGGCACTATAATGGATACAGAAATAAGGCGACCAGTATCCACACTTTATCTGAATAATGCCTATAAAATCTGAGGTGCATTTATTTTTGAAATGGAAAAGACCACCAAATTCAAGTAGCATTTTTAAAATATAAAAGTTTATTGCTATCTGTATTTTAAGGTAGTTTCAAATATACCTTATAAGAAATTCACATTTGGGGCTGTGCTTCTATGTACTTTGGGTAAACTGCCCCAAATCACTTAAGATTCCCAAGGGAAAGGGCTGAGACTCAGAACAAAATAAAGGAAGTGTAAAGGTAATCAAAAAAAAAGGCTTATGAGGGCTAGAGGCCCTTTTCTTTTGCTGCTCTTGGCAGAAGGAACAAAGTGAAAGGCAATCTTCAGTGCTAAGAAAAATGCAGACATGAATTAATGGTGATTAAAAATTGGTAAATACTACCAGTTTCTTTATAAATATCTCTCCTAAACATGCTATATTTAATGGTTTAGGATACAAAAGTATGACCAAAGCAAAAGCCATAAAAGAGGCTTTCATACTAGGAAAATAATTTATACAACAAACACAAGTGTAGTCATTCCAGCTGGCATGCTGCTATCCATCTTAATTATTGCAATAAATGAACCGCTGGCCATCACTTTTAAATGACTATGGAAATCTGGAAGCTTACCAAAAAATCAGACAGAAAAGCTTTATGTTAAAATAAAGTGATGATTAAATTGGAAATCAAGCCATAATGCTGATGATACATTTTTATTGGGATAAACTAGGTAGCTTTGTCTTTGAAAACTGTATCTATCTGACCTTGTAAATTTCTTGATTATTTGATAAGCAACTATACAATCTGTGGGCTATCCAAACACCAGACTGCACTTACAGAAAGCATATTTACTACTGAAAATAACTACAAAGGGGGTCCTGCAGTGGGCGTGGGTCAGCAGAAGGTAGGCTAATTGGAGACTGGGTAGATAGACAACATTCCCTTCCTCTGGCACAGCTGTTCTCAAAATGTGGTTCCAGGACCAGCAGCATCAGCAACATAAGGGAACTTAGAAATGCAAATTCTGGACCCCACATCAGAAGTGCTGAATTGGAAACTCTAGGCACTGGACCCAACAATCTATGTTTTAGCAAGCTAACCAGGTCACTCTGATGCATGTCCAAGTTTGAGAACCACAGTTCCAATGAAATGAAAGCTCCATGGGACCATATTGTGTTTGCTGCTGTATCCCCACTGCCCAATCTAGCACAATGGCTAGCCCATGGCCGGCACTCAAATGTTTGTTGATTGAATTCATTAAAAATAGAAACCTTTTTTCTGAAAGAAAGTAGATTTTAAAAGATATCCCAAACTATCATTTTAGGTATTTCTAGTGCTAGCGAATACATAATTTCATTTATAGAACAGAAGTTAAGCTTTTTTAAAAGCTTCATTAAAATGGACACATTCTTATTCAAATATAGTCAATAGCAGTTGAAAAACAAAATGTTCTTTAAAAAGTTATTGTGACAATCATTACATAAATAGCTTTGAATTTGTGAATGGGTAGTTAGTTGGTTTTTTTGTTGGTGTTGTAGGGGGGAGGATTATTTGAGGAGAGATTGGTCTTGAAAAATAAAATCTATTACCTATTATTCTCCATAACTGGCAAAAATTATTTTTTAAATTTAGTCATCCATTTAAACTTTTAGCTATCACTTCTTGTTACTCAACATAACAATATATTCATTAAATTTTGTGTCACAAAATAACTCTAGCACTTTGGATAGGTTCAATTCATATATACATGTGCAAAATTTGCAAAAATTATCCTTTATTTTTCAAATTAGTGTTTACAGAGAATGAACAAAAATAAAAACTTGAAAATAATAGTAAGGATTGCATCTGTAAACTCTAAACTTATATTGCCAGTTAAATAAGGGAACAGATACCAAGAGGATAATTTATGAGCCTCAAGGGGCAGAATAATGGCCATCATCATTTCACAAAGTACAATTTTAGGAGGCATTTTTATTGTATTTTTGTTTGAATTATAAGCTTTACTAGAAAGTGGGAAATTGGGCAAAGTAATACATTTTAACTCTAGCACACCATTTGATATAGCCTCACAAAAATATGTTACTTCAAAAAATTAATTCAATCCATCTGCAATAGGAAACCTGTCACCATGATCTGAAAACTTGCTGAAAGCCAACAAATAGAAAGTCAACAAACAATTTAATGCCTAAAGATATACATTCCCTTTTTATAAAAATTACTATTTCACATGCTGGTGTATAACAAGAGAACTATAGAACTGTTACGAAATGAATCCAGAGGCCATGACCTTTGGGAAGGAATGATAACCTGTAAGGGAACAACCTCTTCTCCTGAATTTCTTCTGAGGGGTTAGCTATGCCAATAACTGCTGACAACAGGAGCATCCAGGACAGGGGAAAAGAACAAAAGAAACAGAGGACCAGGCAGTGAAGAAAGCAATGGTTCTATCATATTTTAACTCCTAGGGAGTAGATATCACTGTAGAATGTCAAAAACTTTATTAAGTCCACTACAGATCTACTTTTAAAATTCAACTGGTATTAACGCCTTTATCCATATTTTGTTTTCACCTTTGAGGAAGAAGCCCAAGTTCCTAAGCACTCTTCTCCCATTTCTTGGCTTCTCCTCCTCCAACTTTAACAGTTTGCTCAATCAATCCCCATTTGCTTCCCAGTTTAGTTCTGCCCCTTTGGCTTGCTCCTTCTTTTCTGTTGACCCACATACATATTTAGATCTCTTCTTTTCCAAATATTCTCAAGAGGATCAAACCTCTTATCTCCTTGACCTCCTATTTCTCTCCATTCTCTGTCTGCATTGTACTCCAATGATTTGTGTAGCTGCTCTGTCCTGTTACATCTTTTGATACAGAAACTGTATCTTATTCATCTTTATTCAACACAATAGCTATATGCAATGGCATGCTCATAATGGATGTCCAATAAACATTAGGTTCGTTAAATTAAATTAAAAGTGTTGTAGTAAGCAAGTATTATTTTGCCTGCCCAGTCCCTTCTGTTACCACACGCCCAGTTTTCACGAAACTGCACAGAAACCTGTCAACTTCCCCTCCTCCAACCTTAGTTGACTGATCCAAAGTCAGTATCTGATCCAAGCTGAGCCAAAAAGAATCCTTTCCATGCTAATTTGGAACTGAAACTAGGCAAACCATGATGGTTAGTTTATTGAGTGGAGGAGAACTAAATCCAGGAGATAGACTAGCCTTCAGCATTAGAATCAAAACAGGATAGTCTGTAGAAAGAGAGAAGGCACACAAAGATAAACAAGAACTGAGAAATGAAGACCGAGAACTGACAGCGTGCATGCCCTTGATTCTATTTAGTTCCCAAGTTCTAAGTCCTAGTTGTATCATCTCCCTTTGTTATAGGTTTTTTTTTTTTTGTACCCTCATTGTAAATTCCCTTTTTTGCTTTAAGCTAGATCAAGTAGACCACTGTCACTGCCATAAAAGATCCTAAGCAACACAGGTACCAGAATCATGGGTCATATTTAGTTAATTACTTTTGACTTAATAAGAGAAAGCATATTTTCAGGGTAAATAATCTAAAATAGAAATCCAATGTGGAAAAGTCACTTGAAATCAGATAGAATATATAACATGAGTATACAGAGTAAGAAAGTAAGAAAAAACATCTACATGTGAGAAGTAGGAGTCTATTTGTTGTTTTGGATTTCTACATTTCTGTATTTTCTCCAAGGACAAAAAGCTCTAGGTACCTATTTTACTATACAGGATGAAGGTGACAATACGTGGAACATCACTATGAAAAAGTTCCATTGAATATGATTCAACATAAAATGTAAAAGCGTACTCTGTTGTGGTCACTAAATATTTCTTTTTAATGGAGAGCTATAAAAGAGTCCAAAGTAATTGTTAAAAAATGTCAATAGCACAAATCCCTTGTCAGTAAGTTGGCAGGAAGGTCACTTGATTAAAATTTAAATCACAGATACTGATTGTTAACTTATGATAAGCTTTAGGTGCAATTCTGTGGCATGAGATGAATGCTTTATTTACCACACTTCCAGTTTATAACCTTATGAAAAACTCTATATGAACCTGGTTATTATTACCTACCCTGCATTTGTTTCACCAATTATAAAACTACTCCTACTTTCCGTATTAATGGAAAGGATAACAACATAAAGCAAAACCTTATAAGGTCACTATGATGGATTCAGAAAAAGTAAAGGCAATCTCTGTAAGTTACTGAATTATTAAAGAATTTTCCAAAATATAGTTATTGACCTGCCACACTTTCTGTATCGCTGTAGTTAATCTTAAAATGAAAAAGAAATCATTTTCCAGACTAAATAAGTTTGCTCATGACAATAAATTCATGAGACCCATAGAGCTGCGTAGTTCTAAGTGTACACAATGTAACTCTGAAATAAGGAAAATAATAATTTTCTGGAGTACTTTGTGGAATATGCTTCATATCTTGCATTTTCTTAAAAAACAGTGATAACTTAGTAAAAATCCTCTGGGGCAAAGGTCTGTTTTACAAAGTCAGCCTAGGTTGAAGGAGTTAATGGAAACCTTTGAGGCCTTAGTAAATGTAAATGGTAGCAACGAAGCAAAGAAACGTTGATTGAGAGGCCATGTGCCTCTTCAAGATGGAAAAGCCCAGGCATCTGGGAGTGAGAGTGGTAGCTGGCTGGCCAGGCCTGTGGTGTCTACAGCAGCCAACTGGAAATGTCTCAAGATGCCTGTGTTTCCCTCCTTGCTCATATGTCCAATTTAGGTACTGTCACCTCAGACAGATGCACACAGGCAGTGAGTCAGGTGTTGGACTACACGGAAAAGGAAAAGAGGAACTAAATACACTCAACCCACTGCCCCAAACTATTCTGTACTTTCTTAGTGGTTCAGTGATCTAAGAATTAATTTTAATTCTTTCAGCTTTAGGTGTTTTACACGCTGTTACCATACTCAGTGAAAGTGCTGTAGGACTCTGGCTACTGATGTGGCATTCTTGAGGAAATAGACTAGAACTATATTTTAAAAACACACAAAGCCTTTTTGTTTGTTCCTGTAGCTATGGGATTACTATGGCAATTTGAGGGGATTCATAATGCCTTTCATATACTATTCATCCCAGCTCATAAATTGAAAGCACTTTTACTTAAATCAGCCTGGCTTCAATACTTGACAAGTGAGCAGTTATAGTAGTCTGGAATTGTTGATTACCTACAGGCAGGTGTTCATTATATTTTTCAATTAAAAAAACAAGAACCTTTTACTACCTGTCTTAATTTTAGTATCTTATTCTTTCAGTTGTTTCTTTTAAAACACGTTTACATGCGTTTTAAAGTCTAATCTCTTTTGAATTAGCTCTTGACTAGCTGTGAAATAAATGTCAGATACAAAGGAGGGCCTAGAAATCAGACCAATTTGGATTTCTAAATACCAGAATACAATCTAAAAGTAAAACACCATTAGACTGCCAGTATGGAAAAGAATCATTTTATGAGTGATGTTTCTGAAAAATGCCAGAGATAACAGCTATAGGGAGATTGTGGCCAAGTGGTGTCTCTTTGATTCAAGTGAGTTATAAACATGTTTTGTATTAATCTATACTTGAAAAGAATCATCCTTTATTGTTGCAAAGATTGCTAGGAGGGTTAACTCTACCTCACAGAATTTAGCCCTGCTAAATTCCTCCAATGAAGAGATAAGATTTAATATTCTTCCATTCCTCTAAGTAGTCCTTAAATTAGAATAACAAAAATGTTTTACTTGCAGATATTTATGCTTCGAAATTTTCTACCATTGATAAAATTAGTTTGGCAATACAAATTCTCTCTATTCTGTGTAGTAAAGTTATATCTTTGATAATCCCTGAGGCCTCTAGCTTCCATTTATGAGATGCTAAGTATTCAGCATACCAGGCAAAAAATAATAAAAAAATACAATTATAATTGGCTACTTCTCCAAATTTAAAATTAGTAATAATTTAAGTAAGCTTAAAATTAAAAACTGGATGATATAAATTCCAAATTATGAAGAAATCTTATATGCAGCTTCAAAGAAATGAACTGTAGGCTTCCTTTGCAGGCTGTTTTGCTCTTCTGTTGTTGTATTTTTATTTTTAATGCAGAAATATAGTTCTAGATGATACCAGAAATCAAATAATCCTAAATTTGGAAAATATGTTTCATTTGCATAATATATTTAATGTAATATATTTTATTTATAAATGTGATTAAAGTAATGTTTCCTAAGCACTGCTTCTTCAAGTGTAAAGTCACACACCAGATTAAACAATGTTAAACAAATTTCTTTACATCAGGCATTAGCTAAGTTTATTCATATTCTGAATTTTAAGAGTGCGTATAAATGTGCACCATTTCACAAATGAATTTAGTCATGGCCTAATTATTGGCATCATAAGAGTCTGAGAAACATTTCTCCAGGACTACGATGCCACAAGCTTCTAAAGTTATCCATTTCATAAAACATGGTTCAACAACTTTGGTGTCAGAAAATTATTACTGATACAAAATTTAAATTCTTCTTGTATGTGTTCTTCTCATGCTTACTTTCTTGTCTACACAGGTGTGAATTCGTTAACTATATGTCTGAACAATCTTTTAGTAGGCATCATTTAGGTTTACATTTGTATTTGCAAATCACTTCAAAATGCCAGTCAACAAGCAAACTGCAATCTTGTCTTAAATTGATTTAAACTTAAATGTGGACTACTATTTTGTAAAATGTGAATAAAAATGAAGGGTCATTTTAATTCCAATATATTTGTAGGTTTACTGTAATAAATCAGAAAACTTTCATGGGCCTAAAGAAGAGAAAGAGAAGCGAGAAACATGCAAAAATGAGTATAACTGTTATTCTAAAATTTTATAATCATGGATAGCACTATATGCAATGAAATGTTCTAATTTCTCAATTCAAAATAAATACATTACTACTTGAGTAGATGTATCTCTTCTACAGTTTTGGTAGTAGCACTATTGTTATAATGATCTTTGTGCTAGTAGTTTATTTAAAAATAATACACAAATTATAAATATTCAAATCACATAAAAGAATATGCACTTAAAAAAAAATGGCTTCCCTTCTATCTCATATCCCCAGCCCTCTCTTTCAGAGACAGTCATTACTAAATGTTCTTGTATATTTTTCAGAAAAAAATTGCTATGTGTATACAGGCATGTTAAATTTTTGTCTGTTTAAAGACATATTCCACTTTCATGCAAATGAGCATATCATATACATTGTTCTGTCACCACATTTTTCTTACTATCCTTATATTTTTAATAAAAAAGGATAAAGAAAATTATAGTGGGATAATTTTCCACTTTACATGAAAATTTTTTCCTCTTATCTATTATATTTGAATATGTGTCAAATTTAAACTTTTTCATGGAAAGTACAGTATATTAAAACATTATTTAAGATGTTGATAATAATGGCAGTATTAACAGTAATAGCTAACATTTCTGAAGCCTGTACTCCTTGCCATTCAATTTGCTAATTACTTTACAAAGATTATCTCATTTAGTTCTTTCAACAAAACTCTGATATAATTATTATTATTCCTTTCACTTTACAGATAAGTAAACTGACCTAGAGACATTACATAACTTGCCCACTTAAGTAGCTTGTTTCAGTTATTCATTCTTTCTCTTTTCTTTCACAAAATCCTTAATATAACCATTCAATTTATAGTCTTTATATCTTGATTGTAAAGTGTCAGGATTTTGAGCCTCCAAGAGCTAAAAGATCCACAGGGTGTGGCTAGACTCATTTGGAATCTATTGCAATAATTATTAAGTTCAAAATCTACCCATTTTATCTTTTAAAAGAAAAAGAAAGAAAAGTCTGGTCTCTTAAACTAAGTTTCCTAGAAGGATATTTCTACAATCAAATATTAAGCTAAGGTGTAGATCCAACATCCCAACACTCAAAAATCATAGACAATTTGAACCAGAAGGGATCTTAAATTACAGTTTCTATCACTTTACAGATAAGAAAAATGAAGTATTTATCACCAAATTTATTATCCTTTCATAGTGATGTCTACATTGAAAGAGATATCAGAAACATCTCTGCCTTGAGTATGGAATACATATAAAACATTCCAGACAGACAATTGGCTATAACATTTTCTAACACTATCAGCGATAGCAGTCTCTCAGTCGTTCTCAAAAGCAGCAAATTCAAAGTCAAGGAACTAGCTTTTTCTTTCAGCTGCTGAATCCTGTTTTGTGATTATTGGTGTGGGACAGCTGTCTGTGAAGACAGGAAATCATGGATCAGTGTTTTCACAACAGCTATTAATTCACAGTTTACACCTTCCTTCTCCAGACGTTAACTCTTCCTCACAGAACCTGTATTGTATAAGGTTTAATCAAGTTTATTGTTTTTCTCTGAACCAAATCCAATTTCTCTAAATCTTTATTTAAAATATTGAAATATAATAGTGTATTCTCATGAAGTATGTTCAGTGTTGAACAGGGGAGAAGTTGTATCCCTCCTTGTCTATCATAATTTCACACACTGTTAATGCTTGTCTGTACTGTATTCTTTATTTCTATGACTTATTATTTTATTTATGGTCCACTGTGACTGGGAATCTCAATCTGCAAAATGTTACATGTCTAGCCCTTAATTGAGCATGCTGGTGAGAACAAAAGAAGAACAAATAATACCAAAAGATACAATGCAAAGATCCTTTTTATTCGGCAATGGAATTAAATCACACAACACATAATCACATGGAAGGAAATCCACCCAGTTCTGGCCTAATATCATCATTGAACAAGCAAAGAAATAAAGAACAAATATATGAAGTGACTAAGCAAAATCCCAGGGCTGCTGACAAAGGCAGAACCGAAACCTGGGGCTCATATTCCCTCTCCAATCTTCTACATCACTCTGCCATTGACCATCGGCAGTCAAGCCCCACAGAGTAGGAAAGCTCCTGGTCACTGTTATTAATGCCACAATGATCCTGGTTACTGTTATTGATTCAACAATGATAAACCAACACTCACTATTAAATGTTTTCTAGTTTAATTACTAAATAATAAAGTTAGTGGAGTGTATGAACTGTTTGCATGGGGCCTGTTTTCTTCTTTTTCATTTTATTTTATTATTTGTGAAGCAACTATGTTTAACAGTGTACTTATGTGGTTAACAAGTACACACTGGTTCTGCTGTGAGAATCAATGTTATTTTTTTTAAACTTAGTAGTACATTCCGTATCCTGCAAACATCTAAAGAGAAAAAGCTAACAGGTTGTGCAATATTTCCAGAGGGCAAAGTAAATAATCAACAAAAAAGTAAAGGATGATCTTATGTTTGAAGCGTTTCTGGGCTTTGTTTGACGGTTTCTTAGGGTTTTTTGCGGGAGGTGGGGAGGATCGTTTATTATTTTTATTTCCTCCTACCATTCCTATAGCAAACTCATTTGGAAGCTCAGCCTGTCTGACTACTAAATACTGCTGTGGAAAATGTAATTACTCCTCAGCTATTCTATTTCTCTTATGGAGAAATCTCTAAATTTCTATCTAGAAAATGATCTGAGGTGAAAAAAGAAGATGAAACTCAAAACTTATCAATTTGAAATATCATTAACACTTAATATGATATTAACCAGAGTGAGATTAAAACTACTGGGAAAATAATGTTTATTAGATAACATCTTCATACTACCTTTGATATTTGTTTTCATGTTAAAGGATTAAGCTCAGAGGATAGCATTTTAAACATTGTAGACCGTGCTTGTAAAAGGCATACAGTGATACCAGTTATTTGGTAGTTCCTGAATTGGGCTTTGTGTCCCAACAGGTATGCTTCTCATAAATATGCCTAACTCGATAGGAAATAATAAACACCTTCCACATAATTTTAATTTAAAAAATCCACAACTCACTAAGAAAGCAACTAAACATATATATTTACTTTAATATGATGATAGGCCAAGTTTAGGCTCTCAGGAAGTGGGGTCTGATGTCTAGGGGTAAAGGTCACAGGGAAAAGGGGTAGGAAGGTAGGATGTAGGGAAAAAGTCGTGCAAAATCTAAGCATGGGTAATAATGTCCCTAGCCAATGAGAATGGATTTGTTTGGGCTCTCTCTTTATGAATAAACCAAGAGAGGGAAGCTGTAAGTAGAACCAAATTTGCAGTTTATTATGACCTTGAATATTTCTATTCAGTTGGCCCATGCATGAACCATTGCGTAGTTGATTCCAAACAGATGTAGAGGCACCTGTTCTAACCAAACACGTTTCACTGGTTCAGTTTTGGCTTCCTAACTCTGATTTTCTAAAATCCATTTCTTCTTCCTTCAGATTTGTTCACCTATCAGACTTACCTGTCCAGAACTTGACTAGTCACCCACTCATCTCTCTGTTATACTCATTTCTCTAATTTTAACTTCCTCTGCACACTTGGGAAGTAAACTCTTTATTCCAGCCCAGCCCCACTCTTTGAAATAAAATCCCAATGCTCAAGTCTTATCTCAGGCCCACTGATCTCTAGATTTAGAGCAGATCATTCAATACTATATTAATAGTATATGTTCCATCCATCTCTTGGGGGGAGTAGTTTCAAAAACACTGTCTTACTAGATTCTCACTGGTTCAGGGAACTGAATCTGTACAGATAAGCCTTTAGCACTCACCAAAGATCTGAGTATACACAAATACGCTCAGTTGGAAACTGACAGATGTATTGTATATTTATATAATTTCACTATTAAATGATATGCCTTAGACTGTTCAGAATTACTCAACTTTGATAAAGAACCATGAATTCACATTCTGCTATTGTAGAATTTGATAAGCACTGCTAAATTTGGTCAATAAGTATCTGGATTTCAATAGAGATTTACATCAAAATTTCTCTGTAAGAAGTTTCTTTCCAGCCATTGTTCTCCCCTCTCCAAGATAAAAAAATCAAGTGATTTTTAGTTATTGAGAAGAGAGATTCAAATTTGGAATTATTAGAGTGTATTATCAACTCCATGCAGAGCCGAAAATAAAAATTATTTTATAGTATGATGTTACTGGTCCACGTAAGCAATCTGTGGTTATCTCTTTTTAAACAGCAATTTCTCTTTCATGCTAGCATTCAGGTTTTGTCTCTCTTTTCTCTCTGTAGAGAGGTCCACTCATTCCCTCCTGTACCTTCCTCAGTAGTACAAGCTGCCCACTTAAGTATCACATGTCCTCTACAGCATATACAGAACACTCAACGTTTCCTGTAATTACACCCATTATAGTAAAATTTAACTTTTTAAACCTATTCACACAGAATAAAATAAGACTCGTTGATGAGGAAAATTATTTCATTGTATTAACCTTCGATTCTGCTTCCATGGAAAAGTGAAATCTCTATTATTTTTATATTGTCTGACATGTCTGTGGGAAGATTATTTTGTTGGATCACAATAACATTAATGTGAAATCTATATTAGAACCCAAGAATCCATGCAATATTTGTCATAGAAATGGGTAACATTTTTTCAAGTAGAAGAGATAAAAAATAATAATTTTCATGTAGACTACTTGATTAATCCAGACTCTTAACAGGTCATTGGTATGGCCCAACCAGTTTTATATATTTAAAGAAAGAGAAAGTCTCATTTACTTGGCTTTATTTGATAATAACTTTGCTCTGATTACTTTTTGATACATATGCTATACTGCATTCAAAGTCTTATATTGTAAAGGCTGAAAGTGAGAGTATTTTGTAATTCAAAAAATAAAATAAAAAGTACAGTTTTTACATTTAAAATTGATTATACAAATATATTGGTCATTCTTTTGTAAAGTACTACTGTGCATGGAGCACAGCAGGTATACAATACATGGGAGCTATCAGTGACAACATGTTGCATTTATATTGGTTTATCTGGACAAGTAACTTTTATAACATATTAGAAAAATATTAGAATTTCTCTGTGGGAATTCAGGACTTGACTATCAGACCATAGAAGTAAAACTTTACTAACAATGTTTTCTATGGGGAATAAAACCATAGGGAAGTTAAAATTCAGAACAACTGGGAAGGATCCAAAGTAAAGTAAAAATAAAATAAAATAAAGGCTTATTAAAAAAAAGACTTTAATTAAAAAGATTATAAGGATTTAGATTATTTTGCCCAGAGAAAAGATGTCAGTTTCAAGAGCACAAGGTTTATTTTTCAGTAAAAACAAAATCTTTCAATTTTTATTTAGGTTTGTGTCTGAATTCTTTTAATTCGTCAATAAAAAAATCCTTCTGCAAAAGTAACACCAGATTTTCTCTGAATTATCTCTGATATTTTACTGCTAACGGCATTCAAGGCATGGTCCACAATACACACATATTTTCTGTGGTACAAATATATTCAATATTGCCTGTGTGATTGATCAACTTCTCATGAAATCTTTTCTATACTATTTTTGCCATATTCAGGAAAATGCCCTGATCCAAAGGTTTAATCTAAGAATTAAAAACAGGAGAAATAAAAATATTACCAGTCGTTTACTGCCACTGAGAATGTGTTCCTAGAATTATCCTAGAAAAACTTAGTTAAATAAATCAGTTTAAATAAATTTTTGTATTTCTCCGGATGATCTTACATTTAATGTTCAATGTCTATGAAAACTCAAAGAAGACAGTTATTAAGGTTTTTATTTTATGTTAATCTGGATTGACACCTGGAAGAAAAATTCGTCTAACTTTATTTCATTTCTTTTTATACTTCATTGCATAGCTTGGGTAGAATATGGCAAATACTGTTTTGTTTATTTTTTTAAAGAACCATAATTCAGGATATTAGTCATTCTCTAACTAAATTTTTAAAAGCAATTGAAAAATTGTCTCAGTACAGATATTTCTAATTCATATGTGAATATACGTAGGCTTTATTAATAATCGATATTTCTAATTTTGACTAATGTGTTTATTCAATCATCATATATGTACTGGGGATATACTGTATATCAGTAGACACTGAGCAGAAAAAAGACTAAGACATAGGCCCTGCCTCTAGAACACAAAAATATTCTAAAGTAGAGAGAAATGAATAAACAGGCAATAGGCAATAAGTGAAATTAGCTCTGGAACTACGCCGAACGGACACTTTAGGACGATCAACGAAGAATTTCTGGAGAAGATGGAATCTAAACTGTGTTCTGAAGGATGGAGATGCTAGCTATTTTTCAGACAAAGGGAGGGTGATGGGGGAGGGTGCAGAGAGAGTTCTGGAAGAAGACAGTGACATGAATAACAACACAGGAAACAAGAAGGCCATGGCACACTTAGAAGTATGGCTGGAGCATGGACTTCCAAGAAAGACTGTGTTGAGAAATGCATGAAGGACCTTAAATGCTATGCTAATAAGTTTGCAGTTTATCCTTACTGCAACAGGGAGCCATTGAAGTATTTTAAGCAGAGCAGTTACAAGATTCTATTCATATCTTACTCATTTTAATGGCAGAGGGGAGAAGAGATTGGAGGGGAGCTAGACTGAAGTTAGGGAAAACTTTAGACTGTTTATTTTGTTCACTTCCTTAAAACTTCTTATGATCACTACTCTATTTTACTCAGAATCTAGAGTCTACATAAATCTGTTATAAGCACACACACATTTTCTTACTCCTAAGTTACCTCTGGCCAACTTACAGAAATGACCTAAAACAGCAATATGTTCTCAGACATTGTGAACTACAATCTGCAAGGTGTCTCTTTTTTAGCCTTAATTTTACCTCTAAGTTTAGATTTCAACCACAGGATCACAATGCAATGATGATTTATTATCAGATGATAAGAATTGTGTCATCATGAATATGATACTAATAATTAATGGATAAAGTCTAGGCATTTGTGAATGATTTATTTATTTTATATAGTGAATAGATTCAAGGTTATGCCCAATAAATAATATGACATCACTCTCATTAATATTCCACTTCTTGAGTAGGAAAAAAAGGTGGAGTGGGGAGGAGCTACAGCTATCAATTTTATGATTTTGAACAACCTGAGACCTCTCTTCTTTATGTACTCCTCCGAGTAAGCTGGGTTTATATTTGTATTTGCGGGAAGGTGGAAAGATTAACTGAAATTAAATATTTCAATAATACTAACAATTTATTGAGAGCGTATTATTTGACAGTCATACGATTGGATGAGTTTGTCCCTACTGCACAAATTAGGACAGAAGACGGGTTAAGCAATTTGTCCAGTGTCACCCGGCTGGGAGGGTGGAGGATGGAGATACAGGTCTCAGAACCACACAGTCTGGCTCCAGAAGCCACATTCTCAAACTCTAATCTATCACAGAAAGAAAACTAAATAAAACCAGCACTTACTTGAAAGAACGCTTAAAACCTTAATGCATAAACTACAGGCCTCAATCCCAGGCTTCCCTACCAGCACCGCCACAAGAGCACATATCTAATTTTAATATGAAATGTTTAAAATCTGTCTCTGTTTTGGAGATTCTTACATGTACCAGACAACTGGGCTGTTTCTTTAACTGATGGCATTTTTGAAATAAATTAGGAGGTCTATGTGTGAGATTATGCAATTTTCTGCAGAACTCAAAAAAATAATTTCCATTTTGAATAAAGAGTAAATGGGGATCGTCATTTAAAACCTTTTTTTCCTTAATTGGACCTCCAGTAAAAATTATTGCTTACCATTGATTCGAACCTATATAAAATATTCTAAATCAATGTATAATTTTGAATCTTAGAATTTTTAAGCTGCAAAGATCTTAGAAATCATATGAGACAATACTTCCTTGACAAAAGTGAACCTCATAAAGGGTAAATGAATTGTCAGGGTCACACAGGTGATGGATATCAACTTAGTATTGAAAGTATAGTTGGAGTTATCTAAATCAAGGGGATATTGGGGAAAATAAAAAAGAGGGAAAGATATGAGTATAGGCCATTTCCACATAGAAATCTATAATCACTTGATTAAAAATCTAGGCAGAGTGAGAAAAATACTATTTTTCTTCTCCTATTCTAATATATAACTGTTTTCACTTAATAGATACCACAAAAGTATTATCAAAATATTCATTATTTTACTGGAAATAAACTTTGTTCTCCTTTGATGCTTTCCTATATTAAAGTATGCTTCTCAAGAGTACACCTACTTTAATTTCTTCTAGTGATTTATTATCCAAAGGGTATAGGGAACTAAGAACTAGGGTTTTAAAACAATTATTTGTAGAAGCATTTTTGAATTCCATTAACAAGAGGAAGATATTACTCAATTTCAAAAAAACATTAATATTAAAATTACAGATTTTTAATAATTTCACCATTAAATTAGAGGTCACCAGAAAATCATAATTAATAAAGCACCCTCCAGTGCTCACAAAAAAAAAGTAGTGGAGCTCCCTCTATTGAATTATGGTTGAGAAAATAGGCCTTGTATTTAAAATCACAATTTTATCTTCAAAACAATTCTATTATAATAATTGTAAATTTTTTCTCTTTCTAAGCTCTAGTACCTTTCAAATTTTAGAAGCACATATGCAATATCAATTTCTAAGAATAATATTGTAAATTACATATGTCTTTATAATTTTAGAATGTGTTCTTTCTCTTTCACGGTTTTTGTTTGCAGGAAATTACATTTTAAGGCTGCAATTTTCAATTTGCGTTTTTCTTTTGTTTTCCTTGAGTTGGTAAAACTAAAAAGTTATTTGACAGATACTGGGACTATGATACATCCTAATAAGAATATGGATTCAAATTTTGTTATGGAAACTCAAAAATGTAGTTTAATGGAACTAAATATATCTTCCAACCAGTAAAATGCGGTATTTCACATATTTTTCTGATATGAATAAACTGGCATTTATTATAATATTGTGATTACTTAAAAATGTGATTCATAATGATTATTATTGGTTGAGAGTCCACTGTGTGCCAGGCACTGAGACATGTGCCATACACTCATTATCTTTTTGAATATTCATATCCAATGAACTTCATAGTACTGTAATCCTCATTTTACAAAACAGAAAAAAAGACAAGAGACAGTAATCAAACTAATGCTCTGATACAGAGCCCAAGCTCTTGAGCTCTTGTGCAATGGAATATATGCTATGTATTGACAGTCTGTGAAATCTGTAAGCCTTGACAGTCTATAAAAATTAAGCAATTAGTTTTTAATACCACTGAGGTATAGCCACACTGTACACAAAAACTCACTACTCAGGTAGTTCAAATCCTTTCTAGCTGAACATTTAGGATCAATTCTAAAAAAATGATCACCTCTAAACTATACCTGGAAACTCTATTCTTTTTACTGTTTTATCATTTATTTTAGAAAGAAGACATACTTCTTATCAGCAAAGAGAAAAAAAGCTGAGCAGATGCAGGTTTTGTTTTAATAAACAGATACTTATTTGCCATTCTACTATGATAAGAAAAGCAATTTTATCATATGCTAATAAATCATTTCTAAAGGAAAATTTCTATTTGAGAACTAAATTACCATATACTGGGGTTGGGTTGAGTAGGGGATTAATCCAACAGGGTAAATCCAAATATGTATTGCATTTTACTCTTAGATCTGATATCAAAAGCATTATTCATATTTAGAGCCATGCTCATTTCTGCAAAAATATAAAACCTATGCCTTATGACCAACATAAACACTTCTCTTGGGAAGTGTCATACCTATCACCACATAGAGAAAATGGTTGCAGAATGAAGTATAAATGCCACAAGTCTGGACATTTAAAACTAAATGCTAAGCAGAAACTGCTTTAGTTTCATAAAATTACAGTATGTACATACTAATATTAAGTCCATTATGAGTGTTTGTTGCCTTGTTTTAAAAATATATCTTCAGCATATGCTTGTTGAAAACTCTTCATGTACATATTTTATGTTTTTTTAAATAAAAGTAACTATAAAAATATATTTTACTCCTTTTCACAATAGGTCCAAAAATTACAAGGTGAAACATTTAGTAGCACTGATTTTTAAAATAAATTTACAGAAGATGGTATTTTTATCAGCTCATAAACAATTTTGACAAGTCTGTTAAAACAAACTTGTTGGAAGAAATGTTCAAAATATGATTTACTTAAAAATAACTGAAGTCTGTTTAGTCAAACTATTAAACTGGGTTTACAAAATGGCATTAGTTAGACGTATATTGCATCTACAATGAACAAACACGAATATTTGGAAACCATTTGTGTAATGAAAAACATTATCAACTGCTCTTAAGGTTCACATCTTGTTGCCTGTTAATCCACTGCTTCAGTTAATCTCATATCACAGAGTATGAATCTTCTAAAATGGAAGAAAATATGGCTTACAATTACATGGTTTATGTTCTAAAAGTTACCCATCTTATATGGAAAGAGCAATGATAATAATTCATAATAAATGCACTTCTTTCCTGCATTTGTGGTTCCATCTCATGTATAAAAATTTAGGCACAAATCTGTCTATAGTTTTTGCCTTACATATGAGTGTGTGTGCCTATTACTCCTATAATTCTCATTTTTTCCATAAACTTTAAATAAATAAGAACCAACATATCCTGGTTTTTAAGAAGTTATAGTAACAGTACAGAGTTATGGAGGAAGTATGGGGAAGGTACATCCCCATATACTTTAGCTTGGACTAAAGATACTCTTTTTTAAATAGAGATATATTTGACATATATTTGTTTTAGGTGTACAGTATAATGATTTGATAGATGTATATATTGCAAAAATGATCACCACAATAAGTTTAGTTAACATTCATCACCACACATAGTTACAATCATTTCTTGTGATGAGAACTTTTAAGATCTACTTTCTCAGCAACTTTCAAGTATACAATATAGTATATACTCTTTGAACCGTAATTTTAGAATTTCTTTCTAACCAAAAAATACACATATTCTTTGACTCAGCAATTTCACTTCTAAGACATTTTCCTGCCAACATAATTGCTCATACGGACAAGAACAAGTATTAAGATGTCCACTGCCGTATTGTTTGTAACAAATAGATTAGAAACAATCTACATTTCCAAGAGCTGGGGAAATGGTTAATTATGGTGTGTACAATAAACTCCAATACACCATGTTAAAAAATGATGTAGAGCTATATGTGCTGATATTAGATATTCTCTTAATCTCCAACATGTAGTGCAAAGTGAAAAAGGAAAGGTACAGTACGTTCTCACTACATATGTTTAAAGGGTGGGAAGTTTATATGCAAATATGTGCTAGTATATAAGCATTTGAATAAAATCAAAGAGATCCTCTTCTGAACCCCGTAACTGGTAAGTAAATTAGGGAAATTAAAAAACAAGTATTTGAACAACTTCAAGGAATTCCTGGTCACCTCCAGGAGTTAGAGCCATGTTCCTCCTTAGTGTCTTCACTCATTCCATTCTCTCAGCCCATATCTTTTGTTTGATTATTTCTCATCTCGTACTTCAGATATCACTTCCTGAAAGAACTTTTCTGAGTTTTTCCTAAACTCCAGACCAAATTTGGCCACACTGATGTAAAATGCTCTTTATGTGCCCTTGCCGTACTTAGCAAAAGTTCTAGCAAATAATTATATAATTAGTTGACTGATGTCTGTTTCCCAGAGAGGACATAATTTCTTGGAGAGACAGTGGACCTTGGCTATTTAGTAACTAGTTCATAGCAGTATCCCCAGCACCAAGCCCAATGCTTTGCACAAATTGAGCACAATAAATATTTATTGAATGCTATTATTAAACGTTGAATGGTTAATTGACAAGAGTTTTAATTTTGGATTGGTTAACAATATGACCTTAGGGAAGTAGCTAAGTAATTTTAAGGCTCTTCATAGCTCCAAAACCTTGAACCTATGGGTCTAAACATACATCAAACTAAGAACATTGTTGTCTCTAAAAATGGCGGTTAATCTTCTACTGAATTTTAGGTAATCTCTTTACCTGTATCTTCATCTAGCTCAGCTGTCAAATAAGAGAACTGAACAAGATAGACATCTAAGGCACCTTCTCATTTTTCCAATGACCCCTCTTCTACCACATTTTAGCTTCTGATCATGAATTGCATGCCTTTAACCCTTCAATTTCTCTCTCTCTCTCTCTCCCTCCACACACACACACACATAAACACACACACACACACACACACACACACACACACACACACATACACTTTCCATAATTTTATTCCTGAGGAAGATAAAGTTTGAGCAGTAGGAAACAGTACTCTTACTGGACACTGCTCTATAATATATGAGCCTCTATAATATTTCTTGCCCAATAATCTGAAAGAAGAGGGTGTAGACTGTGAATATGGGGCTGAGGATCTGCAGTAAGGATCCCTGCTGTTGCCACACCCCTCACTACTATCTTGAGAGGTAGACTTCCATCAAGAGAACTAGCCTAGGGAAGCCTATTAGAAAATGAAAGACCATGGAGAAGAATTAATTTTTCCTGAACAACAACCAGCCAAATCCCAGAAGCAAAGCTTCATAGGTTGACTCACACAGCAGCCTACAGTAGAATGACATGGAGCTAAAATCAGAAAAGCACCCAACTGTCCAGCTTAAATTGCCAAACTGCAAAATAATGAACTACATAAAATGGTTGCTGTTTTAAACCACTTTATTTTGGAGTACTTTATTATGTGGCATAGTTAACTGATACACTGTGGTTCAAAATTTTAATAAGAGTAGCAAGACTTATTTTTCTGTTTTTTGCTTGATTTGGAGCTAGGCAAATTTTATAGCCAGAAACCTCCCTACTATTAGGGAAAGTACTGGGGAATATGCTGACAAGAGTTTTAGCCACAGTGTCCAATGCCCGCTCCCTTCAATCCGTCTTATTAAGGACAAATCTATGGCATCCTTTACCCGTGTGCTTAGAAAATACCCTCTCACCATTCCTACCTCCATTTGCTTTTGGAGTTTTCTGAATATCTGGGACACTCAGAGATATTTGAACCAAATAACATGTGGGTGATCAATTAGGAATAGTCAGTCTTGGCACCAACTGTTCTGGCTATAATGTTGGCTGTCCCAAGTCAGGTCACCATACCTAACTGATACAACTGTAGTTCACATGTACAAAGAGACTTGAGACCCTCCTTCAATTTTATAGACATCTTTGGTAATTTATTCTTAGATCTAAATTGATAGTGGAGCTACTGAGAAACCTCACAGAAGAACAGAATGGGAATTGTGCAGTTGGCTAAGAAAGGATTTCAGTATCAAATTGAAACAGGCCTTCCCTAGATAACTGCATGGCTAAGTATAGCTCCCAGGTGAATTTCAAACATCCTTATTCTCTTGGCATCTCAGGTCGATTCGGTTTCCACTCCAATCCACGGAATCCTTAATGTTCCACACGTACTACAATATTCTGGGGTTCCAGCCATAACCTTATATCTCTCTTATACTTGACATTAAAGAGGCATATAACCCCTTATTGATACTTCACTATTGCTGATACTTAAATAAAAAAGGTTAGAAATATTCAGTTTGTCAGGTTGAGGAATGTCTTATAGTTAAGTATTCTATGACAGACACATAGTCAAGTCATTAACAATTATTGTGATCATCTAATTTGCCATCCAAACTGCACTTTTGAGAGTAAAAAGGGTACCATTAATAATCGAATAAACCAGGCATAAACCAGGAGTGTCTTGGATATACCAGGATGTATGGATCATGGAGTGATAGAGAACAGAACTTTAGGGGAAAAAAGGCAAGGAAGAAAGCCAGGGAAACTGGACAGCTGTCTAATTTCTGATTAGTCTATTCTCCCACAATTTTGTTTCATTTTATTGCAATGCTAGAAGATCAGACACAGTCATGTTCATTGAAGTACCTCAACTCAAAGTTGAATTATGTAATCCTTTGATTAGAAACTATTTTGGATTTTGCACAACTCTGATTGCCCCTTGAATGGAATGGATAATTGAAAACTGACTGGATAAATAAGAGAGGAAGCAGTCAAAGCTAATTTCATTCTTGGAACATATACTACAATAATGGGCTATGATAATAGGTTACCATAAAACAATTACTGAATATCATAGCACAATTGTAACTAGTCCTAGCTGAAATATATATGTTATTCTGTCTAATAAGGTTGGGGGAAAAGAACATAAATTTTATTATTTAAACAGAGAAATTAGCTGGATGAAAATATCAGTAACTCCAAATATACGATAACATTTTGTACAGTATAGGGATACTTGTAATAATTGTAGGATTTAACCTTATCAAAGAGCCTATAATATCCTCTTCTTAAACATAGAAGATATATTTTAGTCTTGGCTTTGTTCTCCACAGGGAAAGGAAACTTCTGCCCTAATAAAAAAAAGCAATGAGAAATATAAATGGACATTTTTCTGGACATTTTATTGAAAATAAAAAGGAGCTGATATCCAAAAGTAATAACTAAATAAATATTAATTCATCATGCAGCACTCCCAAGAAATTTTTCTTTAGTATTCCAGTGAGTTAGCTCATCTTAATATGCCACATACACTCATGTGTGAGAAATAAAATGGGCCTTTTGAAAACCTAACAGTGAAGAATAAAATTAACACTTTGAGAAGAACTAAATTTAAGTTTCCATGTATACACACTCTTTTATCATATCTGTACCTATGCTGCTCTCCTGCGTATTTGGGATAACATGTTGCATGTGTCAGAGAGCTAGAACTCTTTGATGATGTTTTATGTGAAATAGATGGCCAGAACAAAAAGAGGTGTGTTTGGGAATATAAAACAAGGTGATTATAAAGCATTTAAAATACTATATGACAAAAAGCTGCCATCTTACACTAAGTAATGCTGACAACTTAGTGCTCAGTTTTACAAAGGCCTATATTTAGTGCCATGAAAACTTGAGGGAGAAAAAAAAGAAAAGAAACATTTTTGCCTGCTTTTAATAAAATGGTCAAAGTGATAATTAAGTGGAATAAATTAAAGAGTGTTATTCTATTAAGAATATAATAAAAAGTCTTAATATAGCATGTTTTACTTGAAAAATTCAAAATGCTGAGCAAGGGAGTTAGTAATCTCACCAAAATCAGAACAATGTACTACATAGGGAGATAATTTTACAGATGGGAAATAAAAAGGAGTATAAAAATAACTTCCCCCAAGTTTACAACATTCTTAAGCAGCACAGCTAAAAACTGAACACATGAGTACTGACTCCATTATAAAGAATTTTTTGTTGACACTTAGGAGTCTTAAAGTAGGTTTTTATTGATTTTCTTCTTTTTAATAAGTCCACAGTAGACAAGCATTTTCTTCTAAATTTCTATTTTAAAAGATATGCTAGTTTGAATTTTCTAAAAAGTCAGAAAAAGTTTGGAATCTAGTCATGAAAATATTTTAGATTTCTATAGATTTGAAAACAATGGGAAAGCATTATTATTTTCTATTTCCTTCTATATTGTACTTACAACCATGGAGCAAATCAACTTCCTTGTTTAGGAGCCTTTTTAGGGTGTACATATAAGGCTTTGTCACATAAACATATTAGCATCAACCATCACTTAACATTTTATTCTAGGAACTATATATGAAGTTTAAATAGAGCCAGTCTTCCAGAAGGGATGGGTTGCATATATATATTTCTTTTTATGACCTAAAGCCCTTTCTGACTGTTGGGGTCTCTTTTCCCAGGAGAATGGGAGACTAATTCTCTCCAGTATAAATTTTTTTAATAGCCTTATTCAGGCTTGGAGGAGTAATCACAAGATACGAGTTTATAAAAGTAGGAAAAAAGACAGAAAGCTAGCAATTGGGAGCCACTGACATTTTTCTAGTAATACAACTTATATGAATCGTGTCTGTCCAGGCTGTTTGAAAGCATTAGAAAAATACAGTTGGAAAATGACTCTGACTTGCCTAAATGGGCTTTTTACCCTAGGTCATTAGAAACAAACGGTTGAGCTGGCAGAGCTCTCAGAGAGCAGAGCCTTAGTCCACCCTTTTCCTTACACATGAGAATACTGAAACCCAAAATGGTGAAATGACTTGCTCAAGTGCCTGAAGGTAAGTGGTCCCAAAACAAACCTAGGAAAGCAGTCTACTGAAAATAGTGCCCCATTAAATCATAAATTGCTATTGGATTAAATAAATCAAAGAAAAAGCAGTATTACTGCCTACTAAGCAGTTTGCAGTTTTGAAATTATAAATTTTAATAGTCCCACATCAGTTAGTCTGAAAGGACATTATTTGAATTGATGCTCTTCCCAAGGCCTACTGAGATAAACGGATACATTCCAAACATGATAACCCACTGGAAAAAAAGCTTTAAGTGTGCTTACGTCTTGGAATGAACTTTTTATCAGTGAGCAATTAAGAAACATTCCAGAGGGGGTGCACACAGATGACCCAAGAGAAGAAACAGTTCAGGGCCCATCTCCTTGTTGTAAATAATCAAGGAAAGCCTTTTTTTTTTCTTTTTTTTAAAGCAATACAAAATGTTACCACAGGCTGACGCTCTTTCTACGAGAATAATAAAATTCTTGCTCCCTCGGATGCTGAGCTCATACTTCATTGCCTTCATCTCCGAATTCAGTTTCCGTGGTTCATAGATAATTATCCTCCTGCCTTCAAAACAGGTAACATGCCATGCCTAAAATATATCCATGGCTACGTAGCGACTACAGACCGACAGACCTGCAGAGGCAGTTTCACAAACTCTAGTTTTTGTTCTCTAGGTCTGGACACACTATCAAAACCGCTCCGGAAATGAAGGGCTGCAGGCGGGCCAGTCCCTTCATTCAGTCCCTTTGCCTAAGCCAGCTATTGGTGCTGCATCACCCCCGGGCTCAGCGGTGCAGAAGGCTCTGGAGGAGGGGCACTTGCCGTCCAGGACTTGCACCCTGAATCTGGACGTGGCGCTTTTAGTGCCGTAATTCTCTCTTTTAAAACACACTGACGCCGCACCGAAAATCTGGCGCATTTGCCAGTCGGGTAATTTCAAGGAAAGCGCTGATCTGAGGGTCTCAGTCTCCTGACCCGCAGATCAGCAGAGGGTAGGCGGCGGTGAGAGAGCCCGCCCCGCTAGCTGAAAGCGCGCAGCTGGGTTCCGGCGAGAAACGCGCGAGCTTGCTGCGTCAAAAGAATCCCCGCGAAGATCAGAAAGAGGAACCTCTCCCTTTTTAGCAGTTACATGTGCGGAAAACCTGTCCTCTGAGGTGGCCCAACTGAAAATAAATTCCGGCACGGAAAAGGAAACTGGGCGTGTGCCTGTAGTCCGAGCGTAGTGGTGTAGGTGAGACTACGCTCTCCAAGCGGCGAGGGGGTTAAACCGAAAACCAGCTGTGGGACTGTGGGCGTGTGGATCTTCGCACTGAACAAACTACAGAACCCTCATCCTCCCTCCTCTCTCCCCTCGGCTCCAGAGAGAGTGCCCCTCCTTCCCACACCAGCCACTGGGATCAGGAAAAAGTGAAATCCGTACAGTACCAAAGCCAAGGGGGTCTCTCCTTCCCACCTCCCGGGGGGTTCTCACCCCACTCCACCTGCTTTTAAATCCTGTTCGACTCTCGATTCACAGTCCCAGCCCCAGAGCCGGCGATCCGTCACAGACGCCTCTTGCTCTAGCCTCAAAACAGCAGGTGAGCTCATTACCTCGACTCGAAATGTAACTTTAAAAATGAGAGCAGAACGGGAGGGGGCACGCACCTCGCGCGTACACCACCACTAACACACACCGCGGCGGCAGTTCACAAACACTAGGGATCTGCAGACTCTAACCCCGAGCCCCACTCTCCTCTCTTTTCTGGGAGAGCTCCAGAGGCTTTCAAACCCCTTCTTTGACCTCAGCATGCCAACAACTGAAGGGATGTGCAGAAATTAAAGACGCGAAGAGGAAGTGAGTTTTTCTTTGATAAAAACTAAAGAAAGGGGCAAGAGTACAAACAGAAGCCGAAATAACAAGAAGTAGGAGGGTTTTTTTGCAATTGTCTACGAGGGGCTAGAGATCAAAACTTCAAAGGGAGAAAAAAAATTCCCCCCAAATCTTCATTTCTAGCGAAAAATTAACCTGCTGCTCTGTCAAGCGACGGCGAGCACACAGAATTTCCTGTTAGGGTCAACTCACTTCAGCCACCCGGCGGGTCTCAGGATGACAGTGCCAGGGGACGTCCCTAAGGGCAAGGAAAGAGATTTCCAGGAGAGATATATTCGTAGTTGGGGCTTTTGCTTTTTCTTTTTTTTTTTTTTTTTTCTTATGAGGCTCAATACAGAACTGAGAACTGAGGTTAGGTCACAGGTCCTGAACAATCCACAACCCCCTCACTAAGGGCTCACAAACCTGGCTGCGAATTCCAGTCCAGGCTGCGTTCTTTGCCCGCCATCACCCCTACTCTCACCACCCACCCAGACAATGGGGGAGACGACGTCCAAACCAAGGTCGGAGCTTTAGGAGGTTTTAAAAGGGAGTGATTGAAAGTCCTCCCTTCCTCCTCTACCCCTCCCCCTCCCTTCGCCTCTCACCACGGGAAGTTACCAGGGGATTTATCACGAAAAAGTGCGAGCTATTGCCTCCAAGAGCTAAGCGAAAGGAAGACTGCCCAGAGCGCAGTGACGTGGACTTTGATATCCAGAGACTGGAGGGGTGGTCAGAGGGCGAGAGCTCGCCGCCCAGGCTGGAGCCGCAGGGGGGAAGGGGAGAGAGCCAGATGAATCTTGCCCGTGGGCCCCGCGGAGCCCCGGCCCCGGCCGCACCCAAACTTCCTGGAGATTTATCAAGTCCCCCCAGTCGCTGCCCCAACTTCAGCCAACCGGTCGAGCCCAAATATGCGGCACAGGTGAAGGTACACAGGGCCAGCTCTGTGCCCGCACCGCCGTCCCCTTACCTCCCCCATGCGCCCCGGCGCACCTCTCCGGGGGTGCGAGGCCCGGGCCGGGCACCTAGAAAAGAACCCCCCCGGCCCAGGTTGGCCTGGGGCTGCTCTGAGGCCCCTGCTCTTACCTGGCCGAAGGACAGCAGCGGAGATCAAGAGGCAGAAGACCAGACGGCAGGAGGAGGCCGCCTTCGATGCCATATTCCTCCTCCTCCTCGGGGACCACCGACAGAGTCCGCGCCGCAGGAGCGGGCGTCCTCCCCGGCTCCGCGCTGCCCGCGCGCTCGCGGGTCCGGACGCAGCGGGCAGCGGCTTGTCCCAGACACACCGCCCCCTGGGCTGTGGCGCTGCACCTTCGGGTGTCCGCTGCTCGCAACTTTCCACCACGCAGTGCCCCAACTCCTCCTGTCTCCCCGTCAACACCCGCCCTTGGCCCCTTCGGCTGCTCCTCCCGGGACCGGCGACCCTCTCTTCCCGGGAGACACTTGAGTAATTCGGAAAGGTATACGTGGTTCTTTTTAGCTGGTCTGTTATTTTCCTTCTCTTGGAATAATAATAATAATGGTAGTGGCAGTGCGCATAAAAAGCCTGGTGCTAGGAAAGAATTGCCGGGAGGGGCAACAGTGGGGCGACAGGTCCAGGCGGTCTCCTCAGGTGGTAGCGGCGGTGGCAGCGATAGCAGCGGCGCCAGCAGCGGTCTCTGGGCTGCTCTGAGTGGAGGGACTGGAAGGCGTGTGTAAGCTGCCGCTTGCCTCCTCCCTTCGCCTCCTCCCTCTCTCCTCTCTCCTCCCAGCTTCGCGGGACGTGGAGCCTAGCGCAGGTGGTAGGAGCTGGATCTGCAGCCTAGAGGCGCTGCAGGACCGAGTCCGAGACGAAGTCCGCCTCAGGAACTCCACTGGGCTGTCATGCTCACCGAGTCCCGGAGACCAAGTGGGCGGGGCTTTCTAGTGGCTCCGCCCCGGGGGCACGCCCGCCAATAGGGAGCCCGCCCAAGAGCTGCGCGCTCCTGGGTGGGCCCCCAGTACTGTCACTTCCCTGTGGCGTTATCTTTGCCATCGTCCTAGGGATTCTCACTTCACGCTGCCCACGCAGCTTCGCCACGGTTCAAATTGCCCTTTTCTTGCCCCCAGGCGCCTATCCACTGGCTCACTCCTCAGGGACTTTTCGGCCGTGATATCTCAGCCTCCTTCTCCTATAAGGAGAGTAGTGGGGCAGGGACGTGGGGGTCGGGACCTCCCCGGGGACTCGCACTTCGGGTCCAAGGATGATAGCGAAGGAGGGAGGAAGGGGCTAGAGGAGGTGGCAAATCGGGGAACTTGCCTCCTGGGAGTTAACAGGAACAGCTACTGGTTGGCGGGGCGGGGGGGGGGGGGGTAACTCACTAGGCTGATTCCCCCGCCCTACTCTCGCCACGTGCCCTTCTCGCACGCACCTTGTTTTGCAGGCAGATTACTTGAGTCGACTGCCCACTAGCAAATAGAAAATATTCACTCTTTCCCGGGGGAAATTAAATCAGGAATTTCTAGATCATACTTCGTTACACGGATTTTCCCAATGTCTACAAAAGCCAGAGCAAGTGTCTCTTATTTTGAATGAAGCGGCGATTTTAAGTTGCAAACAGAAATCCTCAAATTACTCAGATTAAAAGCCAAGCTTCTCCTTGTCCGTTCCAGAAAGCCAGTCATCCCAGCAGATGGACAGGCTTCTCTGGCAATTTCTAAAGATTGAACCACCTCCCAGGCGGAACGTCAGGAAGCTGTGTCGCTTTCAGATCAGGCAGAGAGCATGAAGGAATTTTTCCCTCTAGAACACCGGGGTGGAGCTGTCGGAGCCCTAAGTGGCTCTAAATCAGGGATGTGGGATCACAAGTCTCATCCACGAAGCATAATAAAATCTTGGTCCCAGAACCACTTCGCCGGGGCATTAAATAGCCTTCCGTGCATCACAGGGACACCCCTGTGTGAGACTAGTCTCCAGCAGAGAATGCCAACTAGTAATCGTCACATACTGCGCTTTCATCAGAAGACTTGAGTCACCAGCTAGATGGGGATGAGGGAAGTTGGTGGCAGGAGAAATAATAAAACAAGCGGGAGTGCGCGCGCGCGCCCACACACGCCTTTGAATTCTTTCTCTTTTCCTGCTCCAAACTATTAAGTTCCATCTTCCGCTGTGATTTTTATCGAAAGCCTGCCAGTCTTGTCCTCTCGGTTCTCCTTACATTACATTCGCAGTATTCTCGAGTAGAGCTCTTATATTTTTCCTCTCAGAATAAGTAGTTTCTCCCTTTTGGTTTTAACATTAGCATTTCATTTGCATCTTATGAACCTACAAGAAGGCTAATGGTATGAGGCAGATGCCTTTTAATTCAGTATTCCATGAGCTAAGTATGGCTGAATTGCTAGCATTCCCATGGGATCCTGTAGAATTCCTTTAGGGAATTGTTTCCCCTTTAACAGCAGCTCTAAGTAGCTCTTACTCGAAAAAATCATCCTAACTATATATTTAACCTGGATCCCTCCCAACCCACCCTCTGTCTATCTGACCCCCTTTATTTTGGGGTGGGAGTTAATACAGCTTAATTGTTAAAAAGTTGATCTGCAAAGGCAGACTGTCTGATTTGGGCTTTGACATTCCCAGGGGCATGATCTTGGTGAACTCAACCCCTCTAAGCCTCAGTTTCCTTACTTGTAAAAAGTGATAACAATAGTGCTAGCCTTTTGAGATTTTTGTGATGATTAAATGAGATCACACAAATAACTGGCTAGATACAGTAGAAGGAGTGTGGGCTTTGGGGAGCAATCAGAGCCTAGGTAAAGCCCCTGTTCTGCACAAGCAAGTGACCTTGAGCAAAAGTCAGTCTCTTATAATCAAAGTATGATAAGTATGATGACACATCAGAGTACCAACTTCAAAGGTGAGCAGCTAAGTAGGATCAAAATACATTCTATAAATTAAGTATATTATACTTACCCACATTTATGACAAGTATGATTGTATGTAGTACAGTCAGTTGGTCCAGAATTCCTTTTAGAGAGGAATTTGTCCTAGTGTAGGAAAATGCCTTAACAAGCCGCTTGGAGCAGTAACTTCAAAAGCTATTAGTCTTATATAGCTAAGGCCACAAAGTGATGGTGAAACTACTCTATATTAACTAACATAATAAAAATAAAATGAGGAATTACAAAATAATAAAAATAAGAATTTGGCAGGGGAGTGAAGACAGGGATGCTGAGAAAAGAAGAAGGGACAAAGACTAAGCCATACAATTATAAATTGAAATGGTGGAATACCTTTAAATATAAATAATTAGTTAATGGCAGCTATTGAACACTTACTATATATTAGGTTATTCTAAGCAATTTATATGAACTAGTGGAATAATTCCCCCTCGAAAAAAATCCTGCGAGGGAGATGTTAATGTTATCTTCATTTTACTCATGAAGAAACTGAAGCCCAGAGATATGAAGTAACTTTTCCAAGTTCACACAGTGATTCGTGATTCATAGTAATAGTAATGCCACCATTCTACCAAAGGCACTTTGATATTAGAGCTTCATTTCTATCTACTTACTCATCACTATCCACTTCACTTATCAGATATGTGCAAAAATAAATTTATGACTTTCTTTTTGGTTGAGGGGGGCTTGATTGAAACATAAATTCCTAAAACATTAATAAAGCCTCCTACTCTCAAATACATTGTCCTTGAGGAAATTAATAAGGCAGTGCACCCTATCTGCATGAGACAGATACAGTGCATATGAGATGACAAGACCATTTCTAGTAATTTAGCATAAGTAAGAGCTCAGAATTGGAAATAAACTTGAGATGTAAGCTCCACAAAATAATGTAGTAGAGAGAGTATTTGTCTGTCAAGATTTGGGGAATGGGGGGTTGGATCCACCTGACCTAGTTCTTAACAGGAAGAGCTTTTCCAGCTGCATCTGGACCACAAGTGCTTTTGTTACAACCAAGAAAACATAGTATTCCAATGATATTTACCAGTTTAATCATGCCTCAGAGCATCATAATGGGGACTGCTTATTGCAAGGAATAAAATGAATAATGTTCAGCCAGAGGAAAACGTACTTCTTGTTACCTGAAACATGAGAAGCATTTTGCGTCTCCAGTATAAAAGAATTCATCATCAGTCAGGACAGTATGCTCAAAGCAGTGACAGCACAGTAGGCAGCTTTCCTGCTTAGAATCTGTTGAGGTCAGATCTCAGGATTCCAGAGGCTCAGGCCAGGAACCTTTGCCCCATCTGTACTACTTCATCAGTATGTGACAATATAGCTAGGTGGGGCATGTGAGCATTTGAAGAGTTGAGGTGATTTTTTTCTTCTGATCAACGTAAACAATTTCCCACTGGAGATGAAATTTCCAAAAGATAGCTTTGGAGGCTGGTGACATTTGTTCTTTACCACATTTATCATAGTGTTTTGTGTGCCTTCCTAGTTTTTGAACAAAACATGTATGCAATTCAAGAGCATGCAACAAATCTGACTCACTTTCTCCCCAACCCCACCTCTCCATCAATGATTACACATTTCTAGCCAATACTTTGCAAATACATTGGGTACTCTGTAAGTATTTATGTATGAATGATAAATAGTGAGGAAAATTTTTTATAGAACATAGACCCTGAAACAAACTTAACAGGGAGAATGAATAAGAAGATGAAAGCTGTTTCCACTGAGCCTTCAATGATTGGACTAGTATGGTCCTGGTACCAGTTCCAACGTGTCGGGTTTTTTTTTTTTTGCATACCACCAAAGCAATTCTTGGACACTAGGTTGATGTTCTACAATTCAACTAAATTCTCACAGTATCAGCCTGGTTATAGCGTCAACCAGATAGAAGAGATACCTAGGGCAAGGTGTGTGGGAAGGAGAGCAGAGCATCCACGCTCTCTGAGCATGCCACTCTCCCCAAATAACCACGTGTTTATCAACCGGGAAGCTCTTGGAGCACAGACCTTTCAAGTTTTTATGGAGGCTTCATTACATAGGCACTGTTGATTACATTCTAGGCCATTGGTGATTGAACTCAATCTCCAGCCCCACTGCTTTCCCAGGAGGTCCAGAGTTGGGACTAAAAGTTTCACCCTCTAATCACAGAGTCAGATTGGATCTCCTGGCAACCAGGCCCCGTCCTTAGGTGACCTAGGGACTTTCCAAAGTTACCTCATTAACACAGCAAAACGCACCATTATGTTACCACTCTACTCACTTAGGAAATTACAAAGGTTTTAACAACTCTTACCAGGGATGGAGTCAAGACCAAATATTAAATTTCTTAGTATAACACACAGTATCACAACTAGGCAGAACTAAGGTTTAGGGAAAGCAAAGAGAATGAGTCAAGACCTAGTCACCATAGTGAAAAACTTTGAAATATAAACTGAGGAAACCTAATCTACAGGAAGAAGAGAGTGAAAAAAAAAACTATTTGCTATCAGTGAGAAGAAAACAGAGCCACAGGAGAATAGAATCCTGACTAGTAAAGGTTTCAAGTGACCAGGAAGGGAATGGGCAAGGGCCTTGCTTAATGCACTGATGAGAAAATTGAAATAGACGGCTAAGTGGCATTTATATTAAGTTTAAGAAGATATAACTATTTAAAAGAGGCACAGAGATTACACAGGTATAAGATAAAGCTCTGTTTTTTTTCTGGACCCTAAGGTTTTTAAGTCAATGATTCCTAAAATGACTCTATATACGGCCTGGGGAACAGATGGGTATCTGTCTTCCTAAGAAATATTCCCTTGAACTTTATTTTTTAATTTTGATTAATATTAATATCAGTCATGGTTTTGAATAAAATTTTGCAACTCACATCTTCAATAACATCAGCTAATAAAGCTGTATCACTGGAGCTCAGGAGCGCAAAAACTTTCAAAGCCTATGGTAAACATTATGTTCTTATTTCAGACTGTAGCTCGCTCAATGTCTGGGTACAAAAAGAAATTCATAGCTATTTCAGTCGAAGTAGAAATCCACTTAGTCGTTTTCCTTCCTGTCTTAGACATGAGGAATGGAGAAAGAATCTAGCTAAGCCCTTTGACCGTGAAACATACACCATAACTATAAAATAGATTCCCAAAACTTAGTGCTTTGGGTAGGTGCATAAAATTTACTCAGAAATTATAACAGTCTAAGTTCCTCCTACAACTTGAGAGTTTCTCCTTAGAGTTCTCTATGTGTTTTCAACTTTTAACTGAAATATACGGTTCTTTCAGTTTGGGGTAAGTAAAAGTGATTCAGAGCGTAGTTATTCAAATGTTTGATACCTCAAAAGAAGTTTCAACTTAATTACCCCTCAAAAAGTTCTCCAGAGTTATCGCTACTTGCTTTGTCATATATCTGCTAGCCATACTGATCTATGATCATTTCATTCAGGAATTTGAAGTGGACATGCAATGACTATAGAAGTTGAAAACAATGTATTTTTGATTTCCTAAAACAGATCACCATGGATTTAATGGACTTCTGGAAAACCAAAATGAAGTATTAACTAAGCCCAGGTTATCTATACTAGTTTTCCTTAAAATAAGCAAGATAGTTGCAAGAGTTTACAGGAAAGTATTAAGAAGAAATTCTTACGTAAATGCATAATCCCTAAGGAGTGATATTAATTAGCAAAAAACAGATGAATAACACTGAATGAAGTCTCATTGATTATGTAATATATGACAGAATCTTATAATTTTAATGTTTCTTAGGGCCTTACAATAATTTAGATGAAGAGTTTTCAATCTTTATTTAAATACAAACCTTTTTCTTCTAATGAAGGCTCACTCTGAAGTCAAATTTCCTATTTTCCCGTTTGACCCCTTCAAACCATACAGGTCTCCTCATTATTCCTAAATATACCTACCATATTCCCACATCAGGGCCTTTGCACTTGCTGTTTCTAATCCTCGGAATTCTTTAACCCAGTTATTAGTGTAGCTTACTCCATCACCTCTTTCAAGGTACTTGCGCAAATATTACCTTCTCACTGAAGCTTTCCATGAACAACTATTTAAATTTTCAACCCCCATCCCCAGTACTCCTTATCTCCCTTTTGTGCTTCATTTTTTTCTCTGTTGTCTCTATCCCCATAGAGCATAATAGATTGAAAGCTCAATGAGGGCAGAAATGTGTGTCTGTGTTACTCTCTGCTATATGCCTAGAATAGACAGACACATTAGTAGACACATAATACTACTTGACCAATGAGTTCAT
Organism: Stenella coeruleoalba; assembly: GCF_951394435.1. Classification (NCBI taxonomy): domain Eukaryota; kingdom Metazoa; phylum Chordata; class Mammalia; order Artiodactyla; family Delphinidae; genus Stenella; species Stenella coeruleoalba. Next base: position 92,490,432 of record NC_137150.1, read on the forward strand.
CAATTCTTGAATACTTGATGAATAATAAATTATAGTGCAGGGTAATTAATAAACTGATACAGGTGGGGCTGCTTTGACTGAAGTTTGATAAGTAGCCTGAAGTTTCACTTCCCCCTTTAGATACTTCAAAGCTTTTTAGCATAATTAGGAAACCCACCAGGTCAGTATCATACAACAGATGAGGTCATTGAGGTCCCAGGATCCAGAAGTCTTAACCAAAATTTACACAGGTATGGGTACCACTCTTGCTTAAATGAAAATGGACCACTTTCTGGTAGAGTAAATACACAAGATACTCTGTAAATTTTTAGTCAAATTCTCAGAACAATAAAAAATTTTGGATGCATATAAGACATTATTAATCAATTTTAAATACAGTATATTTGCCCAAACTCTTTTCAGAACAGATATTCTGAATAGTGTTCTGTATAAACTTTCTCTAAGGCATGATTATGGATGCAGTATCAATATTGCAAAGTCTACAGAGGTGGTTCAGTATTCAGGATTTTAAGCCTCAGTGTTCTTTATACTTTGTTCTTTTCTGGTGGATTTGGCAACATTATAATTCAAAGCAATGTATTCCACAAACATAGATGATTCATAACCTATTCAGCTAACAGTGCTATAGGACAAATATTTGATTTAATTTGATGTCCAACATTTTAACGTTACATGGAGGTGTTTAATGTGTTTACTTTTCTTTGTAAGGGCAAGAAATTCACTTAATAATTGTACCTCAAGGTGAAAAACTTATGAGAAAACACAATACATTTAAAAACGGCTATAAAATCCAGTGCACAAAAAGATTTATAAACATGTATATGCTTTCATTGAAATCACCAGAATCTGTGATGTGTCAGAGCCAGCAGGGAAGTAGATTAAATTATTTTTGGCTATTGCTTCCAGTTTTGAAATTCTATTAAAACCAGTTAATTGATACATCTCTTAAGGAAAATGATTTGCCTTTTTATAAAGAATGACATCCAACTTATAGAGTGAAGCATACTGTCCATGTGTTATTAACATATCAAGTTAGAAGAGAATCCCCAAAGAACAGAACTCTCGATTATTTTTCCTAGACTCAAGGACATTTCAAAAGAGGGCAAGGTCCATGGTGATTTCTCAGGTTTTTTTCAGGGCTGAGACAAATCTTGAGTTCCGGATTAAATGAACTCTGAATTCAACCTTTAAAGGCAAAGACACGTCAAAAGGCAGCTTGAGAAGTGTGACTAGAGGGGGAATCATACACATTTCGCCTGACTGAGAAGATGAGCCTTGGTTACTCAGGTCTTTCTTCCACACCAGCATCATCTATTCTCACTTCACCTTCTGAGATCTTCCCAGAAAGTCTAAGAAAAACTCCCAAGTTACTCTATCTTGAGGTGATTTTTCACCATCTGCTCGAATTCCTGCCATGAAACTTAAGATGTGAAGACCTTTTTTCTAGTGCTGATTTGTCCTTCCAGTTCTAAAATGATCAGCATTTCCTTCTCCTTTCTTTTCCTCTCAACTTAGTACCTTGTCTTTTGCCTATTCAGTGAAAGCTCAGCATTTTGAATCAAATAATAAAGCCGTGATAATTTATGAAAGGAGAAATGAAAGTATTGTGGCCTGTGTGCCAATGAAAGAAAGAGACGTTTAAAGAGAGATGAATCATAGGTCAGGAAAACACAAAATTAAATAAGCATATCTTAGAATATAGACCCAAAAGGGAATTTAGTTCTTGGTATTTCCCCACCCCCTTTACTCTGCTAGTTTTTTTGTTTGTTTGTTTGTTTTTAGCTAGAAAGACATTATTTTCATAATCTCAGTCAGCCAAAAGGAGTTTGTCATCAGGTCAGGAAATTTTTACTAAAGTTTTTTAATGGTCAGGATACTTTCAACTGAAAGTGACAAAAACCCAGTCCAAAGAGTTTAACCAAAAAAAAAAAAGAAAGAAAGAAAAGAAAAGAAGAGGGTTTAAATGATTTACTTACTAGTTTAAATTTTTGGGAATTCCCAAAGTATGTATATTTTTAGGCATATCACGATCAAAGCATTTGAGCAAAGTTGTCAAGGCTCTTTGTCCTTTTCCCCATATTCCAGCTCTACATGCCTTTGCTTGTCTTGGACTGTTTTCTCAGTTTCTCTACTGCAGCCCAACTTCCTTCATACCAAAAAGGTACCTTCAAACCTACTTTTGACCAAAAAGATACTTTCAAACCTAAGCCTATATCCACAGAGATTGAAATCCTAGAGGTAGCCTCTCACTCTTAGAAAAGGTATGATTGGCTTTGTCCATCTCTTGAGATGGACTTGACTGGCCAGGCCTGAGTCATATGTCCAGCCCTGAAGCCAGAGGGCAGGTGGGCATCATGCTTGACAGTACCTCAGAATCACAGAGATGGGTGCCATTCCCCAAGGAGCAGACAAAAACAGAAGACAGCCATTTCATTTCCTTTACGTCATTTTTTAATTGATTCTTAGGACCAATATGCTTTCTGTCCAGATTGTGTACAACAAGAGCTTTGATTATGGAGGGGAAAAATAGAAATATTCTGCAACATAGGAAACCTAACCTTATTTTCGTCCTTGCTTCTTTTAAAGGGCCAGATTATTGACACAAAGGGAAAACAGGCATTATTTGCAGGTACTTGCTAATGTTTTTTCTCCTCACTGTCCTATGCACTCTCTGATTCTGTGGGGAAGGAAGGAAGCATTAGTGTTGTTCTATGCTTAGAAGGATGTGAAATAAAGTGACAAAATAAATATTCTAAAGTATTTGCAAATATGTTTATTTCCCCTGAATACAGGTCAATATAAAGTACATTCAGAAAGTCTGCCAAACAAGCAAGTATTTCCTCAGGACTTCTTTTGAAAGTGAGCACTGAGTAATTCTTTTCAACTTTATTGTCCATATGTTTGCTAAAGCTCATTTTCCATCGATTTATCACCTTCATCAGTCTGCTGTTGTCCTTACATAAAGAAAGAGAAAAGTAGATAAATAGCCAGACATTCATATTGGCCAATCTTTATAATTCATCTAGCCCCAGTTTCAGTCTTTTAAGTATAGTTTCAGTTTTAGCAGTGATTAAGACAAGTGCCTGTAGAAAGTTTTGGATGAAATAAGTCAACATTTTGGTCTTTTATTTTCAAGCAAATTGCCACCCTTCAGGAATGGTGATTTTAAGCAAGAAGCTGTCCGCAGCCAATCCTCAATCACACTTTCTACTTGATCCAACTACAGTTAGCTCAATCTATCTACCTTCTTTGAATGTAACTAAACTAATTCCCATTCCAGCCTTCATGCATTACTCCTTCTTTCTCCAAGAATTACCCCAAATCTTTCCCACTTCTCCTCTAACACGCTGCCCGAGCATCTCCTCCTCTGTGGTACAGTTGTAGGCTGCAGGCTCTCCAGAGCTGCTTGTGCCCATCGCTTCCAAATGCCACCTTCAGTGATGTCACGCTGGTAGCTTGAAGTTGCCATTGTGGAATTATTTACACACTGTGGGAATCGGAAATTGGCAAACACTACAAATCCAGACTGTTTTTGGTTTAGTTTTTGAGACGTGGTTCTTAAACTACTAGCATACAATACTGTCCATGGAACTGACTTCATTCTTCACTAACCACTCTAATAGTGTTTACAAGTCTGAGTTTGGTGTCAGATAAACTGGAGCTTGAGTTCTGGCTCATTGATCTAGTATTTATGTGACACTGAGCAAGTTATTTCACCTGTCTACATCAGTTTTCTTAAGTAAAATAATACATGTGAAGCCCCTGGCACAGGAAAGTGCTGAATAAAAGTAGCTATTTTTTCAATAGTCCTTGATCCTTCATGTGTATTCCATTCATAGTTTTGATTAGCTATGTATCTGGCTGTATGTTGATGTCATTTGTATTTGCTCTTTTTTTTACCATAAAACCCCCAGTCTTAAAAATGATCATCAGAGTATCTTGCCTCGTGTGTTTGGTAGATAGTGAGTGCACAATAAATGCTACTTCAGGGCATATTCATACAGAAGACAATCAAACAGTCGAAAATGTGTGGCCAATGATGCCTGAGAGCACTAGATTAAGAGTAAGGATGCCTAATGGCAGAACGCAGCATACAAAACTGTAAGAAATCCTGGATCAAATATCTCTAGTTTTGAATCCCAGTTCTGCCTCTAATTATTTGTGCAGACTTCATCAGGTTACTGACCTCAGCTTCCTTATCTGTTAAATGGACAAAAGAGCAGCTTTGCACTTAGCTTCATAGTTTAGGAGGGTTGCTTGTATTAAAGGATGCTAAATGTGTGGGCAGTCTTCTCTTAATAAAAAGTGGCTATTATTCTTCCATTAGTTGATTGTGTGGTTTAATCTTCCAAAGCTTCATAGACTTTAACTATATCTATAAAAGTAAGAGGGCTAATTTGGTGCTCTCTCAAGAGGACTTTTTTATTTTGAATAAAATTATTTGTGCCTAAAGCCCTTTATTCTAGAAACAGATAAAGTCCTAATGCCAATTTTCTTTGGTGAACAAAACCTCTCCTTTCCAGTCTCAATACTCTTAGCCCAGGTCCCCATCACCTGTACAGCAAGTTTCCAACCAGTCTCCCATCACCTGGATGGCTCTAAGCTACTTTCTCCAGACTTCCCTGTGGTCATCTTAGACAGACAGACAGACACACACACACACACACACACACACACACACACACAGAAATTTGATTATGTCACTCCCTTTCTTTAAAATCTCTGCTGGAGTCATTTTACCTAAAAATGAAAGCTGGTCTTCCTAGCAAGATCTCTAAAGTCCTTGACATTCTCATCCCAGTTTCATATTTCCCCATCTTAGTTTCATTTCACAACCCTCCCTCATGAATACTATGCTTCAATCAGGTTGAACTCACTGTTTCCTAAACATACCCTGGCAGTCTTTCTCAACTTGTGTCAGTACATATATGTTTCCCTCAGCCTGAAATGCACCCACTACATCTATCCCTTTGTTTTCCTGGGATACTGCTCCTCATATTTCAAGACCCACATCACATGTCAAGTTGTCTTTTAAAAAGCCTTTCCTGATTCCTCTAGGCAGTGTTAGTCATGCTGTCTCTGTATTTCTACAGTGCTAGCACTTACCTCTTTGAATTATATTTATCTGTTTACAAGTCTGCCTCCTCCACTGGAACAGTGACTTACTAGTGATGTGCCACACGTCTGGAGTCAGACTGTCTGGTTTATAAACCCCTGCACCAACACATACTAGATGAATGAGCTTGAGAAAACTACTTAGCTTCTTTAATCACCAGTCTTCTCACCTATAAAATAGAATGTTCCATTATCAGGGGTCCTTATAATAATTAAAAGAGAAAATGCATGTAGAGCTCCTACCCATATGCCTGGCATAAATTAAGGGCTCAATAACTCTCAATGTTGATGGAGATGACAGAGGAGATAGGACGGCAGGAGAAGGAGAGAAAGTGATGGGAAAAAAAACACATCATTTATCTTTTCAGTCCCTGGACCAGTTCCCAGAGTCTGGCATCTAGTAAGTACTCAATGCGTGTTTGTAGAATGAATGGTTGTGCTACTTTACAGTGCAGCTAAAATGACAGATACCAGCTCTTTTCTCATATCTAAGTCCACGATGTTGAATTAATTTTTGAGATGCCAACAACTGAGGTGCTGATAGAGAGGGAGAGGAGTGGAGAACAAGGATGGTAGGAGAGGGAGAAAGGAGGTACTGTGTTGGGCGTGCAGAGAACAGCTCTTCAGAGCCTGTCTAAGCATTTCTATTATTGTTATTATCAAGAACTGAAACAGTTTTGTTTTTTTTTTTCTTTTTTAAGGAGTTAAATGGTGAGGATTCCCAGTCTAGGGAGCAGCCCCACCAGTAGGCACCGCTTGGGTTGTAAGGGCAGTCAAAGCAAACTCCTTTGATGTGCTCTGAGAGCCTGAGGGCAAAACAGCAACGCAGCGAGGGGTTGGAATGCAAGGAGCTTAGAATGAAAATGTGTTCCTGCAAGGAAGTGGGTAGGGAGGGACAGAGCTCACTTCATGATGAAACCCCTGGACTAGAAAGGACTGGAACATTGAGAGTGGAAGTCGAGCTTAGCGGAATAGTAAACTCTGGAGGCATTTACACGGATTAAAACAAAAACAAAAATCGAAACAAACCCTGATACACAGGACGTAAAAATCGAGACAAGTTCGTTCAATTAGTCCCAAAGACACCTGGTAATTAGACCAGAGATGCTGTGGGAATGGTATACCAGAAAATAAACTGGGGAAGAAAAACCGAGGTGGTGAAGAGAGAAACAGTGCTACTGAATTTATTTCAAAGAAGAAAAAAATGCTCTTGTTTTCATCAAATGTTTGATGCTCCCCAGGCCAGAGAAGCGGCTGATTCCCTTTCGCGCTCGGTAGAGAAAACACACAAGCAAAAACAGAAATAAAAACAGAAAAAAAGAGGCGTGATTTCGTCTTCTCTTCCTCCTCCCTTCTTCCAACCTAGTCCTTCCTTCAGGCCCAGAGCCCGCGCGCGAAGGTTCGCCTTTGCTGTCCACCGCCGCGTCCTGCCGGACCCCCAGCAGCTGGCCGTGGTTTCCATTCTCCAGACCCGAGTTGGGTTTGGTCCTGAGATCTCACAGGCCAGGAAGCAGATCCAGTTTTCCCTCCTTCTCGTTTTCTCTCCTCTCCTCCCGCTTCTTCCCTACGCTTTCCTCTGGTCCCTCCGCTCCTCTGCTCGGCTGTCACCCGCTCCCCTCCCTCCCCACACCTACGTCCCCGAACCCGCGGCTGGGAGGAGGGCCCGCTGACACTCCGGGAGAGTTGGCAGGGTCCCAAGGGGAACCCCCGCTCTTCCTCTTTAGCAAAGCACTGTCTTTCAGAGCAGAAACTGATTTCCATGGCCGAGGACTGTCCTGTCTACATCCCTCGGGACAGACACCGTGCGCGGTTCTTGGCTCCTGACTCGGGACCCGAGAGAGTCCGACTGGCGGCGCCCTGGCCGCGGAAGTGCTCGTGCTCCGCTGCCCCAACCGGCTGGGGCATCGCCACCCCTCAGGGGCGGATCGCTTGCTTCCAGCCTCGCACAGAAGAGATCACGGTCAAGGTGTGGTCCGCTGCAATCGTCCGGGGATTCTGTTCCTCTAGATGAAGGGCCGCAGCCTGCCTCCTGGGTCAGAAGCCGCTAATCCATCGTTTCCGGGAAGTGGATGGACTGATACACATAGAGGAACAAAGGCCACAAATACGTTAAACAAAATAAGCAAGTGCTTGCCTCTGTCTTGTCATTATCACTGGCCAAAAGAAGTCCAAGATTTTCCCAAGTAAAATCTTAGTAGCTCCACTCCCCCACAAACTTTCATTTTAAATCACTCTATATCCCATAAATTGTTTAGAAATGATGATTGCACTTAAATCAACACCTGACCCTACTCAGATTAAATACAACTACTTTTACTGGAAGGAATTCCTTACCAAGGAAGAATGTGTGACTTCTGGAAGGCTACTACGTGAATTCTCCTCTAGAAGCCCAAGACAGGATTGTGAAATAGCTGACAGTACAGCTGAGTTGGTTGCAGGAAGTGAAAGCCCTGCTCAGGTTTTAGGAGTTCTGGGGGACTGTTTTATATTTAGGTGAGAATGCTGATCTGGGCATAATTGACACATAGGAAGTTATTGAATTGAGGCAGGAAAAAAAATCATAAGAAATCCTTGGGCAATATCTGAAAGAGCATTTAATTCTCTGTCACTCAAGAAAAAGGAACAGTTCAGCTTTCAAAATGTATCTACATTATACAGTCAGCCAATAAAACATAATCCCCACTCAAGCAATTAGAGGAGAGCGGGAGATTGCAGTTGGGATTTTTAGCTTGGTTAAAGCAAATAAAATACTATAGAAGGAATGAAATCAAACTTGTTGAAACTTGGATTTGCAGAAATATAAGGTAGCTTGGAGAAGATGAATTCAGGTGGAAAATGACCTTCCTATTATGTTCAGGAAGGCATTAGAATGTCAGGAGAAATGCTGGAAAGGAGATTTATTACCATAAACACAGTTGACAAGTTCCATTTTGTTGAGTATCTTGAATGGAGGAAGGAAACCAGCTTTTCAGGTGGTGATTTAAAAAGCTCTGAAAAGAGTGTTCAGTAATCCAAGGAGAACTGAGTGGAAGAGGAATGTGATGCTCTTGGTCTGCTGAGAGGTTCCCGGGAGCCTCAGACTCCCCCGGATTTGCTTATTCCTTGTCTGAATATTTGTAGTAGATGAATTACATGCGATACGAGATGGGTTGGATACAACATGTGTGTGTGTATGTGTGTATCCTTCTCATTCTCTACAAAAATTTCTCCCCCCTCCCCTCCCTCTCTATGTGTGTATTTGTGTGTACATGTGTGTATTTGTGTGTGTGTGTGAATATATCTATCTATATATTCAGAGATGAGGAGGGGATACTCAAAAATAGAAATAATTTTTTTGTAGTAAAGTCATACAATATATTGTTTTACATTTTGAAGGCCACATTCATTTGAGACATACACACACCTTATGTAGCCTATAGGGCTAATATTAGGATTCCATTTGAACAATGAGGAAATGAGGATAAGTAAAGGGAAGTCATGTATATATTGTTTTACATTGTGAAGCCCACGTTCATTTGAGAGATACACATGCCTGCCTCATGTGGCCTAGATGGCTAATGTTAGGAGTCCCATTTTGAAGATGAGGAAATGAAGACAAAAGAAGGGAAATGATTTTCTCAATGTCCTTTTCACTTTGCCATGAAATCTTTCACAGTACTTGTGATTCATAAGCACGAACTTAAAACCCACACTGGACCTCAACACATCCTCTTTTCTTGAGAATTTTCCCTCTCTCCTTTTTAGTTTGAATAAGCAGTTAAAATCTGATCAAAAACTTCAACAGTTCTCCATATGTGCTCACTTCCTATTCTTTTTCCTTGCTTTGTTTTTCTCCTTAGCACTTCTGACTCTTTAACACACCTTACATTTATATATTCATCTTCTTTTTTTTGCATGTGGTTTTCTGCTCCAGAGAATACACTCAGTGGAGACAGGGAATTATTTTGCAGGGTGAGATGGTGACTACTCTTTTTCTGCTGGATCCTCAGTGCCAAGAAAAGTGACTAGCAAATAGGAGGCACTCAAAAAATATCTGTTAAATGAATTCCCACATGCATGAATGAATGAAGGCTTGAAAATAGTCCATGTAAATCTAACTAGCATCTATCTGCCACTGCTAATTAATTATCTACAAGAAGAGTAATGAAAGGAAGCTTGCTGCAGGTCTCTGGACACTTGATGTAAAGATGATATCCCTTATTTGTTTGTCTTAGTTCTTTCTGACTATCAGCAAAATGCGGTGTTTGGAACCTCACTTCTGATGTCCAGATGATGCCTCTACTATGGCTGGGAAAGTTTTTTGTATGTCTTATGTCTTTGCTGTCCTAGTCTCCCTTCACCTTTTTCTCACATGTGCACAACACACAGGAAATGCCCCTTGCCTACACTCAGCCAGGAAAATATTTTTCCTGGACCAGTGCCTTTTACTTAGGATATTTCCAGGCCTTTTCCTCCCTCATCAAATTTTACCTACCCTTTTTCCCATTCCCTCTGGTGTCTACTTTCCATACTGGTTTATGCTGCATAGTTAATACATTTGTATTTTGTTAGAATCAAGTAGTAGAATTTCAAGACCACATAGTACAACTTCTCTTCCGATGAACCAAATCTTTCTATAGTATTGACATGTAAGAATCAGTGTGAGTGAAAATTCAGTCTCTGGACATAAGACAGATGTGCTTTCTGCCTTTCATGAATTATGTGACTTTGGGCAAATTACTTAACCTCTCTAAGCTTCAGGCCCTTCATTTAAGAATGATGACAAAATAGATTTCATCTCCCAGGGTCACTGTATTAAATAGAACATGTGGAACAGTGCATCGAATAAATCCTTGCCAGTAGTAACCACTAATAAATACTAGCTATTCCTAGTAATGTCCTTGATAAATGGCCTTCCAGATTCCATTTCAATGCCAACAGGGTTGGGAAAGAGATAACTACTTTCTTGAGTCAATCAGTTCTTTTTGAAGATCCACTGTCCACCTCCTGTAAAGATCCTTTTCAATCAGCCCAAACCTGCTCCCTAATAGCTTCCACCCACTGGTCCCCAGTGTTTACTTGGAGAAACATGGAGTAGGAATGTGCTGCTATGGTCTGAATGTTTGTATCCCACTCCCCCCAAATTCATATGCTGAAGCCCTAACCCTTAATGTGATGGTATTTGGAGATAAGGCTTTGGGGAGGTAATTAAATGTACATGAGGTTAGGAGAGTGGTTCTCTCATGATGGATTAGTGCCCTAAAAAGGAGAGCAAGAGACAAGAGAACTCTTTCTCCATGAACATGCACTGAGGAAAGAACATGTGAACATAGAGCAAAATGGCAGTCATTGCAAACCAGGAAGAGAGCCCTCACCAAGAACCAAATCTACTGGCACCTTGGGCTTGGGCTTTCCAGCCTCTGGAATTGTTAAAAATAAACATCTGTTGTTTAAGTCACCCAGTCTATGGTATTTTGTTGTAGTAGTCTGAGATAAGACATGTGACTTCTCTTTCATAAATTTTTTTTTAAGTTTCTAAAACAGTTTTTATAACCTAGCTACATCTTCTCCGTTTTAAGCTAAGATTTTCCAATTCCTTCAGGTGCTGTTCATCTGTAGTGATTTCTCACCCCATCACCAACGAACTGCTCACGATGACGTCTAGTTTACCTATGTACCTCTTCAAGAGCTGCACCAGAAATGTACGCAATAGACTAATTATTGTCTAACTAATACAAATTACAGGGGAGATAATTATCTCGTGTTGTCTGTACATTCTATTCTTGATGATGGCCGAGATCTCATTAGGTTCTTTTGCAACCATGTCACACAGCTGGAGATATGTCTATCTTGCCAAACACAAGTTAGAAACAGGGTAAGAACTCCAGGTCTTTTTCACATGAAGCACTGATAAACCAGATCTAGCCTGGTCTGTACCTGAGTATCTAGGAATGTGTCTAACAGCAGAGTTTATTATTTGTTCCTATTAAGTCACACTGAAGGAACTTCTGGAAACAATGTCTTCAACCTGTTGTTCCCAACCTTTTTTTTCCCTCTCAGTACACATTAATGATGGTATTCACATGAAATACAAATGCCCATGGGCACACCCATGATTATCTGAAATTTCCATCTGCCAGTTTTAACTCTACCCTTATTCTTCTGTGCAAAAGAGCATATTGGAACTTGAGTGAGTAAACCAAAGAACTAAATGTGAAAAAAAATAACCTAAAGCTTTTGGAAGATTACATTGGTTAATATCTTCACGATATTAGGAAAAAAAGAATTTCTTACACAATGTCGTAAAGAAAGAAAGCAAAAATAATAAAGGAAGATGTTGAGACATTTGGTTTTATTAAAACAAACAAACAAACAAAAAATCACCAATCCCCATAAACAGAATGAAAGTATTCGCAACACATATATTTGACAAAGGGCCAGTATGTTCCCTTCAATTATAAAGAATTCTGACAAATTATTAAGAAAAAAGACAATCAATAGAAAAATTGGTAAAAGACTTAAATATGTACTTCACAGAAGAAGATACCTGATTGAACAAAAATCATATGAAAAAAATTAGCAATAGTAATTAGGGAAATATAACTTAAATCTCAGCAAGCTAGCATTTGATTCCTGCTAGAGTTGTAAAAGTTAAAATGATTGACAATACCAGATGTGAGGGAGGAATTACGGTAATGAGAACTCATACTCTACTGGTGGAAGTGCCAATTGATACAACCAGTTTAGAAAAAAACATTTTGGCATAACCTAGTCAAATCAGATATGCGCATATGTTATATATTACACAGATTAGAGGTCAAGATGCTGTAAAATAAAATCTCAGTGTTATTTGCCTCTCATATAACAGTCCCAAGTGACTTTGGAGGATTCTCCTATCTCATTAGTTTATCCTTTCTTAGGTCACTGTCCATGTTTGCATGGTCTGTAAGCTGGATTGCAGGCACATCAAAGTCCCAGAGTGTGCGTGGGAAGGGGAATGAGAGCATAGAGAAGTACACACCTATTTTTTAGGCCTAGACTAGGAAGCATCTTACTTTCGTTTCACTTAGACTCCATTGGCAAGGACTTAGCCACATAGCCACAAATGGCTGCAAGAAAGCTGGGAAATGTCTTCTCTAGTTCTCTATTTTTGTGGAGTAAGAATAGGGTAGATAGTAATGAACAATCTCCACCACACCCTATGACACAGAAATTCTACTCCTAGGTATGCACCTAGAGATTTGTTTCTAAATACACACCAGGAGACATTGTATAAGAATATTCAGAGCAATGTTGTTTTAGTGACAAAAATTCTGGAGTTTTTGGATTATCTATCCAGGCTATCCATCAACAATACACAGAATAAATGAATTGAGGTGTACAATGGAATACAAACTAAGGCTACACATCAACATAGATGAATGTCAAATCATTGCTAAAAACATAAGCAATTCATAGAATATACATAGGATGGTGCATGAAGTTAAAAAAAGGGAGAAACTGAAAAATGTAATGTTTGGGGATACCTAACATGGGTGGTAAATTGATGAAAAGTAAGAGAATGAAATCTCAAAAGTCAGGATAGTAAGTAGCTGTCTTTCGTGCAAAAGGAAGTTGATGAGTTTGGGGAAAAGCACTCAACAGTACGGGCACTGCTCTATTTCTTAACGAGGTGGTGATTATAAAAATTGCCCCTTTTCTGTGTGTATATGTTGAGCAACAAAACCTGTCCTGAAAAAGCAAATTTAAAAAGTAAATAATTTTTTAAATTCTGTACTTTAAGTATATAAGTAACTAATTATTTGTGACATGTAGTTTACAACACATGTGTCAAGATGACACAATCATCATTTTACCCAGAGGACGGATTTGGAAAGGGAATTTCAGCCATCCTGGGACCAGACTTTGGGGAAGATACTGTGGGGATGTTGGGGAATGAGAGCTTCTTCTATAGTATAATGCAGGCTCCATGTTTCTCTCTTCTGTCCTCTGGAGGTCAACTAGTTTGGTGCCCACCTGTATGCAAATCATACAACAGAACACAAACTCCATACTAACCACAGTTCTGATTTTAGCAAGTAACAAACCTATGTCAGTGTTCTCATCAACTCCTTCAATGCAACATAGTGATGAGAACATGGTTCTAGAATCAGAGTGTCTAGGTTAAAAGTCTGATTTTTCCCAGCAACCATAGACAATCTTCTTAACAGCACAGTCTCTCTGTTTTTTCATCTATAAAATGCAAACTTTAATAGTACCTACTTTACAGGGTAATTGTGGGGGTTAAATAATATAATGAATAATAATTTTACACATGCTCATTACATAGTAGGTGCTTAAAAATGTTAAGTTAAAAAATACAATGATAAAAACATTTTTTTCAGTTAGCAATTAGTTAATACCGAGGGATATAGAAATGTAACACACTGCCTGGCCAAGTATAGAGTCTTTTACAATTTGTTACGTATGTGCAAAAACTAGTTCTAACATGTGATAGTACTGGCATGTAATGGGTACTCAATAAATCTTAGATTCCTTTCGTTTTTTGGATATTTGGAAGCTTTGTCCTGTTTCTTTCAATGTGTTATTATCCATGAATCTACTAATCAGAGTCGTGAGCTGTAATTAGGATGTAGAATATCCTACAACCTCTCTGAAGTGTTGAAAATTTTTGTTTCAAAATTTTTGCTTGTGTCTGGAGGTCAGAATCTCAAGGGGTCAATGATGTAAAATATAATACTGTAAAATGAGATAACTATATGTAAGCTTCTAGAACTGTAATGGTATATAATAGGAACTTAATACACTTGAATTTTCTTTTCCTCACTTGGACTTGCTTTAGATGCTGTATAAAACACTAAAACAAATCCTTAATATATCTTTGTCTTTGGAATTTGAGTCTGATTTTTGAAAATAGCTCAGAGCCACTCAGAGCCAACTGTCATGAATAATAAAAGTGAACAAGTTGTATAATACCATTTTTGGTCAAAAATGAGTTGTGATAAAATTAATGAGACTTTTTTTTACTTGTACAAGTTTGTAAATGGGCTCTGAAGGCCATTCCAAAAAGGAGTTCCACACGTGGCTTAGGCAATGACAATATCTTTGGAATACATTTTGACTCCTATTCATCTCATCAAGTCATGTTGACTTCACCCATGTGTACTACAGTCATATCAGTTTTAAAAACATTGAAATAATTCTGTAACTACTACTAATAGCCCCTGACCTAAATTCCCTTGAATACAGTTCTCCCCACTTCCCAGCAGCCACTGCCCATACACTAGGTTAACTCATGGTAGAGCAAGGAGTCTCGAATCCTGCTTAAGCACTACAACCGGTATAAATTCTGATTGGCTGATGCCTGTGCCATTCACTCTGCTAATTATTTTGAATGTCACTACTGCTTGTCATGCTGTCTGACCAGCAATTTCATGGTCCTGGCAATGCTCATTTCGGTGTTAATCTTGGGTAGTTTGTATGACATCAACAACAATATCTTTCTGAGATGACTAGAACAGAAAATTAGTAGTTCTTCTTTGGAATAACTGATCACCCAGAAAATTCTTTCCTTAATAAAGTGCTACAGGCATCAGATTAAGACTTCAGATGTATTTACCTTCAACAAATAAATGCTTTATTGCTTTACTGCAAAAATCTGTTTGCAGTACAGACAGAAAAAGATCCTAAATAGATCTGGTTAATTCCAATGCCCTTACAGATGTTAAGGCATAATTAATTCTGCCAATGATAATTCCATGGAATTTCTGTGTATGATAAAAATAAGTAGAATAAAATCCTAGATGCTTATAAAGCAAATAGTACAGATCAATCAAATCTGGAGACATGGTAGGAAAAAAATCTTTGAAAATCCATTTAGGTTTTTATGGTCCATTTATTTTCACAATTTTCAGTTGTTCCTCATTGAACTCACCTCATCGATATTGTTACTGGTCACAGAATGGTGATTCTTTCATTTCTGTCATAAATAACCCCACCTTATTGGCAATTTTCTATTACATTTTAATTTGGCATTAATTGCAATTGCCAGCTATTGACATCATGTGATCATACATTCATGTGATCATACTGCTGTGGCTGCAGTTTACATCAACTAATCCCAAAGAAGCTATACGATGAAGTGAGCTCTGTTTATAAATGTAATAAATAAAATATGTTATAAAAAGTTTATCCCATTTTTTATACTTTTTTGTATATACATTTGAAAGTAATTCTGCTTTCCTTTTCTGTTCCTTGTATTTTACAAAAAGAGAAAAAAGAAAAACAAGGAAAAATAAAACTAAAGAATCTGAAGATTACCAGGATCTCCAGCACCCAACACAGTGCCTGGCACATAGGTGTTCAATCAATGGTGAGTGAATGGACAACTGTCTAAGCATAGAAATCAAGTGTCTTAAGTACTTTCATCAGTTATTGGCTGCAGCCCTGTGGTAGCCAACAGTGGAGTCTGGAGCAGTCAAGGTCCTTGACCCTTCCCCAGTTAATTTTTAACTTGAGAGAACTTCCTGGTAGATGGTATGTGGGAGGTTTCTGGGCTCTGTTGTCAAAAGCTTTCTCATTTTGAAAAAATGAGGCACTTTGCAAGCTATGGAATGAAACAGTATGATAAAGATGTCCAATTCGAGACCAATAGACTGATTTTCCTATAGTGCTGTGTTTGAAATAGCTAGAGTAGGCTAATGAAACCAAGAGGAAAATAGAAACTGGAAGATGATTTTATGTTTATTGCCAAAGGGGATAATACCTTGAGTTCTTTGTTACAGAGTGACAAAGTGTAGGGAGTAAATGGTTCTCAACACAGCAGTGTGTTGATATACTATGAAGCATTGTAAAATTTCTTTCATCTCCTCTCTGAGGATACAAACTTAGTGTTTATTTTAATAGTTGGCTATGGTTTTATTACTTGGAAAAAATCAAACTAGAATGGTGTATTAGTTATTTATTGCTATATAACAAATTACCGCAATACTTAGTAAAAGCAAACATTTGTTATCACTGTTTTTGCAGGTCAATAACTGGAGAGTGGATCAGCTCAGCAATTCTGGCTCAGAGTTTCTCATGAGACCAAGTGAAAATGTTGGCTGGGGCTACCATCATGTGAAGGCTTGACTGGGCCTGGAGGATCCACTTCCAGGATGACTCATTCATATAGTTAGCAAGTTGTTGCTTGTTGTTAGGAAGAGGCCTCAGTTCCTCCCCATGTTAGCCTCTCCTCAGTGTTGCTTGAGTGTTCACATGACATGGCTGCTGGCTTTCCTCACACTGAGAGATAGGAGAGTTGGTAGCAGTGATGTCTATAACTCAGCCTCAGAAGTCACATATTGTCACTTCAATATTCTGTCAAGCAGATCAGCCTTAATCACTGTGGGAGGGAACTACATAAGGATGTGAATACCACAAAAAGAACATAATTTGGGGATCATCTTGGAGGCAACCAGAAATGCTAAAAACTTAAATGTAAATACTGTGCACTGGAGGACTAGGAAATGGTTGTATCCTATCCTCAGTTCCCCATCTCTCTAAAAGTTTTTATTAATTTTTTGTCTACTAAGACTATCTCATTTAATTCACACCATAAAATTGTAAATGAGATATATTATTGGTCCCATTTTTAGGTGAGAAAATGGAGGTCTAGAGTGATTAACTAAGTTATACTATGTTATGCAACTAGTACATAATTGAGTTAGCATTTCAATGCTAACTCAGAACCAACAAATAGATGGGAATACTGTAGCTATTTAACTAATAAAAATAAATAAAAGATTAGATGAGAATTTGCCTGAATTTCTATCAAAACTAGATAACCTCTCTTAATCATTAAGCTAGAATGTCTTTACATGCTGCAAACGTGATTTCACCTGATTCTTGCACTCGTTATTTAAGTGTAGGAACAATGGATTTATACATTAAAATTCTAGGTAATTCACTTATAATATGAAATTTAATTGCCAGAACAATTAGGTGTTTACTTTGATCTGACTGGCATATTCTCCCTCTGCAGGGAGTTAATTAGTTAATTGTATCAGATGTGATAATCTAGATTATGTTGCTGTAACAACCTCACAATTTCAGTGTTCAGTGTTCAACAAAGATTTATTCTGTACTCAGGCTTGTCCAACCTTTGTCAGCAGGGTGATCTCATTGTAGTGCATCAGGGAACTAGACTGATGCAGGCTCTGTGTCACATGCTTCCAGGGCAGATCCAGGATATGTGGGGTCTGAGGCCTATACTGTTTTGGATGCCCTTCTTAAGAAATATAATACAAAATCACAAATACAGAATTAGATACGGAGCTTTGAAGTGGGCCTATGCAAATGCGGGGCCCTAAAACTTAAGTTTTTTTAAATTAGCTTCAAAATAGATCAGCTTCATCCTTCAACAATTTCCAGGGCAGGGAAAAACAATGCAGTGAATCACACAGTGTTCAAGTTTCAATCTGGAAGTGACATAGGCCAAGTTCAAAGTGGGTTGGGAAGCATAATTCTACCAGGTGTCCCCAAGGAGGAGAGCTGGGAATATTTGGTAAACAGCAGTAATAATTACTACAATAACCAAGGAACAGAGGCAGGAGAGAGACATGATTTGAATGCATGGTCATATTACTTTTAAACTTGATGCATCTGCTTGTCCACTTGTGCAAAATGTCGTTACCTGTCTCTCAAACAGAGTGGAACCACAGGTTAGCTTTCTTGGGTCTCCATCCCAAGGATAGCCCAGAGAAGGGTACAGGCAATGTTTGTTTCATACATTTCTATTTTTTTTCCTTTTCTTTTTCTTTTTTTTTTTTGTGGTACACGGGCCTCTCACTGTTGTGTCCTCTCCCGTTGTGGAGCACAGGCTCCGGATGCGCAGGCTCAGCGGCCATGGCTCACGGGCCTAGCCGCTCCGCGGCATGTGGGATCTTCCCGAAGCAGGGCACGAACCCGTGTCCCCTGCATCGGCAGGCGGACTCTCAACCACTGCGCCACCAAGGAAGCCCCTCCCTTTTCTTTTAAAAGTGATCAGTTCCTTTTCATATTGATACATTCTTTCTTAAATATAATATTATCTTTTGTCAAGTTAAATGATACGATATCTGTAGATACGTATACAGATATAGTACTATAGATATAATACTACAGTATACTATATATATATGTATATATATAGTAATATATTCTCTCTATATTACAGGTGACCCTTGAACAATGTGACGATTAGGGGCTCCCATCCTCTGCACAGTTGAAAATCTGGATAACACTTATAGTTAGCCCTCTGTATTCATGGTTCCATACCCATGTGGAACCAACTGTGGATTATGTAGTAATGTAATATTTAGTATTGAAAAAAATCTGTATATAAATGGGCCCGTACAATTCAAACTCGTGTTGTTCAAGGGTCAAACGTATACTATACATATATAGTATGTAAGTAGATATATGTATAGTTTAGACAGTATATATAGATTTATGTATATATACACACACAGTAGAGCTATATATAGTATGCTATATAATAGCATATATACTATAAATACTATAGATATATAGATAGATGCTAGGGGCTTATATAGTATTCAATAGATATGTGCTATATTTTATAGATATATAAATATATAGGTATACTATATTTTACCAAGGTTTTTTGGTCTCTTTAATGTGGTTTTACATATAATCTGTGTTACTATATATTGATTTTCTAGTTTGTTGCAGAATCACTTTACATTCAAATTCTTGGAAATGTACTGCCTAAAATATCTTCTAGCCTTTTTATAATGATGCCCATACCCCAAATTAGCAAGTATGATTGCTCCGAGTAATAGCTGCAAATGTGAGGATCTGAAATAATCAGCAGAATAAGATTTAGTACAAAGAGAAGAGAAATATGTTCATCCAAAGTTTGGATTTTTTGTTTTTTATTGGGTATTCTGGGAAAGTAGAGTACAGAGATAGAATTCACAGTTAACTACTGTTTTTGAAATATGGATGAATTGGTGTCCTGTTTTATATTTGTATATTGATAATTCTTATAACATTATTTGGAAGACAAATCATTGTGTTCACTTGCTGTTAATCTGGAAATATGCCAAAAATTCATGTATATACACATGTACATGTTAATCAATCGAAAATATTATAATATGCCATTTGCTTTCTCTAATGTGATTTCTTATACTCAGCTCTTAACCATTTACCTTAACAAAAAGGAGGCTGTGGCTTAAATAATTTTTAAAATAATGACAACAAAAATCCTAAAATGTATTGAGTTCCTATTAATATACTAAGAAATGATTTAAATTCATGCTACTTAACTATGATATTTCACTGCATTTTATTTAAAAAAATATATTCTCTCTATTGTTTGAGTTGAATTGTACTAAACTTTCAAAGTCCACTATAATAAAAAGGAGCATTGGCATAAATAATATTTGAAAAAAATAATGACAATGTTTAAAATGTATTAAATGTGCTTTGTGTGAGGCATGATGCTACTTAATGAGTGTAATCTCATTTCATCCACTCACAATGACTCTATGAGGTCGATCTGATTTTCCCCATTTTACTGACGAAGCTGAGACTCTGCGAGGTTAATGAATTTGGGATCACACAGCTAATGAGTGATAGAGTAGGCCAGCTTAATTCAGAACTGCAATATATGGTTTCACTAATTGTATTATCCTTGCACTATTCAAATCCTGAATAAATGAGTTGTCGGTAAGAAAGAGGTAATTAAGAGCCTTTATAAAAAGAAAATGGTTCATCTCTAGATAATCTACAAACGGGGGTTGATTTTATGTTTTTGTAAAAAAGCAGAAAAAAAGAAAAGAAGGAAAATAGAACAAACAAGTAGATAAAGATCAGTCAAATATAGTAATGTGCGGATGTTAGAGGAGGTCATCAAGAGGACATGACCACTGGTTGACCAGAGGTCTGGACTTTCACAAACGGAGGCACTTCACTTCCTCCTCTGTCCTCAGAATGTATGCTCTGCCCACCCTGTTCCCACAGTGGGAGCTGCTCCAAGGACCATATCCTTGAGAGGATAAGATGTCATTGAAACCCTCTGGACTGAATACGTCACTGAACTCAGGTAAGGTCTCTGCATAAATTCTTAAGATTCTGGTAGGCAGGTGAGGAGATCTACAAGTCTCATGTGTAAGTTCCCTTGGTTATTAAAAGTGCCACTTACCAATCTGAAGTAGTCTGTTTCTTTCTTTGGTCTCTCCTTGGCCTCCATGTGCCCCTGACTGATTGTGAAGCAACGATTGGCAAGCCAGCCAGGAAATTGAAGAGATGGGTCTTTGGAAAGAGGCATCCGAGGGGAAATCCTGGGTTGGCCATTGACTTCTGTGTAGAGAGGGATGACGCCTATGTTAGGTGCTTGTGGACTGCTGTGTGAGTGTGGTGAAGCTCTGAAGACACAGGCTGGTTTAATGTACTCGGGTGAGGAACTGTACATAGTACACTGTGGCAAAGAAGAGAAACGAACAGCTGCCACAGTGTGCTAGCCTCCGATGCCCAACTAGACACTGAAGCTCGAGTTAGAAAGTTGGAAGGAGAGCTGAGGTTAGAGAAGGACACGCAGTGTCCACTGCTCTGCTAGCTCGGGGCTGGCAGACAAGGTGGGAGAGCAGGATAAGAAGTTGGAGAACTTAGTGTGCATTTTGCAAAGCTAGGAGGGTGGAAACTGCCACAGGTTAAGGCCACAGTGCTTGTGAAGAAGCCTGATTGGGATGATAAGAGGTGGAACCCCTGGGAAAGTGAGGAGAGTGAAGAGGAGGTTACCATGATTGACAGTGAAAGGGAAAAAATACCCCCTGCCATCTGACTCCTAATACACAGAAAAGGCAAAGTACAGTAACCATAACCCCAGCCAGCAGGGCAGACCCCCATGAGAGGATTTACTCCCACTGAGCTTATTGATGTAGCTGCCAAGTTCCAGGGACAGGCCAGGAGAAGTATCTAGGCATAGTTGGTGCAGTGGTGGGACATGGGGGTGTGATGGCATTTCCCTGACTGGGCAAGAGGCAGAGAAAATGAGCAACGTCACCACACTCTCTGCCCTCTGGCAGTGCCTGTGTGGTGATCAGGCGGTTCAAGGAACTCACTCACTTACAGGTTGGATTATTCTAGCTGCAGGGAGGCTTGGCCCAATGAGGGGGATCTCCCTGGGCATGTGAGGCCCTGGAAATCTACAGAGGAGATATAACAAAGTCTTACGGACTTGAGAATGAGACAGGCCATGTACACTCCTGTCTCTGAAGGCTCTGATCCAGTCACATTCACTGCAGGAATGAAAGCCAAGATACTCTAGTCCTCCCCCAGCACCTGGTATGGGATGGTGATATCCATGCTGAGCCCAGTCGTGGGATAAGACATTTATGAGGTTGGGCAACCCACTGCTGATTTGGGGGAAATTGACAAATCTAGGGAATGGCTTGTGGGAAAGGCCCTAGACCGAGTGGGAACTCAAAAAGCCAAAGGCTATCCCAATAGGGTCTGAAAAATTCAATAAAAATAACCTGGAAGCAAATGTGGTTTGATTTCAAGGCTGCTAGGACCCTACCTGAACAGGTAAACTGATAATCCAACACTATGTTGGTTGAACCTTGACCAGTCCTTTCAGAGGCTTGAAATTGCCTCATATTGTGATTCCAAAGTTTATATTCACTATATTCCCTAAAGTATAGCTTAATAAATATTTTATGACCAGAAAAAAAATTAAAAAACAAAACAACACAAAAAAACGGCATCATTCTTAGAATGGCGAGGTTCATCACTCTCTCTTGCCTTTGTGTTGATTTAGCTGTGGAAAGCCTTAAAACCTGAACAATGGTTCAGAGCTGCCCCACCTGCCCCTACAATTTCCTACTCGGGGTGCGTGCCTCCACAGTCCAGGAATAGGATGCAGGCCAAGATAGCCTCCACGGAGGCTGTTGGAGATGATTGAAGGACTCCTGTTGAGCCCACTATTCACTGGTCCCCCAGAAATAAGCAAAAGGTGACGACTCTGTTGATACTGGAGCTGAATGTTCTCTAATACCTGGTCACCCCCAGAAGTTTTCTGGCCCCCTCAGTGCCATCAGTAATTACAAACAGCAAAAGGTTATAGTCAGAAAGGTCCCTTTGACACTGCAAATTGGGCGTTCTCCCCGATGAGAACACCAGGTTTTTATCTCTTCAATACCAGAGGATATACTGGGCAATGATATCCTGCAAGGTCAAACTCTGCAAACCTCTGTCAGTGAATTCTGCCTCCGGTGAGTAATCAAACCAGCACTGAGGAGAAACACCAACTGGGAACCAGTAATTGTACCACTCCCATGAAGAATGGTAACTGTCAAACAATATAAATTGCCTGGGGGCCATAAGGAAATAGGAGAAACTATCCAAGAACTGCACTGAGTGGGCTTTGTACATCCTGCCCATAGCGCTTTCAAGAGCTCAGTGGAGCCGGTAAAAAAGTCAGATGGCTCATGGAGGATGACCATGAACTACAGAGAACTGAACAAGGTAGTGGCCCCATCCATGCGGCTGTGCCCAACATTGCCACCATCTTAGATGCCTTGGCCCTGGTCCTAGGAGTGTATCCTACTGTACTGGACCTAGCAAATGCTTTTTTTCAGTATATCCCTTGTCACTGAGTCACAAGATCAATTTGCCTTCACATTGGAGAGACAACAATGGACCTTTCAAGCGTTCCCTGAGGCTACCCGCCTAGCCCCACCATATGTCATGGAATGGTAGCCTGAGGTGTATCTCTGTTCTCCTTCCCCACCTTAGTAAAATGGGCTCATTGTGTTAGTGATAAACTGTTAACACGTAAAGCCTTGGCTCTGCTGCAGGACACTCTGCAGATTTTGCTGGAAAATCTTTGAGGGAGAGAATGGAAGGAGGTGAATTCATAGAATTATCAAGGCCCAGAAACTGCTGTAAAATTTTTTGGAGTCATTTGGTTGGGTAAGATGTCTGTTGTTCCAGGAGCTGTAAATGATAAGAGGTAAACTTATACAACCCCTAAGAACATGAAAGAGATGCAAGCCTCTGTGGGGATTTTGGGGCTTTGGAAGACTTTTATTCCTCACCTGGCACAGTGCCTCTGTCCCTTACACCACCTGGTTAAGAAAGGGCATGTGAGGGGCTAAGGATCAGAGCATCAAGTCACCTTCCAGAAGGCAAAAATACCAGTGAAGCAGACTAAAGCTCTGGGCATCTCCCAAGCAGGGCACCATCTGGGTAGATGTGTCTGTGGCTCTGGAAGGGATGGGCTGGGCATTGTGGCAGAGACAACAGAAGGAGTGAGCACCCCGAGGGTTTTGGTCCCAGCTCTGGAAGGGGACAGATACCCCATATACCCCATAGAGCAACAACTCCTAGCAGGGTACACAGAGCTCCTCCAGATAGAGCCTCTCATGAAGGAACAGCGTATTATGGTAAGAACTTCCTTTCTTACAAGGGCTGGGTTGAGAATACATTCCGTCCACCCACCTCTGCCATGGCTCACACTCCCAGGTTGACTGAGTGGCCTACTTGCAGCAGACAAGCACCCTGTCCATCAGCCACTGTCTCTAGAATTGTGAGTGCTATTAGACCCTGTGGAGTGTGTGGATCCTCCAAATGCCCCTGTTCTTGCAGAGGCCCCTGCAGCCTGTAGAGAGGGAGTGAAGAAATTCCCCCTAACACCTGCTATACAGATGGTCCTAGTAGGGGCAACACTTTCACACGGACTAGCCGCCATTCAGTCCAACACTGACACCATCTGGATGGAAAAAGGAACAAACCACAGCAGTCAGTGGGCTCAACTTAGAGGGGTTTGGCTAAAGATCACTCTTGACCCCTGGCCATTAACTCTTTGCATTGACAGTTGGACTGTTCTAAAGGCATTAACCCTATGGCTTAGACAATGGGAAGCCAAGGGGTGACTGATCATGAATAAACCATTGCAGGGTCAGGGTATGTGGGAAGACGTTTGGGTTGCTCTGCAAAAGCCTGAGTCAGTCCACACTGTCTTCCATGTCTCAGCTCATAGGATGCTGACACCTCCTGGCAATCAGGAAGCTGATGCTCTAGCTCAGGTACAAACCCTAGCAACTGTATTGCCAAGGATGACAGATTGTTCTAGAAATACAGTAACTTGGTTAACACAGTCCCCTGTGTGTTCTAAGTAATGCCCAAGGCAAATTCGCAAGGATGCCAAAGGCCATTCCCTGGAGTCCCCAACTGGTGAGGGATTGGCCCCCTCCCGCTGAGTGAGGGTTCTAGGTTTGCCTTTGTTTCTGTGGACACTGCATCTGGCTTAAGCCAAGCTTGTCAGCAGGCAAGCCTGGCTGCCATCGTTAGAGGATTAGAGAAGCTGAGTACCAGGTACAGACACCTTTGCTGAATAGACAGTGATTATGGGTCACATATCAAAGGTCATGGTGTGCAAGACATGGTGTGCAAGAACATGACCATTAAATGGAGGTTTTATCTCTCCTGTAACCTGTAAGCAGCAGAGTTAATAGAAAGGAAGAATGGAATATTAAAACAGCAGATTAATTACTAATAGGTAACCCCCCCCCCTCCCCCCCGGCCTGGTGGACTAAAGTACTGTCTCAGGCTATCGTGTATTTAAGTGATTGACCAGTAGGGCCTGTTGCTCCCTACACCAGACTGAGAGTGCCTCTGTTGCTGCTGGGACTCCAGCACAGCCAGATTGCCGCCAAATGAGCCATCTCCAGGCTAGTGACCCCTCAGGGCACATTGTGGAAGAGGAAGGGCGTGTGAGCTTGTAAGAGCCGGCATGAGGGTGGAGTGTTGGAGGAGGTCATCGAGAGGACATGACTGCCGGTTGACTCCAGAGCTGGACCCGGGCAACCGGAGGCTCCTCTCCCTCTCCATTGTCCTTGGAATGTATACCTCTACCCACCTTTCCTACAGCTGGAGCCATTTTCAAGGATGCAGCCTTGGGAGAGCAAGGTGTATTTGAGACCATCTGGATTGCATACGTGACTGAACCCCGGTAAGGTGTCTGTGTAACCTTTTAAGATTCTGGAGGGCAGGTGGGTGCGGGGATCTTTTGCAGCAGCTGCTGCCAAGCCTCTCAAGTAAGTTCCGTTGCTTATTAAATCTGCCACCTACCAGTCTGGAGTGGGCTGCCTCTTTTTTCCGTCTCTCCTTGCCCTCCGTGTACAGGGCCAACTTGGGAACCGACAGTGAAATATTTAGAACTTAACTTTCATAGGAATTAAAATCGTGTTTGAATTCTTTCCTAACTTTACCAAGCTACGTTTACAGAAGCCTGATATTATAACATGGGAGTAAACATGGCAACTGTGTTTTTGAGGTATTGCTTGTAATTACTGGTAAAGATAGGGATATTAGAAAAAACAGCTGCAAGATTTATTGCTGTTTCACCATGCATGGAGAAACTAAGTACAGATTACATAAAGTTTGCCGAAAAGGTCTATGAATTAATGTTATTGTATATTGTTTATTTTTCCTGTGTTCCTTATATTAATGTGATGAAAAAATATTCAAAAGGAGTAGGGAAATAAGAGGAGAAAGATAAATTCAAAACTACAGGATATGTCTTATAAAATTAATTTCTCTCCCACCAGCTCTCCTATCTTATTTACCTAAGTGCCTGCTACTTGGTTTCCCATAACCTCAGATACCTAATAGTAGAATATATACAGACTGTAGGTTATACAAATATTTAGTTTACAGGAATGTGCTTAATACTATTACCAATTCACTTATACATATTCTCAGTGTGTTTGAGATTAAAGCATGAACATTTATAAAAAATAGTATCAGCCTATTACTGTTTCAGGACCTATAATCATGTGACAGATTATTTGGACTCCCAATTTGCAGTTAGAATGTCTTTTCAACTGTGTTTATGCTATTCACATTTCATGTATCATCTTCCTTTGCTTCAGTCCATAGTCGTATCTTACTCTAAACTTTTAAAGCATGCTTATTTGTAACATTCATTTGTGTCACATCCTGCTTTTTATTTAAATTCCCTAAATGGGTTTCCACAGTTCCAGTCATCAGAAGTTAATTGATGTAGCGAAATGTATACTTTTTTAAAAAAAACTTCACTGAGCCTAGCAATTAATATTTGTTGAATGAAGTTATAGAACACCAGTTATTCAACCAATAAAAAGCAATTAATATTTGTTGAATGAAGTAATAGAACACCAGTTATTCAACCAATAAAAACCCTCTTTAGAACTTGTGTTGACATTATGCACTTTAGTAGAAAAGAATAAGTACATACGTTAATTTATTTAAAATATTTTTATTATACTCCAATAAAGATGTAAAAAAAAATGCAGGTGAAATACCATTTCAACCTAGAATATATATCTTACTTATGTCATTATTTGAAAATTTTATAGAGCACCTACTATGTAGCAAGCACTTGCTGGATACCCTTACATTTAAATCAACTCTATTCTTGTCAAGTAAATTATCCCCATTTGGCAAGGCTAGGAAAATAAAATAAATAAATAAATAAATAAATAAAATATTTTTAACCAGAAAAACTATAGATTAAAAAACAAAATACTTCTTTGGCACTTCCACCTCTTACAAAGCAAATGAAAAACAGTACGTGGTAAAATAATTTCAGAAAACTAATGATTAAAAGAAGACAGCATAGAGTTGCAGCAGTGGTAACTTCTGTTCAGTGTTCCATAAAGCACAAATATAGGTTCTTTTAATATAAAAGTAAAAGTGGAAAAACACAAATGTCAAAAACAATTATTTATGTCAAGGTTGAGATTTGATAGCTAGATGACTTCCTGCATATTATTAGATTAAGTCACTTGTTCATTTTCGAAAATCCATTTTCTAGGTGGTTCAACAGATGTTTACTAGTCAGTTTTAAATGGAAATGAATATTAAAATAGTGCAAATTATTAACATGCAACACAATTTATCCGAAGATGGAAAAGATTCAATGGAATGGCGATCTCAGTGTATTTCTTTGAAAATAGGATTTTAAAAGTGTATAAGGCACTCCAGGAAGTTGTGAGGGAGGTCTTACTATTTGCCGGACACTTTTCTAAGTGCTGTTTCATGTATTCCCTCATTTATTCTAGATAATACTATGGGGTAGACATTATTATGATCCTCATTTTAGAGCTAACGAGAGTGAGGTCTATAGAAAGATATTTTAATCAAGCACCTTGCAGTGTGTGAGGACATAATAAGCTCTTCTAGGTGCTGTTTCCTGCCAACACTTCCGTGCTTTTGTTTACCGTCACTATTTTCTTTGCTTGCAATATACTTAACCTGCTGGTACTTTGTCTGTAAACTCTTTTTCATTCTTCAAATCTCACTGATCTTGCTTTGGGCCTAGTTCTGGTTCATGAGGGCTCACAGAGTACTTACTGCCCCCTCACTGAATTATCTACTGAATTTACCTGGGGCAGCTTTCACTTGGCTGTTAAACTGCTGAGGGCAGGGACCTCGGCTTACCTTTAGTCTTAGCTGCAGCTCCCTGCAAAACCGAACCTGGTATGTGCTATACTTTATAGAAAGATGCAATTTCAGGGCAGAAGGAATGTGTGAAAGGGGAAGTGCGACAGGGAAGGGGGGAAAGAAAACATAAGGCCATTGTTCTGAGCTGGTCACAGCTTCACAGGACAATGCAGCTGGTTGCTCAGCCACATGGGATGTCTTCCAGGGTGGCCATGTGGAAACACTGCACCTTGAAGAGTCACGTAGGAGGAAGAAGGATTGAGAGTTTGTCTACTTCCTCCTTCCTGTCTCTTGTCTTTCACTGGTTAAAGTTAGACCCCTTGGGTGTTACCACACTCTGCACTTCTGAATTGTTCTCTGGCACCCATAGGGCAGCACTTCACCTGATTTTCGAAGTAGTGGGAGAAACCATCATTTAACATTTTGATTTTTTTGTTCATTGTGGACTTTGCATTAATTTGATTTTTAAAAAATATTGCCTTAAACTGTACTTTTTCTTGATTACTGAATTTTTTGCAACCACTTAAATTCTGCTTCACCCTAGTCCCAAACCTTCTACCTAACCATATATTCCCACAGGTCTAGGCTGTTCAACACGGCACTAGTTTAAAGTGGACAATTTTCAAATCACCAGATGCAGGAACTCAAAGATCCCCAGGCTCCAGACAAAGCCAGAAACACCTTAAGTCACTTTCATCGATTAATAAATCAATTCATTAATTCAACAAATATGTATTAATATTAAGGTTCTACGTGCCAGTAAAGGTGTTAGCAGGCACCTGTGAAAATGACACTGAAACTATCATATCTAAAAGTTTGATTTCTATTGTGATAACCTTTAATTATTCTTCTGGAAATTTGCATTGGTACATAACTAGTCTGTTTGCCTTATGTAATTAAAATATATGACATATCCAGCACTTTTCAAGGTGAACAAATGCATCATGCTCCATCGTTTGCTTTCACATCAAAATTACTGTTTTATGGAAAACCATTGAAAACAAAGTCTATAGGCATGCCCTACTCAAAAGCACATACTCAAATAACTTTCAATTAAAAACATTTTTTTGGTGGACAGGAACTTCATATTCAATTATATATACTATTGCAGGATCTTGAGTGCTGACGTTCTAAATTTTCCTTTATACTTGATATATGACTTCTATTAAAATTTACATTTTGTTGAGTTTGGCTATTTGTATAATCCTTCACTTTTTTCTTACTGCTTATGTTACATGACAGAAAACAGGAAAAATATATTTATATACTGTTATATTTATATTTCAAGGAGAGGTAATGATCAAATAGTATAGAGTTCAGAGAAGGGAATGGTAATGAATTTCCTTGTAGCTGAACTTCCCAGGTTGAAACACTATGTCCCAACTCACTAATATACTGCTTATGCACTAATATACTAATATAACTCACTAGTATACCAAGTATACTGCTGTCATTCTCTCTAAGGAAAAGAAATAATTTGAAGCAGAAACTGATTCATTACTGCAACAGGTAATTACATAAACAAAACAACTGTTTTGGAGTTGATATTGACGACAAGCTATACTAGATAATGAGCAGATGCAGACTTGAATGAATGACTAAGAACATATGGTAAGAAGAAATACAGAAAGATGAGCTAGATAACATTGGGAATTTTAAATGAGTTGAGGGAAAAAAAAATGAAAAAAAAATAACTGAATTTTTACAACAAAGAATATATCAAGAAGGTATTGTGATGAGATAAATAGGAATACCTGCAACAGCAAGCTGCTTTCCCTTTTGTTAATTGAGGCCTCGGGCTCCTCTGGTTTTGAAGACCAGTAAATAAACCTGCAAGACTGGGGTAGCTGACGATGTAGAGGACACAAAAGGCAACTTTTTTCTACCTATTTTATTTTCAGGGCAATAAAACAAAAATTGAGGCGTTAGAAAAAAAGGCAGTAAAAGGATCCATTCCAAGCTGGCCTACCACTTTGGCCTTATGAAGGAGAAATATATTAAGGTGTTAAAATAGGAGATTGAGTATAAATCCGCACAACATGATAAACACAATTAGAAAATAGATTATGACCATGACAAAAAGGTAGCAGTAATAGTGTTTGCTCTGTTACAGACACTGTGACCTAAGGAAATCTAGGATAAAAATGTGCAAGAGATGTTGCTGATAACTCGTATCTCCTGAGTATGTTGCATGTTTCCTAATTTTCTTTTATTTTTAAGATTTTTTTGATGTGGACCATTTTTAAAGTCTTTATTGAATTTGTTACAAGATTGCTTCTGTTTTATGTTATGGTTTTTTTGGCCGCAAGGCATGTGGGATCTTAGCTTCGTGACCAGGGATGGAACCCGCACCTCCTGCATTGGAAGGCAAAGTCTTAACCACTTAACCACTTGGACCACCAAGGAGGTCCCTCTAATTTTCTTTTGATGAGTCACTTTGTGTTATAAACTATTATTTATTCTAACAAGACAATGCATGACAATTACCTGTATATTTTCTCACGCTATTAACATTCTTTGAACATTGTTGATAATCAACCCTGATTAATCAGAATAAATTAATGAAGTTAAATTTGCTCACATATATCACCTCCTGTTTTCATATTCATATTGACAGGAATCAGGGCACAAAATAAGCCTTTAAGTAATCTTCCATTCAGTTGCTCTTTTAAAAATAGGACTCTAGTCAAATTAGTGGATAGGTAAAGCCTCATCAATTTTTCTATAGAAATACATCCAGTTTTTATGGACTATTTTAGATATTTATTAAAGACAGTAACATTTAGTAAAACTTCCAGACTTCTTGAGGATTTCTCATTTTTCAATGCATTTATGTCTAGTGTATTATAAAACAAGGGCATGTAAGATACTCATACTGTAGTAAGTAGCAATGAATATAAGTCTATATTACTTCATTAGCAGGATATTTGTATTAATTGCAAACATTGTTAAGGGGAATACTCAGAATATGTATCACTGTGACTAAAAATTCCATGATTGTTATTTTATTTTTTTAAGTGATTTAAACTGTTTAGGAAACAACATTAATTATGGTTATTTCTTTAGTCGCCTTCATTTAAAAAAACAATTTAGGTAGAACATTTTTTTCTTTAACTGTTATGAGTTATTTCAATTTCCCCCTACCATCATTACAGCAAAACACTTGGAAGTTAGCATTATTATACCACTGATGAGTTTGTGTCCCTGCTGTACACACTATAGTACATCTCACCCACAAGATTAGTGATAGCTTGTAAATGAAATGCCATCCATGCTTCTTGGTATCTGTGTAGTAATGCTAAGGAGTCTGAAAAATTCTTTTAGACAATATTTTACAGTTATTTCCATTTAAATCCCAGGTATCTTACCATGGCTTCAAAGGACTCCTTTTTAAAATATAAATTTTGAAAACTATTAACATCAAACCAGAAGCAATTTATAAAAAAGTAAATTAATAGTCCTCCCAGGACGTAATCCTAGAAGCAGCTTTGTGGTTACTCAGGAGTAATAGTGTGATAGACACTATCTCGGACACTTGGAATCTTATTGTAATTTCCAAAACTCAAAAACGGGAAAAATCTAGCATAATAGAAAAACTAGCACTGCAGATATAAGAGATGATCACTGCGCTGTGCTTGGATAGGACCTGGAAGTGAAAGCTTAGTTCATGTGGCTCAGGGAAGCAATAGATAATGGAGTTTGGCATGACCTGCAGAGCTAAGGATTACTGCCTTTGAAAAGCAGAATATTGACCTAATTATTACAGGCCAAAAAAAAAAAAAAGGCATGTCATGTTACCGGTTTCACATACAGGAATTTCCCGTGTCAGGTAGACAAGAGGATGACATTTGAAACAGAGGCTTGTGAAGACTGTTATAACACCCATCTCTATTTTGTTGAAGATTGTTTTTGTGTGTGTGTGTGTGTGTGTGTGTGTGTGTGTGTGTGTGTAGGTGGAGGTGATGGTATAGAGGCAGAATTCCCCTTTTCTTACTGGTGAGAAGATTTACATGGCTCTCACAGCTCACTCAGATAAGAAGGAAAAGGTCCATTCTTTCTGTCACACACAATATCCTTATCTGTCTCTCTGAATGATCTGTCTAGTCCAGTGGGTTTGTGTTCTCACTGTCGGATGAGCTGCTGTATCAACGTTGAAGAGGAACTGTAATTAGCCAGCCTGGGGCCAGGGAGACCACCACTTAATTACTCCCTGAACCACAGAGGTTTAGAAAAAGTAGTTTCCCAAAGGAAGGGATAAAGAGAAAATGAAAAAGTAAAAGATAGGTCTTCCAAGGATGACCAAAAACTCCTCTGAAAGCAGCTAAAATTGAATGATTGAGTTGTGAGAATAGAATTATTTTTCTCTTTCACGTGGACAGCCTGTTTTTTTCAAATATTATTCCTTACCAAATATTGCTCTGTTGAACTATTGTACAGTTTTTCATCCAGAAAAGATGAAATATTGTCATCTGCCTTACTTTCTTCACCCTAAGGATGAGAAGCTGCACCATTCGGTGGGGTAAAAACAACTCAGAGCAAGAGGTTTGAAAGGCAGCCCTGGCTGATTAGTAACCTGTGGAGGGTAAACCTGAGTAAATCACCTCCAGTTAATATCTTCTCCAGTAACTGCAGCCTAGTCAAAGTTGTATTTGATGCCAGGAACTTGTGGACAGATTGTATGGATCGATGCAGGAAGTAGTGTTAGAGTCTTGGGAAGAACAGAGATATATAAATTATCCATGAGCAAGGAATAGTCTGAATGGTGTACTTAAATTTCAGTTCTGAGCTTTCATGAAAGATTTGCAAAAGAGCTCCTCTATACAGGTCACTTCTCTTAGAAACACACTCATCCTTTTCTGTTCCCATTTTAACTTTCTTAAACTGGACTTCAGTTTTCAACAATCTACTGAAACTGTTGTAGTTTCCTTCTTGCCAAACCTAAGAACGTTTCCTCTGTTTTCTTTGTCTTGACCCCTTCGAGATCTCTTCAGATTATTATTTCTTGTGAAAACTCTTCCTCCTTTACCTTTAGTATCACTAATGCTTTCTTGCTTTATTTCTACAACTTTGAGCCAATTCTTACCCTCCTTTTGTGGCTCATTATTCCTCATTCTCTAGTTAGGGGTATTAACAAAGACCTAACTTTTAGACTTACGGTTTCTTCTTTCTTTCTGTACATTTCCAAGACAGCTGATTCCTTCCACTCTCTCCCTCCCTCTCTCCGTCTCTCTCTTTCATTCTCTCTCTCTCTCTCCTTCCCAGCTCCCTTCCTTCCTCTCTTTCTTTCCTTTTTCCTCTAGCTCCTTCTCATCCAACCTCCCTGTGACTCTAATGTTTTTTTTTCCTTTGTTTTGTTTCTCGTGGGAGAGTGATCTTTCTTTAAACTAATGTCCTTGTGTTGACCATGGCTCACACATGTTTAAGTATTTCCAAATTACATTATTGGCTCTACCTTCTTATCCTATTGGCCAGTTCCATTTGAATGTTTTATTATTACTATAGTATAAACATGCTTAAAATTAACATCACTGTCACTATCGTCTTCATTTTTGTCATAGTCACTTACCTCCAATCAAATACTCAGCTCTAAAGAAGTCTTCTATTCTATTCTAATATATATTATTTTGCAAAACAAGTGAGCAAACAAACAAACCCATTGGGCTAATCCTTTGAAATGTCTCTCAGATATGTTGTTATCACCTTTCTGTGATACTTAACACCTCCGCATGGTACTAACTGCTACAGTTTCCTGTTCTTCCTGACTTTAGTTTCTCTTTTTTTCCCACCTTACATACATTATAGGATTTGTATAACATCTAAATGTAAAAACTGACCATCTGAAAATACTGAATTAATCATGCTATTTTCAATTGTTATATATTCCAGTAATTTCTCTTTGAATCCACCTTTCTCAAGTGGGTCATTAAAGGCGGTCCACAATCTGATCTCACATTGTAATTTGCTTCTATAGGTTGGCCCTGTCTTAGTGTCCAATTCTATTCTGGATTTAAAGTCTAGTAGTAGTATTAGCTTTTAATGATATTTTTCTCATTAATTCTGGCCTATTTGGTCTCTGTTTCTCTCAAATCCTAGAATCTGTGCCACACATTCAGTAGCTCTCTCTCTCTCTTCATGTCTGTCTCTATCTTTCCATCTATCATCTATTGTATAGTATCAATTTCATGTTTATTATAGTATGCTAAATTATACTAAATTTAGTATACTAAATTATACATATATAATTATATGCACATCTCATTTAATCCTCAAAATATCCCTATTATTATTCCTCTTCTAAATAATAGAAAACTAAGCCTTAAAATTTTAAACTATTTCCCCAAACCACATGTTGAGACAGATCTAATATTCAAAAATCTTTGACTTTAAAAGTGTAATTTTCCACTAAACTATACTGAAGTATTTTGCCTTGTATTATTTTATTAGTACTTAATAAAATCCTTAACTAAGTGGGGGTACCAAGAACATGGATACAATGAATGAATGGATGAAAGTTTAAGGTTTTAAGTCTGAGACTCTTAAATGGATGATAAGCAGCTTAAAGCCTGGGTTCATGACTTATACTAATGTGAATGTCCCTAATGTCACTGTAATTGTAGACTCTATAAATACTAGTGCTTGTTAAAACTTCACCATCAGTCAAACTGTACATACATTTTCTTATTTAATCATCAGAAAAACCTAATTAGATAGCAGTTTTTCCAGCTTACCCATTGAAAGAAACAGAAGTTCAGACAAGTTAAATAAGTTGCCAAGGACACACAGCAAGTGCCAGAA
Source organism: Stenella coeruleoalba (assembly GCF_951394435.1). Taxonomy (NCBI): domain Eukaryota; kingdom Metazoa; phylum Chordata; class Mammalia; order Artiodactyla; family Delphinidae; genus Stenella; species Stenella coeruleoalba. Next base: position 92,524,797 of record NC_137150.1, read on the forward strand.
CCAAGATGCAGGCACCAAGAACAAGATGCAGGTACCAAGAACCAAGAACAAGATGCAGGTACCTTCACTTCATATTCTTGTTTACTTCACTATGCAGCCTCCCAGTCAATACTTGGTATTAAAATACATGTATCTTCCTGAGCTCTCCATGGGGCTTGAAAGAGCAGAGTCAAAACAAGCTTGGGCATACTCTTTGCCATGTACACTGAGGCTGCTGGCTCCAGTGCTATGACAGTGCCATCTTGCATCCGGAGGTGTACCCCAGGTAGTGCTCCAAGGTCTCTTTTTCCAAGTGTGTTTGTCTGAGTGGCCAATTAGACTTTTCTAGGTTTTCTTCTTGGAAGAATCTGAAGACATGATTATTCTGCAGTGCTCTGAGTCTAGAGTGAGTTGATAATCACAGGAAAACATGTGCATCCAGAATCAGATTGAGAACATTTTGGATAAATGGATGAAATGAGTACCTATTTATATATTTATATATATAGACCATACTTGTTACAATCAAATTGAAAACATAACCTCCATTTGTGAAATTTTTACTTTGTCGTAAGTTATTACCATTTAGTATTCTTTTGAAAAGAATATAGCCTTCCATTGGCTTTTGTTTTAAAATGTGCATGATAGATTAGGATGTTGAGAAGAAATAGAAAATATTATAAATTATTTGTAATATACAAAGCTTCATATAGAATCTTAAGAACATTACAAAGTTCTGGGATGCAACTTGCTACCGTGTTACTGATTCAGGGACATTTTAGATAATGAATGGGGCCATTGACCCATTCATTGACCAAAAATAGGGATTTTCTAAACATGAAAAAAAATCATTTAAGAGAATGATGAGGGCTTCCCTGGTGGTGCAGTGGTTAAGAATCTGCCTGCCAATTCAGGGGACATGGGTTTGAGCCCTGGTCTGGGAAGATCCCACATACCGCGGACAAACTAAGCCCATGTGCCGCAACTACTGATCCTGTGCTCTAGAGCCTGTGAGCCACAACTACTGAGCCTGTGTGCCACAACTACTGAAGCCTGCATGCCTAGGTGCCATGCTCCACAACGGGAGAAGCCACTGCAATGAGAAGCCTGCACACTGCAACGAAGAGTAGCCCCCGCTCACTGCAACTAGAGAAAAGCCCGAACGCAGCAACAAAGATCCAATGCAGCCAAAAATAAATAAATAAAATTTATATATAAAAAAAGAGAATGATGAGTGAGTGGAAGATAAATAGTATTGTCCTTAGCAAAATAACTTATTGAAATTTTTGGCAAATTGCATGTCAGCAGGTAATGTTTTGTATTCAAGACATTTTTCCCTACCTTAAGCACAGTAAGTATATATTTCTCTTTTTATTATCACATAGTTACTGATATTTAATATTAAAAAGATCACAACTATTATATCATCACTTTCGCATCTCTATTTCTAGTTCAATGAGTAATGAAAGTAAATAACGCTGTGCTCAGTTAAATGTTAAAATTCAAAAGAAGTATGAAACATGCAAAATACTAGTACATACAGTATTTATGAGCAAAAGTGTTTGGCTGGTCTACATGGCATTAGCATTTTTCAATGATCACATAATCTCAAGCCAAAAGAAACAAACAAAAACTGTTTAATGCAAATCAAAGGATTTCAGTCAAATTTAATAAACTTAATATTGGCAGGCAGGTTGGGGAAGTTGTGAAGGATACTTGAGGGCATGGTAGGTTAAGAAATGCAACTGTTTTGAAATAGTATGGTTTCTTATCAGTTTATTTCAACTCTACCTCTACAGTTAATGTTCTGTGTTTCATTTCATGAGTCTACATTGTAAGGAGTATGCCAGAGCTTGTTTTCAGATAACTGATGCCAGTAAAAGCTGTGTTAAAGGGACACACAGTGAAAATCTATATGATAACAGATTTGTAAATGGATGAAATATTTTGGTATACGTTATGTTCAATTTCAATACAAATGTTGTTCAGGGGTCTTCTGTGGCATAAAGATGACATACTTTTAAAGACTTATTGCATGTCAGGAAAATGCTAAATGTTTCAAGTGTGCAGTTCTGCAAGTCCAGATCACTGTGGTGAAATGAAATGTAAGGGGATATATGTCTACCCAGGTAGGGCGCCAGGGTAAAGAGATGTTGATTGAGTCCAACACAGTTAACTATCTCTCCTTAGCAAGAGGTCAAGCTGTTCTTTATCCCAGGATTGTATAATGGCAACAAAAGGTTTTTATCAATTATATAAAACTGGAGTGTTACCATAAACAAAAATATATGAAATAGATTATAAATACAGTTATAAAAATAAGGTATATCTAGAGATGTCTGGTTATTAGTACAAATATTTAATGATGAAATAACATCTTAATATGTGCCAGGACCTTTCCAAATATTACTTTTTACAGATAGAGTAACTAAAGTTCAAGGGCAAAAAGAACTTTGCCAAAGATCACACCACTGATTGGCCTGAATCAAATTTTGATCCTACGCCTGTTTCAGGATTAAGGCAACCTTATGTTCAGTTTTTTATACTGATTTGCGTAAAAAATCATTCCCACTTACTTGGTGAATCTAGTAGTGTTTCTGTGCAGCTCTGTCACCTCATATATTTTTTGGTCCTTTTATTTCTTCAGTCCATGCTCTTCCTGCTATATCTCATGTTCTCTATTCTGGTTTAATCCAAGTCAATACGTTCACTGTAATGAACTTATTTTCTCTATTTACTAATGCTTAGAATTCATTTCCTAGAATATTAGACTCTTGACTTTAGCAATTGAGGCCATGGTGCTATTGCTATTTTTCCTTCTTTTTCTTATGTTTTTACTTAAATCACAGCAAACAAAGAGAAGGAATATATATTCCATATCCCTGAAAGTTTTCTTCTGGACTGAGCACTGGTTGCGCTGGAAGGGTTCGGTAGGTAGCAAGAAGACTGCTGATTTGGTCCTTTTTTCTCTTTGTTTCATTTTTCTCTCTCATCCCCTCATCTGAACAGGTCCTCTCTTGTACTGTCCTCCTTTTATTACGCAGGGAACTACAGCTCTTGTTGCCTAGGCACCCTCATGTTTCTCACCTTGAAAGGCCCACCATGGCTCCTCAAGGGTTTTTCCTCAACAAAAGTGTCTGCCATCATCTTTTCACTTAAGTAGGATTTTTTTTTCCTTTCTGCTATGCTGTGAAAGCAGTATGTCAACCAAGTTGCCAACTTCTCTTTGTTTTCAAGCTGAACAACTGCAGAGCCTTGCCCTGGAAAGAACGAGAGTCCCCAATGGCTTCAGCAGTGTTTAGGTTGTGTCTGTGAAAAAGACTGGTTCGAAATGAAAGAGCCAGAAGTTAATGAACGTAAAATAATTTTGAGAAATACAGTAAGTGGCTCAACATCTTATGTGTCCCTAGTCCTGTTACAAGGCTGAGAAAAGAGTCTATGACTCGATGATTCACACAGATATATAAAAGGAGGAAGGTAGTTTAAAGGATTAGTGACAGTGAAAGAGAAGTGGAAAACTGTTCATTATACTGACTCGGTTCTTGTATTCTTTTCTAGATCTTCCACAGTTTATATTCCTTTTGAGGGTTTTGTAAACCATAGGGAGAAAAATTAAAATGGAATACATGTTATAGTTTTTGGCTTGCTCACGATGAAGGAAGCAGGGATTGGGGCTAGCAATAAAGTCACCTTCCTTGAGCGCATGGCTGCATGGTAGGAGGTTGAAATTCAATGAATTTGGATCGCTGAAGTGAGGAAGGTGGTGTTGGTGAGTTAAGAGTTGGGGCTTAGATGATGAATTACCAGCACGTACTGAAAATTGTATCTCTCCAACACGTGGTCTACAGGAAAAATCAAAGGGCAATATCCAACTAAATGTCTTACATTATTTCTTAATAATAATCATTCTTTTTTTGTTTAGTTCAATTCAAGAAATGGATATTTTAGTCAAGATTGAAAATGATTACAGTTCCCATACTCTTAATCCATGCTCCGTATTGTGGTCCCTGAATCTGACCAAAAGACATGAGAAGGTTAGAATAAACAAATGGTTGCTTTAGTTTTGCAAATAATATTCTGAGTCCAAGGAATTATGACAAATCCTCTTAGGCTGTTTTTTAGAAAGAGCTGTTGATAAATTAATTTTGACTGCTCTGAGCTTAAACTGTGCCTCCCAACCCCCATTTCTTCATCTAGACTTGTAGGAAGTTAAAAAAAAAAATTGGCAAAGTTAGAGAGACAACACCTCACATGGAATTTAGATGAAGTCACACATAGTGTATTAGGTTCAAATCCTTTTATAAGTAACTTATTCTTTAAAAAATTGAATTAAATCAATGGGAGTTCTGGGCGCAAACATCAGTTCCAATCCAATAATAAAGGTAGAGTAGGGAATGCTGTTTCTCATGTAATTACTTCTGTAACATAAATGACTGACTGAAAAAAAAAAAAAATGACTGACTGAAATCATCTAATGAAGAAGATCAGGCATATTACTTCTCTAGGTTTTACAGTTTTATGACATACTCATTTGCATTTTCTGACTTCCAGGATTTTCTTAAAGCTTGATCCAGCAACCTCATTGATTTAAAAAAATTTAAAGCTAAAAAGGACTTAAAATTTTTTTCAAAAGAATTTCTCAGCCTCAACACTGAGTGATTGGATCATATTGATGTTACTAATAAAATTTAGACATATTTCCTCTGGATGGACTCAAATTGTAATATACTTTATATTAATGAAAAGTCCTTTCACCACTCCAAATTAGAAAGCTGTTTTATTCCAAATACTCTCACAGAATTCAATGCTAATCTTTCTCAACAAATTTTAAGATTGAATTTTAATATATTAACTTTCACAATGACTATGTACATATAATCCACAGCCTACTGACACACTGTGAATAAATAAATACAGAAATTTTTTATAATATAAGAAAATGTATAGAGCTATGTTAACAGGAATGTAAGAGCAGCTTAGAGGTTTTTTTAAATATAAGTTTATTAGTATGTAGCCAGGAAATATCTACTGATTAATATGTGTGATCTTGACATGGGCTAATCATAACATTTCAGTTAACTCTATACTTAGTTTGTATCTTCTTAAAATAAATTTGGATTTTTTAGTTTGTTTGCCAAAGGGAAAAGAGCTTTCCTATCATATGGAAAGGTTTAATAGATTCAAGAAACAAATATATTGTTAAAAGCTCTTGTGTACCTTCTAATTCCCTCTATCGGCTTATGGCTGTGGTCTCAATTTATTATACTTTTTAAAAAAGTAGCATTAAGTGAATTTTATTGGCAGGTGTGGTAGGTTGAATAATGGCTTCCCTACAATGGCCACATCCTAATCCCTGAAACCTGTGAATACATTATGTTAGCTGGCAAGGGAGAATTAAGGGAGCAAATGGAATAAACATGGCTCATCAATTAACCTGGAGATGGGGAGAGCTTCCTGGATTATCCAGGTGGGCCCAATGTAATCACAAGCATCCTTACGAGTAAATGAGGGAGAAGAAAGTCAGTGGGCAGCTTCTAGAAGCTAAAAAAATGCAGGAAAATAGAATATCCTCCAGGGCCTCCAGGAGGGAATGCAGCCCTGCTAAAACCTTGACTGTAGTGCAGCGATGCTCATTTTGAACTTTTTTTTTTTTTTTGCGGTACGCGGGCCTCTCACTGTTGTGGCCTCTCCCGTTGCGGAGCACAGGCCCCGGACGCGCAGGCTCAGCGGCCATGGCTCCCGGGCCTAACCGCTCCGCCCCCATGTGGGATATTTCCGGATCGAGGCACGAACCCGTGTCCCCTGCATCGGCAGAAGGACTCTCAACCACTGCACCACCAGGGAAGCCCCATTTTGAACTTTTGACCTCCAAAACTGTAAGGTAATAAATTTGTATTGTTTTACTTCACTAAATTTGTGGTAATTTGTTAGAGCAGCAATAGGAAACTAGTGTAGCAGGCATTACTCTGAGTAGCCTTAAAATTTTCTCCTGCTAATTTTAAGTATGTTCAAAAGATATTTGAAGCTTATAATTCTTACCTGTCCTAATAAGATTTTATTCTGGAAATAATATGACTTTTCCGTATTTCCCAGGGGTGGATGTGGTGGTGGGGGACTTGGTGTTGATGGTGATGGCTGTAGTTTCAACTGAATATTTCTTTCAGATTTTGTTTAAGCAGGCTTGCCATAGCTCCAAATCCATTTCTTCAAATACACTAGGCCTGGGGAGATTTGAAAATAAGCTTTGGCCCCAGCATCTCCTACTTATAGTTTGGAATCCCTTTATCCACTCTGGCAACTTTGCCTGCTGTCTTGCTGACTTTTCCTAGCATTCTGCTTCTCTGCTGAGCCCCTCTGATGGAAACCTCAGTGGTTCTTTGATTGTGTTTTACTCTAGGACATTGTCTGTCATACCATCTTTAGTTCTACAGTCTGCCTCTTTGGAGTCAGTTTCATCCAAATTTAGGCTCAAGATCCAGGGCTATTTCTTGTCTACAGGGAAATTTAGATAGATTCAATATCTGTCCCTCTGAGAGAAAAACAATGTGGCTAAACACCAAGGCATGCCTGAGACTTAACCTAGGTATAGTTTAGGATGTTTCTCTTTCTGAGAATACAACAGGCTTCTAAATTATTAACACAGATTTGCCAGCTGCCTGAACATTTGGCATCTAAGGCATAGGATTTCTTTCTAATAAACCAAACATAATCTCACTTCTTCAGGCAATGTCAGGAAGTCTAATCAAGAGTTGACTGTGGGACTTCCCTGGTAGCTCAGTGGTTAAGAATCCGCCTGCTAACGCAGGGGACACGGGTTCAAGCCCTGGTCCAGGAAGATCCCACATGCCGTGGAGCAACTAAGCACGTGTGCCATAACTACTGAAGTCCGCGTGCCTAGAGCCTGTGCTCTGCAACAAGAGAAGCCATGGCAATGAGAAGCCCGTGCACCACAATGAGAAGCCCGTGCACCACAATGAGAAGCCAGTGCACTGCAATGAAGAGTAGCCCCACTCACCACACTAGAGAAAGCCCACCCGCAGCAATGAAGACCCAACACAGCCAAAAATAAATTAATTCATTCATTCATTTTAAAAAATGATTCTTTTTAAAGAGTTGACTATGAGCCAACACTTTCCATCTTCTCTGTTGAGACATAACAACGGAGGCTAAGACTATATTAACTATTCATTTCTCTAGGTTTTCTAAATTGAGTCTCTGTATCAAGTTAGATCAGCCAGGATAACAAATCTGAGTGAGATTAGCTTGGTTCCTTTCAGAAATACTTGCATAGATATATGATTTAATGCTGTGCTCTAAGCTTTTATAGAGGGTTGATGTAAGAAATAGCCATTTGAACACTTTATTTGCTTGGGAAATGGTAGTTGAAGACATTGTCCATTATGTAGCCTAGAATCTCTCATATAAGACTCCACATAAGGACCTCCTTAAATTTTGTGTTGGGGGAAAAATGTCTTACCAGACAAACTTTTATGTTTCTTTTAATCAATAAGTAAAAGTTATATAAGACAAATTTCATTTAAAATTATGGTATGTAAACAAACGAATAAAACTTCATAAAATCATTCAAAATAAAGCTCCTATCATAGCTTAACAAAAATTGTCTCAGAATAATTTCTCTATGTTATAAACATTGATTTTAACCACAACCCCTTTTCCTACCCCATCCTTGAGGGAAATGCGACTTTGACAAAAACAAAATGGCAAGTGAGGCCTCTCAGAATGATGTTCATTAATCCCGCTGCACATAAACTGGATAGGAAGCAGTGGAGCTTCTCTGTTGAGTGGTTAAGACCTTGGTTTAATTAAATCCCATATCACCCCACTTATTAGCTGAAGCCTTGGGCTATTTATTTAACCTTTCATTTTCAATTTCCCATCTACAGAGTGGAAATAGTGTAATATCTGCCTTCTAGGATTGTGGTGAGGATTAAATGACGTAATTCATTTGAAGTACTTAGCGCAGTGCCTGGCATATAAGGTACAAGACTCAGTAGCTATGGGTGTTGTATATATGGATGTGGTAGGTAGTAGGTTGCTGATAATTATGACAGTGATGATAACATCAGTGAAGGTAGACCTAGTTGAGGACAGTGCTCTCTTTCTTCACAATATTTTTTGCATCATATCATGGTGCTTCATTATTAGCTTTCTGCTGAGGAAACACCTGCCCTCAAGATGAATATGCCCAGTAGGGAGAATGGAAGCTTCCTCAGGAAGAAATCTGCACGATCTTTTCACGGAGAAGTATAAAAGGTGTTGGTGGTTTTCCTTCTCTAACTGGAAGTATAAGATTTAGATTGAATAGCCTTTTTTTTTTTTAAAGCCTCTTGCCAGCTCTGCAAAGACAAGTATGGTTGGGTTAATCTTGAGGAAACTAAGGGTCAAGCTCTATTTTGTGTTGGGAGAAAGAAATATAAAAGGGGCTCTTTGAAGTTCATGCTTGCTCTAGCTCACATCATAAAGATGGGTGACTACATAGGAATTTGTGCAGAATCTCCAGCCAGAATTTAAAAAGTGTATATTTTCATGGAGCAGTAGTTTGCGAACTTTTTGGCCTTAGGACACTTATACTTAAAAATTACTGAAGGTGAAAAAGAGTTTTGTTTATGTGGATTATAGTTATTGATATTTACTGCACTAGAAATTAATATTGAAAATATTTAAGTATTAACTCATTTATAAACAGCAATACTTAACCCATTATGTGTTAGTATAAAACTATTTTTTATGAAAAAAGCATATTTTTCCAAAGCAAAAAGAAGTATGGTGGCATTATTTTACATTTTTTTTCAAATTTACCTAATATTTGATTTAGTAGAAGACAGCTGAATTCACATATCTGCGTCTGCAATTAGTCAGTTTTGATGTGTTATTTTGGCTGCAGTAAACAAAGTAAATCCAAATTTACAAAGATAGGAAGTTGGAAAGGAGTATTTTAATGGCTTTTTGAAACAATTTTGGATATTCTTTTTCACTCTATCCCACTTACAAGTGGTCATTTCTTAAAGGTTAGTTGCAATGTGGAAACTGAAACCATACCAATGAACTTTTCAACTCCACGACATTAACATCATTAGATAATCTTTGTATGTTCTACCATGCTTGACCTTGTAACAACATGCCTTTGTCATTTGGAAAATGTTGGTCCATTGAATTATGTAGATTTCCAAATGTTGAAACATTTTATTATATATCATTAAATAGTAACATTTGTTAATCTCATTAGAAAAGTCTTTCTGTATGGAGAAGGTGTCAAGCTCATAAAGACATATAAATTTCCCCAAATTCTGGTTTTTGCTTGAAAGCTCAAATTTTATCCTTGCCAACAAATACTGTCAGCTGTTTCCTTGAAATGTCAGGCTCCCTATGTTCATTTTTGAGAAAATATCTTCCAAGTGCCCAAGTCTGAATAACCATAGTATATCTGTCCACAGTTCTTTCAAGTAAACTTAGTGCTCCATGAGAAAAGCAGCTAGTTCAGCTTGCAACTCCAAAAATGGCACAAGAGCTTTTTCTTGATCCAAACATCACAGATCAGTGTACATCAAGAGTGACTGATATTTAAAAAATCATGCACTCAAGGGTTGGGATGAAATAAAATGAATAATCTTTACTGCTTCATTAATGACATTCCTAAGTAAAACTGTCATTTTTACTTCAAGTGTGTAGTAGTTGAGAATGTAATGACTATTCATTTTATTTGGTGTTATTGCTTTGTTTTCTGCTTAGACATCAGCAGTTTCACCCACTTTTGCTTTTGTAGAATCAGAGCAAATATTAAGACAGTGAAATAGGCAAATAATATCTTAGTATTATTATTAACTTTTATGTTTATTGCTGGAAACCTAAGTGAGCTGATAAGCTATTATGTGGAATTGGGACTCAGAGATTTGGGATGGAGATTCACAAGAACATGGATGAAGATTGTCTATTTCACCTAAAGCCTCCAATTTTCTACTTATTTGTATATCAGAGATAAACCCTACTAGTTCCTCATTTTAGGCACTAAGACCAGGAGAAACATGAAGACTCTAATGTCATTTTTTTAGTTTAATCAGTTTCGATCAGTATAACTCAGTGTACCCATTTAAAGAAGTGTGTGTGTATACTTACATACCAATTATATAACTTTACAGCTATCTATGGTTATATGCAGTGTAGTGGGGTAAATTGTGTTCCCTAAAAAATTCATATTATATGTTTGAGTCTTAACCCCTAGTACCTAGAATGTGGTTGGTTTTGGAAATAGGGTCCTTAAGAGGTAATTAAGTTAAAATGAGGTCATTAGATTGAGCACTAATCCAATATGACTGGTATCCTCTTAAGAAGAGAAGGTTAGGACACATACACATATGGAGGGAAGCCCATGTGAAGACATAGGGAGAAGACAGCCATCTACAAGTCAAGGAGAGTGGTCTCAGAAGAAACCAACCTTGCCAACAACTTGATTTCAAACTGCTAGCCTCCAGAACTGTGAGAAAATAAATTTTTGTTTAAGCCACCGCATCTGTGGTACTTTGTTATGGCAGCCCTAGAAAACTAATACATGGACTATTAAAATAATTTCAAGCATCAGTACATAAGTATTGGAGATCAAGATTAAATTATATTCAATCAGTTTGGGAAGAAAAAGAAGGATGGGATACTAACTGTAACTATTTAGTATTCATAGCTAAAACTTCTACCACCAGTTCTATTTAGGCTCTGGGATTTAACCTCAGTGCTCAAGTTCCTTATCCCAACTTTCAGTTCCCAAGCACATACTCTTCAACTAAATAGGCTGTATTTTCAAATATTATTTTTCTTAAAAACAAAAACCTCACCAATAGAATCTACTGCCCAAATAGATTATAGGTTTTACAGTGTTCGGTTATGGGTGTAGTATATTATAAAGTCTTTGCTCTTCAGAATGCAGCATCAATATCATCTAAGAGTTTGTTAGAAATGCAGGGTCTTGGGACCCACCCTACATCTACTGAGTTAGCATCCACATTTTAGAAATACTCCCATATGATTCCTATGCACAGTAAAGTTTGAGATACACTGCGCTAAAGGCATATGTCTAGAAAGATATCATTTTCTTTTATTGGATTCAAATATCCTATAGAAAGACAAGGCTTGGAATTTCCTGAAAGAATGTGCAGTGTGTGGGAGTTTTCTAGGCCACATACAGTAAACTTGGTTTTGAAATCATTTTTACAATATTTCAATCACTAGAGTGACAGTATATTTTTGCTTGACATATGACTGCTCTCTTCTAAGAAATTCCAGGACGTGAGGTGGTCCTGCAGGAAGCAGTGACATTTCTCTTTCAGTGTCAATACTTCATGGGGGAAAAGCATTTATTACTACAGTTGCCAAAACAAAAAAAGAGAGAATCTCTTATGTGTATTTTCAACAATTAGGTTTTTCTCTTTTCTGCTGTCTTTTCTTAAGTATTCAGTGAGGACATCCCCACATCCTGTATATATACAATGTGTTCAGAGTACATATTTCCTTCTTAGATCATTAGTAAATTGTGTGGCTATAATGAACTACTTCACAAGTTAGTTTGAGTGTAGGCTGGAGTCCAGCGATTCACTATAAAGTGGTAAACAGCTGGATGTCTTAGATATTTCTCCTATACCTTTTGTAGACCAGAATTTGAACGTATTTTCCCAGGAAATATACTGTGAAACTATGAGCATCTGTTGAAAATCTCTCCTGTCAGTAGTAGTGTTCAATCCGGACATATATTTACTCAGTGAAAGCAGTTTTCTGATGGTAACATCACCATCAACCTGTCAAAATGAAAAAAATAGGTGTTTTCATCATCATAAAATGCTATGATTGAAAATCCATTCTGAAGAAGTTGCCAGTGGTATCATTTTATTTGTAGATCCTAAAATAATGGCTATTGGCAAATGTTGTAACTGATGTTTAGTCCTGCTCTGTGTTGTTTAGTACTTTAATGACAATACTAGTTTTTAGCAACAGTTTCCACGTGGGGAAGTTACATCATTTATTTGCACTTTTAAGTTGTTTGTACAACTGTGAGGATGAGTTTAAACTTAGACATACAGCGATGTTGTATGATAGAGGTGTCTACTGCTAATCCCACATAGCATGACCTCCTAAAAATCAAAATAACAGTCCTCCCCACCCTCATATGCTGACATTTGACAAGCCAGGTGGTCTAGCTTGTTCTTAGAAACCCATATCATCTTTTGTGTCCTCCCAGATGTTCCTAGCAGAGATTTGCCAAAACTTTCCCAAATACAAATGGGAGAATAATAGAGGCATTGAATTTCTTTCCTAGAAACTTTAGTGGAAGGTTACTTTTATATTTTCAACATGGTCATTTCTAAGATGATATAATCATTAGGCATTTGAAAAATTACAGCTGGTATCAGTTAATGATCACTGGCATTTTTCATATTTAACAACCTTCTGGGTGAATGAGCTGACCTTGGAATATATAATGTGGTTGTACAGGCTTCCAGTGGTTTTTCCACAGTTGCATTTTCAATAGCTGTACTGCTAAAAGATAAATGTAAACACGTGGTAATAGGTTACAATTCATTATCTATTTTCTTTTCATAAAATAAAATGACCTTAGGGAAATGCCATTAATTATGTAAAGTTACTAAAGTCCTCCTCAAGATTTTCTAAAGAAAAATCTTAAATTGTTAATACTACATTTTATAACTTCCTTAGAAATTTGCGTCAATGTGCTATTTTTAAATGTGTATAAATACAAAAACTACAAGAAATATAGTACACATTTTCTCTTCTTTTTAAAAAACTAAGTATTAAGTTATTAGTATCATATTTATATACAATAAAATTCACCCTTTGTACACAATGATGTGCAGTTGATTAGGAGATATTTTGAACTAAATGAAAATAAAAACATGTCAAATAGCATAAACTATAAAAGACAAAAAATTACATCATTTTGCACAACTGTACTGTATAGTTACGGCAGTTACACAATTATATACATTTGATGAGTTGTAACAAGTGTATAGTTGTATAACTTCCACCACAGTTGTTATGGGTGAAGTGTATCTCCACAGTTCATATGTTGAAGCCCTATTCCCCAGAACCTCAGAATGGTGACTATTTGGAGATTGGGCCTTTAAAGAGGTAATTAAGGTTAAATGAGGTCATATGGGTGGGCCCTAATCCAGTATGACTAGTATTTTTATAAGAAGACAAAATTTAGATACACAAAGGAAGACCAAAGATGTCCTTGCGCAGAGAAAAGACCATGTGAAGAGGCAGCAAGAGAATGGCCATTTGTAAACTAAGGAAAGTGGCCTCAGAGGACAACACCCCTGCCAGCATCTGGATTTTGGACTTCCCGCCTCCAGATCTGTGAGAAAATAAATTTCTGCTGTTTAAGCTACCCAGTCTGTGGTATTTGTTATGGCAGCCCTAGCCTGCTAATACAACAGTCAGGATATAGAAACTTTTCATTAATCTCTCAAAAGCTTCTCCTGTCCCTTTGTACCCACTCCTTCCCTCCACTCTCAGCCGCTAGTAATCTCTAGTCTGATAACTCTCTCCACAGTTTTGCCTTTTCCAGACTAGAATGCCATTTAAAAGCAATCATATGGTATGTAGCCTTCAGAGTCTGGCTTATTTAACTTAGATAAAGCTTTAGATATTCATTCATGTTATTTCGTGTATCACTAGTTTGTTACATTTTTATTGCTAAGTAGTATTCCATTGTTCAGATGTACTGCAATTTGCTTATCCATTCAGCAGTTGGGTTGTTTCTTCTTTTGGCTATTATAAATAGTGCTACAAACATTCTCATATGGTCTTTGTGTGGACCTCTGTTTTTATTTATCTTGGTGAACACCCAGCAGTTTGATTGCTGGGTCATGTGGTAAGTGTATTTACAGTTTCATAAGAAACTGTTAAACTTCTCCAAAATGACTGCACCATGCTGCATTCTGGCAACAATATGTGAGAGTTCCTGTTGCTTTACATCTTCACCAGCACTTAGCATTTTCAGTCTTTTAAATTTTATCCATCCTGGTAGGTGGGTAGTGTTATCTCACTGGAGTTTTAATATTTCTTTTCCTAGCGACTGAAGGTTTTGGGCTTCTTTATATGTACCCACTTGCCATCTACCTATATGTTCTTTGATACGATGTCTTTTCAAGTATTTTGCCCATTGTGAACTGTTATTTTTCTTCTGATAAAGGATTTGTAAGAAGAATATATAAAGACTTTTTTTTAGATATGGGTTTTCTCTCAGTCTGTGTTTTATCTTAAAATTGTCTTTTTTCTCCAGCTTTATTAAGATGTAATTGACATATAACATCGGGTAATTTTAAGATGTACAAGTTATGATTTGATAATTGTGAAATAATTATCACAATAAGATTAACACATTCATCACATCACATACTTACCTTTTTTTCCTTTGTGGTAAGAACTTTAAGATCTATTTTCTTATCAACTTTCAAGTGTACCATTCAGTATTGTTAACTATAGTCACCATGCTGTACATTACATCTCCAGAACTTTTTCATCTTATAAGTGAAAGTTTGTATCCTTTAAGACCTTCACCCATTTCCCCCACCGCATGCAACCCCACTGCTGGCAGCTAACAATCTATTTCCATGAGTTCAGTTTTTTTAGATTCCACATATAAGTGAGATCATGCAGTATTTGTCTTTCTCTGTTTGACTTATTTCACGTAGTGTAATGCCCCCAAGGTTCATCCATGTTGTCACAAATGGCAGGATTTCCTTCTCTTTTATAGCTGAATAACATTCCATATATGTGTAGACCACATTTTTTTCATCCATTCGTCTGTCCACTATAACTTAGGTTGTTTCCATGCACGACTATTGTAAACAAAGCTGAAGTAAACGTGGGAGTGAAGATATCTTTTCAAGATAATGATTTTATTTCCATCAGATACATACCCAAATGTAGAATTGCTGGATCATATGGTAGTTCTCTTCTTAATTTTTTGAGGAAACTTCATACTGTTTTTCCAAAGCGACTGTACCCACTTACATTTATACCAATAGTGTACAAGTCTTCCCTTTTCTCCACATCCTCACCACCACTTGTTATCTCTTTTCTTTTTGATGATAACCACTCTAACAGGTATGAACTAATATCTCATTGTGGTTTTGATTTGCATTTCCCTGATGGTTAGTGATATTGAGTATATTTTCATGTAACTGTTGGCAGTTTGTATATCTGCTTTGGAAAAATGTTTATTCAGGTCCTCTGCCCATTTTTAAATTATGTTGTTCATTTTTTGGCTGTTGAGTTGTGTGAGTACTTTATATATTTTAGATATTAACTCCTTATCACATGTATGCCTTGTAAATATTTTCTCGCATTCAGCAGGCTTCCTTTTCATTTTGTTGATGGTTTCCTTTGCTGTGCAGAAATTTTAGTTTGATGTAGTCACACTTGCTTAATTTTGCTTTTGGTGTTAAATCCAAAAACTCATTTCCAAGACTGATGTTAAGAAGCTTATCCCTATGTTTTGATCCATTTTGAGTCAATATTTATGTATGGTGTCAGATAGAGGTCCAGTTTCATTATTTTGGGTCACTGTCCAGTTTTCCCAGCACAATTTATTGAAGAGACTATTGCTTCCCCATTGTATATTTTTGGCTCCATTGTTGTAAATTAATTGACCATATATGCATAGGTTTATTTCTTGGCTCTCTATTCTGTTCCACTGACCAAAGTGTCTGCTTTTATGCCAATGTCATAATGTTTTGTTATATAGCTTTGTTATATATAGCTTTCTTATATAGTTTGAAATTAGGAGGTATAATGCCTCCAGGTTTGTTCTTCTTTACCAAGCTTGTTTTAGCTATTTGGGGTCTTTTGTGGTTCCATACAAATTTTAGGATTATTTTTTCTATTTCTATAAAAATGCCATTGGAGGATTGTATACAATCTGTAGATCACTTTGGGTTGTATGGACATTTTAACAATATGAATTCTTCCAATCTATGAGCATGGAACAGCTTTCCATTTATTTATGTTTTCTTCAGTTTCTTTTATTAATGCCTTATAATTTTTAGTGTATAGATTTTTTACCTCCTTGGTTAAATTTGTTCTTCAGGTTTCTATTCTTCTTAATGCTATTATAAATTGGATTGTTTTCTTAATTTCTCTTTTTGATAGTTATTGTTAGAGTATAGAAATGCAATTGATTTTTATATGTTGATCTTGTATCCTCAACTTTACAAAATTTTTTTTTTAGTTCTAGTATTTAGGGTTTCCTATGTATAATATCATGTCAACTGCAAGTAGAAACAGTTTTACTTATTCTTTTCTGATTCTGATGGCTTTTATTTCTTTTTCTTGCTTAACTGCTCTGGCTGGGACTTCCAGTGCTGTATTGAATAAAAGTGGCAGGAGTGGACATCATTGTTATGTTCCTGATCTTAGAAGAAAAGCTTTCAGTTTTTCACCATGGTGTATGATGTTAGCCATGCGCTTGTCATAACAGACCTTTATTATGTTGTGGTACATTCCCTCTATACTCAGTTTGTTGCAAATTTTTATCATGAATGGATGTTGCATTTTGTCATATGTTTTTTCTGCATCTATTGAGATGATCATATTTTTATTCTTCATTTTGGTAATGTGATGTATCACATTGCTGTTTTGGATATTGAACCATCCTTACATCCCAGGAATAAATTCTACTTGATCATGGTGTATGATTCTTCTAATGTTGAATTTAGTTTGCTAATATTTTGTTGAGGATTTTGCATATATACTCATCAGATATATTGCTCTGTAATTTTCTTTTCTTGTAGTGTCCTTGTCTGGTTTTGGTATCAGGTAATTGTAATGCTGGTCTCATAAAATGAGCTTTAAAGTGTTTCCTCTTCTTGTATTTATGGAAGACTTGAGAAGCATTGGTGTTAAATCTTTTTAAAATATTTGGTATAATTCACCAGTGAAACTATCTGGTCCTGGATTTATTTTTGTTGGAATTTTTTGATTACTGATTCAATCTCCTTGTTAGTAATTGATTCATTCTGATTTTCTCTTTCTTCATAATTCAGTCTTGGTATCAATAGCTTGTATGTCCTAGGAATGTATCCATTTCTTTTAGGTTTTACAATTTGTTAGTATATAAATGTTCATAGTAATCTCTTCGATCCTTTGTATTTCTGCGGTATCAGTTGTAATATCTCCTCTTTTATTTCTAATTTTATTTATTTGACTCCTCTTTTTTTCTTGGTGAATCAACTAAAAGTTTATTTATTTCTCTTTTAAAAATCAACTCTTAGTTTTCTTGATACTTTCTATTGTCTTTTTAGTTTCTTTTTCATTTACTTTCACTTTGCTTTTTGTTATTTCCTTTCTTTACTAACTTTGTGCTAAGTTTGTTTTTCTTTCACTAGTTCCTTGACATGTGAAGTTAGGTTGTCAAGTTGAGATCTTTCTTTTTCTCAGTGTAGATATTTATTGCTATAAACTTCCCTTTTAGAACTACTTTTGTGGCATTCTACAATTATTAATACGTTGTAGTTCCATTTTCATTTGTCTCAAGATAATTTTTGTTTTTTCTTTCGATTTTATCTTTGGCTGATTGGTTGTTCAGGAGCATATTGTTTAATCCTCACTTTTTGTGAATTTTTATTTTATTCTTGTAATTAACTTCTAGTTTCATACCATTGTGCTCAAAAAAGATGCTTGATACAATTTAAATTTTCTTAACTTTATTACGACTTGTTCTGTGGCCTAACATATGGTCTATTCAGGAGAATGTTCCATATGTGCTTGAGAAGACTGTGTATTCTGCTTCTTTTGAGTGAAATGTCTGTTAAGTCCATTTGGTCTTATGTGTAGTTTAAGTTCAGTGTTTCCCTGTTGATTTTCTGTCTGGATGATGTATCTATTGTTAAAAATAGGATAATGAAGTCTCTTACTATTATTATATTTCTGTCTGTGGCTACCTTCAGGTCTGTTCATATTTGCTTTATGTATTAAGTGCTTCTACATGGATATATAAATATTTGCAAATGTTATATCCTCTTGTTGGATTGACCCCTTTATTATTACGTAATGACTTTCTTTGTTTCTTTTTACAGCCTTAGGCTTAAAGGCTATTATATCTGATATAAGTATAACTTCCTCTGCTTTCTTTTGGTTCCCATTTGCATGGAATATATTTTTTATCCCTTCACTTTCATGTCCTTCAAGCTGAAGTGAGTCTCTTGTAGGGAGCACATAACTGGATCTTGTTTTATTAACCATGCAGCCACTGTATGTCTTTTGATTAGAGAATTCAGTCCATTTACATTTAAAGTAAATAGAGAAACTGGGAGGTGAGATTTCTTTCCTGGCTCTCTGTACTGGGCCTACTATACAGCCATGGGCAGGGAGGGATTCTTCTGTACCCATTAATAATAGCTTCTTTTTTGTTACAGACCTGTGGAAACTGTGCATGCAAGCCTTTTTGACTATCAGGCCACGTGATCCAGGGGTCTGTCCCTTGGGTAGCAATCACAAAATCTGGGGTGCTAGACATATGTAAAACTTGTTTCATGGGGGGTGTACTGGTGACTTGGAGCAGGATAGAGCGAGAGGGCAGAGGAGGTGTCAAGAGGCTTCCCTGTTTTCTGGATTGGATCACAGTCTATCCCTAGATGTGTGCTATATTAGAAGCTTGATGCTCAGGCAGCAGCTTTCATACTTTAAGTATGAAAATAAACATTTTTTAGGGAAAGCCTGGGAGATGGGTATTTCTGTCTGCTTCCTTTGCACTGAGCCCTGGGGAAGAGGGTGGGAGACTAGCCCCTGCAAGTCCCTGTGAGCCTTTTAAGAACTGTTTATTTGTTTGCTATGTAATCTTGTGGTTCTCATGGACGCAAGCACCACTGGCTTTTAGAGCTAGTTGTTTTGGGGGCCTGTCCCTCAGGAAGGAGTCTTACAAGTTGGGGAACTGGATATAGGATTCAAACTCTTTTCTCCTCAGGGAGAAGCTGGGAGTTGGTGCTGTGCCGGGGGTGGATTTATGGTAATAGTGTATCTCAGCCTTTCCTACCCATTTTGATGTGAGTGATGTGGATATTTTCTTGTTCACACAATGAGGAGTCACTCAGCTAGTGTCTAGATTTGTTTTCTGAGGGAATTGTCCCATGGCTAGCTGTAGATTCAGTTTATGCATAGGAGGAGGTGAGTTCAGAAGGCTCCTGTGTCCCCATACTGACCTGGACAGATGGCAACAAGAACCCGTTGCTAGTGGAATCTAATAACATTAATCTTTATCATTGGTGCAAACATGTGGGGTTTTAAAAATATGTTGTTTTCTTTCAAAATGAAGAAAACCACCCAAGAATTTCTATTCATAGTCAACAATTATTGAATTGTATGTGTTAGGGATTTTGCTGAAGCTTTCATAGTATATTTCTTTGATAATTTCAATGACTGAAATTTCATTTTATATATATATATATATATATATTTTTTTTTTTTGCGGTATGTGGGCTTCTCACTGTTGTGGCCTCTCCCGTTGAGGAGCACAGGCTCCGGACACGCAGGCTCAGCGGCCATGGCTTGCGGGCCCAGCCGCTCCGCGGCATGTGGGATCCTCCCGGACCGGGGCACGAGCCCGCGTCCCCTGCATCGGCAGGCGGACTCTCAACCACTGCGCCACCAGGGAAGCCCTATATTGTATATTTTGATTGCTTGTATTTGTGAGGAGAAAAAACCCCACATACAAATAACCAGAGATATATCTGGTGTGAATAATGAGAGACTGTGTCATCTAGGAGTCTACTATGTGTAAATAGAAGTGCTTTTTATCTTGTTATTCAAAAGAAGATCACTTCATAAATTAGCCTCTCTAATTTCCCTTCTAGGGTTTTACTCCTAATATGCATAATTTATTAAAGGTGAATAGTGAATGATTTGGAGGCCAGTGATTAATAACATTTGGATTACCTGAATTTTAATAATTTGTAGCTGAGCTATTCCTTTTATTAATGTGGGAAATTGATATTTTATTGTTACTTTTTATGAAAAATTATTTTTTAACCATACAAGTTCTTGTGTTAGTTGATATGATAGGTCAAATAATGACTCAGACTCAGATTTTGTTTAGAAGAAGAGTGTTTTCTGGGAGTAGCTATAAGACATATACATTTAAAGAATAAAGAAAAAAAATTATAACAGTAATACTGATGAGTTGTATAAGTTTAGAGGAAGGAAAGATTACTGGAGGGATGAGAAAAAGTTTTGTGGAGGTGATGGCATTTGAATTCCACTTGAAAGCTGGGCAGGATTTGGAATGTGAAAATGGGCAGGCAGATTGGAGGGATGTTTAATAAGAAGAAAGTACTTTCTTAGCAAGGCAAGCTATAGGGCAATCTTAACAAATTAAGTTGGGAAACTTTGTTGACTTAGATGATGGAGAACATTGGATGTTAGGCTAAATTTTTAGAATTAATATCATAGGCCATGGAGATTTTGGAGAGAAATAATATAATCAGGGCTGAATTTCAGGAAGACTAACCTTGGCAGCAGTATATAAGAAGGACTGGAGACAGGAGAGATTAGAAATGATGGGACCAGCTGGAGGCTGTTTAAATGTTTTAAGAAAAAGGTGATCAAAATTTGAAGATTGTAATGATGATGAAAGAATCAAACATAAAAATATTTTAGAGATGAAATGGAGAACCTGGCAATTAGTGTTTAGTTAGTAGGAATTTTTTAATCAGTATTATGTTGGATGTTGTGATTAACGTATAATGAGTAAGAAGGGTCAGGGAACTTACAATGTGCTAAATCACACACACATTCATAAACTCAATACAGAACAGAATATGGTAAGTGACTTAAGAAAGGTACATAGAATTATAAAGATACAAGACTGAGAACATTCATGTATTTCATCTCCCTTCAAAGTCCCATTGAAATGGGAGGAAATATATAAATTAAGAAGGAGAATAAAACCCAAACTGTTGAAAGACAGGAAAGGAAACCAGAGGAGAATAGAAATCTTGAGGAATCTTGGAAGACAAAAAATAGAGCCAATGGGGAAAACAATTGAGGAAACATAATAATCTAAAGCATTGGAGGTGTGAACAATCATTTCCACGGTTCATTAATCGTCCTTAATGCAGCAATATGAACAAACCCTTGAGGAACAGTTATAGCATGAATGAGTGTTCAGGATAAACAGCTATTTCTGAAGGAGGCAGGAGAAAACTTAGAATAATTTGAGAGATTTAAGAATTAGAACTAATACTATAGTATATTCCACAAGTACAACTAGAAAAGACTACTATGAAAAAGGAGCAGAAAATAATGCAGAGGTCTTTAAAATTTAAAAAAACTGAGCACTAAAATTAAAAATAAATTAATGAACAGATGAAACAATAGACTGGTTAGGGCTAATGGCCAAACTGATGATCTAGAAGTTAAACTCCAGAAATCTCCCATACCACTGGTGAAAATGCCTAAGAGATGGAGCCTAAGAGAGAAAAGTGAAATGCTATTGAGGGTGACACTATAGGGCCAATATCCTCCTTATAAGAATTCCACAATCAGACACAATGTATGGAAGGATAAAACTTTTATAAATAAAATACGTCCCAATGGGCTTCCCTGGTGGTGCAGTGGTTGAGAGTCCGCCTGCCGATGCAGGGGACACTGGTTCGTGCCCCAGTCCGGGAAGATCCCACATGCCGCGGAGCAGCTGGGCCTGTGAGCCATGGCCACTGAGCCTGCGCATCCAGAGCCTGTGCTCTGCAACGGGAGAGGCCACAACAGTGAGAGACCCGAGTACCGCAAAAAAATAATAATAATAATAAATAAAAAAAAATACGTCCCATTACTCATAATGTTTACTATCCATGAAAATATTTCTTGAGAGTATATTCTTGAAAATGAACGCAAGATTGACTGACATTAGAATCAAGAAACTAATAGCTGGTTATGACTTGGAAAAAGTAAGGGAAACTAAAACCACAGAATTAACTTATCAACAATGGAAACTAATTGGCAATGGTAGAGGGTTGTGGAGGGAATGATGTGCAAGGCAAAGGGAGGAAGGAGTAAAGGAGTGGAAGAATGCGTCCTTTTAAAGCACAAGGAGAATGGTGGAAAGTCAAGAGGAAAAGCTAGGATTGTAATGCAGAACCATTATCAACAACTTTACTTCTTTTACAGTCTTGCCGACATTGTTATAATTGGCTAATCCTTTGCTGTTATTCAAAACTTTCACAGTAAACTTTGAAAATAAAGCAGATTTCACTGTAAAAATAATGTATACATTTTGAAAAGTTGTCTATATGGTAAATTATAATCCTTGCCATCCACAGGTAGCCATTGCTAATCTCTTTTTTAGTGTTTTTCTTTTTTTAGAAATTGCTTTTATTGATGTCACATTTTCCCATATTGTTAACTCTTTGAAAACATAATGCGTAGTGTCTGCACAATATTCCAGTGAACATACATCTCATAATATTAACTCCTAACTTCTTAAACAGGTCAGGAACTCTTGGCCAGGTCAGGAAGTGATAAAGTTATCAACAAAAACTGTTGAAAATTAGGAGTTGTTTAATATTGAGGTAATCGGTTGGGCTACATCCAGTTTTCTTTAAAATTTTTCTGACCCAAGGCTACATGCTAATGGACTTGGGTTTCTGAGTTTCGTATCCTCTGCTTTTGGAATAAAGCAATTTGATAGAGAACAATTGAGTTAATTCTTCCCTAATGAACCTCAAATCCTGACCCTACCTGAAAAGGCATGTGTTTTATCTAACAGTTATTTGGTTGTTTCTAGTTGTTTGATAATATAAATAAAATTACTGTGAATATCTGTTTGTAAAAATCCTTTTTGAACTATTAGTTTATTTGCTGAGTAGAGATTTCGAGAAGGGAAATTTATTTTTCAAAAGTTATTATACATTGCCTAACCATTTTCTTTAAAAATATATGTAACAACAGTGTTTTAGGGTTAATTTGATTTCAGATCCACTGGCATTGATAATTCACATTTTAAAAATCTTTGCTAATTTGATAGGATAAACTATTATATTACTGCCTTAATTTTCATTTTTTTGTTTTAAATGCAGGTGAATTTTTCACACATTATTTACTCACTGGATTTCCTTTTTCAATGAATTGCCCACTTGTATTCATTTTCTATTAATCGATTCGTGTCCTCAGGAAAAAAAAATCAGGACACAAATTGAAACTTTGAGTAAAAGAGTGTATGGATTGTAGCTTTGATATTTTCAAATTGCCATCTGTGAGGTTATACCAGTTTACCTTCTCATGTTTCCTTATATCCACTAAGTAATAATACTTTTTTAGATCTTTGCTTACCTGACAAGGCAAAATGAACATCTTGTTTCATTTTTCATTTATTTTATTATGAATGAGATTTTAACATCTTTACATATATTTAAGAGCCATTTTATTTCTTTTTCTGTAAGAAAATTTCTTTTTAATATATTTCAAGGATTATTTTTTTTCCTTGAATTTTATTTATGCTGTTTTGCCAAGCAGATATCTTGTGTTTTTTTGTGCAGCTTATTATATATTTTTTATTAAATGGTTTCTGATTTTATTGTCATACTTTATAATGTCTTTTCCAATTAAACAATAAAAAAGGATTATTCCAGTTTTTCCTTATATACTTAACTTTTTCTTTTAAGAATTAAACTTTGGTCATCTGAATATATTTTATGTGTAAGACACGAGAGATAATAACTTAAATTTTTTCAGATGTCTACCCAGTTGTCCAAACACTGCTTAATGACCAAGTCATCTTTTATTCGCCTATGAAAAATGTCAGCTTCATTTAACATATACTAAATTGGGTCTTGTTCTGAACTATATTTTTTTCCATTGTTCTGTCTACTCAAGCATCAATACTACATCATCTTATAAGTATAGTTTTATAATATTTTTAACATGTTATAGAATTTACTGATTTATGATGTATCCTTTCTCATATGTTCAGTTCTTATAAAATAAAGTCTAGTTTCAGTCTTATTTTTTAATCATCAATCTGTGTATTCTTATGCAAGTTTTACATTGATTTAATTTTAATAACTTTAGATCATTTGTAAAATTTTCTTTGGTTAACTTTCGATCATTAATATTGTTTAAAAATTTTTAATTTATTTCCACCTGTTTATATTATTAAATTAACTCAAACATTAGCTTTTCTAATTTAAAAAATTCATTAGAATGGTGGTAATAATTTTGATAATATAAGGAATTTGAGAAAAATTGGTATCTTTTAAACTTAGTAATATCTTATAGGAGAAACGTGTCCCACCCTGAAGCTAAATTTCCCAAACCAATCTGAATATATGAATGAGACCTCACAAGCTTTTGGTACTGAAGAGAACCAGGGAAATAGAGGCTGTAAATGCTTGTATGTCAGCTATTCCTGAGGTTCTCTCTGGGTCACTGACTTGGATTTCTGGAAATAACCAAACTAATTCTTCTATATCCTTCAGGAACATATTCAAAGATCAGTATTTTTCCTTTATGTGATCTATAGAAGTAAGAACTAGGTTTCTTTTGGTTGCTATTTATTTGTTTTATTTGTTAGAAGAATTACTATTTGGTCTTTGATCTACTGTCAATGATTATTTCTGGTCTAGTGGAAAAAGATAGAGCCAAGCAGTTAATAAATAGAAGAAATCTCAGATCTTCCTCTATCATAATTCTCTTTTAATTAGTTTTTGTAGGTCTCAATGGGCATTGCTAAAAAGAAGCATATATCAGTATCTTTTTTCCTACTACAAACTACTTCAAATTTTACTGGAAAACAACCCTTTATTTAGCTCATATTTTGTGGCTTAGCTTTATAGGTTAGATTCAGCTGGGTGGTTCTTCTGTTGCTTTCGGCTGGATTCACTCATGTATCTGAAGTCAGCTGCCAGTCAACTAGCTCTGCTTCTGAAAGTTGACTCTTAGTTGATTGAGACAAGAGTGGGCCACATGTTCCACAACATCCTGCAGACTTTGACTTCAGCTTCTTTGCATGGTACCAATGGAAGAAGTCCCTACAACAGCAAGGGAAGTTGCAAGCCTTCTTGAGGCCTTGGTTTGTAATTTTCATAGTGCCAGTTATAACACGTTCTCTGGATTCAAGCCAATCATGTGTCCAGCTCAGATCAAGAAGTGAGGAAATAAACTCTACTTCTTAGAGGAGGAACTATAAGTATTATGACTAATTTTGAGAACTACCACAAGGACCCAGGACTCTCTCTAATAATGACAGATTTCACCGCATGGGTGTGTAACTTCACCTCATGGTGTTGTTTGAGGAAAGCATTCCATAGATCTGTAGTGGGGCCCAAGATTCTGCATTTCTAACAAACTCTGAGGTGATGGTGGTGCTGTTGGTCTCACTCAAGGTATTGTTGGTGGACGGACAGCATCAATATCACCCGTAGAAAATGCAAATTCTTAACCCTTCGCCCAGACCTAATGAATCAGAATTTCTGAGTACGGTTCTGAAGTCTTTGTCTTGACAAACTTTCCTAGGGATTCTGATGTACACTAAAGTTTGATAAGCACTGTCCTAGAAGGCACTGGGTAGAAAATGAAGGCGTGCAGTGGAAGAGGAAGAGAATCACAAGAAGTCTAAATCACCGGACTTAGATAGTACATGCAAGACTTGTCCCACCAAATATGAATCCAGGTCTTTCAAAGAATACATATGAGCTACAAAGAATATTGCCAAACACCAAGAAGTGGATGTAAATGTAATGCTTGCTCTAGAAGAAAAAGATGAGTAATGATGGTTGGCAATACGTATAGACGAATTTCCTATGTTCTCTTTATATTTTGGCAGCAGTGTAGAGCTGCCCATTCTTGTGTTATGTTTTATTTAATGTTCTCATAGTGAACATTGAAGGAAAGCCTCTCTTGTGTATGACTGTGAGTCTAATCAATCAAAGTTCAGGCATGTTTTACTCCTGTCAGCTATGATTGGTTATTTTCATTTCTTGCCACAGAATTCTGATAAATTCATTCAAAATGGTACAGAGCAGGTAAATATACCTGCTTACATTTTTTCCCAATATGATAGTCCCTAGCACAAAACTTGGCACATAGAAGTTATTCATAATACCCTTGAGGAATTATATAGAATTCATAGAATTCTATGATATACACAATTGAAATTTAACACAAAAGCCAAGTTATGTGTTGAGGAGTTTGATTGTCTAGTTGAAAAATGTTATCCCTTTGTGGTGCAGGTATGAAGCACCATGGGATAAAGCGAGGAAATGTTTCAATTCTCAGGTTTTTTTCTTATACTTTAATATTTGTCTATGGACACTTTTTCAGCTGAATAAAATAAGACTTCCCTTCAAACTATTTAAAATAAATTTTAAGCCACTGGGCCACGTTAAATATATAGGCTTTATTTGTAGTTATCTGTATCTTCAGAGTTCACAAAAAGAGTAATCTTTGATTCACCTCTTGTAATTTTCACGTATTCACTGACACAGTCCAAAGATTTCATATTCTAATCTTGTTAAACTCTTGAAGGCTCTACACATACATTTTATCAACAGTGAACAGCATTGGGCATAGCATTTTTACTGGCTGTGTGACCTTAGGCAAATCACTTACCCTCTCTAAGCTTCTTGGTATTACCTCTCACTTGATGAAGATGCCTAGGAGATTTTCCTGACTGGTCCAAATACCAAAAAAAAAATTTCTTTTTCTGAGTAATTGGTTTGTTTTGATCCCATGCACATGGTGAGTACTGTAACCAGTTTAGGGAGCTGGCTAGATAGATAGATAAAAGCTAGATATATTACTAACCTAACATCTCTGACTCTCACGTTTCTCATCTTTAAATGCAGAATTTCTGTGTAAATATAAGGTCATTTCCAATAAAACAAATAAACAAGATGTTGTGCCTCAATTTTATAATTTGATAAAAGTTTATTAAGTCAAGCATGCAGAATTTTGTCTCTGTCTCTATGTTGGCTACTATTTGTTTATTTCAAAGTATCCAGATATTAATTTTTTAGATATTATATTTGGCACTGTGTAGACATTTCCTCAGTTACTTTCCATTTTCTATTATATGCTTGGAGACTGAAAGGCTAAGTGTGTATAATGTCATTAACAATGTTTTTAGGAGGTGCTCAGCCATTCTTGATGTTTATTCACAATCACATCATTGTCATTTAGTCTCAATGCTATCATATGCATCTTATATTCCATTTTGAAATGGCCGTGGGACTAAATAAAGTATGCTATGAAGTCAAGATAACTTACTAACTTACTTAATAAGTTAACTTATTTCTTAGTTTCATCCTTTTACTGCTCTTTTTACTTGTTTCTTGTAAATTTTTACGGGCTCTTTGGAAAGAGTTAAGGAGAAACACTAATAAATTTTCTCCCCAGAAGCAATATATTTCATTGACTCCCTCTAAAATGTATCTCTAATTTCAGTGACTTCAAGTCGTGTTAGTTTCCAGGCTCTACAAGCAGAAAAATTTTAGTAGAAAAATTCTTCAAATTTTCACAAGAGTACGTAGCTGAATATGAGAAAATACATACAAATATAGCAGAGAAAAAACTCCATTCCATGAAAATTACCAAAATGAATCAATCAGGACATCTTAATTCTAGAAATTTTATTTTCATAAAACAGGTATGTGCCAGAAGTTGGAATCTTTTTTTTTTTTTGGTCACTAGCAGGAATATATTCCAGAAAATTCCCTTAAGCAACTTATGAGGTTTTCCCTCTTTAGTAAAAAAAATCAGAAAAGAAAGAAGTTATGAGAGGCCTTCTCTGGTGGCACAGTGGTTAAGAATCCACCTGCCAGTTCAGGGGACACGGGTTAGATCCCTGGTCCGGGAAGATCCCACATGCCACGGAGCAACTAAGCCCGTGCGCCACAACTACTGAGCCTGCACTCTAGAGCCCGTGAGACACAACTACTGAGCTCATGCACCACAACTACTGAGCCCCTGCGCCTAGAGGCCATACTCTGCAACAAGAGAAACCACTGCAATGAGAAGCTCCTGCACTGCAACGAAGAATAGCCCCCACTCGCTGCAACTAGAGAACACAGCCCCTCCTCAAAAAAAGAAACTCTGAAAAGAAAAATTTATGAGAAAATCCACATATAGTAGCAATATATGACTAAATATGATTTCCCTGGAACTCATATATTGTTTATACAATTACAGCATAGTTCATAAGACCAACACTCATTCCATCATCGAATAAAAGGGGGAAGACTACCAAACTCTCATTCTGTAGTCTCCACCCTTGTCCCTTTGTGTCAAACTTTCCTCATTAAAGGCCGCCATCAATGGTCCCCTTAGGTATATTTGCTAAGAAAATAAAGTTATAGAAGGTAGAGAGGAAGAGGGCCTGGGAATGGACCTTCTGCTAGGGATTATCCGCCATTTTATATATATATGAGTCTGCTGTAAAGAAGAGAAGTGAAAATTAGCAGGTGTAAATCTTACACCTTCACGTTGGAAACATATTACTTATGATGCTTAAGAATTCAACATGCCATAAACTTGAGGAAGTTCAAATTTACTCCATCATATGTGAATATACTTGATTCCATGTGTGGTCTTCCCTTGACTCTTTTTTTTAAAAGAACTCATGTAGAGGAATTCTCATTTCACCATATCTTAATAGATATAAATTGTCAATAAGGTTTAGCTTCTGCTAGACAGTGTTTGATTTTTTTTTTAAAAAAGACTAAAATATACATTCTGTTTTCCATTTGATGAGCTGAAAGAGGAATGTGTATCCTACGTGTTCATTCAATTTGTCTCAGAAATTCTTCAAGAGAACATAAGTGCTCAAATCATATCTTCTGTAGAATTGGATACAAAGAAATATATGATTTGAGGCAGTTAATGAGAATCTTCATATTTTCCCTACTGTTATAGCTTTGGTGGGAGATAGGGCGAAGCTTCACACTCACTAAGATCAAGGCACTCCTATGTTCAGAAAGAAGATGCATTATTTAAACATTTAGCATACTTTCAGAGAGACCCCTTGATTTAGTTCCATCTGTGTCCTCTGTGCTGAGAGCTCTCTGTTGGCAGTTGGAGAGTAGGCAGGAGCATGGGAGGCCCCACGTGCTGCATGGCATCACAGCATGTATGTTCTACATGGCTGTTTCTTAGAATATTAAGCTACAGTCCTGGAATCAGTTTTCTCTAAAAGTTATTTTTTTGTTAGCTTTAAACGACTGGCAATTTTTCAACTTCCTCTAGTCATATGGTTGATTCAAGTTGCTACTTATTTTAGAAATGTGTTGTTTTATTTTAGATTAAAATTTACAAATTTTGAGCATGTGCTTCTTTCTGAATTAGAGATTCAAACTCATTATCCTTCTAATTTATAATCATGATGACCTAAGGTCCACTTTAGATTGAACTCCTTTCATGTTCTACTGCAGTTCTTTGGACTTTGCTTGCTGGTATTTGAGATCATGGCTAATTTGAGAGGGATTACGAGCTCTTTAATCCGTGAAGTAGTTACAGTACTCCCTGTATCTAATTTTCACCACTTGCAGAGCTAGCCAGGCTTCAGAATATTGGGGTGGAAATTGTCTAACCAGGTTCATATAACTATAGCACCTTCAGGTGTGGGTATAGGAGATAACAAGTTGGTAGTTTAAATATGAGGGTACGCCTCCTTTGAATATAACAGGTCACTTCCTAGAATGATGTTCCTGTTGGAAACAGATGGCATCCTCAAAAGGGTGGTTGAAGAGGGATTAAGGAAGGTACCATTTATATTTGTAGACAGACTTAAGAGAAACTAACGAGGATAGTGAAGCACATTGGGGCTAGCAACAGCAGAAAGATATTACCATCCCTGGGCCTGAAGGACAAGTGATTATCAGAGCTGGGAGAGGGGGCAGCTTGACAAGAGCTGTGGCCTATGGAAGAGGAAATAGTCTCTGCTGATGTCTCTCTTCTTTCCCTCTTATCTTCTTCTAGTGCCTTCTATCAACTAAACCCAACCAGAAGCTACGTGCAAGGGAGATTCCCAGAGCAGAGAGAAAGGTGAGGAGGTGTAGAGGCTGAATCTGGCAGGGCAGAATTTCCATCACAGACTACCTCTTGTGTCCCTCAGCATCCATTCTTGATGCTTTGTCTGAGTGGAAATCTTATGTCCCTATTAAGGGGTGGGTGATGTTCATTCAGTCACACTTTCCCCCATAAATAGAAATCATTAAACATCGCTAGTGTGATTCCTACAAAGTTGCACAACCCCCCTTACTATCTATATGCACCTTGACTGAGCTTTTTACCATGCTGGGTGACACAAATCCCAGAATATGAATTCTTACTGGTTCTATCTTTATTAGGTTGTTTTCTATTGACTAGGCTATTGGGTAAGGGACTACTAAGAGGTGCCCAGTGAATCTCTAAGTTCCAGCCAGAGTCTTCCTTGCCTTCATTGTGAGGCAGCAGACCAATTTCTAGTTGCTAATTCACATCGGTCACTCAGTCAGCAGGATGATATACTTCTCTCCCTGTTCTTCTCTCCCAGTCTCAGCTCCTTTTAAGATAACTGTGTTCTTTAGTGGAACAATGCCTCTCCTAAGCATAAAAACCACCAAATTTACTAAGCTCCATGTTTCAGGTACCAGAGCATAAATTTCTTAAGTCAATTATTTGACGTAATGATAAGAAGGGGCCATCCCTTCTCCATCTTTTAGTTATAGGTTATTAAATTTTGACTATAGTTATGGCAGTGTCCTATGCTGGCTACTGATTAAACATTATACTGAATTCTAAAGGAGTATAAATCTCAGAAACCTCACAGGATGGTATCTCAGATGTATATCAAATGAGCCTTCTTATGGCCATTCCATTATTTTTTCAAGCCAGTTCTTCATTTTTTAATGTTCCAACAAAACTTTATTTACAAAAGCAAATGGTGGGTCAGATTTGGTACATGAGCTGTAGTTTGCCAATTTCTGCTTTAGATGGTCAAAAAACATTCCTTTTATCCTTGACATTTTGAAATTTCCTAATGAACTATCTATAGACTTATTAAAAAAATTTTTTTCCCACATCTTTATTGGAGTATAATTGTTTTACAATGTTGTGTTAGTTTCTGCTGTACAACAAAGTGAATCAGCTCTATGTATGCATATATCCCCATATCCCCTCCCTCTTGAGCCTCCTTCCCACCCTCCCTACCCCACCCCTTTAGGTCGTCACAAAGCATTGAGTTGATCTCCCTGTGCTTTGGGGCTGCTTCCCACTAGCTATCTATTTGACATTTGATAGTGTATATGCATCAGTGTTACTCTCTCACATTGTCCCAGCTTCCCCTCCTCCCCATGTCCTCAAGTCCGTTCTCTATGTCTGCATCTTTATTTCTGCTCTGCCACTAGGTTCATCAGTACCATTTTTTTTGGATTCTATATATATACATTAGCATACGGTATTTGTTTTTCTCTTTCTGACTTACTTCACTCTGTATGACAGACTCTAGTTCCATTCATCTCACTACAAATAACTCAGTTTCGTTCCTTTTTATGGTTGAGTAATATTCCATTGTATATATGTGCCACATCTTCTTTATCCATTCATTTGTCGATGGACACTTAGGTTGCTTCCATGTCCTGGCTATTGTAAATAGTGCTGCAATGAACATTGTGGTACATGTCTCTTTTTGAATTATGGTTCTCTCAGGGTATATGCCCAGTAGTGGGATTGCTGGGTCATATGGTAGCTCTATTTTTAGTTTTTTTAATGAACCTCCATACTGTTCTCCATAGTGGCTATATCAATTTACATTCCCACCAACAGTGCAGGAGGGTTCCCTTTTCTCCACACCCTCTCCAGCATTTACTGTTTGTAGATTTTTTGATGATGGCCATTCTGACTGGTGTGAGGTGATACCTCATTGTGGTTTTGACTTGCATTTCTCTAATGATTCGTGATGTTGAGCATCTTTTCATGTGTTTGTTGGCAATCTGTGTGTCTTTGGAGAAATATCTATTTAAGTCTTCTGCCCATTTTTGGATTGGGTTTTTTGTTTTTTGATATTGAGCTACATGAGCTGCTTGCATATTTTGGAGATTAATCCTTTGTCAGTTGCTTTGTTTGCAAATATTTTCTCCCATTTTGAGGGTTGTCTTTTTGTCTTGTTTATGGTTTCCCTTGCTGTACAAAAGCTTTGAAGTTTCATTAGGTCCCATTTGTTTATTTTTGTTTTTATTTCCATTTCTCTAGGAGGTGGGTCAAAAAGGATCTTGTTGTGATTTATGTCAAAGAGTGTTCTGCCTATGTTTTCCTCTAAGAGTTTCATAGTGTCTAAGCCAGTTGTTTCATATTGATAAGGCACATGGTAATGTGGGTATGGGCCCCGTTTTACAATTCTTCCACCATAAAGTAAGTTGGTCTGTCAGAAGTGATGTGGTGTGAGATGTCATGGTGCAGGAGAAGGCATTGCGTAAGTCCACAGATGGTGGAGCTGGCAAAATCATCAAAGGGAATGAAAGCCAATGACAGAACATGTCCAATGGCTGGCTGGATCCCCAGTGAACAGTGCCATATTAGGAGCTCAGAGTTTGCCTCAGCAGTGGTGGTAAAGGGAAAAGGAAAGAATCACCAGGACTCAATGGGAGCTCAAGCATAGGAGAGGTATAGCCCAGGAAATGTAGAAGATAAATAGCTACTCACACATTGCAGATCATCAAAAAAAGAGCTGAAGAAAAAAATACCCTGGCTTATTTTATAAGACATCTCCTTCTGGTCTTATACAACCAAAAGCCAGAGGGCAAGACTGTTTGATGCAGTCCATAAAGTCAGTTTCCAGAATACAGAGTATGGGGTTGGGTAGAGAAGGGTGGAGAGTGGATCTCAAAAAGGTAAATGGAGACCTTCCCAAACTGTCACACAGTCCATTGAGTAAAAGCAGAATCAAATCTGATGTAGCCACAATGCTGAAAGCCCTTTAAAGACTCTCAAACTCAATAAACCACACTGAGTTATTATCGAACACATCTTGATGGTCAGACAGCCTGACTTCAAATCCTGTTTATTAGTTGAGTAGCCCTGGACAAGCTTCTTAAGCAATCTGATTCCCATATCAAGATACTTTAAAAAATGGGTACCATACATGCTCTAAATCAGCCTTCAATATGTGGTATTGTTTCCCCATAGCCAGGATTCACAGGTCCAGGAATCAAGGGGTGGAAATTGGAGAGGCACCACTCAGCCCTAGTGATCCATCAGCAAAATTTTTGCTTCCAGTCCCATATCCTTATGCTCTGCTGGCCTAGAGGTGTTAGTTCCAAAGAGAGGAGTGTTTCTACTGGGAGACACAACAACGAGCCCAGTGAACTGGAGGTTGAGGCTGCCTCCTAGTCACTTTGGGCTCCTCATGCTTCTGAGTCAACAGATAAAGAAAAGACTTAGTGTACTGGCTGGGAAAATTGATCCTGGTTACCAAAGGCAAATCAGACTGTTGCTACCCAATGTAGGGAAGGATGAGTGTATCTCAAATATAGAAAATCCCTTAGGGCTTTTCTTAGTACTACCATGCCTTAAGATTAAAGTTAACAGAAAACTAAAAGCACCCAATTCAGGTAGGGATACTAATGGCCTGACTCTTCAAGAATGAAGGTTTGGCTTACCCCACCAGGCAAAGAATCACAACCAGCTGAGGTACTTGCTAAAGGCGAGGGGATTATGAAATGGATAGTAGAAGAAAGGAGTTATAAATAACACGTATGACTACATGGCCAGTTGTAGAAATGAGGACTATAATTGTTATGAGAATTTCTTCCTTATTTTGTTAGGAATATGTTTGTGTGTATGCTATTAAGCAAATATATTTTTTCTTCCCCTTTTTATTGTCTTATAACATAACTTTACATTATAGTATTTAAGTATTGTTAACTTTACATTGTAGTAATTAAGTTATAGAATATCAAGGAGAAGATTGAATATCACCCAAGGACTTTGCATCCCCTTTGGGGAAAGTGTTAGTGCTTTTTCAGTTGTATATAGGATAGCTGTATCATGTGAGAAGTAAGTGTGACTTCGCTCTTGTCCTGGCGATTAAGCATGATTTAAGGAGACGCGTCTTGCCAAGTTGACTGCAGTGGTTAAGTTTTATATGTCAATTTGGCAGGGGGGTAGTACCGAGTTGTTTGGCCAAGCACTAGACTGGATATTTCTGTGAAAATATTTTGTAGATGTGATTAATGTATATAATCAGTTGACTTTAAGGAAAGAAGATTACCCTTGAGAATGTGTGTGGGCCTCATCCAGTCGATCAGTTGAAGACCATAGAGCAAAAACCAAAGTTACCTGAAAAGAAGGAATTCTGCCTTAAGACTGCAAAATGGAAATCCTGCCTGAGTCTCCAGCCTCCTGGCTTGCCCCAAAGGTTTCAGACAAATGACTACAACACTAACTCCTGTCTGAGTTTCCAGCTCGCTGGCCTGCCTTATATGTTTCAAACTAAAGACTACAACTTCACTCTTGCTTGAGTTTCTAGCCTGTTACAATAATCTATCAGTTTTGGACTTGCCACCCCCGTAACCATAAGCCAATTTCTTAAAATCTATCTGTCTGTCTATCTATCCATCCATCCATCCATCTATCACCTATCTTATTTGTTCTGTGTCTCTGAAGAATCCTGACTGATACAGGTGCTAAAACTACTTCCTTTCTGTAGATGTCGTTCACGTTAAATGAAATAACATATGTAAGTGTGATGTGAGTTGGGTGCTTTGGTTGCAAGAAACAAATAATTTAACTCAGATTGGCTTACACAGTAAATGTATATTCATGGTTTATGTGCTAGGTTAGTTTTTCCACACTTGGTACAACCAATACATGCACTATATCAAGTGCCCTTTTTAAAAATGTGATATTTATTGACTTCCGTAGTGAGGTTCAGGTTCATGTTCCTCAGTCAATAGAATGACACAGAGGCAATCCTGCCTGAATTTTGTAGTTAAATCATCAAAGACAACATTGCTTGTGTGTGTGTGTGTGTGTGTGTGTTTGTTCATACATGCATGCGTGTCTCTTTCTCCTTTGTCTGTGTGCTTTCCTTTCCTTTGTAACCTAGCTACCATGGTGAGAGGAAGCTCACCCCACATGAGGAGGCCATATCTAGGTGTTTCAGCCAACAACCCCAACTAGTTCTCCAGCTGACAGCCAGCATCAGTTCCAAACGTGTGAGTGAACAAGCTGCAAATGACTCCAGCCCGCAGCCTTCAACCCGTCAAGTATTTTACTTGATGACCTCTAATTGTGGAGCAGAGATAAGATATCCTACAGTGTTCTGTCTGAATTCCTGACCTATAGAAACATAAGAGAAAATAAGTATTATTGTTATTTTAAGCCAATAAATTTTAGGCTAATTTGTCCTGTGGTAATATGTAATGAATACAACTTGCTTTATTGAAGAAAAATCTAAAGGTGATATAATTTTTAGGCATGATTTGATCATAGATTGTCTATGTTTCTCTGTGATTTTTTTTCTAAGTTCTGGTTTCCTTTGTGTGTTGGCTTTATCTACTTACGGAAGGAAAATAGCTATATTGGTTCCATTGCCTCAGGTCTATAGAATATATGGTCCAGAGCAAAGAGATAACTTTTGTTCAAGCATTCCCAGAAGAAATCCTGAAATTCAATGTGACTGAGCTATCTTAAGTCGCCTGGCCACCTCTAAAATAATCTGAGGTCTAGGCATATGGAATTTAATTATTGGCTTATCTTGCTATATTTTTCCTGTCCTTGGAATCACAGAAATTCTCAAACCTATATCAGGGGTTCTCAGGAAGACAGTAGATACTCTGGAAGCAACCACAGACTTCCACTATAAACACATGACATAATGTTTGATATACAAGTTCTTTATATATGATAGTTACGATTATTATGTAGTTTATCCTTAGGGTCAAATACTTTCGCATGTATTACGTTAGAATTCATCAGTCACCCAATCTTTTCATTACTGTCTCACTCAAGGAGATACAAACAATGCCATTATGCTCCAATCTTTTCCCCTTTAATTTCAAGGTTAACTGTTTCTATAAAGCTTAGAAATGTGTATATCCCTATATGAGTTAGCTGCAGCATTCACAGGCTGTGTTTAAAATTAAGCCATTCTACACATTCTTTCTTGAAATTGTCTCCAGAATACTTGGCAACGTTAGGAGACAGCATATGTTTAATGTTGTTAAGAGCAGAGTCATTTTAGCAAAAGTCTGGAATAGCACTTTAAATCTACAGAATTACACCCCTCAGAGGTCCTAGAATAGCACTTAATAAGTATAGAAGGAAGAGAAGTTGGAGTTCATACGTGATGTAAGATATAACAAGTTAGTGTTAGTGGTTAGAATATTTCCCAAATTATTTTCTGGAGAATGTCATTTTGGGGAAAAAAAGTTTTTAGAAGTTAAGTATGTTTGGAAAATGTAATGCACTATCTTGACCTTTTGGAAACTCAGGATGCAGGTTAAGTTATTGAGGGACCTAAAAAGCTTTATAGTAAAGGGACTGTTTAATTTTGCTAACCCAGCTTTTCCTAAACAGGTTTAGAAAACAAAGATGGACCACTTATTTTTAAGAGATATTCATCATTAAAAATGGAAATAATAGTGCCATGTGTACTAGGGAGTCAAATGATGAAGTATGGTTTATTGCTAATAAAAATGAGCCACAAAACAAGAAATTAGTTGTTTGAAGCCTTAAAGTAGTGAAAAATGAAGAAGAATATAAGCCATACTAATGTCTTTTTAAAATGAGAATTTTCAATTTCAGCTAAGAAGGAGTAAACCTATTTCAGCTTATTTTTCCCAGTAATAATAACTAAAATCCCAGGGCAGAGTTTATTAAGAAACTATCTGATGACTCTGAAAAGTAAATAATAGCAGGCAGATTCAGGAGAAAAATCAAACCCCAAAATGACTAATAAGAGTAGTAAGTTTCCTGTTTGAGGTTTTTTCTTTTTCTTATCTGCTGGCTTAGATTCTAGGCAGTCTGAATCATGGAATTTCACAGTGGGCATGGACAGGAAAAGTTCCAGGAAAAATCTATTTTCAGCTGGAGAACCAGGAAGTGGGCCTCTGTGGGATGGAAAGTATGTGTGTGTGTGTGTGTGTGTGTGTGTGTGTGTGTGTGTGCATGTGCGCATGTACATGTGCATGCATGCAAATCTCTGTATTTTTTTTTACTCTTTTTTTTTTGCACTGTTGGCTCTGATGTGAGGCAAGACCTATTCATTAAACAACACTCCTGTGCTGGCGGTAGTAGTGGCGGCAGCAGCTTCATTGTTTAAAACACCGAGAGAAGGGCTTCCCTGGTGGCACAGTGGTTGAGGGTCCGCTTGCCGATGCAGGGGACGCGGGTCCGTGCCCCGGTCCAGGAAGATCCCACATGCTGTGGAGCGGCTAGGCCCGTGAGCCATGGCCACTGAGCTTGCGCGTCCAGAGCCTGTGCTCCGCAACGGGAGAGCCCACAACAGTGAGAGGCCCACGTACTCCAAAAAAATAAATAAATAAATAAAACACCGAGAGAAAACCCTTCTCTCTGGCCAGAGGAATTAACAAAGAGATGTATGCAATCTGAAGTATGAGAGGGGATCCCAGAGTAAATTACTTTTACTCTCTTTTCGCTCATTACTTTGTCCAGAGGAAGATCCACTTATGGGAAGTGTGTAAACACTTATGGGAAGTGTGTAAAGGAGGCTAAAACTCTGGCTATCTAGCTAGGACTCCAGGAAAGGAGTCCTTGGAAACCAGGAATTATGAGAGAAACAATGAAGAGAGAGGATTAAATATTTAAATCTGAGTCTGAAGTCCTAGGCTAATCCTTGGGGTGTACTGTGGAACTGAAACAAAGCACCATAGTAAAACTTTGAGAAGTCAATTATGGTGAAGACCACTGTCCAGGTTCCAGGCTTGTCTTTGGATAGTACACATGCAAAGTGCACCAAAGTAACTCACAAAAGCTTTGAAAACTAAACTGATATTGGAACCACAATCCACAAAATACAGTTTGGAACTTGTGATCTGAACCTAACTGGGTTGACTGCATGCTAAAACAAACAAAGAAAAAAATTAAAATTCTCTAGAGGTTTTTAATACTACTCACAGGCTCATAATATTTAAAATATCCAGGATACATCCAAAATTACTTGACGTATGAAGAACCAGGAAAACATTAATTTGCTCAGAGGAAGAGATAATCAACGAATTGTTGAGATAATCAACAAATCAACAAATTAGACAATATAATAAAGCAAGTACCATAACTTTGCTCCTGAAATAAGGGCGAACACTCTTGAAATTATAATGGAAAGCTAGAGGTTCATAGAAAAGAGATAGAGGCTACAAAAAAATTAAATTGAAATTTTAGAATGAAATAATGCAATAACAGAAAAAAGTTCACTGGATGTGCTCAGTGTAGATGAGAGTGGGATTGTGAATTTGAATATAAATTAATAGAAATTATTCAAAGTGTACAACAGAGGAAAAACCAATATAGAAGTGAAGTGAGTGTTGGAAACTTGTGGGAAATTATCAAACATCATTGAAGACTAAGGAAAGGAGAAAGAGACTGATGCAAACAATTTAAAAAAAAAACGATTTAAAACATCCCAAATTATTGAAGAACAATGAATTTACAGAGTCAAGGAGCTCAGTGAAAATCAAACAAGATGAACTCAAAGAAAATATCACCTATATATATTGTAATCAAACTAATGAAAGCCAATGATAAAGAAAAATATTAGAAGCCATGGAGCACAGAAGAGAGTAGAACAATATTTTTTAATGTGATAAATGAGAATAACTGTCAACCCAGAATTCTACAACATGCAAAAATATCCTTCAAGAATGAAAGTGAAATGAAGACAGTCTCAGATGAAGGAAAACAGGGAATTCATTGCCAATAGGCTTCCTCTAAAACAAATGTTAAAGAATAGACTTTAGCTAAAGAAAAGTGATTACAGAGGAAATAATAGAAATTTAAGAATGGAGGAAGAGCAATACAGCTAATAAATATATGGGTAAATATAATAGCCTACTTTTATCCTCTTAAGTTTCTTAAACTATATACAGGCATACCTCAGAGATATTGCAGGTTCAATTCCAGACCATTGCAATAAAGCAAGTCACATGAATTTTTTGGTTTCCCAGTGCATATAAAATTTATCTTTCATTATACTGCAGTCTATTAAGTGTGCAATAGCACTAAGTCTAAAAAAATGTACATACCTTAGTTAAAAAATACTTTATTACTAAAAAATGCCAACTGTTGTCTGACAATGCAGGGTTGCCAGAAACCTTCAATCTGTAAAAATGCAATACCTGCAAAGTACAATAAAGTGAATCACAATAAAATGAGGTATTCCCGTATGATTCCTGAAAGCAAAAATATAAGATTGTATGTTGGGATTAAAATATGCATAGATCTGATTCATTTGTATTCATATGTACTCGATTATTGCTGCCATAAAAATAACTTTAGCAATTTAAACAATACAAATTTTTTATCTTATATTCTGTACATCAGAAGTCTGACATGAGTCTCACTGGGCTAAAATCATAGTGTTTGCTGTGTTCTTTTCTGGAAGCTGTAG
Source organism: Stenella coeruleoalba (assembly GCF_951394435.1). Lineage (NCBI taxonomy): Eukaryota > Metazoa > Chordata > Mammalia > Artiodactyla > Delphinidae > Stenella > Stenella coeruleoalba. The sequence continues at coordinate 92,564,392 of NC_137150.1, forward strand.
AGGACGTTACTCATTCAGGGTGTTGGCAGAATTCATTTTCTTTTTAAAAAAATTTATTTATTTATTTTATACAGCAGGTTCTTATTAGTTGTCTATTTTATACTTATTAGTGTATATATGTCAATCTCAATCTCCCAATTCATCTCACCACTGCCGCCCCACCGTTCCCCACTTTGTGTCCATACGCTGGTTCTCTACATCTGTGTCTCTAGTTCTGCCTTGCAAACCGGTTCATCTGTACCATTTTTCTAGATTCCACGTATATGCATTAATATACGATATTTGTTTTTCTCTTTCTGACTTACTTCACTCTGTATGACAGTCTCTAGGTCCATTCACATCTCTACAAATGACCCAGTTTTGTTCCTTTTTATGGCTGAGTAATATTCCATTGTATATATGTACCACATCTTCTTTATCCATTTGTCTGTCGATGGGCATTTAGGTTGCTTCCATGACCTGGCTATTGTAAATAGTGCTGCAATGAATATTGGGGTGCATGTGTCTTTTTGAATTATGGTTTTCTCAGGGTATATGCCCAGTAGTGGGATTGCTGGGTCATATGGTAATTCTATTTTTAGTTTTTTAAGGAACCTCCATACTGTTCTCCATAGTGGCTATATCAACTTACATTCCCATCAGCAGTGCAAGAGGGTTCCCTTTTCTCCACACCCTCTCCAGCATTTGTTGTTTGTAGATTTTCTGATGATGCCCATTCTAACTGGTGTGAGGTGATACCTCATTGTAGTTTTGATTGGCATTTCTCTAATGATTAGTGAGCATCTTTTCATGTGTTTGTTGGCAATCTGTATGTCTTCTTTGGAAAAATGTCTATTTAAAACTTCTGCCCATTTTTTGATTAGGTTGTTTGTTTTTTTAATATTGAGCTGCATGAATTGTTTATATATTTTGGAGATTAATCCTTTGTCCGTTGATCCATTTGCAAATATATTCTCCCATTCTGAGGGTTGTCTTTTCATCTTGTTTATAGATTCCTTTGCTGTGCAAAAGCTTTTAAGTTTTGTTAGGTTCCATTTGTTTATTTTTGTTTTTATATCCATTACTCTAGGAGGTGGGTCAAAAAAAAGATCTTGCTGTGATTTAGTCATAGAGTGTTCTTCTTATGTTTTCCTCTAAGAGTTTTATAGTGCCTAGTCTTACATTTAGGTCTTTAATCCATTTTGAGTTTATTTTTGTGTATGGTGTTAGGGACTGTTCTAATTTCATTATTTTACATGTAGCTTTCCAATTTTCCCAGCACCACTTATTGAAGAGACTGTCTTTTCTCCATTGTATATCCTTGCCTCCTTTGTCACAGATTGGTTGACCATAGGTGCATGGGTTTATCTCCTGGCTTTCTATCCTGTTCCATTGATCTATATTTCTTTTTTTGTGCCAGTACCATATTGTCTTGATTACTGTAGCTTTGTAGTATAGTCTGAAGTCAGGGAGTCTGATTCCTCTAGCTCCGTTTTTTTCCCTCAAGATTGCTTTGGCTATTCGGGGTCTTTGGTGTTTCCATACATATTTTAAGATTTTTTGTTCTAGTTCTGTGAAAAATGCCATTGGTAATTTGATAGGGATTGCATTGAATCTCTAGACTGCTTTGGATAATATAATCATTTTCAGAATATTGATTCTTCCAATCCATAAGCATGGTATATCTCTCCATCTGTTAGTGTCATCTTTGATTTCTTTGATCAGTGTCTTATAGTTGTCTGAGTACAGTTCTTTTACCTCCTTAGGCAGGTTTATTCCTAGGTATTTTATTCTTTTTGTTGCCTTGGTGAATGAGATTATTTCCTTAATTTCTTTCTCTGATCTTTCATTGTTAGTGTATAGGAATGAAAGAGATTTCTGTGCATTAATTTTGTATCCTGCAACTTTACCAGATTCATTGATTAGCTCTAGTAGTTTTCTGGTGTCATCTTTAGATTTCTCTATGTATAGTATCATATCATCTGCAAACAGTGACAGTTTTACTTCTTCTTTTTCAATTTGTATTCCTTTTATTTCTTTTTCTTCTCTGATTGCTGTGGCTAGGAATTCCAAAACTGTAATGAATTATAGTGGTAAGAGTGGCTATCCTTGTCTTGTTCCTGATCTTAGAGGAAATGCTTTCAATTTTTCACCATTGAGAACGATGTTTGCTGTGGGTTTGTTGTATATGGCCTTTATTATGTTGAGGTAGGTTTCCTCTATGCTCACTTTCTGGAGAGTTTTTATCATAAATCAGTGTTGAATTTTTTCAAATGATTTTTCTGCATCTATTGAGTTGGTCATATGGTTTTTATTTTCAGTTTGTTAATATGGTGTATCACATTGATTGATTTGTGTATATTGAAGAATCCTTGTATTCCTGGGATGAATCCCACTTGATCATGGTGTATGATCCTTTTAATGTGTTGTTGGATTCTGTTTGCTAGTATTTGTTGAGGATTTTTGCAATTATATTCATCAGTCATATTGGTCTATAATTTTCAGTTGGGGTAGTATCTTTGTCTAATTTTGGTATCAGGGTGGTGGTGGCCTCATAGAATGAGTTTGGGAGTGCTTCTTTCTCTGCAATTTTTTGGAAGAGTTTGAGAAAGATGGATGTTAGCTCTTCTCTAAATGTTTGACAGAATTCACCTGTGAAGCCGTCTGGTCCTAGACTTCTTTGGTTGGAAGATTTTTAATCACAGTTACAATTTCATTACTTGTGATTTGTCTGTTCATATTTTGTATTTCTTCTTGGTTCAGTATTGGAAGTTTATACCTTTCTAAGTGTTTGACCATTTCTTCCAGGTTGTCCATTTTATTGGCATAGAGTTGCTTGTTGTAGTCTCTTATGATGCTTTGTATTTCTGCAGTGTCTGTTGTAACTTCTCCTTTTTCACTTCTAATTTTATTGATTTGAGTCTTCTCCCTTTTTTTCTTGATGAGTCTGGCTAAAGTTTTATCAATTTTGCTTACCTTCTCAAAGAACCAGCTTTTAGTTTTATTGAACTTTGCTATTGTTTTTATTTCATTTATTTCTGCTCTGATCTTTATGGTTTCTTCCCTTCTACTAAGTTTGGGTTTTGTTTGTTCTTTCTCTAGCTACTTTATGTGTAAGATTGGATTGTTTATTTGAGATTTTTCTTGTTTCTTGAGGTAGGATTGTATTACTATAAACGTCCCTCTTAGATCTGCTGTTGCTGCTTCTCATAGGCTTTGGATTGTCATGTTTTTGTTGTCATATGTCTCTAGGTATTTTTTGATTTCCTCTTTGATTTCTTCAGTGTTATCTTGGTTATTTAGTAACATATTGTTTTACCTCCATGTTTTTTGTTTTTTATGTTTTTTTCCCTGTAATTTATTTCTAATCTCATAGTGTTGTAGTTGGAAAAGATGCATGATATGATTTCAATTTTCTTAAATTTACTGAAGCTTGATTTGTGATCCAGGATGTGATCTATCCTGGAGAATGTTCCGTGCATACTTGGGAAGAAAGTGTAATCTGCTGTTTTCAGATGGAATGTCCTATAAATATCAGTTAAATCTATCTGGTCTGTTGTGTCATTTAAAGCTTATGTTTTCTTTTAATTTTCTCTCTGGATGATCTCCCTATTGGTGTAAGTGAGGTGTTAAAGTCTCCCAGTATTATTGTGTTAGTGTTGATTTCCTCTTTTATAGCTGTTAGCGTTTGTCTTATGTATTGATGTGCTCCTATGTGGGGTGCATATATCTCTATAATTGCTATATATTCTTCTTGGTGGATCCCTTGATCACTATGTAGTGTCCTTCCTTGTCTCTTGTAACATTCTTTATTTTAATGTCTATTTTATCTGGTATGACTATTGCTATTCCAGCTTTCTTTTGATTTCCATTTGCATGGAATATCTTTTTCCATCCCCTCACTTTCAGTCTGTATGTGTCCATAGGTGTGAAGTGGGTCTCTTGTAGACAGCATATATATGGGTCTTGTTTTTGTATCCATTTAGCGAACCTGTGTCTTTTTGTTGGAGCATTTAATCCATTTACATTTAAGGTAATTATCGATATGTATGTTCCTATTACCATTTTCTTAAATGTTTTGGGTTTGTTTTTGTAGGTCCTTTTCTTTTCTTTTGTCTCCCACTCAGAGAAGTTCCTTTAGCATTTGTTGTAGAGCTGGTTTGGTGGTGCTGAATTCTCTTAGCTTTTGCTTGTCTGTAAAGCTTTTGATTTCTCCATCAAATCTGAATGAGATCCTTGTTAGGTAGAGTAATCTTGGTTGTAGATTTTTCCCTTTCATCACTTTAAATATGTCCTGCCACTCATTTCTGTCTTTTCTTTATTTTTTATTTCTTTTTCTTCTCTGATTACCCTGCTTGGACTTCCAAAACTATATTGAATAATAGTGAACCAAGTGTACTGAAATCAAGTAAAATATTTTCATTTTATATTTTGTTATTATATGTGACACAAAAATAAACTCTTAAAAGAAAAACAGCGTTTTGGGTTATTTTATCATGTGGCTTCATACCTGAAGTACTGTTTGGGGGTAGAAATCTTTTTGTGTTAAAATATTGGATCCATTGCTGTATATGCTGTTTCATAGCACAATATTTTATTTTTTATCTTATCCTGCTTGTGTTTTATTTATTTATTTATTTTTGCGGTACACGGGCCTCAAATTGTTGTGGCCTCTCCCGTTGCGGAGCACAGGCTCCGGACGCGCAGGCTCAGTGGCCATGGCTCACGGGCCCAGCCGCTCCGCGGCATGTCGGATCTTCCCGGACCGGGGCACCAACCCGTGTCCCCTGCACAGGCAGGCGGACTCTCAACCACTGCGCCACCAGGGAAGCCCCCTGCTTGTGTTTTAAATGTCTGATTTTCTCTCCAGATACAAGCTGGAGAAAACTCTCTGCTTTTAAAGGGGCTCTTGTGATTAGATTAAGTACAGCCAGATAATTTCCCTATTTTAAGATCAACTGTGCCATATACCATAACAGTTATGTGGGTTACAACTCATCATATCCACAGGTGCTGGGTATTAGAGTGCTGAATCTTGAGGGCCATTCAGGAGTCAATACCAGGAGTCAGTGAGCACTGGCAACCAAGTAAAGAGTTGCCTAGCACTGAACACCAAAAGTTTTCAAATAATACAAAAGAAGCCAGGAGAAGTAAAGCAGAGAACTTAAGAGCAAGAAGATAAATTTTAAAACATAGACGTAAATCCAACTGTGTCAACAATTATATTAAATAAGTTAATCTGAACACACCAACTCAAAGACAGAGATTGCCATATTGGATTAAAAACAGAACAACAAGCAAACAACATCCAATTTGTTTTATGCTATCTACAGGAAATCTAGTTTATAAATAGTAGTATGGATAGATAAGTAAAAATTTGAAAAATATATTGCATACAGACACTAACCAAGATAAAGTTGAATTGGTGATATTAATATTAGACAATGTAAACTTTAGAACAAGGAATTATTAGGGATAAAGAGGAATGTTGCCTAATTAAGTACTCTGAGAAGATGTAATAACCTAAGTGTGTCAGTACACCAAGAAGATATAATAAATGTTAATGTGTATTCACTTAATAACAGAACTTCAAACTACATGAAACAAAGTCTGATAGGGTTGAAGGAGAAATAAAGAAATCCACAAGTATATTTGGAAAATTCATTATTTCTTTCTCTAATGAAAATCTGAAGGAATCTCCAAAAAAGTTACTAGAATTAATTAGTAGGTTTATCAGTGTTACAGTACATGACATTAAGATTTTAAAAATCATTTGTGTTTCTACATACCAGCTAAGAACAATTGCAAATGAAGATGTAAAAAAAAAAGCAAAAACAAAACAACAACAACAAAAAACAGTTCAACTTACATTATTTCCAAATAATGAAGAACGTGGGTATAAATCTAACAAAAATATATGTAATATCTGTATGTGGGAAAACTACAAATCCTTGTTAAAAAAATTAAAGAATACCAAATAAGTAGAGAGATAGATAAAGTTTATGGATTGAAAGGCTCAGTATTGTTCAGATGTAGTTTTTCCCAAATTGATCTACAGGTTGAAACAGTCTCAACCAAAATGCCAGCAGGGTATCTTGTAGTTATTGAAAAGTGAATATAACATTTATTTGGACAGGAAAAGAAACTGGAAATGCCAAACAAATTTGAAAAATAGCAAAGTTTGGGAATCCATATTATCTGATTTTAAGACTTACCCTACCATTATTGTACTCAGTGTGGTATTGGCAAAAGCATAGACACAGATTAATGGAACAGAAAAGAATACAAAAATAAACCCATACAAATGAAGATGATGATTTCTGGCAAAGATGTAAAAACAATTTAAAAAGAAAGCATAGTGTTTTTTAAAAAATGGTGCTAGTGCATTTGTAAACCTCTATATAAAAATATGAATCTAAATATATATATCATGCCTTATACAGAAATGAACTTAAATTATATACCTAAATGTAAGATGTAAAAGTATAAAATTTTTTGGAAAAAGAATAGAAAGTTTTGGGGACTTTAGGTTAGGCAAAGTGTCTTTAGATATCTCAAAGATAAAATACATACAAGAAAAAAAAAGATAAATGATATTTACCAAAATTTAAAACTTTTTCTTTGCAAAAGACATTGTCAAGAGATTGAGAAGACTGGAGAACATACTTGCAAATCACATATCTAATAAAGGGCTTGTATTTAGAGTACATAAACAGCATTTAAAAGTAAAAAAATAAGTAAACAAACAACTCATTAAAAAGGAAAAAAAAAAAGATTTGAAGAGAAACTTCACCAAAGAAAAGACAAATGAGGTGATGAAAGATACTCCAGAAAATTAGATATTAGGGAAATGCCAATTAAGACCACAATGAGATACAGAGCTATCAGAATGTCTAAAATGTAAAACTTGAGTATCGAGTGCTGAAAAGGAGGTGGAGAAACTCAGACTCTACAACGTTGCTGGTGTGAATGAAAAATTATATATACAATGTAGAAAACAGTTTGGCAATTTCTTAAAAAATTAAACCTACATTTAGCATATGACCTAGTAATCTCACTCCTGGGTATTTATCCAGAGAAATGAAGACATATATATAAAAGCCAGTACATGAATATTTATGACAGCAATAGCCATATATTACAAAACCTGGGAAGAATTGAAATAGTCTTTAATGAGTGAATGAATAAACAAATTACAGTACCTCCATGCAATGGAATACTATACATCAAGCAAAAAAGTATAAGCTATTGAATCTTAGATACATTACACTAGTGAAATAAGCCAACCACCAAATATTACATACTATATTATTACATTTTTTATAACATTCTGAAAAAAGACCATACTATAGTAAAAGAGAACAGATCCATTTTTACCAGGAATTAGACATAGAAGAAAGGTTTGAATACAAAGGGACAGAATGAAGGCATTTTAGGGAGTGAGGAAACTGTTTTGTATCATGATTGTTGCTAAAAACTGTATATATTTTTTAAAAACGCCTAAAACTGTATAGCAAAAAAGTGAACTTTGTTATATGTAAATTAGGAAAAAAATTAAACAAAACAAAAATAGTTTTAAAAGAGCCTTAACTATGAATAAGTTATAAACAAAGTTTGACACAGATTACATGTGATTCTGTAAGGAAAAAATGTAGCAGTAATTTGACTTGGGGAGCCAAAGTACCTTTTTTTTTTTAAAATTGGAGTATAGTTGCTTTACAATATTGTGTCAGTTTATACTGTACAGCAAAGTGAATCAACTATACATATACATATGTCCCCTCTTTTTTGGATTTCCTTCTCATTTAGGTCACCACAGAGCACTTAGTAGAGTGCTCTGTGCTATACAGTAGGTACTCATTAGTCATTTATCAAAGACCCTTTTGAGAATATCTTGAAAACTATGGAAACTTGTCTTGACTTTACTCTGTTAGACATTTTAGTACACACATGTATACAAACACACTGAATGTTCTAAGTTCAGGAGGTTCCCTGATGTCCTATGGTTTATTTTTGTACAACTCAATGGTCCATGGACCACAGATGAGAACTCTTACCCATATAATAACATTAATCAGGCTTCTATTCATGCTCAGGAACTTTAAAATTTTAACTTAATTTTATTTAATTATTGTATTGAGATATAATTGACAAATAAAATATTAGTTTCAGGTGTACAATATAACGATTCAATATTTACATATATTGGAATGGTTACCACAAGTGGTCTAGTTAACATCCAATGCCAATGCTCAGAAATATTGATCTTGTAGTATTCCAGAGTCCTCTTGTTCCCCAACATATTTTCCCACTAGCTTATCTTTTAAAAATTGAAAACATTTGTTTTTAATTCACAGGATATTAAAGATATAAAGGATCTAAAAATAGCCAAAGGTGATTGGTTGCTGAATCTTTCATTTCTTCAATGAAGGTAAGAGGGTGAAAAGACAAGGCATGTGGAGCTTTATCTTGTAAAAGAATGTTCACACTTGGTACATATTGAGGAAAATAAGAAAAACCTTAAAGATTTCATAACTTTGATTTGGGTGAGCCCTGTTTACATTTCTCTGGACTAGGATAATAAAAGTTTGAATACATACATATAATATATCTTCAAATAAATTCAAATAGAGGGAAGTCTACTTTTATGCATTATATGAAGGGCTTGTTTGCTTTATAATATAGCTGGCATAATTTTCATACAAAAGAAGTGTACTCCAGGAGGTTTACATATAAGTTATCATTGGAAATAATTTCACATTAGCAGAGAATTATAGGAAGATTTAAAGTTTTATTTTTGGAATTTAAATCTTACCTTTTTCTCCCTAGTTATATTTGTAGTACTTCCTTGAAAAGAGAAATGTAGAGAGTTTATCAATGAACGAAAGTAAATAATCCCACAAATACATCATCTAGTAGCATCTAGAATCTCATGTATTTTATTTCATAGGTAGGAACAGTTGTTCTGGTTTATATAATTCTTGCAACTGTTCCTCAAAATTCTAAAACTAAAATGATATGTATTACATATTGTATAATCTATCTGTATTATATATAGTATACACGCATACATGCATTTCTATATGGAGATTTAGTGACTATAGAAACACATGAGCCTGGCATTGATTTACAGCTCGATGTGTTGTGTTATCTTTTAACATTTTTGAAATGGCTGCAGTTTTGAGGGGCTGAATTGGTTTCATAATACTGGGCAGTTTCTGTACATTCCATTGACAGAAAATATAAAAAATGATCCCAAGTTTCCAAAGGAAAGGTAAGATGGATAGAGGTAACCAATCAGGGCATATTTTGGTGACTTGCAATGTACAACACAATATAAACTATGAGATCATATTTGGTGACTGAAAAATAAAGTGAAATGCCCTGTCATCTATCTAAGAGACAGAGAAAAAGTACCAAGGCAATATTGTAGCTTAACAATGAAATTTCCTGGGATCATCGTTCATTTTAACATCATTTTCTCTACTAAAATATTATAAAAGAATTCTATATAAATTAGTATATACATAGTGTATATATATATATGGCAATCTGTATATCTTCCTTGGAGAAATGTCTGTTTAGGTAGTCTGCCCATTTTTGGATTGGGTTCTTTGTTTTTTGATATTGAGTTGCATGATCTGCTTGTAAACTTTGGAGGTTAATCCTTTGTCAGTTGCTTCATTTGCAAATATTTTCTCCCATTCTGAGGGTTGTCTTTTTGGTTTGTTTATGGTTTCCTTTACTGTGCAAAAGCTTTTAAGTTTCATTAGGTCCCATTTGTTTATTTTTGTTTTTATTTCCATTTCTCTAGGAAGTAGGTCAAAAAGGATCTTGCTGTGATTTATGTCATAGAGTGCTCTTCCTATGTTTTCCTCTAAGAGTTTTATAGTGTCTGGCCTTACATTTAGGTCCTTAATCCATTTTGAGTTTATTTTTGTTTATGGTGTTGGGAAGTGTTCTGATTTCATTCATTTACATGTAGCTGTCCAGTTTTCCCAGCACCACTTATTGAAGAGACTGTCTTTTCTTCATAGATAAGGTGACCATATGTCCATGGGTTTATCCTGGGCTTTCTATCCTGTTCCATTGATCTATATTTCTGTTTCTGTGCCAGTACCATACTATCTTGATTACTGTAGCTTTGAGGTATAGTCTGAAGTCCAGGAGCCTGATTCTTCCAGCTCTGCTTTTCTTTCTCAAGCTTACTTTGGCTATTTAGGATCTTTTGTGTTTCCATACAAACTGTGAAATTTTTTGTTTTAGTTCTGTGAAGAATGCCATTGGGGGCTTCCCTGGTAGCGCAGTGGTTGGGAATCCGCCTGCTGATGCAGGGGACATGGGTTCGTGCCTCGGTCTGGGAAGGTCCAACATGCGGCGGAGCGGCTGGGCCCATGAGCCATGGCCGCTGGGCCTGTGCGTCTGGAGCCTGTGCTCCGCAACGGGAGAGGCCACAGCAGTGGGAGGCCCGCGTACCGCAAAAAAAAAAAAAAAAAAGAATGCCATTGGTAGTTTGATAGGTATTGCATTGAATCTGTAGATTGCTTTGGGTAGTAGAGTCATTTTCACAATGTTGATTCTTCCAATCCAAGAACATGGTATATCTCTCCATCTGTTGGTATCATCTTTAATTTCTTTCATCAGTGTCATAGTTTTCTGCGTACAGGTCTTCTGGCTCCTTAGGTAGGTTTATTCCTAGGTATTTTATTCTTTTTATTGCAATGGTAAATGGGAGTGTTTCCTTAATTTCTCTTTCAGATGTTTTGTTGTTAGTGTGTAGGAATGCAAGAGATTTCTGTGCATTAATTTTTGTATCCTGCCACTTTACCAAATTCGTTGATTAGCTCTATTAATTTTCTGTTAGCCTCTTAAGGATGCTCTATGGATAGTATCAGGTCATCTGCAAACAGTAACAGCTTTGCTTCTTTCCGATTTGGATTCCTTTTATTTCTTTTTCTTCTCTGATTACTGTGGCTAAATTCCAAAGCTATGTTGAATAATAGTGGTGAGAGTGGGCATGCTTGTCTTGTTCTTCATCTTAGAGGAAATGATTTCAGTTTTTCACCATTGAGAATGATGTTTGCTGTGGGTTTGTCAATATGGACCTTATTATGTTGAGGTAAGTTCCTTCTATGCCTATTTTCTGGATGGTTTTTATCATTAATGGGTGTTAATTTGTGTATGTTGAAGAACCCTTGCATTTCTGGGATAAACCCCACTTGATCATGGTGTATGATCCTTCTAATGTGCTTTGGATTCTGTTTGCTAGTATTTTGTTGAGGATTTTTGCATCTATGTTCATCAGTGATATTGGCCTGTAGTTTTCTTTCTTTGTGACATCTTTTTCTGGTTTTGGTATCAGGGTGATGGTGGCCTCGTAGAATGAGTTTGGGAGTGTTCCTCCCTCTGCTATATTTTGGAAGAGTTTGAGAAGGATAGGTGTTAGCTCTTCTCTAAATGTTTGATAGAATTCAACATATGAAGCCATCTGGTCCTGGACTTTTGTTTGTTGGAAGATTTTTAATTACAGTCTCAATTTCAGTGCTTGTGATTGGTCTGTTTATATTTACTATTTCTTCCTAGTTCAGTCTCAGAAGGTTGTGCTTTTCTAAGAATTTGTCCATTTCTTCCAAGTTGTCCACTTTATTGGTATATTTGCTTGTAGTAATCTCTCATGATCCTCTGTATTTCTGCAGTGTCAGTTGTTACTTCTCCTTTTTCATTGCTAATTCTATTGATTTGAGTCTTCTGCATTTTTTTCTTGATGAGTCTGGCTAATGTTTTATCAATTTTGTTTATCTTCTCAAAGAACCAGCTTTTAGTTTTATTGATCTTTGCTACTGTTTCCTTCCTTCTTTTTCATTTATTTCTGATCTGATCTTTATGGTTTCTTTTCTTCTGCTAACTTTGGGGTTTTTTTTGTTCTTCTTTCTCTAATTGCTTTAGGTGTAAGGTTAGGTTGTTTATTTGAGATGTTTCTTGTTTCTTGAGATAGGATTGTTTTGCTATAAACTTCCCTCTTATATCTGCTCTTGCTGCATTCCATAGGTTTTGGGTCATCGTGTTTTCATTGTCATTTGTTCCTAGGTATTTTTTTATTTCCTCTTAGATTTCCTCAGTGATCTCTTGATTATTAAGTAGGGTACTGTTTGGCCTCCCTGTGTTTGTATTTTTTACAGATTTTTTTTCCTGTAATTGATATCTAGTCTCATAGCATTGTGTTGGAAAAGATACTTGATACGATTTCAATTTTCTTAAATTTACCAAGGCTTGATTTGTGACCCAGGATATGATCTATCCTGGAGAACGTTCCATGAGCTCTTGAGAACAATGTGTATTCTGTTGTTTTTGGATGGAATGTCCTTTAAATATCAGTTAAGTCCATCTTGTTTAATGTATCATTTAAAGTTTGTGTTTCCTTATTTATTTTCACTCTGGTTGATCTGTTCATTGGTGAAAGTGGGGTGTTAAAGTCACCTACTATGCTTGTGTTACTGTCAATTTCCCCTTTTATGGCTATTAGCATTTGTCTTATGTATTTACGTGCTCCTATGTTGGGTGCATAAATATGTACAATTGTTATATCTTCTTGGATCGATCCCTCGATCATTATGTAGTGTCCTTCTTTGTCTGTTATAATAGTCTTTATTTTATGGTCTATTTTGTCTGATACGAGAATTGCTACTCCAGCTTTCTTTTGCTTTCCATTTGCATGGAATATCTTTTTCCATCCCCCCACTTTCAGTCTGTATGTGTCCCTAGGTCTGAAATGGGTCTCTTGTAGACAACATATATATGGGTCTTGTTTTTGTATCCATTCAGCCAGTCTATGTCTTTTGGTTGGAGCATTTAATCCATTTACATTTAAGATAATTATCAATATGTATGTTCCGATTGCCATTTTCTTAATTGTTTTGGGTTTGTTATTGTAGGTCTTTTCCTTCTCATGTCTTTCCTGCCTAGAGAATTTCCTTTAGCATTGTTGTAAAGCTAGTTTGGTGGTGCTGAATTCTCTTAGCTTTTGCTTGTCTGTAAAGATTTTAATTTTTCCATTGAGTCTGAATGAGATCTGTGCTGGGTAGAGTAATCTTGGTTGAAGATTTTTCCCTTTCATCACTTTAAATATGTCCTGCCACTCCCTTCTGGCTTGTAGAGTTTCTGCTGAAAGATCAGTTGTTAACCGTATGGGGATTTCCTTGTATGTTATTTGTTCCTTTCCCCTGCTGCTTTTAATATTTTTTCTTTGTGTTTAATTTTTGATTGTTTGATTAAATATGTTTTGGCGTGTTTCTCCTTGGGTTTACTCTGTATGAGACTCTCCGCGCTTCCTGGAGTTTGACTATTTCCTTTCCCATGTTAGGGAAGTTTTCAGCTTTAATCTCTTTAAATATTTTCTCAGTCCCTTTCTGTTTTCTCTTCTTCTTCTGGGACCCCTATAATTCGAATGTTGGTGCATTTAATGTTGTCCCACAGGTCTCTAAGACTCTCCTTAATTCTTTTCATTCTTTTTTCTTTATTATGCTCTGCAGTTGTTATTTCCACTCTTTTATCTTCCAGGTCACTTATCCGTTCTTCTAGCTCAGTTATTCTGCTATTGATTCCTTCTAGAGAATTTTTAATTTCATTTATTGTGTTTTTCATCATTGTTTGTTTGCTCTTTAGTTCTTCTAGGTCCTTGTTAAACATTTCTTGTATTTTCTCCATTCTATTTCCAAGATTTTGGATCATCTTTACCATCATTACTCTGAATTCTTTTTCAGGTAGACTGCCTATTTCCTCTTCATTTGTTTGGTCTGGTGGGTTTTACCTTGCTCCTTCATCTGCTACATATTTCTCTGTCTTCTCATTTTACTTACCTTACTGTGTTTGGGGTCTCCTTTTTGCAGTCTGCATGTTCGTAGTTACTGTTTGTTTTTGGTATTTGCCCCCAGTGGCTAAGGTTGGTTCAGTGGGTTGTGTAGGCTTCCTGGTGGAGGGGACTAGTGCCTGTGTTCTGGTGGATGAGGCTGGATCTTGTCTTTCTGGTGGGCAGGACCGTGTCCGGTGGTGTGTTTTGGGGTGTCTGTGAACTCAGTATGATTTTAGGCCGCCTCTCTGCTAATGGGTGGGTTGTGTTCCTGTCTTGCTAGTTGTTTGGCATCAAGCCCTGGAGCTTGTTGGCCTTTGGGTTGAGCTGGGTTTTAGCATCGAGACCTAGGTATCTGGGAGAGCTGTCACTGATTGATATTACGTGGAGCCAGGTGGTCTCTGGTGGTCCAATGTCCTGAACTCGGCTCTCCCACCTCAGAGGCTCAGGCCTGACACCGGGCTGGAGCACCAAAATCCTGTCAGCCACATGGTTCAGAAGAAAAGGGAGAAAAAGAGAAAGAAAAAAAAATGTTTTTTAAATAATAAAATAAAATAAAATAATTAAAATAAAAAATATATTAAAATAAAAAAGTAATAATAATAAAAAAGAAGTGAGCAACAAAACCAATGAACAAATCCACCAATGATAATGAGCACTAAAAACTATACTAAGATAAACATAAAAATCAAAAAGAAGTCAGTCACAGATAGCAAACCCCAAGTCTACAGTTGCTCCCAAAATCCACCACCACAACTTTGGGTTGATTTGTTGTGTGTTCAGGTATTCCACAGATGCAGGGTACCTCAAGTTGATTGTTGGGATTTAATCTGCTGCCCTTGAGGCTTTCAGGATGTCTGAGTTCTTCTGCCAGCTTTCAGTAGGTGTTCTGTGGGAGTTGTTCCACATATAGGTGTATTTTTGATGTGGTTGTGGGGAAGAAGGTGATCTCCATGTCTTACTCCTCCGCCATCTTGAAGGTCCCCTGAAACCAGTATTTTATTCTTTAATTAACCTCAGTAATAACTGTGTGACATTAAAGCTCTATCACTCAGAGCTGAGTGGTCTGTATCTAAGTGCTTTCAGATGGTTTCTTTCACTTTCTAGAATTGAAAAATTTCTGCTAGCAGCTGGTTTGTGGATATGTATAAGTGCTATGAAGAGGGATGATTAAAAGTCCCTTTGGTAGCAATGAGTATGGCATGAAAGCAGTTTCTCCATTTGCATAGCACCTTGATACTTCTGTGTAACACCATTAAGTATCCCCCAGGCAACAGTGACTTGGAACACTACTATTTAATTATTTAATATTCCAAATCCTCATGTGCTGGTAACACTTTATGTCTTATTAATCTTTCTGCCCCGACATTGCCCTTCTCCCCTTGGCCCTTTCGAGGCATTCTTCACTAATTATGTGGAGGTTGAACACAAGCATTAGAATAAATATCTGAGTTTCTAGTGGTTCCTCCAATAGACTTCACCAGGTATCACGAATCCCTTAAAATATTGTACAAAAGTTAATAATTATGTACATTAAGAATCAATTCACAAAATCTCAAATGGGCATTTGACATGTAAAATAGTAGATGCTCCTTAAAAATAAGTCTTAAAAAAAAAAAGAAAAAAAAATAAGTCTTTATTCCTAAAGTTTAATACTTTGAATAAGTCGTATATTGGTTAACTAGAAAGTGCCTTGAACTAAGTGCACTAAGAAATCAATTTCCTGAACTCATTCTTTAGTTTAATGCTTTACGTACTAAGAATAATTATGACTTTCCTTCTTTCTAGCCAAGAATTTCTCAGTATATATCATATGAATGACAGTTTCTCTTTTTGTGTCTTAAAAAATAATTTCATTATGTTGGAGATCTATCTTATCACATTTCTATCTTAATGTTGTTAAGTTCTTATTTTTTGACCTCACAGATTTAAATGCAGATGATTTTGTGATTTTTAGTTATTTTTGACTGTACTGTGATATTCTAGAGCTTTCCCTGTAGTGTGAACCTGTCTTGAACTAAAACAAAATCTTATTTCATTCTTTTAAAAAGTTAGGTTATTCTTTTCACTAACATGGGAATCACCACGTGATGCTAAAAAGAAATCGTATTCGATTCCCATAAGAACATTTTGTTCTCTTAAAAAAACATTACTTAACATAACACACAGTTAAGTGCTTCACTACACTCATTCATTATTCATAAAGTTCCCAGTTGTTAAGGGGTATGATATGCTTAGGGGTATTATTTCACCTTGGGAAATGGTCCCATAGAAAAATGAAACCAGGGGTCCAGAATAAATGAACTCAGTAGCCAAATTGGACTTACAGTGTAGACTTTTCCTTAGATCTCAGATGACTCCAAATTCTCTACCTTCTCTATTCTTATAGATAGTATTCTCTTGTTTTGAAGATTATCTGAAATTTGACTTCTTTAAAAAGCAACAAATAACTACTCTCCACCCAACAAAAAAGAAAACCATCTTTGTTAGCTTAAGTCTGTGAGATTATGATTGTATTACACTTACTGTTAATTCAGGAATGGTTATTCAGACTACATCCATAGACGTAAAGGAATTTTCAATTTGGAGCTGAATTTAAAAGTCCATTCAAATAATTGCTTATTAACCATATCTAACGAATCAGTGGTGTCTGTTGTATAAGATGATCAACGTGGTACTATGCTTATAATTATATGAGATAAAAAAATAAAGTTTAAAACACAGTGTAATTTTCCTATGCTCTTAGCAACAAGTCATTTAGAGTGAGAAGTCCTGGGTGGAAATCATGACTAGAACCATCAGTATAGCTGTGTGAACGCAAGTAAATCACTTTACCTCACCATTTCTTTATCCATGGTTAGGAATAATAACCTGCCCTGTGTGAAAATGAAAAGAAAGAACACAGGATGGAATTGCTTTGCAAAATGAAATGCTTTACAAGTTTTATTAGTCATTATTACTTTTCTCACAAGGTACACTTTTTTTACAGGTACTGATAGACCTTAACTGATTGTCCTACTCAGCAGATATTTCCCATACTGCCTGAAGTCTTAAGAATGATGAAACTAGTATTAGTAAAGAAGCTTAGAGGACATAGTATTTCTGCATTTTTCAATTTATGAAAATTCTACCGTCACTTGTTTTCTAGTGTCCTTGCAACAATAGGCTTGTGCTAACTTTCAAAGCGATGTTAATTTGTCTTTATATGTCAGCACCAGTATTGCTTTCTTCTGACTGTGATCTTATGTAACAAAATAATTTGGTAGCAAAATTTTATACTGGTAATAATAATAGCACATAGAAAGATCCCTTCTGATTTCTTAGGCATGTGTTTGTTCAGTATAATCACTTTGGCTTTACTTATTTTATACACACACATGGGTTTGTATATAGATATGAATATTTATATACTTATAAATTTGAGACTAGTGCAAATAGGAAAAAAATACTTTCTTGTAGGTATTTTGGTAGTGGCTGTAATTCAGCCAAATAGGAAGTCCATCTTCAACTGTGGAACAGCTTGCAGGATGAAACGCTTCAGACTTTTCTTAGAAAAGAAAGTGCATCTCGTAGTCAAGATGGCTGGAAAGTAGAGCCTGTAGAATTCACTTTTCTTCTTCTTTCTCTGGATCTGACTCCATGACCAGGATTCCAGGGAACTGTTTCATCCTTACAAATGCACAGGATCCAGGATTAGGAAAACTATTCTTTTCTCACAAGTCTAATATTGTTTTTTATAATTACTCTTTCTGTCCTCTTTAATTGCTTCCTCATTATTGGGAAAATCAAGCTGTTAAATTCAATCTGACTTTCTTAATTATAAGTAGTGAATTTTTCTATGAGCAGATTAAGAGATTTAAATGAATGTTTCTCTCCTGGCTTTATTATGGACTTCATGTTAACCCTTCAAGTTTCAAGCATTACAATTTTGGAAGCTTAAAAGGTGATAGTGGATTTTTGAATTTGGTAAACCTCGTGCAAGTATGGCTTCTCATTTTCTAAAAAAGTAAAGAATAGGTTATTGACTCAACCCATTGAAATGTAGATGAAAGGTATAATTTTAATTTTCATATAAATTATAGGGCATGATAGGTAAGTTATATTGGTTTATAGGTAGTGAGATAACCTTTTGATAACATAATCTAGAATATTGGGCATGCTCTGCATTTTATTTCCCCTGGTGAATAAACTCACAGCTATATAAGTCAACTCACAGCTATATATGTATTATGTATGTGTGTGTGTGTGTGTGTGTGTGTGTGTGTGTATGTATACATACATATATGTACCGTATTTATAAATCTGGTATTCTAGAGAATAGGTAGTAGTTATAGTTTACAGTTACTCCAATTAAAATAAGTAAAAGGCTTTTGAACTTGTTCCAATGAGCAAGGAAAAAAAATTCTAAAATTATATTTATGTATATGTAGTCTTTACTTGATAATACCTTACATTTCAGTGTATTTTTAAATTTCCTTTTATAATTGTAATAATACCCAACTTGCCTTTTCAGGCTATTGTCATTGTTTTCTTTTTTTCTTTTGTTCTTCAGATTTCCATACAGAATATGGTAGATTTCTTTTTTTTTTTTCTATCATTCAGAGAATTATTCCTGGTCTGGAAAAATGCAAGACCGTTGAAGTATAAGGCAGGAACCCACTAGCCAGAAAGAAAAAAAAACCTTTAAAAACAGGTACTCTATCTGACAAAGACACACTCTGGTCCAAATCAGCACATATACCTGGAATAGTAAATGCATTAATTTTTATTTTCTATCAACGTGCAGCATACCAAAGCCTCATTATCAGCCGAGAGTAAATCATGAAAGAGGAGTCTTCCTTTATCCCCAAGTGATAAATATAGTTACTCAAGAATGTTATTATAAGGGCTTTCCTTTCTCTTATCAGGTGGTGATAATTGGGGAAGAAAAAAGAAACATAAGTCTATTTAGTAGTTGGAACCACATTCTAAGGCAAAGTAATTGCATATAATTATCCCTTTCTTTTTAGTTTCCAAATTTGATTCTATGTAAATCAGATGATTGCCAAACAAAGACTCTCACAATAAAAGTTAAGGAATCTTCTTTCGCGTTCCTTCTCAAATAACATACCAAGAATATATATTTATACTTTAACTCTGAATTTTAACCTCTTCTTTTTGGTTGATTACTGTGACTTGGGCAGCTTTTAACATAGTTTCTATCTCAATTGACCCTTCTAAGTGAAAGAGAATTAGAATTTCCAAATAGACATTTAATAAGAAATAATTTGGTATTGGTTTGAAGTGTTACTTCTTATTACTGACTTACAGTATAAGATGTTTTCAGAAATATCTCCATGACTGTGTCAAAATTTTGCTTCTCAGCTTCCCAGAAAAGACCTGATCTCAAGCGTTATGATTTTAAGTCTGATTATAAGTAAATGTGTACAAGTAAATGAAAATACATTTTCGAAAATATGATTACCATAGATACGTAGCTTAGGATACCCTTCACATACTGAAAAAGATGTCTGGAGCCTGGAATGTAGGCTGACCTCTACTGTAACCAAGGCCTATATCACTTTTCTTTCTGGATCAGTCTAGGCCCAAGTATGTAGAGAGTTCAAAGCTTGTTCTTATTCACATTTATATGCAAAAATATATGCTTATTTATGTGGCAATTATATGTAAGTTTATATATATTTTTAATAATAGCTTAATTAAAGTATATTTTATATACCATATATTTTATTCTTTTAAAGTGTATATGAAGTGGTTTTTAATATATTTGCAAAGTTGTGCAATCATCACTATCCAATTCCAGAACATTGTTTTCACCCCCTCCCCAAAAAAAGCCCTGTACACATTAGCAGTCGTTCTCCATTTTTGCTTTTATTTAGACCCTGGCAACTACTAATCTATTTTTTTCTCTCTGTGGGTGTGCCTATTCTGGACATTTCATATAAATAGAAACACAAAATATGTGGCCTTTTGTCTCTGACTTCTTTTGCTTACCATAACGTTTTTAAAATTCATCCATGTTGTAGCATATATCAGCATTTTATTCCTTTATATGGCTGAATAATATCCCAGTATATAAATATACTGAGTTTTGTTTACCAGTTTGAGTTGATGGACATTTGGTTTGTTTTCACTTTTTGTCTATTATAAATAATGCTGTTATGAGCATTTGTGTACGTGCTTTTGCATGGACATGTTTTCAGTTCTCTTGGGTATATACCGAGGAATGGAATTGCTAATTCTATGTCTAAGCTTTTGAAGAACTGCCAAATTGTTTTCCAAAGCTGCTGCAGCACTTTACATTCTCACTAGCAATGTCTGAGGAGTTAAGTATATTTAATAATATACTTAAGTATATTTAATATTATATTCTAAAATTCTGTTAAAATGTTAAAGGGAAAACACCCATATAAATAATAAACATATTTTGATTTTTGATATGACTGATACTTACAATTATTAGTGTAGTATGTTTCTTAGAAAAATTGTTACAATTAGTCTACTGAAAAACAAACTTTTACCCCACATGTTCAGATTATAGCAATGACATAAGCATATAAATTCAAAAACAATGATATGAAATTTCCAGAGTATAAATCTCTGCTCGTCCAAATTGATGCCTATAATCCTATTCAATAGGTATATGTTGATTAGGAAGTGGGAGACCTTTGGGGAACTTTTCTCAGAATGAGTGATTCCAGGAGAAAGTCTAGAGATGGTATACTTTTGAAGTGATTAGAAAATAAGTTTGCTATGAATATACTTGCAAAAAAGTTCACTGAGATTTATGTCCAAAGATATTCATTTTTGCTTTGTGTGTAATATCAACACCAACAGCAGCAATAAAAAACAAACGTAGTTTCTTTCAATAGGGTACAGATTGAGGAAGTTATATATCCACACAACCTCACGCAAAACAGTACTCAAAAAGAATGAGTTAGGTCATTATATAAATAGACGGAAGAACCTCTAGAACAGATTTTAATAAATGTAGAAAAGTGGATTCTTAATATGAAATCTTTATATGTAAAACTGTAATTGAATATATACATGTATTTAGGTATAGAAATTCTCAATGTCCACAATCATTAGAAACTGTAAAGAACAATTGCCCTTGAGAAGAAGGAGGAGGAAGTATGAGAAGAAACAGGTTTTCCTTTTTCCTTTTGAAATTTTTGGATACAGTTTGGACCTTCTAATCTGTATACCTGTTATAAGTTTTGTTTGTTTCCCCCAACAAATATCAACAAGGTTATATGGACTGTTAGATTTGTTTTCTCCATACTAAAAAGTGTTATATTAAAAAGAAAGATTTATGTACCAAAAAAGGATGGGATAAAAGCTGACATAAAACTGGCATAAGCACAGCAGTTACTTATGAAAAGCAATCCCCTGCTAGATATGCTTCATCATAGCGCTATCTAATTAAAATAGCAGAATTAAATAACTTGGCAATGACAATGGTAAAGTTCAAGGGTTGCTGGGAGTTGCAGCTCCTTATTGGAGTCAGCTTGAATCCTCAGAACCTAGACTGCCTCCTGCCTGGCTTGTGTTTCTATAGCTTGTGGCTGATATCCAGGGGTGATTTAGAAATCGTGTGTCCTAATTGCAGTCGGGCAAAGCCAGGCGCCTGCTAAAACAAGGTTTTTAACGTTCTCTGAGGGTTTTCGAATACAGGACGTGAGAGGAAAATGGCACTCTAATGGAGGGTTCTGTGCCAGAAAATCCTGCTCCCCGGCTGTCCTGTAGTTAATCTGACTCTAAAGCACTTAGTATTCCAGTTGGCCTGTCTGACTCTGTGGTCAACATCCTCAATCCAGAGTCGAGCCAATCAACTGTCCTGATGGAATTGGGTGCTCTGGGGACTCTGCCTAAACTCTAGCTAGATCAGAAAGTCCTAGGGTATCCTAGAAGGGGTATATACGGCTAAGCTAACATCATGGATTTAGGGAGATAAATGAGAAATTGGGACCAAATTTCTGTGCAGCTTTGTACCTTATTCCAGAAACACCTATTTCCTACTCTTTGCTATCTTGTAACCTCACTGATGTTAATGCATTAGGGCAATTGGTGCTCCACTGGGACGATTGCCAGTGTCTGGAGACAGTTCAGATTGTAACTACTGAGGGACTTTACTGGCATCTAGTAGGTAGAGGCCTGGATTCTGCTAAAATCCTACAATGCAAAAAGAGCCACACCACAACAAAGAATTATCCTGTTTGAAATGTTAATAGTGCCACAGCTGAGAAACCCAGAATTAGAAGGGCATATTCAAAGAATCTTCTGAAGATCTTACCTGAATTAGAGGTAGGAAATATCAGCTGAATTTAAATCCCACTTTTTTTTTTTTTTTTTAGTGGAGGGTATTCTCTAAAGTGTAATCTCACTGGCCATACCTTTGGTCATTCAGAGAAGGCTTCTTTTTACTGGGCTGGTACGGCTATCAACTCTGAGGGGATCTTGTATACTCTGAGCAATGCTCAGTCAGGGCTTGCAAGGGAAAGGACCATATGTTCTACATCCACCATGCGAGAGCAGCAGGGGAGGATGAGAGCAGTCTGTCTTTACCTAATGCTTCATAACTTCCTGTGATTTTCTACAGATTCTTCTATCCCAGTGTCTCTAGATTTCAATCTATCTTTTCTTCTTCTTTTTTTGAAGGTATTTAAAACATTTTTTTCTTTATTTTATTTTCTTTTTTATTATTTAAAAATTTTATTTATTTAAATTTATTTTATTTATTTATTTTTGATTTTTTTTCTTTATTGTGGACTCTCTTCTACTTCTTTGTCTTTCCCATCATTTGACTTCTCCTTTTTCTGCCTCTTTTGTCTTTTCCATTTCTGTCCTCTCTCCCTGTGACTTTCTCATATGTTACTTCTACCTTCTTAGATGTCTTCTTGTGTCTTCTGTGTTAATCTCTCTTCATGTGTGTCTTTCCTCAGCTTTCTCTTTTTCTCCTTCCCTTTCTTGTTCTTTCTCTTTCTGTCCCTCCTTTTCTTTTTCACTTTTGTCGTCACATACAGAAAGAGCTAAGGTATAAACCAAGGAGTTGTGCTTATTGAATACAAATTTAAGCTCTTGTATTCTTCTAAAAGAAAAACATAATTAATTTGCATTTCTTTACATTTTATATGATCTGTAAAATCTATTGTAGGTATCACTGTGCCTCACTCCCTCCAGCATGACACATGGTGCCTCGTTTGGGATGCACGTGTGGACAAAGGACGTATTACCATGTGGTTCTTCATGCGCTGATTTCCAGCCCCCACCCAGCTTTTACCTCTTAATTTAAACACACACACACACACACACACACACACACACACACACACACACACAAACACACACACACACACACACACACACCATGTGCACACACCCTGAGATGCTAAAGAGGTGAATTAATAATGGGCTGTTTGACCCTATTCAGACTTGATGAAATCACTTCAGGGAAGGAATCCTTTTGCTGCCTCAAGTTATAACGGAGAGGATAGCTGACCGTTTCTCTTACGTACTGGGCCACCATTGGCTGCAGATTTCTTAGCTTTGCCTCAGCTCTGATCTCAAATCTTGGGTTAATTTACAGGCTTAAGCCTCCCAACCCTCATTGTCCTCAAACAGATTCTGAGTGGTTAAAAGTTCCCACATCCTTAGAATGTATTTAAAGGTTTGAGGTATATTTCACCTTTCCATAAAGGGAGAGGTAAACAATGACTTGAAAGGTGACTTTCTGGCAGGTGTGTGTCTCTCAGACTGTGATTACTCCGAAGTGGGCAAATTGTCTGAAATGGAGTATGAAGTGCTCTGGGGCTACACATGTATTCATGCCTCAAGAGCTATTGTTGACACCTTATTGGTTGAAATGCATTATATTTATAGTAGCTTATGCCTTGACCATCAGTTTAAAAATCAAACCACATGGAACTCTTTGATTTTCATAATGTCATGCAGACCCCAGTGTCTAGAAAGCAGGTGATTTTTTGAGATGGCTGTTGAAGCTGCAGAGACGGCATGTGAAAAATATCCATGAGGGTGTGTGCTTCATCCAGCTCTACTTTCAGCAGCACTAAAATATGTTGTCGATCTCAGGCTTTTAGGTGGTTAAACTTACTAGGGTTAGAACATCTAAAAATAAATGGGGGGAAATGCCATGTAGAGAAGACCTTTTGAAAGAAACGTTGGATGTCTGAGACCTAAAGTAACTGACAGAGCACATGAGCCATAGGGGTCTGACAAGAAAGCATTAAATGGCATCCCTGCTGGATGAGGAACGGCTTTCTTTTTTTTTTTTTTTTCATTGCTAATTGATGACTTTCACTATTGTTTTAAAAGAAATTTTCTTATGGCCAGAGAGAATCTGAAGGGCTGCTATTCATGTATAGACAGAATCTGACAGCTGATATATTCAGAACATGAGGTACATCGTGAAGGTAATAAGAACTGCTTTCTTTTACATTTATATCTCATGTTTATGTTATGAAAATATGCAATCTATTTTTGATACTTCAGGCACTTCCCAGCCTGCACTAAATGTTCCATATTATAAAGCTTCTCTTCTGTCTACCCTCCCACCCTAGCCCCACTTTGGAACACTAATGGAAGTTTTTGTTCCACTTTATTTATTTATTTGCGGTACGCGGGCCTCTCACTGTTGTGGCCTCTCCCGTTGCGGAGCACAGGCTCCGGACGCGCAGACTCAGCGGCCGTGGCTCACGGGCCCAGCCTCTCTGCGGCATGCGGGATCCTCCTGGACCGGGGCACGAACCCGCGTCCCCTGCATAGGCAGACGGACCCTCAACCACTGCACCACCAGGGAAGCTCTGTTCCACTTTAGATAATGAGCAGGATGAGCCACAGGTTTCAAGAAGATTTGTGCTATCAGTCGACATAAACAATGAAAGGGAACCTGAACTCATTCCCTGTTTCCTTTCAACCATTTCCTGGGAGGGGTATCATGTAGGCATTAAGGTATCTCAGATAGATATGAACAGAAATGCCTGCTCAGTATATTTTAGATATATTAAATAAATATATTCCAAAGCAAGTGATTTGTTTCCCTTTACAGGGATTTTTTTTAAAAAGCAGCTTGAGTATCAGTCTGATTTGCCAGATTATTGGATCCTGTCACCCAAATAGAGACAATATAGACCATTTGTGTGGCAGGCACTAATACTGCACATCTACCTCTTGGAGCAGGCCAGACAGACATACAGACCCAGCAGCCCTTGTTCCTCATGGAGATTTTCTGTCCATCACCACTCCAAAATGAGCAAAAGTATCATTCAAGTGTCTCAGACTGCAACCTCACTCAGTGTTGCAAAGGGATGGAGAGAATGCTCTTAACCTGATCCTTCAGGGGATGCTCATGGTAGGTAGCTTGCTATCCTCCCCAGGGACTTATTTCTCTACCAGACTGCCATTTACTCCCTTTTTTAAAAAAAATCACTGTCACATTTAACATTACTCAGCATTTTACGCTGTTAATGTTTTATTTAAAAATTTTTTGAAATTAAAATTACAACAACAACAAAAAACCCATTACTTACATTCCCACCACCCAGTAAAAATTTGCCTTTTTTTTTTTTTTTTTTTTTTTTGCGGTATGCGGGCCTTTCACTGTTGTGGCCTCTCCCGTTGCAGAGCACAGGCTCCGGACGCGCAGGCTCAGCAGCCATGGCTCATGGGCCCAGCTGCTCCGTGGCATGTGGGATCTTCCCGGACCGGGTCACGAACCCGTGTCCCCTGCATCGGCAGGCGGACTCTCAACCACTGCGCCACCAGGGAAGCCCAAATTTGCCATTTTGAAAGAGAAATTGATATATTGTTTTTTTGTAAAAATAATTTATGCTCACTGTAGAGAATTTAAGCAATACAGAAAAGTACAAAATAACATTAAGAAAAAAAAATAAAGCCTACTCTTTAGGAGTAATCCCAGTACTGTAGGCAAACATTATTACAGACATAGTCCAAAGAAATAATAGAAAAATAATTTTACAGATATTGGATTGTGCTATAGATATCTTCAAAAGTAAAAGAACGTTAATTTTACTTTTACTTGAAATCAATGGAGAAAAAGCGACCGAAATGAAATGAAAGGATCTGTTGAATCTCAAATAAATTTATCTTTAACAAAAGATTTTCTTAAAAACTTTCTTCTAAGTAAAAACTTATAAAAATAGTAAAGACTTTTGATGTCATTATGTTTTTTAAAACAATATGTTTACAGTTTTAGACAATTGAAGCTCTGCTGTGAAAGAGAAGAATTTAGAACTTTCAGCACATCTCAGGCATCCTGGTTCTTGTTGCTTATGAAATTGGTTTTGAATTTTCTAGAATTATAAAATTCACATTTACTTTTGTAACCATATTTCTCTTGGTTGTTTGGTCATTTTATGTCTAAATGGGTGAGCTTCATGCATGCAAATATATTATTTGATTATTTTCAGCATTATATCCCCTTCACCTAGAGTAGTGCCAGGAACATAGTAGGCAGTCAGTATTTATTCAATTGAATTTTATTTTTCTCAATAGTATTTATTGAGTTGAGTGAATACATGGCTCTATTTTTTTGAGAATGAATTCAGTGTTCACTTCTAAATCTTTTCATATAGTATCTCTATTTACCAGGTGTGCATATTAATTCAAATCCAAATTGTCTAAGTTTTTTTTTTCTCCCAACAAGGACTATAAGTGGCATATTCCCAGAATGTTTTTCATGTTTAATAATGACTTCTTGGCATATATAACTGAGTGGTACCTTATGTGGGTATAGTGGGTTATAGTTTCTGCCCTTAGGACTTCACAGATATCAGGCCATTTTACTGAGTGGTTTTGAATGTTGATGTGAAGTTTGAGGTCAGCAGCCTGACTTCTTTTTCTTTTTTTCCTTTCTTCTTCTCTTTCTTTTCCTTCTCCTCCGCCCGCCCCATTCTTTTTCTTTTCCTCTTCTTCTCCTCTTCCTCCTTCTTTGTGATATTCTTTTACTCCCGCCTTGGTATTTATTTAAAAGAATTCTTCATCTTACTTGCTGTATTTTTCATCTGTTAGGGCTTTTAAAATATTAATCATAGTTATTTCAAATTCCTTATTTGATAATTCCAACACTGGTGTTATACCTAAATCTAGTTGTGTTGATTCTTTTGAATCTAAGTTATGTTGTTTTGTCTTGCCTTTTCATAGGCCTAGTTATTATTTGTTGATGGCAACCATCTATGTAGGACAGTAGAGATTGAGCTACACAGTTTTTATCTCCAGAAATGGTTACACCTCTCTATGAGGGCTTTAGAGTGGGTGTTTGACTTAATCTGGTCTGGAGACGGGCTGGCCTGGAAGTTTATTGTTTCCTTGGTTATCCTTAATGTACCATAACTATCAAATAACTCTAGTGATACCTTGTGTCTAGGAGGGCTGATATGCCAGAGAGTTTCTCTCAGGGTCTGTTCCTCCCTCAGTTTTAGGTCATTCCTTTGCACAGCGCCTCCGGGAGGGTCATCTCCATGCTCTTGGTGCAGTATTCCATCATTATTAGTCTAGTGGTGGTGGGATCTGGTGGTGGTGGTGGTGAAAAGGTGCATTCTTTATTATTCTGAATAAACCTCAATCTTAGGCAGGCGCTGTGTCCTGGGTATCAGTGCTATGGCCTCCTTAGTGCTCTTGTCTCTACCCCAGCTGTAGTTCTCGGTATAGGATGCATTTCTGCTCCTCCTCCAGACGTCAAGATTTTTTCCCTCCTTCCTTCCCTTAGCTGCAGTGGGTCTCTGCCAGTCCGCTAAAAGTGACAGATTTTATTCCCCTTTCCCTACAAATTAAAGCTTTTTTTCTACAGGGATGATGCGTGGAAGGATCCCAGTAGAGATCTGTACCAACCCCACTCCCACTTCATGAAGGACATCTTCTTAGGACTCTCAGCAAGTGAGGTCAATGGAGCAAAAGTCAGCAAGAGAATACAAACTCCTATATCTGCAGCCTGATGGGCTCCCAAACTCTCTTAGCAGCCCACATTCACTCCCCCAGTTTTTTTAAACTATTCTAACTGAATTCTAACTGGTGTTGAAATGTGTCTGCTTCAGACAAGCAAATGTTCACAGGCTGTCTGTTCCTGCAGGCTCCTGTCTCTTTGCAGCTATGCATCATCCTTCCCTACCTGTCCCAGCAGAAACTGGAAGCCCATCTTGATATGTAAAAAATATATTTTTTTTCTATTCTTGAAGTTCAGATGCTCAATATAGTATATATCTTGGTGTGATCATTCTATTTCTAATTTTCCTGTTTGCTCCTGTAGTCTATAGTCTTTCCTATTTTTTTTTTCCCAAGGAAATTTTCTTGAACTAACTCAGTTAATAAAGTCTGTTACTTATTTGTTCATTTTATGAGTGGGTTTCTTACTACAGAAACAGCAATTATTATTATAATGGAGCATCTTTTTTTAATCATCTTCTTTTCTCTATTCTCTTGACACTCATTTTCTTTTAGTTTGATGATAACAGTATTTCCTCTGTCTCAGTTCTTCAAATTCTAAGGCTCTTTATTCTGCTGCTTTCTTTGTTCTAATCTACTTTATTTTGCATTTGTGTAGAGATGGTTTTAGTCTTCAATTGTTTTTCTTGGGTCTTAAGTCACCCTTTCTATCTTATCCTTTTATTATCCACCTTTGATTTTTTGTTTTACTGGATCAATGGGTTTATTAAATTTTTATATAACATGGAGCAATTATGAGGAATTCCCATCTTTCCTGTAAGATTTACTTTGTTCTAGTTTAGGTCCTATGTCTATTGCTTGGTACATTTTTTTCTCTCTTTTTTAAAATATGATGTACTTTTATAGTATATTGTGCTCTCTAGAATCCAGAGACCACATATACCTGCATCATCTTCCTCCACGCCACAATGGCCAATACCTATTTTCTTTCTATACAGATATCTTGGTTAAGAGCACTACCATTTATCTACTTTCCCAATGCAGAAGCCTAGGAGTCGTTCATGAATGTTCCCTTCCAAGAAGCTTTTGCTGTCATTTTGGCAAGAGATGTTGGGGTCTGATCTTAGGTAGCGATAGTCTGGATGTACAAGAAATATAAGTTTGGGAAGGATTTGTGACTTATTTGTTGCATGAGCTTGGTCAGTTAATTAAATTAATTTACTTTTTTATTTTTGCTGTATTGCGCCTTCGTTTCTGTGCGAGGGCTTTCTCTAGTTGTGGCAAGCGGGGGCCACTCTTCATTGCGGTGCGCAGGCCTCTCACTATGGCGGCCCCTCTTGTTGCGGAGCACAGGCTCCAGACGCGCAGGCTCAGTAGTTGTGGCTCACGGGCCTAGTTGCTCCGCGGCATGTGGGACCCTCCCAGACCAGGGCTCGAACCTGTGTCCCCTGCATTAGCAGGCAGATTCTCAACCACTGCGCCACCAGGGAAGCCCGGTCAGTTAATTTAAATACACTAAGCTTTATTTTCTTATTTAAAAATAAGAGGTACTGTTAATCCACATATCATATTATGGTGAAGTTTAAATTAGATGATAACTCTGGGCTTTTCATAGTGCCCTTTTTGTAGAGACCAAGACTTCATAAAGTGTTTCATAAAGGAGAGTTTTTGTTATTATATATTTTATGTGGATTAATACAACAAAAAGTTGCATAGCTCAGAAGTGGCAGATATGGAATTTGAAACCAGGCCACCTGAGTTCCAACATTAAACTTTTTTTTTTCTTACCATGCCACACTGTTCCAGAGGTAAACTGGAGGGGGCAGCAGACTAGAGGACAGACAAGTGCCTGTCCAGCAATGGGTCAGTGTACTTCTGGATTGGGCACACAGGGCTTTTCCCTTTGTCACAAACCATAGGAGGATTCTATCATTGAACTTCTGAGCTTTTTCTGGTCGAGACATCTGAGTTTTTGATTTACACTTTGTCTTCTGCTTCTGTACTATCCACTGTAAGAAAGCTTGTTCAAAATGCATCCCTTTCACCTTCATCCATATTGATAAATCAGGGAAGCCAAGGCTTGTTGTGGTCGCACATTTTATTTGTCCCACCTGGATTAGTGGGCAGACCATCAAATACACAGTGCTTTCATGCCCAGGAAGCCTCCAGAATCATAGAGCAGTTGGCAGACAGACTGAAACATGCAATGTTTATGATGATCTATGTTGTACAATCATATGAGATCGATTGCATATGTAATGCTCATCAGTGTGGAGTCATCTGGGGAAGCATCTGCTGAATTTTGTTTGCCAGCTTGAGGAAAAGATATTGCCAAAAGGTTGGCAAAGGCATTTATGTTCTTAACGTATGAAGCAAATTTACACTTTTTACTGTGACTCCTGGAGTGGAAGTGAAGCAGCTCCTCACCTAACGATGATATCGCACCTGCCATTCTATCTTCTGCTGAAGATGTGCCGTATGCCAGCAAATCCTCAAGGGGTTCGATAGCAGAGAGTTTTATATGACTGGAATCATTTTCTTTAATGCAAAAACACAACTGGAAAACATTCTTCTTAAGCAATAAGAGCATCAAAGTGTGCTTATTACATATACACCTAAGGACATGAGTCTACAGCTTTGGTACTTGCACTGACTTTTAGCGGACCACACAAATCTATTGATAAAAAGAGAAAGAGATTATTAGATAAAGACTAGGCTAGTTTTTTTTTTTCCTGTTCATCTTTCCCATAAATTACATACATCCAAAATAAATTATTCATTGTAAAAGTGTATGTCTGGAAATGTATTTTTAAAGAACCTTATCAAAGCATAAACTCTCAAGCTCAGATAGAACCACAGCTCATTATAAATTACTAAATTATGGCTTCTGTTTCATCCATATGATTTAAAGAAAATGTCCCATCCCCTTATGGTTCTTAGTACAACATAGAAAATAAATATTCTTTTTTGTCTGGCTATTTTTATCTTGAAAATCTCTCACACAGTTTCATCAACTTGGAACAAGTCAGGATCTTAGATAGGAATCTCATGTTTCAAAAATGTCAACGTTTTCCCTACTTGGGAAGCACCATGAACTAGGGAAATACTCTTTAAACCATATTATAACTTAGTATGTGCCATGAGGACAGTAACTTTTGTTTATTTATTTGTAGCAGTGAATTTCCACAACATATTAAGCCAGTGGCCTATTTATAGCCTCACAATTGGTGTCCTGATCAGATCAGTTCAAACTATTACTGTATATTCATCTTAGTACAAGTGTACTTTTTCTTTACCTTGTAGGATTTTTCAAAGCTCATTGAAATGATCTCCTTTAATAACCATTCCTGTGTTCCTTACCAG
The DNA here is from genome assembly GCF_951394435.1 of Stenella coeruleoalba. Lineage (NCBI taxonomy): Eukaryota > Metazoa > Chordata > Mammalia > Artiodactyla > Delphinidae > Stenella > Stenella coeruleoalba. The sequence goes on from NC_137150.1 coordinate 92,595,500, forward strand.
GCCAGGGAATATAGTTTTGAGTTTCTCAATGTTTTCAATATTACCTCATTCTTCTTTACATCAAAATTTAGAGGAAATTTGCTTTTCCCTTGGCCCTTATTGCTTTAACAGAGACCGTAAATTTTCCCATTCTCTTTCCTCTCCTTAGTGATGTCTCTAACCATATTTTCATCATGAAATCCACAATCAAGATTCTTATTTCCCGTAATAGTATGACTCAGTTTGGAAACTTCTTGGTCATAGATGAAATAGGCAAATGTTTCTTCCAGGTTTATCATTGTGTTATAAATTTCTTGTCATGAGCCAATTGTTCATGGCATAATTGTGCTCTACCAGTGTTTTCATTGTATTCATCTTTCTTATTACTGCAATTTACACATAATACAAGGTGATGTCATAATTAGTTTCATCTTTCTTGTAATAAACTTAGGCTTTATAGAATCTGACTTCATTTCTGAGAGTTTCATAGAAACATACGATATTAGGCATAATACTACATTATAAAATTCTCTTCTTGTTCCCATATACAATCTCATTTGAGTCAATTACTATTTAATTAAGTATGTTTAGAAGTTAAGAATTTTAAAATTGCTATATATATGTAAAAGATTGGCATGTACATTGTATTAAGTGAAAGATTTAGAGACACGTTTTGAGTAAGAGGCTAATTAAATGACTGGAAAATACCAGATAGTTCATCTGCAGTCTATCAAAACATAAATGCTTTGGGGCAACTTGAAGGTCTAAAGAATTTTATTTTAAATATGACAAGGTCAGCAGATGCCAAATAAATAATTTAATATTTTAAAGAATTGTAACCTTTTGGTCAATTTGTGGAGAAAAGTTGAATTGTAAACCATTTGGTAGCAATTAGTAAATTACATCTTAAAGCTTATTCAATGATAACTAAGTAGTTAGTCTAAAAGCAGCAAATTGCTACTAATATAATGGTTTAACCTTTTACTTTCCTGCTCCTAGATCATTATTTGCATGATCTATTATGCAAAGGTACTTATTTGTTAGTGTAATTGAAAGTGCTGTAGATAAGGTGCTTAAAGAGTGCTGGATATAAATATATATATATGTGTGTGTGTGTGTGTGTGTGTATAAGCTAAAAGAAATCCAAAATTAATACTCACTGGGAAAGAAACCTGTCTAGTTTGTAGTGTTTTCATTCAGATTGGTTTGATCTAGAAAGTCTTTAAAAGATGAAGATTTCTTTTCATTTCCACTACATTAACTTCCGGTTCAGATGGATTACAACTCAGCTTCTTTGTTGTATTATGTGGCTATGATTTCACCCAAAATAAAAATGAATCTATAAGTAGTTGTAGAAGTCAAAGCTTCAAAGATTAGAGGATTCATTATATAGCCCTCAATAGGTTAAAACAACAGCACGATGACCTTCTATTATAGAAAGAATAGTTCTTAAAATGTATACCATGTGGTTATATTGCCAATGAGTATACTAACTAAATACAAAAAAATCAGATGACATCATCAGGCAGAATCAGTGTATTTAAGATCGTGGAGGAACATGAAACCCTTAGAGAAGCTCATGTTCCTGATGTTCCTCTTAGCCTCCTTACAAATTAAATTTTTCTTCACCAAGCACTCTTCCCATCACTCCTCCCTTCAAGCCAAAATTAGCAGTTAAGAGATTATTGTTTTCTCCACTCTCTAAGCAAAAATGAGCAGATAAGGGATTATTATTTTCATAAAAGTTCTAGGTTTAAAACATTTTTTTTCATAGTACCCACTCTGTATAACCCTGTGAACCATCTGAAGAAAAGGCAAGGAAAGAATCTGGTGACAGGTTACTCTGGGAAATCCTTGTTGAGTGTCCATCCACTCTGTGCTAGTCATGGTATAATGAACTGTAATATGCAAAAAGAATAAGTGATAGTTCTTTTTTTTAAGGAACTTACAATCCATTTCATTTTGCAGAGTAATCCTACTTGTATGAGCAACTTTATTTGGGTAACAATATATAGGCAGCAAACCAAAAAACTGTATAGTCTAAATGAGTAATCCTGTCAAAATATTCCATAGGAATTCATAAGAGCAGTGGGTTCAAATGATAATAGAAGACATCATGGAGGTATAACTGGGAATTGGCCCAACGAAGTGTCATTTGCTGGTTTTCCAAGGTCAGGGCTTGACAAACTCTAGTCTATGGGCCAAAATTGGCTCACTCTCTATTTTTGTAAATAGTTTTATTGGACCCAAACCACACTCATTCATTTATGTTTGTCTATGGCTGCTTTCATGATACAACAGTAGAGTTGAATCCTTGTATCAAAGACCCTTTGGTCTGCAAAGTCTATAATACTTACCATCCAGCCCTTTTCAGAAAAAAATGACTGATCCCTTTCCTAGGGGATTAAAATATTAAAATAAAAATCTGATTAGTCAGGAAGCATAAGTTTAGGTTAAAAATGGGTTCATTTCTTGACATAATGGCTTTGAAGTAATTGTGGGACATCCAGGTAACATATAATTGGTAGTTGATGGGGCTGTAGAATTAATAAAAATGTTCCAGGTTAAGTCACTTCCAGTAGAAGTGCTGTAGTTGACGTTTTGTCAAATAATATATATATTCTGATTTTGTAATGATAAAAAAGAGAAAAGAAAGACATCTAAGGACTGTTGAAATATTCTTTAAAGTATATTTCAGAATACTGAAAACAGCTTAGATTATAGGAGGTTAAGGAATGAGAGTTGAGAAAAACATGTTCAGGAAGTTTGGTTGTAAATGGATAGAAAGAAATATGAGTGTAATTTTAGGAGAGTCTCATAAAGATTTATTTCAAGTTAAGGGATCCAGACAAATGAATATTTCAAGGCAGACAGAAGAAGTCACTGAAGTAAAAATGATGAAATATTTTGGTGAGAGGAAAGGAAAATTGAGTGTGTATACATGTGTGTGGGAGATCCCAAAGGAATTGGTAGTAGATAGTATTTAGGAACACAGATGGAGGAGTGTATTAGAACTCTTTTGGTTACGGTGACTGAAACCCAATTTGAACTAGCTATGATTCCTGTAACCAAACTCTCCTCTCCTCTACACCCATATCTTTGCTTCTGTCTATGTGTCAGTTTTATTCTTGGCGACTAATTCTATTTAAAAAATGTAGCAAACCAGGAACTGCCAGCTACTTTGGGGCCCAGATATTTGCAAAGTCTCATCCTAAGAGGAAAGACTCTATTTGGGAAGATTACAGGAAAATTCTGTTTGGCTAAACTTGATTCACATGTGAGTATCCTAGAATAAACACCTAGACCTATCCCCTAACTAGTAAGGATATGATACCTTCTTTGTCCCATCTTCAATCACATGTTCACCTCCCCCCCACCTCCGGCCCCCAAACTAATCACTGTTGCTAGGACAGTGAGGCAAATGATTGGCTCATCTTGGATCAGGAGTCCTCCTTAGGTGTATCATTGTGTCCAGGACAATGGCAGAGCTACAATTCAAAATCCTTCTGAGAACAATGTGGATAACACAGTCTGGGAATTGAGGGAATTGTTATGAACTGGCAGCCACTGTGATCTGTGACTCTACAATCAAGGCTGCTAGTCACTAGTATGTACCTGTTTGGCTGGACTGATTGATTGGGGCTGATGTTCGTACTAATTGGTTGTGGCATCTGTCATAACTGGTTGAAACTGTGTGTTAAATACTTTAAGTATTACCTCTCTTTATGAGAGGATAGTCTTAGAAGTAAATTTTGTCATCTTATACGCTGAGATAGGAAGGAAGGAAGGAAGGAAGGAAAAGAATGACTATTGAGGCAAAGCTTTAAAGTGGGAGAGAAAATAAAATGACAAACTTCACTGGATTGGACTAACTGGCAAGATAATGTTATTTTAAAGATAAACTGCAAAATTACAAATGAATACAAGACTAACACTTGGCAGTTACTGCTTTAAGCACTTTACACACTGTATTTCATTTAAAACTCATCAGAATCTTTGAAGGTATTATTATTATTATTTTATAGACAGAGGACCAGAGGTTTGGAAAGCTCTTGTGTCAGGTCACTAGGAAGTGGTGGTAACCTGAGCTCTTACCGCTGTGTTCTTCTGATTTTCCTAAAAGCAGAAAAGAAAAACATGGTACTTTAGGCAAAAGCAAGAAATAATCATTGCTATATTATTATTAACGAAACCACAGACTTTATTTGGATTTTACCATTTTCCCAGTAATATCCTTTTTCTCTTCCAAGATCCAACACAGGATACCATGTTGTATTTCATTCCTCTTCATTTTTGCTCTTTTCTCTCTCTCTCTCCCCCCGCCCCTTGTGCAAACATGTGTGTTCATTTTGCTCCAACTTTCCCATCCTCTGATTGCATCAGTTTTTTTCCTTTTCCAGTTTTCCTTTCCTATCCTCCCGTCATTGTTTTATTTTATCTGATTATTTCCTGCCAAACTGATACAATTATAAAAAGGAAATTTTTGGAAGTGTATTGAACTTAGCTCAGGCAGTTTCATAGTGGCCTGGCAAAGGGTTCTTTAACACAGAGTTTTTGTTGTTTTATTATAATAAATTGAGAAAAAATGGATTTCAAATCTGTATTGGTTCATCTCCCTTTAGAACCATGACCTAGAGGAGTATTCTTGCATTTGCTATCATTAGTTGAAATCCAAGTCCCTGCAAAATAAAATGTATATTTAATAAAAGCGAATTTAGAAACCAACTTCTAGAATGTTACAGGATTTTAAATGAAACTCTATACCTTTGAAGATATTAATGCCTGTGGTTACATAGAATGGCTGTTGGACTAGGGTATGTTTGTTTTGGTACTTTGTAAGGAAGAAGCAGAATGCTGCAATGCTAAGAGAGGGTCTTAATGTCAAAGCAACAGGCATGAAAGTCAAATTCTGAGAGGAAAGTGAAGGCAGGAAGCATAGTGTATGTATCAGTAAGCAGATATAAAAGATACTGCATGCAATCAGCTTGAAGATGAAAGACAATTTTTACTAGAAATGTTTTTGAATTTTCCAAGATAGAGAAAGGTGTCAATGTGAAAGCGATAGTGGAGAGAAGGTGAAGAGTGGAAAAAAATTGTAAGGAGAGAGGTAACTTCTAGAACCAAATCTCAGTTGAAAATAAGAATGAAGACTAGAGAGAAATAAGGACAAGTGGGTGGAGAAAAAGAAAAACTATATTGGACATTATAGAGACCTTTAATTTTAATTATGGTTTGTTATGATCAATGTGAAAACTGAAGAAAAGGGATCCCGGAAACTTTAAAAAGTAACTATCACCAAAGGAGCAAACATTTTAAAGCAACCTTATTTTCCCTTAAAGACAGTGGCAAAATCACAGTTAACTTGTTTAAGGTGACATACATAAGGGATGATGCAGCTCCCAGTGAGCCGGGAGGGACGTGGTGAACTGTAATTAGATTGGCACCTTCACAAAGTCGCTTTCTCGCTTTCTTGCGCTCTGAATCTTTTAATTCGGTTAGCTTATAAGTTGTCTAAAAAACCCCACACGCATTAAAAATTTCCTCATCCTGTGAGCCCAGCAATTTAATACACATGAAAATTACCCCTATCTTTTGCTTATGTTGTTTTACTTTTTTCCAAGACACTGATTTTCCTTTGTTTACGCTGATGGCACTCACAAACTGCTCTACCATTGAGTATACCACATTTATTAATTTTATGGATGGGTTTCTGTGACAGTGTGGTTGCTGTTAGTTTTGGAAGGTGCACACTTCTCTTGGTGTGATGTATTTCAAGCGCTATTAGTGCATAGCAGATAGAGAACTTTTTTTCTTCCAGTTTTATTGAGATATAATTGACGTACAGCACTGTTTAAGGTGTGTAGCATAATGATTTAATTTACATACCTCATGAAATGTTACCGCAATAAGTTTAGTGAACATCCGTCACCTCATATATTAAATACAAAGTAAAAGAAAAAAACATATTTTCCTTGTGATGAGAATCCCTAGGATTTACTCTCTCATCAACTTTCTTGTATAACATACAGCAGTGTTAATTATCTTTATCGTGTTGTACATGACACCCCTAGTACTCATTTATCTTGTGACTGGAAGTGTGTACATTTTGACCACGTTCATCCAACACCCTTCCCCCCGCCCAATACCTCCAGTAACCACAGATCTGATCTCTTTTCCCATGTTTGTTGTTGTTTGTTTTTTGAAGTCTAGTTGACCTACCGCACTATGTTAGTTCCTGTTACACAACATAGTGATTCTATGTTTCTGTATGTTACAAAATGATCACCATGGTAGAGAACTTTTAAATATACAAGGTGAGGGGTGGGTGACAACAGATGCCTGAGAGAGACACAAAGAAGCTTTTAGGTAGACAACAAAGAAGCTTTTAGGTAGGCTGAATATTTACTACATAGGATCAAAAGGCAAGCAAAATTCTGAAGAAAAAAAATGGAAAGTAATTCATCTGGCTGTACCTTACTTACATTGCTCTCTATATGCAAGGAAAGGATGCGGAATAGCACAAGACTTCTAGGAAGTGAAAAAAGGTTTTCCATTTGATCTAGATGTTGTTTAATGGAAATTGTCAGTGGTACCACTTGGGAATGAGAATGTGTGGTATCTGTTGGCAGCATCTGAAGGGAGACAGCTTTCATTATGCAAAATAGAGCTGCCTGTTTCCCATCAGGCTTGCAGCTTTTATTCTAGTGAACTCTTTTCATCATGTTGGCAGTCTTTAGCATTCATTGGGCCAGTCTCCAGGGGGAAATGACATGCTTGAGGCTAGGGGTCAAGGCACAGGTAGTAGGAATTGATCCTAGGAGCTCACTTGAGCTTAGAGAAAACTTCATAATAGAAGTTATAAAAATATCTATAGCAACATCCTAGTAACCAGTTGTAGTATGGCATAATAAGAAATATAGTTGGTCTTTCCCCTGTTCTTGGAACAAGTCTTCTAAAACCCTTGGAATTCCTTGAGTGATAGGAGTGCCCTTTGTTATACACAAGGAGTCCCTTTTTGATTATTCCTGATTTTATGCTAATGAGTTAGCTTAGAGTAGGTTCCCTTGATAGCCTCAAAACAGGGCTAGTTGCCTCACTCACTGACCTCTGGGAATGGGAAGAGACAACTGGAGATTAAACTCTGTAAAAACCTTTGAGGGCTTCCCTGGTGGCGCAGTGGTAGAGAGTCCGCCTGCCGATGCAGGGGACACGGGTTCGTGCCCCGGTCCCGGAAGATCCCACATGCCGCGGAGCGGCTGGGCCCGTGAGCCATGGCCGCTGAGCCTGCGCGTCCGGAGCCTGTGCTCCGCAACGGGAGAGGCCACAACAGTGAGAGGCCCGCGTACCGCAAAAAAACCCCTAAAAAAACCAAACAAAAAAACCCTTTGAACAACAAAACTTGATGAGCTTCTAGGTTGGTGAACACATTGAGGTGCTGGATGGTGATACGGCTGGAAAGGGCATGGGAGCTCCACACACCACCTCCCCCATCCCCATGCCTTTCGCTATGCATCTCTTCCATTTGGCTGTTCCTGAGTTCTGTCCTTTACAATAAACTGATAAAAGTAAGTAGGGTGACTTCCTCGGTTCAGTGAGCCATTCTAGTCAATTATCAAACCTTGGGAAGAAGTCAAGGCAGCCCTCCACTTACAGCCAGTTGATCAGAGATACAGGTGACACCCTGGGACTTGCAACTGGCGTCTGAAGGGGGGCAGTCTTGTGGGACTGAGCCCTTAACCTATGGGGTCTGCACTAACTCCTTGTGCTCAGTGTTAGAATTGAATTGTAGGATGGTTGGTATCCAGAGGATCAGATAATTTGTTGTTGGTGTTGGAAAACACTCCAGACTCGTTTTTTGTTTTTCCAAATATCTACCACATGCCAAAATATAGGAGATATTAGGACTTGGGTACTTAGATCAGTGGTATCAGTCTCAGCTGGAAGCTTCTAGAAATGCAGAATCTCAGGCCCCACCTCAGATTTACTACTTCAGATTCAGCCTTTTATCAAGATCCTCAGGTAATGCATCTGCACATTAAAACTTAAGAATCACTGTGGGAGAAACTACAAAATTCACCTTAAGATTTATTACCCAAATTAAGAGCCCACATTTATCCCTAGAATGAAGACTAAGCAGGTAAGTCTCTAAGAGATTCCAAAGTAGAATTGAATTCACTTGTGAGACTTGGAGATTTTGGTCTGTATCCTCATTACTCAGAAAAGCATGAGCTGTTAAAATTTGAGGATGCTTACTCAGTATTCTGATCTCGTACTTAGTGTAATATTCAGAGGTAGGGTATAGGCTGGGTAGTATAGGCTGCTCTATCCCTGTGCTTGAATATTTTTGTACAGGCAAACTTATGGGAAAACAATGAACTGTGGATAGAATCCCAGAAGGAGAGATTGAAGGGAAGGCAGCTGAAGTGAGAGGGAACAGAGAAGATACATTATTTTGTTTTGGAGACAGTAATGGGTTTAAGAGCAGAGTATGTACATCTGAGACTGCAGATATATTTTAATACTAGCTGGCAAAGCCATTATTCCCCTTAGTGACAGCGTGAGTCACTGCTACTTCTATAGCACCTAGTGAGTGTGAAATGGTAGGTGGGAGGGAGGAGGTGCTCTTACAGAGGAAACAACCTGAGTGATTTTGTTTGTTTAATCTCTGTCTCCTCTGCAGACCAGGCTGGTTGAGTATATCTATTCTCCATCCAAGCTGAACACCTTTAGATTTGCAAGAAACAGATTTCTTACAGTGCTTAGTAGTTTTTGAAGAAAAAGAGAAGGAAAATTCTCTGCTACCTCCTCGAAGATATTCTGTTTCTACAGATTTAATGTTTTGTTCACATTTCCAAAGTCTCTTGGGTCACTTCTTTCCCAATAATGAGACCATTTACATATATATGCAGAAGGCAGTAACAAAATCTCACTCTTATCTTCAGGTACAAGCCCTGGGGGAGGTGGTAGGAGGGCATTGTATGGAAGGAAGGAAGACAAAATGATATTAGAAATGAAATGAGGTGAAGAGACAAGTAATGAAAAGGGGCAGGGATATTTGTCATCTTAGCTGAGGGAAAAAGAGGCTACAAAAATTGGTATGTGTTCCCAACATTAACTCTTTCATATCTGAATGTGTAAGGATTTGCATGCCTACTTCTGCTTCCATTCTTGTCAATGGACAGAACATAGAGTGCTCTTACATTGTAGCAGAGATAAAAGAATATTCTAGGGCTAGTTCTCCTTGCTAACAACCTTCTTTCTAAAGAATAAGCTGAGCATCACTACAAAGGCGATTTTGGGGAGGGGTTTATCAAACACTTTTGTTCTAACTGGGCTCAGGCCTGTAATTTGGACTTCATGCTGCCATTAAGGAATGCACAAAAATAGGGCCAAACTGAGAGAGAATTTGACTAGTCAGCAAACCATGATAAGCTCACATCTTCACATTTATGAAATGAAACCATTTTCTGCATCCTGTCTGCCCTGATATAGTGTCATAAATTTGGATTATATGTCAATTATCCAAATTTACTTCTCTATACTTTCTCCTTTGAATATGAATGTGAATTTTAATTTAAAGCTTTCTTATGCACGAAACTTCCCATCAGAACTATATTTTAACCATCATCCCGGGCTATTTCATATTTGCCAAACATCTTCTCTTTCCAAGGTTATCTGTTTCACTCCATCACTGGAAATGAAGTGGGACGTATGGTTCCGTTTAATCAAATTTCATGCTCTACTGTCGCTGTCTTATGGCCTCTCTGCTAATTGATCAAATTTTCAGTTAAAGTCTTCCATCTTTGTTTTAATTCTTTGTTAAGGTCTTTATTCCATTAGATGATTTCATGAGATCTGAGCTGCTCAAAGCCCTGTGATCTGCCCCTTTTATCTGCCCAGGAAGGAGTTTTTTCCATTGAGGAAACATGGTTCTCTTTTCCTCTCTGACTTCACCCCATTTCCCACAGGTAAATTTGTCCTTGGACTGGGTTTATCGACTAGATTCAGAATCTTTAAAATTTTGGTTTATTGTTCAAGAGGGGACTCGTTTACTTTGTGTGTTATCAGGGATTAAACAAACAAACAAACAGCCTTTGTACCTTTTCATCTGTCTCTTTCAGTAACAATTTAGCAAATTGGAAGTATAGTCTCTTAAGCAGCAGCTAAAAGATGACTGTATTAATAAGTGGCCAGCACGTGACATTGTCTTTTATGTGGGGCACTTCTCTGTGAGGTCTTTCTAATGAGCTGTAACACTACTTGATTACCAAACGCATTTATTGTTTCTACAGATCAATTAAGGTGCTAAAACAACAAATATATGTAACACTGAATCTCTCGGGCTACACTGATTCCTCCTTTTTATACTTGATAAGCAAAGTGTCATCCCCAAAGCTGCAGTAAATCAAATCTGCCTTGAAATTCACTAACCAATGTTATAATAAAATTTAATAGTTATTAAAATCAATATGTTTAACAAAAAAACAGGAAAATATGCTGACGGGCTCAATGTAAATATGCTTTGTCTGGGAGGGCTTTGCTCATTGCAAAATAATTCTTAATTTCAAAATGTGGAATTTTAACTTTGATATTTTCAATGCTGTGGGAGACATTCAGACAACACTGTTTCCTAGAAGCCTTTGCAAAGCATGAGAGGCTGTATTAAAGGTTTAGTGTTTAGAGGTTTTGCAATATGAAATTCTCACTTTATGGTAATCTTTAAATAAGGTGCGAAAGCCCATAAAATGTATTTCTTCTGCTTTCTTAAGATGCAAAGAGCAGGTATACTTTCTCACCTTGGTTACCTGCATCTTAAGAGCAGAACTCAGGCTTAGATTGGGTCAGTGGCTCTTGGCAGTCTCTCAAAGGCTTGCTGTTCAATCCTACAAGCAGTGGTTTCTGGAGCACAAAATATTTTGCTCCTACAAATATGTTTTAAAGATTCAGAACCTAGTAGTAACCTTAACAAGATTTGTTTATACTTTCAGAGCTTCTTTATTTCCATTCACTGCTTGAAAATGATGTAACTTCTTACATGGTTCAAAATGCCACAGAACAATTTTTAGAGTGTGTTTGGGTGCATGGGATATCACCCGCCTTGCAAGTTGAAAAACTAAGAACTCCAACGTGTGAAATAATTTTTAACCACATTTGAGTTTGCTGAATCCACAAAACCCAATCCCAAGCCAGTGTGCATTTAAGGATATTTTCTGAAAGGGGCATAGAAATGTAATTAAGGAAGATGTTGTTTAACCTTCTCTGAATCTTCCCTATATTTTAGGTAGATAAGCCCTTAGAAAATTAAAAAACTTTAAGTGAACATTTTGCCAAGAGTATAACTGCCAGTTTTACATGACTATTCTAGAGTCTCCAGATATAAAACTCCTCAACTGTCCCAGTGGTTTCTTGTCTTAACAAAAATCATTTTGTTTTAAAAATTTATGATGTGTTGTGGCTGATCAAATTGAACTATGCCAATATCATAAATTCAAAACCAATGTTGTCTAAGAATGCACACTATCAGTTAAATGGCATTTTCCCTTGCTTCTTTTAAGGCAGGGGCTTCCCACATTGAGGGTGTAGGAGAATCACTTGGGGAGACCACAGCCCTGCAGATTCAGATTCAGTTGATCTGCAGTAGATTCAGGAATCTGCATTAGTCATTCCCCCCCTCCCCCATGTCATTCTAAAGCCGCTACTTTTTTTTTTTTTTTTTTTTGAGGTACGCGGGCCTCTCACTGTTGTGGCCTCTCCCGTTGTGGAGCACAGGCTCCGGACGCACAGGCCCAGCGGCCATGGCTCACGGGCCCAGCCGCTCCGCGGCATGTGGGATCTTCCTGGACCGGGGCACGAATCCGCGTCCCCTGCATCGGCAGGCGGACTCTCAACCGCTGCGCCACCAGGGAAGCCCAAACCATTACCTTTTAAAAAGATCCTTAGAGCACACTGTGAGGAACATTTTTTTTTTTTTTTTTATCATTATGACTACTACATCTACCATTGTTATTTGTTTGCCATTTGTAATATTAGGATTAAATGTTTATAATAACCAGGAAAGGTGGATAAAGTGCATGGATTAGAATTATTCTAGTTTTTTTTCCTTTTCCCTTTTTTTTAAACATCTTTATTAGAGTATAATTGCTGTACAATGGTGTGTTAGTTTCTGCTGTATAACAAAGTGAATCAGCTATACATATACATATGTCCCCATATCCCTTCCCTCTGGTGTCTCCCTCCCAAGGAACATGGTTTTAACAGGTCAATACTTCAGCTTCTTATGAAGACCTCGAACTTTACCTGTTGGCTGGAAGGTGTCAGAACCTCAAACATTTTAGTTATTTTTGGACTGCATGGCCAAAACCTGCAGAACGTTATCTCTCCTTTTCATCATAGTTCCATTTAGTATTTGTTAATACAAATCTGGAAAGGCAGCCTAACCTGCATATATTTATTTGAAAAATGTCTGGACAGCCATCTTCTCTAATTTTAACTTAAGCGAATCTGTTTTGGGGGGCTAAATAATCTGTTTTCTGGGTTGAGGTGATTTCTTTCAGTGATCCTCATTAGATAAAAAATGTTATACCTCGGAGTATAACTGAAACTACTGAATTTTTCATCATTTAATCTCATCAAAGGAACAAATAACACTTCTAAGACTTATTTAATGTTAGCTGTAACTTTGTTTCTATTCCACTAAGGCAGGCTCTTTTCCTTATGTGTTTCAGTTTAAACTGAAGTGACAAAACTGGAGATCAGTTGTGTTAAATCTGCTGGGTTCTCGCACTTGCTATTTCATTGTCAGTTGGGGAGGTAGCAAATGCTACCTCCTTCAGTGTCCATGGGTAACACTGGATCATTGGAAGCCCAAGTTTAACTGGAGGGTAGAAATGAGAGTGGTGGTTAAAAGATGGCCCTGATTTGTGTCCAGATAATACAGAGTTGCATTTAGTAATAGCTGGAAAATTCCAGATTCTTATTCCTGATAAAATTCCTGACTCTGACAGTGCAATGCATTCATGTTATCATTCTGTTTCTTTACTGCTGTATACAGGTCAACCTTATAGAAAAGTCTATTAGCGTAGGTCCAAATTGCTCTGTGCATTCAAGTACATGGCCATTTATAGTCCTTATCTGTTAGCTGAAGAGTGCACATGGGAGCTTCCCTACAGTACTTTTTTGGTTGAGACTTTATTTATTTATTTATTTATTTAGCTAGCTAGCAGTACGCGGGCCTCTCACTGCTGTGGCCTCTCCTGTTGCGGAGCACAGGCTCTGGACACGCAGGCTCAGCGGCCATGGCTCACGGGCCCAGCCGCTCCACAGCATGTGGGATCCTCTCGGTTCGGGGCACGAACCCGCGTCCCCTGCATCGGCAGGCGGACCCTCAACCACTGTGCTACCAGGGAAGCCCGAGACTACCTTTTGAAGATCTTTTTCTTCATAATAGTATTTCTGGTTAATTATGTTCTTTTAGGGAGATTTTTAGATCTGTGATGGCAGGACACTTCAAGGGAGAGTTTGATGATAAATCCATTATGTACCCCTTTTCTCCCAATCCTAGGACAGCCAACATGATTTTTCTAATTCTAGCCCCAGGCATAGCAACATGAATCTTCAAATCCCAGGCTGGAGTGTTTCTTCACAGTGGAAAGGGGGCGAAGCATGAATTTGAAAAGGAATATGAAGCTTATTCATTTAAATGCTCCCCAAGAGAAGATGTGCTCAAACCTTCATTTCCTTTTGAGCTATTGCAACTCTTTGAACTTCCTCGAGAAAGGAAAATATATATATTGTTGGAGGAGAGCGAGACTAAGAGAGAAAGAAAATGTAAACATCAGAGAGATTAGAAGACTCTCAGAATAAGGCTCTCTGCCTTTTTAAGGACGGTGGTTTATTTCCTTCCATAGTTTCCTGCTTGAAGTGATATGGGAGAAAGGTGTTGGTAAATAATAACATTCTTCAAAAGGGGTTTTTCATTTAGCAGCTTGGGAAAAGCAACGAGATTAAAAGCTGTGTTACCCTACATAACATAAGTAAGATCAACTTGTCCTATAATGCAATGGAATTAGCAATGAACTTGGAATTGGAATATAGTCAAGGCTGACTATATGGGAACAGAGTGGGGCAGGTCAATTTATTTATGCAAACTCCCTTTCTTATCTATAGGAATGTACTAGCACGATCTCTCAGGGTTCTTAGGCTTAAAATTCTAAGATTTTAAGTAAGGACTGATTATATTTCTTCTACTTCTGGAGTTGGTAAATGTTTCTCCAGGATAGGTGCTTGCTTACATGTTTCCTCTGAGGGGCCAGCCCTAACACAGAGTACATGCTAAGCTTCAGGTCGTTTGTGAACCTAGGAGATTTTGTGCAAATTTAATGGACGAGTTCTTGTATATATTTTCTGGAGATCACAGGGCTTTGGTGTTTTTTTTTGTTTTTTTTTTAAATCAGATTTTCAAAGGACTTTATGACCCCAAACAGTTGCCCTAAGGAAGGGAAGTGTAAGAGAAACTATACTTGTACAAGTCCTGAGAGAAACTTGCAGAAAAGGTTGGAGGGAACTGTAGGCAGCATACACTTCCTACCTCCTTTCCAGGATATGCAAGTATTTAAAATAATGACTTGGGACTTCCCTGGTGGCACAGTGGTTAAGAATCTGCCTGCTAACGCAGGAGACACTGGTTTGAGCTCTGCTCCGGGAAGATCCCACATGCTGCGGAGCAACTAAGCCTGTGCGCCGCAACTATTGAGCCTGCGTTCTACAGCCTGTTAGCTACAACTACTGAGACCGCATGCCCCAACTACTGAAGCCTGTGCACCTAGAGCCCATGCTTCGCAGCAAGAGAAGCCACCACAATGAGAAGCCCCTGCTCACCACAACTAGAGAAAGCCCACGTGCAGCAACGAAGACCCAACGCAGCCAAAAATAGATAAATAAATAAATACATTTAAAATAATGACTTAATGGGAGATATCATTACTTTAATAGAAATTTAAAAACATTGTGCCAGAAGTAAGAAAGTGTTCAAAAGAAAACAAACAAAAATAAAACAAATCTCACAATGATGGCTGTGTGTCAAAGGGACACAGAAGCCAAGTGAAATAGCTTCCAATGGCCAAAATGAAACCATTTTAGCAACAAAATAAACGAGTATTGGATTATAACCCAAAGTATAAAATAAATATCCACAAGTCCCATACAGACTAAATAAATGATTGAATACATGAATAAATTGGGAAGAATAGACAAATATTCCATACAAAAGAATTCCGAATAATTTATGTACATGCTCTGCTCTTGAGGAGATAGACAATATCTCGCTACTCCTTAAGTGTGGGCTATGCATAGTGACTTCCTTCCAGAGTGCAGTAAATTTGGCAAGGTTGGGAAAAAATGGTGACTTTACAGTAGAGAAACCTGACAAATACTCTTTCAAGTCAGATAATCAAGGTTGATTTCAACAGTGATAAATCCTATTGATAGTTTGGACCCTTGATATGATGTGATGAGAATGGCAATTTACCTCTATGATCTTCCTCCCCAAAACGCATTTTTCCTGTCTAACTATGAGAAAACATCAGAAAAATCCCAATTGAGGGATATTTTCCAAAACACTGGGCTAGTAATCTTCAAAACTGTCAGGATCATAAAAAATATGGAAAGTCTGAGAAACTGTCACAACCAAGAGAAGCGTAAGGAGACATGACTACTAAATGTATGTTGTGTCCTGGAAGAGAGGAAGGACACTATGAAAAACTCAGATAAGCTGAATAAAGTATGGACTTTAGTTTAAAAATATATGTATATTATGGATTGTTTGTACATGTGTGTGAACACATCCTTGCAATTGTAACGAAATTTGGGGGAAATGTAATACTGTACAGTCATTAAGAGCAGACTCTAGAGCTTATTTCCAGTGTTCAAATCCAGGCTCCGCCAATAATTAGAAGCTGTGTAGCTTTCAGTAGTTATTTAACATCTCTGATCCTCATTTTCCTTAACTCTAAAATCAATACATGTAAAGCCCTTAGGACAGTATCTGACCCACAGATACATAATTACTATTAATTGGAAAAACGAAATGATGTAGAAACATGAGCTCACATATTAGCCTATGCAGGTATACTTGTGTTTAATGATAACTGTTATAACTGACATTTGTATAGTGTTTTACAGTTTATAAAGCTATCACGTGTACATAAATTCATTGGAGCCTCACAACATCACTATGAGCTATTTTGATATATTATGATCCCCATTTTACAGATGGGGAAATCAGTTCAAAACAATTGAACTTGGAGTTCATAGATAAATGCCAGAACTGGGATACAACATATTCTAATCTCAAAACCTGTGTTATTTCAACAGTATAAATCTGCCTCTTAGGCATTTTCTATTTGCAAACTCTCCAGAAATGTTAAATTTTAAAAAAAGGTCCGGAAGATATTGCTCTAAAGTTTTATTCTCAGCATTTTATTACATTATTTCTCACAGTATCCTTAAGGAGCTAGAAGAATAAACACTGAATTCTATATTTTGCAGAGGAAAAGGCAAGGCCCTAGGAATTTTCTTCTTTTCACATCAGGCATTTGTTAGATTCTGGGAGAAGATCCACATTAAATCAACCTAACTTTTATTTTTTGCTCCAGTGTGATGGTCTGTGCTAGATGTTGTGGGCAATACAGTGATGAATACATTAGGATTATTGCCCTCAAGGATTTGGCTATCTATTGTCTATATCTTCTTTTCATTTAAACCTAAATTAGGCAATATACTCCTCATATAGGCATTTCATGCTTAAAAGTTAATATGTCATAGCATGATCACATTTTACAGCCAATTAGACAAAAGATAACCATAAATTTTTCTTGCGTTTTACAAAAGACACATCCAATTTAAAAAGTGAACAAATTAGTGTTATTAAAAATAAAATTAAGTTGCATAAGTTTGGATTTTATGGAATTATATATGTTAGCATACATGTATAAATTCAATAAAAATATACGTGTATGTAGAGACATAATCCTGCAGGCATGTGAGTATGGATATTTTGCAAGGGGGGATAAAGGGATGACGGAAGGCCAAGCTGGCAATGTCACAAGTTTATTATTGTAAAACAAATTGTCCCCAAACTTAATGACTTAAAACTATACATATATCACAGTTTCTGGGGATAAGGAATCTGGGGGCTTCTGGCTCAAGACTTTTCAGGAGATTTCAGTAAAGGTGCTGGCTGAGACTGTGGTCTCACCTGAAAGCTCAACTCATTTGCTTCCAAGATGACTCACAGGGTTGTTGGCAAAATCAATTCCTCACTGCTTGTTGGATGAAAACCTTAGATCTTCCCAGCAGTTGGTCAGAGACCTCCCTTGGTTCCTTGATCCGTGGGTCTTTTCATAGGGCAGGGCACAACATGGCAGTTGACTTCCCTCAGAGCATGAGAGCAAGTGAGGGCCCGGGGAAATCAGTCTTTTTATAACTTACTCCTGGAAGTGACATTCCATCACTCTGCCATTTTCTTTTTATAGAAGTTAGTCACTAGGTCCAATACACACTCAAAGGGAAGGAATTACACAGGGCATACATAGCTGGAGGTGGGGAACTTTTGGAGTCATTTTATGGTCTATTATACAGCATAATTTTTATGAGAAACACTGAAGGAAAGTTGCCTTATTTTAGCCCAGGGATAGATGAGGTTAAGGGGCAGGCCTAGCTCTATGGGCCCAGCTGGTGTGTTGTATCTCAGATGTCTAGGGGAATGTGGGAAGTACTGCCTCTGTTCTGCAGTTGCAATATAAGGAGTTGACAGATATTTCGATTGTATATTTATCAAACTCATTTTCTCTTCTCCTGGGCACACAGCTAGACCATATTTGCAAGCATTCTTTGCAAGTAGGTGTGGACGTGAGACTGAGTTCTAGACAAAGTTATGCAAATAGAAGTTATGTGAATCACATCCAGGTGGGACACAAAAGACTCCCATGCATAATCCTCCACCTCCTTCTCCACTTCAGGCTGTATAGGATGGGGACAAACTCAACGGTGACTTTGTAAAGCCCACGTTGAACATGACAGATCTCAAGATGAAAGGAAATATGGTATATGAACACATAACTGGAGGGAGCCACCCACTGATCAAGAATATTCATTTTGAACATTATGTGAGAAATAAACTTCTACTGAATTAAGCCTCCAAGGATGTGGCGACCATTGACTCTAGAAGCTAGCACTACTGTAACTACTACAAGAGCCAGATATCTGAAGTAGTTGTCCTGAACCAACCAGTTAAGCTCTAACAATGCAAAGGCAAAGCAGAAATGCAAGACCATAACTTAATTATTCTTTAAACAAGATGCTTAGCACAGTTCTTGTTACAAGGTGGGTTCTTTGTATTTTTGGTTAAATGGTAGATGCTGACCCAAGTTAGTCAGAAAATAAGGGAGCTGATGTGTGTAGGTTTTTTTTTTTTTTAAATCCCAGATCAAGAGGGCATTGTTTATTAATTCCAAGCTAAGTTTTTTTTTTTCCCCACATCTTTATTGGAGTATAATTGCTTCACAATGCTGTGCCAGCTTCTGCTGTACAACAAACTGAACCAGCCATATGTATACATGTATCCTCTATCCACTCCCGCTTGAGCCTTCCCCCAACCCTCCCTATCCCATCTCTCTAGGTCGTCGCAAAGCATCAAATTGATCTCCTTGTGCTATGCAGCAGCTTCCCACAGGCCATCCATTTTACATTTCGTAGTTTATATATGACAATACTACTCTCTCACTTCATCCCAGCTTCCACTTCCCCGCTGTGTCCTCAAGTCCGTTCTCTGCATCTGCATCTTCATTCCTTCCCTGCCACTAGGTTCATCAGTACCGTTTTTTTTAGATTCCATATATATGCATTTGTTTTTCTCTTTCTACATTACTTCACTCTGTATGACAGATTCTAGGTCCATCCACCTCACTACAATAACTCAATTTCATTCCTTTTTAGGACTAAGTAATATTCCATTGTATATATGTGCCACATCTTCTTTATCCATTCATCTGTCGATGTACATTTAGGTTGCTTCCATGTCCTGGCTATTGTAAATAGTGCTGCAATGAACATTGTGGTACATGTCTCTTTTAGAATTATGGTTTTCTCAGGGTGTATGCCCAGTAGTGGGATTGCTGGGTCATATGGTAGTTCTATTTTTAGTATTTTAAGGAACCTCCGTACTGTTCTCCATAGTGGCTATATCAATTCGCATTCCCACCAGCAGTGCAAGAGGGTTCCCTTTTCTCCATGCCCTCTCCAGAATTTATTGTTTCTAGATTTTTTGATGATGGCCTTTCTGACCGGTATGAGATGATACCTCATTTTGGTTTTGATTTGCATTTCTCTAATGATTAGTGATGTTGAACATCTTTGAATGTATTTGTTGCCCATCTATATGCCTTCTTTGGAGAATTGTCTATTTAGGTCTTCTGCCCATTTTTGGATTGGATTGTTTTTTTGATATTGAGCTGCATGAGCTACTTGTATATTTTGGAGATTAATTCTTTGTCCATTGATTCATTTGCAAATATTTTCTCCCATTCTCAGGGTGGTCTTTTCATCCTGCTTATGGTTTCCTTTTGCTGTGCAAAAGCTTTTAGGTTTCATTAGGTCCCATTTACTTATTTTTGTTTTTATTTCCCTTACTCTAGGAGGTGGGTCAAAAAGGATCTTGCTGTGATTTATGTCAAAGAGTGTTCTTCCTATGTTTTCCTCTAAGAGTTTTATAGTGTCTGGCCTCACATTTAGGTCTTTAATACATTTTGAGTTTATTTTTGTATATGGTGTTAGGGAGTGTTCTAATTTCATTCTTTTACACATATCTGTCCATTTTTCCTAGCACCACTTATTGAAGAGGCTGTCTTTTATCCATTGTATATTCTTGCCTCCTTTGTCATAGATAAGGTAGCCATATGTGTGTGGGTTTACCTCTGGGCTTTCTATCCTGATCCATTGATCTATTTTTCTGTTTTTGTGCCAGTACCATACTGTCTTGATTACTGTAGCTTTGTAGTATAGTCTCAAGTCAGGGACCCTGATTCCTCCAGCTCCATTTTTCTTTCTTACGATTGCTTTGGCTCTTCGGGGTCTTCTGTGTTTTCATACAAATTGTAAAATTTTCTAGTTCTGTGAAAAATGCCATCAGTAGTTTGATCGGGATTGCACTGAATCTGTAGATTTCTTTGGGTACTATAGTAATTTTCACAATATTGATTCTTCCAGTTCAGGAGCATGGTATATCTCTCCATCTCTTCATGTCATCTTTGATTTCTTTCATCAGTGTTTTATAGTTTTCTTAGTAGAGGTCTTTTGTCTCCTTAGGTAGGTTTATTCCTAGATATTTTATTCTTTTTGTTGTGATGGTAAATGGGATTTTTTCCTTAATTTCTCTTTCTGTTCTTTTGTTGTTAGTGTATAGGAATTCAAGAGATTTCTGGGCATTAATTTTGCAGCCTGCAACCTTACCACATTCATTGATTAGTTCTAGTAGTTTTCTGGTGGCATCTTTAGGATTTTCTATGTATAGTATCATGTCATCAGCAAACAGTGACAGTTTTACCTCTTCTTTTTCAATTTGTATTCCTTTTATTTCTTTTTCTTCTCTGATTGCTGTGGCTAGGACTTCCAATACTGTGTTGAATAAGAGTAGCAAGAATGGACATCCTTGTCTTGTTCCTGATCTTAGAGGAAATGCTTTCAGTTTTTCACCATTGAGAATGATGTTTGCTGTAGGTTTGTCATATATGGCTTTATTGTGTTGAGGTAGGTTCCCTTTATGCCCACTTTTTGGAGTTTTTGTCATAAATGGGTGTTGAATTTTGTCAAAAGCTTTTTCTGCATCTATTGATATGATCATATGGTTTTTATTCTTTAATTTGTTAGTATGTGTATCACATTGATTATTTTGCCTATATTGAAAAATCCTTGCATCCCTGGGATAAATCCCATTCAATCATGGTGTATGATCTTTTTAAGGTGTTGTTGGATTCTGTTTGCTAGTATTTTGTTGATGATGTTTGCGTCTATGTTCATTAGTGATATTGGCCTGTAGTTTTCTTTTTTTGTGACATCTTTGTCTGGTTTTGGTATCAGGGTGATGGTGGCCTCATAGAATGAGTTTGGGAGTGTTCCTCCCTCTGCTATATTTTGGAAGGAGAAGGATAGGTGTTAGCTCTTCTCTAAATGTTTGATTGAATTTGCCTGTGAAGCCATCTGGTCCTGGGTTTTTGTTTGTTGGAAGATTTTTTTTTTTTTTTGTGGTACGCGGGCCTCTCACTGTTGTGACCTCTCCCGCTGCGGAGCACAGGCTCCGGACGTGCAGGCCCAGTGGCCATGGCTCACGGGCCCAGCAGCTCTGCAGCATGTGGGATCCTCCCAGACTGGGGCACGAACCCATGTCCCCTGCATCGGCAGGTGGACTCTCAACCACTGTGCCACCAGGGAAGCCCTGTTGGAAGATTTTTAATCACAGTCTCAATTTCATTACCTGTGATTGGTCTGTCTATATTTTCTAATTCTTCCTGGTTCAGTCTTGGAAAATTGTACCTTTCCAAGAATTTGTCCATTTCTTTCACATTGTCCATTTTATTGGCATATAGTTGCTTGTATTAATCTCTTATGATCTTTCATATTTCTGTGGTGTCATTTATAACTTCTCATTTTTCATTTCTAATTCTGTTGATTTGAGTCTTCTCCCTTTTTTTCTTGGTGAGTCTGGCTAAAGGTTTATCAATTTTATTTATCTGCTCAAAGAACCGACTTCTAGTTTTATTGATCTTTTCTATTGTTTTCTTCGTTTCTATATCATTTATTTCTGCTCTCATTTTTATGATTTCTTTCCTTCTACTAACTTGGGGTTTTCTTTGTTCTTCTCTATTTAGCTGCTTTAGGTGTAATGTTAGGTTATTTATTTGAGTTTCTTTTTGTTTCTTGAAGTGAGCTTGAATTGCCATAAACCTCCCTCTTAGAACTTCTTTTGCTGCATCCCATAGGTTTTGGATTGTCGTGTTTTCATTGTCATTTCTACCTAGATGTTTCTAAATTTCTTCTTTGATTTCTTCAGTGATCTCTTGTTTATTTAGCAGTGCAGTGTTTAGCCTCCATGTATTTGTGATTTTTATGGGGTTTTTTTCCTGTAATTGATTTCTAATTTCCTATCATTGTGGTCAGAAAAGATGCTCGATACAATTACAATTTTTAAAAAATTTTCAAGGCTTCACTTCTGACCCAAGATGTGATCTATTCTGGAGAACGTGTGTGCCATGTGCACTTGAGAAGAAAGTGTATTATTCTGCTTTGGGGTGGAATGTCCTAAAAATATCAATTAATTCTATCTGGTCTATTGTGTCATTTAAAACTTGTCTTTCCTTATTTATTTTCTGTCTGGCTGATCTATTGGTGTAAATGGGGTGTTAAAGTTCCCCCCCTATTATTGTGTTACTGTTGATTTCTTCTTTTATGGCTGTTAGCATTTGCCTTATGTATTGAGGTGCTCTTATGTTGGGTGCATTAGTATTTAGAATTGTTATGTTTTCTTCTTGGATTGATCCCCTGATCATTATGCAGTGTCCTTCTTTATCTCTTGTAACAATCTTATTTTAAGGCTGTTTTAAGACTTTATTTTAAGACTCATATCTGATAAGAATATTGCTACTCCAGCTTTCTTTTGATTTGCATTTGCATGCCATACCTTTTTCCATCCCCTCACTTTCAGTCTGTATGTGTCCTACGTCTGAAGTGGGTTTTTTGTAGACAGCATATATAAAGGTCTTGTTTTTGTATCCATTCAGCCAGTCTGTGTCCTTTAGTTGGAGCATTTAGTCCATTTACATTCAAGGTGATTATCTATATGTATGTTACTATTACCATATTCTTAATTGATTTGGGTTTGTTTTTGTGGGTCTTTTTCTTCTCTTGTGTTTCCCGCTTAGAGAAGTTCCTTTAGTATTTGTTGTAAAGCTGGTTTGGTGGTGCTGAATTCTTGTAGCTTTTGCTGTAGAAGGTTTTGACGTTGCCTCCACCACAGGAGCTCAGGCCTGAGCTCCGGCTTGGGAACCAAACCCTGCAGGAGCTGTATCTTTGTGTAGTTCAGTCTAGAGAATTTAAGGAAAACAGGTTATCTTTATAACATGCTTTAATGTGTAATATCTAAGGTGTAGCATTAACAACATAATACTTGCAAAGAAAATATAAGTAGAATACTGCAAATTGATATTAACATTAACCTAAATGTCCTCTTCATTTTTGCATTCCTTGCTCCCAAACTCTGTACGTTCACATACATCAGATATTTTTTTCCTTTTGAATTATTTTCCAGCATATTTTCTCATACATTTTTCCACTTGGCTTGTTGCTAAAAAAGAAGGAAACTAATGCATGCTACATGCAGCAACCCTTTCTATATCATTTGGATAAAATGTTACAACTCTACAGTCAGCAGGATATTGCTTTCCTTTCTGTGGTAAGTGATAAATCTCAAGGGGCAAAACATCTGGCTGGCAGTTTGGAGTAGAGCAGGCCGCAGGATCTCTGTAGCCTGGGAAATGGGGGACAGGGAAGTGGGACACTTAAGAAAGGAAGGCTTCTCTCTGAACTTAAACATGTCCTATGGGTTGGCAGAATAATCAGAATCCTGCTGAGGACTAAGGTTTAATGGAGTGAAGGAAGGCAGGCACAGTTTGAGGATTGTTTTTCTGCGTTTATGTCAATCTTAATTTTTTTTCTTAGTGCTACTGTTTCCTTTGCTGCTCTCTTGCTTGCACTCAGGTAATAGCTAGTGCTCTGTGCACTTATGCCATACCTGGCACTGGTCTAAGTGCTTTACTTAGCATTATCTCGTGTAATACTCAGAACAACCTTATGGGGCAGGCATCACTGTTATCTTCATTTTATCAAAGGAGAAAGAAAGTGAATGTAAGCCTAACTGTTGCAAGTCTAGTAAACGATGTGGCAGTCTGACTCTAGTGGGCTGCCTGTTGATAACTTTATTTTATGAGTATTATGAATGCATGTAGCTGACATCCGCTGGGCCTCTCTTATATGGTAAGTCTTACAGATAGAGAATGTTGTTAGATTCCTTCAAATTTCAAGTCACAGATATACATTCAGGCTAATTCAATTGATGATGTTTCATGAATGTGTGTAGAACACCCGTAATGGATAGAGCTCTCCTGTCAGGTTACCTTCAGGTAGGGTGAATTTATCTCAGATTTGCTCAGATAGTTTTTGTTCAAGCTTATTGATCCAGCATAATTATTAGCAGCATCTTTTCTCACTATTAAAATTTTCCCAGTTTGGATGATAAATCATATGATTATCTTGTTCGAGGCCACTGACAAGCCAGTAGAGGACTGTCAAGTTAGCCAGTAATAGTTCTCAGAGATAGAAAAATAAGCGAAACTGCCATAATAAGATTCTCCTAATTAGACTGATAAAAGAAAAGCAAATAATTTAAAAAATTCTGCCTGAATAACATGATAAGTAGAATAGAATTAACCATTATTTGGAGAGAACATAGAGGCAGAATATGAAAATGCTCTTCCTTTTCAAGTGTACTAGGATTGTTTTCAAAAGGATCACTTGCTGGAACAAAAAAAAAAAATGTATGCAAGAAATTTTTAAAAGCTGATCTCCTACAGATTACATTTTAGGCTACAATACATGAAAAATAGAAACAAATAATGAGAATGGAATTAAAATGTGCCAAATGCATAAAAACTTCAAAAAAAGTGGTTTTTAAAAGTGCCTAGGTCAGGGAAGGAATCCAGAATGTAATAGCAAGAAAATGCAATGAAAATATACATACAATATATAAAAAAGTATGGAATGTTGCCAAAATAGCACTTAGGAGAAAATTTATCACTTAAAATACCTCTTTTTTAATGGAGGAAAAGGGAAAAACAATGAACTAACTCTCTACCTAAAGTGTTTAGGAAAAGAATAAACATCATGCCAAAAGAAAATAGGAAAAAAGGAAATAAGTAGAAATATGTGGGAACAGTAAAAGGAAAGGAATATAGTTCACAATAAAGCAAACATTAAATAGTTAGGAATAACTTCAAGAGCCCAAAAGGATGCATAAACTACCAACGTTTATTGAGAGAATACTGAAATAAAGGAAGAAGCAAACTGTATTTCTGAATATGAAGACAATAATATTCCAAAATGTCACATGTTCCCAACTTCCCTTACAGCTTTGATATAGTCTCAGTTAAAGCATCAACATGATATTCTTATAAGTTGAACAAAAAAAATTTCTAAGAATGCATCTGAGAGAATTTAATAGGTCAGAATAGCAAAGATTTTTCTGAAAAAGAGAATTGAGAGTTATTAACTCACGTGTATTAAAGTCCAGAGTAAAATGATAAAAATAGAAACAAGGTTTACTTTTTGTGGAAATAAAACAAAATGAATAAACTTCAAATATATTAGAAATTTAAATGTAAAAATTCATGTTACAGAAAATAAGAAAAAAATGACTAGTGACTAGAGCTTTGGAGTGGTCACTTTGTAAGCAGAGGTGATAGGAAATATCAAAATGGAAAAGAGCCACAGATTACACTATAATTTTTAGCTTCCGTACAAAGGAAAGATTGCAGCTAAATTAAAAGAACAAATGCAGAAGCAGTTTCAGAGAACGTGAAAACATTTTAAATAAGTCCAATATAAAATCTTCATTTAGCATTTTAAGAAAATTTTCAACAACAGAGCAAATAATTAGAGGATATTTAAAAATAGTTACTTAGTTCAACAGATATTTATTGAGCTCCTAGGTTCTCAGGATACTTATAAAAATATTATCACTGCCCTCAAGGAGCTTGCAGCTGCTAACCATATAAACATATGGTAAAGAAATGCAAATTAGAAAACTCTTAAACCATTTTATACCTACTAAATTGGTATAATTAAAGCTAAATATAAATCCTTAGTATAGACGATTTTTTAAAAACTAATTCATTCAAATTGCAGGTATCAATTCTTAAAATCCACGTACATTTTGTACTTTAAAAATTTTACCATAATTCATGTTAACTTTTGAAATATTCAGAAACTTATATTAGTGCAAACATCACTTATAACATCCAGAAATAACTATAGTTGATATTTTAAGGTACATTCTTCTCAACTTTTTTCTATTCATATTTATTTACCAAAATAAGATTAAACAATATTTGTAATCTCTTAGTATTTAATTATATACTACACATATTTTCCATATTAATAGTATCCTTTCAAATTATAATTTTCATTTATTTCAAATTCCTTTGTAAAGATATACCATACTGTATTTGACTAATCTCCTTGTTTTGGCTTTCTGTTTCTAGGTTTTCACTATTATCTAATTCATTCATTCAGTAGATAATTATTTCATTAATTGATGTCTTAGGTTCTGTGGACAGGTTGATGAGCATAGTAGATGTGGTGCCTTTTCCCATGGGGCTTGTATTTTGGGTTGCTGTGTTGATCATGCTGTTCTCTTTGGGCTCCAACTTGATAAGGAATGCCAACATGAGGATTACATCCTACTGTTGCAGTATTCTACCTTCTGAAGGATAGAATGCTACAAACAACTCCCATAATATGCTGTTAAACCCTGCTCCCTAGCTGATCCTTGCTGCACTCCTCCCCATAGACAAAGGGAAAAAAATCTGACCCTACATTAGAGCCAACTGTCCTTTTATTCCAGCCTAGAGTTGAATTCTATAAATGTGGATTGCTTCCTATCTGCAGGATACTGTTAAGGCCAAATTCATCATGCTTAACTTCTTTTTATCCTTGGGCATCACCCAAAATAAGAATTCTTGCAGGCATCTAGCTGATTCCTACATGTATATCTCAAATGCCTAGATAAGCCTTTCTCTTAACTTTCTATCTCTCTGTATCCTCCCAAACTTTCTCACAGTGCCCTGTGAAATTTTCCCTGTATACAAACAGGTTTACCTATATCTACAAACATTTTTCCTTATTAAATCTTTATGTCCTCTGAGGAAATCGCTACTAGCCTTTTGCCTCTCCCGTTGCGGAGCACAGGCTCCGGACACGCAGGCTCAGCGGCCATGGCTCACGGGCCCAGCCGCTCCACGGCATGCGGGATCTTCCCAGACCAGGGCATGAACCCGTGTCCCCTGCATCGGCAGGCGGACTCTCAACCACTGCGCCACCAGGGAAGTCCACTACTAGCCTTTTATAGGCTGCTCATTTTCTTCAATACCCAACTACCTTAAGGTTGGATAAGAAATTCGTGTTTATAGGGTCATTACCATGTATTATTTTACATTTTCTTTTATATCTCTTCCCCTAGGCAGTTGTTCTAGTTTGTTTAATTTGTATATTTGTGTTTGTAAGTATTCTTCCAAACATATGCTTTTTGTGTGCATCAATTTTTAATACAGGCATGCCTCATTTTCTTGTGCTTTGCAGATATTGTTTTTTATTTGTTTGTTTTGTTTTTGTTTACAAATTGAATGTTTGCAGCAACCCTATGTTAAGCAAGGCTATCAGAGCCATTTTTCCAACAGCATTTGCTAACTTCGTGTCTCTGTGGCACATTTTGATAATTCTCAAAATATTTCAAACTTTCTCATCATTGTATTTGTTATGGTGATCTGTAATCAGTGACCTTTGATGTTCCTATTGTAATTATTTTGGAGCACCATGAACCATGTGTAAAGAGGATGGCAAACAATAAAATATTATGTGTGTTCAGACTGCTCTACTGACCAGCCGTTCCCATCTCTCTCCCTCTCTTGGCTTCCCTATTCCCTTCCCTATTGGGAAGACACAGCAATTTTAAAATTGGGCTTCCCTGTTCCCTGAGACACAGAAATATTGAAATTAGGCCTATTAATAATCCTAATACAATGGCCTCTAAGAGTTCAAGTGAAAGGAAGAGTTGCAAGTTTCTCACTTTAAATCAAAACAGAAATGATCAAGCTTAGTGAGAAAGGCATGTCGAAAGGTGTGATAGGCTGAAAACCAGGCCTTTTGTGCCAAACAGTTAGCCAAGTTGTGAATGCAAAGGAAAAGTTCTTAAAGGAAATTAATAGTGCTACGCCTGTGAACACATGAATGATAAGAAAGCAAAACAACCTTATTGAAGATATGGAGAAAGTTATATTGTTCTGAATAGATCAAAGAAGCCACAACATTCACTTAAGACAAAGCCTAATCCAGAACAAGACTCTAACTCTCTTCAAGTCTATGAAGGCTGAGAGAGCTGAGGAAGCTGCAGAAGAAAAGTTTGAAGCTAGCAGAGGTTGGTTCATGACGTTTAAGGAAACAAGCCATCTCCATACAACAAAGTACGTTGTGAAACAGCATGTGCTGATGTAGAAACTGCAGCAAGTTATCCAGGAGATCTAGTTAACCTACTTAATGAAGGTGGCTACATTAAACAACAGCTTTTCAGTGTGGGTGAAATAGCCTTATATGGGAAGAAGATTCCATCTAGGACTTTCATAGCTAGAGAGGAGAAATCAAAGCCTGGCTTCAAAACTTAAAAGGACAGCCTGACTCTCTTGATATGGGCTGTGCACCATTCTGGAAATCTTAGGGCCTTTAAGAATTATGCACAATCAGGGGAGATTGGTTCAAGACAGCAGAGTAGAAGGACGTGCTCTCACTTCCTCTTTCGAGAACACCAGAATCACAACTAACTGCTGAACAATCATCGACAGGAAGACACTGGAAATCATCAAAAATGATACCCCACATCCAAAGACAAAGAAGAAACCACAATGAGATGGTAGGAGGGGCACAATTACAATAAAATCAAATCCCATAACTGCTGGGTGGGGGACTCAAAAACTGGAGAACAGTTATACCATAGAAGTCCACCTACGTGAGTGAAGGTTCTGAGTCCCACATCAGGCTTCCCAACCTGGGGGTCTGGCAATGGGAGGAGGAATTCCTCGAGAATCAGACTTTGAAAGCTACTGGGATTTGATTGCAGGACTTCTACAGGACTGGGGGAAAAAGAGACTCCGATCTTGGAGGGCACACACAAAGACAACCCTCAGAATGGGAGAAAATATTTGCAAATAAATCAACGGACAAAGGATTAATCTCCAAAATATATAAACAGCTCATGCAGCTCAATATTAAAAAAGCAAACAACCCAATCCAAAAATGGACAGAAGACCTAAATAGACATTTCTCCAAAGAAGACATACCAAGGGCCAAGAAGCATATGAAAAGCTGCTCAACATCACTACTTATTAGAGAAATGCAAATCAAAACTACAATGAGGTATCACCTCACACTGGTCAGAATGGGTATCATTAGAAAATCTACATACAACAAATGCTGGAGAGGGTGTGGAGAAAAGGGTACCCTCTTGCACTGTTGGTGGGAATGTAAATTGATACAGCCACTATGGAGAACAGTATGGAGGTTCCTTAAAAAACTAAAAATTGAATTACCGTATGACCCAGCAATCCCACTACCGGGCATATACCCTGAGAAAACCATAATTCAAAAAGACACATGCACCCCAATGTTCATTGCAGCACTCTTTACAATAGCCAAATCATGGAAGCAACATAAATGCCCATCAACAGACGAATGGATAAATAAGATGTGGTACATATATACAATGGAATATTACTCAGCATAAAAAGGAATGAAATTGGGTTATTTGTAGAGGCGTGGATGCATCTAGAGACTGTCATACAGAGTGAAATAAGTCAGAAAGAGAGCAACAAGTGTAGTATATTAACACATATATGTGGAACCTAGAAAATGGTACAGATGATCCGGTTTGCAGGGCAGAAATAGAGACACAGATGTAGAGAACAAACGTATGGACACCAAGGGGGGAAAGCGGTGGGGGTGGGGGTGGTGATGTGCTGAATTTGGAGATTGGGATTGACATGTATACACTGATGTGTATAAAATTGATGACATAATAAGAACCTGCTGTATAAAAAAATAAATATAATTAAATTTAAAAAATAAATTAATTACAAAAAAAAGGATTATCCAAAATCAACTCTTCCTGTGCTTTATAAATGGAAAAACAAAGCCTGGATGATGGCATATCTGCTTACAATGTGGCTTACTGAATATTTTGAGCCCATTGTTGAGAACTACTACTCAGGAAAAAAGATTCATTTCAAAATATTACTGCTCATTGACAATGCGTCTGGTCGCCCACGAGCTCTGATGGAGATGTGCAGGGAGATTAATGTTGCTTTCATTCCTATTAACACATCCATTCTGCTTCCCATGGATGTCAACTTTCAAGTCTTATTATTTAAGAAATACATTTTGGTAGTGTATATATGTCCATGCCTCTTTATCGCTTTGTCACCGTTTACCCTTCCCCCCCCCATAGCCTCAAGTCCATTCTCTAGTAAGTCTGTGTCTTTATTCCTGTTTCACCCCTAGGTTTTTCATGACATTTTTTTTTCTTAGATTCCATATATATGAAGCAGCCGCATAGCACAGGGAGATCAGCTCGGTGCTTTGTGACCGCCTGGAGGGGTGGGATAGGGAGGGTGGGAGGGAGGGAGACGCAAGCGGGAAGAGATATGGGAACATATGTATATATATAACTGATTCATTTTGTTGTGAAGCTGAAACTAACATACCATTGTAAAGCAATTATACTCCAATAAAGATGTTAAAAAAAATAAATAAATAAACTACATGAGTACAAAAAAAAAAAATACATTTTGTAAGCCTATAGCTGCCACAGGTAGTGATTCCTCTGATGGATGTAGGTAAAGTAAATTGAACATCTTCTGGAAGGGATTCACCATTCTAGATGTCATTAAGAACATTTGTAATTCATGGAAGAGGTCAAAATATCAGGAGTTTGGAAGAAGTTGATTCCTACCCTCATGGATGACTTTGAGGGGTTCAAAACTTCAGTAGAGGAAATAATTACAGTTGTGGTGGAAATAGCAAGAGACCTAGAATTAGAAATGGAGCCTGAAGATGTGAAAGAACTGCTGCAATCTCATGATAAACTTTAATGAATGAGGAGTTGCTTTTTGTGCATGAGTATAGAAAGTGGTTTCTTGAGATGGAATCTACTCTTGGTGAAGATGCTGTGAAGATTGTTGAAATGACACTAAAGGACTTAGAATATTACATAAACTCAGTCGATAAAGCAGCAGCAGGGTTTGAGAGGATTGACTCCAATTTTGAAAGAAGTCCTAAAATGCTAGATGCTGTAATGTTCTAAATACTCTCAGGTAAAATGCTATCAAAAAGCATTTCATGGTACAGAGAGATCTTTTGTGAATGGAAGTGAATTGATTTGGTGAACTTCATTGTTGTTTTATTTTAAGAAATTACCATAGCTACCCTAACCTTCAGCAAACACCACACTGATCAGTCAGCAGCCATCAACACTGAGGCAAGACCTTCCATTAGCAAAAAGATTAGGACTCACTGAAGGCTCAGGTGATGGCTAGCATTTTTTAGCAATAAGGTATTTTTTAATTAAAGTATGTACATTGTTTTTTTTTTTAGACATAAGGCTATTGCGTACTTAATAGACTACAGTATAGTACAAAAATAACTTCCTGTACTGGGAAACCAAAATATTCATATGACTCACTTTTATTGTGGTATTTGCTTTATTGTGGTGGTCTGGAACCAAACCTGCAATATCTCCATGGTGTGCCTATATACTAAAAGATATTGAACAGTGACATCAGTAAGATGGCAGAATAAGATGTCCCAGGCATTGTCCCCCCTTATAATCACATATAAAACAATGCTATTTGAGCCAAAATACTTTTCTGAGAACTCCAGAGACCAGTTAAGAATTTGCAACACCCTAGACTGCACAAAAAACCAGAAAAACCACTTTGAAACAGGTAAGGAGAGCAGTTTCACTTTACCTATGTCAGTCCCTCCCCCGAGTACGCAGAGTTCAGTGCCAAGAGAGATCCACTTGGCCCGAGATTTCTCCCTTGGGGAGAAGAGTGAGTTAGGCATGCATTTGATATCCCCTGCCTTTTGGGATGCTGCCCAAGAAATCTACTTCTGTATGACCTCTCATACAGACTGCTGCTGAGGCAACCAGCAGTTAGAATGCCTGAAGGCAGCTGAGAACAAAGAAAAGGGGTGGGCGGCTCCCTGGTAGCCTGCAAGGCCCTGTGGGATTGAGAGAAGGTGCACAATTATGAGATTTCTCTTTCAGGAGACTAGGAGAAAAGTGGAACTGGCACCCAGCCTGCTGGCATTCCAGCCCAGTGCCTTAGTGAAAAATGGTGAGTGGTTCTCAGCAGCTAGCATGGTGCTGCAGGATTGAGAGAAGGTGTGCAATCTTGAGACTTCTCCATTAGGAAGGAGAGAGAGAGTGGAACTTGCATGCAGCCTCCCACATTCCAGTTCACTCCCCCAGAGAAGAGGAGTGGGTGGATCTCAGCAGACAGCACAGCTTTGCAGGACTTAGAATAGGAGTGCCATTCTGAGACTTCTCCTTCAGGAAGAAGGAAGAGAGATGCAGCTCACACCCAGCTCCCCACAATTTCAATGCACTCCCCTAGGGAAAGAGAGTGATGAACTTTCAGCAACCAGCACGATTCTGTGGGGTTAAGAGAAGATGCACAATCCTGAGATGCCTCTTTCAGGAGGCAGGGAGAGAAATGAAGCTAGCTCCCAGTATAATGGCATTTTAGTGTATTGCCCTAGGAAAAAGGCCTGGGTGGCTCTGAGCAGACAGCACAGCTCTCCAGGGTACGGAAAAGCATATAACCCAGCATCTTCTCCTTAAAGAGGAAGGAAAGAAGTGGAACTTACACCCAATATCCTGGCATTTTTGGAATGAAAGAAAATATTTGCAAAACATAAATCTGATAAAGGGATAATACCCACAATAAAGAACTCATACAGAGGAGATCTTCAAGATAGCAGAGGAATAAGACATGGAGATCACCTTCCTCCCCACAAATACATCAAAAATACATCTACATGTGGAACAACTCCTACAGAACACCTACTGAATGCTGGCAGAAGACCTCAGACTTCCCAAAAGGCAAGAAACTCCCCACGTACCTGGGTAGGGCAAAAGAAAAAAGAAAAAACAGAGACAAAAGAATAGGGATGGGACCTGTACCAGTGGGAGGGAGCTGTGAAGGAGGAAAGGTTTCCACACACTAGGAAGCCCCTTCGTGGGCAGAGACTGCGGGTGGCGGAGGGGGGAAGCTTCGGAGCCACAGAGGAGAGCACAGCAACAGGGGTGCGGAGGGCAAAGCGGAGAGGTTCCCGCACAGAGGATCGGTGCCGACCGGCACTCACCAGCCCGAGAGGCTTGTCTGCTCACCCGCCGGGGCGGGCGGGGTCTGGGAGCTGAGGCACTGGCTTCGGAGGTCAGATCCCAGGGAGAGGACTGGGGTTGGCTGCGTGAACACAGCCTGAAGGGGGCTAGTGCGCCACAGCTAGCTGGGAGGGAGTCAGGGAAAAAGTGTGGACCTGCCGAAGAGGCAAGAGACCATTGTTTTGGGGTGCATGAGGAGAGGGGATTCCTGCTCTGTGTACCCACAGAAGGCAGAGGACTGCCTAAGCAAGCTCCTGAGACAGGCACGAACCACGGCTATCAGCCAGACCCCAGAGATGGGCATGAACTACTAACACTGCCGCTGCTGCCACCAAGAATCCTGTGTGCAAGCACAGGTCACTACCCCACCCCCCCCACCCCCTGGAGCCTCTGCAGCCCCCCCACTGCCAGGGTCCCATGATCCAGGGACAATTTCCCTGGGAGAACACGCGGTGTGCCTCACACTGTTGCGATGTCACGCTGGCCTCTGCCTCCACAGGCTTGACCTGCATTCCAGTTATGACTACTGTACTCCTCCCTCTCCCCGGCCTGAGTGAGCAAGAGAGCAGTAATCAGCTGCTGCTTTAACTCCCTCCTGTCTGGGCAGGGAACAGATGCCTGAGGGTGGCCTACATGCAGAGGCAGGGCCAAAACCAATGGTGAACCCTGGGAGCTGTGTGAACAAAGAAGAGAAAGGGAAATTTCTCCATGCAGCCTCAGGAAAGTGGATTAAATCCCCACAGTCAACTTGATGAACCCTACGTCTGTGGAATACCTGAATGCACAACAAATGTTCCCAAAATTGAGGTGGTGGACTTTGGGAGCAACTGTAGACTTGCGGTTTGATTTCTGCATCTGTTTTGTTTCTGGTTTTTATGTTTATCTTAGTTTAGTTTTTTAGTGCTTGTTATCATTGGTGGATTTGTATTGGTTTGGTTGCTCTCTTCCTTTTTTAAAATTAAAAACATTTTAAATTATTTATTTTATTATTTACTTTTTATTTTTTAATTAAAACAATTTTTATTCCTTTTTCTCTTTTTGTGAGTGTGTATGTGTATGCTTCTTTGTGTGGTTTTGTCTGTTTAGGTTTGCTTTTACCATTGGTCCTAGGGTTCTGACTGTTCATTTTATTGTTGTTTATTTTCTTTTTATAAGTGTGTGTGTATGTTTCTTTCTGTGATTTTTTTCTGTTTAGTTTTGCTTTTACCATTTGGTTTGGGATTCTATCTTTGGTTTTTTTTCTGTTTTTCTCTATTTTCTTATTTTACCTCTGAGCATGTGCTGGCAAGGTCTTGGTGCTCCGGCTGAGTGTCAAGCCTGAGCCTCTGAGGTGGGTGAGCTGAATCAAGGACATTGGACCACCAGAGACCTCCTGGCCCCACGTAATATCAATCAGAAGAGCTCTCCCAGAAGATTTCCATCTCAACACCAAGACCCAGCTCCACCCAACGGCCAGCAAGCTCCAGTGCTGAATGCCCCATGCCAAACAACTAGCAAGACAGGAACAAAACCACACCATTACCAGATAGGCTGCCTAAAATCATACTAAGTTCACAGACACCCCAAAACGCACCACTGGACATGGCCCTCCCCAACAGAAGGACAAGATCCAGCCCCACCCACTAGGACACAGGCACCAGTCCCCTCCACCAAGAAGCCTACATAAGCCACTGAACCAACCTCACCCACTGGGGGCAAACACCAAAAACAATGGGAACTATGAACCTGCAGCCTGTGAAAAGGAGAACACAAACACAGTAAGATAAGCAAAATGAAAAGACAGAGAAATATGCAGTAGATGAAAGAGCAAGGTAAAAATCCACCAGACCAAACAAATGAAGAGGAAATAGTCTACCTGAAAAGGAATTCAGAGTAATGATAGCAAAGATGATCTAAAATCTAGGAAACAGAATGGAGAAAATACAAGAAACGTTTAACAAGGACCTAGAAGAACTAAAGAGCAAACGAACAATGATGAACAACGCAGTAACTGAAATTAAAAAGTCTAGAAGGAATCAGTAGCAGAATAACTGAGGCAGAAGAACGGATAAGTGACCTGGAAGATAAAATAGTGTAAATAACTGCCACAGAGCAGAATAAAGAAAAAAGAATGAAAAGAATTGAGGACAGTCTCAGAGACTCTGGGACAACAGTAAACACACAAATATTCTAACTATAAGGGACCCAGAAGAAGAACAGAAAAAGAAAGGGTCTGAGAAAATATTTGAAGAGATTATACTTGAAAACTTCCCTAACATGGGAAAGGAAATAGCCATTCAAGTCCAGGAAGCACAGAGAGTCCCATACAGGATAAATAAAAGGAGAAACACTCCAAGACACATATTAATCAAACTATCAAAAATTAAATACAAAGGGGCTTCCCTGGTGGCACAGTGGTTGAGAATCTGCCTGCCGATGCAGGGGACATGGGTTCGAGCCCTGGTCCGGGAAGATCCCACATGCCGCGGAGCAACTAGGCCCGTGAGCCACCTACTGAGCCTGCGCGTCTGGAGCCTGTGCTCCGCGACGAGAGAGGCCGCGACAGTGAGAGGCCCGCGCACCGCGATGAAGAGTGGCCTCCGCTCGCCGCAACTAGAGAAAGCCCTCGCACAGTAACGAAGACCCAACAAAGCCATAAATAAATAAATAATTTAAAAAAAAAAATTCCATACTTGAGACAAAAGGACAGCATCAAAAATTTCCCTGATAAAATGGAACAGTTCCCTGTATTTCTTCACACTTTGTTTTAAAAAAAGAAAAAAAAAGAAAAAAAAATTAAATACAAAGAAAAAATATTAAAAGCAGCAAGGGAAAAGCAACAAATAACATACCAGGGAATCCCCATAAGGTTAACAGCTGATTTTTCAGCAGAACCTCTGCAAGCCAGAAGGGACTGGTAGGACATATTTAAAGAGATGAAAGGGAAAAATCTTCAACTAAGATTACTCTACCCAGCAAGGATCTCATTCAGATTCGACGGAGAAATTAAAACCTTTACAGACAAGCAAAAGCTAAGAGAATTCAGCACCACCAAACCAGCTTTACAACAAATGCTAAAGGAACTTCTCTAGGTGGGAAACACAAGAGAAGGAAAAGACCTACAAAAACGAACTCAAGACAATTAAGAAAATGGTAATAGAAACATACATATTGATAATTACCTTGAATGTAAATGAACTAAATGCTCCAACCAAAGGACACAGACTGGCTGAATGGATACAAAAACAAGACCTGTGTATATGCTGTCTACAAGAGACCCACTTCAGACCTAGGGACACATACAGACTGAAAGTGAGGGGATGGCAAAAGATATTCCATGCAAATGGAAATCAAAAGAAAGCTGGAGTAGCAATACTGATATCAGACAAAATAGACTTTAAAGTAAGGACCATTACAAGAGACAAGAAGGACACTACATAATGATCAAGGGATCAATCCAAGAAGAAGATATAACACTTGTAAATATTCATGCTCCCAATATAAGAGTACCTCAATACATAAGACAAATGCTAATAGTCATAAAAGGGGAAATCAACAGTAACACAATCATAGTAGGGGCCTGAACACCCCACTTTCATCAATGGACAGATCATCCAAAGTGAAAATAAACAAGGAAACACGAGGTTTAAATGACACATTAAACAAGATGGACTTGATATTTATAGGACATTGCATCCAAAAACAACAGAATACACATTCTTCTCAAGTGCTCATGGAACATTTTCTACAATAGATCATATCTTGGGTCACAAATCAAGCCTCAGTAAATTGAAGAAAATTGAAATTTTGAATCGAAAGTTTTTTTTTATAAAAGATAAAAGAAAATTGGCTTTCAAAAGACATAATTATGAAAGTGAAAAGACTAGCCACAGAAGGAGAGAAAATATTCCTGTTATATTTATCTGGCAAAGAACTTGTGTAAAGAATATGTAAAGAATTCTCAAAGCTCAAACCTAAGAAAGCAACCTAATAAAAAGTAGGCAAGTTATTTAAATGAACATTTCACAAAAGAAGATACAGAAATGGCCAAAAAGCACATGAAAATATGCTTATCATCTTTAGTCATTTGGAAAATACAAATTAAAGCCATAATGAAATACTATTATATACATATTAACAGAGCTGTAACTAAAAACCCTAACAATAGTAAGGTTGGTGAAGATATAGACGAACTGGAACTCTCATATACTTCTTGTGGGAATGGGAAATGGCACAAGCACTTTGGAAAACTATTTTATAGTTTCCTTATAAAGTTAAACATATGCATATCATACCATCCTGCAGTTCCATAGTGAAAGCATATGATATGACCACACAAAGACTTGTATATCAATGTCTGCAGCAGCCTTATTCAAAGTAGCCCCCAAATGAAAAACACTCAAATGATAGTACTATATTGAAGCAATGGAATACTATCAGCAATAAAAAAGTACCAGGCTACCGATACACAAACATGTATAAATCTCAAAAATATTATGCTCAGTAAAGACCCAGACAGATAAATGTATGTACTATATAATTTCATTTATACAAAATTCTAGAAAATATAAACTGATTTATAGTGACAATAAGCAGATCATTGTTATTCTGGAGTACTGGGTGAAGGAAGGAGTTGACTGAAAATGAGAAAATGCTTTTAGGAAAAGGAAATGTTCTGTATTTTGATTGTGGTAATGGTTTTATAAGTGTATATAACTTTCAAAATTCACTGAATGGTACTCTTTAAATGAATTCAGGTTATTGTATAAAAATTATACAGCAATAGTTTAACTGAAAATAATCTTTGGGAAAAAATTAAATGTCTAATAATAGAGGAATGTAAATATATTGTGGTATGTTCAAATATGTGTTTGATCATTATTTTACTATTAGAGTTGTTTCTAGGGAAACTTTATTCTTTTATAAAATAAAATTTAAAATATATAAAGGAAAAGTTAGTAATCTCCTCTTATAGAAAAGATCCAGAAGGATATACTAATAAATGTAAATAATCTGATGGCCTATTAAAAAATGGTCAAGTACTGGTTAATCATTTTAATGGAATACTCGTGGTGCAATTTCAAGTGAGTAAACAGGCAGGTCTTAAACATATATGATATTTTTACATATATTATTTTCTATATTTATTACAATTCCACAAAATTGATGTCCTTTTATTTTTACAGACGAAACATGAAAAATTAGAGTTAGTAACTTTTCTCTGAATTGATGCTTTTATATTTTCAGTTGG
Organism: Stenella coeruleoalba; assembly: GCF_951394435.1. Classification (NCBI taxonomy): domain Eukaryota; kingdom Metazoa; phylum Chordata; class Mammalia; order Artiodactyla; family Delphinidae; genus Stenella; species Stenella coeruleoalba. The sequence goes on from NC_137150.1 coordinate 92,634,022, forward strand.
AGACTCAATTGCTACAGCCTTTTTGGAAAGGTCTTTTTAAAGAACTATCTGTTCAAATAAAATAATACATCAAATCTTTTATCAAGCAATGCCACTTTCCATGAATCTATAAATATGAATATTTTGAGGATAAATGTACATGAATATTTATTGCAGTATTGATTATAGTGGTAAAATAATTGGAATAACCTGAATGTTTAAAAGGGAGTATCGACATAGTGCAAATATGTATTCAACTACACTTGAATGTGGTGTATTCATACTATGGAATATTAAACTCTTGTTAAAATGTGAGTTAGTTAGCTCCGCCTGTGTGTATATAAAATGTAAAATCCGTGAATAATGAGGATCGACTATATATAATCAACTCAGTATTTGTGAATTCTCCTCCTTGTTAAAATGTATTTAGAACACTCAAATCAATACTCACGGCACTTTCATAGTCATTTGTGGACACATGCATGTGAAGAGCAGTAAAAAATTTGAATTGCCCAAAGCACATGTTTCTAGTGGATACTGAATAAGAGGATAGTTCTGCCTTATTGTTTAAGCTCATACTGTAAACAAGTGTCTTTCTTGTGGTCTATTTAGAGCCATGTTTTTGAAAGTCGTGTATTTGTGCTGTATATTGGTTTCGATCTTTAAATGGCCCCCAAGTGTAGTGTAGAAGTGCTGTGTAGTGTTCCCAGGTGCAAGAAGTTTGAAATGTACCTTATGGAGAAAGTACCTGTGTTAGATAGGCTTCTTTCAGGCATGAGTTACAGTGCTGTTGTCTGTGAGTTCAGTGCTAATGAGTCACTAATATATGTATATTAAATAAGTGGTCTTTAAACAGAAACACACATAAAGAAAGGTTATATATTGATTGGTTGATGAAAATTTTGAGATTAGAGGCTTTCAGTAACCTAACTTGTATTTCACCTAGGACAATGATTCAGTATTAGCTAAAGCAACATTCAGAGCGACGTTATAGAATGTAACTACTGTGAATAATGAGAATCTACTGTATATATTTCTGGAAGGTTGACTAAAGTGTATTTGTGAGAAAAGCAAATACAATCAATTCTTTATTTTAAGTAGAAATAACACAATTTCTGCCAATGTTGTTTATATATTAGTACATATTTGTATAACTATGAAGAAAAGCATGGATAGATATGCATGAAGATATTATCATTTGCCTCTGAACAGAATGGCATAGGTGAGGAAAGATTATTAAGTTTAAAAAACATATACACTTTGGGCTTCCCTGGTGGTGCAGTTGTTGAGAGTCCGCCTGCCGATGCAGGGGACACGGGTTTGTGCCCCGGTCTGGGAAGATCCCACATGCCGTGGAGCAGCTGGGCCGGTGAGCCATGGCCGCTAAGCTCCGCAACGGGAGAGGCCACAACAGTGAGAGGCCCGCGTACCGAAAAAACCAAAACAAACAAAAAATATACATTTCTGTAAATTTTCTTACCACATATTACTTTTACTATAAAATAGAGGAAATTTTAAAAAATTACTTGCCCAAGGTCAGAAAACTAATAACTAAAAGCAATATGACTATTTTCTTTTAGTCACTAATTTATGATTCCTAATCTAGGATTCTTTTTACTGCATCATGTTATCATTAACATTAATACATGTGTGGATTGTATTGATATCTAAATACAATGAACAAAAAATAATGTTATGTTCTGATGTTCCACAGGTGATGTGTAGATATGCCTGTAAAAGGGAATTTTATGAATTTTAATTTCAGTTATATATTCATCCATTTATTTTCTCCCCTTTAAAGTTAAATATAGAATAATAGTAACAGTATACCAAGGAGAATCTGAGGAAGGTAATGTGATATCATTATATGGATTCCAAAAAATATTCTGTCCCTTTGTATAATACCCTAGACTAATCAGTATAATAATTTATAATGAATACTTATTATTGAGTACTTATTAAGTCAGCTACTTGACATATATAATTCCATAATACTTCAGATGCTAACTTAAGCTTCATTTCTTCCTGAATTTTCTTCTATATCGATTAGTGGAGGAGGCTTTGTTCCTATTTAGTGCCTCAGAGGAGATAGGAAGAAGGGCAGGAGGTAGAAATCGTCTACATACCTTTCTGATTTTTATGTTCCATTAAGTCAAAGCCTTGAGGAATACTTAGATACTTTTCAGACTAGGTCTTGGGTCATATCAGATACTATTAATTCTCCCCAATATCTCTTTTTTCCTTCTTCCACAGCAAGAGTTCCACTTTTAGTTCTAGATATTTCTGCCCTCCAAAATAACTGTTTCCTAGCCTTATTTGCAAACCAGGTGTGGACATGCAAAGAAATTTTGTCTAAGCTAGAGTGTCATACCCCAGATTTGGGCCTCTTTCCTTCAAAGTAGGTCTGTGTATTGCCTCATTTATCTTGTCTCTTCTGTCTTCCTGACACTTGGAATGTGGCCCTGAAGGCTGAAGCCCGTGCAGCCATCTCAGACTATGGCAATGGTGATGGTGGCTATGGACGATGGGACAACATGATAGAAAGATTCGGTGTAGCAGATGCGCCTTTATCACTCCTGGACAGCCCACTTCTGACTTTTGCATGAGAGAGCTTGTACTTTTACTTAACCACTGTCATTTTGGGTTTCTGTTATCCACAGCTTAGCCTATTCCTAACTGATACAGGGGTGTGTGGGGGAGGAGGGTAATGGGAAACAAGCAGGGAGAGCAGGCACTTCTCATACAGACCCCAGAGATATTTTCTACAGCTAGGAACTCAAGGGGGAGCAGATGGAACCTGCATTCTTTCTAAGGCAGCAATGAATGACTGCATGCTATACCTATGAGGGTGGAACCTGGGCAGCCTCACAATAGTTGCTTGTGCTTGACAAAGAACAGAGAAACACTATAAAATATGTACGCGTTCTATATGATGTAATTCTGGGAAGAGTTAGTCAAAGACTTTTAAGTATTCAACTGATAGTGTTTGGTAATTCTTTTCTCTTTTAACAGAATAAAATCAACCTAGTGCTACCACCTGCTAGGTGTTTTGCATAAGCTATTTCATCTAATATTTATAATCCCTATAAGATAGGAATTAGTAAAGAAAACTGAGGGTTAGAACTTCACTGGCGGTCCAGTGGTTGGGACTCCACGCTTCCACTGCAGGGGACGTGGAGCTAAGATCCTGCATGATGCATGGAACAGCAAAAAAAAAAAAAAAAAGGAAAAGAAAAAGAAAAAGAAAGAAAACTGAGGGTTAAAGAGTTTAAGTAACTTGCCCAAGGTCATATAGCTGGAAAAATCATAAGCAAGCTAGCTTTCAAACAGAGGTCCACCTCTTTCTAAGCATCTACTATAGCTGAAAATGTGAAAACACAAAAACCAAAATTAGTTTCAACATGTTAAAAATTATTAAAGGAAAATACTAACAAAATTCTAAATCATTGAATTTTGAATACCCGATTGAAAAATGATATAACGTATCACTTTATATTAAATGTGTATAATGTGTATGAATACAAATCACTTAAAGAAATCTAAAGAAGTAAAAGTATTTTAATATTTTACATGCATTTTAGCAAGTGAGACTCTAGTAGATCTAGTAGTCTAATACCATTAGTACCAGGGAAAATAACACTATATATCATATTTAGACAGATACCTAGTAGGAATATATTCTGTAACATGATAATATGTAGAAAGAATAAATATCTTATATCTTGATGTTTTTCTAAATTAAAAATAATCTGACTAGATTCCCCATTTTTTATAGGAAATAAAATCTCAGTCATGTCTGTTGGTGGGTACTGTTCCTTTTCCAGGATTATTCATGAGCTCTGAGAGATTTACCTAGTCCAAAAAATTTGGGAAAAGACTTCTAGTTTTCTATATATTTTGATTGCCACTGTGATCTTCATTGCCCGTACCAGTGTGGTCCATTCTGGGGAAGCAATTCTGCTCCCACTTGCTCAGGTAGTTACTTTCTATTCCCAGCTCACAAAGCTGTTCGACTTAGTGTAGACACCCTAATGCCAACATATTCCTCCCAGACCTCATTATATAGCAATATTATCTCCTAGTTATGACCAGAGTCACTTGCTTCTGGTATGATAACTCCTTTTTTTGACTACTGATCTACTAGAATAAGTGTCCTAAGCCTGGTAGCAGACATGGCTTTTTTTAAGCTGGATTCCTACTGTATGCTCTGGTGGAAGATTTTTCCTCTAGAAACCAGGGCTTCTAGCTTTATAAAAACCAAATTTGAGAGGATGGAAAGCATCAATTCCAAATTGGTTGTTGAGGCTAAATATGAGTAAGATGAGTGATGTCACTCCTAATTCCCCATCTTGGTTCATGAACCCTTGCATTCTATCTAATGGGGTACTGTACCATACAGTGACCATTGGGTTATGCATCCTGAAGGATATTTCTCTATCCTTGCAGGGTGTTATTTCTAAGCTAATATATCACGTGCAACTCTAAGAGTCCACTTCATCACTCTTTCTGGCCAGCCACTTAGGAATGGTATTTGGTGTGTAATCCCTCCATGTGCCATTTCCCCTAATCCACTTATATCCAATATTCCCATCTTTCTCCTTCAGATCCCAGACCAACCAGTCAAGTAATGAGGCACTGCCAATGAATCTATGCAAATCCTTACCATGGGACAGTTTTATTTTTACAAAAATAGCTGATCAGGTACACAGACGGAAGCTCTGTGCCTTGATTTGTCTTTCAGGGTTACTCCTCACTGGGGCTACAGTACAGTAGCAGTCATCATTCAGCTTGGACTTGTATGTCCGGAAGACTCAGTCCACGAACAAAGCTTGTGTTTTTTCTTCCTCTGAGAGGTGATCATAGGGAACTCTCTATGAAGCTATAGGTATGAGCTAAGGAAGAGACAGAGAGGTAAAATTAGTAGGCGACATGGAGATCTGGACCACTTATTTGTGCAACTAACTTAAGCTCTTTAGACCTGCTTAAGCACAGTCCTAGATGTACTATTTCTGTTTTAGGATGTATTTCTTTTTGGCTTATGCCAATTTATGACTTTGTACAATTTGGGAGCGCTCAGTTATCCTGGATTCCAGTGTAAGTTTCATCAACTAATGGCATACCCATTCTGACTTCCCAGTCAGAAACTGGAAAGCAATTATAAGTCTGTGTAAAATAGTCTTGGGTCAGGGCTCCTTTTATTACATAACCCTATATACCCTCACCCTAACAGATGGGTCATGATGGAGCTTTGGATCTTTGAAAATCCAACAATCTTCCATAGGAAATTGGGTATTCTTCTTTATCCAGTTATATTTACTGAATAAAAAGTAGGAGGACCCTTTGGGAAGGGCTGGGGACTGTATTTGGCTTTTCCTCACCTGGTCTCTTTTATGATTACATGATGACTGCTGTGATTCCAGGCCTTAGATACAGATATTACAAGGTCAACATATATGTCCTCATTTATATCAGTAAAGAAACTTTCCTCAGAAGTCCCCAGCAGACTTTCCTTCATGTTTTATTGGCCAGAATTGTGTCAAATGCCCTTACTTAAACCAGCTATTGAAAGGGGAATGGGGGTTTCATGATTGGCTTAGTCCAATCAAGATTTATCCCTGGAGTTGGGGACAGGGCCAGTTTCACCTGAATTTTAAAAGATTAAAAAAGAAAAAAAAACATTTTATAACACATCTAACTTTATTCAAGTCTTCTCAATATTATCCTTAAAACAACACCACAAATCACCAGCCAGTTTTTATATCCATATATGACCTGGGATAAAACCACAAGACTTTTTACCCTTTTATGCACCAGTATATACTAGAAGGCAGGATAATGAATATTTCTGTGAAAAGAAAGAAAAAAATAAACCTGACCATGTTTTAATGCTCGTTAATATGAGAACAAAATGATAAAATAATAATCATTTATATATTTGATGGGAAGTTTATTGCAGTAAGCTTTTTTAATGCTGTTCCCAACAAGTGAAGCAATCTAGTTAAGAAAGTTAATATATCTGAGTGGATCTGTTAGCATCATTTGACAGCAAAACAACAACAAAAATTGTCTGGAAATTGCTCAGAGGGTATTATTAATACACTCTCCACATACACACATGCACACACTCTATTGCAGGAAAGTAAATTTTCTGTACGAGACTTAGAGACTCAGCTGACCTGAATGTGTTATTTTCACATGGACTTAGAAGATAAGGACACGATAATAAAGTGGCTCAGCATCCTTAATACTGACTGGGTGACTGTACAGCTATCAGGCATCCTGAAGACCAAGTTTCTTTCAGCCTCCTTAAAGTGGAAAGGACTCTGGTATTGTTTTTATAGTATTATTTAGCTTAAACCAGGTGCTAAGTGCATGAATTTGTCAAAGACTGACACTCGAGAATATTATATTTTAGAAATACTATGTTCTGCCTTTATGAATAGCACAGTCATATGACTGGGTCTTTGTGAACCTTTTCTAAAGACATAAATAAACCGTTTGTGACTTCAAATTACAACCATTTTGAAAAACCTGAAAGCTCTTTCAGAAAGGAAATGCCAAATGTATTGCAAGTCAGCACAAAAGGAAACACTTGTCTTTTGAATATGTTTCACAGAACTGAATAGTTAGTAGTCTTTTCAGGTATAAAATAATAGCTTGATGTTTTTGTACATTTTATCTTGATGGCTGGTTATCTGTGGAGCCAATAGAAAATCAAATAAGGCTTTGTGAAACCGCAGGTTTTCAAACATTCTTCTATTGGATGACTGAAAACAAACAAATAAGCAAACAAATAAACACACAAATAAATTTAAAAATGAAGTGATTTGAGAATTGCGGATAGTAGTTAATGCAAGTTATTTTCCTTCTTGCAATAGGGTTTAAAAAACAACCTACAAGTCCACAGTTTTATAGATTTCATTTGCATTATACAAACGGATATATTATTATTAGGCAAACAAGTAAATTGTTACCTATATCCCAGGTAGGGCAAGATTCGCTTTTTCTCTCATATAATGCATATCTTGAAAAAAAAATCAGTTAACAAATTCAGTGTAGGCCCCAAAGTATCTGCGTTACTGCAGGCTACATCAATTAAATGAAATCTTTCTAGGTTTGTACCGTGAACCTTTATTCACATGATTGTTTGTAAATTGATGATTGCTAAATGAAAGTAGAATGGGTGTTCAAGATTTATTCTACTTGGTTTTCTTCATGAACTGTGGAAAATATGGCCTCTGTGGCTTGAGAGGGAAGGATACTTTCCTCTGACTTTTGTAATATCTTTTCTATGGAAATCTTGTAATATCTTTTCTATGGAAATCTTGTAATCTTGTAATATCTTTTGTAATATCTTTTCTATGGAAATCTTGCCGGATCAAGGAGGTTTAAAATGATTTATTTTCAGGGCTAGTGTCCAACTAAGTTTCTGTAATACCCCATTTTTTTCTCCCTGTGAGAAGGAGAATAAAGATGGTGAGAAGAGGATTATAAGCAAATTAGCTACCTTGAAAAATGAATGACCATTCCTGTGATTTGGGGGTAGACCATATTAGTACCAATTGGCAACTACTGCCATGGGTCTTCTGAGAGAGAATAACAAAATTTAGCATGTGGTTACCTTATGCATCATTACGGTGGTATATCAGAATTAAAATCAGCGTGAGATGGAGGGTCTCGGTGAGCTTAAGCCACAAGACAAGAAGGTGAAATAGTAAAGGACCGAAAGATTAATTAAGGGAAATCTGGCCTTTTTCTCAGTCTCCGGTAAACTTTCCTCACTCTCCCACCTTTGCCCTCCCCTACTCCTACTCCACACTCGGCTAAAGTAAAGCCATCCATCATTTCTTGCAGGTCTGCTTCCCAAATCTAGTCATAGGTGACCAAGATATCTTTTTGTGTGTGTGAGCAGCAACATTATCAGTCCAGAAGAGCAGATGGACAGCTCAGTTTGAACAAAATGTCAAGCTAGCTGTGGAGCTTGACCCCATTACCTCCGAGAATGGCTCGTCTTAGACACAGCTGCTAGAGTTATTCATCTGAAGTTCAACCAGAATCTCTTCTGGATCTCAATGTTTGCAGTCAAATTTAAAGCAAAGACAGGGATAGAAAAGTTACTCTGACTTAAGGTCTACTTGGCATGAAGCTCTAAATTAATTCTCTATCTGCTTTACAGCTGCCTATGAATACCTTCCCGGCAAAGTTCTTACATCTTCTTAAACTCTGTGTCCAGACAACTATCATTTTTCACCACTAATTAACCCTTCTCTCCAAGTTCTACATTTGTGCCAACTACACTATTATCCTCCCCATTTCCTAAGTCAACTATTTCGACGTTATTCCTTCTTTCACTCATTACATGCATATTTTCCAAAGCCTGGATAATCATCCTTTATAAGAACTTTTAGACTTATTCCTCCCCAATCTCACTGTTAGCACTGAGTTGTAGGCTTCTAACTCACAGGTACCAAACCCTTCTGCCTGGTGTTCATCTCTAGTCCCTTTTCGTTGTATCACATTTACTCATAGAATAGGCACATCTAATATTTGATGATGTTAAAAGTTTGGGCAGCAAGAGACATCCTGTGGGTTTTATTAATCTGTTTTTATGAGAGATTATATGGTGACGATGATCAAGTTAAGTAACCCTATGTGCCCCAGTTTCTTAACCTTTCACCTGAAGTTAATGATCTATCTCAGAGAGTTTCTATAAGGATTTTAAGGACACTTCTTTAAAGTATTTCTCATATGAGAAGAATTACATGTGTTTGCTGTTTTGTTGTGTGCTATCCCCCCAAAAATCCTACTTTTATACTGACTGATTAAAAGTCTAGTAGTTTTCTGCCAACTTAGTCTGGTTGTATAGACCTGCTATTATATCATCTTTCCTTGTCTAATTATTCTTAATCTTTTTCCTCAGCTCCAGGTAAACACTCAGCTGCAGTGTCCGTTCTTCCCTAAAAAACCCAATACCCAACCCCAACCTTGTGAATGTTATCCCTTGTTTAGAAATCTAGCTCCGTTCTTTTATAACTGGGCTTTGCCTCAACTACTTCACACAACATTTTTGGAGGAATCCACCCCACAGTGGTTCCTATATCATTCCACAACTTAAAAAAAAATAAATTAAACATACAACTTGTGCTCCAATTCCTTCTGCTGATTTAGAGATTTGTGATAGCATTGCTCTCTAGTTTTTGCATTTATACAGATCTTCTCAAATAGGTTATAAGTTCCCTGAGGGTAGGAACCATGCCTTCTGCCGCCTTTTGTAATTTTACAGTGCCTGTAAATAGTAAAGCAGACAGTAAGTGATTAATAAACACTTGTCTGAATTTAGTTGACAGTTTGGAAGTTTTCTATCTAGCTTCCTTTGTATACACATTCTTGGAAAAAGTCCAAGACGAAGGGAAAATAAAACTTCAATTCACTTTGTCTTTGACTTTTTACAGCTTAAAATAGCTAATTAAAAATAAAATTCCCGGGCTTCCCTGGTGGCGCAGTGGTTGGGAGTCCGCCTGCCGATGCAGGGGACGCGGGTTCGTGCCCTGGTCCGGGAGGATCCCACATGCCGTGGAGCGGCTGGGCCCGTGAGCCATGGCCGCTGAGCCTGCGCGTCCGGAGCCTGTGCTCCGCGACGGGAGAGGCCGCAGCAGTGAGAGGCCCGCGTACCACAAAAATAAATAAATAAGTAAGTAAGTAAATAAATAAAATTCCCTACTTAAGAAACTGGTAAACTAAAGAGAATGGTGTCTGACAAGAAAAGAAGATTTTAGAAGATTTTTTAACCTTGTGAAAGGACCATTTTCCTTTTTCCCCCTATAGTTCTCAACCACTTGCCTGATCCACTCTTTTGTCCCCAATTCCCCCTCTAACCAAACCCTTCAGTGGGGTTCCTTCCCAACTTCCAAGCTCATCATGCCACCCATTCTCCCTTTTCCTGCAGCCAAGCTATTATACGTCATATCCTTTCTATTCCCTAAACACATAGTTCTTTGCAGGGACTTTAGGACTTTTGCATTTACAGTTCTGTTTGCCTAGAATGCTCTTCCTCTGACTTTTCTATCTAGTTCTTCCTTACATTCTTCCAGCTAAACTCAAGGGTACCTTTTCAGGAATCATCTACATGACTGCCCTATTCAAGGGAAGGTCTTATTCTCTCCCCATCATCCTCTGTCATATGACCCTGTTTATTTCCATTATAGCACTGACCACAGAGTGAACTCATCATGTCCACCTTTTCCTTCTTGTTGCTGTCTTCCTTTACTGAAGTGTATATGTTCCGCAACGGCTGGGACCTTAGTCTCCATGTTTATCATTGTGTTTCTTGCACTTTATAAGAATACCTGACATACAGTGGGCACTCATATAATAATTGAATGAATAATGAACTTATAAGTTTAAGCTGCAAAATATATATTTTATCTAATGAGGTATAAAATAAATATTCTTAAAAGGGCTGTAGTGAGGTGGGAATACAAAACGCTGACTGCTTACATATTCTCCACAGAGAGAAAAGGGGTCTGGAGTGAAGTTAGTCTCATATAATAACCCAATTACTTTGACAAAGCAAGATTTCATTTCTCCTCAGCTGTGAAAGGACTAATGGATCCTGGTATATGTGTTTTTCTCCCATGCGTTTCCTGTCTATTGTATAACAGATGAAATGAAGAGAATTATTTTAATAGCTGCTAATGTTTCCAAGCAAAAGTAAAATATGTCTTGCCCTCAGAGCTTGCCAGTGTTTCTGACTCACTCTGCCGGTTAGTGAAGAGAGGAAGTAAAATTTACCTCTGCAATTTCTTCAAAAATCTATGCAACTTCTGCATAGATGTGGAAACAAAACAATGTCTTAGTTTACAGTGTAAGAATTTACGTGATGACATTTAATATATAAATTATGTACTCTTACTAATCTAGGAAAACTTGTGTACTTCCTTCTTTGCCCTCCTAACTATCCATGTTTATCTCCTGCTGTCAGCTCTCCAGTTCTCCCAGCATACAGTTCTCAATCTCCAATAAAAGTCTGATATTTAGTCTTTCTTTTCTCCATGTCTTGGCTGACGTTACTTCCCTGGCCTGAATTCACCAATTTTATTTCAAGGTCCGGTCCAAGTCCTTCGTCTTCTCTGAATTATTCTCTTCTAATCTTATCTTTTGTATTTTTTGCTTGTGCTCTTAATCATTTAATGTTAAAAGTTTCCCACTTAAAAAAAGAAAGTCTTTATGTGTTCCTCCTCTAATAAGGATTTAAAAGTTCTCTAGGGAAGAAACTCTTCCATATATATCTTTTTCAACCCCTGTAACTCCTAGCACTGTCTGAACCCATCATGTGTTGGTGCTCAATAAATATTTGCTGAATTGAATTGGCTTGTAAGAGACCATGGAGAGAATGGAAAACAGAAATCTACAGTGTATAGTAAAGCTCAGTTAGGCCTGTGTTTCTTCTTGCCCACTAAATCTTTGAGGAGAGTTTCAATAAAGTTATAAAAACTAACATTTTTTTACTTCTTATAAAATCAAAGTGTCAATAAGAATGACCAAAGGACAACAGTGTGTAATAGAAGAAGGGAAAATTTTAGATATTAGATCAGTGAAATTATTCTCATTAATTTGAATCTCTAATTGTGCTAAATTTGCTTTCCATGGAGAAATATATACACACAGCCCAGGAGACAACAGCAGAAGCTAAAGAGATATTTGGCAATAGCTCATATTAAAGAAATGTGGTCATTTGGATTACAGCAAAGACCGTAAGATGTCTGTCTTAGTATATCTGAGAAACCCACACTCCTGTGCTTCTCTCTGCCCCTGTTCTGGATTCTCAGAAAAACCCTGTGTTTATCCAGAGAATGAATTATTCAACTACTGGTTCCTTTCAGTTCTCCTGTATAGGGAAATGTAGTCTCTCGTCAGATAAGCATACCAAATTTTGGTGATGAGAACTATATTTTCCATCCTTTCTCTTGGTAGACAGGAAGTTTCAAACTGCCACAGGACTTGTACTGAGCTTAGGTTTTATGGCACGATATTTTTATTTCTCCACTTCTCATTTACCCAAGTCAGTTTTTCGGGTCAGTTTTTTTAAAACATATTTTTAATTTCACTATTTCTCTAATTTTAAATTTGATAAAACTTTTTTCAAAGTAGGTGAAACAAATGGTATTAATTTTTTAAAGATCTTGACCTATCATTACAAGCAAATACCCCATTCTAAATAAAAGTACACTGGAAGGTTTTTTATTTTTTTTAAATTAACATATGTTCCCTACTTTCCTGCTCTAGGCCATGCACTAAATGTTGCTATCCCCTGAGAATGTGTAACTGTACTGGAGTCCCATAGTTACTCTGCTCTTTAGAAGGGGAGGTAGGAAGTAACCTCCTCTTTCTGTGTAGCACCATGAGGACAAACTTCATCAAGTTAGTGATTCCAGCTGAAGGGGAGCAATGAAAACATTAATGCAATGCCATTAAGGGAGATATAGTTTTATTTCAGAGATGAGATTAAAAAATATGCATTTTATGAACTGTCTGAATCCAGAGACTCAACTGGGCAGGAGAGCAGGATACGTACTTCCGTTCTCTTGACATGCAACCTTGAAGAGAGGGGTTCAGAGAAGGGGAGACAGGGGAAGACTGGTGAAATCCTCACAGCTCATGAGTAACTCCCATTCTGCAGTATTGAATCAATCCTGGAGAAACACAAACTTCACCTCTGGGAGCAGAAACATTACAGTATCTTCATCTAACATTATGTTTGCACCATTCAGAATCCCTTTTGCCTGATTCAAACCAGTCAAATATGGATGAGTCTATTTCAGAAGAGGAAATACCATATGGAGTCTCTTTAGAGATAGAAAAACCTATATTGGAATGGACATTATGATAAGCGTTATTATGCTGATTCAGCAGTAATTTATACAATATAATGGAATACAAATGATTTCAAGCCAGTAAATTTTCTTGATAACCCAAATTATTCTTATTCATTGCAGCTTTATATTTTAAACATTTGGGGTGGAAGTTATTCTAAAGTGTATTATATAATGATTGCCTCTCTAAACAGAGCATAATGATCATTATATACTCATTTTATTAATGACCAAGAGTCATCAGAATGAAGAATAATTATTATTTGGTGTTATAACATAGAAGTATTATTTACAGTCTGAAGTGAGCAGAATCTTCTCAGTGACTCATTAATACAGTACAAAGGGGAACTCAGTATTCTCATGGCATGAAGTGAGAGAATACCATTCCGTAAGGAAGAAGTTGAAAGGTTAAATCATTAAAGCCTGGAGTTAATATTGAGGCGCAAACAACTTTTAGAAATACTTGCCTTATGAAACCAAAACTCAGTATTACTCTGTTGATTCAAAGTGCCTCTGAGGTAGCTTCACACTTCCCCTTAAAATGAAAGTGAATGGTTTGAAGTGGGCATAACTGCTACACAAACAACATTCCCTCCCCAAAAGATAGCTTTAGCTTTTCTATTATTTTCCATCTTTGATTATGTCCAAATGTGGCATTCAGTGAAAATATTCTGCCCTTCTCAGAGTTGCAGTTATTTTTCAGTTATTCTTGGAAGGTCCCTGTATTGCTCGTCAGGATCATTAAAGTTGTCTTGGTTAAATGTTAGTTGTGGGAATGCTTCCTATGTTATTTAGCTCCAGTGTAGTTTGGGTGATAAACAGACAGTTTCATAATGGGTAATAAACAAATGGCTCCTTTGAAGGAAAGGACATTGCTTTGCTAGATGAATTTCTCTCCTCCCAGTAGAACTGAAAAATTTAAATAGTTGTGTACACTAGTGAAACTTGTTATGATGCTTCCCCAACAGATTTGCTGCAGAATCCAAACTATTTCTAATTGTAATTTTTCACAGTTCTTCTAACACAGTATATTTATTCAGCGGTTAATAACATAGCATTCACATCTCACACACTCATTCACAAATGAAGAAGCATTGTACCCTTTACAGATTGCAATCCTCTTTCCCTCTTTATACCTCTGATCTGATTTACAATGTCAAGACATTTCTGGAGAGCAAAACTGCTCTCCCTTTGTACTTAATGGGAGATAATCTTAGGGAAACAAACAGAAGTAACAATTTGATCAGAGACAACTATAACATGACAGCTAATAGCTCCTAGCCCTTTATCACACTCCAACTTGGTCTTTGCTAAATATCTAGAATCCTGTGCATTCCTCTTTTCTCAAAAAGGCTTACCTTTCTAATAGCATTGAAAAGTGGCCTTGCAGAGGAATGTTCTGTGGCACTAACTAGTAATAGCTTTTTCTCTGAACTCCAAGCCCTCTTAGCTGAGAGACAGATAAAACCCTATCATTTACTTCATTTTCTCTAATTCTTTTTTCCCCTTGCCTCTAGGGAAAAAAATTTAGAAAATAGTTGGCAGCACATTAAGGACACAAAGCAGAGAAAAATGTAGGTTCCTGAATGTTTAAGGGAGATGAAAATCATCTACTTTAGGAACTGCCTAACAGAATTTAGCTGGTGCATTAGTTATCCAAATTACCTCTTGCTTTTATCTCACAGACAATATACAGCTGAATTGTTAAATGATGTGCACTTTTTTTTTTTCGAAGAGCAAGATTGGACACTTAATCAGGTCAATAATTATTCACGCATTAGCACAGTCTTCTTCTTAAAGTGTAACGGTGACTCACTGGGTATATAGTCATTATTACTGATTAGCAGGAAATTATTTTCGCGCATCAGTGGTTCATGTGAAAACAGCTAAATTTATTATGCTCAGTTATTTAACAGTTGGACCATATGAGAACTCTGGTGTTACTGTTGTGATTAAGTCTTTATACATATACCGGTAGATAACTATGGAAAAAACTATACTGCAGACTTACTGTTACAGTTGAAATTTGTTAACAGGTCCAATTTTCTGAAGTTTGATACTCACCTTGGACATCCATAATGCACTTCCACAATAAAGGTCCTTTATTAGTAAATTTATTTGAGAAAGAAAGGGGGAGCAATAAGGTAAATAATATGAAAAAAGAGTAGAAGATAAAATATGAACATAGAGAATAAGTATAAAAAAGAGAGAGAGAAAAGTGAATAAGAGAGGAAAGAATGAGAGAGAGAAAATTTCACTTAGTCTGAACTGTTAATTGGATGATATTTGGTAAAATATCTGAAATTCTCCTTGGATTGTACAATTAATTTTTAATATTATAAATGAAAGACAAATCCTATATTTCATTTCAATTATTTTTACATAGAAAATATTCCAAGAATATTATAAATATATTCCAAGAATATGCTGTAAATATATCAGTATATATTGCTAAAAGGTAAGGATTCCCTTTTAAACATAGCTACAATATTATCATATCTAAAAAAATTAGAAATAACCCATTAATATTATCAGATATCAAGTCCATGTGCAAATTTTCCCAGTTATATAATAGCTTGTTTACAATGGGTTTGTTTAGATCAGTATACAAATAAGGTCAAAACGCTGTATTTATTTTGATGTATCTCCTTAGTACCTTTTAACCTATAGGTTGCCCTTCCTACTAATTTTTATTCCTGCAGTTTAACTGTTAAAAAACAGATTATTTGTATGGCTTGATCTGATTCAGGCTTGTTACTTCTGGCAAAACACCTTATATGTGGTGGTGTATCTTTCATCAGCAGTCACATAATATCTGGTCGTCTCTCTTTTGAGGTTATCAGTCAAGTATTTTGTTAACTTGTGCATTTGTTTTATGTGGGAGAGACATGTTAAATGCTTGGTTGTTTCCCTTTATTTACTACTTTCTAAATAATGAATTAGTTATCTGTCATCATCTAAAGCGATTAATATATTTTTAAATATAGTTTTGAACTTGTGGATTTTAACATACTTGCTTGTCATCAATCCATTACAGTTTTAATTTTTTTGGATACACAAATCTATAATGCTACAATAAATAGCATTTTGCTTTATTGAATTTTTCTTCATGATAAATTGTCATGATTGGAATTTCTGAGTCATAACATATAAAAATTTTTATAGTTTTTGCTATATTTTGACATACACTTTTTCAAATAATGCAACTTTAATGCCACCATCAAGTAAGTACTTAATTCTTCCTAGTTACAGATTTTAAATTTACAGATTAAGTGTGCCTTTATCTCAAAGTAATTCTTGGAAATGGTTTAAAAATCAAAATGTAATAAGATGTAAACTGCAGTCTCCTGTCCATCCCTTCCAACAACAGTTCTCCATTCCCCAGCGGATGCCACCTTTAAGGTTTTTAGTCATTTTCTTTGGTATCTAGCTAGGTTCCAAAATAACTCATTTTGAATATCTTCCTAAATTTTGGATATTGTGTATTGAGTTCTACTATGGAAACTGAAGATTTAGCTCTGTTAAACTCCTCTCACACCCTGATGTTCCTCTCACGGATATGTATATCTCCTCTTCCCATCTAACAAACCCAGTTTTTAGCATTTAAATTGAATCTTGGTTCAGAGATTTTAGTTATTATGGCTTTGTGTATATTGTTTAATTCAGAGCAAAATTGAGCTCTATTATTAAAATTCTTTTCTTGCACAACTTGTTTTCATTTGTGGAGTTAATTGCCCTTTATTATTATTGCTGTTATTTAGTTTTCTTATAATCTCTGGCTAAATTTTCCATGCTCTTTAACACTTCTCAGTCCCATTTTTCCACTAAGTCAAAGTTGTCAATTTCTTGGAATACTTTTTTTTTTTTTTTTTTGCGGTACGCAGGCCTCTCACCGTTGTGGCTTCTCCCGTTGCGGAGCACAGGCTCCGGACGCGCAGGCTCAGCGGCCATGGCTCACGGGCCTAGTCGCTCCACGGCATGTGGGATCTTCCCAGACCAGGGCACGAACCAGTGTCCCCTGCATCGGCAGGCGGACTCTCAACCACTGCGCCACCAGGGAAGTCTTGGAATACTTTTAATTTAATTTTAGGAAATCCCTCCCAGAACTTTAATTCTTAAGTGTTCAGCTTCTGTCTGTCTGGTTGTTCTCTAGGCTCAATGAATAACCACCATCCTCACACTCCATGTTGTCCTTTAGGAAATGCCCTTCACCTCTTGCTAGTGCTGGAGCCACTATTTCATGGATAGTATATAAAAAAAGAAAAAAAATACAAAAACAAAACCAAACATTTGTTGTTTTTTTTGTATACCCAGCATCTGAAACCTTTTTGTGATTGGGAAAATCCTCACTCTTATGGACACTGTAGGGAAGTAAAGAGTGACTTATGGTATAGTAGCTGAAAATGCTAGATTCTCATTTTCCCTGATACTGTTTCATCCAGGACACAAACATGTGAGCTAGGATGTCTCAGTCAAATATGTCCACGGCTGACTTTAACTTGGCTCATGATGGATAAAGGAAGGGACAGGGAGTGCTCCCCTCTGGTGGTCACAGAAGTAACACTGTTTGTAAGGTGAAGTTCTTCATATAGGCAGAGGCAGCTTAAGGCCCTCAGCCAATACTTGGAGGGGCCTCTGGTAGTTAACTGCCCTCTCCCATCCCTGTTCTCACTACTTCCTTAGAGCTGTTATGGAGGCCAATCATGACCATCTGGAACCCTAGCTCTGTAATCACGTGATTCACCCAAACCATTGTTTTTCTCACCTCACTGCCCACCAAGTGGCTGGAGCCACGTGTATCTACGTTGCGATCTCCGATCTCCGAGGTGTCCACAGGCATGATGCCCAGTGGTTTGTGTATAAAATAGAAAGGCCTCAATGATCCCTTTTTAAAATCATTTCATTTCACTTCGTTTCATTTTACTTAATTACTTACATCCAAAATCTTTAATAACAAGGTAGGATCTTGGGTTAGTTTTTGTAGCTGTGTCTGGCCCGTTGGCTGTTGGCATGCTCGAACCTCTCTGGTCCCACGAAGGGTTTAGTGTGGCTGTGCTGTTCCCCGGGTGGAAATGCCCATACACCTCTCCGCCTTTGCGAGGACCGGAGAGCAGGACGGTGTTACAGCCCTTTGGGGAGTCCAGGGTCTGCTGGTTGAAAGTGACGATCTTGCCCCGCGGCCTTGAGGACGCGGTTCTACATGCGGATGCTCATGCGCATCGCATACCTTCAGTTTGGGCACTTCCTGGACGTGCACGTTGTCGTCGGCTCTAGTCCCTACAACCACAGCTGTTTTGTCTTCCAGGCCAGGATGCTTCATTTTACGGATCATCAGGGAAAGGGACAGTGGGCGGGCCAGTTGGTATGACTCTTGAACGATCTCTTCAGCACAACTTGGTTGAAGGTGGTGTTGGTGCTCTGGCCGGAAATCTGTACAGTTTGACCAACAGCCTTCAGTAGATGTCCTGGATCTTGGGTTTCTTGCGCTGAACCTTTCAGTGCTTGTGGCGACCCATGATGGTTCCTACCGGCCCCTGCCCCACCCCCATCCCCACCACTCCTTGAGAGATGTAAAAAGTCACATTTCTTTGGGGACAGTGCAGTGGCATGGCTTGTTTTTCTAGCCCTTCCAATGATTCTACAAATGACCCATATCTTCCAGATATGCTCTGCATCTACATAATCACCTAGAATTCTCTTTAGTTGTTTGAAACTAGGAACTCTGATTGATAGAGAGCTCAAAGACATATTGCGCCTTCCTTTCTTATTTACTCCCTTGTTTTGCTGGAGAACATTCTCCAGCAGTTTCAGGTGATTATGTGGAGGGAGTAATTGTTTGAGAGCATGTATATTGGAAAATGTTTTTCTATTCTCACAGTCGATATAGTTTGGACTTAAAGTTTTATGTAGCAAATCATGCTTCATAATTTTAAAAGCATGTTTACCTTGTTTTATGGTTTCATCATTGCTGTTGAGAAGGCTGATGGTACTATTTTACATGGTCCTTAGCATGTTAATTTAATCTCTTTCTCTCTGTAAATTTTCAGGATCCTCCTTCATTCTTCAGGTGACATTTGCAGTGATGGATTGATGGATTTTGATGTGAGTTTATTTTGTTTTGTTTTGTTTATATATTTCTGTTGTATACTGTACACTTTTTTCACTGTGGAGATCCATGTCTATCAGTTGAATTTGGGGAATTTTTCTTGTTTTATTTCTTTGATAATTTTTTCCCTCCCATTTTCTCTGCCTTATTTGGAATTTCTATTATATAAATGTTGGGCTTCCTGAATCAATCTTGTTTCTTTGTTTCTTATATTTTCTGCCCTATTTGTATTTGCTTTTTTAATTTTCTGGGAGATATTCTCAACTTTATTTTCCAATCTTTCTCTTATTTTTACTTTTTTGCTATTATATTATATTCATATATTTTAATTTTATTATTTTTTATTGAAGTATAGTTGCTATACAATATTATATATTACAGGTGTACAATATAGTGATTCACAATTTTTAAAGATTGTGCTCCATTATAGTTATTATAAAATATTGGCTATATTCCCCATGTCATACAGTATATCCTTGTAGCTTATTTTATACGTAATAGTTTGTATCTCTTACTCCACTACTGCTATCTTGCTCCTACCCCCTTCCCTCTCCCCACTGGTAACCACTAGTTTGTTCTCTAAATCTATGAGTCTGCTTTTTTGTTAAATTCACTAGTTTATTGTAGTTTTTAGGTTCCACATATAAGTGATATAATATAGTATTTGTCTTTCTCTGTCTGACTTATTTCACTTAGCATAACACCCTCCAAGTCCATCTGTTGTTGCAAATGGCAAATTTTCATTCTTTTTTATGGCTCAATAGTATTCTAGTGTGTGTGTGTGTGTGTGTGTGTGTGTGTGTGTGTGTGTGTATTTTTTATATACATTTTTTTCATATATATATATATATATATACATATATATATAAAACACCTTCTTTATCCATTCATCTGTTGATGGACACTTAGGTTGTTTTCATACATTAACAATTGTAACTAATGCTGCTATCAACATTGGGGGTGTATGTATCTTTTCGAATTAGTGTTTTTGTTTGTTTTTTTTTGATAAATACCCAGGAGTGAAGTTCCTGGGTTACATGGTAGTTCTATTTTTAGTTTTTTGTGAAACCTCCATACTGTTTTCCACAGTGGCTGCACCAATTTATATCCCCACCAACAGTGTATGAGGGTTCCCTTTTCTCCACATCCTTGTCAACATTTGTTATTTGTGTTCCTTTTGATGACAGCCGTTCTGATAGGTGGGAGGTGATATCTCATTGTGGTTTTGATTTTCATTTCCCTGATGGTTAATGATGTTGAGCATCTTTTCACGTGCCTATTGGCCATCTACATGTCCTCTTTGGAAAAATGTCTTTTTAGTTCTTCTGCCCATTTTTAATCTGATTTTTTTTGATGTTGAGTTGTATGAGCTGTTTATATATGTTGGATATTAATCCCTTATTGGTTGTATCATTTGCAAATATATTCTCCCATTCAGTAGGTGCTTTTCATTTTGTTGATGGTTTACTTTGCTGTGCAAAAGCTTTTAAGTTTAATAAGGTCCCATTTGTTTATTTTTGCTTGTATTTCCTTTGCTTTAGGAGACATATCCAAAAAAATTGCTTCAATTTATGTCAAAGACTGTTCTGTCTATGTTTTCCTCTTGGAGTTTTATAGTATCTGGTCTTACATTTAGGTCTTTAATCCATTTTGAGTTTATTTTTGTGTATGGTGTTAGAAAATGTTCTAATTTCATTCTTTTACATGTAGCTGTCCAGTTTTCCCAGCACCACTTATCAAAGAGACTGTCTTTTCTCCATTGTATATTCTTGCCTCCTTTGTTGTAGTTTAACTGACCATAGGAGTGTAGGTTTATTTCTGGGCTTTCTATTACTGTTCCATTGATCTATAGGTCTGTCTTTGTGCCAGAACCATACTGTACTGTAGCTTTATAGTGTAGTCTGAAGTCAGGAAGTCTAATTCCTCCAGCTGCATTCTTCTTTCTCAAGGTTGTTTGGCTATTTGGGGTTTTTTTTTTGTGTTTCCGTACAGATTTTAAGATTTTTTGTTCTAGATCTGCAAAAATTGCCATTGGTCTGAAATAGTCTTTTTTTGGTAGCATTCTGATTTGGATTCGTAGGTATAATAGTTCACTTATGTCTTTAAGGACAATAAAATATTTAAAAATATTAAATTTTGCCTCTTAAATTGCCTTGGTTGCTTTTTTTCCTGTATGTTTTCATCTTTATTTGTATTAGGGACTTTCCATAATTGGTTGCTGGTCCTTGACCTCCCATTTACATTAAGAGTAAGGAGCTCTGTTTTCTCAGGTGAGGCTGCTTTATTGGTGAGTTTTACCCATGGGAGGACTCAGTTTTTTCATTATGTTTCAGGGGATCCCCTATTGTCAGATTGTTGGGATTTTTTTCTTTTGATCTGTTATTTTCCTTTCATTTCCTGCCTGGAGATTTAAACCTGGGTGTTAGTAGTCTAGGCAGCAGGAGGGAGAAGAGGCTGGTGAACGCAATGTTTAGTAATCGAGTTATCACTTAAATTTCATTTTTAGTACCTTAATTACCTCTTCCCCTCACCTGTGCCTTATATTCTTAGATGAGATGCTCTATTATTCAACTTTCCAGAGGATAAACCCTTCATCTTTAGCACAGGTAGGAGAGAGATAATTACTGGACTGTTAGGGATGAGAGAAGAGGATATAGCAGCTCTTATTAAAGACTCAGCTACTTATCCAGCTTTCTGCTCTGCCTTGAGTCTTCACTGAAGTAACTGAGACCTCCAGTTCCTCAGGCTCCTGCAGTGTGAAACTGCTAGAGTCTTGTTGTTAATCCCTCCTTCTCCTCACATGGAAGCATCTTCCGTTCAGGTATCCTAAATCAGTAATAACTGCCTTTTTGGCTTCTGGTTTCTAAACTTTAGTTAACATCTCTATGTTGTTCTATTTTTCTTTGGCGTTGTGAGTCTATCCTATTTTGTGAGACTGACGCCCTGCCTACTGCTCTAAGGAGGCAGGTGCTGCTGTCTCCCTGCATTTTGAGTGTTTTAGATGGAATAGAAATAAATGCATGTATTACATTCACAATGCTTAACCAGAAGATTCTAGGTACATTTCTTTCAGAAGCAAAAATCAGGTGCTAAACAATCCTTCCATGGACAGTTTGGATAATAAAGCCTATAGTGGAATGGAAATTCTGAATTTTATTAACTCTCCCTGGGCTTTTTCATATATCTGCTCTTCATAGATTGGCACTTACTAGAACTGGTTTATTCTAGGATTGTATATTTTTCTGCTTTCCCTCTCTTACTGTACTCAGTATTAAAAATGTGCTGATATTATTTTATCTTATATACTTCACCTTTAACTCACTTTCCATGGGCAAGACCAATATAATCAAAAGGTTATAAATTGTGTTGCTTACATTCCAAAGTCTAGTTCTGTACTCTGTAACTTGGCTGAGTACATTTACTGAATCTGTGCTCCTGAAGCTACTCTACCACCATATCTATGTTCAAAAATACCTCTTTTTTCTCTTAGAAATTTTATTTCCTTTCTAATATAATTTATTTTAAGATTATAAATATGTGTTAGGGCTTCCCTGGTGGCGCAGTGGTTGAGAGTCGGCCTGCCGATGCGGGGGACAAGGGTTCGTGCCCCGGTCTGGGAAGATCCCACGTGCCGCGGAGTGGCTGGGCCCGTGAGCCGTGGCCGCTGAACCTGCGCGTCCGGAGCCTGTGCTCCACAATGGGAGAGGCCACAGCAGTGAGAGGACCACGTACCGCAAAAAAAAAAAAAAAAAAAAAAAAAAGATTATAAATATGTGTTAAATAATATTTATGTAACTAGTGTTTTATTAGTTATACACATAAGCACATAAGGCATTCTATCCCCATATTTTCCTTTCTACCTAAGAACAAATTGTAAGTGTTTAGCATGTATTAAACATTGAAGATAGAAGGAAAACAAGAATGTGGAAAGATTAGGAAATAAGGATTTATCAGGCATAGAGATACACAGAAAGAAAAACAGAAGAAAACTAACAGGGTAGTGAAATTATCCTCTGATGTAAAATTACTGGAGGTTTGTATTTATTTAATTCTATCGTATACCATATAAAACCTGACTCTTTTTTTTCTTTCAAAATAAGCTATGGGAAAATTATTGCTAAATGATATATGTTGGTACAAAGTCACCAGTGAAATCCAGAACTTCATACCTAACAGAGTGCTTCCTTAAGAAGTTAATCTAAATGAGACCAGTAGACAGAGTATATTGCATATTCTGTTTCTAATGTCCATGGAACACAAGTAAGGGCATTTGCCAAATGTAGAAATACCAAATGGATTACTTGTAATGAAGAATTCCTTCCTGTAGACGTTTATACAATTTTATGCTGACATCCCTATTCTTGTGAAGTTCTCTGGAGGGAAAAGAGTTCACAAAATTACCTATGGAAGTCTCTTTAATGTATTTGTCATTTCAACTTTCCTTTCTCTGTGGTGCAAACAGAATACAAACAAAGATTACAAACAGAATACACTGTGGTAAAGAGAATGAAGTCAGTCTGGTTTGATAGAAATACATCTTGCAGCCATAGTGATGGGTTAAACTGTAGAACTTTCTAAAGGGATAGATATCTACTTCTCTGGCACATAAACTGTTTCCCTAAAGTGTGAACTGAAAGAAATACTAGAAAACTACAGAAAACAAATCCCCAGAAACCTCAAAAATATATATATATATTTGTCATTTAAATTTTTCAATGACTTGCTTTGTTATGAAAAACACTAAGTAAAATGCCTATCTATCCTATGATAGCTTTAAAATAAAACAAAACGAGTCATACAGGTAGAAGAAAAAACAAATATATTCAGGTATGCATTTAAGTAAATAAAAGATTACTAAATACCTTCTCACTCTGTTGCTAGTCCAGTATTATCATAAGCACTGTCAGCTAGTTAGAGAATGCCTGCTTGTTCCTGACTGAGATGACAGTAAAACATTAAAGCATGTCATTTTTGTTTCCAGATTGGAAACATGTTCTATGGCTTCACCTTCCACCCCCTTTTGTTTTTGGACAAGCAAGTCTATTTTCTTTCCAACATTTTTGTTTGTGTACATCAGGAATCAAAACCCTAGATTCTTGAAGACAATAAGGCTTGGGAAATGGATATTTTAACTTTCTACTTCTTTTCTTATAATGCCTCTTATTCTAATCCTCGTGTCACCTTGCCCCGGTCACTGAATCATTTGCTTCATATTCATTCAACCTAAGATACTATGTTTTCATTTTATACATATAAAAATTTCCAGAATGGGTACTGAAAAGTGTTCACATTTTTTAGGGTTTAATATTCTATTTTAAGAAAAAAATAACATAGTATTTTTCTCCATTTTGTTTTATCAAATACTTCCTTTACTCTTTATCTTCACTAAATTCTATCAGTGCTTTTCTTCCCTTCTAGGCTGTCTGTTCCAATATGAACAGGGATTCTCTTTTACCTCACTGTTTTATCTCAAGCATCTAACATCCTGTCTGTCACATAGTAGACAGTCAATAATCAACCCATTATAAAATGCATGCATTCTGCCCTTTCATAAAGGGCACATAGTACTTGCTTTTTACTTTCCACATTGTGTAATATTGATTTAATATTTTTTAATTACTGGAATTGGAGATGAAAAATGATCGCTGAGTTGCCTTTTCAACCACAGTGGTGTATGTTCAGTGAATAACAATACCAGTAATGTCTTATTTTACAGATTTAAAAAGTACTTCACCATCTCCCCCCACCCACATTTTAACATCTCTGTTATTGGAAAGCATCTACAATAATGGCATACCATGATTTAATTATAGACTCTTCTTCCTTCCTTCCTACCTCCATTCCTTCCTTCTTCATAACATAGTGAAGATATATCTTAGAATCAAGGTAAACTTTTATTTGATTAAAGAGCATAACTACAATTAGTTGAACTATTGTATGTTAACGCACATGAGGTCTTATTTTTTTTTTCTATTTTACAAATGAGGAAATTTAGGTCCAAAAGTTAAGCAACTCACTCAAAGTTACGTATCTAGTAAATGGTGGCATCTGAGCTGATATTTTTCTAGTCCAAAGATTGTGTTTTTTATATAACTTAAAGATACATCTATTCAGCATATGTGGAGTATACTTGGACAGGGCCCTTAAGTTGTAAAAATAGAATCATATATGCTAGAGTTGGAAGAAATTTAGAGCATCTATTCTAATTCCCTTATTTTGCAGATAAGAAAAGAACTCCAGATAGGTTAAGTGCTCTGGGTAATAAATCTAGAAATTTGCAGACATAGGACTAGGACAAAATCATGCATACTTGTAGTAACAAGTTGCAATACTACAGAAGTGTATGATGAAAAAAAAAATCTCACTCTATCCCATTTTGGACATATTCTACTTTTCAGAGATATACCATATATACATGTGTGTGTGTGTGTGTGTGTGTGTGTGTGCACACTTATTTGTATGCTACAATTTTCTTCATATCTTGCCTTCTTCTCTTTGTGTCACATACATGCTATTGGTAGTTAAATTTATAATTTAGTCTTTAGGTGACAGAATATTCAGTGGGCCTCTTACTGAATTTGAGGAGAAATTAATATAGCCAGTGATGGAGACAGTGACTTTTTGGACTGTTTCTCATTTAGGGGAAGGAATAAAATCTCTTTTAAGAAGCATACTATACATTGTTATGTAGTGATATACAGGTGTTTTGCTGTATGGGAGTTAAAATGTGAGCAGCAGGGACCATGTGGAAGTTGAGAGACAAAGGAGTGGACTGTACTCCTTATCTATTTATTGCCTATGGGCTCCAAATGAACACCTTTTGCCTGCTCTGTGAAAAGGGACCTTGGCCCTTTGACAACTGGCACGATGTTAAGCTTTGTCAGTACAGAGGGATGGAGAAATAATGCAGAGGAAGGGCTTTGTTTTCTGGTTTTGGAGTGCTTGATCAGCAGCCTCCGATAGCATGGATGCCTTCTTCATTGCTTGGCTTCTGCAGCCCCTGAAGTGGGCAACTGCTTCATTAGTCCCAGCTTCTGCAGTGCATCCCAGCAGCATCTAGTGATCAGCAGCTTCCACGTGGGTGGTTTTGCAGTGACAGGCACCTCCCTGTGAACAGCTTTCACAACCACATTAGAGCACATACTTCTAGCAAGTTCTGCCAGCTAGGCACCACAGCAAAGTCTCCGCCATTCAGCCAGTCATGGCTGTGCCCTCTCCTTTAATGCCTATTTCTTAGTCTTGGCAGGGGCGGGCATTCTTTAGGGTGTTCTCTCTCAGTTCTAAGGGTAGTGACTGCTTCTTATATCTGCTATTCCTATAATTTTTAGAGTTATCTTTACTGTTTACTAGCGAATACCTCCTTATTCCAATCCCTCATTATAGCTAATAATTCACTATATTAAATTTTCCCATTTCAAATTATTGTGTGGTTTCTCCTGATTAAACTCAAGACTGTCTGATCTCAATTTCCATGCTTTTAGACCACTACCCTGTACTACCACTGCTCCTTACCATTAACAGGGATAAATTAAAATTGATAATAATGTGGCTTGGCATAATTTTAAAGATAAATAATTAATACTTCAGGTAGTAGAATCATAGAATTTGAGGGTGGGAAAGAACATTAGAAATGATGCAATATCATGGAAGCAACCTAAATGCCCATCGACAGATGAATGGATAAAGAAGATGTGCTACATATATACAATGGAATATTACTCAGCCATAAAAAGGAATGAAATTGGGTCATTTATAGAGACGTGGCTGGACCTAGACTGTCATACAGAGTGAAGTAAGTCAGAAAGAGAAAAACAAGTATCGTATATTAACGCATATATGTGGAATCTAGAAAAATGGTACAGATGAACCGGTTTGCAAGGCAGCAACAGAGACACAGATGCAGAGAACAAATGTATGGACACCAAGGGGGGAAAGTGGGGGTGAGGTGGGGTGGTGGGATGAAT
Organism: Stenella coeruleoalba; assembly: GCF_951394435.1. Classification (NCBI taxonomy): domain Eukaryota; kingdom Metazoa; phylum Chordata; class Mammalia; order Artiodactyla; family Delphinidae; genus Stenella; species Stenella coeruleoalba. The sequence continues at coordinate 92,660,943 of NC_137150.1, forward strand.
TGGGAAATTGGGATTGACATATATACACTAATATGTATAAAATAGATAACTAATAAGAACCTGCTGTATAAAAAATAAATAAAATTAAATTAAAAAAACAAAAAGAAATGATTCAGTACATTATTATTTTATTGAGTTATGGAAACTGAGGTCAAAACAACTTTAAGAATGCTGAGATCCATGTTTTGTCTGTTTTTGTATCACCATTTTCTATCACAGAGTCAATGTTCCGTGAGTGTGAATTGAATTGAAATAAGTGAATTAACTTAGAAAATATTTATTGAGCACTGTGCTTGTAGCTACAGATGGAGTGATGATTTAGACAGACGTAGTTCTTCCTCTCCAGAGATGTTCAGGCAAGTAGCAAATTTGAAATCAGAATTATAACTTTGGCTAAACCTAAGCCCTCATCATTGTGGTTATTATCACCAAGCAGAATTGGTTGAAATCAGAAGCTGGTTTTCTCTGTACACTCTTTGTACTTGTGTCTAAATTTTCATAGGAAACAGGATCATGTGAACATGTTTAAACTTTAAAGTTAATTTAACTCTGACATAGTTACTAAACCTGCTATCTTCTAGAATAAGCTTTGTATAGTTACCTCTAAAAGCTCAATTTCCAAAACACACACTTACGGTTTTACTTTTTCACTTATGGGAATATTATTTTTATACAAGAATCCCAAACTTGTTTTAGATTTTAATTTGTCAGAAACCTTCTATTCCACTTCCTAGAATGATGGGTGACAGGAAATAAGGCCATAGTCTAGTGGGGTAAGATTGTGAAATACCTTGAATAGTTAGCATATGGGATTTTAATAAATCTTGGCTGAATTGGTTTATGAATTCTGATAACCATTAGAAGTTTAATAGATGCCTATCTTTGGCATATCTTCATGGGTATATTTCTTTGATAACACAGTTTGTGATAATCTAGACCATTTATTTTTTTAATGTTAATTCACCACTCTCCCCCATTTGCAAGAGAGATTAGGACATATTTAAATCCATTAAGTTTATTTCAAACAAATTTCTGTTGCATTTTAATCAAACATATATTTTAAAACTTCTGGGCATAGAGATAGGGGCATTATAATTTTGTCATCTTCATAAGTGGTTGTGCTATCCTGTATTTCATGTAGATATCTTGCCTCTAATCACTGGATGTGGGGGTGGGGATTGAGTATCAGAACATTTCAGAAAACTTGGAATAACTCATACCTTTAAAAAAATAGAATTTCTAATAATTGATATATTTTAGATAGAAGATTTGTCTGGTAAAAAGGTTTTATTCTTATGTAAAATTCATTAGTGAATAGGCAAACTGAAGGAGATCAGTAAGTGGCTCTTGTAATTCCATTTAATTATTTTAAAATAAACTGAAGAGCTACGAAAAGTGAACAAGCAATATCTTTATCAAATAGAGGTTTTAATATCTCTTATTTCAAGTAATAGCTTCCTATGAAATCATAATTATAATCATTCACTTTGTGTCCACTACCATCATTTTATTTACATTAATACTTAAATTGGTGATATAAATTTAATATCTAGGACATCACGAATGTTTTGGAAGATATCACCTTTTCTGCTTTCCCTTTCACTTCTGCCTTATATTTCTGTGTCCATCTTGATGATTCTCAGTTCTTAAACTCAATTCACCTCACACATACTTATTCCTTGCTTGTTCAGACCTTCTGTTGACCTCTAAAAGTCATGGCATACAAATTCTACATGAATATGAGACTAAGGACTTGGCCCTTTGCTTCTACTGGTCCCTCCAGAGGTCATTTCTTTTATGATTGTATTTTTTTTTTCTCACTACTTTTTTTTTTTTTTAAAAAAAACATGATTTAAAAGTACTATGGGGGCTTCCCTGGTGGCGCGGTGGTTGAGAGTCCACCTGCCAATGCAGGGAACACGGGTTCGTGCCCTGGTCCAGAAAGATCCCACATGCCGTGGAGCGGCTAGGCCCGTGAGCCATGGCCGCTGAGCCTGCGCGTCCGGAGCCTGTGCTCCACAACGGGAGAGGCCACAACACTGAGAGGCCCGCGTACGGCAAAAAAAAGTACTATGGGTAGGGACTTCTCTGGTGGCGCAGTGGTTAAGAATCCGCCTGCCAACACAGGGCACATGGGTTCGAGCCCTGGTCCGGGAAGATCCTACATGCCGCAGAGCCACTAAGCCCATGCGCCACAACTACTGAGCCTGCGCTCTAGAGCCTGTGGGCCACAGCTACTGAGCCCACATGCCACAACTACTGAAGCCTGCGTGCCTAGAGCTGGTGCGCCACAACAAGAGAAGCCACTGCAATTAGAAGCCTGAGCACCGCTCGCCGCAACTAGAGAAAGCCCATGTGCAGCAACGAAGACCCAACACAGCCAAAAATAAATAAATAAATAAATTTATTTTTTAAAAAAAGAAGTACTATGGGTAAGATGGTTTTATTTTTTCCCTAGTAATAATGGTAGGCTGAATTCTCTAGCTGGGTTTATTATTTCCAGTAGTGTAATCGTGTTGGCCAACAGGCATCGACATGGTACAAAACAATGGAGGCTGGTGACTATTTTGAAGTCATCTATTTTGCATATTTTAATATCTCATAATAAAAAGGTCTGTGACTAAATTTTAGATTTGAAAAGTCTTTTTATGTGAGAAGATTAGTGATTATTTCTGGCCTTAGAGTGCACAAATAGATAAGCTACTTTGAAAGTAAAAGTTAAATGAAATGTTCACGTGTCTATTTAGATGATGGGACAATTTAATGGTTTTCATGAAACATATTTGAAATTATTGTTTTGAGACAATGCTCTATATTTATATGATGGTGATATTACATCCTTAATAAACACTTGAGCTATTTGACTCCTGGTGAGCATCTTTTATTGAAGTTCACCCAGATGTCTAAATTTAGCAATTGGAGTTTTTTTTCTGGAGTTGCAATCAGACCTTGACTGTAATTTCGGTTTAACTATTTTTGCATAATTATTTTGAAGTTGATGTAATGGAGGAAAACAAAGAGCACATGTGTGTGGGAGAGAGACAGAGAGAGAGGAAAAGCAAGGCCATATTTTAAAATAGCATTTGATGGTTTACTAGGCAAAAAAATAAACTTGCCCATTAATGTTAACAAACAGCAATAAACAACTCATGCAGGGTTTTAAAAATTATTATACATTTATTCTTTATCATTCATATAGTTTGCAATAACTTTAACAGATGTACGTGTTTGTTGGTTTTATGCAAGATTCAATTTGGGACCAGTCATTTCACTGCAGCAGTGAATCTCTGTTTTTAAGGTATGTGGTCAGAGTAAAACATTTTTAAAAATTTGCTTTGCATCTGAGACTAATTGCAATCTTCAATTAAAAGAGAAAAATAAAAAGCAAAACAAATAAGTTTTTGCTAAACTGCTATGTGAACTATAAACTTTAGAGCTTGAATGAATTTAGCGCTCATCTAGTCCAATACTCTTCTTTTTACAGACGAGGATTCTTATGTCCAGAGAGGTGGTCTGACTTTCATAAAAGCTCCTTGGAGACATGGTTGGGAGTGAGGTGTGAGGCCTTTGTAGTCTTGGGCAGTTCCTTAGCTAACACCCTGTAAAGATGAATTTGTTCTCATTCTTTTGTTTATTTTAAGTCCTCGTGTATTTGTAGGTCCCACGCAAGCAAGTGCTTTATCTCAACAATTTCATTTATTATCTGTTTATAATGTGCATGACCAACATTTATAAATATTTTTATTTTCTGTTAATTAATTTCTCTTTTACATTGTAATTTAAAAATACAATTTTTCTAAAACAGTGTCTTTTAAGTATCAACATGAAGAAATAGGAAGATTTTGTTGTCATCCAAGAGCAGGCAGCATTACCCTGTGATTATAACAAATAAGCAGTTAGGAATGCTGATCAGGTCCTCTTCTAAACACCACTTGAAATTTTTTAAATGACTTGGGTAGGTCCCTTAAGCTATTAGTACTTGTATTTCTTTATTGCAGAAAGGTGGTAATAGCTGTCCTCTGGCTGTTAACCTTTAACCAATATATTGTGCACACACTGATTCCTCGTTTATTCAAGTATTAAGTTCCTTGATGTGTTTGTGTTCATGACTGGGCTGAATATTTTTAATATCCTCCCAGCAGTACTGTTGAAAGAAGACTGAAAAATGGATGAAAGTTTCTTCTCAAATTGGAATTTTGATTATTGCTGTGAACTTTTCCTAAGAATCATTTGATCAACTGCAGCTAGCTGAAGGCAAAGGTTACCCTAAAGTAGAATTCTGTCATTATCTAAGTCCGTGGCTTTCAAACTGTGGTCCTTGACCTGAAGCACCATCACCTGGAAACTTATTAGAAAGCCAGTGCCTGGGTCCCACATCAAGGTGTACCCAATCAGAAACTCGGGTTGAGGCCCAGCCATCTGTGTCTTAATAAGTTCTACACATAATTTTGGTGTATGCTAAAATTTGAGAACCACTGGTATAAACTGAAAGAAAAATAAGTAAATAAGATAAACTCTTGAAAGTCAAACCATCTCAGACTTGATAGCAGAATTTATGCTGTGTTGGATGTACAGTTTTTGATATTTCCTCAAGGGGACAAGAGACTTTGTGTTAAGCCCACTTGGACTTCTTATTCTAACTTTAGTTTATCACTGAAAATGTTGAAAGAAGTCAGAAGTTTAAAGTTTTCATAGCCAAGCATTAGGTCATTAAGGAAAATACGGTTGCTGCTGAAATGTTGGTATCAGGAATCTAATAATTTGTTCTGTGTACAAATAAAAGCAAAGAAAGGGGGCACTCTAAAAGATTTATCATGTGTCAAAAGAGTATGGTCATCTGAGAGTGCTACTTATGTTAAGCATTTGTTTTTACAAATAAAAGTTTGGTTTGGTATTAAAATAATGATGGTCTTCAGGTTTAATTTAGTTCTTTGAGATTAAGGAAATTAAAGAAGCTAGAAGGATTTGTTTCATTACAAAGATATTAAAATTTTATATACTTTATACTGGAAGTACATTTTTTTTGTAGTGGAGATAACTTTTCTTTCAGGGAAGAGAAATTATAAAATAAAGCTAATTTAGTGCTGGATACAGTTATTTTTTATAGTTGTGGTAGTTTGAACAGTTTTTCTGATACTAACATGGAAGAAGAATGATACTGGCAAATGTGTCCAAGGCTTGGTTTGAACATTTATGGCTGTATACCAGTGGTTCTCAAAGTAGTTGTTTTGAAGTGATCAAGGGTAAAGTGGTGAGTTTGTCAGAATTACCTGAATGTCTTATATTGAGCTGTTTATGTTCCTTAACATCTCACATTCTCCTAACATCCATTTAAAAGGACATCCATAAAGAACATAATTCTTAGATTATGTTTAATCTAATATGATTGGTCTTTAAGAATAAGTCTTAGTTATTTGTGCTGTTATTTCATCTATAATATTCATATTTCTATCCAACATAGGTGGAAAATATTACCTATCAGCTAAACTTTAATATCATGTGTTTCTGTGCAAATGGAGGACGAAGGGAAGCTTAATAGTTTCAAACTGATTTCTTTTTCTCTCTTTTGTAAGCTATCAGGACTTTTCTACCTATAATGTATAATTAGATCCATTTGTGTTTTTTTCCAAATACTTCAACCTTTATGTTCTTCTAAACAAAGCCATACAAGATATTAAAAGTGAGACTGTGAGTGTTGGGGAGGTTGGAAGGCTTGCCTTAGCCAATCAATAGATCTTTGTGAGAAGGATGCCTACAAATATGAAGTCACCTATTGATTGTTTAAAACCCTACTATTGCCCCTAATCCCTTAGATTTATTATCATTAATGGAATGATGTAAGTTTGTTAATATCCAGTTTTTCGAGGATGCTGATTTTGTGAAAAGAAAGTGAAAGTCATCACTTTAGACTTTTTTTAAAATAATTAATTAATTAATTACATTTTGGCTGCATTGGGTCTTCGTTGCTGCGCATGGGCTTTTCTCTAGTTGCGGCGAGCGCAGGCTACTCTTCATTGTGGTGCTCGGGCTTCTCATTGTGGTGGCTCCTCTTGTTGCACAGCACCAGCTCTAGGTGCGTGGGCTTCAGTAGTTATGGCATGCAGGCTCAGTAGTTGTGGCACACGGGTTTAGTTGCTCCGCGGCATGTGGAATCTTCCCAGACCAGGGCGAACCCATGTCTCCTGCATTGGCAGGTGGATTCTTAACCACTGCGCCACTAGGGAAGCCCTACCTTAGACTTTTGAATTTGGAAAGCTGGTTATACGAGAGGTGGAGAGCCTTCTTAATCTGATCTTAGGTGAGCTGCTGTCAGTGTTCTTCAATCTCGATTAACTGCTTCCTGGCTGTCAGCTCCATGGGCAGTTCTACCCTGTCTTCTCTGCTTCAACCCAAATTACTGCTCTGGCCAGATGTAATAGACATATACCTTGAACGTGAGGAACACAATACACTTTCAGAAATAAGATACATATCACACAGTGGCAGAACATAAGATCCCTCTGAAGAAATCAAATCATCTGTATGTAGTGTTCTCTTAGCACTCAATGTGTCAGTTTCTCATATTCATTGCTGTGAGGACTTGGTTAATGTCTCAAAAGTATGCTTTATAAGGGCATGGTCTGTAGATGTTTGGTGTGCTATATGTGGACTCTGATCTTAGTGCCTAACTCAAAAGTGCTTAAGAAATATGAATTGGAGGAGTTCTGAAGAAGGAAACGTCACTGAGAAATAGGGGAGTAAAGAAAACTTTATCATGTGAATCTGAATACAGCGTAGAACTATCGGTAACATATGGAACTGTGGGGAGTATCTAGATAGAGAGCTGGTTGTCCTGTGATCCCAGTGAGGGGAGCAGCATGGACACAGGGAACAAGGTCAGCACGTTATAGATGTTCTGATTTAGCTTCAGCAGAGAGTTCCTACGTGGAATAGCAGAAGAGGAAGTTAAACGTGTGAAGTGGATGGATGACGGAAGACTTGGCTTAATGTTCGTTAGAACTGGTTTGAACAGGTTGCTGGGAGCCTATCTCTTCCCACCTTTGGGAAATCAACTATGATGAGAGTATTTACACTGTAGAAATAGGTAAGTGGTACAAATTAGGGCTCTCCCTCTTCCAGTAAGCACCGACACAGAACCAGTTACTAAACATTTATAAGCAAATCACTACATTGGATGTTCAGCTTCAAAGGTGGTGCTTGTTTCTAGGTTCAAGTAAGAGATAGCAAAATGAAGCTGAAATATTTGTAAGATTAAAAGCTGCTACTTAGCACCATCATAGTGTGGAACTATTGTAATGAATAGAAACTAAAAATACTGAAGCTAGTAATTTCAGTTAGAAAATAACATGACAAAATCGATGGTTTGGGAAGATCTGCTTCTTCTGCCACTCTTTCATACTAATCTGTTGCCTTGATTTCTATCCTTAACTTTCTTCAGGTCAGTGAAACTCTTCCCATTCTCAGAAAATTATCTTGTTTTAGGATAACATCAATCCAAGAAAATTGTGACCCTGAAATTTTAAAATTTTATTTGCTTTTATATTCTATATCTGTATTTTTCCTTATAAAAAAGGAAATGAAACAATTTCTTTTATGAATAATGCATTATAAAAATTGGTAATGTATAAAGGTATAAAAGAGAACCCACCCATACCATATAGATAGATAGCCATTGTTAAACTTTTTTTTTACTATTCTTCCAAGGATAATCCAGTAATTCCAATTTCCTTTCCTTCTTTCATTTTTCTTTGCAGTACTTACCACCGTCTAATAAAAATACTTAATTTTTTGTTTATTCTTTCTCCTCTTCTAGAAAGTATCAAAACAATATAAATCCACCTATTTCTTTCCTCCTAATTTCAAGATTTTGTTGTTTACCTTAATTTTAAAATCCATGTATGGGTTAAATGAAATTTGAAATAAATTATGAGATTGGCTTCAATATTTCTTTTTAACATTCTTCCTCATTTGCCCTAACACCATTCAATGACTGTTGTCTTGAAATGCCACTGTTACCATATCCTGTATTTCCCGAGGTACTTAGCTGTGTTTCTTGTTTTATATTAATTTCATTTAATCATTCATTGTGTCATTCATGCAACAAATACTTACTAGCTATTACTACGTACCAGGCACTGTACTAGTTGAATGGTATTGGGACAATGAGTTTCATCCCCAATTAACTCAGGGTTCTTTTTAAAACTCTACATAGTCCAGTCTATCTTAGTCTAACGAATCAGATTCTTTTCAAGTTCTTGCCTATGAGTCGAAGATTTAAGCAGTGCAGAAGTGGAGGTGAGTGTGATAATGAAAACCAAGGGGGAAGAACAAGGAAAACATGCAGAGGACCCAAGAAGGGAAAAGTTAAAATTTTGACATGGTACAAAGGTGAAAAAAAAAAAATTGTCTCTGACTTTAAAGCCTTAAATCACCCTGAAAAGAAAAATCTATATTCAAACTCTGTGTTAGAGATAGAATTACCCTAAGTGAAATTTTTTTAAAAAATTTACTCTTTCAAAATTCACATTCATTCACTTATTTAGGGAAAAAATGAGGGCACATATAGAACAAATTTTAGTATAATAAAAATTAAGAAATTAATAAGAGAGAAGTTCCTGTATATATGGAACTTACTAATTTGTCAGTTAAGAAGTCAGAAATAACAGATATAGCACTGTGGATGCGGTAATAGAAGCGTGCAAAAGGGAGTTTCATCAACGCCCAAATAGAGAATGGACAGGCTTTCCAGAAGAGGACAAGTGAACTTGAACTGTGTCTTCAGATTTGAATATGAGTACTTAAGAAGCGGAAGTAGAGAATGTCATGCAAGTTCAAAGATTTCTCTAAATCGACATATAGAGAGTGAATTTCAGGAAAGAAAAGAACTTGAGCAAAAGTTCAGAAAAATAAAATCACTTGTGCTCGAAGAAGGGCTAGTTGCCTGATGCATCTAAATAGTCCTGTTGTGTAACTGCGAGTAGAGGAGACGAAAAAATATTGGCTTGGGTCATATCTTAGAAGACTTTGTGTGAAAAACTGTTGGCTACATACACAATATTCATTGCAACCTGTTTTCCTTACAAATGGAACCCTAGTTTTTTCACAACAATGATATACACAAGAAAATGTACATTTCCAAGGCTTCTGGGCAAGGTCAGATTACACAATTTTTCATGTGTTTTATTTATTTGAACAGTTATTTATTGGTATCTGCTCTAAGCCAGGCACTGTTCTAGGCACTGGAAATACAGTAATTAAAAAAACAAACAAATAAAACAGACAATCTCTAATCTGGATGAGCTTAATTCTAATGGGGGAAAGGGAGGACATTCAACACAACCCCCTCCGAAATGTAAAATATAGTATGCTACACAAATACTATGGGGAAAAAAACAAGAAAAGTGTTTTATTTTCAAATAGGATGGTCATAGAGAGCCCCATTATTGAAGCAAAAATTTAGAGGTGAGGAAGCACTCCTTGTTGATTTCTGGGGAGAGAAAATTCAAGGCAGAGGAACAGGAAGTACTGATACCCTGAGTCAGCAATGTGCCTAGGGGGTTCAAGGAAAATAAAGAATAGTAGGAAAGAAGGTCAGAGAGGAATTCAGAGGGTAGATACTCTAGAATTCTGTAAGCACTTCACTCTGCGTGAGATTGGAAGCCGTTGGAAATTTTGAGCAGAGAAATGACAGTCTCTGACTTGGCTTTTAACAGGATCTCTCTGGCTCTTGTGTTGATAGTAGACTGTAAGAGATCAAGGTTAAAGGCAGAGAGGAAAGTTACGAGGTTATTAGAATCATCAATGAGACATATTAGTGGCTCAGACCAGGATGGTAGTAGGGAAGACGAAGAGAAGTGGTCAGAGTCTGCGTACTTTGTATTTTGAAGATAGGGAGTTTGCTGAGAGCATATGAGTGTGAGAATAACCTAGGAGTTGAAGAAAATTGCGAGAGTTTATCCTAAACTAATGGTAGGATGTTATGACTATTAATTGAGAAACCCAGATGGGAAAGATTTGGGAGAAACAGAGTTTTTGTTGCTGTTGTTATTGTTGTTCTGTTTTTGTTATTTATTTTTCTAAGGTGTAGACATCAGGGATTTGGTTTGGGACTTATAAAATTTGAAAGGCCTATTAACATTTGCATAGAGCTGTCAAAGTGACACTTGGATTTAGGCAGGGGAGAAATCTTGTTGAGAGATACTTATTTGGATCCTGTCAGCATAAAGGCAGTGTTAAAGCATTGAGTCTACAAAAGGTCATCAAAGGACTGAATGTATACAGAGAGTGTGAAGGGAAGAGCTGAGTCCTGGGGCATTTCCTTGCAAAGAGTTTGAGTGGGGAGGGGCGTTAGCAAAGGAGATGTAGAAGGAGCAGCCAGTGAAGTAGGAAGAAAACCAAGAGAGTGGGGTGTTCTGTATGTCAAGAAAGTCTCAGAGTGGATAGAGAGATTAACTATTTCAAATGCATGCTACAGTACAAGCTGGAAGAGAATGGAAAATGGCCATTGAATTTGGCAATGTGGAGACTGTTGGTGAGCTTAGCAAGACATTTGAGTAGAGTAGTGGAAGTTAAGATCTGGTTTAATTGAGGGCAAGAGAAAATGGGAAGAGAAGTATTGGAAACAGTTGTGATGCATAAGTCATTTCTTCAAGGAACTGTGCTATAAAAGTCAAGGGGGCTGTAAACCTGAGATTGTTTTGAAACTAAGATGGAGAAATGAGAAATAAGCATGTTTATTTGCTTACTGGAAATAATAAGTGACAGAGAGCAATATTCTCTGGTGGATGAAATAAATGGAGATCCTGTATACAAGAGAAAGTTTTGGAAAAATATCTAGTCTTGAAGCTGGTAGATAAGAAGATGTGGTGATGGAAGCTTATGGAAATTTTCTATTGCTTGCTTCAGGTTTCTCAGGGAAATATGCAGGAAGGTCATGAGCTGAACGTGAAGATGTGCTATGGAGATATGGAGGCTTAAGTAGAGGAGAAAGTATGAACTAGGCCTTGTTGGACAGTGGGGAAATGAGTGAACTAGGAAAGATTGATGGGAAGCAGGAAGGCTCCCTTCCACTCTTTCCCACATGGATTAAGGATGCAGTGATGAGGGCACAGTAGCAATCTTGCAATCATGGCACAAGAATTATGAGGACAAAAGTTTCACGTGAGTAAATGGAAAGAACCTTTAATCTGTTCTGTCATTTTGGAGACGTTCTACATTTCCTTTACTTACTTCTAGACTTCATGGTATATTAGAAAAATAAAATGTCTGTTTGGTTAATCCATGGTAGTTTGGTCTCTGAATATATGCTCCTGAACTCTATCCTAACATATACTGTAAGCTTCGCCTTATTTGTTAGATGAAGGAAGTCACTGAAGTTTTCGAAGAAGGATAGGGCATGACTGCTACTGAGATTTAGGTGATCACTCTGTTATGGCAGTTGGATTTTCCCAAAGTATGCATTACCTCCATTCCTTGATAACACTGGTTTGGCTTAGAGTCAAATCATCGTATAGAATCTACTGACGCTTGTGGCAGGAGGGGAGTTTTTCAGTAAAAACTCATTGAAATATGGTGTTAACAGGTTGTTTTTTATCTGTTGTGAAATTATTAGGTGAATGCAGTGGTGTTAAAGATGCCTGTGAATAAATTGCTGTAATTCTTCAAATAGACTTTAGGTTCCCATCATGAATTTTGGAGATACCCTGTCAATGTCTCCATGTAGACAACAGAGTGAAGTGTGGCCTTCAAAATATCATAAAAGTTGTATTTTATCATTGAAGGTCCTATATTCATTTTGGGTTGGTAAATATATGTCCCTTAAATAATCATTTCTTATTAAATAACAAAGATAGATTTTTAAAATTGGGATTATTTTGGCATTATTTAAAGGTTAGCAAGTAATAATCTTTCATTAACTCTATTAAAAGCCTGTCAGATATCTTCCAACTCAGGGTAACATCTGCACCCTGAGATATGTGTGGTGGTATTCTGGGAATACCTAGACAGTCAATTTGTATCATGGCAATAAATTAAAAATACTTTTCTGTTCAAAATAACTACCAATTTGTTAAGCGACAAAATGCTAATTATCATGATTTTGAAGATCCATGAAAAAGACTACATAACGAAGCTTTCTAACGCTAAATCCATAGATGACCCTCTTATTTCATTGATTTGTTTACTTATGTATTTTGATTTCTTACTTTGTGCCAAGCATTGGGCTAGGTGGAGAGAAAAAAGCAGCAGACCAGAAAGGCAGGCCTTGTCAACAGAGAGCAAATCTATTTTATGAACGAAAGGAAGAGAACTAAATTTACTGAGCACGTACAAAGTGCCAGTCACTTTGGACCAGGACCGTGATGTATATGTTACCTACTCACTGCTCTCCTGTCCTATTGCTTACTGCAGGGCCATGCAGCTGTAGTGCAATCAATAATTGAATGTCTTTCTAGTTTAAAACAGTTGAAGGGATTGAGAAATGAATGCAAAGTAAGAGCCTCTTGTTGAAAGGTCAACAATGAACTATATTTGAAATATATTCATGTAACTTGAAAATTGTAGCACTTAGAAATTTCAGTATAATGAAATTTTATTATGGATTTTACCATTAGCTACTGTGTAATGAACATTTTAGAAATTATTGCCATTAAGAGAAAACTGGATGTAAAATTTAAATATCAGGGAGTTCTTTAAACTTAAATAAGTCATATTCATTACTAGAAGATAAATAGTGTCTCTTTTTTAACATTTAGAGGTTGCTTACTTAGTTTGTGGACTATTCTGGCTTCATCAAAGTCATTTTCTTTAATTTTCCTTTGCTTGACTTACAAAAGTTTCTCTATTTCTTACCACTTTTTCTTCAGAAAGTTCTTCAAAAATTTGATGAACAAGACAGTTGACAGTTGAAATTAATGATTAAATGAGGTATTTTGTTGATGTTGTGTTCCAAGTACCCAAATTTTATATATATATAATAGATATATATATATGGAAACTTGCTGTAGTTGCATAGATTTTTGTTGTTGTTGTTTTGCTCTTTTACTCAGTCTCCTAGCTTTTGCATTGTTGCTTCTACTTTAGAAGGTTTATCATGTCATGTGCATATTACAAAGGAAATCTGCTTACAGGGTAGTACAAACCTTCTTAGTGGGGGAAGATGGATGATTTTATTCTATTACCCTTCCTTTTCAGTAATTTCAATGTTTTTAACCCATTAGAATAGTATTAATTTGATTAACAAAAATTATACGTTTAAATTTTTAAAATAAGTCTTGGAAATAAATAATTAATGTATACCTCTTTAATTCTCTGCTAAACCCATCTGGGCAATAAACATAAACTTCAGACAATATTCAATATTTTAAAAACAGTATCAAAATACCAGTTTAGTTATTATATCACTGAATTAACCACTGTTTTGATGCTCAGTAGTGTTAACATTTATGCACTCACACTTAAGTGACCTGAGAATGGTTTTTCCTTTATGAAAGTTCATGACCTCAACTACAGAGGAAATGACATTTCCTAAACTAGACATATGCTTGTGAAGAAAATATTTCCTAAACAGTTGTCAGATGGAGTGACTGGGAGAAAACACCCAAAATACCAGATAAGAGTAGGTGGTAGAGAATATCATTTGCACATGAATAGATCAGAATTTCCATCAAGCTTAGAAACCTGAGTGGTTTCCATGACACAAGAAGATCCTAAACAAGATCTTTATTTTCATTAAACAACCCATTGCTGACATTTTTACATGAAACACACTGCTACTTAGCTAAAGAGGTAAATGTCTCTGAAGATTTTTGATTTTTTTTCTATTTACTTTTTTGTAAAATAATTTGAAAATATATTAAAATCCTGGAGTTTTGTGCATTTATTCTTTAAAAGAAAATGTCTATCAATAAATGCAGCAGTTAAAATTGTAGTGTGTCCTTGGTAAGGTGCATTTATTGTTGGTAATTTTTTTTTTTTTTTTGCGGTACGTGGGCCTCCCACTTCTGTGGCCTCTCCCATTGTGGAGCACAGGCTCCGGACGTGCAGCCTCAGCGGCCATGGCTCATGGGTCCAGCCGCTCCGTGGCATGTGGGATCTTCCCAGACCGGGGCACGAACCCGTGTCCCCTGCATTGGCAGGCGGACTCTCAACCACTGCACCACCAGGGAAGCCCCTATTGTTGGTAATTTAATGTCATGAATTAGTAATTTATATTAAAATTTGTATTAAGATCATTGCTGATATTTCTGAGTATATGGACTTCCATACAGATTTTGTAGTTTGAATATAATATTGATTATACATATGTGTATATATGTATCTTTTTTGCAATAAGCTATATAGGGACCCTTTTTTTGAGAAAGGGAGTCTTGAGAATTATTTTAAGGCAAAATTTGCTTTGTAAGAAACATGGAAGAAATTTAGTCTATAAAGACATGGAAATTTGGGATAGATGCACTATTTTTTTAAATTAATAAGTGGTATACAATATTCTGCACATTGATTTCTTGGTCTATAAAATGGGGCTTGACAAGGAGGAGGGCTGGAGAGGGAACTGAATAATATTACTTGAGCTTATTGTCTATTTTTACAGGATTATAAATTTCTGAGGGATATTTTAAACTGAGCATGAATTTATCCTTTTTTCATAGTTCTCTAGGTTTACAAATTGGTTATCTGACAGCTTCTTGCTCTCATGAAATATACATTTTCCTTCCCAAATGGAAAGGCAGAGAGCTTTTTTATTGATATAATTAAGATTGTTATTGCTAGAAAACAAAATTTTAAAGCATTGCCTATGTAATGTTCTAATAATTGGTAAATTTATAAATAAGTAAAATTTAGATAAGGAAATTAATTGATAAACATTATCTTTTTAAGAACTACTTTTACCATATTGTTAAAGAGGTAAAATGTTCTAAAAAAGTTTTGTATTTTCTTTTTGTCTTTGTTTTCCTTTTGCAAAATGACTTGATAAATGTATTATATCCCTAGATTTTTTTGGGGGGGGTATTTATTGTTCAAAAGAAAACCTGTGTCAATAGATGAAACAATTGAAAATCTTCAAGTGTTGTAAAAAAAAATAAAAGAAGCCAAAATTACTAGAATCAATTTAGTAAATTAAAACTTTAATCTAATAAATGGATCATATATTCCAGTGACTGCTTTGGCTGGTTTTTCTAATAGTGCTTTTCTAATACTGTCCAGACACAGAGTCCAAAGATTCAGGGTGGACATGATCCTGGTGAGACAATATTATTTGTTTCCCATGTTCCTGTGCTTAAATAAAATGAATGGGAGAGAATATAGAAAAGAGAGAACTAAAAAAGGGCGGAGAATACTACACATGAGTAAAGAAAATAGGTAAAGTTGGAATATTATGGAAGAAACAATACATGAGTACACATAGGTATCATTAAATATTTCAAATTTAGTAAAATATTATTTTGAAAATATTTAACATTCAGAGATGATGATTCACTTACCTAAATTTATAATAATGGTCAAAATATACTTTATTAAATATTTACCAATGCAGGGAAATGTGTTTTATAAAAGGAGTTATATAAAAACTGGTACAGCCATCTGAGAGGTCATGATTTGGGACTAACAGTGTGGTTAGGAAATGAATAATTACAGACTAAACACAAAGTAGTGACAGGGAAATCAGTTATTAGAATTAAGAGCTACAGACGTTTTGTTGGTACAAAACCATAAAGAATTTTGATTAATAATGTGGACTCTGAGTCAAATTGCTTATGTTTCAAATACAGGCATCACTTGCAAGCTGTGTAATGTTGCACAACTCTCTGTATCTCACTTCCTCATCTGAAAAATGCGGATGATAATAATAGAACCCAAACTCATATTTTAAGAGGATTAAATTGTATACATGTGTGTAGTTGTATATGAATGTTATTGTATGATTGTGTAATTTGATGTGCATAATTGTGTATGTGATTATGTATAAGTGCTTGCATATGTGATTGTGGACTGCATGTAATTGTGTATGTGAAGGTGTGCATATGGTTATGTGTACATGTATGTGTACATGTATATGCATGTGTGGTTCACATGTATGTGATTGTGTACATATATAATTGCATATGTGATTGGAGTATGCAAGTAAGTGTGAAGCTCTCTGAGTATTTGACACATAGTTGGTCCTCCATGGAAGTAAATTAAAGCTATAAATGATAATTGCATTGAAAGTGGGGGAAGAAAAGGAAGAAGGACAGGGGACAGGTTGAAAACATTTTAACTATCGACATTTTGAATGAAATTAGCATCCTTTTGTTCGTGTTCAGAAGGATGAAGTCTAGTTAGGAAGATTAATGGTGAGGGATTAATTTACTAGCTAGTGAAAAGAAGACAAAGGGGCACAAGGTAACACCTCAGAGGGAAGTGAATGCTAGTCTCAAATGTAAGCAGTTCATAAATCAATAAGTGAAAAAATTATTTGTATCTCTCTATAAAATTTCCTTGATTTGATTCTAGGTTCTCTACTCTGACCTTTCTAATGTAATTTTAAAGGGTAGAGTTTTTCTCCATTCTGCTTATATGTTTCTATGGGTACATATGCTCATGTCCCCAAAGCATTTAGGTTATATGGACCTAGGGAAAAGTTTCTGAAATTTTTCAGCAGTGCTTTACAATGTTTTTATTGTTGTTGCTGTTGTTATTGTTTCCTTCTGATATCACATTAAAATTTAGCTTATTTTAGGATTAAGATACTGTGAGTTTATTCTGCTGGCTTGTGAGCTTTAGAGTTAACCTTGGGCAGTATTTATTGAATGTTTGCACAAGAAGAATTTATGTCACTAGGAGGATGGTAAATACACAAGTTAATTATACCAAGGGTGACACATGGTAGATAACTATCTTTACTTATGTTTGCTGCTAACTTTACATATTAAATATTATCTAGATTCTAGATGCAGAAACATGTTCTGTCAACATGTAAAAATGCTCTCCACTTTGCTTTTATTACACAAATTTCTATCCTATTCGAATGCAAATTACAGAGTAAATTCTGGCTTCCACAGAAAACTTATAAAGGTGTTCAAATGAATTCAATAGGTCTATTTACAAAGACAACCACTGAGGAATAAGTTATAACAATGATAAACTTATATTTACTAAATTTTAAAATTTCTAAAACATGTTAAATCCACTGATCAATTAGCTCACATATTAGTATCTCGGCAGTGTTATTCTCTAAATCTTTTAGTTGAAAGCAAAGATTTGTGACTATTTAAACATCTTTCTTTTGAAGAACACAAAGTATTTCTGAAAGTCACCTGAGCTCCATATCATTTCCATGAAATCCAGAAAATGGGAAGCATTAATATTTTCATGTTACAGCTAGAGAACAGGAATGAACTTGAGGTAGAGTGACTTGCTCAAGGTTATACATATAATGAATTGGTGAGAGAATTGGTGAATTGGGTTGGCAAAGTCAGTGACCACCAGAGTTGAAAAGACATTTTGCTTGAGAAGGTCACTGAGAGAAAAGGGTTCATTCAGGTATACTTAGTGTAGCTCATACCAAATTTTACTTTTATTCCTTTATAATTTTCCCAAAGATGGAAAAATATT
Organism: Stenella coeruleoalba; assembly: GCF_951394435.1. NCBI lineage: Eukaryota > Metazoa > Chordata > Mammalia > Artiodactyla > Delphinidae > Stenella > Stenella coeruleoalba. The sequence continues at coordinate 92,678,538 of NC_137150.1, forward strand.
ATCTAGAGATTTTAGAACTATATAGCGATATTTAACAATATTTTCTCCATTTTAATCTCCACACACTCAGGAAAACATATTCCTTAGCATTTTCCAGAGATGCCAGAATGAAAGTCAAATTCTAATTCATTAATTTCAAAGGAACCAATGTGTGGCCTCTGAATATTTAAGCAAGTTATATTTGCCTCTTCTATTTTAGACAGAATAAACTTCTAACCATCCTTACAATGGAGACTTCTCTAAAGAAGTGTTCCTTATGTTGCTTTACTTAATCTGTCTAGAAGGTTGGAAGTTCAGGCTGATATGTATAAAATGAATCAAGGGCAATTTAATATACAAATCATTTATTACCATTGTCTGTCATGGTAATTTCCTTAGAATCTCATCATTAATGTCAGGGAGTATTAATTGAACATTGAATGTCAGACTCCAGAGGTGTAAAGAGCATGAGAAGCAGGGCTTCCCTTGGTTGGGCTTATGATTCATTTACCGAATGAGAAGATATATTTGAAAATATAGCTCACATAATGAGGTAGGATGTGCTAAGTACTAAATAAGTGGTAAAGTCAGTGAAGGACACTGGAATTTAGTAGTGGGAGGTTAAAATAAGTTGTAATCGGGAGGGAAGTTTCATTAAAAATTTAGAAATAAGCTGGTTTTCAAAGGAAAAGAATGTGATTTCTATTTAAGTGAGAATTCCAATTAATAGGTAATGGCTCCCCAGATCAATGTTAAAGATTATGAGACCAATTCAATGTATCAAAATATCACCTTTATTGATCAGAAAATTGGTTTGCAGAGTATCTCTTATTCAAGGCCAAAATTTGATTTCCTATGACTTTCCTCTTAAAAATTAAGCCTTGGGGGGCTTCCCTGGTGGCGCAGTGGTTGAGAGTCCGCCTGCTGATGCAGGGGACACGGGTTCGTGCCCTGGTCCGGGAAGATCCCACATGCCGTGGAGCGGCTGGGCCCGTGAGCCATGGCCGCTGAGCTTGCGTGTCCAGAGCCTGTGCTCCGCAACGGGAGAGGCCACAACAGTGAGAGGCCCGCGTACCGCAAAAAAAAAAAAAAAAAAAAAAAAAAAAAAAAATTAAGCGTTGGGATTTGCCTATGGAGATATGTGAGTGAACAGAACAGATCCTTTTCTAACCAGTTGCTTGGAAAACCTCAGGATACTTCACAACCAGTTGATGTGGGATAAATAAATAACATATACACACTACTATATATAAAATAGATAACCAACAGGGAACTACTGTATAGCATGGGGAAATATATTCAATATTTAATAATAACCTATAAGTAAAAAGAATCTGAAAAAGATATATATATATATATATATATATCTTTATATACATATAACTGAATCACTGTGCTGTACACCTGAAACTAACATGACATTGTAAATCAAATATACTTCAATTAAAAAAATAAATTAATTAAAAAAAGAAATAAAAAGAGAGCAAAAGTGGGCAAAGAATATGTTCTACTTTCATGTGGACCTAGAGGGCAAGAATAGGAAAGGAGCATACTCTCTTTATAGGCAGGTGAATTCCGGAGGGATAGCAAGAGTCAGTATGCTTGACCATGCATGAGTAGTGCCCTGTACCTCAGTCTCACTAAGTTATTCCTCTGCTATGGGAACGAGTAAACAAGGGGATTGGAAAAAACAACCAAATTTTTCCTTTTATTCTCAAGATGGTGTATATAAAGATGGAAAATTTCCAGCACTTCTTGTGCTATTTTATCAGCCTAGGTAAGAATGCAGAAAGAGGAATGAGTTCCATTGTGTCTGCTATAGGTGTGGGGTGAAGGATCGGTGGCATATCTGTTGCACATTTTCATCCCTAAAGATGACCATGAAGACATTTAATCAGAGATAATGGTGAGAGAGAAAGACATGGAGGCAGAAATAGGTGATTTGACCCAGATAAAATAGAAACAATTTTGCCTTGATTATGAGGCCAATACTGGGGGATGCTAGAGGACACTTAGTTATAAGTTTTTATAATTTTCTTCTCCCTCACAACCTTTCTTATTCTCTGTTCTCATTCTTCTTTTACATCTTGGAGAACACCAGCAATTGGACACTTCTAGTTTTGCCGGGAAGAAGAGGCTGTTTCCTTTGGCTGATGAAGCTTGTTCTGGATGTTCCAGACAAATTTTTGCTGCATAGCAGTTTCTCTTTGTGAGGTGTTCAAGTGTCCAGTGGGTTTTTGAAAGTAGAAATATAAGTTTGGGAAGGGGGCGAATAAGTCATGCAAGCTCACAGCAAAATTATTTCAATAATTCTCTTTGTCTTTTTATGGTTCCCATGTACTTTTTTGTATTATAATTGTTTATTAAACCATCAGTGTTTTGAGAGCACCTGGTAGAATTTCTGACTCATGATAGGCTCTTATTTATACACTGAGATATTTTCTTGGGGCAGGAAATCTGGATCAGTCTATTAATGATTGTACCTAATAGAATGTATATTTGCAATCCCCAGTAGTCTTGGGATGATAGGCAGGGCAAGGATAATAACTGTTACCCTGTTATGATTTTTGCAAGTTCATGCTGTTATGTTATTATGACCTGGATTCAAATGCTGACTACAACACTGAAAAATCTGGAGACCTGAAGCAAATCATCAGACCTCTCTAACCTCAATCTGCTCACCTGTGCATTAGGGATAACACTTTCTGCCTTGCCTACCTTACAGAATTTTATGAGGATAAAATACAACAATAGAAAGCTAGAAAGTGCTTTACAGATATACATAACTTTTAATAACATCTCTGAGACAATTAAAGTGAGCTATAAGATACTTCATTACCTAATCCTTAATTTAAATTGCCCTTTCCTGTAGAAATTTATTAAACTCCATTCTGTATTCACCTCAAAACCATCTAAACACACAGCCAGTGGGCCCTCTAGCAACACTGGCTGATGATAATTTGTATACACCATTGTCTGTGATCTTGGCAAACATAAAATATTAAAGAAAAAGACATGCTTATTGGGGGCCAGTCGTCCTTAACTGTTAATATATACAGAAGTATTACAAAACTGAAGTTTGTTTTTAGTAGTTTACATTTTCTGTTTTTAAACTACAGAAAAATATTTTGAGCTTTATGAACATTAACCTTAGTATGAATTCTTTACTGGTTAGATATCATTATTTGATAACCTTAGAGGATAGAATTCTATATGAGAAGTTAGATGTTGGGATGGAAATGGAAAACATAGCTCATTTGTGTGTTTCATAGCATGCTTGTCATTATCCGTATTGGTGATGTTAAGTGTCAGTGTATCAGCGCTGACTGCTTTCGACATGAGCTGTGTGTTCTTTCAACAGCTAGCTTTATTCACACCTCTATTTTTAGTAGATATTGTTTAATCTTGAAGTGTAAAAAACCATAACACAGTCATCATTAAGTACAGCTTGAAAACACATTCTTCTGAAAATACTCACTCTCCCCCAGAGTATACTTTGGACACTGAAACATTGACTTGGGAACAGATTGATAATTGGCATTGTTTTGCCCTCACAAATGATTATTTTGGAACTAAATAAGATAATGTTGACTGTGTTGTATAAACACAGCAGGATCCTAAAGTCTTACTTTTATTTTGTATCAAAATATTTGTCAGTAACTTGACTAATAAATAAAGTTTTTAAAGTGGTAATACTTGGTCAGTATAATAATCTGTCAAGCATATCTATTTTATTTATTTATTTTAATTAATTTTTATTGGCGTATGGTTGCTTTACAATGTTGTGTTAGCCTCCACTGCACAACAAAATGAATCAGCCATACACACACAGATATCCCTTCCCTTTTGGACTTCCCTCCCATATAGGTTACCACAGTGCATTAGGTAGAGTTTCCTGTGCTATACAGTACGTTCCCATCAGTTGTCTATTTTATACATAGTATCAATAGTATATATGTGTCAATGCCAGTCTTCCAATTCCTCCCACCCCACCCCTCTCCCCCTTTGTATCCATACATTTGTTCTCTACATCTATGTCTCTATTTCTGCCTTGCAAATAAGATCATCTATACCATTTTTCTAGATTCCACATATGTGTATTATTATATGATATTTGCTTTTCTCTTTCTGACTTACTTCACTCTGTATAACACTCTCTGTGTCCCTCCACATCGCTACAAATCACCCAATTTCATTCCTTTCTATGGCTGAGTAATAGTCCATTGTATATATGTACCACATCTTCTTTATCCATTTGTCTGTCGATGGACATTTAGGTTGCTTCCATGTCCTGGCTATTGTAAATAGTGCCGCTATGAACATTGGGGTGCATGTGTTTCTTTGAATCATGGTTTTCTCTGGGTACATGCCCAGTAGTGGAATTGTTGGGTCATATGGTAGTTCTATTTTTAGTTTTTTAAGGAACCTCCATGCTGTGTTCCATAGTGGATCTATCAATTTACATTCCCACCAACAGTGTATGAGGATTCCCTTTTCTCCACACCCTCTCCAGCATTTACTGTTTGTAGATTTTTTGATGATGGCCATTCTGACCAGTGTGAGGTGATACCTTATTGCAGTTTTGATTGGATAATTAGTGATGTTGAGCATCTTTCCATGTGCCTCTTGGCTATCTGTATGTCTTCTTTGGAGAAATATCTATTTAGGTCTTCCACCCATTTTTTGATTGGGTTGTTTGTTTTTTTGATATTGAGTTATATGAGCTGTTTGTATATTTTGCAGGTTAATCCTTTGTCAGTTGCTTCATTTGTGAATGTTTTCTCCCATTCTGAGGGTTGTCTTTTCATCTTATTTATGATTTCCTTTGCTATACAAAAGTTTTTAAGTTTAATTAGGTCCCATTTGCTTAGTTTTGTTTTAATTTTCATTACTCTAGGAGGTGAGTCAAGAAAGATGTTGCTGTGATTTATGTCAAAGTGTGTTCTGCCTATGTTCTACTCTAACAGTTTTATAGTATCTGGTATTACCTTAGGTTTTTAATCCATTCTGAGTTTATTTTTGTGTATGGTGTTAGAGAGTGTTCTAATTTCATTCTTTTACGTGTAGCTGTCCAGTTTTCCCAGCACCGCTTATTGAAGAGACTTTCTTTTCTCCATTGTATATTTTTGCCTCCTTTGTCATAAATTAGGTGGCCATAGGTGCGTGGGTTTATCAAGCCTATCTATTTTAAATGCAGACATACATACACATACACACGTGCCCATATATGCTGGGCATTTATTGTAAAATGCTATGATATAAATGTTAAAAAAAAAAAAAGAAAGAAGACTACAAAGATACAAATATTGTGCCCTTTGTGTCATTAAAGATTATGCTTTTGGAACTTGGGAAATGGACCTGGTTCTCAGACCACCTTCTTTATCTTTATCAGAAAATATAAAGAACAAGGATCTATTTTCCCTTAAACTCTGTTTCCTGTTAATTCTAACTCCTTACTTTCCAGGTCTGTTTGTGACCCAATCAATATTTTAATTAGCAAATCCTTGACTTTCCTTACTCCCTTGCAGAGGTGACCTTGACACCTTTCTTTGCTTGCTACAGATTAGAGGAGCAAATATACCACATCAGTGAATATGTGACAGGAGACTCTATTTAGTACAGCCTAGTTGTTGTGCAGAAGCCATATGACTGGCAAGAGCTGCTAGGGTCACCACTACAGAGAACCAGCTCTTTGCTATATCCTGAAGGCAAAATGTTCAGACTGAAATGGTGCAGCAATGGCAAAACTGTGAGATGTTGGGTAAAATCTTTGCATTCTTCAGAGGCCATAATAGCCATGGATCCAACTCTGCCTTACATATTATTGCATTGTTACAAGTGTTCTTAAAAGTAATAAATGTTCTCAAAGCTAGTGGGAAGCAGCTGCATAGCACAGGGAGATCAAGTTGGTGCTTTGTAACCACCTAGAGGGGTGGGATAGGGAGGGTGGGAGGGAGACGCAAGAGGGAGGGGATATGGAGATATATGTATACATATAGCTGATTCACTTTGTTATACAGCAGAAACTAACACACCATTGTAAACAATTATACTCCAATAAAGATGTTAAAAGAAAAAGTAATAGATGTTCTCAAGTTGAAGCAATTGGTAGAATTTTACTCTTAATTTGAACAAACTCATAAAGAGTAAGAGTGAACCCATATTTTTTGGTGAGAAAGAAATTAGTCAAAGATAAGGATGTAGTTTTTGTAACTGGGTAGCAGATAGGAGAAGCCAAGATCAGAATCATCCAGTCTCTAAAATCATGACGAAGTTTCTCCTCAACCAGCTGTTACACAAAAATTACTATAAAAATAATTTTCTTGCTTTTTTTAAAGGCAGAATTTTAACTCATCCTGAGAATGTATTTACAGAGCAGTTGGTACAGAAGAATGATGGTAATATCCAAAATAATCAAAATATTAGCATTGTAAGGATTGGATTTACTAGTGATATTCTTTTTTTCATTTAAATACCATTGCATATTAGCAGCATTCTTTACGAGGCTGGGTTAGTTCTCAGAAAACTATAATTTATTTTATATTTTATTTAGCTAATGTTTGGTTCCCCCTTGGAAATATTTTGGTATAACTCAGTTTTTGCCATTCAGTGTTGATATCTAATCTACTTTGTATAAAATCACAAAATACTTGTTGTAGTTTTATTACTGTCATCGTTAATATTATTACCAGACCTTGTGAGAAGATCTGAAATCTACATGAAATCTTATATATTAAAATGACTGAAAAATGGATTATTTAACTTTTAGTGTTAATTCACTTAATAAATTAATTTCAGAGGAAGGTCACGTTTTAATTCTGGGTGACACATTTCTAAGACTGCTCAGGATGGATCTTATTTTGAAAGCCACACAATTAAGTTGATCCACATAGATCCATGTGAATCTACAGTTTACTCAAAGGTCACTGGACTCTTAAGAATACAAAATAAGATACAGCATCATTAGCACAGGAATATCTGAGTCTGGTGAGCCTCAGACAAATTGGGAATGTTATTCGCTCACTGTGATGTTTAAAGCCTGTGATGTCATTTTAGGACTATGTAGATAGTGGCCAGACAAGGACAAAAAAAAAAGAGCTGATTCATGCTGAAGAAAGAAAATCCTAAATAATAAGGCAATGGCTTCAAAGCAGGAAATTACTTTCTGAGTAAGATGCTCCAGGGCAAAAGTCTTTCTTTAACAAATATTGTTTAAGGCAGTGAAATCTGTTTGCCATCATTTTTTTCCTCCTAGGTGATTAAATGCAGAAGAAAAACAGTCATTTGATAGCCACGGAAGCTATTTACTGAAAGTATATTCAATCACCATAAACATTATTTTTACAGCAAGACTAGCAAAAGATACTATGGGGAATCCCATAAAACATGTTTTAAAAGAAAAAAATGATAGTACTATATATTTTTGTGAGGGTTTCAGAGTGATCTGTAGGCAGCTGTTTCCTCCAAGTACTGCCTGACATTGCAAACTCTAGTTTTGGAGCCAGATGGCATAAAATTCAGTTCCCAAATGAGAGAGATTTCATAGGCTAAAGGATAGGTTCAGGGCTTGTTTTATTCTGTGACTAAGGATGATTCCTGATTATTCTCTCTATATTTCTTATCTATAAAATGAGGTAAACCTATTGTAATATAAGCACTAAATAATTAGAAAACATTTCATTGCCCATACATTTTAAAGACAGAGGAAATAAACAGAGGAAGCCAATATGTTCTCAAATTGAAATTTTCTTTTTTTTCCTGTCTCCTCCTTCTGAAAATTTGACATAAGTTATTCTGAAGGAAAAGACTATCACATTCATTCTCTAGGGTTTACAAGTAGAAGTTGCAGGTTTAGTTTGAAAGAGAAAGGGCAGACCCAAACTCTCAAGGTCTAGACAGGCTTTATCCAGGAAAAGTGTGAGGTGCTACAGAAGGGAAGTTGCCAATGGATGTGATAGGACAAAAGAGCTAATGTAAGCCCTGGTGTGAGTGATTAAGGGGTTCACTTATGTGGAGCTGTGACGCTTTATCTAGTCTGACTTAAGTGACTGTACAGTCCCCTAATGCTGGGTCAGTACTCCTTACATTGTCCTTTGGCTGTGCCTTGTCCTCTTTTTTCTTAACCTTCTCTTCCAGGAACCCTTTCATCTCTCTTACCATTTCCCAGTGCAAGGGGAGGAGTTGCCTTTTTTAAACCTTCCAACTTTTCCTTAAGGATGTAGACTACGGAAATACAAAGATTAGAAAGAGACTCAAGATTTTTTTTTTCAGTTCTGCCATATCGCCTTCTTGAGATAATAAGTATAAAATCACCCAAATCAGTTTTTCTCAACATAGACTGCACAAAAGCATCATCTCTGGGAACTTTTGAAAAATACCAGTGTGTGAGCCCCACCCCCAGAGGTGTATTGCAGGCAAAACTATTTTTTAAAAGCACTTTAGTGTAGTCAGCTTTGAACATCTGGTTAGGTATTTGAATGGGGAAAGGCAAAGATGAGAGAGGAAATGAAGACGAAATGGTGAGGAACTACTAATTAATATTTTTAAATTATTTTGTGTATATAGTTTTAAACTACAAACTGTGTTTACATCATTGTCTCAAAAGATAAAGCATACCTCCAAAAGGAAGTTTATCACTACTCAAAGTATTCAGAAGATTATGTTATAGGCTTGGAAGACATTTTAAGTGTATTTTGAGTCCTAGCAGTGTGGCTGGAATGTACGTGATGTCTATGAATATAATTATATTGAAGGAGAACTGTAGAGCTGGAATCCACACTTCTGGCATGTTAAAAAGAGCAATACTATAATTTTAGTAAGTTCAGTTCTTGTATGGTTACTAGACATTGTCCAAAAAACCCAAAGTAGCATTTATATGTAAAAATCTATAATAGAATCAATGATACATCTGCACTTTTTTAAAAAGGTAAAAGTGACAATTTTCCTTAATCTTCCTCATAGGCTTATTGTACTGTGACTTCTCATGGAAGCCTGGTCCCTGAAAATTTATCTGAAATATCAAAAATTTCATACATATTCTGACATATGCATGACTCAGGTGACATTTCCCAAGCTTTGCACATTGGCCCAATGATTTTCTTCTATGATGTCTTCCTTAGAGTTCTTCTTCCTTTTCCACAGTTTTAATTTCCCTGTTATTTGGATAACATTCAAATCTGTCACAGCCCCTTTATCCTCTTAAATGGTTTTACATTTTCAGATAATTGTTGAATCATTCCAAAGGAAATGTGTTCATGATGCTGTATAAGGGCAGTCATCTCTGATTCCTTTTCATATGGGAAGCTTAAGAAAATACATATTGATTTTAATGGCCCCCATTCCTTATTTTCAATCTATTTGTCAATAAGAACAATGTGAGATCACAATTCAGAAAAAAAAGTAATAGCCAGGATGATATAATATTCTTAATTATACCAAAGAAGCCCTGGGATATTCCTCAGTTATATTTTGAAATATTTAAGACAGAATTATATTATATTCTTTCAGTATACTTAGAATTGTATGTTCAAGTACAAGTAACTACAATTAAATAATAAAATCCATGCATTTAAAAAAAATTAACTATTTCTTTTAATAAATGTAACAAATATCCTGTATAATTTTAATAGTATGTTTTTCTCTTGAGGATGTGCTGAGCTACTGGAAAATAACTGATAATGGACATAGTACTTTATTATCTGAATTTAATATACAGAGAATTAAATTTAAGAAAGAACATTAAATGTGAACTCTAGGGTACTGAATTGAAAGAACTTGTTCCCAAAATATTTAAATTATTTTTATATAGTATATCACTCTCCTCTCTCTCTTCCCCCAAAGCCTACCTACTGTTATATGGAGAAAAATACTAGATTAATTTCTAGGATTTTAGTTACACCCAAATGCATGTAATTAAAACAATTTAATATGGCCTTTAAAATTATACTGAAGTGTGCGTATGTGTGTAATTACATCTCTAGTGCCTAATAAACCAAATAGCTTTTAAATAATAATAATGATAATAATAATAAAGATAAAACTAACTCTTAGGAACTTAGACCTTGATATTACAGCGTTCTTAAATGTAAGCTATATTTATTTGAAGAGCAAGCCATTGTACAAAAGCATACTTGTATAAATGAAAAGTTAAGATGGGTTTATTTTTATAAATAAACGGACTTTTCATGTTTTATTTGTCTTGAAAACACCACAACGTATTTCCGGCACTATTATGACCAGAGGCTGTTTTGAAGTTATGCTGCGCACATAGCCAGTGTGCAAGGATAGGCTGGTATGTCTGCTATTTGCTTTTTGTATGAAGATTTTTTTCAGATGATTGAACCACTTTTGATTTGATAAGCACTGACCTGAACAATGAGGGTGTAGCTTTCCTTGCCCACCCTGGAATGTTTTTTTAAAGAGCTAGGGAAACAAGATAGCTAATTGTAAATTTCCTATGGGTATTTGGTTTTGTTTTCATCACAGAAGTGTACATGCTGAGGAGCTGGCAATAATCTGAAATGACTTCAACAACTTGGACCAATTTTTTTCCTCCGTTTGCTCAAATGGATATGTGTCCCTCTGGGTTGTCCACGAACATTATCTTTACATTTGATTTTGTTGGAGTATTTCTCTGATCATGTGGTCAGAGACATTAACTTACATTTCAGTTCTGCTGTAAAGAGAAACCCATGTGACATCTGGAGGCAATGGAAATGTCTCAAAGACTGTTTAGCTAGAGGAAATATGAGATATTTTACCTTCTTCAAAGAAATAATAATAATTATAAAATAGGAAAAAAAACTTTTTAGAGCTGGGGCTGTAGAAACTGATTTATATTAAACTTGTAGAAGATCGACCATAGTTGGCGCACTGGAGAGCCCTTGTCCAGCTGTAGGTGCAGATGTGTGCTTCCTTTAACTAGGTGTAGCTGGACCCATGTGAATGGATGAGCATTCTCTCTGAAAGAATTAAAGAAAGCCCCAGATGGAGTCCAAAGCAAACCCCAGAAAGGCATTCTAAGGGAAACTGGAATAAGAAAAAAACATAGATAACAAGTGAATTGCATACAAGAACAAAGGTTACTAGTAGATAATCAGGAATGGTTTCAGCCTTAGTTATGTGTTTAATCTGTGCAAGAAAAGGCACTTATACTAAAAACATATGTTTTGAAGTAATTCCCATAATCATTCTGGGGGGTGATCTAATATAATTCTTTATGTACAGACAAGGAAACATAAAACCATAGCGGTTAAGTGATTTTATTTTTGTCTGGAGGAGTCGTTGCTTAAGCTTCCTGTTCCTATAGATGGGCTTAGACCATTTCAGAAAACCACTTCCTCAATGATCACAGTTATTTTTAATGTATACTTAAAAGAAATTGTATTCCCCATTGTCTTTTAAAAAATTATATTAACAAATACAAAGAATTTGATAATTGAATATCCAATAAATAAGCTAACTTACATTGAATTCTCATTTTTTTAAGGGAAAATTTTCGCAAGAGTTTTTGTTCCCTCTTCTTTTACTTCCTTTTTTTGAGATTTTTCCAAGAATGAACATTTTAGTAGTGCTCTTAACATGATATGGTCCTGAAAAAAGACATATGCTATGACCATTTTTCTGTTGAAATTCAGTGAAATAAAATGTTCATAAGGTTTTAATTTTTGCTTTTCGTTTCTTATCATCATAATTCAGTCTTTCTGAAAATGATGCTTGTATTAGTTTCCTAGGGCTGCTGTAACAAAGTACTGAAAACTGGGTAGCTTAACCAACAGATATTTATTTTCACAGTTCTGGAGGCTAGAAGTCTGAAATCAAGCTGTAGGTGGAATTAGTTCCTTCTGCAGCCTGTGAGGAGAATTTGTTCCATGCCTCTCTCCTAACTTCTGGTAACCTCAGGGGTTCTTTGGCTTGAAGATGATATTCTCCCTATGTGTTCACACCAGCTTCCCTCTATGAATGTTGCCCAAAGTTCCCCTTTTCAAAAAGATGCAGTCATATTGGATTAGGCCCACCCTAATGATCTCATCTTAACTTGATCATCTACAAAAACCTTATGTCCAAATAAGGTCACATTCAGAAATACTGATGGCTAGGATTTCAATATATTTTAGGGGAGGACACAATTAAACCCATAACAATGTCCTAAACAGGATTAATGTAAACTTAATGGTATCTTATATTCTCATATTTGTAGAACATTTCATTTGTTTATTTCTGTCAGTATTTAAACATACTCAAGACCAGACCTATTAAAAAAAAAAAAAACTTCTTTCCACATTTTAATATACCACCTCTAGCTACAATTTTTATTTTTCTCTTCTTATATTTGAACCTCTTTAAAAAAACTATTCTGTTTGTGATCTTCATTTCCATACCCCACATTCACCCCACAATATGTTTTTACATTACACCATACTGATGAAATAGCTCCTAATAAGGTTGAAGATGATCTCCATTTTGCTAAATCCATTTGAGAATTTTTTTTCTGCCCGCTATTTGTTTGTCTTTTCAGGGCCATTGTTGGAAGATGCAATTTCCAACAGACCTTAGACGTGCCTGTATGTTCTTCCTGGCTGTGCTAAGCAACCAAGTTTCTGACTATTCTTTACTTGGGCCATTTCTCAGGATTGTGTTTCCAGTAAGCAACCCTGAGGAATAAGGTAACACTTTCTTCCAGATAAAGAGCATGCTTGCTTCCACCTTATATAAAAATGGTTAATCTTCCATGCTCAGTGTTCCTCTCCTATAATGCAACCCACTACATGTGCAGGTATCCATTGTGGGTACTTCACATCACTCCATGGGACTTAGGACACATGGGGAACCAGCAAGGGCATCATGCTGCTATTTTTGCTGTGAATAATAAATGTCTTCTGCCAGCATTCATAAAGCAGAAACAGACTAGCTTCTTAGCTTGCACATAGAGAAAACTCTCAGACTCTTCATAGCTCTTCATAATCATTTGACATTATTGGAGTTTCTTCAAGTGTTACCATTGTGGCCATGCCTTTCAGATTTCCTTTGCAAGCAGTTCCTTTTCTACTGGGTTATCAAATTCTGGAGTTTCTTAAAGGTCAGAAAGAGTCCTTTTTAATACTGTCTCACCAGGAAATTTCAACAAATCCACAGTTCTAGTTATCGTGGGGATGCCCAAATTTATTTCTGTAGCCCAGAACTCTTCTCTGGTATATCAGTATATCCAACTACTGACTTGACATATCACTTGGATAGTTTGAAGATATCACAAATTTATGATGTACATGACCAGATTCGTGGTCTTTCTCTTCAAACCTTGTCCTCTTTCACTATTCCTTCTCACAGTAAATGGCATCATCATTTATTCACTAGCTCAGGCCATTCCCTTTTGTATCCCTCACTCCTCCTATCTAATCTGTCACCAAGACCAATTGTCTTGTCATCTCAGTGTCTGTGGAATCTGTTTTTCTCTTCCTTGTTACCTTCACTCTGTTCTTAGCTATGATTATCTCTCAGGAGATCCTCCTTAACATGTCCCTCTACATTCATTTTGTTCTCCCTCCAATCTATTCTTCAACAGAAGTCAGAGTGAATGATCACTTTAAAACTCACACTGAATCACATCATCCTGCTTAAAATCTTCATCTTACTTAAGGTAAAAATCAATTTACTTCTACTCATTCTTTTGATCACAGCTCATGGAAAGCTTTCTATGACTTCCCAGTCAGATTTGTATCCTTTGTTGCATGCTCAGATATAACCCTATTCCGTTTCTTCAGAGCACTTTTGCAGATGGTATTTATATATCCTTAGTGTGATTATTTAATTAATAACTATGTCCCTTCTCAGTCAGTAAGACCCATGAGAATAAGGACCCATATTAGTTCACATTGTATCTCTAGCAAGGAGTACAGTGTTTGTCCCCAAACTGGCACTCATATTTTGAAAATGAACAAAAGAGAATGACCACTTTGAAGAAGCAACAATACACTTTTCCTTATCCTTAAACTAACAATTCACACAGAAACCAATGGGCTGTTTTAAATGGGTGACACAGTGGTTAGGATTCCATGCTCCCAATGCAGGGGGCCTGGGTTCGATCCCTGGTCAGGGAACTAGATCCCACATGCATGCTGCAACTAACAGTTTACAGGCCACAACTAAGGAGCCTGCCTGCTGCAACTAAGACCCAGTGCAACGAAATAAATAAATAAATATTTTAAAAATATATAATTTAAAGTCATATTAACCCTTAAAACCCTTCATGACTTCCATCACAATGAGGATGAATCCAAATTTCTTATCTTAGCTAGAAAATCCTATATGACTTACCCTCTGGCCAACTCATGATATTTCTTGTACAACTTTTTCTCTCTTCCACTACAATCGAGCTAAACTGGATATTCCTTCCTCATTCCCACCCAAAAACCCATGTGCCAACTCTTCCTCTTAATCTGTGCTTCATTGGCTCCATTTGTCGTTTAGATCTTGGTTTAAATATCACCCAAGTTTCCTGTCTGTCAAATCTTAACTGGTGATTCAATCATTCTCTCAGTACTTTTCACAAATTAGTGTTTTTCCTATTTGTTTATTTATAGTACATGTTCTGTAACTCCTATACACATGCACACACACACGCCTCACCCCACTAGAAAATTCCTTGCATGTAGACTTTCTTCTTTATTGCTGTACACCCAGAACTTAAAAGAGTTCCAGGTACATTGTAGTCACAAATAGATAATTTTTGAATAAATGAACACATTTTAAAATTTAGGGGTCAGGTAATTTCTAGCAATGCCATTGGTTTAAAAAATTAAAACTGCTTCAGATTACCAAACGTGAGAGTGATTATGATTTCTAACATGGCTCAAAATAATTTTTTATAATTTGAAGTTTGTCTCCAAAGCAGTAAGGAATCAGTCTAGAGAATCAGTAGGTCTCTGATTTTTTCTGTTTTCTTCATCACTGGTTTACCTTGAGAACAAGTTGTCTATTCCTTTTAACAAAGTAAGTTGAGTGAAGATTTAAATTAATGTGACAGAATGTACAGATATGTAATTTGAGGTTAGTGTAAACACAGAGGAGCCAAAGGATCCCCTAACAATCCTCTGATCTTAAAATATACCTCGCTTCTATACTCTTCCAGTATTTGGATTTGAAAGCAACAGGATGTACAGCCACAAATACTACAACACTGTCAAAAGTTGAACTTAATTATTTCAATTATTTCAACCTCTTCACCTTTAAGGTGTGGATGAACACTTTCTTTTTCCATTTTTTTTCTAGTTTTCTGAAGGTACTAACTTAATAAGAGCAAGATAGCTCGTGCATGAATTAAAGACTGAAATCTTTAAGACTCCTAAACAGGCGGTATTTAGACATATTTAGAAAGAAGTTAGAAAAAATTTAGCATGTGTTTGATACATTCACAAACACTAGAGGAAGAAAATATACCTCAAATGCAGCTCAGCACACCTCCTTTTACTTGCTTCCATTAGGTAGAAATTCTCCTATACTGTTGACAGCTTTTCTGAGATACGTTCTTGTCTTTCAGGGTTAACCTTAGGCAAAATTTTGAAATATTTAGAATTATTCTTGTGGATGTTGTATTAGTGCTTCCCTTTATTTTGACATTGCCAGTCCACTGTATTCAGAGGTCCAACATTTTAACTCCTTATTTTTATCTTTCCTTGGCATACTCTGTAACTTTTTCTTCCTTTTCCCTCCTTTCCCCCATCAATGGCTCTGTTGAATCTGATTCACAAATTCAAACTACTTGGGAAGAGCTAATTATTTAATGTATCACCCTTTCAGGAGATTTATTTCTGTTTAAGCCAGGGGCTATCCTATCATTCAAAAATGTGACTTTAATTCTCTTCCTGTTTAAGGATTTATAGGTTATTTTTTGGTAATCAAGTATGAACAGCACAGTTCAGCTTGAATTAACAAAGCTATATTAGGGACCTAAGTCCAACAATCACACGGTGCTGTGAAAAGAAGATTACGATTTGGCAAATGCCTTTAATAAAAGCTCTGACAATGTTTGAAATACGCAGCCTCCAAAACGGCAAGAGACACATCATGATGACACATAATCAAGTTTGTCACTTCAGACTTGTGAAGTGTAATCCCAGACCTGGTGGCAGGGTGGTAAGGAAAATAAAACCCAAGTCCCTTTTTCGAATATCAGTGAGCCAAAAAGAAAACAAATAAGCCCAATGCCAATTGCAGGATGCAATCGTGAAGACCAGTTGTAAACAGCTCTCGTGTGTGGTTGTCCGAGAACAGTTTCATGTTTCCCAATTAGGTGTCTTTTCAGGAACCAAAATCCACATGTGCTTATTCTAATGTACTTGGGATCTGGTATTTTGGAAAAGGAGGGCTCTATGGAGAATCTCATTTACCAGTGGGTAGATGCAGAAGTCCCTTGCTTAAAACTCCAGATCCAAGATTCTTTAATGAGAGTTAAAATGTTCACTATCTACTTTTATTCCTCATCTTTAATTTTCTACTACAACTCAAGCATACGTGAGCATGAAATGATTATATAGCAACATCTCCATCAGTCAAGAAGTAACATGGATAAATTATGCAAAATAATATTTGCTCAGTGTGGAGTATTCTATTTGTCAACAGTAAGTGGCAGCAGTTACCTAAGCATAGTATTATTATTAATAATAAAATGATTCTC
The DNA here is from genome assembly GCF_951394435.1 of Stenella coeruleoalba. Lineage (NCBI taxonomy): Eukaryota > Metazoa > Chordata > Mammalia > Artiodactyla > Delphinidae > Stenella > Stenella coeruleoalba. Next base: position 92,695,189 of record NC_137150.1, read on the forward strand.
TGCAGCTATGGGTCGGGCAGTGAGATACTGTTTTGGTTTTTAAAGACAGTTAGCAACTGTATTTTTATTAAATGAAGAATGGTCTTCTAGTTAGCATTCAGTCTAGAGGATACTTTTTTCACTTAAAGCTATGGAACTCAGTAAGATAGGGACTTACTGAAGTGAATGATAGCAGAACTACTTTGCGTTGATGAAAAGCTTGAAGGACAGAGGTGACTGTTCTGGTTTGAAACAATATGGATTTAGGGTAAGTAGGCAGTGTTTAAGGTATACTGGCTAACAGATGTGTTAAGTGCCTAATACACATACATATGAATATAGATATATAGATAAATAAATATATGAATCATCTAATGGATATACTGCTATCTCTATCTCTGCATGTTCCCTCTAATCTTTATAATGCCTCTCCATGATGATTATTTTTCTCATTTTATATATAAGAAAATTGGGGCTTAAGTAACTTAAATGAGTAAGTAACTTAAATGAGTCCTAAAGTTGTATATTGCTCTACATTATATTAAGGTTTTCTGACTCTAAAGCTTGAGTCATGGACTACTTTCAGAAAGAAATCAGAAGATAATGCAGGATAGAACAGGGTGCAGAGATATGGTGTAGCAGCTTGGGTATTAGACCTTCCTGGGTTTGATGATAGCTCTGTCAGGAACTACCTGGGATATCTTGGTCAAGATAATTAACTGTTGAAAGCTTCGACTCCTTATCTTTGATATGGGACTAATGATACTTCTTAACAGATTGTTGTGAGAGTTTTATGAGATAAAATATATGAATTGCTTAATAGAGAGTAGTAGGCTAGTCTGGTATGTAAGAAGCCTGGAAGTTGCCACTCTGTCCTAACAAGTTAAAATCTGAACAAATTGGAAAATCAACAACTCTTCTTAGATCTGTAAGGGAAATGAGGTCACAGGACAAATCACTGCCTTCAAAATTGGAGAGACTGGCAGGCAAATATAGTAAATCAGTACTTACTGGAGCAGAAACCCACAAGTAGAAACATTAGTGGGAACCAGTACAGGGAGAGGAAAACCTGAACTGTAATTGATGAATTGCTGGAGGCTCGGTGTGGACAACTCTGAGAATTAAAAAGTTCAGTGGGGGAGTTTCTGGTGGCCTAGTGGTTAGGATTTAGCAATTTCACTGCAGAGGCCTGGGTTCAATCCCTGGTTGGGGAACCATCCTGCATGCCACCAAAATACAAAAGAAAAAAAAAGTTCAGGAGACCCAGTCAAATCCCATGGCCCCTGCCATTTTCATGACTCTTATCTCCAGGAGTTCTATCAGGACCCAGGTTCTCAAAGTGAGTATATATATATATATATATATATGCCCTCATGCTTCTGGCAAGGGGAGGGGAAAAGGAACCATGCCTGAGCACTTTGTTCCTCTTAACAAGGTCTGCCCTCAGGAGAAACCATTTAACCAAAGCCTAACTCGCTGGGATTTTATCAGGCCCCAACTGACCTGGGAAAAAGAACAGCTCAACTCCAGTCCAGTTGAGTCATCCTGTCCCACCAAGAGGGGGGGAATAAAAAAAAAAAAACTAAAAAGCACTTGTGAAGTCCACAGTCCAGAGGCATATACTCACTACAGAACTGAGACCTAATCATAGGTCTGTAGAGTGCTTCCCCTCCCCCACACCTCACCACCACAATTCCTTTTATCTAGTGCATCACATCCAGCTATAAAGAAAATATTACAAGGCATACTAAAAGGCAAAAAAGACAGTTTTAAGAGACAAAGCAAGTATTGGAACCAAATGCTAATATGGCAGATGTGAACATTATCAGACCAGCGATTTAAAACAACTATGATTAATATGCTAAGGGATCTAATAGATGAAGTACACAGCATGTAGGTGAGCAATGTAAGCAGAGAGATGAAAATTCTGAAAAAAGAACCAAAATGAAATGGTAGAGGTCAAGAACACTGTAACAGAAATGAAGAATGCCTTTGATGGGCTTACTATTAGTAAGCTGGACACAGCTGAGGGAAGAATCTCTGTGCTTGAAAATATCGCATTAGAAACCTCCAAAACTAAAAAGGAGCCAGAAAACAGACTGAGGAAAATAGAAGAGAATATCCAAGAACTGTGGGACAACTACAAAAAGTGTAATATATGTGTAATGGGAATATCAGGAGGAGACGTAAGAAAGGAAGGAAAAGAAAAAAATACTTGAAACAATAATGACTGAGAATTTTCCCAGATAAACATCAGATACCAAACCACAGATCCAAGAAGCACAGAGAACACCAAGAAGCAGAAATGCTACCCCCACCTCAAAAAATAAGAAAACAAAAAAACTACACCTAAGCATATCATATTCAAACTGAAAAAAAAATCAAAGATAAAAATGAGTAGTAGGCATTAGATGATTAAAAGACCCCAAAAATAGTATGTAGCTTTAACATACCTATTGATATAACTGCTGCTTGGTAAATTGCCTGTCGATAATACCATAATGAGTCAATTATAAGAAACTGATTATTTTGCCATATTTATTTTACTGCAAGAGAAAAAGAGCTTATCATTGTTAGGGAGAGATATAGAAACTGATGGACTCTCTAGACTTTTCTAGTCCCCCTTGTGTGGCCCAGCATTTTTTATAAATTATTGCCTGAATGGATCTTCTCCTTGGTTACCTTACCAGATAATATAGATCCAAAACAAACATTAGTGTTAGCATATAGATTACTCTTCACAGGGGTCTACGGGAGAAATCATTCAAAATTGAAATAAAAAAAAAATTTGTATTCCAGTGGTTTAAAATCAAATTATGTGCAAAATGTGGGAGACTTTTCTATATAATGAGACGTTAGCAAGTAGTACATACTACTTCAGATAACTCTGTCACTTCAACCTCTACCTCAACCTTTGGACGGTATTTCCCTCTTGGTATTAGAAAATATCTAGGGCTAATTTAGTGAATTATTTTAGATCATGAAAGGACAGAAGGGTTTACTTTCTAGTCTTCATACCTCCTGTCATATGACTGCTTTTCCTCTGTTACCAGAACATTTACCACAAAGGACTTTAAAAAGTTCTTGTTCTCTAGGAGACCTGCTGGCTCCATCTCATTCTTGGGTATGTAGCAGGGGTAACACTTTACCGGCAGAACAAAAAATGTGGAAACCTGCCTAGGTTCCTCTTCTAAAAGGAAGTAGGGTTGAAGTCTTGACAAAAAGAGAAAGTAGGAGAATTCCACGAAACAAAGTGAATTCTTCCATTTAGAATCCATGATAATTCCACATCTTATTTTCTATTCTTTAACATTGACTCTAGAATTTCAGTAAAGCCTTCGAATTTTGTCAATCTTTTATTTTATTAATGGATGTAAAACCTCTGACTATTTTTCCAAGTCAATATTTTTAGTTGTGGAAAACCCCTGTAAAAATTTTTAATAACAAAAACCTCTTAGTTTCTTCATATTATGTTTTCAACCTGTAGTTCCTGGAAAAAAATGTTTATTTTACCAAACATATGAACAGAGGAAAATATTGCAATACAACATAATAGGGAAGAAATTTGTACTCAAATTTGTACTCAAATGGATTCACTTGCATAATTAGAAGCATATGCCCTGGGTCAAGGACTGATCTCTCTTGTGTCCTGCATGGCATTAAAGAACAGGCTAATATTTAATAGATAATATTACCACTTGACTGGAGTTATTACATTTGGGTGGAGGTGTCAAGGCCTATTTGCCTTCATATGTGCCTCCTTTTAAGGTCATCACTAAAAATTAGACTTTCAAATTCAATCTTGTTCTGAGACCAGGTGAGCTCTAAGTTCTGTGTTTCCGATCTTGAGAAGGAATATTTAGGAAATGAATACAGAATTTGGAACTTGGATTCTTCTCATTTTAGTAGACATTTTATAAAAAGATGATTATTCCTGGATTTAGGAAAAAAGAGATGCCAGATTGTGAAAGTAAAAAAGCAACGTTCAATTTAAAATTACTACAGTAATAGAGAAATAAAGGAAGAGCTCTCATAATAAAATGTTTTAGATTTTCTGCTTTAACTATTTCTAGCATTGTCCAGAGTGAACGTTCTTAAGAATATGCATTTTAACTTCAGACTCTTAAGAGGTTATCACAAACAAAAATAAAATATAGTAAAAATATAGTAATGGATACCTTGACAGGATGCTTCCTGAACTGAAATCTTGAGTTTCTAATTTCTGTTGTTTTTATGAAGAAGTCTGTGTTGTACATCCACTAAAAATAGGTGAATTGTCTTGTCTGATGGCTTTACTCATCAACAGTTGACTGGGTAAATGGTGTAAGTTCCTCTGAGGTATAGGTAGGTTAGGACAGTGGTCAAGACTTCATTCCACAAATGTGTATAATCATATTTTATGATCAAAGCATTGTCTTTAGGGATTTACTTTAAGAAATAGGGGCAGGGGGCTTCCCTGGTGGCACCGTGGTTGAGAGTCCACCTGCCGATGCAGGGGACACGGGTTCGTGCCCCGGTCCGGGAAGATCCCACATGCCGCGGAGCGTCTAGGCCCGTGAGCCATGGCTGCTGAGCCTGCGTGTCCGGAGCCTGTGCTCCGCAACAGGAGAGGCCACAACAGTGAGAGGCCTGCGTACTGCAAAAAAAAAAGAAATAGGGGCAGGGAACTCTGAGGGCAGGGTTGTGTTGGTGGTGAGAGAACAAATTTATTGAACTGCCTTAGACATAGATTTTCAAAAAGTAAAAATCTTTTCATATCAGAGTGGACCATGCATCAATCCAAAGATGTGTACTTATGTATATTTAGTCAAAATTCTGGATTCTCCATTTAAAACTTGATCTTTGAAAATATTTGGTGATCCATCCTATGCATATCTGTGTCATGTCACCAAGCATGTATGTCAGAGGTTAAAGATGGATTCAGAATGTCTCCATAATATTGGTCTGTGCTTTCTCTTAGAGCATGAAATAAAAAAGAAATGGAGACTCTAATAGTTAGTTCCCTAAATTTGGAAGCGCATTGTGTGTCTCTGCTTGTGTGTGTGTGATTAGTCTGTTTCTAATTTTTAAGCATGTTATAAATATTAGGATAAACTTTTAATCAGTCCTGTGGTAGATTACCTGTAATGATTTCTGCAACAATTCTCCTTACCTTTCTGTGCATGCCCCCTTGCAATGTGACTTAAGCACTTTTCCTATTGAAAGGTGAATCTCTTTCCCCACCCCTGGAATCTGGGCTCATCTATGACTTGCTTTGAATATGGCAAAAGTGACATTGTGCAATGTCTGAGTCTGGTTCCAAATAGACCTTGCAGTTTCCACCCTTTCTCTCTTGGAATGTTTCTACCATCATGTGTGTCTAGCCTACTGTAAGATGAAAGGCCACGTGGAGTAGAGATAAGCCATCACAGTAGACGTGTTCAAGACCAACCAGCTAACAGCAACCATCAGAAATGTGACTGAGGCTATCTTATGTCTTCCAGCCCTCATTGTGCCACCAGATGACTTCATCCATTTGAGTGACTGTAGAATAGACCAGCAGAAGACCTGCCCAGGTGAGCACCTAGCCCAACAGAATTATGACCCAATAAAATGGTTATTGTTTTAAGCCACATTCTGTGGTGGTTTGTTACACAATACATGATTCAAATACATTCATAGTATTTACTGAATCTCCTTCCTGTGGTTCCTTGAGCAACAATCTTACCTTGATTTTTACTTAAAATTACTGTCATGCTGGTGCAATAAGTAGCGATATGTATTGAGTACTATCTGCAGGTGGCGTGTGAATACACACCTCTCACTTTCTTGGGCTTTACAATAGGAAATAATCAGAAGAGTTTTTGTCCTTATACACTGATACAGTAATCCAGTTCTATAGATTAAGGGTACTTAAGAATCTATAGAATAATTTATGTTTTACTCTGCACACATACATGGACATATACACCAAAGACAACATTAGAAAGTGATGAAGAAAAGCAAAAGAATTTATCAGAGAGGTAATTCTGAAGGATGAGTTTTGACATGGACCTGGAGAAAGGAAAGCTTGGTGTACTAATGTAATATTAAGGAAAATAAGAATTTGTTCTCAGGAAGACTAAGAAGCCACAAGGTTATTTGAAGTTTCTGTTAGCAAGCTTTAAGCACTATTGTGCAGTAGATAAATTTTGTTGTTTAAACTATTGTTTCTACGATAAAGTGTTGCCAAAATCCCAAACAAATGTTTTTAACTTGAAAAAAATTCTTTTCTTTTAATATGTCTCTCTCAATGTTCATCTTAATCATTGAAGAAACAGTTATGTATTTTAAATTGTTTTAAATTATTTTCTCTTTATTTTCTGATTCCTTCTCTCCCACCTCCCTTTCTCACTGTCCTTCTACCATTTCAATTTATTTACTCTTTGTTCTGAGAGGTATTTGAAGAGTGATAGGATATTACAATTAATCTTATTAGTAAATAAATGTCTCTTTAGAAAGCAACTGAGATAGCATGTTAATTAAATTAGAACAGGAAACGAGAGGCAGAAACAATAGTTATCACCTGATATCAAAATCTAAAACACATCCAGGGTAGTTATTCATAGGTTATAGGCCTGAATTAAAGAGATCTTGTTTACAAAGGAAGAAATATAAATGGAGCCATACTAATTCACCCGGTTTACTTCCAAAGCCAGCTTTTACCCTTTTTTTTCCCCCTGATTCAGGCAGAAGTTGTGAACATTTAAGTCAGAGAATTGATTCCAAGGTGGGAAATAAGTGTTGCTCTTAACTGTATCAGACATTAATATCTTGCACTGCAAATAATTGCTATTTTTCTTAATGCCTCTTGTTGGGACACTCCAATTTGATACTTTGGCTCCTCTCTAAAAGCAATGTGCTGCTAGGCCTTGCTGCTAAGCAACATCACACTGTGAGAAGAGCTGAATTCTGAGATTTTAGTGGTGGATTTAAAAAACCTCAATCTTAATTTAATATTAAATGACATGTATGTATACATGATATCTTTAAATTATATGAAGCAGAACTTGTTTCATACAATCTAGAAAATTTCCTAATCAAGATATGTTTTCTTTCAAGTTACAAAAGACTTTAAAGTGCATAGCATCTGTCATCTTCTAAAAGTTTAATAAGCAATTGCATTACAAACAAATCTAATATTTTATTGTTGTGCAACTATTAGCTATATCCTGTTGGCATTTTCATGGAGAGGGACACTCCTGCCAAACATTTATGGAATGAAGGTGTGTGGAGACAATTCTCTATGGGTCTCTGGTGTTTCTGCATGTCTTGTAAGCAGAGACACTGAAAGCATTTTATCCAGCCTCTCTTTTCAAGGATGCTTGTATAACAAATAATTTTAGAAGGTAGAGAAATGTCTCCCTCCAGAGAGAAAAAAAAAAGGCAGATTGGCTTACACCTTTGAAAGGTAGAAATAGTGGCTCCTTCTGGAGTGAAGAGCAAGCATGTTTACTGCCCATAATGAAAGGTTCACATTTTCTCTAAGCTCAGTGCTCCTCTCAGGTAATGCAATTCACTGTGTGTGCAAGTATCACCTGGCTCTCTGCATCACCCTGTGGGAACTGGGGCTTGAGGAACCTGCAAAAGAAAAAGCTAATTCTCTGGCTATTGTTATTGCTGTCAGTAGTAAGGTCCTTTGTCTTGTAACTCGTCTCACAGAGTTGCAGGCTAATTTGTTAGTCTAAAAGTAGGGTATATTCTCAGACCCTTCATGGTTCTTGACAGAAGGCACACTTTCATTGACAGTTAATGTTACAATAAGTGTATCTAATTAAATGACACTTTAGGAGACTTCAGTTCTTAAAAAGTAAGAAACAAAAAGTACAAAAAATATCAATTATATGTAGCAGCATGGAATGTGGGTTCTAGGCAATGTAAGAATGTAAAATTTGTGCCTTAATTTTAATTGTATGAAATAAATTTTTCTTTTTAAAAGAAGTTTAACCTTGAGCCAGAAGAAATTCTTTTGTGTAGGTACAGCTCCCCAGAATCTTTAATATCATTCCATTTAGGCATTTTTCTGCTTTGTCCAAATATATATCTCTAATCATGCCACAGTTAAGGAAAATCAAATTACTAAATCTGATCTTAATGTTAATATGTGCTATTGTATTGTGATTTATAATAAATATATATTTGGTTTTCATCCCAATTTCTGGCAGAGAGCTCCTAAAACACTTGGCATTTCCTAAACGAGGAGAGCAACAAGTGTCTTTTGTTATGTTAACTAGGTGACTTTTGGAATACTCACCTAAAAAAGAGAGCTAGTTGCCAGGGGAACCAATCCTGTGATTGGAGGGTTGGAACTTTCACCACCACCTCCTCCAACCCCTTCTCCCCCGCCAAAGGGAAAAGGGGCTGGAGACTGAGTTCAATATCCAATTGCCAATGATTTAATCAACCATGCCTATATAATAAAGCCTCCATAAAAACCCAAAAGGATGGGTGCGGAGAGCTTCCAAGTAAGTAAGTGAACACATGGAAATTGGGGGAGAGTGGCTTCTAGAGGGCGTGGAATCTCCACATCCTTTCCCCATACCTTGCTCTCTGTATCTCTTCATCTATCTGTTGATTTATATCCTTTATAATAAATTAGTAATCTAGTTGGTAAACGGGTTTCCTGAGTTCTATGAACTGGTTTAGCAAACTAATTGAACCAAAGAAAAGAGTCCTGAGAACTTCAGATTTATAGCCAGTCAGTCAGAAGCACAGGTAACAAAGCTGGACTTGCGATTGACATCTGAAGGGGAGGGGGCAGTCTTGTGGGGCTGAGCGCTTAGCCTGTGGAATCTGATTCTATCTCCAGGTAAATAGTATCAGAATTAAATTGGATTGTCGGAGAATTGTTTGGTGGCATGGGGAAACTCTCTCTCTCCCACTGCCACCATAGTGAAATTGGGTGCGAAACCCCTTAATACCACTGGCTGTCATTTTATAATATGCATCAAAATTACCTGGAGGATGTTAAAACACAGATTGCTGGAGACTGTTCCTAGATTTCCTGTTCCAAAAAGTCAGAGACAGGCCCAAGAGTTTGCATTTTAACAAGTTCCCAGATAATGCTGATGTTTTTTATTATGGGGAACAAACTTTGAGAATCAATATAGAATGACTTTTGGAAATGGTACAACATATTTAAAAAGTTCATCATTTAGAATCATACTGACCTAGGTTAGAATCCTGGCTTCAGCACTTCCTAGCTGTATAACCTTGGAAAACATATAATTTCTCTGAGACTCAGTATTCTCATCTGAGGGATGAGGACTACTGATGGGACTGCTACTACTAATACTTGTCTCAAAGGGAGGTTTTAAGTATTAAATAATTTATTTAAAGTGCTTTGCATACTGGAGGCATAGCCCTCCCAGATTTCAGACTAAAAAGCTACAGCCATCAAAATAGCATGGTAGAGCTTCCCTGGTGGCGCAGTGGTTGAGAGCCCGCCTGCCAATGCAGGGGACACGGGTTCGTGTCCCAGTCCGGGAAGATCCTACATGCCACAGAGCGGCTGGGCCCATGAGCCATGGCCACTTAGCCTGCGCGTCTGGAGCCTGTGCTCCGCAACGGGAGAGGCCACAACAGTGAGAGGCCCGCGTACCGCAAAAAAATAAAAAATAAAAATAGCATGGTACCAGCAAAACAACAGACATATGGATCAGTGGAACAGATTAGAGAGCCCAGAAATAAACCAACACACCTATACCAACTAATCTTCGACAGAGGAAGCAAGAATATACAATGGAGAAAAGATAGTCTCTTCAGCAAGTGGTGTTGAGAAAGTTGGACAGCCGCATATAAATCAATGAAGTTAGAAGACTTCCTCACACCATACACAAAAATAAACTCAAAATGGCTTAGAGACTTAAATATAAGACATGACACCATAAAACTCCTAGAAGAGAACATAGAAGAAACATTCTCTGACATAAATCTTACCAATGTTTTCTTAGGTCAGGCTTGTGCAAGTTTCCTGATGGGAGGGACTGGTGGTGGGTCAGCAGAAAGGTTTTTGAAAGGCTACTCAATCCTTGTAAATCAATGTATGGGCCAAAGATAGAAACCGTTAGCATCACTGGGGAAATTGTTAGAAATGCAGAATCTTAGACCCTACTCCAGACACACTGAATTATAATTTGAATTTTAACAAGATCCCTAGATGATTCTTACACACTTGAAAATTGGAAAATCACTGATTTAATAATGTCTGTGATGGTGTGAATTAATTTCCTTTTCTTCCTCTGATATATACTTCTATTAAAAGCAATGAGTGGTTTGTGATGCTATAATAGGAAGCAATAAAGAGAACATCCTTTCTTTTCTCAAGGAATTAATGTTACCTAGCTATATTAAAATTATATAACATTGGGTGAATGTCACCAGTTATCCTCAAGCTCACACAGAAGAGGACATAAAATAGTTAAAAAAGCAAGTTCTTAATCTCTTACACTGCAGGGTAAGTTAAGGAGAGGGATAAATGTTCATCACTCTGTCTCCCGATGCCTATATTCCTGCCCAATGGGAAAATTTGTTATTCCTCCCAACAAAAAAATGTTCAGTGTAGACACACATACCCTCACATTGCTTCAGGCTGGTGAGGACAGATCTTTGAAAAGAGGCAGAGGCCAGAAAACAGCATGCACTCAGTTGCAAGGATTTAGCAGGGCTTCAGTTTGACCCACAGAGAGGTCATCCTCAAGGTCATTGGTAAGAGGTGGCCGGCATTTATTAGGGAGCCTTCCAAGACAACAAACTTTATGCTACTGACAAGAATAAGGATCCAGAAGTTTCTGTGATTGGTAATGAGAGTCTTGATACAAGCTTTAAATAATTCCAGGAAGAATTTCATGGAGCATTTTCAAGAGAAACAATAGATCACAGATGACTAAGAAAGTCAGGCTGTCTTAGACATGGGGAGTTCTCCAAATCTTCTAGTGGGTTTTCACTAATTCTACGCAGGAGGAATTAGAAATTAATGATAATAATAACAAAAACTTTATGACTTAGAGTTTGATTATAATTATTAAAAGTGCATCCATAATGAATTTTCGGTTGTCTCCATAAAGTCTGCAGATACATTTTCTCTCTGGTATTGCCAGCAACAGCAGTAAGAGTCTGTGAATCACATTGACAACTCTAGTACCCAGAATGGTCAATATCAGGAATGTACTACCCTGTTAACAAAACTCATTTATGGATATGGGAGGTGCATTTTGCAGTGAATTTTGAAACAGTTCCGGTAAAAGTGATTCCTTTTAAACTCTTGCCAGTTAATTTATCAACTTCAAAAACTTTCCTTACTTTCTCGGCTATGACTTAGCAGGAAGTCAGAAAGTTTAGTTTATTTGTCACTTTTTCTTCCCTTTCTTCTTCCAGTTCCTTGTTAGTAATGACATTTTTATATGTTTAAAAAAACATAGTCAGTGTATGTCCTATTCGATCGCCCTTATTCATCTTTTTGTTGAAGTTCTACAGTTAAGTATAATCAGTGCTCTTTCTTGGAGCTTATGCTGAAGCTCCTCCTTTGATTCCTGTCCAGGAATCTATATGTTTATGTGTTTGTATATGTTTATGAAGGATTCCCTTGTCATGTCTTTGTGCATTTCAAACAGACTGATACCATTTTAGAAATATTTATTCTTATAACTTGAATATTATTCTTTGCTCTTGAATTTATCTGTTCAGCTGTGACATTTTTCTATGTTAATTTTTTCACTTGCTTCCATACTAACCTCTCGAATTGTTCTAATTTTTTCAGTTAATTTTCCTGTTTTCCATGTATATTTTCTTTTTGTTTAAATGACCCACATAGTATTTACTCATCCTATTTTATTTTACTATTTTTAATTACATGGGCGCTAGCATTTACAGAAATACTTTAAATGAGTGGAGATATTGTGGACTCTTGTCCCATTTTTTAAATCCTAACAGAAATTTTGGGGAAATTATATTTTATTTTAGATAGTTTCCTCTGATTATATTTTCACCTATTACATTTAGTGGAAATATCTGATGAATTTGTTTGATAAATTTGGGGCATATATTGGGAAAATGAAGTATGTGGGTCCTTTGACCTATGTATGTAATGAATTGTTAATAGATTAATAATAAAACACTCTTGAATTCCTGGAATAAATCCTCAGCCATGACATTTCGGAATATTATGTACTTCAATGAGTTTAGTTCGTTCCTTTTCCTAGATTCAAGGTGTTCAATATGCCACCCTGTCGGATCAACTCTATCTGCTCCCAAAAGCCTAATAATTGGTACTGAGATAGAACCTTGAGGTTGGTTGCTAATGCTGAACTATTTGGTTCTCTGGAGAGGTGATAGCCAAGTCATCTTTATGGAGGGAGATTCTCTGTGTTAAGTTTTTGCATAGGCTTATTTTCTGCCACAGGACTACTTTCACCATTAGTTAACTGAGCATGTACTGGTGTGGCTAGGGGAAAGAATTGGCTTATTCACCTTGTTGATTTGGTTATTAAAAGGTTCATAGGGGAAACTGGGGGCTTCCCTTGTGGCACAGTGGTTGGGAGTCCGCCTGCCGATGCAGGGGACATGGGTTCGTGCCCCGGTCCAGGGAGATCCCACATGCCGCGGAGCGGCTGGGCCCGTGAGCCATGGCCGCTGAGCCTGCGCGTAAGCTTCACTCATTACTGGTGGCTTCTCAGTGATCACTCATCTGGGACACAGGAACCACCTTATTCATGAGTGGTGGATAATAATATTCTAGAAGGCTTGGGATTTGAAAGGAGCAAGACTGAAAGGTGGGTTAGAGGAAGGTTTGGAGAAGATATCTATGGCTAAACCTTTCAGAAGAGCCAAGGATGCAAAACCATTTTTTAAAAATACCTTTTTCTTTCTGGATTAATGAATTTTAAAGGCATTATTAATTTACATTCAAACTGCCCCCTCTTGGTATATGGATGTGTGTGTAGTTTATATATAGCTTTATTATTTTTCCGAATAGCTCTTTGTCTATATCCTGTAGGATTTTTATGTAAAACTAATTGATCTTCACTTATATATAATCTGTCATTTCCACTAATTACTTTTTTTTCCAGAGTTGTCTAGAAATGTTATAAATTTCTGATTTGAAAGTTGATTTTTTGACTAAATATTACTTGTAAATAGATTTCTAATGATATTGCATTGTGTTAAATAAAAGTGACATAATTATTTTCTGCCATGTGGAATTTATTGAGATTTTGGCTGTTCCATAGGACTGTAAAAGTTATCTGTGTGCAAATACATTTAATGGTGTTACCCAAATTGTCTATAGTATTAGTTATTTTTATCCTGTTTGTTTCATTGAGCTCTGGATTTTCAGAGATGTGTATTAAAATCTCACGTTGTGTGTCAATTTTTAATTTGTTTTACCAGTCTTGTGTATATTACTGCAAGTTATATTGTTTGATGAATATTGGGCCATGACAGTTTTTATTTTTAATTTTGCTTGACTTCTTATCCTATTTAAGATTTTCTGTTTTTGTTCCACTTCATCTGATATTAGCTGTGTTGCACTTAATTTCTACTGGCTGGCATTGATCTGTTAAATCTTTTGTACCACCTCTTTATTTTAAACCGTTCTGTGTCATATTTTTCCCCTATGAACAGTATACTGATGATTTTTTTAAAAAGAAGTAAAACAAACACTTAATTTGAGAGTCTTTTAATATAAAATATATTTCACTCATATTTTTATTATGATGAATACATTTGTTTTATGCTTACTGTATTTTAATGATTTTCTATTTTCTATTATTTCTCCTTTTTTCCTTCCCTCTCTTTGATTGAGCAAGTTTTCTTTGTTCCATTTTTCACATTGAGTTTTGCACATTTTTAATTTTTCTGGTGATTGTCCTGTTATATATTTATTTGTAATGAAAAGGTATTTATTAGAAAGGATTTCAGTTAGATTTAAATGTTTATTGAGAGTTTATCATGAACTAGTCACTGTGTTCAGTGCTCTCACAAAGCTCTGCGTTTCCAGCACCACTGGTAAAATGTGAGGTAATTTTAGAAACTATTCTGGTAGTTACTATTTTAATATTTTAAATTTTAATATTTATTAGAAGTATAGCTAGAACATAAAAATCACAATCTCACGTATATTTTTGCTTATAATGAGGCCAAGCAAATAAAAATGAGTTAATCTAAAATTGATTAAAATATTAAGTAACTTGTAAAGGAGTTATGACAATACATAAAAATCTTGAAGGTAAATACTGATAGGCATATTATACCTTTGCAATAATATATATTTTTTAATATTGGAGATGAGAAAATTTGTGCTCAGTGGCTACCATGTGCCAGGCTCTGATCAAGGCTTTGGGAAAATATCAGTAAACAAAAGAGAAGAAAATCTTTGCCCTCATGGAGTCTATTTCTTAGTGGGGTAAGACAGACAACAGGCAAAAAAATCATGAATAAGTAAATTACTTAGTAAAATAGTTTATTAGAAGATGATAAATGCTGTGGAAGAAAGAAATAGAGTAGGATAAAGGGGATGGAGAGTAGTGGGGGCTGCTGGTGATGCTGGTGGTGGTGGAGAGGGAAGTTGTGAATTTTTCTCAACATTTTGTTTTAAAGGATTTTAAAACTTCAAAAATAGTTGTATGGAAAGTATATATATCCTTCACATAGAGTCACCGATTGTTAAATTTTTCTCTCTATCTAGTGTTCTATGTCTCTCTCACACACTCTCTCCACATACCCACACTTTTAAACCATTTCAGGGTGAGTTTCAGGCACTGTGACACTATACCTCTAGCTATTCAGTAAGTTTAATTACTGCTAATCAAATGCTGGCCCAAGGAGTACTCCCATGCTGGCTACTTCAGTGGTAACCAGTATGCATGCTAAAAGTAAGTAGTAGCTAGTGATTCTGAAGTAAATTGGGGCCCAGCAATTTATACTTTATTAAATCTCTTCCAAGTGATTCAGGTGCATAAGTATGTACAGGAACAAGTGGCTCAATTTAGGGTCAAAGAGCTTGTAAGCAGGCCACCTGAGATAATAGTTTCCTGAAAGGCAGAGCTTGTGGAAGGGAGGAAATCTTTTCATATTTCCTGCTATAGTGAAAACT
Source organism: Stenella coeruleoalba (assembly GCF_951394435.1). Taxonomy (NCBI): domain Eukaryota; kingdom Metazoa; phylum Chordata; class Mammalia; order Artiodactyla; family Delphinidae; genus Stenella; species Stenella coeruleoalba. Next base: position 92,710,277 of record NC_137150.1, read on the forward strand.
GAAACTGAAAATCATGGCCTGTCAAGTTTCCAAGATTTTTCCAAAACAGTTTACGATTCTTGTTACTAAGTCTGGGTTTAATTTCTTTTGTGTAATATTTAGGTATAACTCAGTTGAAAAACAGGAAGTATTCAATTAGTATTTGTTAATTGAAGGCTTAAATTATAGAAAGAGTTAATTTTTTATGCTTTTGTTTCTTCATCTAAGATATTGTATCTGAAAGATTTTTACTTTTATTCTGTATATTCTTCAAGTAAAATAAAGTACAAAGATATTTAACACTCTTTAAGTTTCTTGGGAATATAAGTAATATCAAAAGCTAATACATCATTGTTTAAAAAAAAATGGGTTATGGGAATTCCCTGGTGGTCCAGTGGTTAGTACTCCATGCTTTTACTGCCTAGTGCCCAGGTTCAATCCCTGGTCGAGGAACTAAGATCCCGCAAGCTGCACGGTGCGGCCAAAAAACCAAGAAATTTTTTACAAAAAACGGATTATATTATGACAAAGACTCTCTCCTTGACCTAATTCTAGTCAGATTCCTCTGAGTCCTCTTTCTGACTAGGCCTCAACCTTGAGCTCTGTCGCTGGCCCAGTTTTTCTAGATTTTTGGAGAATCCTGATGAGCCAGTTTAGGGAAAATCCTCCACCCTCGGTGTATAGTGGCCCTGGCCTGACTTCAGCAAGAATCCTATTAAGTTGTTTAGCAGAAAATTACCCTACCTCTTACTAAGTTTTCCACCCACTGACCCTTTACCCTGCTCCTTGGCTCTAAATCCCTACTTCTTATTATTGTATTTGGAATTGAGCTCAATCTCTCTCCCCAACTGTAAAATCCTGCTGTAGTAGTACCAGTGAATAAGTCTGCCTTAGTATTCTTTAACAAGTGTCATGAATAATTTTTTCTTTAACTGTGGCCAAAAAAATATAGAAACTGTCTTCTCCTCTATCCCTAACTTGGAGACTCATAATCTCCATTAGCATCTTTGAAAATCCTGAAGTTAATGTTTAACCTAAAATTTCTAAAATTGGATTATTAAGTCCTTTGGAAATGGAGTAAACACATTCAACTTTTATTTTCAGTGTGGAGAGGCAAAATGGTATACAGTGGTATTGGTAGTTTAAGTATAGTCCTGGGACCATCAGAATCAGTATCATCTGAGCATTTGTTTATAGTACAGGAACTTAGGCTCTACCTCAGACCTTCAGAATCAGAATCTGCATTTTAACAAGATCCCCTGGTAATTTATGTACACAATGAATTTAAAAAAACATTCATATAGGTAATGTAAAAGAGAAGATATTATAATATTCATTTTATTGACTCTGCAGTGTATAAAATGCTCTTTTGTGTTAGTTAAATGATCTGTATTCCTTGATTAAATACTGCTGGATTAAAAGAAATGTGTCTCATATTATGAATGGCATGAAAAAAATCCCCTAGGTTTAAGATTTTCTTACAGAGGGATGTTCAAAATAGATTAAAAAAAAAAAAAAGTAACCTCAGTTGGGCACAGTTGTACTAAAGGTTTTGCATGACACTGCTGGGTCTTTTTTCTAATTTAATTTTATCCAGATAATATATGTCCACAGTTTAAACAAAGTCAGATAGTCCTACTAGTCCTATAAAGATAAACAGGACTCCTTTATCCTATCTCTTCCAACTCTCAAATTCTACTTTTCAGAGGGTACCATTTTAAATCATTTTTGTTCTGTAGTATGTATGTATGTGTATATATATACACACACACACACGTACATATATATCTTGCTTTTTCAAACTTTGATATTATATTTTGACTTTAAATTGACACTGAGATTTTACTTTGCTTGTATCACCCTCCTGACCACTTCCTGCTGTCCCCTTACCCCATACTCCCAAAACATATCACAATTTTTGTTAAATTAACATTCAGGGTTTACATTTATAACTATAAGAATATTGTTCCTTTCTTATCCATGGAATTTTCAACAATTACATTATGTTATTGTGCATCATTTTTAGGGGGATAGTAATCCCCTCTTTTTTCATCGTTTCTTGTTGTTCTTTTATGCCTATTACTAATTTATCCCAAATTCCCCAGAAAAAAACCTGAAACACAACTTAATAGTCCAATATCATGAGGATTCTATCAGTTCCATATATATTCTGTTAAAGAGATTCCTCCTGAAGATTTCTGTCTGCCTAGATCTGGACTTTCTATCCTCTAGGATAGATGAACAGATATTTTCTGAGGACTTCATTTCACCACCATCCTGGGAATTCTATTCCCCTCCTTCTTTCTTTGGGCCCTCTGTTTTCAAGATGACTTTGTTTGTTTGTTTCACTTTTTTGTTCCTTGAATCATCTTATAACTTCCAGATGGGTGAATCTAGTAGCTGCAGGCAGTCGAAGTACATTTTTTGAAAACTTGGATAGACAAAAATGCTTCTTTCTTCTCTCATGCTATATTGCTGCAATTTATTCCATATCCTGTATAGATTATATGCTTTTCTACTTCAAAGTTTTTGGTTCTTCACTCAACCACCATTTCTGAAACATTTTGATAATGTGACTTGGTGTGAGTCTCTTTTCATTTATTGTTCTAACATGCACTTTAAAACTAAAAGATTATCTCCTTCTTGAGAATTCTGGGGAATTTTCTTGAATTATGTCTTTCTTTACTTCTTTACTCCATTGTCTCTACTTGCTTTTTCTGAAAATCAACTTATTTATATGTTGCACCTCCCAGATTGTTCTTGATTTTAATTATCCTTTCTATTTTCTTTTTTCCTCTTTTCTTTTACTTTTTCAGTGGTGTTGTCAGGTTTATCTTAAAACTCTTTTATTCATTTTCTTTATATTTCTGCTTTCATTATTGAAATTCTTACAAGATATTTTATTCTTTCATTGTACATGTATGTATTGTATTTGTACATACAATAAAAGAATAAAATATGTACATTACATATATTTTTAAAACATAGCATTCCATATATGTTTCATGGATATTATATTTTCTTTTACCTCTTTGTCCATAGTTAAAAGATTTTTAATCTGCTAGGTTTTTATACTACATTAGGTTTTTATCTATTCCTTGTTTTATCTCAATTTCTTCCTGCTTTTATTCTTTTCATTTTGATCTCATTTGTGTTTTTATGTTTCAGCTTAATTTTCAAAGCAATTTTAAGAGATAGGAACTATTTTAATCTTCACATTATATATAAATAAATTACCTTAAAATAAATTTCCCGGCAAAAAAAATAAATAAATAAATAAATTTCCCCATATAACTTGGCAGCAAAGTTATCTAGCCAAGCTAAAACATGACTTCACCCTTAGCACTCCTAAGCTACATTAACCCTACCTTTTCCACATCAGTACTGGAGGATTGATTATTTTAGAAAAACTATTTATGAAAGAATAACCCTTGTGCATAATCAGAGAGAACTGTAAATATGATTTACTGATCATATTTTAAAAATTATGTAAGTTCTCAAAACGTTTATAAATTTTTAAAAAGATACAGTTATTCTTATACATATTTACATGCTCCTTATTTATAGTAGATGGACAATTTATGTATTGTAACCTTTGGTTAAAAGGTTACGTTTTTAGTATATATCCTATAAAGAAAAATAACTGAGTGACTGGTAAGGTTTTCTTTCTTGTGTTTCTTCCCTGAAAGTTGAAGTGTTCATGACAGGAAAAAAATTATTTTTGGTATAGTTTAGTGGTTGGAAATTCATATATGCATAAATGTCTTTCAAGTTTGATTTATTAGAAATTACCAAAAACAAACACCCATCCTACCTGAACAATATAAAAATTAGCCTATATTCTGAAGCATTTTGACTTTTTTTTTTTTTTTTTTTTTTTTGTGGTACGCGGGCCTCTCACTGTTGTGGCCTCTCCTGTTGCGGAGCACAGGCTCCGGATGCGCAGGCTCAGCGGCCATGGCTCACAGGCCCAGCCGCTCCGCGGCATGTGGGATCTTCCTAGACTGGGGCATGAACCCGCGTCCCCTGCATCGGCAGGCGGACTCTCAACCACTGCGCCACCAGGGAAGCCCTTGACTTTTTTTTTAAAGCTAAATTTAAAACTGAAGGAACCCTTGTGTTTATACATGTTTCTCAGAGAATGTTCAGGAAACACCAGCCCATAGAGAGTTGACAGTGTTATATGAAAAAGGGCCATGGACAGATACTTGTGCAGATCCTGGATTAAAGTTTCTACAGGACTCCACAGAGGTTTAGATGTGCTGATGTGCATAACAACTTTCTAAAACAATATACTGAGGGTATTTTCAAAGATACAAAATATATTTTACCATTCAAGGTACCTGTATTTTGTGGAACACTAAAGGTTACAATGTATAATTCACCAACCAACTTTATAGGTGAAGAAATTAAGATTTTGAAAATATCATGTGCCTTGCTTAAAGTTAGTTTATAATATCCATCATTATTTTATCTTAGGGGTAACCATGCCAGGTTAAAAACTCCACAATTTTTGATGAGGAGAATTTAGAAGTTAGTGAAATAAATGAGATAGCAAGAATAGGTGGAAATGAATTAAAATATCTGTATACAGGGCTGAATACACAATTTGTAGGCCCCATACAAAATGAAATTCAGAGACCCTTATTCAAAAAGCAGAAAAGGAAAAGTTCAGTAGAATGCTAAAATATAAACCTTTTTTGTTTTAAAAAAATTTTTATTGCTTATAAAATGTAATAGCTAAAATGTAGTAGAGATACATAAGTAATAACAAACTTAAAAATTACAGAAAAAATAAGTTGTCTTACAGCTTATGATAATGAGATATATATAATGAGACTTTATTATATGTGATAAATATTGATAATATTTTATTAATGTTGTAGCTTAATTTTTCTGACCTGCTTTTCTAAACTTTATTAGGTCATCAAATTTGTACTTTTAGCAACTTCATTTTTAATCTATATAAATGAAAGTAATATCAGTTATAAATAGTCATCAAGTAATTTTTGATAATTTTTATTTTTTAGAAGAATCTTTTTGCTGATACAACTGTTACTAGAGCTGGAATAACTTTCAAATAATTATTTTAAAATCAAAACTTTACTATATCTAGAGCTGATGATTCCTGAAAAATAATTTTCCTAAAAATATTTAACTCTTCATGAGAATCGATTTCATGTAAGTCTAATTTTAACTGCAATTTGTAAAATGGCTGTTTAATGTATCTTTGACATTTCCTGTAACTTGTGGAAGTTACCCAAAAAAACAAAAGCAACTTCATGCTTTGTTTATAATTCAAAATGCCTGTTTATGCTTTCTATTACTGTGTCTTCAATTACAAGAAAAATTAATTTAAAATTATCTTCCTTGTAAATAATTGGTTCATTTGAAGCTTCACATGAAAATAGTGTTCTTTTTCATCAAATGTGACAATCTTTAAATACAATTTCTATGCCTATGGATATTTGCTTTGCAATGTTATAGCAGTTTTCACAGCCTGAGTCTAAACCCTTTGAAGAATTCTAATAGTTTTCTGATATGCTTTATTGCAATGTTCGTGTGTAGAGTTGTAAATTGTTACAATTTACTGACAAAGTTTACAGCATGAGCACTGGCAGTTCTTGTCTCAGGACCTAGGCTAGAGAGTTAATATTTGTGATTTGTGCAGATGTGGCAGGGACGGGCTGTGGGAGTGCATGGAAAAGCTGGTGTTCCATCACTGCTGCCACCGTTGCTGCTTCAGCCGCCATTGCTGCTATTGTTGCCACCAATCTGGATCCAGGACCCAGTCCAAGTGGCTCCCTTGGAGCTCTGTAGTGCCACGGACTGGCCCAGACATGAGCACCATGTGGCCAGATCACCTGCTTGGTGTGCATGCTGCCCACCAGACTCTCTGCCCTGAGCCTGTGTTTACACTTAGTGTATCTCCTCTGCTCATGTGCATGCTCCATGGTCCCACTGGACTTGACTTACAACACAAGTTTAAGGTTAAAGTTATGAATTTCAAGACAGTAAGAGCAGAACATTGAACCAAATGCAGGACCCTTGAACGACTGCACAAATTACATGTTCTGTTGCCAGCTCTATCTCTTCATATGGAATTCATGTTATCACCATGTAATCTTAGGTCTCAGTGTACTGAAATCTTTGAACCTTAATCTGAAGGCTCTGAGAGTGCCTAGACCTCAGAGTTGAAAAATAGACTGTAGTATTCAAATTTCTCTCTATAAGCACTTAAATTCTATTTTTCACTGTCTTCCTGGGCATCATTTTACCCTCCTGTCGGTAGTTCACTTAGGTATGGTTTGTAGACACTGAATACACAAACATCATCGATCATGTGAAATCCATGCTTGTTGATTTGTAAATGGTGACACTTTCAGGGACTTATAGTTAGTGATCATTTGTGACAATTGTTCATTTCTGAAAATTTGATGACATTTTGACTGGTAATATTACATTTTTCAATTAATTTTACCAGAATTGATTAGCTACTAGTTTTCAAGTACATGAAAAGATGAATGAAATGTGACCTCTGTTTTAAAGGAGCTTGAAACTCAGAAAAAAAAAAAACCTTGATTAAAAATGATCACAAATTTACTATAAAGAAGTGAGCATTTGCTGAAATCCAGCAAAATTTCACAACCAATAACCTGTAATCTAATTTTCTGACTTACTGTTATACTTACTAATATGCTCTAAGCTGACTACAGCATTTAGTAGGTGTTCTATGAATGCCATGATTATATACAAGGACTTTTTTTACACAAGTTACCTTATGAAAATTGTGTCAACTCAACGAGATGTATTTCATTGTCTCCTCCATTTCATAGATTTGGAAGTTAAATCTCTTTGAGAGATTTAAAAAACATCCTCAGGTAATTCAGCAAGTAAGTTGTATAATTGAGAAATGAATTCAAAACCAATTCTATTTGACTCCGAAGTTCCACTGTGCTGCCTTGTGCTTATGGTGTTTTCTTTGGCATATCACACTCTGAATGTTCGGTCTAGAGTAGATTTTCTTAGCTGTGTACAAAAGAGTTTTTTTCTAAGAAAGCTTTCTAGGGGTTAGGGGGTAAGGGCAACACATGGGAGAATGAGGGGGAATTGTGGTCAAATATATTTGGCTGCATTCTCTTCCTCCCACTGGAAATTGGAAAATATATTAGTGTATTCAGTGATCTACAATGCCTTACAAAAAGTATATCAGTTGTGCTTACTCAGCACATATACCTAAAACGTGCAAAGGAACAGAATAATAGCATAGTCCTTGTATAGGCATGACACATAATTTTGAAGCACTGAACATTGAAGCACTGCATATTTCTATATATCTTACCTATTCCAAGATAAATTTTAAAATATATAAATCTGATAAATTTTGTTTCACTGTAACAGTATTTCTCATGTTTCTTTCTTTCCTTAATACCAATTAGCATATTGTGAAAGTATTGTTTCATCAAACAAGTTTTTGAGAAAAATGATGTGGAGCTATAGCTCCAGAGAGATGATATATAGTTATTTAGAAGCATTAACCACAACATTATGGACTATAGAGAGAACATCTAAATCAGTTTCTCACCGTTAGGGCCCAGTTTGTTTGTTCTTCTTTATTGTTGTTCTTATTGCATGGAGAAATTTCCTAAATTCACAAGTAAGTTAATAAAAATTATATTTAAAATAATCAGCATGCAAATTTGAGAGGACATTATTTTTACAGAAGGTGAGTAGGTGACTTTTGTTAACTGATCTATGGAATTGGCATTGGAGTATTGATGTAGCATAGTAGGACAGTAGTAAAATGTGTAGGGGTGGTTGTGTATAGGAGATTTGACCAGTGGAAAAAAGGGGAGTTGAAACTGATTAAAAAAAGAAAAGAAAGAAATAAAGCCAGAACTACATTTAAATCATAAAAGTCTGCAATCTAAGAAAAGTACCAATCACAATTAAAAGAGAGGAGGAAAAATACATCAAAAACAAAGGGTAAAAGAAAAAACTAGTTCCTGACGTTGTAAAAAAGTATACAGAATAGTAAGAGAATGTTAGCTGTTTTAATCCTCAACTTTATTTTGTCTAGGCCTGCATTTTTAAAAACTATTTTTAAAAACAATTTTTTTTCAGAATGTGGGGAAATAAGTCTTTAATGTTTGGTATGTCTGCTGTATTCTTTCACCTTGCTTGGGCTCCTGACTGATTATATCATTAATTGCCTTAAACTAGAAATTTCTTTTAGAAAATCAAGACACCAGAATAGTATGGTTCTTAACCCCAGCTGGAAATTAATGCATAAAAATTATGACCTGTGGTTTCATTTTGATCAGGTAGCTACCTCTTTCAGAACAAGGATCAACTCAGTGGAGTCTTAGTAAAGTAGGTCTTTCTTAATATACCCATAGTTGTCATCTCAGATAAGAATCCACAGGCTGAAGATTTGAAGGGCATGTGTAGGTAATGTTCTGAGAAACCCCCAGATTTAGTAAATAATAAGTTTTTAAAATGAGCACTTCTTTAGCAAATAGCTCATGTATTTGCTTACAGAATATCATGCTGGGCACCAGAAGGGGTGTGATAGGGGCAGCAGGGCTTGAAAAATTTCTATTGATTTGGTGCCCTGAAGCAATCTTTCGAATGGGACAGGTATTTTCAAAATAACACTTGCCTAAAAGAATCTATAGTCTTTGTAGGAGTATCAGCAGCTTGCAAACTTCTTGACTTGGGTTTCATTACTGGAAAAAAATCCAAATGAAACTTCTGTTAAGAGCATATAGCCACAACAGGGGTCCTGATGTGGGTCTCTTTATAATAGAAATGAAGGTAGGCTGCATTTTATATCTCACTAATTTCCCAACATCTGTTTCTTATTCAGTTTCCTAGATCTGGGATTCTTTTCTGTAATGCTAAATGTATATTAACTTTGTAAAATAATCATGAAAAATAATATTCTCATGTATATTTTATGTGGGAATAAAAATAAACATGGCAAATGGAATAGAAAAATTAATTTAAACAACATTTTTGTTTTATTGTATGAGAAAGAATTTCAGTTATTAAATTTGAACATAGATGCCTATATATACATATATTCAGAAAGTTATTAGCTCTAAATAAATATCTTTTTTCATCCTGAAAAATAAGTATGCATTTGAATTACATGGAGCATTTCCCTATTTTATTATCACAGTCCATTAGAGATACATACTTAGATATTCTTAGTGTTCTCAGAATACTTAGAGTAATACTTCTTAATGTATGATTCAAGCATCTCAGCAATGAATCACCCAGTATTGAATCACCCAGTATACTTTGGTCTTCATATTTCTTAACATATAGATACCTGGATCCCACCCAAGATTTATTAAATCAGAATAAATGGGAACTTTATTTTACAGAAGATTTTCAGTTAGTTTGACATGATAAGCTTTGACTGTATCTGCCTTAATGTTGAAGCAGAAATAATTTCTTGTACACTAATTCTGAAGTGTTTTTATTTTCATGAAAGGTATATGTATTAGTCTTCTCAGGCTGCCATAACAAAATACCACAAACTGGGTGTCTTAAACATGTAAATTTATTTTCTCACAGTTCTAGAGGCTAGAGAGTCCAAGAGCAAGATAGCAGTAGGGTTCAGTTTCTTGTGAAGACTCTCTTTATGGCTTGCAGACAGCCACCTTCTCATTATGTCCTCACATGACCTTTCCTTCTTGCACATGCAAGGAGAGAGTGAGTGAATTCCCTGGTGCCTCTTCTTATATGGACACTAATCCTATTAAATCAGAGCCCTATTCATGATCTCATTCAACCTTAATTACTAGAAGCACCATCTACAAATACAGCCACACTGGGCATTGGGGCTTCAACATACGACTTATGGGGAGAACCAAACATTAAGTCAATAACAATGTACAATATATTTTGTCAAATATTCAGTTCCTTGAACTTATAGTTACTGAGGGGGAAGGGTGGGGGGAAGGGATAGATTGGGAGTTAGTGATTGACATGTACACACTGCTATATTTAAAAGGGATAACCAACAAGGACCTACTGTATAGCACAAGGAACTCTGCTCAATATTATGTAACAACCTAAATGGGAAAATAATTTGAAAAATAATAGGCACATGTATATGTATAACTGAATCACTTTACTGTACACCTGAAACTAACACAACATTGTTAATCAACTATACTCCAATATAAAATAAAAAGTAAAAAAAAGTCAGTTCTTTCCTTAAAAGTGAAAAAATGTAACAGTAAAAGGCATTAATTCTGTCCAAAACTTGAAAGAAACTCTAGCTTTGAAAATTGCTCCTTTCCAGGACAAAAACTTTATAAATAGTTATGGTACATTTTGCATCTTAGAACAAAACGAGTTAATAATCTTTCAAATTTATATTCTGTGATTGTTCTAAGTACAAAGGGTAAGCCATAAAAAACCATCTGTAATAGTTTCAGATTTTAGCCAAACCAAAAGCACCCAAAGCTTAATCCCAGGCCTGGGCTCAACAGACAGTTATGGAGAGTAGAGGTGGAGGGTAATGTCTTGTAAAGTACAACTGAAATTTGAGAAGCTGGAGAAAAAGCAAGATAGTTGTAGGAAACTCTGAAATTGGGGTTTCAGGGAAAAGTGCAAGTGTTTACTGCCGATGTTTGTGTAGATAAGAATTGAAGAAACACAGACTTGGATACTGGACAGATGTAGATTTGATCCCTATTTCTAGATGGATGAGGATTCATAACTTATCTGATATTTAAGTCCCATTACAAAATAGTATGTTGTATTATCTTTTTATTAATGCATAAAAAAAATCACAACTTAGTGACTTACAAAAGCACTCGTTTATCATCTCACAATTTCTGTAAATCAGGAGTCTGGGCCTAACTTAGCAGGATCCCTTGTTCAGGGTCATACAAGTCTGCAATTAAGGTGCTGGCTGGGCTGCATTCTCATCTGGAGGCTGACTGGGGTTGGTAGCAGAATTGATTTTCTTTAGGTTGTTTGAATGAAGACCATGGATTTCTGTTGACTATTGGCTGTTAACTGTCCTCAGGTCCTGTAGTTCCTAGGGACTGCCCATGAGTTCTTACCACAGGGACCCCCTCAACATGGTTGTTTCCTTCATCGAGTAAGCAAGGAGATACTCTAGGTCTATTCTACTGAAACAGAATCGTATATAACATAATTATAGAAGTGACATCTAACGTAACCTAATCAAGAGAGTGACATCCATCACTTTTGCTGCATTTTATTGGTGAGAAGACAGTCATAGATTTCAGCTGTACTTAGTGGAAGGGGATTATACAAGTGCATGACTCATTGGGGGTCACCTTTGAGTGTGTCTGTCACAGATGGTAATATCCACACAGCTCTCTGAGGACTAAAAGAGTTTATAGACATGAAGATCTTGGTCCATACATGTTCTGCTTATATAGGAACCATTACTGTGTTCTACTGACATGTCTAGTAAAGAAAGGTTCTTCTGAGGTAGTAACAGATCTTCTGACCCTGCCTTGTCTCCTAGACTCAACCCAGAGCAACCAGCAAATATACCGTACCTATCTTGACAGGTGTTACACGTGTTCCTTATGATGAATTTATGTTAATATCTCAGTCTGGAGTGACTCTCACTAAAAAAATTTTTAAAAAACTATGAAGAGGGAATAATGGCAAAGTACTTCTCCTTTCTGCTCCTGACCTCCTCCCTTAACACCCACCTTGATAATATATCTATATATCTCTCGTCAGCATTTAGGGGCATTATGCCATTCTCTTTATACTCTGGGACCCTCTTAAACATTTTCCTTGTGTCCATTCCCCTTAGAAAAATAGTCTAGTATATCAAACTAACAATAAACTTTGTTTCATCCCTATGCCACTCCCTACTCCTGGGCTTTGCACTTACCTAGCTATTGAAAAGCTTAAACTAATTCAACATATTCCTTAATGTGTTACCTCTCCTAGTAGACACTAATAGATTCAGTGTTTGTACACAGATAAAGGCAAGCAAGGAGAGACTGAGCAAGCTTTGAAACATATCTTTTCCTAGTTGAGCCTTCAGATGAGAATGCAGCTCAGTCTCACTGGATTGCAGCCTTGTGAGAATCTGTGTTGAGGAGTCAGGTAAGTCATTCCGGGACTTCTGAGCTATAAAAATTGTGTTCCTTGTGATAATGTTTTAGGTATGGTACATAACCTGTGGGACAGAATCTTCATCACAAGGAGACCTTACCACAACTCTCAAACAATAGGAAACTTCATCCTTTTTTTTTTTAACATCTTTATTGGAGTATAATTGCTTTACAATGGTGTAATAGTTTCTGCTTTATAAAAAAGTGAATCAGCTATATGTACACATATACCCCCATATCTCCTCACTCTTGTGTCTCCCTACCAACCTCCCTATCCCACCCCTCTGAGTGGACACAAAGCACCGAGATGATCTCCCTGTTCTATGTGGCTGCTTCCCACTAGCTATCTATTTTACTTTTGGTAGTATATATAAGCCCATGCCACTCACTCACTTCGTCCCAGCTTACCCTGCCCCCTCCTCGTGTCCTCAAGTCCATTCTCTACATCCGTGTCTTTATTCCCATCCTGCCCCTAGGTTCATCAGAAACATTTTTTTTTTTTTTTAGATTCCATATATATGTGTTAGCATACGGTATTTATTTTTCTCTTTCTGACTTACTTCACTCTGTATGACAGTCTCTAGGTCCATCCACCTGACTACAAATAACTCAATTTCGTTTCTTTTTATGGCTGAGTAATATTCCATTTATATATGTGCCACATCTTCTTTATCCATTCATCTGTCGATGGACACTTAGGTTGCATGTCCGGGCTATTGTAAATAGACCTGCAATGAACATTGTGGTACATGACTGTTTTTGAGTTATGGTTTTCTGAGGGTATAAGCCCGGTAGTGGGATTGGTGGGTCATATGGTAGTTCTATTTTTAGTTTTTTAAGGAACCTCCATCCTGTTCTCCATAGTGGCTGTATCAATTTACATTCCCACCAACAGTGCAAGAGTGTTCCCTTTTCTCCACACCTTCTCCAGCATTTATTGTTTGTAGGTTTTTTGATGATGGCCATTCTGACCAGTGTGAGGTGATACCTCATTGTAATTTTGATTTGCATTTCTCTAATGATTAGTGATGTTGAGCATCCTTTCATGTGTTTGTTGGCTATCTGTGTATCTTCTTTGGAGTAATGTCTATTTAGGTCTTCTGCCCATTTTTGGATTGGGTTGTTTTTTTTTTTTTATATTGAGCTGCATGAGCTGCTTGTGAATTTTGGAGATTAATCCTTTGTCAGTTGCTTCATTTGCAAATATTTTCTCCCATTCTGAGGGTTGTTTTTTTGTCTTGTTGATGGTTTCTTTGCTATGCAAAAGCTTTCAAATTCCATTAAGTCCCATTTGTTAGTTTCTGTTTTTATTTCCATTTCTCTAAGAGGTGGGTCAAAAAGGATCTTGCTGTGATTTATGTCATAGAGTGTTCTGCCTATGTTTTCCTCTAAGAGTTTATAGTGTATGGCCTTACATTTAGGTCTTTAATCCATTTTGAGTTTATTTTTGTGTATGGTGTTAGGGAGTGATCTAATTTCATTCTTTTACATGTAGCTGTCCAGTTTTCCCAGAACCACTTATTGAAGAGGCTGTCTTTTCTCCAATGTATATTCTTGCCTCCTTTATCAAAACTAAGGTGACCATATGTGCATGGGTTTATCTCTGGGCTTTCTATCCTGTCCCACTGATCTATATTTCTGTTTTTGTGCTAGTACCATACTGTCTTGATTACTGTAACTTTGTAGTGTAGTCTGAAGTCCTGGAGACTGATTCTTCCAGCTCCATTTTTCTTTCTCAAGATTGCTTTGGTTATTCGGGGTCTTTTGTGTTTCCATACAAATTGTGAAAAATTTTCTTCTAGTTCTATGAAAAATTCCAGTGGTAGCTTCATAGGGATTGCATTTAATCTCTAGATTGCTTTGGGTAGTATAGTCATTTTCACCATGTTGATTCTTCCAATCCAAGAACATGGTATATCTCTCCATCTGCTTGTATCATCTTTAATTTCTTTCATCAGTGTCTCATAGCTTTCTGGATACAGGTCTTTTGTCTCCTTAGGTAGGTTTATTCCTAGGTATTTTATGCTTTTTGTTGCAATGGTAAATGGGAGTGTTTCCTTAATTACAGTCTGGCTAATGGTTTATCAATTTTCTTTATGTTCACAAAGAACAAGCTTTTAGTTTTACTGATCTTTGCTATCATTTCCTTCATTTCTTTCTGATCTGATATTTATGATTTCTTTCATTCTACTAATTTTGAAGGTTTTTTTTTTTCTTTCTCTAATTGCTTTCAGTGTAAGGTTAGGTTGTTTCTTTGAGATGTTTCTTGTTTCTTGAGATAGGACTGTATTGCTATAAATTTCCCTTTTAGAACTGCTTTTGCTGCATCCCGTAGGGTTTGGGTCGTCATGTTTTCATTGTCATTTGTTTCTAGGTAGTTTTTGATTTCCTCTTTGATTTGTTCACTGATCTCTTGGTTATTAAGTAGTATATTGTTTAGCCTCCATGTGTTTGTGTTTTTTACAGATATTTTTCCTGTAATTGATATCAAGTCTCATAGCACTGTGGTCAGAAAAGATACTTGGTACAATTTCAGCTTTCTTAAATTTTCCAAGGCTTGATTTGTGACCCAAGATATGATCTATCCTGGAGAATGTTCCATGAACACTTGAGAAGAAAGAGTATTCTGTTGTTTTTGGATGGAATGTCCTATAAATATCAATTAAGTCCATGCTGGTTAATGTATAATTTAAAGCTTATATTTCCTTATTTATTTTCATTTTGGTGATCTGTCCATTGGTGAAAACGGGGTGTTGAAGTCCCCTCCTATGCTTGTGTTACTGTCAATTTCCCCTTTTATGGCTGTTAGCATTTGCCTTATATACTGAGGTGCTTCTATGTTGGGTGCATAAATATTTCCAATTGTTATGTCTTCTTCTTGGATTGAACCCTTGATCATTATGTAGTGTCCTTCTTTATCTGTTGTAATAGTCTTTATTTTAAAGTTTATTCTGTCTGATAAGAGAATTGCTACTCCATCTTTCTTTTGATTTGCATTTGCATGAAATATCTTTTTCCATCCCCTCACTTTCAGTCTGTATGTGTCCCTAGGTTTGAAGTGGGTCTCTTGTAGACAGCATATATATGGGTCTTGTTTTTGTATCCATTCAGCCAGTCTATGTCTTTTGGTTGGAGCATTTAATCCATTTACATTTAAGATAATTCTTTATACATATGTTCGTATTACCATTTTCTTAATTATTTTGGGTTTGTTATTGTAGGTCTTTTCCTTCTCTTGTGTTTCCTGCCTAGAGACATTCCTTTAGCATTTGTTTTCAAGCTGGTTTGGTATTGCTGAATTCTCTTAGCTTTTCCTTGTCTTTGAAGGTTTTAATTTCTCCGTCAGATCTGAATGAGATCCTTGCTGGGTAGAGTAATCTTGGTTGTAGGTTTTTCCCTTTCATCACTTTAAATATGTCTTGCTACTTACTCCCTTCTGGCTTGCAGAGTTTCTGTTGAAAGACCAGCTGTTAACCTTATGGGGATTCCCTTGTATGTTATTTGTTGTTTTTCCCTTGCTGCTTTTAATATATTTTTTGTATTTAATTTTTATTTTTTTTGTGTGTGGTATGCGAGCCTCTCACTGTTGTGAGCTCTCCCATTGCAGAGCACAGGCTCTGAACACACAGGCTCAGTGGCAATGGCTCATGGGCCTAGCCGTTCCGCAACATATGGGATCTTCCCGGACCGGGGCACGAACCCGTGTCCCCTGCATCAGCAGGCAGACTCTCAACCATTGTGCCACCAGGGAAGCCCTGTATTTAATTTTTGATAGTTTGATTAATATGTGTTTCGGTGCATTTCTCCCTGGATTTATCCTGTATGGGACTCTCTGCCCTTCCTGGACTTGATTGACTATTTCGTTTACCATCTTAGGGAAGTTTTCAACTATAATTTCTTCAAATATTTTCTCAGTCCCTTTCTTTTTCTCTTCTTCTTCTGGGACCCCTGTAATTTGAATGTTGGTGCATTTAATGTTTCCCAGAGGTCTCTGAGACTGTCCTCAATTTTTTTCATTCTTTTTTCTTTATTCTGCTCTACAGTAGTTATTTCCACAATTTTATCTTCCAGGTCACTTATCCATTCTTCTGCCTCAGTTATTCTGCTGTTGATTCCTTCTAGAGGATTTTTAATTGCATTTATTGTATTGTTCATCATTGTTTTTGCTCTTTAGTTCTTCTAGGTCTTTGGTAAATCCTTCTTGTATTTTCTCCATTCTATTCCCAAGATTTTGGATGATCTTTACTGAATTCTTTTTCAGGTAGACTGCCTGTTTCCTCTTCATTTTTTTTGTCTGGTGGGTTTTTACCTTGCTCCTTCATCTTCTGTGTGTTTCTCTGTCCTCTCATTTTGCTTAACTTACTGTGTTTGGGGCATCCTTTTCACATGATGCATATTTCTAGTTCCTGTTGTTTTTGGTGTCTGACCCCAGTGGCTAAGGTTGGTTCAGTGGCTTGTGTAGGCTTCCTGGTGTAGGGGACTGTTGCCTGTGTTCTGGTGGGTGGGGCTGGATCTTATCTTTCTGGTGGGCAGGACCACATCTGGTGGTGTGTTTTAGGATTTCTGTGGCCTTATTATTATTTTAGCCAGCCTCTCTGCTAATGGGTGAGGTTGTGCTCCTGTCTTGCTAGTTGTTTGGCATAGGGTGTCCAGCACTGTAGATTGCTGGTTGTTGAGTGGAGCTGGGTCTTAGCATTGAGATTGAGATCTCTGGAAGAGCTTTTGCCATTTGATATTATGTGGAGCTGGGAGGTCTCTGGTGGACCAATGTCCTGAACTCGGCTCTCCTACCTCAGAGGCACAGGCTTGACACCCGGCCAGAGCACCAAGACCCTGTCAGCCACACGGCTCTTTTGGGAGGTCTGAGGTCTTCTGGCAGCGTTCAGTAGGTGTTCTGTAGTTGTTCCACATGTAGATGTATTTCTGATGTATTTGTGGGGAGGAAGTTGATCTCCACGTCTTACTCCTCTGCCATCTTGAAGGTCTCCAGCTTCATCCTTTTTATTGTTCAATGCAGAGCTTATGTTACAACATACAAAATAATTACATGACTTTAAGTAAGCTGTTCAGTGTCTAAGTTGACATTTCTTACAAATGCATTTTTCTGGGAAAGGAAATAAAAATAATTACTCTTAGAAGAGCAATCAATGTTTTATTACTCTCCACAACTTTCAAGGTATTCAAAATGTATTCTTTCCATCCAGATATCATATATGAAAGACGTTTAATTAGTCGTTCTCTACGAGAGTTCTATGAATTTCTCTTAAGATTCTTAAGATCGTCAGATGGCATGTACAAAAATACAAATAAAAATAGATTTCCTTAATTTAACCCAGAGAAAATGGGTTAAATGTATTTTAATCTGTAGTTAAATTAAATTACAATTGTTGTGAGAATAAATGTTCCATGACTATTTAGGTGGTGTATGCAAGAAAATGCAGACTCTGTTTCGTTTACTGAAGTGGTTCTTGTATTGGAAAGTTTAAGAAAAACTGAATTAGCATAAAGTTTCCAATGCCCCCTAAATTAATAATATCCAGGAAATAGTTGTTTAATTGGGCATATAGTGTTTTATTTCAGCACTTCAGGGACTGTGAAACACAAGTAGGTGGATTAAGCAGCTTTGGCATGTTCAGATACAATTAGTAGGCCTTGGCCACCTGCAGAAGATAACCTATCAAGCATGAAGCCTCTCTCATCAGATTGTGTTTCTGTGTGTGACAGGCAGTCTTCAGGACCAGAAGGGAAACAGCTTAGTTGAATCTTCTTTTTTCATGGCTTGAATCAGCCTCACTGAAGTGAATCAATTTTCCATAAAAATGGAAGTATCAGTTTGATGAAGATTAAGGCATTTTCTCACCTTTAGCATGCATTGGATTAAAGGGATGAAATGGGTTGTAGTAAGCCGTATGGATGGCTGGACAGTGAATGGTACCGTATGGACAGCAAAGGGTCCCCCTTCTTACTCTCTATTGCTACCCTCATCACTAAGCTGGAATATGTAATGTAAATAAAACTTAATAATTCAATTTAAATGAAGAAAAAAAAATAGGTAATACATGAACTTCAAACCGAGACCCAAGACTGGCTACAGAATTTTCAGTGCACATTGTAAAGTAAAAATGTAGAGCCCTTTTCCAAAAACTATTAAAATTTTCAAGATGGCACAACAGAGTGTTAAAATTGCAGAATCCTTCTGAGCATGGTCTCAGGTCTCACACTGTAAAGCTGGTCCTGCAAAGGTCACCCCCTTTGACTCTGCAGTCTCCCAAAGATCAGTAGCAGGGTTGTCCCTAAGGTAGAATAAGCATGTACCTCCATTGCATTTTAGAGGAAAGATGGGATCCTGGGAGGCTTGGAGAATGCACTGTTGATGTTATCTGTGAGCTGGTTCCCCAAACACATGATGATCTTGTTTTGGCTCTGACTGTCTAGCCCATACACCAAATCCACATACACTGTTCTGTGTTTTCTTCTTTCTTTCTTTTACCATTTGATACTTATTTTCATCCTACTATACATGAATTAAAACACTGGCAGGCAAAATGAGTTTTTTCCCTTTCCCTATTCTGCGTCCCATGTATGGCTCTGGGCCTTCAAGGAAAATTCTCATTTCTGTTTGTTTCTTGAAAGAGGCTACATGATCACGTCTTTATGAAATGTTGTAAAGTGTAGTCATGAAAGCACCATCTTTGGAGTCAGACTTGTGTAGGTTTTATGACAAGTTCTTCTACTTCCCAGTTTTCTGATCTTTGGCAAATCATCTATCTTTCCTGAGTCCCTATTTCCTATTGTAAATGACAATAAAAATGTCTGCTTCATAGGCCTGTTTTGCATATTAAATGAGATAGTGTTTAGAAAGCCAACTGCCCAGCTTACTATAAATACTAAAAAAAAAATTCATTTTTGTACTATTATAATTTATAATCATACTTTGCAGAAAATATCAACTTATTTTATTTTGACATAAAGAGTTTAAAATTCAGAATCATAGAATTAGGGAGAACTTCATAGATTTTCTGGTTTAGTAGCTCTTAAATTTGTTGGGATCATAGATCCCTTTGTATTCTGATATAAGGCAGTGGACACTCTTTCTCCCCAAAAGTTACATGTGCATTCAGCATTCTGTTTCAGGGGATTCTTTCACCACCTGAAGCTCAAAGTTGAAACCTTTGAATGCAGTTTTAAAGGAGTGTATCAAACCTTATACTTAGTTTCCTATGCACAAAACAGTGGTGGGATTGCCCTCTAAATATCGAGCTTCCATTATTGAAAGCAACCCTCTTTCCTGAACATGGGTCTTTTTTCTTTGTTTTTTTCTTTGCCACAGAAATGCTGAGCACAGCCTAGAAATGAATGAGAACATCAAATAATGACGCCAGGTTTTATTTCAAGGAAAATCACTACAATAACTTTCCTTTTGAATGTCTCTGTCTTCTGAGAGACCCTCTATGCTGTGAAGTTCTCTCTTTTAAGTGGCTACATCTAATGTGTCGCTGCTCGCAACACTAGCGGTTTTATACTTGGGCAATGGAGCAGAATAGCAGCTCAGGTTTTGAAAAGTAACAGAGCTATGTGGGCTTTTTAATATGACCGAGGGGTTGTCACATTGATCCTTGTTTTATTTTTCCTTTTTTGGTTAATTAATTCTATTTATCTTTATTTATTTATTGCTTCCTTTCCTTTTCCTCCTCTCACATTAAGCTTTGGGTCTAGTTTGCAAAACATTTTAAAAAGTAATCTGAGTGACTAGTTTCCACCTGATTCTCAACATTTGCATTTGACTGTCCGGCAGTTATTCCCAGATACTTTCCTCCTCCTTGGCTACTTCCATCTTCTTTTATCACGCAACAAACTTCTGGCAGCAGCAGATGCACTGATACTTTCCAAAGAGACCATGAAAGTAAAATGAAAAGAGACTAGAAAGACAGAGTTCCTCTGTCAGTTAGGCTCATAGTCTGGTTTTCATTTTGTTCTTTGTCTGGCTTTCATTTGACCCGCACAGGTTCCTTCTCATTCCTAAGCACACATTCCAGGGTTTATGTTCACGGCTGAGAGATGCATGTAGAGAGTATGCAAAGAGTAACTTCCAAAGGGTAAGCCCAAAGAGGGCTGTCAAATTTCTCTTTATGGATATTTTGGCTCCAAGTCATTTTTATATTTCTTTCAGCTCTAGATCAAGCTGATATTGAAAGGTAGGATACCTTGATTGTTTCCACATTTCTTGCAATGATAATGCAAGGCAAAATCCAAGGGGAATTGAAACATCATCTGTCATGTTTAGCCAGGATGAAGTTGTATGACATTTAAAGTGTTAGAGCAGGGAAAGTATCTGCCAACCTGGAAGTTTTTAATCCCCATTTCTGAATACTTACAGAGTTGCCAAGATAATCCCACAGTGCCGGTGCCCTGTCTGCTGCTGACGTGCCATCTGCTCTTGTTCATATTGGATGTGATCTGATATGAACCTCAAAGACCTTTTTGAAGTTAAGCCTTATTTGACTTCTGAATCATTAACTTTCACCCAGAGTCATCACATTTTGCCTTCTGCCCACACAGGTTTTGTTTAATAGGAAATTAATTGCCACCTGGCAGGTAAGAAATGCCATACCTGATGGAAAGAAACTTCAAGTTAAGTGCATACTTTTTCAGGGTGATAGAACTTTGACAGAGTTGCTCAGCTTTTCATTACTTAGCATGTTGGTATAATTTATCCATATTTATTTTTAAAAGTTGTATGTGAGCTTGCTCAAATTTTTAATTGCTTCTCCTCTTAGTAATAAAAGAGGAGAAATCCTTCTCCCGTGAGAAATGTGATCACTGGGAAGGGGCATTACGGAAGCCTTGTCAGAGCTGACCTCAAGAGAAAGCAGAATGGGGTCTGAACTATGTTTTAGGAGTTGATGGAGTTGCAGGTAGAAATCATTGTACTAATATAAGTCCCAACACCTTGTCCTTGCCGTTCCAGATTCACTCCTTTGGTGTGAAAAGTTTTTAGTTTTCAAATGTGCAGCTATTAAATTGCAAGTTATCTTAGAAAACCTTAGGCAATATCGGTTAATCCCATGGTGGAAAGCCAGTAGACGTTCAATCCTGTAGGAACAGGACATGGCATGGATATCAGAAAGTGGAGGTTGGAGGGCAAAGTAGTTCTGAAAAGCTGAAGGTGCAGAAAGAAAAATCATCTGCTTCCTGACTTGTTAAAGTTAGACTCTACTTTTAACTGTGGTACTTCAGTCAGAAAGGGTGATGAGATGCACAGAACTGACCAACAGCTGTCTTTGCATTTAAATTACTGATAAATGCTTGAATGTCTGACTGATGCTGCTATTACTTTGTCCTAAGTAAATTAAATAATTAAAGCGTTCTCAGAGCTCTCTACAGTGCACACAGCCCTTTCACAATTACAATTTTTATTTTCAGCCTGTATACATGGAGAACACCTGTTACTTTCACTATCATCTACAGAGGAATCATTAATATTGCACATAGCAAGTATGCATGAGTGTATGGTACTTTATAAGCAAGTATCCTGGAGAAGAAAACTTAAGTTTGAGAACTGAGCTACAAATAGATAAAGTAATTTATCCATAGTTACATCAGAGATGTCTGTGTGGAAGGTACATTTTTATCTTTATTAGCTTTAATTTACATGGCTTAAAATGTATGAGTCATTTATGGCAATTCCATCATTATGTTTGTAGTTGAGCATGCAATTTTAAAAATTTCTGATAATATTTAAAGTCATTTGCTGAGATGGCTTTTCTATTATAAGTCAATAAGGGAGAATGAAGCATGACAATATATTATTGTTCAAATAGGGAAATAACACGTATGGTGTTTCTTTATAGCAGAGAATTCTTCATGCTTCCCTTATAGTGTTGCTTCCAAGAATATAACCCTGGACAGAAGAATAATCTTAATCTATTTAAGCCTTAGGAGTATAGGGTACATCTATTTTTCCTAAATTTGTTTTTATTGGAACATGAGGAGAGAATGATATATGCATGATTCCAACATTTTCTTAATAAAAAATGTCATTGTGTGACCTGGCCTACACTAAATTTTTATTATTAAAAAAAATATGAAACTTACTGCAAAGTTAGAAAACCTATATCACATTTAGCTTTATATTAATGAATCTCATTTACAAAAGAATCACATGAAAAAAGAATATATAGGACAAGTGACTGCTGTCGATTGTAATAAAGTTTTTTAATTGTGACAGCAAGAAGAAAGTTAATTTAGAAAAATAATGAGGACAATCTAATATTACTTTCTTCCAAATTGTTTTCTTAGAAAATCAAAACATTTTAGAATGTAATCTTGTAGCACAGAATCCAAACTCCTACCAAAAGCACTCAATAAAATTTAATTATTCCTTTCAGATTTGCATGGTTACATAGGAAGTCTTGTTTCACCAGTGTTATTTATCTTATGATGTTTAATTAATTAGAACCCATTCCTCACAGGATTTTGACTATTCCAAACCAACAACTCTTGAATGGCCAGAACACAAAATTCTTCTCAGAAGTTGGCTTCAAATTCTATGCAAAAGACAAAATTTTTATTTTTTTGTGGCCTCTCAAAGACATTTGAAGGACTCTGATATCTGTGAACAAGTGATAAAATAGGATTTCTACAAAGGCAGTAATAATCAATTAGTAAGCCTTAACTTTTCATGAATTGGTGCTAAATAGTTTCACTTGTTTTTTTGAATAAAGTGAGGACTTAGGAGAATGTAAAAGTGAAAAATGTTGTATTAATCTCTTACTTTACCAGTGGTTGTCCATGGGAGAAGCATTTTCCTGTTTTTCATCAAAAAGCATTCACTTTAGCTCTTAGAGAAGTATTATAAGATTAGGGGTATCAGTCATCTCACTGGGCATTCCAGGAGGCACTATGTCTGGGAAATATATCAGGTAAAATTCAAAGGCCTAAACATAAGCTGGTTAGAGATGTTTCATGGCTACTAGAATGTGGTTTCCTGTTGTTTTTAAGGATGGAGTGATAAAGATGGTATATTGTTATAGGGAGGTCAGTGGGTTTAAGAATCTATGGCACTTAAAATCTAGAAGGCTAGGGTTGAAGTCTAGGCTTTGTATCTCACAAATATAACCTAGAACAGTTCACTAAATCCCTCTGAGCTTCAATTTCATCTTTTCTAAAATTCATACCTGTGCTATTTCAGGCAACTCAGGTATGAGATATGTTGGAATCCAGGCACCCCAGGACTGGGAATATGTTTCAGTTATTTATTTCTGCATAACAAATCACCCCAAAACTTACTGTCCTCTAACAATACAATTTATTTTTCATGATTGTGTGGGTTGACTGAGTGAGTTTATTGCTGATCTGACCTAGATCATTCATGTTGCCTCTAGCTCTGGGATTGACTAGGGGCAGGGCTCAGCTGGGCTGTTAGCCTGGGAGACTGTTTTCCTCCATAGGGCCTTTCCATGGAGCTAGATTGGGCTTTCTCACTGCCTCCTGATCTCAAGCAGTGTTCCAATAGGGAGGATATTAAGAATGCAAGAATAGATGCTATGAAGCTCCTAAAGGATAATGTTGGAAGTCCTACAGGGTCCCTTCCACCATGTTTTATAGGCAAAGCAAGTCACAAAGCCAGCCCACATTCAAGGGGAGAAAAAGTCAGCGTCACCACTGGATAAGAGGAGTGGTGAAGTCTTGTTGCAGAAGGTATATAATATGGAAGATATTATTATGATCATATTTGAAAATAGTCTACCAAAGCAGGAGAGTGCTAAAGCTGGGACTTGGACTTAGGATGGTGCTGAGATGATAGTAACCTCCCCTGCAAAGGAAACCCAGCGATTCAAGTTGCAACATCCAAAGTCCATGCCCATGCAGAATTTACTGAATCATGGTTAAGAGCATGGATTCTAGAAGCAAAACAACTTTGGGGTTAAATTCTAGCTCACGATTTCCTGACTATTTGATTAAGCTCATCTGTGCCTCAATTTCCTCATCTATAAAATGAAGAGAATAACATTTTCTATCTCATAGAGTTATTTTGAAGATTGAATAATTACTACATATAAACAGCTTAAAATAGTGGCTGGCAAACATAAAAACTTCAAGAATTTTTTATTATTATTACATCATCATCATCATTATTGCAATAGTCTAGGTGCACTTGGTGGGGGTGGCTGGTATAAAGTTGGCAAGGAATTTCAGTCATAGCTACAGCTAGGAATTCAGGAGGGATCCGTTAGCTTCAAGAAGTCAATCTATGTTCTTCAGGGATCTAGTCAGGGACCACATGAGGGGACACACAGTGAAAAGAAGCTGGCTTCTTGGGAGGCGATCTGACAGGAGGTAGGCGGTCTATCAACATCTGGGGTGTAAGGCAGGACCCTGATTCCGGGGTCATAAAGTAGAGCACCAAGTAAACAGAAAGAAATTATAGAGGAGAACCCCATCATGTGCACACACTTGTGAACAGGGCCAACTCTTGGCTGCAGCTTTGTAAGGACAAGGGTATGTTGGGTTTTTCTCCAACTAAAAGCTCCATCAATGTACGAACGAGTCTTGGAACACCAGGAAACCCAGACATCTTGGCTGAATCACTGAGTCTAATATACATAACTTAATTACAACCTCCATTAAAATGGACTTTTGCTTCCCACCACTGCTGGTTGGCTCAGGAACTAAACTCAGTCTTGATCTGTAAGTGGGGACCAGAAATGTACTCAGCCCTGGAAGCCAGGAAGAGAAAGATAAATGCAAGGGCTGTGACAAAGGCTGACATTCTATCACACTGGATGGTTATGATTTTCAAGTTAAACAGCGTATCGAAAAGAACTTTTTAAATTAGCATCATCAAGCATATTTCCGAGGGCAAATAATTAAAAAAAAAATAAATGTACTTGCCAAATTTTCAAACTAAACATCCGCAGGTAGAATCCATGATGTTATGTGTGAAGGCTGAGGTCCTTGTCAGGCAGTCTAGGACAGAGGGAGAGCTGAAGCTGCAACAGTGTGTAAGGACAGAGTTCGGGACTTAAGCAATTATGAAGGAAAAGGTGACGAATGTATTGGGACTAGAAGATAAGAACCTGAATGCGTGGGCGGATCTCTCAATCGTGTGTGCAGTGGAAATACGGCAGCAAATCCCATGATGGAGTTGATAATCCCTCTGCCCTGGTTTTAAGCAGTCTTTCTGATGTGGATGGATGAAGGCTCACAGGTGTGTGCTGAGCCCCAGAATAAATTCTGCAGGTGCTGTGATTGCAGTAAAGGTCTAAGTCACTTTATAGTACTCACAGTCTGAACAAATGAAATGATTTTGAATGCTCTGCTTGCTACGGGGGAATGTATAAAATGATGGCATAATTTCATGTTCCTTTGGATAGCTTTTTAAAAGAGACCTGGGCCAAGAAAATTTTTCTCCAACAGCCTGCTAACTTTTTATAATGGAAACAAATTTCTTTCTTAATATAAGCAACAATTCTATTTTAAAGTTATGATATGAGAATGGAGGTTTTAATCACCCTGTCTATGCTTTAACATTGGGGCTTTCTTTGTAGCCAGTATCTAGCAAGGATGTCACTGCTGTATTATTTTAAAATAGGAAGGTTTTGGAACTGACATTTTGTTCATTGTATCCATTGTTTTATCTTGCGTTGAGAATTAGTCAAGAGTGTAGTGCCAAGTTTCTTATTCCATAAGAAAACATGAAGTTATTTAAGAAAATGAATTTTATTTAAAGGTGAAACTACTAAACAGTTGAGACTGTATCCAAAAGACTAATTTTCCTCCTTATTTGCTGATCTCTGCTGCTCCTTACCTCCAGTACCAAGAGAATGATTCCTCTAACCTAATCACTCCTAGCTAAACTCAGATAATATTCTAGAAATGAGTTGAGGTGAAAAGTTCACCAGTTCCATGATTCTTTTCCCCCAAAGTGCCGTTAATTCAGACAAAATCAGTTCCAATTTTGTAATTCTGACCTATGTTCAGAGTCATCTTTATAACTGTAGTATTTACAGTGACGTTGTTCTAAAAGGGAATTTTTCTCATAATTTTCCAGCTTTATGCAGTGTCTGTAGAGGAGTAAGATGTTTAACTCCTGAAGGCATTGGAAGACAGAACAGCAAAAGGCAAAAACCACAGACTGGTGGGCAAGGTGCAGAAGTTAGTTAATGAGGTGGCAAGAGTGAGCAGTGTGGGAGTTCAGAGGGATGCTGAAAGGAATCACTGAACTTTAATAAGATGACGAAAAGGCATCTTGACAGAAAGAAAAGTTCATGAACCATTCTTCTGGGTTATACAATAGAGTAAGACTGTGAAACATTCACTTTTTTCTGGAAAAAACCCTGGTACATTTCCACTGAATTAAAAATTATATTCTTCCCATCAGAAAATTATTGGCCTAAAGCAAGGGTATTCTTTTCCTCTGCCTCAATGTTAAATTAGACCAAGTTTAAATTATGAAAAATTATTTTCCATATTTGAAGACCTCTGTGAAAAATAGTAAGCTGTTTAAATGCTAAATTTCAAATCAGAACAGCCTTAATGAGATTTGTGTCTCCTGTAAACCACACTGCAATCAACAGAAAAACAAATTAATAAATGTTAAGCCCTGTTCCTTATTTTTCAGAAGCACATAATTCAATGCTTTATCAACTCTTAAGAAAATACTTTAAAAAGCAGAAACAAAAAACCCTTTTTTGCTTTTATGGTATGCAATCAATATAAAATTTAGTCATGGTATGTCTCTATACCAGATCAAAATAATATGATATTGAAATGAATGGTTTCTCTTTGCCTTATTTATCTTATTTAGCAACCACAGTGTCCTCACTGTGTGCCAGGCACATAGTGCACTAGTGCAGTGGTAATATCTCACTGAATTCTCATAATATTCCTATGAAAACAATATCATTATTATCTCCATTTTACAGATTAAGAAACTGAGGCCTAGAAAGCTTAAGCAATTGCTGGAGTTCATGCAGCCCCAAAATAACAGAGCAAGTATAGGAATCCTGGCAGTTTGGCTTCAGAGTCTGTGCTCTTAACCTATGATATGCAGATGCTCAGAGAAAATATGCCTTAACAGATAATGAAATCTGAAAATGTCATTGATTAGGTAGGAGTCCCAAATGCTAGAGGGAGTCCCAACTATTCTTTGCCTATCTTCATTTCTACCTGTATTTTCTGTGGTCATTTTAACCTCAGAATTTCAAAAGTTCAACTCGCCTTTCCACCCAAATGTGTTCCTTCTCTATACTCGTATTGGATGATGACTCACTAGTTATTCACTACCTTAGGAAAAATCTAAGAGTTATTCCAGAACCCTAGCTGACCTCAATGTCTACATCTAATTAGTTATCAAACTGTACTCTTTCTAAATATTCTCAAAACTAGCCTCTCCCTTCTATGCCTTTGCCACTTTTATTGCCACTTTTCAGGCTTTTTTTCATCTTATGATGAGACAAATTGTGACCTAAATAGTCTCTTTGTTTTTAAATATCCTCCATTGTAGCCATCCTTCACTTTATTGCTAATGTGATCTTTAAAAAATGTTTATTTAATCACATTTTTCTTCCAATTAAAGAACTTCACTCTCTCCCTCTTGCCTTGCTACAAAATACAAGGCCCTTTTTGATTTGGTCCCTTTCTTATCTCCTGCTACTCCCCTAATCATACTTATGATTTATCAAATACCAAGCCTCATGCAGTTTTTAGCCTCCTGGCTTCGCACCTGCTATTCCCCTCTGCTTGGAACATTCTGCTCACCACTTGTCCTCTTGGCAAACTCATATAAATGTCTAATAAATGTCCATCTGATGTGTCCAGCAAGCCTGCTGTAGCCTGGAAGAATCAGTTATGCATTGATGCTACATCTGTGCCTTGTACAGCCTTCTGTTGCATTTACCACAACTTATTGTAATTATTCTTTTACATTCTGAGTTAGACTCTTGTCTTCTTAAGGGGACAGCAATTACCAGGAGGTTAGTAAATGTCAGTGCAGTAAATTTATTATGAATCTCTATTCTAACTCACTGTGAAAGGTTTTATGCTGAAGATGTAGAAATTTGAGAAAGTGCATTCTAACACAAAATGATGGCTAAAGGGGAAAGATGGTAAGATAAAATGGATTGGAAAATTAGGGAAGAATGTGATGTTTTATTTAAGGTGGAGGAGAATCAGTCTTTATTTGAACTAAAGTCATTTTGTCTTCTAAATTGTCAAGATGTTACTTTCAATATATTAATATCTGATTCATTGTTCTACCTGGGGCCATCTTGACTTGACATTCTACTATGGAATGTCATTTGGCTGTATATAGCCATACTCTGGTGTGGCCCCAATAGTTAGGCCTAGCAGTGCCCACAGTAAGTCAGCTTGGCCTCTTTTATCAGAAATCTCAATGCTGGCATCTATTGTCCCTCAAATTTTATCTGTGCTCCTCTGTATGTTGCTATTTATCATCTAGAAAAATTCCTATTATTTGGCAGATAGAATTAATTTTCTATGTGTACCATGTAAAAAAAAGTAAGACTAAAGATATACAGACCCCCTCTAAGAGGTTTTTACATTTTCCTTAAAAGCCATTTTTAAAACTGGTCAATGATTATCGTATTTTCATAACCAAATCCTGACAGTTGGGCCCAGCAAAGAAATGGGTTTAACTTCGTTGGGCAAAATAGGATGATGGCAAATATATCGGCAATTTGCAGATTATCCCGCAGTTTATAATACAAATGCTTAACTATATTTCATAGACTTCAAGACTGGATTTGGCATGATGTTTAAGAGTTTTTGTATTGTGAATCATAATGTATATATCAGAATTCAGGAATACCATATCTAAACTGTTGGTTGATCTCCCTTTGAATGTAAGAAGGCTTGATTCCATTAAGGTTAAATTTAAGCAATTTTTTTTTTTTTAATCTCGTGATCCCCATTAACAGATGTTTCAAGGAGTTTTAGAAAAAGAAAGGTGGGGGAAAATTTCCCCAAATGGGAGGAATTATCTTCTTGATCATTCTGTTCTATAAAATTTTCTTTGCTTCTGAGGTATGAGCATTTATCCTGATTGCTTACACCCCTTTAATGATTATTATTTTAGTTTACAATTTTCTCTTCCATTTATCTATTATTTCATAAAAAATCATGCCAAAACTTAGTGTCTTAAAACAACAGCCATTTCTTTTTCTCATAAATCTTCAATTTGTTCAGGCTTCAGCAGGACAAATGGTCTCTGGTCTACAATTTCGAGGATGACTACAATACCTACGATGTGGCTGAGCAGGCAGCCCTCTCTCCTTTTCTAGTTTGAATTTCTAAAGTATATTTCCCTGTGTATTTTGTCCACAATGGTAGCTTCAAGGTAGTTAAACTTCTTACATTGCAGTTCAGGGCTCTCTGAATGACTGTTCCTAGAAAGCAAGGTCTTTTATGACTTGGCCTCAAAAATCTTGCAACTAAGTAATATCCTCTACTATATTTTTGTTGGTTCATACATGGTAAGCCCCAATTCATTGGAGTGGTCTGCACAGGGTAAAATACCAGGGGCCTAGATCACTTGGAAATAATCTTGGAACCAGGCTCACACATTTCTGTAGCCCTCCTCCCTTCCTCCTCTTCCCTTTCCTCCTCCTATTCTTCATCCTCTTTTCTTTCCCCTTTAGTATTATTTATACACAGTAGAATTTTGAAAAATGTTTATAGTGATATAATCACCACTGCAATCAAGATATTGAATAGTTTCCTCACCCAAAACATTGCTATCTGTCTCTTTGTAGTCAAACTCATCTCCCTACTTCAAGCACCTGACAATTGAGGAATCTGTTTTCTGTCCCCAGAATGTCATTGAAAAGGAATCATACTGTATCTAGCTATTTGAGACTAGCTTATATCATTTAGCATAATTTGAGATTCATCTCTGTTGTTACAGGTTTCGGTATTTTGTTCTTATTTATTATTGAGTAGTGTTCAATCATATGGATATAATTTTTTATTGAAGTATAGTTGACTTACAATATTATATCAGTTTCAGGGGTACAACGTAGTGATTCCACATTTATATATATTACAAAATGATCATCACTATAAGTCTAGTTACCCTCTGTCACCATAGGAAGTATTACAATATTATTGACTATATTTCTATGCTGTACTTTACATCTCTGTGACTTACTGATTTTAAAACTGGAAGTTTATACCTCTTAATCCTCTTCACCTATTTCACCAGTCCCCCCACCTCCAATCCCTCTGACAACCAATAATTTGTTCTCTGTATCTATGAGTTTGCTTCTGTTTTGTTATGTTTGTTCATTTGTTTTTTTAGTTCCATGTATAATTAAAATCATACCATATTGGGCTTCCCTGGTGGTGCAGTGGTTGAGAGTCCGCCTGCTGATGCAAGGGACACGGGGTCGTGCCCCGGTACAGGAAGATCCCACATGCCACGGAGCGGCTGGGCCCGTGGGCCATGGCTGCTGAGCCTGCGCGTCTGGAGCCTGTGCTCCGCAATGGGAGAGGCCACAGCAGTGAGAGGCCCGCATACCGCAAAAAAAAAAAAAAAAAAATCATACCATATTTATATTTTTCAGTCTGACTTATTTTACTTAGAACAGTGTATTCTAGGTCCATTCATCTTGTCCCAAATGGCAAGATTTAATTTTTTATGGCTGAGTAATATTCCTGTGTGTGTATCACAAATATATATACATATATATATATATGCATGTATATCACAAATACATATATACAGCACATGTTCTTTTATCCATTCATCTATTAGACAGGTTGCTTCCATATCTCAGCTATTGTAAATGATGCTGCAGTGAACGTTGGAGTGCATATATCTTTTCAAATTTGTCTTTTCTTTTTCTTTAGGTAAATAACCCAGGAGTGGAATTGCTGGATCGTATGATAGTTCTATTTTTAATTTTTTGAGGAACCTCCATATTGTTTTCCATAGTGGCTCTATCAATTTACATTCCCAGTAAATCTTTCAACAGTGCACAAGGATTCACCAACACGCATTATCTTTTGTCTTTTTCATAATAGCCATTCTGACAGGTGCAAGGAGATATCTCACTGTGATTTTGATTTACATTTCTCTAATGATGAATGATGTTGAGCATCTGTTCATGTGCCTGTTGGGCACTGGCATGTCTTCTTTGGAAAAATGTCTATCAGGTCTTCACATTTTTTAATTGGATTTCTTTTGACAATGAATTATATGAGTTCTTTATATATTTTGGATATTAACTTCTTATTGGACGTGTCATTTACAAATATATTCTCCCATTTAGTAGGTTACCTGTTTATTTTGTCAATCATTTCCTTTGATGCGCACAGGCTTTTTAGTTTGATGTAGTCCCATTTGTTTATTTTTGCCTTTGTTGCCCTGGCTTGAGGAGACAAATCCAAAAAAATATTATTAAGACTGATGTCAAAGAGTGTACTGCCTATATTTTCTTCTAGGAGCTTTATGGTGATTTTTATCCTTCATTTTGTTAATGTAGTGTATCACATCAATTGATTTGCAGATACTGAACAATTCTTGTATCCCTGGAATAAATCTCACTTGGTCATGGTGTATGATCCCTTTAAAGTATTGTTGAATTCAGTTTGTTAATAATTTATGGAGAATTTTTGCATCTCTCTTCATTAGAAATTATTGGCTTGTAACTTTCTTTTTTCACGGTCTGTCTGATATTCATATTAGGGTAATGCTGGCCTCATAGAATGAGATGGAAGCATTTCTTCCTCTTTAATTTTCTGGAATATTTTGGGAAGGATAGGTATTACCTCTTCTTTAAATGTTTGGTAGAATTCCCCTGTGAATCTGTATAGTCCCGGACTTTTTTGGGGGGGAAGTTTTTTGATTACTGATTCATATTCATTACTAGTAATTGGTCTGTTCAGGTTTTCTGTTTCATCCTAATTCACTCTTGGAAGACTGTATATTTTTATGAATTTATCCACTTCATCTGGGTTGTCCAATTTGTTGGCATAAAATTATTTGTAATAGTCTCTTATGATTATTTGTATTTCTGTGGTTTAGGTTGTAACTTCTCTCTCATATCTGATTCTATTTTTTTTGAGCTCTTTCTTTTTTTCTTGATGAGTCTGGATAAAGGTTTATGAATTTTGTTTATCGTTTCAAAGAACCAGCTCTTAGTTTCATTGATCTTTTCTATTTTTCTTTTTGAGTGTCTATTTCATTTA
The DNA here is from genome assembly GCF_951394435.1 of Stenella coeruleoalba. Taxonomy (NCBI): domain Eukaryota; kingdom Metazoa; phylum Chordata; class Mammalia; order Artiodactyla; family Delphinidae; genus Stenella; species Stenella coeruleoalba. Next base: position 92,742,595 of record NC_137150.1, read on the forward strand.
TTTCCACTCTGATCTTTATGATTTCCTTCTTCTCCTAACTTTGTACTTTGTTCCTATTTTTCTAGTTACTTTAGTTGTAAAGTTAGATTCTTTGAGAGTTTTTTTCTTGTTTGTTTGTTTCTTGAAATTGGCCTGTATCGCTATGAACTTCCTGTGTAGAACTGCTTTTGCTGTGTCCCATAGATTTTGGAAAGTAGTGTTTCCATTTCATTTGTTTCAAGGTATTTTTTGATTTCCTCTTTGATTTCTTCATTGACCCATGTTGTTTAATTTCCATGTATTTGTGTTTTTCCAGTTTTCTTCCTGTAAAAGATTTCTAGTTTCACATCACTGTGGTCCCACAAAAATGCTTGATATGATTTGTCTTAAGTTTATTTATATTTGTTTTGTGGCCTAGCATGTGCTCTATCCTAGAGAATGTTCCTTGTGCACTTGAAAAGAATGTGTGTTTGTAGTTTTTGGAAGGAATGTTCTGTACATATCTATTAATTTATTCTGCTGTAATGTGTTATTTGAGGGCAATGTTTCCTTATTGATTTTCTGTTTGGGTGATCCATCCATTGATGTAAGTGGCATATTAAAGTCCCCTGATATTATTGTATTAATGTCAGTTTCTCCCTTTATGTCTGCTAATATTTGCTTTATATATCTAGGTGCTCCTATGTTGGGTATATAAATATTTATGAATGTTATATCCTTTTCTTGGATGATCCCTTTGTCAGTTTTAATGCCCTTCTTTGTTGTTTTTTATAGAGTTTTTTATATACTTTAAATATAAATAAATTATAAATATAAATAAATATATTTATATACTTTAAATATAAATATACTTTTAAATATACTTTGTCTGATATGAGTATTAGTACCTCAGCTTTCCTTTCATTTTCATGGAATATCTTTTTCTATCCTTTCACTTTCAGTCTGTCTGTCTTTAGAGCTGAAGTGAATCTCTTGTAGGTTACCTATAGGTGGGTCTTGTATTTTTATCCATGCAGTCACCCTATGTCTTTTTTTTTTTTTTCGCGGTATGCGGGCCTCTCACTGTTGTGGCCTCTCCCATTGCAGAGCACAGGCTCCGGATGCGCAGGCTCAGCGGCCATGGCCCATGGGCCCAGCCGCTCCATGGCACGCGGAATCTCCCCGGACCGGGGCATGAACCCGTGTCCCCTGCATCGGCAGGCGGACTCTCAACCACTGCACCACCAGGGAAGCCCCACCCTATGTCTTTTGATTATCACATTTAGACCATTTACATTTAAAGTGATTATTGATAGGTATGTACTTATTGTCATTTTGTCAATTGTCTTCTGGTTGTTTTTTGGTTCTCTGTTCCTTTCTTCTTGGTTTCTTCCCTTGTAGTTTGATATTTTTTAAATGTTATGTTTGGGTTCATTTCTCTTTATTTTTTGTGTATCTATTGTAGGTTTTTTGGTTACCTTGAGGTTCATATATATTGTCCTATATATATATCAGTTTATTTTAAGCTGATAGTCACTCAAGTTCCAATACATTGTAAAAATGCTGTATATCTACTCCCCTCCATCATGTTTAATGTTTTTGACATATTTTACATTTTTAAATTTTGTGTTCTTATTGTAGTTAAAGTTGATTTTATGACTTTTGTCTTAACCTTCATACTGGCTTTTCAAATGGGTGATCCACTGCCTTTCTATATATTTGTCTTTACCAGTGAGATTTTTTTCTTTCATATATTTTCTTATATCTAGTTATGGCCTTTTTTTTCTGCTTAAAGAAGACATTTTAATATTTCTTGTAAGGATGGTTTTGTGGTAACGAATTTTTTAGTTTTTGCTCCTCTGGAAATTCTCACACTTCCTCAATTCTGAATGGTAATCTTGCTGGGTATAGTATTCTTGATTATAAGTTTTTCCTTTTAGCACTTTAAATATATCATGCCACTCTCTTCTGGCCTGCAAAGATTCTTCTGAAAAATCATCTGATAGCCTTATGTGGGTTCTCTTGTATGTGACTAGTTTTTTTCTTTTTCTGCCTTAAAACTTACTCTTTATCTTTCACTTTTGCCATTTCAGTTGTGACATGTCTGGGTGTGGATCTCTTTGGGTTCACTTTGATTGGGATTCTCTTTGATTCTGGGACCTTAATATCTATTTCCTTGCCCAGGCTAGGATAGTTTTCAGCCATATTTCTTCAAATAAACTTTCCGCCCCTTTATCTCTCTGGTCATTTCTAGGATCCCTATAATGCGAATGTTAGTATGATGTTGTCTCAGAAGTCCTTTAAACTATCTTCATTTTTTAAAATTTCCTTTTGCTTTTCTGTTTGGGTGAATACCACTATTCTGTCTTTCATATTTCTTATGCATTTTTCTGTATCATCTAATCTGCTATTGATTCCATCTAGTGTATTTTTCATTTCAGCTACCATATTCTTCAGCTCTGATTGATTTTTATATTTTTTAACCCTTTGTTAAAGTTCTCACTGTGTGCCTCCATTCTTCTCTTCAGTTTGGTAAGCATTTTTATGACCCATTACTTTGAACACCTCATCCAGTAAATTACCTATCTCCCTTACATTACTTTTTGTTCACCCTTGGTGATGATCTTGTTCTTTCATTTGGAAAATATTCCTGTCTCTCCTTACTTTATTTGACTTCTGTGTTTGTTTCTATGAAATAGGCAAGTCTCTCAGCCTTAAAGGCTTGGGCTTGTGTAGAGGCATCTCCTATGTAGACTGTGTGTACCTGGCAGCTTTTCAGGCTGGTGGTATTGGGGTGAGTGCAGTCTGGTGGAGGAGTCCCAGGACATGCATGGTTGGCCCAGGCCACTTTGTTGGGATTGCTAGAGCTGGAGCAGGCAAGGGTCAAATGTTGCCTGGATGGTTTGGGGCTGTCTTGGTGGGGCCGCTGGAGCTGAAGTAGGTATGGACCAGGTGTGTGCTGGAGTGCCTTTGGCAATATGACTAGAGCACCAGGTACTTTTCAAACTGCTGCTTCTGTGCTGGTACTTGGAGAGAGTGTGTTTGTACCTCAACCCTTTAAGTGTGGAGTCTTAGTTTCCTACAACCCTCCAGCTCTCCCACACATAAGCTCTGCTGGTTTTCAAAGCCAGATGGTATGGTGACTCATCTTCCTGGAGCTGTTCCCCAGGGCTACGGTGCCAAACATGTGGCTCTGACCCCTTATTCCTTAGGGAAGACCTTATGTTTGTGATATCCTAAACTGCTTATAGGTCACTGTGGTAGGGGTGTGGGTCCTGAATAGACTGCATCTCTATCCCTCCTACCTGTCTAAAAGTGTTTTTTTTTTTTTTTTTTTTTTTGCGGTATGCGGGCCTCTTACTGGAGCACAGGCTCCAGGCGCGCAGGCCCAGCAGCCATGGCTCATGGGCCCAGCCGCTTCATAGCACGCAGGATCCTCCTGGACCGGGGCATAAACCTGAGTCCCCTGCATTGGCAGGCGGACTCTCAACCACTACGCCACCAGGGAAGCCCTGTTTTTTAACTTATATTCTTAATTGTGGAAAAGCTGTTCTGCTAGTCTTCGGATTTTTCTCAGAGAGACTTTTTCTATATGCAGTTGTATTTTGGGTTTGTCCATGGGAATAGTGAGCTCAGGATTTTCCTACTCTACTTTCTTGATTCCATCCTTGGAGACAATTTTTTCATTCATCCACCTGTTGAAGAACAAGAACATTTGGATATTTTCCAGATATTGGTGATTGTGAAAAAAGTTGCTGAAAGAGTATTGCTTTGACAAATATCTAAAAATATGGAAGTTGCTTTGGAACTGGGTGATGGGTAGAGACTGGAAAAGTTTGAAGGTGGTAGAAATAGTCAAGATTGCCTTGAAAGGAATGCGGGTAGAAATATGGATGTTAAAGGTGATTCTGTGAGAGATTAAAAAGGAAACAGGTGAGCTACAGAGAAAACCTTTATCGTCTTAGAGAATACTTGTATCATCAGCAACAGAATTTTGGTAGAAATATGGGTAGAAATATTAAAAGGCTATTCTGGTGAGGTCTCAGAGAGAAATGGAAACATATTATTGAAAACTGGAGGAAAGGCATTCTTTGTTATAAAGTGGCAAGGAACTTGGCTGAATTGTGTTCTAGTGTTTTGGAAAATTAGAAATTGCATACAGTGAAATTGAATATTTAGCTGAGATTTCTAAGCAATGTGTTGAAGAAGTAGCTTTGTTGCTCCTTAATACTTTTGTAAAATGTGATGAAATGTGAGAAGAGAGAGATAACTTGAAAGAATTGTTTAAAAAAATAAACAAACCAGAACTTGAAATTTTGGGATATTCTCAGCCTATCCACATTACAAAAAAAATGAGATGGCATGTTCTGAATAGAAGACTAAGAATGTGGCTGAATAGCCATTGATTAGGAAATCATGAGTGTGACTCATAGATTTAATCAGCCATCTCAACCAAGGTCAGGAATGGAAATGGGATTATATCAACAGAGACACTGTCAGTTTGAACTAAAGGGAAAAGAGAAAAGGAAATAAAATAGTCTGTCAGCTGTCAGACTTTTTGGATTCTTCAGGACAGGTCAGTGGGAGTATTTATTCAGCTGCAAATACACTTTATCCTTCAAGACAAGCGAATAATGACCCCAAAGTTAATTCATAGATCATTAGGGCTGCCACTCTCGCCACAGATACAGGAAGTAAGGTTGATTCCTCTTTGGTTCCAGAAGGTGGAGCCCCACCTCTGTTTCAGCTGACTGGGAAGCTATCACAGAGGGCTGCATGAGTGGGTTTACCATAGAGAGCCATGGGGGTGAGGATGCTCTAGTGAACCAAAGGAGTGGGAGTGGTAGGGATGACACTGTTACTCCAGTGCCCCTGGAGGGCAGAGCATCAAACCAAAAAGGATTATTCTCAAGCCGTAAGATCCAATGGAACTTGACTTGCTAGGTTTGAACTTGCTTGGAACCCACTACCCCTTCTTCTTCTGATTTCTTTCTTCTGGAATTTAAATGTCTATCTTATGCCTGTCTAACCACACTGTATTTTGGAAGCACATAGCTTGACTGAATTTACAGGTTTACAACTAGAATGTAATTTTGTCTCAGGATAAATTGTACCTCTCTTTTCATCCATATCTGATTTAGATGAGACTATGGACTTTAATCTTAAGAGTTGATGGTGAAATGAGTTAAGACATTAGGGATGTTATGATGGAATTAATATATTTTCAAGAAGAACATGAATTTGGGGGACACCTAGGGTGGGATATTATGAACTGAATGTTTGTTTCCCCCTAAAATTTGTGTGTTGAAGCCTTAACCCTCAGTATGGTTGTATTTGGAGATAAAGCCTTTAAGCAAGGACTAAGGTTAAAGGAGGTCATAAGGGTGGGGCCCTGGTCCATTAGGATTAGTGTTCTTATAAGAAGAGATTAATCTCTTTCTCTTTTTCTCCACTGCTCTCCAGCCCCCAACCCCAACAATAAATATGCATGGAGGAAAGGGCATATAAGGACATAGATAGCAGGCAGCCATCTGCAAGCCAGGAAATGGACTCTTACCAGAAACTGAATTCGCTGGAACCTTGATCTTAGACTTCTAGCCTCCATAGACTTGAAAACTTAAACAGTGTTCATTTCTCACAGTTCTAGAGGATGAGAAGTCTAAAATCAAAGTGCTGGCAGATTCCATGTCTGGTGAGAGCCTACTTCCTGGTTCATAGATGGCCATCTTCTCACTGTGTCCTCCCATGGCAGAACAAGTGAAGTCTACCTCTTTTATAATGGTTCTTATTCCATTCTTGGGGGCTCTGCCTTCCAAAAGCCCAATTTCCTGATATTATCACATTGGGGAATAGGATTTCAACATATAAACTTTGGGAGGACATAAACATTCAGTCCATAAAAGGTCTTATTTTGGTATCATACATAAGAAAATTTTGCCTAACATAAGATCATAAATGTTTTTTTCTGTGTTTTTATTTTTTTTGGAGAAGCTTGTTAATTTTAAACTTTACATTTAGGTCAATGATCCATTTCAAGTTAATTTTTGTATATTTTACAAGATAGACAGTAAAGGTTAGTTTATTTAGCATATGGATGTTCAGTATTTCATGCATTATTGTTGAAATTACTAACTTCCTCCACTGAATTATCTTTGTATCTTTGTTGGAAATCAATTTTTCTCTTATATGTCCCTCTATTTCTTGACTCCTTATCCTGTTTTATTGACTTTTATAGATGTTCATTTGTCAATACTACACTTATTGATTTCTTTAGCTGTATAGTATGCTTTATTTATTTATTTATTTATTCATGTTCTTGGATTGGAAGAATCACACTGTCAAAATGACTATACTACACAAGTAATCTAAAGATTTGATGCAATCCCTATCAAATTACCAACAGCATTTTTCACAGAATTAGAACAAAATATTTTACAGTTTGTATGGAGACACAAAAGACCAGAAATAGCCAAAACAATCTTGAGAAAGAAAAACGGAGCTGGAGTAATCAGGGTCCCTGACTTCAGACTATACTACAAAGCTACAGTAATCCAAACAGTATGTTACTGGGACAAAACCAGAAATATAGATCAATGGAACAGGCTAGAAAGTCCGGCGATAAACCCACGCATCTGTGCTCATCTAAATTATGAAAAAGGAGAAAAGAATATACAATGAAGAAAAGACAGTCTCTTCAATAAGTGGTGCTGCAAAAACTAGACAGCACATGTAAAAGAATGAAATTAGAATATTCACTAACACCGTACACAAAAAATAAATTCAAAATGGATTAAAGGCCTAAATGTAAGACCAGATACCATAAAACCCTTAGAGGGAAACATAGGCAGAAAACTCTGACATAAATCACAGCAAGATCTTTTTTGACCCACATCCTAGAGTAATGAAAATAAAAACAAAAATAAACAAATGAGACCTAATTAAACTTAAAAGCTTTTGCACAACAAAGGAAACCATAAACAAAATGAAAAGACAACCCACAGAATGGGAGAAAACATTTGCAAACAAAGCAATGGACAGAGGATTAATCTCCAAAATATACAAAGATCTTTGCAGCTCAATATCAAAAAAACAAACAAGCCAATCAAAAAATGGGTGAAAGAGCTAAATTGACATTTCTCCAAAGAAGCCATACAGATGGCCAAGAGGCACATGGAAAGATGCTCAGCATCACTATTAGAGAAATATAAATCAAAACTACATTGCAATATCACCTCACACCAATCAGAATGGCCATCACCAAAAAATCTACAAACAATAAATGCTGGAGAGGGTGTGGAGAAAAGGGAACCCATTCTTGTTGGTGGGAATGTGAATGTTACAACCACTATGGAGAACAATATGGAGGTTCCTTAAAAAACTAAAAATAGAGCTACCATATGATCTAGCAATCCCACTCCTGGGCATACATCCAGAGGAAACCATAATTCAAAAAGATACATGAACCTCAGTGTTCATTGCAGTACTATTTACAATAGCCAAAACATGGAAGCAACCTAAATGTCCATTGATGGATTAATGGATAAAGAAGATGTGGTACATATATACAATGGAATATTACTCAGCCATAAAAGGGAATGAAATAATGCCATTTGCAGTGACATGGATGGACCTAGAGATTGCTATACTGAGTGAAGTAAGTCAGGCAGAGAAAGACAAATATCACATGATATCACTTATATGTGGAATCTAAAAAAATGGTACACATGAACTTATTTACAAAATAGAAATAGAGTCACAGATGTAGAAAACAAACTTATGGTTACCAAGGGGGAAATTGAGGGAGGGATAAATTGGGAGATTGAGATTGACATATGCACACTCCTATATATAAATAGATAAGAACCTACTGTAATGCACAGGGAACCCTACTGAATACTCTGTAATGACCTATATGGGAAAAGAATCTAAAAAAGAGTGGATATGTGTATATGTATAACTGATTCACTTTGCTGTACAGCAGAAAGTAACACAACATTGTAAATCAACTATACTCCAATAAAAGTTAATTAAAAAATAAAAGTAATGTTTCCCTCCCCCCAAAAATATAGTATGCTTTAAATTAGGAAATATGAGTCCTTCAAGTTAATTCTGAGTTTTCCAAAGTGTTTTTCCATGTTAGGTCATTTATTTTCTATATAAATTTTAGAATCGTCTTGTTTATTAAAGAAAACAAAATAGAACACAAACAAAACAGACTTCTGAAATTTCTACTGGGATTATATTTACTCTCTAGATCTATCTGGGGACAAAAGGCCTGTTAACAATATTGACTTTTCATATCCATGAACATGGTATATCTCTTCATTTATTTCAATTCTTTGATTTATCTCATCAATGTTTTTCAGCATACATATATTTCAAATAATTTGATAGACAGTTCTAAGCATTTCATATAGTGTTATTTCAGACAGTAATAATGATGTTAATTTCAGTTTTTTCATTGCTAGTTTAAGGATACAATTGATTTCACTTCTTGATTCTAGTAGCTTTTTTTTTTTTTTCTCTAGGAACTTTGAAATGTTCTATGCAGAAAAACATGTATCTTTACATACACTGTTTATTTCTTCCTTTTCAATCTCTATACCACTTATTTCCTTTTCTTTTCTGTTGGACTGGCTAGGATTTCCAATACAATGATAAATAGGAATAATGACAATGCATAGCTTCACTTTGTTCCAAGTTAACTAAGGGAAAAACATTTAGTCTTCTATTCTCAGTTTGCTGAGAGTTTTAAACAAACATAGATGTTAACTTTTGTCAAATACTTTTTCTGTATTTTTTAAGGTCATCCTATAATTTTTTTTCTCTCAGTCTATTGACCTGGTGAATGTTTAGTTTAATATTTTAATGTTGATTCAAACTTGCATTTCTGTGATAAATCCAATTTGGCCTTGATATTTTATATGTTGCTAGATTTAATTTGCTGTTTTGTTAAGGATTTTGTGTCTCTGCTTATAAAAGATATTGGTCTGTAGTTTTCTTTCCTTATAATATCTTTGTTTGGTTTCAGTATTAGGGTAATCTAATCTGCTAAACTCTGTCTTTGTTTGTTTTGTTTTTTACCTTGAGCATTTATACAATTAGTGAAATTATTGATTTATTTGTATTTAAATATAACACTTTTTATTCATTCTCCATTTATCTACCTATTCTTTGTAATTTTGTTCTCTGTTCTTTTCTAGTGAGTGTTTTTGGTTATTCCATTTTATCCCCACTGTTGATTTATTTATTGTAATTCTTTTGTAAATTTTCCTGCTTATGATGTTAAGTCTTCTAGATCCTTACTGATTTTCAGTTTATTTATTCTATCAATTAGTGGAGGAGAGCTATTGCTGTCTAATTATGACTGTTGATTTCTCTTTTTCTTATTTCAGTTCTATCTGTTTTACTTTATGCATTTTGAAGCTCTCTTATTTGATTGATTCATTCACTTATATATAAGATTGTTACATCTTCTTAGTGAATGGTCATTACATAATGTTCTTCCTCTTCCTTGTTCTAAGTCAATTTTTTTGACATTAATATAGCCCCTCTGCTTTCTTTTATTGATTGCACTGTATATTTTTCAATATTTTAATTTTTTATCACCTTATTTTTCATCTATTTATATTTTCATATTTAAAGTGAATTCATTGTAGGCAGTACTTTGGAGATGTCACTCAAATGTCTTCTAACTTGCATAGTTCCTGGCAAGAAGTTTGCTATTTTACAAGTCTTTGGTCCTCTGTATGTAATGTGCATTTCCTCCCCTCTCTACTTGCCTTTAAGATTTTTGCATGCTGTGTGTGGTGTGGTGTGTGTGTGTGTGTGTGTGTGTGTGTGTGTGTGTGTGAGAGAGACAGAGAGAGAGAGAGAGAGAGAGATTACCCTGAGTGAGGTTCTCTAATATGTCATTTATGCCTTTCATTATTTTGGAAAATTCTTTACGATTATCACTTCAAATATTTTCTCTGCTTCATTCTTCTCCTTCTGAAACTCAAATTACACATATGGTAGACTATATGAAAATTTCCACAGTCCCTAGATAAACTCTTTGTCCTTATTTCCCCTTCTTTTTCCTCTTTGTGTTTCAGTTTGGATAATTTCTATTGATCTGTCTCTCAGTTCACTACTTCCTTCATTAACTGTTTTGAATTTACTTATGAACTTGCCAAATGAATTCTTCTTCTGAGTATCTTTTTTAAAAAAAATCAGCATTTGCACTTGACTCTTTCATATAGCTTCTACTCTCTGTTGAAATTCTCCATCTGTGAATGCATGTTGTCTTTTTGTTTATCCCACTAGATTAAAAAAATTTAACCATAGTTATTTTAGAATCCTTGTCAGAGAGTTACAACATATGGTCATCTCTTATTCTGGTTCACCTTATTATGATTCTTTGGTTTTCTTTTCCTTTCATTTTTTAATTTTTTCATGTCTTATAATCTTTGATTAACTGCCAGACATCATGTTAGAACAATAAAAGTGAAGGTCGATATATTTTATGCCTGGAAAATTTACACCTCTTCTTCTATCAATGTGTAAGTGAGGTATAGGATTAAATGAATCTAGTCAGGAGGTGAACTGGTTTGTGGGTTTTATTATTGCTATGATTATCCTTAGTGCACCACTTGTTTTAAATTTCTTTAGTTTGGGCTGATCTTGTCTTGTTTTTAATGTTTCAGTTATGTTTTTAAATGAGTTTTCTCAGTATAAGTATTCTGTCCTTAGCTTCAGCTATTCCTGCATACCTGTGCCAGAACTGCAGGTCTCTCTTCATGCTCTTGTCCCATCCCCCATAGCAAATTACTGTTGCTTGTTGCTGTGTACTAGGATTATCTTTGGGTTAGGAATTTTCCTCTCTTTTTTTCCTAATTTAGCCTCATGCTGATGGAGGCCCTGTGTGCCTTAGCTCTGAGAACATGGTTTTCTCAGCAGTCCAAGTCCTCATTTCCTTGACAGTCAAAGACTGTCATATTTGTGGTTCATTTTGATGGAAACTTCCTTTCTGCTAGCAATAAGAAATCACTGCTTGGTATCAATATAGGATTTTGGGCCTAAGATGTTTTCCTGCCATCTTGATTTCCTGCTATCTTCCAGAGTACAGAGTTTGTTTTTCTATCTTTCCCCAGTTACAAGGTTTTCGCCTGTGCTCTGGGTATGAAAGACTTTGCTGCCCTTCAATCAGCAGGCTAAAAGCTGCTGCTTCATAGGAGAGAAAGGTCTAGAGAAATATACAGTGTTTAATTAGTTTCCTCCCAGCCTCAGTTACCTCTTCATACCTGCATTACTCATTCTCAGCTCATGTCCTGGTGCAAATCTTTCTTGTTTCACTTGGTAGAGACTTGTGAGAAAGTTTTTCAAATGTGTGGAGACTTTCCTTTTGTCCAGGATTCAGCTGTTTGAAACTGATAAACTTGTCTACACTTGAACTTTGGCAGTTAAATAAAATTTTGACTGTTTTTTCTTACCTAATCAGGTAAGAAATGGTGGGTGGCTCTACCACAGATATGACAGTTTGTGTACCTTGTTTCTCCTTGAGGAAGCTTGTTTCTCTTTGGAATTTACCTGGTTAACAGGTGTTTTATGGCTTTTGCTCTCTGATCTGTTCAAGAAATTGTGATTTTGTGTTTTTTCAGCTTTTATTCATTGTGGAGGTGGAAGCAACATTCTTCGCAGCGTTTTACATCTAAGCAGAAGAGCTAGTTTTATATGTTATTTCTTGATGTGTGATTGGGTGCAGATGCAGTGACCGGAAGCTAAATCACATAAAAAAATTATGGAAATATTAAAGGTAAAGAATTCATTTACTCAACTGGTTTCTAATGTGATATAATAAAAATTTTTATTTCAGGGGAGTCTACAATATACAGGTCTAAAATCATATTGATAATTATTACCACAAAATTCTGTAAGTGTTATAAGCTCTACATTATAGAAAATTGCATTTACAGGGAGGTTAAATTATTCTTTATAGCTGGTCAATGTTGGATCTTAAATTTGAATCCAGCAGCAGAGTTGAAATTTCAACTTATATCTTTATAACTTGGAATTATATGCTTTTTTCTTGCCATAGACCAATAAGTTTCCAGAAATGGAACTAAGTTTGTGGGATATAAATATGTCATTTTCATTAAAGAACAAGGAGAAAAAACATATAAACAAATAGTAAACAATAAACATCATGAGTACTATATTAGTGATATGAATAAAGTGCTATGGAGATACAATTTAAATTGCTGTTAATAATTCTACTTGGAAGAGACATGGATGAATGTACAGTGAAGGTAATACTATATTTAACCTGTGTTTTGAAGGACTAATAAGATTTTACAGAGATAAAATGTGCTGACATGCTTTTGTTTATGCCAAAACATATACATGTGCAAAGTAAATGCTGTATCTAAGAGGAAGTGGAAATTTCAGTGTGGCAGGATGCAGTGTGTGTAATATAATTTGGTGGATATAAGACTGGAGATGAAGAACGGGACCATATCGTGAAGAGCTTTGATGCCAAACAAAGGTTATAATAGGAAAATATTGGAACATTTCAAGCCAAAGTGGGACAAAATCAATTTCATGTTTAGCAGTTTGTTGATGGGATTAGTAGAAATGATGAACAGTCATGTTAGTTGACTGGAGGTATAGGGAATCACTAGCAGTCCTTAGAATATTCCAGATGAGTCCTAAGCTAAGGGAAATACAGAGGAATAAAGTTACACAGGCTTTTCTCAGGAAAAATTTTAGACAAATTGTTGGATAATTCACTGAGACAATAAGAAAAGAGGGAGTTTTTAAAACTTAGGATCATTTATGACTTAGGAGATGTGTCACAGCATTAACTGAGATAGTGTATTTAATATTCAGTGGTACTAAAATGAAGATAACTTGTAGATAGCACAGTGGGGTTAATAAAAGACAGTGGAGACTGTATTATTCTGAATATATTAATAGATTAGGATCAATATTTATTGGCCACCTATTGAGTGCAGAGAAACAGTTCAAAGTAGTTTGAAAGACACAAATCTGTCCCCACTCCACAACTGTACACTTCAAGTATACAATTGAGTTGGGGGTTGACAGTAATGTGTGATTAAAAGCAATACTGGGAAACAATAGAGATGATTTTCCAACGTGGTGAATGATGAATTGCTTAATGATTTACAAGCTTTAAAAGGAGAGAGATTAATTAGCAGTGGCCAGGAAGATAAGTAATAGAGTTTAGAGGAAATACACAGTATGTCAGCTTTCCTCAGGGGAAAAGCAAATAGAGTCACTGACTATTGGGTTTTTTGGATTTCGTGTGTGTGTATGTGTGTGTGTGTGTGTGAGAGAGATTTTATAATGAAGACTGAATTTTAGAATGCTGAAAGTTTAAAACTGCCACTTTTGGTTTTGCTGGAAGTTCCAGTGATTGGGGCTAGAAACTGGACTTTATATTTCTTTACATTGAATAGGGAACTTGTTACTCTGGTTTGCTCTTTTACTCATACATATATAAAGCAAATAGCTACACTCCCCTTATAGTGTAAACTTGAGGAGAGAAGTAATCAAAATGCAGCTGCTTCCAACCAAATGTGTTCTGTTTAATGATAGAAGTTAGGTTTATCTTATGCAAAACTGTATCCCTGCGGAGATAGAGAAATGAACTTTTTTTCCTTGAACCTGGATATATGCTATCCCATGACTGAAAACTATTATTTGTCCTTGAGAGGTAGTGTTCTTTTACATCCAAGCATTTACTTGCATTTATTGGAAGAACAGATCACTCCAGGAAAGATAAGTAAATCTGATAGTGTCTTCATCCCATAATAGAAGACAGGCTGTTAGCCAGATTGAGGCTGTCACAGTCCAACTTGTGCTGCATTATTAGTATCCCACATGGAATGTTATGTAATATTTTAAAAGCCAGATACATATGATTATCTTGATTCCCAGATCCTATTTTATAGGTGGAAATGGGAATTTCCCTATAAAATAATTAAAAACTCCCTCTCTTGAGAAGAGTTAAATTCTGGAGGAAGAAATGTTGAAGTCTTGGATTGGAGCAGAATTTCTTTTTGTTCCAGGATGGAAGTAGAGCTGTACTGTGACACTAAACTTTGGTGGAGTCTGAGTTGGTTTTCCTTGTGTCAGTTTGCTGAGAGCTAGGCTGGGACATAAGCTATTCTCTCAGCTTACTTTTCTTATCCCTTTAGTGAATATTTTAAAAATATTATGGCTTGATCCAGGGTATGCTTCCAGGAGTGAAAAAAGCAGCTTGTTAACAATGCTTGCATTGTATGGGTGACAGGAGCTTTACTTAAGAAGCCACTTTTGAGGAGCAGGTTTGGGGGGCATCTGTGGTCCAAAATGAAAGTGATGAGACAGAGGGATCTGAGGAGCATATGTGCATGCTTTATTAGTCTCAGAAATTTTAAGGGTCTCAGAAGTGGAGTGGAGAACTTAGTAGCAGAATGGACGTCCTGAAGTGCGATGTGGTCTCTATGACTGAGCATTGAAAGAAAATTGAAAGTCAGTGACATCTAGGGTATGGTTAATAGAAAAATATAAAGCTTTATTACAATTGGCCAAAAGTTCAGGAAACTCCTTTTCCACTAAAGGGGGATTCATACATAAAATCACATTACAGTCAGTTTTTCTTACAAGCATCTCTTTAAATGGAATGCGCTAAATAAACCATATGAGATTTTTGTAATTATTAAGGTTCATGCAACCAAGCAATTAATTTCAACTCACTCCCATTTTTAAAAATGAAAAAGCAGCACATAAAAACAGATTATGGAAATGAAACAAAATACTTGAATAAATTGAAGTGTTGGAACCCAGTATTTTTCATAACCTAAAATGTATTCTTCAGGTACTCAGGGGATTTTGTAGATGAACCTGATATTAATATCAGTCTCAATGAGACTACTTCAGATGTTTGCTTTAGCACTTCAAGAGACTATATCTGTATAGAACTGATTTAATTAATATTCTACGTCAGAATAAATAGCATTGGAAATGAAAGATTAGTGGTGGGTGTGGTGAATCACTGAATTGCTCTAATCCTCTAAACCACACAAGTATATGATAGGATTATTAGTGGTCCTTGAAAAATGTTCTTCTCAGCCTTCCTGTTTAGTGATACTTGAGGCTACAATGTTTTGACGTGTATTATTCAAACCCTTTTGTATTCATCCTGACTTACAGCCTACTATTTGCCAATGTCTAACCTAGAGATCTTGTTGGTTAAGCAACCTCTTTGTAACTCAGTTTTCCTTGATTCAACATGGTGTAAATACTGCTTTACCATCGTTTTAAGAAATAATGAAGTAGGTGCTCTTTCTATGCCATGGACTTGCTTAAACAGCAGGGAAATTCTTGAGTATAAAGTTACCCATAGCTTATTTCTCTTTTACATCAATGAATCAAACTATATGAAAACAAACATAAAAGCAATGTTAAACTAGTATTTTTATTACTTATTAACATTAGCAGATGTGCAGAAATGTATCTGAGTTAAATGTTTAAAAACCAAACACAGTATTAATTTATTAATTAACTAGTCAGTAAGTAATTAAGTAAGTAAGTAACGTTGAGGCTACTATTCTCCAAGTGCTGGGTTGAGCCTTGGGGATATAATGGTGAACAAATGGTGACTGATCTTACAGTTTAATGGAAAAGACAAACATTGAACTAGAAATTGGAAGTGTAATGTGCTTAAAAAGTTGAAGTAAAGGATAAAATGGAAACTTAAAACAATAGGGTGAACCTAGTATGAGAGCCCATTTACAGCTCCTCTGGCAAAAACGTAGAGTATTTGCAGGCAGAGAAAACATCATGGATAAAACCCTTAAGATGAGAGGGGTAGGGAGAGGAGTAATTTCAAGAAACTGAAATAAAAACAGACTTGTATTTATAGAAAGAGTAGCATATGATATATGCTACTGTTACTATAAATACAACATATATATTGCATTTTAATAAAAATGTGGATTTATGTATAACATATATATATAGAGAGAATGGGGAAACACAGGATTTATAAATGCAGAATCATGTATATGAGGATAGAATGGTTTTGGTCTTTATTCATAGGGAGACATTGAAAGATTTTTAAAATGTGAGTAACATGATCCAATTTTAATTTCAAAATATCTTTCTGGATACAATGTAAAAAGAAGATTAGGGGTAGGAAAAGTGAAGACATTAGGAGAGATGATGGTGACTCAGACTAATATGGGGGAATGGGAAAGGAGAGGAGTGGAATATTTTGAGAAATAATTGGCAGGTGGAATTGAAAGGACTTGGTGATTGATTAGATGGCAAGTGTGGGAAAAGGGAGATTCTGTGAGGACTCCTAGATTTATTGTTTGTATAAGGTGGCAGATAGTGATGTTAATTACTAATGTAGGAAACACTGACATGGGATCAGATTTTGTAGTTGTGAGATTTTTAAAAAATTATTTTTGAGAAGATAAGTTTAGTTCTGATCATGTTGTGTTTGAAGGGCCTTTTAGTTATGTATGCGGGGGTAATAGTTCAGAGTGTGTACATATAGCTCTGGAATAGAGTAGAGGGAAATGAGCTTCAGGTACAGATTTATAGGTTATTAACTTATTAAATTAGTTTGTTAAGGAAAAATGGATAGCGTGATCAGATAAGAATGTCTAGGAGTGAATCTTAGTTACCCTAATTTTTGGGTCACCTGGGAAAGGAAATCTAGCACAGGACACTGGGAAACAGAAACTAGGAAGAATACCAGAAGAATATCTCTATTGAGGGAAGAAAGCATTTTGTGAATTTCAAGTTGTCAGTATTGTAGAGCACTGACAAAATAATTCCATGTATATATGCATACATTTCTAGTAAAATCATACTAGTTAGGACAAATTAATGTCCTAGTAAAATGTCTAGTAAATGTCTAGTAATGTCTAGTAAAATCATACTAGTTAGGACAAATTAATCAAGGTTAAATGAATAGCTAATGACTACTTCCTTTCCGTATTTATCCAAAATTTTAATATCTGTATTTTGAAAACATCCAGTGAATTGCCATATCTACTTCCCCAATATCTATTGCATTTCTGCTCTGACAGTTATTTCACCGCCTCCACACTAATTCAGTACTTTACTATGATTTTCCAAGAACCTCTCACCTAGTTCACTTATGTCTCATCACCCCCTGCTTTAATGCATCTTATGTACTGAAGGCTTAGTTTTTCTAATTTATCATTCTAATTTTACCAGTGGCTCACTTTTTGCTCAATTTATGATGAATTTCTATGTGACAGGGGTACAGGGATATATAATAAATTATAAAGTTTTAATTCCACTGCAAGTGGCAGTATTGAATAAAGTGGTAGGATAGGCCTCATTAAGAATTTGAGATCTGAGCAAACACTTGAAGCAGATGAGGTAGGTAGTGCAGTGGAGAGTCGGGAGAAGCATATTCAGGAAACCACTCTTAGGCAGGAGTGTGCCTAGACCACGTGAGGATTAGTAAGATGGTCCATTTTGCTCGCAGGAGAAATGCAGTAGGATTTTAGGCTCTAAAGGGAAGAAGTGGGGTAGATTTTGAGGGCATTGCAGGCCATTGTAAGAACTTAATTTTGCTCTAAAAGCGTGGTGAGAAATAAGATTATTTGCTATAAGCATTAAAAGAAGCATTCTTGCTGCTGTGTTGGGAAGAGATTATAAGAGTGTAAAGGCAGGAGTAGTAGGGAAGCTTTAGAGTAGCCCAACAAAGTGATTCATATTAGGTTGGTAGCAGTGAATATGGCTGGAAGTAGTCAGATTTCAGATGTATTTTGAAGGAATAGCTAACAGAATTTGCTGATGGATTTTATTGCTTTGTTAGAAAAAAATGAACCAAAGTTTTCTTCTCTCTCTTTCCCTCCCCCACTTTTTTCTTTTTTTTGCTTGAGTAGCTGAAAAGTTGGAATTGACATCAACTGTAATGGTAAAGTCTACAATAGAGTAAGTCTCTGGCGTGGAGCTGGGGAGATTAGGAGTTCAATTTTTGTTCTGCTGAGTTTAAGGTCTTTTAGATTTTAAAGTGGAGATGTCTAGTAAGCAAATGGATTTAAGAATTAGAATTGGGAATGAGATCTGGATAAAATACATAAATTAGGGAGTTTTCAGCGTACAGATGGAATTAAAAGCCACAGACTAGATGAGATCATCAAAGGAGTGAGCATGATACAGAAGAGAAGACAGCCTAGAAGTGAGTCCTGCATCATCACTACAACATTAAGTAATCTGGGAGACAAGGGAGAACCTAAAAAGATAAAGAAAAGGAGTAACCCATGAAGCAAAAAGCAAAAGAGGTTAAAGCCTTGGAAGCCAAGGGGTGGAAAATTATCAGGATTAGGAAACATCAGCTGTATGAAATGTTGCATTGGTCAGATAAGACTGGGACTGAGAATTTAGGATGTAGCCATAAGGAAGTCATTAGTGACCTTAACATGCAATTTCACTGCGGCTATGGAGGTGAAAAAGTGCTCGAAGTGGGCTTAAAAGATAATAAAAGGAGATGAACTGGAGACCTTAATATGGCAATGCTTTCAAAGAGTTTTGCTGCAAAGGGGAGAAAGAAATGGGAGAGCAGATTGGAGGGATAGTGAGGTTAACATGTTTGTATGCTGTTAGGAATGATCCATCAGAAAGCTGAAAGCACAAACTCAATGTGAAGGGAGGGGAGTAATGCTGGAGCTGTATCTTTAAATGAATGAGGAGGGGTGGGTTCTAGTACCTGGATGTCCAGGTACTCTTCTGAGTGCCCTACATGTGTCAGCTCAATTTATCCTCATGCAACTCCTATGGAATAGTTATTAACTTCCCCATTTTACCCAGGGTCATAGCTAGTTAGTTAGTGGTGGAGCCGAACCCAAGCAGATTTCCTTCAGATCTTGAGCTGTTAAACACTGGCATCTGATTTCCTGTCCTGTATTCAGGACTTTAACCCCTGTGACCCTGCAGGAGCTGAATTCCCATCTGCCACTGCATTTTTCTGAACTGGAGACTAGCATGCCTGTGCATGGTTCATTTCGACTCAGTAATGCATAATTTTGTTACATTTCTTGCTTACAGAGAGAGTTACGATAGTTTTAAGGCATGTTTTTCTTTTAGAATTTCACTTTTCATATATATTCATCATTGTTTGGTGTAGAAGGATGTATAAATGAATTGACTTACTGTGCCCCAAAGCTATATATTTAAGAAGAATCTTAATGACATTTAGTAAACAGTTTAGAAGATATTGTTAATTCAATTCTAAATTCTAATTCCATGTATTTGAATTTATTGGCAAACTCCCTCATATTCTCACCTTAGCATTAAATTTCTATAATTTTTCTTATGCTTCCATATTTTCTTTTTGTTTTTCATTCCTAATATTTTGCTCCACTCTAACAAAATTTGCTTAAATTGTCTTATGTTTAGTGTCAGCTTTTTATTCTTTAGAGAATACCCTTTGTTTTCTGAGCTGATAACCCATGTTCCAACACCTTATTCAACATTTTATTCAAAAAATAACTTTCTAGGAATTCTCCCTGGATTCACTCTCTATAACACTCACATCACATCTTTCATTTTTATAGTAGATTGTTCTCTACTGACTGATAAATTGTAGCTATTCTCTAGACATATTCAGTGTTTTGTATCCCATAAATAAGTTTTAGTTTCTTAGAGGGCTGGAATATTGTATTCTGAATTTTTCAAAAAGTACATTCTTTCTAGGCAATGATAACTATGTTTTGGATAATAATTTGTACTCAAAAATATACGTCAATAAGTTAATCTTTATTTTATCTGTAATGGGGATAAAAATTATAACAAAAACCATAAAATGAGAGGTGAAGTCTTTTCTTTATAAGGAAGTGGCAGATAGAATTCAAGGGGAAATTAAATACCTATTACCGTATAATTTCAATTATTCATTCATTCAACAAATATTTTTCCTTGAGTTCTATGTTCCAGGCACTGTCCCAGGCACTATTCTAAATACTTGAACATGATTATTGAACAAAACAAACTAAGTTCCCTGTCCTCATTAAGCTCTGTATGGATCCTATGGGAAAAGCAGATGATGTAATGTCAAAATTCATCTTAAGAAGTGAACCTGGAATAAATAAAACACCTATTAGCAAAACAAAAAATTATTATTTTTTTTTTTGACGGATGGTACTAAGCCCTGAATTTTTGTTGAAGAGTTAAGTGATCTATTTAAAAATGTGAGGTCATTACTCTAGGTGGGGAACTATACAGAGGGGAAAACAAGGAGTTCAGGGATGAGGATTAGGTATCATCACACCTTCACTGATATGTGAGACACCCAGAATGCAAACTTTGGAGAGGTGCTTTGAGATTAAATGGGAATACAATTCTTAACTTTTATCTGGGGGTGCTTAAATCATTAAATAATACTATATTGTTATTTATTTTCTCTTTGACCCATCTATGTTCCTTTTTTCTCTTTCCTGCCTCTTTAAAAATTGACTATTTTTATGATTCAATTTTATCTTCTTTATTAGCTTATGGTTAAACTCTATCTATCTATCTATCTATCTATCTATCTATCTATCCTTCTATCTATCTAATTGATCTAGGCCAGTGGGTCTCTACATCTGTGACTATTTGACAATACTGGAGACCTTTTTGGCTGTCACAACTGGGGGATGCTACTGACATCTAGACAGCAGAGGTCAGGAATCCTACTAAACATACTGTAATACAAGGGCAGTATCTGGCTCAAAAAATTATCTGGCTCAAAATGTCAATAGTGCCAAGGTTGAGAAAGTATGCTCTAGTGTTTACAATATAGACCTTTTTTAAAAATATAGTTTTTTAAAATTATTTATTTTTAAATTGAAGTAGAGTTGATTTACAACGTTTTAGGTATAGAGCAAAGTGATTCAGTTATATATATTCTTTTTCAGATTATTTTCCCTTATAGGTTATTACAAGATACTGAACATAGTTCCCTGAGCTATACAGTATGTCCTTGTTGTTCATCTATTTTATACATAGTGATGTATATATGTTAATCCCAACCTTTTAATTTATCCCCCACCCTGAGCTTTCCCCTTTGGTAACCATAAGTTTGTTTTCTATGTCTCTGAATCTATTTCTGTTTTGTAAATAAGTTCATTTGTATCATTTTCTTCTAGATTCCATATATAAGTGGTATCATATGATTTGTCTTTCTCTGTCTGACTTATTTAGTATGATAATCTCTAGGTCCATCCATGTTGCTGCAAATGGCATTATTTCATTCTTTTTTATGGATGAATAATATTCCATTGTATATATATACCACATCTTCTGCATCCATTCATCTGTTGATGGGCATTTTGGTTGCTTCCATGTCTTGGCTATTGTAAATAGTGCTGCCATGAACATCGGGGTGCACGTATCTTTTTGAATTAGAGTTTTCATCTTTTCCAGATATATGCCCAGGAGTGGATTGCTGGATCATATGGTAACTCTATTTTTAGTGTTTTAAGGAACCTCTACACTTTTATAATATAGATCTTGGATTCATAAGAGTCTACTTTCAAATATTATAACATTTCAAGTAAAGTGTAATGCTGAGACTTTCTCAGTATTTCTGCTCCTCCCCTAGAGGCAAACAACCAATTCTCCCTCCATAAAAATGTTTCCTGAACCCTTCTCTCCTCCCCCATTGCAATGAATTCTGCTTGTATCAGTGCAGGCTCTTGAACATGTTTAGGTATCCTGCCTCTCTCCCACTGGCAGATGGCTTTTGCCTGTTAGTACAGGCCTAACCCAGTGGTAGTTGATCTTGCCAAGCGTCATGGCAAGTCTTGGTGACTAGGAGGTCTTCTGCAGCTTCCCTAACAGCAGACTTGTATAGAGAAGGTTCCAAGACAAGGGCAGATTCTGTGCCTGTCCTACAGTGGCCACTGATCACCATCTCATACTTATAAGAGTCCTGAAGCATGAACAGTGCCTCTAGGTGCTGCTACTCAACTCTCAAACCTACTCCAACCCTTGATGTCCACACCACCCAGATGGCATTCACAGGTCTTCTGCTTTGCCACTAATTTTCTGTGAGGACCCTATGGAGGCCTGTGAAAAAGACCTGGAGAATGGATGAAAATTTCCCTTACATTTGAGGCTGCCAAGTATTCTAAACTGTTAAACTAGCTCACAGTGAGTCTATTAATTTGTTAAATTTCAGTTGTTTCCCTCTTACTTGCTCTTATGGAGACTACCTTCTTCCTCTCTTCCTGTCTTGTACTACACAAAATGAAGCCATGTGCTTTACTCCTCAAAGGGGCTTTTTTCCTTTTGAAATACAGGTTATCAAGTTTCCTTGTGGCTTCAACTCTGTAAAGGGCTCCAAAAATTATGCTTTGGTAAGTTATTAAGCTTTTTCTTGTTGTTAGAGTTTTAAGTTCTCACTTAGCACCAAGTAACATAGCACTGAAATACATAAAGCAAACAGGGCACAGGGTAGTACAGTCTACTCAGTCAATAATCACAATCTATGGCAAAGTAGCAGCATGCTTGTGGCTGGCTCCTGGTTCATTATTTAAAGGTAAAACCTTAAGTTGTGAGTATTCAACACAATCCATGCATGTGCAAACATATGCTCGTATACATCAAAATCTTCCCAACACAGTTCTCACCCTTTCTACATCTCATGAACTTTGTATTTTCTTGTTTGATTCTATTCTATTCTATTCTGTTCTACATAAAATGTTGATTTTTACTTGATAAATTGCTTTCCCCACCCACTAATTAATAAAATTATAGTTTACAAAACATTGTCTTAAAGTATATTTCTAGAAGTGAAATAATTGTTTCATAAGTACACATTTGTATTGTCTCTCTTTTAATAGATAAAGAAATTTAATAAAATCTGTTAAATTCTATTAAAAGAGAGATACTATGAAAAACCCTTGCCTACCTAACAAAAATGATGACAGGAGGTACTTGAGGAAAATAAGTAAATACATCAGAAAGTGCTGAGATCAATGCATAAACATGGAACGTCTGTCTATCTATCTATCTATCTATCTATCAATCATTTATTCATGAATATAACAAAGACAAATAGAAATGTTTAATATAAATAGTAAACTTCTCTCTTCTCTCTCATCTTTCCCCATCCCACTAACCAAATTAATTACTGTAATATCTTTAATGTTTTCTTGTGTTTCTTTCTTAAAATTTTGTATGCAAATTCAAGAAAAGGCATATACACCTTTTATACAGATAGTATCAACAACTCACTGCATTCTATATCATTTTATAACATACTTTTTTCCTTCAGTTCATCCATCTTAGAGATATTAAGCACTTATTTAATTCTTTGTAAACTTCTGCCTAATAAGGATTTTAAAAATAAATCGATCATTTTCTTATTTATGGATATTTAGATTTTATTTTTCAATTTTTAACTCTTACACACAATGCCACAATCAATAGTCTATCTTGTATATATTAGGCCATATTTATTTATTTTTGGCTGCGTTGGGTCTTCGTTGCTGTGCGCAGGCTTTCTCTAGTTCCTGTGAGCGGGGGCTACTCTTCGTTGAGGTGCATGGGCTTTTCATTGCAGTTGTTTTTCTTGTGGAGCACGGGCTCTGGGTGTACGGGCTTCAATAGTTGTGGCACATGGGCTCAGTAGTTGTGACTCGCGGGCTCTAGAGCGCAGGCTCAGTAGTTGTGATGACGAGCTTTGTTTCTTTGCAGCATGTGGGATCTGCCTGTCCCTCACACTGGCAGGCAGATTCTTAACCACTGCGCCACCAGGGAAGTCCTAGGCCATAGTTTTATTTCAGCCTTCCCATCAGATAAGTACCTAATAATGGAATTACTAGATAAAAAAGCATATGTATGTTAAATTTCGATATTGGTATATTGCCTTCCCAAAGGCTGTTTCAGTTTATTCCCCCTCTGATTATATGTGAGAATGCCTCATTATTCAGATCTCCATCATACTCCTAGCATTGCACTTGCTTTGCTGGGATGAACCACTCTTACTTGTAGTATTTATTATTCTTTTAATGTTTGAGTTAGTTCTGTTTAATAATATAGTGTGTGTGTGAGAATGAGTATATGTGTGGGCATTGTGTGTGTGTGTATGATTTTTTCCATCTATATATTGTGGGAGACTGAGCTGTAATATTAATTTGGGAGGTCACATTTTATCAATGTGAAACATTTTTTAAAATCTGAACAAATTTCAAAATGTTTTATTTATTTCTATGTTAAGTTTTTAGATATATGTTGCAACATAAAAGTCACCCCCAAAACTTAGTGACTTAAAATAATAATATTATTTCCACTAATTCTGGGCTGATGGGTATCAACAGGATAGTTCTATTCCTGGCAGTTTTAGAGATTATCAGCAATTTAAATTTGTTGAAAGGAGGTAATGTGTACTTCTACATATTATTAATGTGTAGTAATGTGTACTTCTACATATTATTGATGTAGAAGACTAAAATGGGATAAAAACTGATGTGGAGAAAGGAAATTAATAAATATGGCTACTTTGGGTATGAAACCTGATGATCAAATAAACATTTAAAAATGATATTTCCCCAAGTGATTGATTTTGGCTTATATTCATAACAATGAGTTATTGAATCTGCTCTTATTGACAACACGTTTTGTACCAGTTTCCCTTCGAACAGCCTGATGGCAACATCTATAAATGGGCATGTTTCTTCTGTTTCCCACCCTAAATGCCCCAATATAGTTCTGTCTATTTAGTTATTATATATCACCTACCATCTTTGCTCCAAAGCACTTTGTGGACAGAACACATTCAATCAAATGTAGGCTAGGGAATGCAGCTCTGTTGACTAAACTGATTCCTGAATTTTTCTCTAGGGCACAACCTTAAAACACAACCTGAAACAACATTTTGCTATTTAATTCATCAGCAGAAAATAGCTATGCTGAGATGAAATAAAGTTAGGACTGCCTGAGTTAACATGGACATTCGGTACGGATAGTGTTCAGAGTTTGGGTTACTCAGATACTCTCTTAAGTAAGAAACATAGGAACAGTGTTCCCAAACTCAGGAATTATAATTGTAAACATACATTCTTATACTGTGGATGGAACTTATGCTTGTGGCTACAGGGTAGGGAAAAGAAGAAGAAAATCAACATTGTTACAATCATTTTGACACCTCTTTGAGGAACAAAGTTAGAAACTCAAATCAGGGTGTTCAGTATTTGAACCAGAATAGATCAGTCCTTGGCTGCCCAGTCAGTGCTACTAACATTGCTTTTTGGAATTGCATTATTCCAGCTGGAGATGCTTCGTGTCAGTTTAATCATGAGCCCATTGCCCTGAGTTCTGCTATCATCACTTCCAAAGATTTATATAGCTTTGAAAGTATCTACATAGCTTTGCATTTCCCTCACTTTGGGAAGGCCAAGCCAATTTTTTATTAGCTTCTATTGTTTCCAAATGTTCAGCACTGAACTTAATTGTGCAGAGGGTGTGGCTTTAATGCTTGATACTAACTACTATCAGCACTGTTCTGTAATCTCGTTTTTATTTGCCACTCCCATGCTCCTTATTAATAAACTTCATACCTTGCAATCAAATTATTAATTTAGTTACCACCTTAGCAGCATGAGCAAAAAAAAGAGAGCCAGTGTTCTACACTTCAAGAAATAGATCTTGAAATGAAAGTCCTACTGTTCAACTGATATCTTGCTTCTACCCCCTGCCTTTGTACTTTGTTATAGACAAGTGGCTCTACCGTATGTGATTCTTCATCCTAGGCCATGCAAGCCTGCCATAAGTAGAAGCCCACAAAAATACATTGTGATGCCAACTTCAAAGAGGATTGTATCTTGCTCCCACTAAGACATAATATAAAAGAAACAAATATATATATATATGTATATATATATATATATACATATATATATATATATATATATATATATATATATGGAGAGAGAGAGAGAGGGAGAGAAAACAGCAGAGAGAGAATGCACGCTGGTAAGATGATAAGATTTTGCACTCTCCTTTCTGAGGTTCTACTGGGTATAAACAGGAACCATTTAAAACCTAATGCAAGTTCATTGATTTTTTTTTTTGTTGAATGTGAGACTGCATGTTTATCATCATCTCTGGCTCTAATTCCTTTCAGTGGTTTACTATAGTTTTCCAGTTCAAGTGCTACAGTAAGTTAGGGAGGACCAAACAGGCCCTCTTAAAGTCTTGAAGGTTTAAGAGAGAAATCTGGATATGAACTAAAAACACTCACGATGGACAATTTCTATGTCTACCTTACCCTGTTTACTGCTCAATCATTTATTTTTTTTCATCTCTGAAACAACTTTATTACAAGGCTGTTTTAAATGACAACTTCCAATTCTTTCTTAATTTGCTTTGTCACCAATTCCAGTTATAACTCTATTTACATATAACAATAAATCTTGCATTGATCTTTGCATCCTATTTAAATTGTTCTCATCAGGCCATTCCAGTGAATGGAAGTGTGACTGTTGTGTGACACGTTGACCAGCGTTATTGAGTAGGGGTAGAGGGGGGCCCAGGACAGAGGGAGCCCACTTCACAGGTGCGGGTGGGGAGCCGGCCTCCCTCTCCTCTGGCCCCCACCCCAAACTCACAGTGATAGGCACCTCACTTCCTTGCCCTTCAAAAAGGGTGAATAAAGAAATCCCTCCCAGTCCAAGAAATGATTTGGACTTCCATCTTCAACAGGGTTGAGATTTCCCCCACTCTTCCTGCCCCCTGATCAAACACTCAGATCCTAAGGCTTCCTAGGTGCTGGTCCTGCCCTGACCCGCCAAAGGACTGTCTCTCCATGATCAGGGCCCTTCTGCCTTCTTGACTTTCTTCTGCCACCAGTTCCGAGAGGAATTTCTTTGGACAGACACGATGCAGCATCAAGAAGGGTCACTCCCACAGCCCCCTCCTCACCTCACAGGTGATGGGAAGGTGCAGTCAACCAGGAACATTAATACGAGTAAAAAATGAACTTGAAAATGACAGGCTATTAATTAAACAAATCTATAAAAATAGTTAGGACGTAACTCTGTTCAAATAAATACGAAATAAGTAGGCTCCAAGCAGCGTGATACGTTGCATCACTGGAATGTGAGGCTGGTCCCACTTTGCCCCAGTTGGGATTGGACACGAACCCCCAGGGTGCCAGAAACGGACTTTAATGCAGTCGGCCAAGCCATTGGCTCTCTTTGTCTTCTCTCTGGAAGAACAGAACTTGTACATTTGTCCAGCTTGTCTTTTCCAACAATACATAATTAAGGCCTTGAACGCCTTTTCCTTCTCTCACCAGGGCGTGCAGACTCAGGGCAGAAACTGCCCTTCTTGCTTCAACACAATGCCCACTGCCCTCATGCCAGCGGGGAGGGAGAGGGAGTCAGTTCTGAGCTGGTGCCAGTCCTGACAGAGGCCGGGGCCAGCTCAGAGCCCCAAGAGCCCCCAGCAGCAGGCAGCAGAGGCCCTCTGGGTCCCAGGACCCATGAAGCCATGCACCAGGACGCCAGGCAGCCTTGCCCTCGTCATGCACACGGGGATCCAGGTGCCCGTCTGCAGGACAGCTCAGAAGCCAGACTCCTCCCTCTTCCCTGCCAGTGGCTGCGCTGCCAGTTGGGAAGTCAGGCTGAGGTCGGGTAGAATTACCCTTCCCCATGGACTGAGCGGAGAGGAGCAGCGTGGGGAGTGGGCTGCGGGCCCTCCTCCTACCATTTAAAACAGCAGCAAGGAAGGAAGCAAGGTAGGCCCGAAGGTGCCCTGTGCCAATGGTCTGGCTGCGAGGTCGCGATGGAAGAACTAAGCCAGCTTCCCAGCCCAGCTATTCGGCAGGCACCACAGGAAACATCCTGTCCCCACACGTGCGAGCCTGTGTTCTGCTGAGCCCTGGACCCTGAGGAACACCCATAGGTCTTCCCTGGGATGGACACGAGGGTCAGCCAGGGTCAGCAGGACAAACACCGTGGGCCTGCCGGCTCTGCCCCCACCCTTGCAGGTGCATCCTATAGGGTTTTCACAGCTTGGCTTAAGTCAGCTCAGTGTTGGCACATTCACAGAATGAGATGGCTACACACCCTGGGGCTGCAGGCCCAGGATCAGCGAGTCCGTGGGCAGGCTGGCCTCCCTCCCGTCACTGCGACTGCACGCCTAGGGTGATCTTCAGGTTCTCGTACACCATGTAGCTGATGCTCATGGCCGGAATCACCTTCCTGAAGTTGGGGGCCAGCCCCCAGTACAGGTCAAAGGCCCCCTCGGTCCGCAGAATCTGTTTGAAGAGGCTGATCATGGTCACCTCCGGAGAGCCCTCAATGGAGGCTTGGGCCTGCATCCGGGTCCTGACCAGGGCCAGTGGGTAGCTGGCCAGCTGGCCACAGGCGCTGGACACGGTGCCACAGACCAGGAGCACAAACACTCTGGGGTGTGCGCTGTTCACTGCATAGCACTGCAGCCAGGCATTCTTGAGCATGTCGTAGACGGCCAGGTCTATCCCAGCGTAGGGGATGATCCCCAGCATGTTGGGAACATAGCCTTTGTAGAAGGCGGCCATGCCCTCTCTGGCTAGGATCTTCCTGGCACAGTCCAGCATGCCCGAGTACTGGCCTGTGTTGCGCAGGGCCATGCGGGTCTTCAAGACCTCCATCGGGTAGCTGCTGCTCTGGGCGATGGCCCCTGCCAAGGACCCTGCCACAAGCCTCTCGCGAATCTTCAGAGTCTCTTGGTCACTCCCAATGAGACACTTGATCTACATCATAGGCCGTGAACTTGATGGCCGACTCGGGGGCAGTTTTGAGGACGTTGATACCGTTGCCCCGCCAGAGTGATTTGGCCCCTCCTGCTCGAATCATCTGGGTGAAGCCACCCACGATGCACATGTTGTTCCTGCGGGAGGTGTGGACCTGCCTGAGCACCTTGAGTCTGTCCAGGGGGGCCGTGCAGGTTCTCGATACAGCCCCCGCCCCACCGCCAGCCACCAGGTGTCGCCACCACATCCCTGTCTGCCTCTCCTCCGCCGTGAACTCATCGGGGACCGTCAGATTCTCACCCATATCAAAGATCGTGGAATGCTTCCAGTACAGGATGATCTCAGGGATGTTTTCCACGGGATGCAGGAGGCGATAGTCTCGCCACTCGTTCCAGTCGATGGTCGTCGTACCATTCTTGTCCATGCTCTTGAGGATTTTTTCTGCCTGCTGTTCAGATATCCTGACTCCCAGGTCCCGCAGGGACTGCATGATCTCCTGCGCGTCGATCCATCCATCATTCTTCTTGTCCAAACTCTTGAATACCAGCCTCAGTTTCTTCTCGTGATCTTGGAAATAATGGGCAAACTCTTCAAAGTCTAGTTGCCCATCGAGGTCTTTGTCGCCAGCTTGTACAATTTTCCGGATCTCGCCCTCTGTGCGGTGCAGTCCCAGGAGCCGAAGTCCCATGGTCAGGTCGTTGACACACAGGCGGCCTTCGCGGTTGACTTCGAGAGTCTGGAAAAGGCTCCAAAGGCGCAGCCGGTGGTCTGGTCCCCCGCAGACGGTGCCGCCGCAAGGGTCCACGGACGCTGGCGATGAGGCGGACGGCTAGGCGGTGGCTGCGGCGTCCGGCAGCGGGGAAGCCACACAGCGGCACAACACACTGCTCACCATCGGGCGCGAGGCAGGGGTGACGGGCCGGCGGGGAGAGCGCGGGAGACACGCAGGTGTCCTTAGTCCAGTAGCGTGGACTCCAGGTGCCGGCAAGCTGGCGGAATGGGCAGCTTCCGGGTGCTCAGTCATTTAAATGTCTTATCTTTCATCTGTCTCCAATACATTCCCCTATGTAGGGTAATTAAATTACACTATTTTGACCACTCCATAACTGTGCTGTACCTATGGCAAAAACTTCATTCTAGATACCTTATTCATTAGACCTTCTATTTTGATTCTGTCCAATATTAGTTCCACTTTTTAATTAAATTTCATGCTAAATGACTCTCTTTATCGGTTAGTTGAGAATAACAAAAACATGATGTATCATACAATTTTGAAATTTAATAATTAAAAGGTCTGGAAATGCTTTTTTTTTTTTTTTGATTCAAGAGAATCTAAAACCCCATTAGGAAACTTTCTTTTGTCTGACTAATGATGTATAAGAACAGTGAGAGTCATGGGTGATGGATCCTCTTGGAAGAAATCAATTACTGTCTCATCCACTCTTTCCCTGTGGGAATAGAATGAATGTCAGTACAATTCCAGTTGGCACAAAACCTTGCAAAATGTTTCCCTTTCTTGCTAACATTTGAAAACGTTTCAAGTAAAAGAAGGCACTAACCCTGTTGTTTGTGTAATTTCTCTCTCTTCTTGCCTTTCTTTCACTGGATCACAGAAACAATGCAAATTTCACTGGATTAATATGATTCAGTTACTATACTCTGAAATGTTTAATTTACCCTCATTGTAAGAATTTGAGAAATATTTAAATTTTCTTTTCTTTTCTAAGCTGATTTGAAATCCAATAAGATAACTCTGAAGTAAACTTAACATTTTTAATTTGTGTGAAAAATGTGTCTCTTGCTGATGGGGTTGGTGACAAAAGAGAAATGACAAACGAATGTCTCTTATTCTTTAATTATTGTATCAGCCAGCAACTATCTTCCTCAAGCTCAGCCATAGGCTAAAGCTGTAATGTTAAAATCATAAATATACTGTTTTGGGCACAAAAAATCCTAAAACAGTAGTGGGGAGGGACATTAACTATTCTCTTACCCTGCACAACAGTTTGGTGTAGGTCCAACTCAAGCAAGCTATCACCTACTCTCCCTGGCCAAAATTATCTGTTCACTCTGAAGAAATTATGCTCCTCAAAGACCGTGAAGCTTCCCACTGAACTTCATGTGATGTTTAAAACCAGTCCAAGTGGTGGTAAAAAACTAAAAGAGGGCTTCCCTGGTGGCACAGTGGTTGAGAGTCCGCCTGCCAATGCAGGGGACGCGGGTTCGTGCCCCGGTCCGAGAAGATCCCACATGCCGCGGAGCGGCTGGGCCCGTGAGCCATGGCCGCTGAGGCTGCGCGTCCGGAGCCTGTGCTCCGCAACAGGACAGGCCACAACAGTGAGAGGCCCGTGTACCGCAAAAAAAAAACAAACAAAAAAACTAAAAGAACTTTACATGTTAGAAAGATGAATGAGTAAAGGAGATTTCTAAGGTAAACAGAAGTACTATGAGTAGGTAAACTGGAGACTAGCTACATTGCTAATAAAGTCATACAAACTCAATTGAAATAAATGAGACTGCTCTAGGTCACCAGTCTGCAACCTTTGGAGAATAGATCAATATTTTTAAGGCACCTTTTAAGAAACACTCATCTTAAAAGATTCCTGGAGTGGAGGGGGAAACTTCCATGGTTACAAATGTTGGAGAAACTCTGCACACAATACATCTTCTTTTGCAGATTTGTAATGTATATCAAACACATTAAAACACCAGTCTCCAAATGGGGTACATCAATGTCATAGGGTGCACAAGATAATTCAATAGGAGGTAGGAAGGAAACTTGAGAACATTTTTTAATATTTATTTTTATAATATTTCTATTTCATTTTATTTTTATGTCTTTTATAATGTATATAACATTATCACAACAGTGAGTTATTCAATTTACATGTGAATACATACACTTCTATTGAGAATAATGCTCAAATGTTACTGATGTATGAAGAAAAAATTTGCACACTTCATTAATCTTAGAACTTCTGTAGTAAAACATTACTTTGAATTTATATCATATAGGCAACTTTATGTGTATGTATGTATCACTGATTATGATCCAATGAAACACACTTTGTGAATCACGGTTTTAGTAGCCAGAAGCTTTATTTTTTTCCAGACAGGATGTTTCCATTTACTATATCTGCTAACAGGGGAATGACAATGACCTGGATTTTAGAGTGTGTTTTGCGAATTCAATTATTCTTGGAAAGTCTTTATCAGAGAGGACATAACTGAAGGAAAAGTATCAAGAAATAGAATTTTGGGACTTCCCTGGTGGCATAGTGGTTAAGAATCTACCTGCCAATGCAGGGAACACAGGTTCGATCCCTGGTCCAGGAAGATCCCACATGCCATGGAGCAACTAAGCCCGTGTGCCACAACTACTGAAGCCCATGTGCCTAGAACCTGTGCTCCACAACAGAAGCCACCGCAATGAGAAGCTCACACACCACAACGAAGAGTAGCCCCGGCTCGCCACGACTAGAGAGAGCCCGCTCACAGCAACGAAGACCCAATGCAGCCAAAAATAAATAAATAAAATAAATAAATTTTAAAAAAGAAAAGAAGAAGTAGAATTTTTACCTTAGTTAACAAGTTAGTCTATCACATATTAATGGATGCTGTTAAAAGATATGCAATTCCTAGGTCAGAGATGAATGATGGCCTGACTGGTAGCCAGAGTGTCAGCATTTTGGGGTAGGGGTAGGGGCAGTTCTCTAAGATCCAGGTCCCACAGGTAGACACGAGGAAGGCTAGATAACAGCTGCCCACATCATGAGCTGCTTTCAGGAAGGGAATCCTGAGATTCGGTAGTCTGGGTCTTTCATAATGGGCAAAAGCATGCTTCCACTTTGCTTTGGATAAATCCAATATCTCTGTCTTTCAAGGCTGTTCACTATCCAGACATCCTTGAAAAAATGGTCTTGAATTCAAGGCAATCAGTGCCTCTGCTTGCGAGATATGCAGAAACATGCAAAATTCACGGAGAAATGTCTCCCATTTAAGCTGTGCTAATGGATTTGGCTTTACAAAGCGTAAACCAACATACGTGCACCTAGCCAATGAGCTCTTTCAAATCCTTCCACACAGGATCATCTTCATGGATACACAGCCAGTGCAAACACACAAAGCCCTATGCTCAGAAACCACACAAGGAACTCTGGCTTAATGGCCTGTGATTGCTTCTCATTGTTGTCTTGAAACTCTTAATAATGTTATCTTAGATCTTACGTTTGGTAAGTGAAGTCCTATGAGACAATGGAGCAGTCAGCAGGCCCTTGAAGTCTTGGTTTGTGCTCAATCCTGTCTCTTGCCACCTCCCTGCCTCCTGGGAATGGGTTCTATGCCATCTACTGTCCCTGACACCCCATACCCTTGCCCAGCCTCCCCATCCAGGAAGGATGTTACTCTCTCCCTGGGGCGGCGACTAGGTTGTGTTAGTTGGGAGAGGCCTTTGTTTGCTGTTGCCCTTCTCCCCACGCAAAGGCCTTGGATGGGTTGCGGTGGCAGCCATCTCACCCTAGGCTGACAGTTACACGTGCACCCAGAGGGTGGGCAGGCTGAGACTAGGTATGGGTGGGAGAAAGCCGCTAGCCCACCCTTGATCCAGTGCATCCTGAGTACGGAGGATGCATCCGTGCATGCACAGGGATTTAAAGACCCTGGATACTGCCTGTTCACCATGGTTGGGGCGGCAGGCCTATGGGAAGAGGAGGTGCCTGGCTCGACTTTTCCAGATCACCACCACCCCTCCCCCGCTTCAGGTTGCAATATATCAGTCTAGCAGCAGGCAGGAAAAGTTGCCCAGCACGTATGTCCTGAGCCACAGGCAGGGGCCCCTAGGCACAAATAAGTGTTTGCACTGGCCCCATGAGTATACCAGTTCCCAAGGGAGCACTCCCCCTGCTGACTCAATGCCCGGCAGGGCATCTTTTCTGCCTTCCAACCTTCCTGAATCTAGTTTTCATTGTCTTTTCTAGTCATTTTGAGGCACCCTCCAGGGATTAACTCTGGAATACAAATTGTATAATTTCAGTAATTCTTTAAATGAGTTAGTGCCTTTATATTTCCAGTTAAAACTGGCATTGTACAATATAAAAAGAAATGCTTAAATTAAGTGCTAGTAATTTAATATTTTAATTTTTCTTTACTTAGAGTGGCATTATATGACAAAGAACATACATAATGGCAAGCTGAGAGAAAGACAGCAGAAGAAAGGAAAAGTTTATATCGAGTACTTTTAGTGCTTTTTTTTCCTGCTTTTGCAACAAAGGTCCTTGCATTTTCATTTTGCACTTGGCCACTGCAATATATGCATCAAGCCCTGCTCACTCAAGATATCTCTGCTTCACCTCACCCTTCACCTGAGAACTCGTTGGATTTGAAAACTGTTAGAGGAGGTGTCCATACTCTGTATGCGTACCATACTCTCTTTTTTCCACTTATTACAAGGGACAAGGAGTCCCTGCTTCCATTCTATCAAGGAGGTAGTCCTGCAACTTATCCCCTTGCATCCTGCACCCTTTACTCTTGTTCCTATCAGGGACTTCCCACGTGGATTTATCCTCTCATCTGAATCATGAAATCTTCATGTTTTCCACCTCTCCTGTACGATTCATATAAACATGCACTGATAACTTTAACATGTACATATAACATCACATACAAAACAGGACAATCTCTTAATCCCACCACCTGCTTTTAGCTGCCTTTTCATTTCTCTGCTCTCTTTGGCAGCAAAAATTCTCAAGAGTTGTGCACACTCACTACCTCCCTGTCTTCACTTCAAATTCACTCATCCTCCCACTCCACTCCTGCTACTGTCTGTACACCACTAAATTTGCTTATTAAATTACCAAATGATCCCTTAATGCCAAAGTCAGCGCTCACTTATCTAGTCCCCATCATACTTGACTTTTCAGCAGCATTCAGCATAGCTGATGACTCCTTCCTTATTTTTATTTTTATTTATTTTTATTTTTTTGCGGTACGCGAGCCTCTCACTGTTGTGGCCTCTCCCGTTGCGGAGCACAGGCTCCGGATGTGCAGGCTCAGCGGCCATGGCTCACGGGCCCAGCCGCTCCGCGGCATGTCGAATCTTCCCGGACCAGGGCACGAACCCGCGTCCCCTGTATCAGCAGGCGGACTCTCAACCACTGCGCCACCAGGGAAGCCCAATTCCTTCCTTCTTGGAATTCTTGGTTTCTGTGACTTCTCTCCCACCTCACTATTAATCCATCTTGTTGGCTATTTAACAGTTTTCTGCTGACTCCTTCTCTACCAAAACTTTAAATGTTGGAAGGCATCCAAAACTACATGCTACATGTCTCTCTAATCTTGTCTATTCTCTCTCTCTCTCTCTCTCACTATATATATATATTCTCCAGTTTGATCTCCAGATTATATATCCAATGGCCTCATCTCAAATGTCTAACAGGCATTTCAAAGTTAATATGGCCAAAATGGAACCCTTGATTTTCCCCAAGTATGCTGTGCTCTGTCTTTTTGAGCTCAGTAAATGATATCATCTAATCAGTTACTCAACCCCTTGATTTATCTTCCCTTTAACTCTCACACGTTGTCCATCAGCTAGTACCATTTTCAAACATATAAGCCTAGTTGGAATCTATACTCTTTTCTGTCTGCTCAGATACCACCGTAACCTGAACTACCGATACCTCCTACCAGCAAGACGCTTTACTAGTCTCATTTCTACACTTTCTCACTGTAAACCTGACAGTAAGCTGAGTGATTTTTTAAAATCATAAATTATATTATGTTAGTGTTTAGCTCTTAAAATGAGTACCTTGCCTTATAAGATCACGCACTACTTGGTACCTGCCTATGTTTCCAAGCTCATCCTGTATTATTTTTCCCAGCATATTCCAGACACACTGGCCCCCTCATTCCTCTCCCAGGTCCACAGAGCTCATTTTCTTGAGAGCAGACACCTTAGAGGACTGACTCATATCTGAAATAGTACTAGGAATATAGTATCCAATAGATGTTAAATAAATAAATACATTATTTATCTTTCCATTTATCCATCTTTTTCTAATATGGATTTATTAAGTACCCCCTTTGTTATTATTTGAGGATAAATTTAATACTTTCATACTTAGAAAATACCACAAAAATCTCTATGAAATACGTACTTTCATATATATTAGTTTCTGTTTTTAAAGTTCATTGCATTCCCTTAAACAGAAACACATATTTGTTACTTTAATAGTGTGGTTTGGTTGTTTCCTTTACACTATTAGTGTAATTGACTGGTAGAATCATGGTTGTGGGAAACCATATAGCTTAATGGAATTCTCAAGGACCAGGAATTAAAATCCATCCTGACTTTATGCCTTTATTATTCTTCACCCTGTGCACATCCTTATCTAGAGAATGGTATTAGTATAATACCTATATCAGGATGAGCAACTTTACGAAGAGAGTATTATGTAACTCTGTCCTACTTCTGGTAAAATGAAGGTGAATAAGCAAATATGCATAGGCTGGAAGCCCCAGAGCACTCACATTTTCATCTGATCTTTTACATTTTGGAGATTCTGCTATTAAAACATTTTCTCTGTGTAAATTTGTATGCTCTCTAGAGGACCATTCAGTTACATTAATGAGATTATCAAATGGTCTATTGATTAGGACCACCAAATGAATGGGTAGAGGGCAGTAGAGTTTGGGGATACTACTGACTGAGCTAAGTTATACTCGACAGTGGGGCACAAGGGGCAGGACTCTTTTTCTTTTTTTCTGCCAAGACTAAATGCACTCCTCTTCAAGTCTGTTTTCTCTGGGAAGCCTTTCATACTGCTCAAGTCTCAAATTCTCTTATCACAGGGCTTATTGTGCTGCACCAGCTTTTCATTCCTCGATATCCTCCATTAAGTTATAAACTCTGTGACGACAAGAACTATAAATGCCCTGACTATGGCTATTTCCCTATTGGATTGAATGAATGAGTGAATGGACAGATGGAATTGAATAATAAATGAATGGAGTGTTAAGGCAATAGTTCATGATCACCTGAAAGAACAGTGTGAAGGTATACAGTAGCCTATGAGAGATCTTCTTTCATGTTTGACCTCTCTTATTCGAATCAGGTAAAGGGAATTAAAAGAAACCCTGGAATGGTATTTGTGGACTATTTACACCCTGTATGAGGCTGTTTGCTGGGTTTGACAATAATAAAAAAAGAGAGAGAAAAAGGAACAAAGAAACCTCATGACGCAATTCTGACTCTATTTCTTACTGTAGGTTTATTAGTTATGGTTTATAAAATTAAGAAAATAATACCTGTCTTGAAAATAATACCTGTCTTGAAAAATACCTAGGTATGGTGTTAGTAAAATTAGAAAGATATTAGCCACCATATTATGGTAGATATTATTATTTGCTTGTACTCCTTGGATGGCAATTTGTAAAATTTTACAGCAATATTAAATATTGAGACTTCTTTTCATCCTTTTTCCAGGACTTAATTCATGCATAAGATAAGCAATGATTTTTAGATCAATATATAGAATAAAACAATGATCTTTAGACTACTTCCAATAAATTATTAATTACTAATCATTTGCATATTCAAATATACAAATGCATGTTTTGTAAGAGAGTTATTTCTTTTTTTATATCAGACTTCTAAGTTTAAGTTCCAAGGACCTGAAGTTAGAATTTTTAGTTTCCAAAGTAGTTGATATCTCACCTTTGAAAACAGAATAAAGTTGGTGTTTCTCCTTCTAAAAATCACAAAGGTGTTTAAGTAACTTACTGTTCTAGACAATGGCTCATTTTAACACCTGCCTGCCTCTTGACTATATCCTTGTAGTAAATATTACCTACCATACTGATTACATATCTCTTTCTAATCTCATCTCATTTCTTCCATCTCCTCAATTTGAAGACAGAGATTATACTACATGAGGTAATCTGTTTTGGAAAAAAACAAAAAGCCCTTGCACTCAACCCATATACATACCATTTTCCCCCTGGAATTAGGTCTTCCATACTTACTTGAAATAATCATATATCTTAGTATAAACAGTAGATTTTAAAAGAGATTAGTCTGTTGTTTTGTGGATGGTTAAAAGGTATTGTGATTTTTAAAAATGGCTTTTCAGAGGTGAATCACTGATTTAAGCATAGGTAAGGTAGAAGTGAACAGAAGTTATTACCCTCTGAAAGTTCACTGGTGATTTTTGTTCAGTTTATAGTTTTCCCATGGACTGGTGCCCAGCCTCAACTCTTACACATACTTCAGCACTGCTGATGAGAGCTTCCCCTGAGAGGGGATGTGTGATTGGTCCCTGGGGTCTGGTACTAGAGAGCCATCCTAACTTAGGGATGAAATGAAGCTGAAAACTTTTCTTGCAACTTTTGGTCATTCCATAATACCTAACCTTCTCAGTTCAAACCAGTTAGATGAAATGAATACTTCTGTACCAATAACATGCAAACTACAAAGAGATTAGTAAACGTTAAGAAGTACTACTCAGGGCTTCCCTGGTGGCGCAGTGGTTGAGAGTCCGCCTGCCTGTGCAGGGGACACGGGTTGGTGCCCCGGTCCGGGAAGATCCGACATGCCGCGGAGCGGCTGGGCCCGTGAGCCATGGCCACTGAGCCTGCGCGTCCGGAGCCTGTGCTCCGCAAGGGGAGACGCCACAACAGTGAGAGGCCCGCGTACCGCAAAAAAAAAAAAAAAAAAAAAAAAGTACTATTCAGAGGACATTGACAATCAGACTCACCTCAGTTTTTTGGTTTTGTTTTTAGGATGATATAATTTTCAACTGATAGTGTTTTTTTAATATATATACACAAAACCACCTCTACTCAAATTTCTCTACACACAGGGTAGGT
The DNA here is from genome assembly GCF_951394435.1 of Stenella coeruleoalba. Classification (NCBI taxonomy): domain Eukaryota; kingdom Metazoa; phylum Chordata; class Mammalia; order Artiodactyla; family Delphinidae; genus Stenella; species Stenella coeruleoalba. Next base: position 92,781,164 of record NC_137150.1, read on the forward strand.
TGAGCTGCTGTCAAATTTAATCAAGCAGAATTGACTTTTACTTGGACACTGGTGTGTTAACGAAGGTTCTTAAAATCTGTCAGGGTATTTCTTTGGCAAACCGTACCAAATTGTATTGATATTTATCAAATTTAAACGAAGATATTTGTTCACCGGAAGCACAATGCAGGGGAAGTTAGAAGTCAAACATAACTGAAAGAGTTAACTTCTTTATTTAAGAATGGGTATTGTTATTACTAAATGTTCTCTGTGTGAGTTTAATTTACCAGGAATACCTGACACCACCCTCACCTTCCCACCCCTTTGCCCCTTTAAATAGTTGGTAATCATTTATCAGATCTGTGTTCCAGCCCATCCACGTTTCAGGGGCTGGATTCATGACTTGGCCCTGTGTGTTTGTGTGTGTGTGTGTGTGTGCGTGTGTGTGTGTGTGTGTGTGTTTATATATGTGTGTATGTGATTCGATTTTTCTTGATCTTATTGGCTGTGTTGATAATGGCTTCTTGCAATGTCTTTGTTCAGACTGTGTATGTATTGCAGTCCTGCAGGCACCCTCAACAATGTCTCAAGTCAAACTATAATCACCCCTGAGCTTGCTGACCTAATTACAAATCTTTACAAATGTCTTTGCTTATCTGTTTGGTCATTTGCTTTGTTCTGCTGCATTTTTCTCTTCCTCGTACTCCCCTAATTTTTCTCCAGTGCTCATACCCATATTTGGGCTGAAAAATCTTTACGCTTGAGGTTTGTTCTTTCCCACTCTCTGAATGCGGTGAGGATATTCATCCCAAATTTGAGGTAGGAAATGTTTGGATTTATGCGATATTACTAGGAGCAGTTATTGTTATAAAGCAAAAGAGAAACTGTTTTCTGAACGTTTTCTTGCCCTCTGTCTTGTTCTTGCTCCTTCATTTAAAAAACAGTATATATTAATTGCAGAAAAAATTGAACATAAAAACTATAAAAGAGAAAGTGAAAATCGCTCATATACTCAAATCCTTGAAAGAACCCCTACTAACTATATGCTATACTGCCTTCTGATCTTTTCCCAGTAAATATGAGTGCTGGTTTGTATATATTTTTAAAAATTTAAATAAAATGCATTTGTATATACATGTACTTATGTATACATACACATATACTTGTATCCTGGGATCATAGTGTATATAAAATATTTTTAGCTTATTTCTTCTCTATTGTATCGTGAATAATTCCCATGTCATTAAGCCTTCTATAGAAACTTTATTTTTAAAACTTCTTTACTATAAAATGAAACATATAGTCATAGAAGCATGGTAACTATGGTCGAACCTAAAGAAAGAAACTCAGCAGTCATACCACCCAGAGATGTCTTTCACTGTTAACATTTTCTTCTATTTCCTTCTAGACTTTTACATACATATACAGAATGTTTTAAAAATAAACACTAGTATTATATGGTACAACCCATTTTGTAACCATCTTTTAAATTTATTTTGAATATTTTTCTGTCATAATTTTTAATGTAAACATCATTTAAAATAACTGCATAATAATCTAATTCTTCATGTTTAAACTGTTTTGCCAGCTAAGTCAAGGCAATAGTGATTAAATCTTCTATTCACCCACTGGCAAAGATATCATCTTGTAAATCTTAACTATTTGCTGGCCATTGTGAATTTTGTAAGGTCCAGAAGAGAAAGGAGAAAAAAAATTGGAATAGATCTTTGGATATTTCCCCCTTCTGTCTTTGGAGTTGAGTGTTATAAAATCTTATTGTTGTTATTTGTATTACAATATTTATTCAGCCATAAGAGTATTAAATCAATTAGAGATTAGCTGGTGATATCTATTCTGTGTTACAATCTTATTTCTTTATCAGAAAAAAGTCCTTTTTACAGAGATTTAGAGACAATAATATAAACAACATTAGAGTCGATTGACAAATTGTTAAGAAGATAAAATATGGATTATGTGTTTGGAAGAAAAAGAGCTGATCATGAAACCATAAGTCCTTATTTGAACTTTAAGTTCAAGTGCTTCAAATGGAATTAACCTATTAATGCAATAGGGAAGTAGTAGAGAAGAGTAGCCTATAGGAATGAGGCTGAGGGTGGGAAAAACACAAGGGTGGTGCAGTATCCTAGGAATGTAATGATGGGACATTGTTACCACCTGTAAGATATGACCCTTGAAAGGAATTGAAGGAGGGCCAGATCCAGGTTTCACGAAGATTGAATCTCATATCATTTTGCTTGTCCTCCTTGAGAAAAAGATTACAAAATTATGACTATAAATTTGGGTGGGAAGGTGAAGGGAGTATTTAGGATGAGAAATCATAACAAGTTACAAATTATAAAATGCTAAAATATACCACAATGATCACAAAATCCAGAATAATACCTTAATGTATTCATTAATGAAATTTCTGACAGACATTTATAATCATTTTTCCTACATTTCTGGCAGCATACTCTTTGATTGCTTTTTCATATGATAAATATTTTGTAATATCTTCTGTGGAGAATAGAAAGATAATAAAATCTTTACTCTAGCAAGGCTGATATGAAATCGTTATTATTGATAGTTTAGAAAAGTTTCTTTCTGCTTCATAATTCATTACTGATAATGTCATGCTGTATTTCAGGATTGGTGTCAAATTTGAGAAAGCCTCTGAGTTTATCAAGTGTGAACAGGGAACTTAAAGTTCCTTTTGTGCAATGGCTAATCTTACATACTTCTTGAATTCATGACATTCATAAACCACTCTGCTATCAGTGTCACTGATGCCCTTGTTAGGTCATATTATGTTACCTTCATTGAAATAAGTTTTCATGTCAAGTCAGCAAGAAATTCAAATCATTTTCCAATGATTTATTCTCAGATTATTTGTTAAAATCCTCACATCTATTTATTATTTCTATTTGAGATGCCTCTCTTTCACTTAATGACAGCTTTGGTATAATCTGAAAATTTTCTATTATTATAATTCACTTCCCAGAGTTCAAATAACTTTATTTATTTAATTTTTTCATTTCACTAAGAAAGAATATCTGCATACAGTAAAATGCAAAGATCTTAAATGGACAATCAGAGTTTTGACAGACATATATCCATGTAACCAACATCTTAACTGAGACATAGATCATTTCCATGAGCCCAGGGATTTTACTTTTGTGCCTTTTCTGTCAATCCTCACCTTTACACCCTTGTAGGCAACTATTCTCATTTCTAACATGATAGGTTAGTTTTGTCTATTTTTGTATTTCATATAAATAATGTCATAAAATATTTTCTCTTTTGTTCATGGATTCTTTTACTCAAAATAATTTTTTAAGAATCATTCATGCTCTTACATGTAACAACAATTCATTCTTTTTTTTTTTTTTTTTTTGCGGTATGCGGGCCTCTCACCGTTGTGGCCTCTCCCATTGCAGAGCACAGGCTCCGGCCGCGTAGGGTCAGCGGCCATGGCTCATGGGCCCAGCAGCTCCGCGGCATGTGGGATCTTCCCGGACCGGGGCACGAACCCGTGTCCCCTGCATCGGCAGGTGGACTCTCAACCACTGTGCCACCAGGGAAGCCCCATTCTTTTTTTTTTTAATTGATAAGTAGGATTCCATTGTATATGACTATTTGTCTTCTTTTGGTAGGAATTTGAGTTGTTTTCAGGTACAAGCTATTATGAATATATTTATCAAGTTGTTTCAACACTATTTGTTGAGAAGTCTTTCCCCATTGAATGAATTTATCTTTTAGATAATCAATTGAATATTTATTGAATTATTTGTCTATGCTTACACTAATTTCACACTGTCTTGATTACTGTAGATCAGGGTCCCCACCCCCTGATCAACTGGTACCAGTCAGTGGCCTGATAGGAACCGGCCCACACAGCAGGGGGTGAGCAGCGGGCGAATCAGCAAAACTTCATCTGTATTTACAGCCGCTCCCCATTGCTCACATTACTGCCTGAGCTCTGCCTCCTGTCAGATCAGTGGCGGCATTAGATTCTCATAGGAGCGTGAACCCTACTGTGAACTGCGCATGTGAGGGATCTAGGTTGCATGCTCCTTATGAGAATCTAATGCCTGATGATCTGAGGTGGAGCTGAAGCAGTGATGTTAGCGCTGGGGAGCGGCTGCAAATACAGATTATCATTAGCAGAGAGGTTTGACTGAACAGAGACCATAATAAATTAACTGCTTGCAGACTCATATCAAAACCCTATCAGTGAGTGGCAAGTGACAATTAAACTGCATCTGGTGGCAGGCTTTATAGTGGCAAGTGAGTTGATGTACTTCAATTGTACAGCTGCATCTGGTGGCGAGCTTTCAGTCAGAATCTGACACTTATTTTAGTCCGTGCGTGGCCCACCCATTATTTTATTTGCCACTTCCACCCACGCCTCTTTCCTGCACTGCACACTTGTCTCAGTCACAGTTTTGGTAAGCCCACAAGCTAACTCTAGCCAAAATGAGTAAAAAACAAACGTCGCAGGAGAGCTTCTTTGAAAAGGAGGAAAGACCTAATGATGAGACAGCAGAAGACTCTAAGACTGCCAACAAAAAGAAAGCTGCATTTAAAAGAAAATACCGAGAGTGCTACTTAAATTACTGGTTCATTGCAACAGGTGATTCACATTCTCCAAGCCCACTTTGTATAATATGTGGCAACCGGCTATCCAACGAAGCCATGAAACCTTCAAAACTGCTTCACCACATGGAGACCAAGCACCCTGCCTTTGGAGTTTTTCAAAAGAAAAAGATGTGAACATGAAGAACAGAAGCAGTTATCAAAGGCCACCACTTCTTCACATGTGTCTGCGCTGAGAGCATCATTCTTAGTGGCTAATCGCATTGCTAAATCTAAGAAGTCCTTTACTACTGGTGAAGAGTTGATCCTGCCTGCTTCTGAGGACATTTGCTGTGAACTTTTAGGAGAGGCTGCATTTCAAAAGGTGGCACGTGTTCCTCTTTCGGCTAGCACCATAACTAGATGAATTGATGAAATAGCAGAGGATATCGAGGCACAATTGTTAGAGAGGATTAATGAGTCACTGTGGTGACTCATCCAGGTTGATGAGTCTACCTACATTGACAAAAAGGCAACAATGCTTGTTTTTGTGCAATATATATTTCAGGAGGATGTGCATGAGGATATGTTATGTGTACTTTTGTTGCCAACCAATACCCATAGCTGCAGAACTATTCAAGTCTTTGAATGATGACTTATCAGGAAAACTGAATTTGTCATTTTGTGTCAGTATATGCACGGATGGAGTGGCTGCCATGACTGGATGGCTTTCTGGTTTCACCACTTGGGTAAAAGAGGTCACTTCTGAATGTGAGTCTATGCATTGTGTCATCCATAGAGAAATGCTGGCTAGCCAAAAAATGTCACCTGAACTTTAACAACATTTTGCAGGATGTGATTAAAATTATCAACCACATTAAAGTACATACCCTTAATTCACGTCCGTTTGCGCATCTCTGTGAGGGGATGGACACAAAGCACACACGTCTCCTCTTATACATAGAAGTGAGATGGCTTTCTAAAGGTAGATTTCTGGCTAGGGTTCTTGAGTTAATGAGAGCACTCCAGAGATTTCTTTTAGAAGAATAGTCACCACTGGCAGCACATTTCAGTGTCACAGAATGGGTAGTAAAGCTTGCCTACTTGTGTGACATATTCAACCTGCTCAACAAACTCAGTCTGTCACTTCAGGGGAGAATGACAACTGTGTTCAAGTCAGCAGATAAAGAGGCTGCATTCAAAGCCAAACTGGAATTATGGGGCGACAAGTCAACATTGGGATTTTTGACATGTTTCAAGCATTAGCAGAGATTTTGAAAGAGACTGAGCCAGGGCCTTCTTTCTCCCGGCTGGTGCATGTTCACCTATCTCAGCTTTCAAAAGAGTCTGAGCATTACTTCCCAACCACAAAAGACCCTCGAACTAGGAAGGAATGGATCCACAACCCATTTGTGAATAAGCCAGTTGAATCGACTTTATCCGTGCTAGAAGAGGATCAACTGCTTGAGATCACAAATGATGGTGGCCTTAAAAGTTTGTTTGAGACAACTTCAAATCTCCATATGCTCTGGATTAAGGTCAAGGCGGAGTATCCTGAGATTGCCACAAAAGCACTGAAAAGCCTGCTTCCGTTTCCAACACCCTATCTTTGTGAAGCAGGGTTTTCTTCAGTGACAGCAACCAAAACGAGATTACGGAATAGACTGAACATAAACACCACACCTCGGGTGTCACTGTCTCCCATCAGCCTCACATGGGACCATCTAGTTGCAGGAAAACAAGCTCAGGGCTCCCACTGATTCTGCATTATAGTGAGCTGTATAATTATTTCATTACATATTACAATGTAATAATAATAGAAATAAAGTGCACAATAAATGTAATGCGCTTGAATCATCCCAAAACCATCCCCCCCAGACCTGATCTGTGGAAAAATTGTCCTCCACGAAACCGGTCCCTGGTACCAAAAAGCTTGGGGACTGCTGCTGTAGATTATAAATAGAGCTGCTATAAATATTCTTGTCTAAGTCTTTTTATGGATATATTTTTAGTTTCTGTTTGGTAAATAGTGGAATTCCTGTGTCATAAGGTAGGTTCATGTTTAACTTTATAAGAAAATGCCAAACAGTATTTCAAAGTGATTGTATAATTTTTCACTGTTTATCATCATAATTTGCTGTTGTCAGTCTTATTTATTTTTCCATTCTAGTGGATGAATCTCCCTTTGTTTTAATTTTCATTTACTATATTCACTCATTAATTCTACTAGTATTTCGTAGATTGCTCATAATTTTCTGTAGAACTGTGAGGTTAGTAAAGGGAATTTTACTTCTTATTAAACAATGCTAATAATAAGTGAAGTTAATATTTTTGCCTCATTCCCTATTTTAGAGGAAAAGTGTGCAATATGTCATTATTAAATATGATGTTTGCCATAAGTTTTATACAGATGTCATTTATCAGGTCAAAGTAGTTCCCTTCTATTTCTAGTTAACTAAGAACCTTTTTTCTTTTCATTAGTGAATGTTGAATTTATTAAATAATTTTTCTTCATTGACTGGGATTATCATATAATTTTTCTCCTTTATTCTGTTGCAGTATACTAGGTTGAATAGTGTGCTCTCTCCCACCTCCAATTCATGCCTATTTGGAACCTCAGGATGTGACCTTATTTGGAGATTGGGTCTTCATAGATATAATGGGATTAAAATGAGATTATATTGGATTAAGTATGCCTTAATCCAAAGACTGGTGTCCTTATAAGAAGGGGGAAATTTGAACACAATAATACAGAAAAGAGAGTCCCATGTGAAATGAAGCCAGAGATTAGAGTAATTTATGTTCAAGCCGAGGGATGTCAAGAATTGCCAACATGAAGCCAGAGGTTAGGAGAGAAGTATGGGACAGATTCTCCCTTAGAATCTTCAATAGTGACCGACCCTACAGACATCTTGATTTGGGACTTATAACCTCTAGAAGAACTGTAAGAGATTAAATTTCTGTTGTTTTAAGTCACTCAGTTTGCAGTACATTGTTACAACAACCCTAGGAAACTAATACAGATTTTGGTATTAGTTTCCCACAATGTCATTTCCCATTCCCTGCAAAGCAGACTGTGAGATGGATATTTGTAAACAGGAATTTTTTTTTTTTTTTCTGAATCAACTCTTGAGGGACACTAAAGGAGGCAGGATTGATCAGAGGAAGAAGTTGGACTTTGATGCAATCACAACAAAAGCCTCACCTGAATCCACATGTAATTCTGGAGTAGAATGACCTTTAGAATTGTCCCAAATTAGGGAAAGGAGCCTGGGATTTTATAATCCTGCATCAATCACTCACTTCCAGCACTTCAGGGGAATGAATGCTTCAATCCAGAGGAGGTTGAGGAATCTGAGCAGTACCACAACATATACTATAGTCTACTCCTTGCACTATTTGGAACCATCTTTTTTGTATTATTTCTGGGAGCAGCTCCTTCAGAATTCTGATGGGCCTCTTTTCCTGGGAAGAGGATTGTTAGTGGCATAAATTAAAGCCTCTGCAGCTGCAGGTAGTATGAGACTAAACTTGATATTCATATTTCATGATTTATTTACTCTACTCTCCATCCTAGATTTCCCTCATTCATGGTTTGATTATTCAGAACATAGTCCTTGAGAGATTTTAGCCCCTGGTCAGTTTTCTTCTCAGATTATGACTATTGTATTTGTCCACATATCATTTAAGTGGGGCAAAGAAATAAAAAAGACACTTAGGTTGATCACTTAGCTATAAAATATACTCTTCCCATCACCCATTGTGTATCCACAGCCCTTCCTTCTCCTGATGGACAGGGTAAATTACACTTGCCATGTAGTGACTTCTTTTCTTGCATGCTGGTATCTCAGCACAGAGCCTAAAGTGCTCAGGTGATAGTCATAGCTTGAAATTTGTTGAAACTATTATTGTGTTTTCATGGTGAAACCATTCTTCTGGATATCAAGACCTCTAAACTCACAAAACCTAGAACTGTAGGATGGAAGTGCAAAGAGTCACTGAGAGTGACGGTAGGTGGGACCATTTCTGATTCCACACTTTGTTCTCTGTCCCCTATCTATTGGGGATACCACACCATAAAAGGATCATTGATTTAAGAGTACATACTACATCCTGGAGTATAGTACCCATCCTTACAATATATCATCTTCAAGCTTATACCCCAGCTGTGCCTTTAAATTCTGTTCCCTAGCTTAATAGGCCAGTAGCTTTGGGTCTTACAATACATGATAGAAGGAGTGGACACCATGGTCATATACTAACTTCCAAACCTCCTTTGCTGTAAAGTGTGTCTCTATTATTGATGCAATGTTATATTGTGTGGGATCCCATGTTGTTGGATCAAATACTCTGAAAGCTCTCATACAGTGGTTCTGTGGGCAGGTTAGGCAAATCCATATGCAGAATATATATTGATTCTAGTAAAAAGAAATCTCTGACCCTTCCAGGATTGAAGGTGTCCAAAAAAGCCAACTTACTATGAATTGGCTTTAGTTGGGTTATTTTGAGGGATAGTGGTGTATCAACGACTCATCAATGGTCTCTGTTGCTGGCAGGTTGAACATTAAACAGTAATGGTATGTAGCTCAGACTTGGTGAGTGTGAGTTCACAATGTTGGCCCCATATATAGCTTCCATACCTGCAACCTAGTGCTCATTGTGCTAACACTAGCCAAAGACAAAGGCTAACTGATGTTAACCGACCATGTAAAACCATTTAGTTGTGTTTGACTCCTCAGTGAAGGATGTTCTTTGGTGGGAATTAAAATGGCATACAAAGATCTTCACAGTTTGTGCCTATTCCTGTGGGTTTTACATTAATCCATGGTAAAAGGATTATCTATTTGATGGTAAGTAGCTTAAAATCTCTTATGCTCTAAGAATGCAGATTTTATATTAAAAGAGCATATGGTTGAAAAGAGCACCTATGGGTTGGGTGTTCAGGTATAAATGAGGAATATTGGATGTGGCTGTGGTACCAGCATTACTAGTGAGATAACCACCACCCCAACATCAACTTTGTCTTTTGGAGAGAGAACAATTTATGTTTAAGATGAGTCTCACTTTCTGCCTGGGATGCAAACAGGAAGAACCTAGTTTATAGTGTTATTTTGTTTTCCCATTTTATAGGAAATAATAACTATACGTGGAGGGGAATAAAAGGTTACAAGGATTTCAAGTTTCGTTTTATGCTTTTTGTTTTTAAGCTAAGTGTCAGACTGATCTTTCCATGCAACTAAGTAGCATTAGCTAGTAGAAAAAGTAGTCCCTCAGCTTGTGAACTGGGGAGCAATTATCATTAAATGTAGCCAATATAAATATTATAAATTCAACCCAAAACTACTTCCAGTAAGAGGAATAGGGGATGTCCTTGTTATGTCTCCATGTATGTGTCTTCAGAGAACTAAGAGCAGAAAATTTCATTTGTATAAATTGGAGGGGATATTAACTATAACTTTCAATTTATGTAACACCTTGCTCCTGAATTCACACTCTGATTATTCCAGAGATTAAGGACTGAATAATGTTCAGAAAGTAGGCAAAAGAGACATATTTGTATAAACACTATTTCATCAGAGGTAGACTTTCCAAGTGATCACTTCAGTCACATGCTCAGATCTTTAGGAAACCTGATTTGGTTCTTGTCTGACCAAGCCTAGAGTGACTCTTTAAGGCTGGGCCTCAGGTATGACATACTCTACTATATCCAGACCCCTTTTACAATGTTTTTATCTCTACTACTCGTTTAATTTATGTATTTAATTTTAGTTTCCAGGGTGCAATATGGCTAATTATTTGAGAACTGCAGAACCTTGTAAGTGAAATTTTTGCTTCCATAATTTGTGGCATATTAACTATAATAATGTACATTTAATTTCCTCATAAAGGATAATTATGCTAATAGAATTATTTGAATAAAATTTTGTTCTTTGTGCTGGATTATGTTCTCTACCTACTAATTTATATTAATACAAGTCAGTAAGGAATTTTTAATAAGCCACTTCAATCCTGGGCAGTCAGGTCTGGGAACATCATACAAGCACCACCTCCTCCCTTAGCATACTGGGGAGACAGGGGTGTCTCACAGTACTGGAGGGCCAGAATTCCTATCAGATAAAAGTTCATGGGGAACATTTTCTAGTTCTAATGTGTAAAACCGACAATTTGGGTGTATGGACTTTGTTGGAGGGAATAAACTAACTTGTGGACATCTGAGAACAAAGCCAGTTTCTTTGATAACAATTTTGTATTCTTTATAAAAGCCAATCAAGAGTTGTATGAGCATTGTGTGGAAAGAGGTCTTATCTCTATTTCAATATTTAAGGAAGAGTGATTTTTAAAGTCAAATTCAGGCTTCTAGTAGGTTCTACATCACCATGGTAGAGTATGGAGTTTAAGGGAAGGTAGAGATTAGCATTAAGAACCAAGAACTTTGGGTGTATTGCTACCATTTTTATTCACGTATTCTACATGAGAATTATTATTATTATGTTTTAAATTCCATTGCCTTTATTTAAAAAATAAAACTACTCATTTAGGGAAACATAGACATCTAAGTCATCATTAGATATGGAGTGGCCAATTAATATGCTTGATCAGAAGGCCAGTACTGGTCACTAGTCATTGAAGCACTCATCCTCAAGAGACAAGTTTGGTTGGATTTTATTGCTGGGTTATTGAATTTGGTTTGTGCTTAGAAACCCATGCTTGTTTGTCCACTTACATGAATACCATGACTAGATAATGTGTAAACTTTCTCATACTTTTCTTTTTTGTTTTTGTTAATGCATTAAAATCCCATGGTTTGGCAAATGTGCCTACTATGTGCCCATTATGGAGTTTGCTATGTGCCAGGCGCTTGTTACTACTGGTGGATTCTATGGTGGTAAAACCAGACTGAATGTCTGCCTGCATAGAGTTATTAGACATGTATTATCACAAATTTAAAGGGCTTAAAGTTGGAACTATCCATTATTTTTTCTGTCCATAGATGTAATAAGCTATTAGGGCAACAACCAAACAATACAGAGCTATAAAGAAAGAAAGTTTTCTATTAGGGCTACACTGGGAGACCATGACTAAGAGCAGGGATTTGAGGTGTAGAATCAGAAAGACTTGGGTACAAATCCTGCCTTGAACATGTATTAGTTCTGTGTCCTTGGGTAAGTCATATTCATTCCCTAAGTCTTAGTTTCATCATCTTATAATGTAGACAGTTATAATAGGTACCTAATAAGGTTGTTGTGAGACGAAATGAAATTATTTATATATATATATATGTATATTTATATATATATATATATATATATGGATGAACAATACCTAGTACATAGTAAGCATTCAATAATTAGTAGCTATTAATAATATAACAGTTGATGAATCACCTTAGTAACTTAGCTAGCAAGTGTAACATACAGATGCATCCTTGCATTTTTAAACAAATTATCTACCTCAACTCAAGAGAAATGTATTACCCAATTTGTGGATAAAGCTCAAACCACTGCAAGAATTAAGAAAGAAATTCTACCATCATGGTTCACTTAATCTATAATGTAGAAGTTGCCACTGTGGTTCTTTAAAAGCAGACAATGTGACTGGTGACATTAAAAGCCTCAATTTTCGATCAATAGAAATAAATTTTAGAATGAAAATGGTGACAAAAGACCTTATTTTCCAGTTGAGAAAACACCTTATTTTCCAGATGAGATAGGAAATGAAGGATACTAAGACTTGTTTTGTTTATTTCCCAATTATCTTTCTATAATTTAAAATTTGGAAGAAAAATACAATTTTCTTCAATACCCTTTACACACTTATTTAATTTCATGCAATGCTCTTTAAATGCACAAAAGGTAAACCCAGGAAGAGTTGAGGTAAATCTATGTAAACACACTATGAATTCTAGCGACGTTCTCATACCACCTGCTTGTGCTATTAAGATGTTTGAAATTTGGCCTCTTGTTCATAAGAAAACTCTTCCCTTTCCCTCTTTGATGATATTTACTTTTACTTTTTTTACATAAGATTTCCTATGAAAATCAATGGTGGCACTAAGCCAAAATGTGAGACATTTCATGAAAGTAAGATTCATAGAATGCATTCTCAATGTTTAGTCAAAGTCATTGTTCTCTGATGAGGGATTGGGTGTTTTATGTCAGCAGTGTTGGCCTTTCATCCTGCAAGTTCAATAATCTTTTTCATGAGTTTTGGCTTGTGTACCTGAGGACTGTTTGCCTATAAATTACATTATAAAATTAATACTACATTAATACTGAAGACAATTGCTCTTGTGCTTCTGAGCCTTTGCGCTACAGTGAAAGTTAGTTATATTCTAGCTTATGGGAAATTTGGGGCTTTTAATATTTTCTTTGTCTAATGAGCTCACAAGAGATATTACCTGTACTTTGGAAAATTATGGGTGTTTTATTAATTGTTCCTCTAAATTAGCCTATCTGAGGTCACTTTGTCCTTGGACAGTTAATAGTTCCTTTCTCTGTGTTACTGTAACACTCTATTCACACCATTATTGTAGCACAGAACACAGTCTTATAATTACCTATTTAAAAGATTTCTCTTTCCCACTAGACTTGGAACCAGTTTGGAGCAGAGATCTAGCATCCTTTATTGTTAACAGACTAACATCTAATTTGGTGAAGATCCAGACTAGACTTGGTATATGGTAGTACCATGTACTAATACATATTCCCAGAGGTTTGCTATGTTAGACTTTCTCATGAATCTGGTTAAGGTTTTCATGGTAATAGGATATGTCAGGATAGATAGCAAGTTGACAATTAATATTTATTAAACGCCTACTGTTTGCACTGTTTGTAGGCTATCTTATTTAATTGTCACACTAACACCTGCAAAATGGTAGCATCTGCAACTTAATTTTTAATATTAGGAAGTTTTTACTCAGTACAGTTTAGAAATCATCCCATTTTCATCAGGCCCTAAGGAATTAGGGCTTGAAAGCATAACTTTAGCCCTCCAGAACCATTATGCTATTATACAGTCTTCTGGCCAGACATAAAGGATCATCAGATCAAGGTTCAAGAGGGAGTAAAACAGTTAAAAACAGAGCCAAGAGACTTTCTAAAAGGACTGGGCACATCATAGTCACAAGGAAGTAAAGTTTTACTCATAATCTAATGGAAGGAAAAGGAATGTTCTATTTCCCATCTTTAATGGCCGTTTGTTTATTGATTGTTTATTCTTTGCTATGTGTCAAATATTATCCTGGGATATGGCAATTAATAAGAAATAGTCCCTGATTTCACAAGGAGTTAACTACCTTAATGGAAGGAGATGGATGTTTATTCAAATATATTTCTTGTTATAGGGATTATAAGTACCTATGACAGCATATGAAACAATATAAGAGGGTATTTAAAAACATGGACATTGACATCAGACAAACCTGGATTCAAGTTCTGACCCTGTTATTCAAAAAACTATAAGATCTTGGGCAAATCAGAAACACTTAGCCTCAAATTCTTCAGTTGTAAAATCAGGAAAATAATATACATTTTCATATAACTCATATGACTATTTTTAAGATTAATTTGAATGTATGTCTTTTCACATAAAAAGCACTTATTATTAGTTATTATTGTGTACAGGCTATACTAGGTAAACAAAGTTAAGTAGGCACTTACTAGGTAGACAAAACAAGAAAGAACGTTCAAAAGCTACAGCTTATGAGAAAGGAAGGAGGTGGTTTTGGTTTTATTTAGTTTTAAAAAAACAAATTATGAAAAAACAACAAAACAAAACAAACAAACAAAAAAACAAATTAAAGATTAGCAGCTTTCTGATAAATAGCACACATTGGAATTATATAAGTTCCCCGAAGGCCAAGTCCCCTGCCAAAGAAATAAGAATGAATTTGAAGACTTTTGCATATAACCAAGTTTCATATGCATACATTTAGTTTGAGGATGACAAAACAAACAAAAGACACTTCCAGTTCACCCATTTCTAGGTAAAATGTTTGTAATCTTCCATGCATATAGAATTTAAATAAAATTGCCAGCAACTGTGTTGACAAGTAGTATTCAGAAGAGTTTTTTGTGCCCAGGAAAATACAGAATAAACTAAACATTTCAAAAAAGAGTAGATAGTGAGTAGGTGGGAGTATATTAGTCCAGTCATATCATGACATTGTTGTGGCTGATTAGCATGTATTCAAAATAGCTATGATCAACCAAATACATGCTTACTGAATCTATAGACTGTCTTCACTAAACACAATCCATTTTGTAGAATCCTTTAGATACGTATTTAATACCCAGTGCATGATCACATATTCACACTAATTTAAAGCCGAACATGCATTGTGACTAGTGCTCTTCAAAAGGCAACCTAAATGTCCATCAACCTAAATGTCCATCAACAGAAGAATGGGTAGAGACATATATACAGTGGAATATTACTCAGCCACAGGAAGGAACAAAATTGTACCATTCGCAGAGACGTTGATGGACCTAGAGACTGTCATACAGAGTGAAGTAAGTCAAAAAGAAAAAAACAAATATTGTATAAAATAGCTTATATGTGGAATCTGGGAAAATGATAGAGATGAACTTATTTGCAAAGCAGAAATAGAGACACGAACGTAGAGGAAGGGAAGGGAAGGGGTGTGGGATGAATTGGGAGATTGGTATTGACATATATACACTACTGTGTATAAAATAGATAGCTAATGAGAACCTACTGCCTAGCACAGGGAACTCTACTCAATGCTCTGTGGTGACCTAAATGGGAAGGAAATCCAAAAAAAAGGGGATATATGTATAGGTATAGCTGATTCACTTTGCTGTACAGCAGAAACTAACACAACATTGTAAAGCAACTATACTTTAATAAATTTTTTTTTAAAAAGGCACCAAAGGAGTTACTGTGTTTGATCAAGCAAAGTAAATATTTGGAATTCTTTTTTAAAAGTCATAGAATCTTTATTTGAAAAAAGATAATCTTAACCACTCCTACCACTCTGATAGCAACTTAGTTCTTGAATTTGGCTGATGTCGTCTCTGACCTTTCATAAGGTGTCTGTAGGAAGATCAATTCATGGACTTCCTTTAGGAGTTAAGCCTATTGTCCAATTGTTCAAAGTATTAAAAAAATCTTTTTTCCCCCAAATGTAAGTTCAAAGTATCTTTTCTTTAGCTCTTGGGCACTGATCTTTTCCCTACTATAATCAGAGATTGTGGATAACTCTCTTACTTCATTTATATTTTTAACTTGAAGTTATAGACTGTGATCAAGTGTCTACTAGTCATTTTTTGTGTGGCCTCCTAGAGAGATATGGTGCCCCCTCAGTATTTCTCTACTTTTTATCCATCAACCTTTTTGTCAGTTTTGCTACCTTTTCCCCTCCAGGTTTTTCTGTCCCTTTCATTAACCTGCAGGAGTTTGGTCTGTACCACAATATCCCTTCTGATCGTCACACTAGGACTAAGTGGCTCTTGCTATTCATCTGCCATACAGCCACTTTGTCACGTAGCTCTTGTATTGTATTTCTACCAGCTGCGTGTTTTTCTTTCTCTGTAATGCTAGTGATACTCAGGAGTTGCTTTAAGTGCTCACAGTCACATTCCAAAGCTACTCAGAATTACGTCTTTTCCTCAGGCTGAAATTCCATTTGACCCGAGAAGGAGAATATAGGTGATTTCATGCTTTTAAACCTGTTCCTTAGGTCTTATCGGTGCTGAGTTTGGAAGGCCAGCAGGTTTCATTAAACATTAATTGAAGGGGAAGATTTTTAAAAATAATAATAAATTATTCTTTCTGAATTCTTTCTTAGATTGTCATACATTATGAATTTAATACATATTTGTGCAACAATTTATGTTGATATAGTGTCTAAGCCATTGGGTCAAGTGCTGCAAGAATTAAAATTATTGGTAGGAAAACTGTTTTTCCATTTACTAATTGTTTTCCTAGGGATGCAGATGTACTTGGGATCTATACAAAGATAGATTTAAGGATCTATACCTATTCAGATCCTGAATTCCCCACTCATCTGACTTGCTTAAATCTTTTGTTTCTCCTCTGTAAAACCGAATATAATAATAATACCTATCTCATGATATTGTTGAAGGTTTTTAATGAGGTCATCTATGTAGAACACTTAGTGCTTCCATATAGAAAGCACTTAATTGTGCTTGTTATATTTATTTTGTGCTTGTAGGGGACACTTGCTATTTTGGCTGCCCAGAAATCATATATTCTTCTTATGTGGAGGCCAGAGAGTCTGGAGTAGAGTGGAAACAGAGTGGAAATAATTGCTTTTCCCACCTCCAGAAGTTATAACATTGTCTCCTGGGATTTACACAAAAACACATAATGGGTTAAAGATTGGTATTTGTAATCATAGTGGAGATTATGAGGCAGCAAAGTGAAATACCCAGCCCTAGTGGGGGGGTACTGTAGGCAGATGATTTCTTGGCTTCCCCAGACTCTCAACTGTCTCTTCAATTCAGAGAGACTTCCTGGTTCTATCTGAGTTTCCTATATCTTCATGGAATCTCTCAACAGGCAGTAAGCTGATGCAATGATAGGACTCATCTCATTGTTTTGTCTCTAAGGAATTGTTGTCCTTGCTGCCTGTTGCCTAGGGTCTCGATTGTCCTTTATTTTTTCATATATGTTGTCTGTGTATTTTAGATGTTTCAGGTGGGAGCGTGAACCTGTTCTCTGTTACTTTCTCTTGACTGCAGTGGAAGTCGTAATCTAGTTTTAGTCAAGTACACAGCTCCAAATCAAGGAACTTTGATGAGACTAGGTTGTATACCGATGCCCTTTGTTCCTATCTATGCTCTGCAACAGACTCACAAAAAATGACATGTTTGCATAAGTAGAATTGTTTTCTGTTGTGTAACTCAGGAAATGGGAGGCTTTAAAAACTGTTGAGTATGGCTTCAGTTGTAACTGTGGGGCTGTATTCCCCAGTTAACTTCAAATCTCTAGATTCGAAGTTGATTTAATAAATATTTCTTCCCAAATATTCATCTGGCATTCTGCCCTCCTTTTGTTTGATGAAGAGAGTAACTAGGTGATACTTATAACTGATGTATTTACTATTAAATATTTTATTTATACATTTTCATAGTGATATGTTGACTCTATAAAATTGTGAACATTACTTTGCACTATTGATATTGGACGTGAAGGGGGAACTTAGTTAATACCATGGGTGCCACTGGAATTTTCAATGAACATAACTTGACCTGAAATACAAAGTCATCAGGATGCTGACTGTGGTGTTGTACCTGGTGTAGAATTCTAGCTCTTCCATTCTCAGACTCTGAGGATTTTGTTAATTATTCTGCCCCTCATGTTCCTTATCTGTTAAATGGAGATCATAAGATTATTGTGAAGGTTACATAAAATAAAGCTCAATAAATGGTATCTACTATTATTTTCCACTCCTACGCCACTCTTATTTAGGAAAAAATTATAAATTTTTCCAAAATGTCACTCCATGATATATCAAAATATAGATGCAAATTCCTTACAACAGATTTGAGGTATTGCTGCAGTGTCAAGACTACAGTGCAAAACAAGACCAAGATCTTGATATTCCTCACTTATTTCTTTTTTATTTCTTACATAGAAATTCTACCACACTCAAGAATATTTACTCTGCATTGCCTTCATTTATTAATCGCATGCCTATTTCAAAGGCTCTTTGAACTTCACTTCTCTAGCAGACACTCTTTCCTCACAGCTCACCAAAATGTATCTCTTCTTTTATTCAGCTACTACCTAAAATTGTATATTTTACAAAGTTCTTCACTTACCACTCAAGTTTAAGTTTGCCAACCTCTGCTATGTTGAGACCTAGTAAGTAATAAAGGTACCTCATCATGCATCACTTTTAATAACATGAACTTTACTGATTTTTATTTGCTTACCATTTGGTCTCCATATTTTAGTATTTTGCTTAATTATTTGGTTTATTTTATTTATTTATTTTAAAATTTTTATTGAAGTATAGTTGATTTACAATGTTGTTACCTCCTGCTGTACAGCAAAGTGTATCAGTTATATGTATACATATATCTACTCTTTTTTAGATTCTTTTCCCATATAGGTCATTATGTAGTACTGAGTAGAGTTTTCTGTGCTATACAGTGGGTCCTTATTAGTTATCTATTTTATATATAGTAGTGTGTATATGTCAATCCCAATCTCCCAATTTATCCCTCCCTCCTTCTCCCCTGGTAACCATAAGTTTGTTTTTTACATCTGTGACTCTATTTCTGTTTTGTAAATAAGATCATTTGTACCATATTTTTAGATTCCACATATAAGTGGTATCATACAATATATGTCCTTCCCGGTCTGAATTACTTCACTCAGTATGACAGACTCTAGGTCCACTCATGTTGCTGCTCAGCCATAAAAAAGAATGAAATAATGCTATTTGGTTTACTTTAAGCAACAAATTACTAAATATGAGTATCTATATATAGTGCTATTTTAAAATAGGGTTACAGCCTTTGTTAATTTTATTTTATTTAAGAAAAACATACTAGTTTAAAAATTCCATTATGATTTCCCTCTATGTCTACCTGTATATCAGAAGATGAGTAACATTGAAAAAAAAAAAAAAAAGGCTGTGATGGAGCTTATCCCCTTTATTTATTTAACTATTTTTTGGTTCTTTATTTAAAGAAGTATAGTTTGAAGAGAAACTGCATTTTCATTGAAAAATAATATTGAACGTCTATTGTTTGCTGTAGTTTCCCATGTTTTTTGTCTTCACTCAGATTCTATAGGGTAATATATTATTTATATGTTCATAAAATAAAAGATATATATTTTTATTAGTCTAACCCAGTCTCTCCAAATAAATAAAGCAGCAATTAGAGCAAGAACAAGAGAGCTGTCTGTCTAAAGGCTACCAGAAAGAAATGTAAAGAGTCAATTGGTGTATACTCAAATCAAAGCCAATGCATATTTGCAAATCTGAAACAGTACAAACTTGAAAATACATAAAGTTGAATGTTTACTTGACTTACATTTATGTTACTTTTGTACTTCTATCTTATGTGAATTAGGGTTTCAAAACGGTGTTTCCATACTCTATTTTCTGTCATTCAATGAGGAGTCTTGTCTAAACCTATTGATCAATATTCCTGACTAGCTCTCATCATGCATCTACAGAGATGTGGTTTATGGGCCATCAGCTATTCTACTGATTAATGATCTTTTATGAAAGGTTGTATTTAAATAAACATCCTTGGTATTAGAATGTACTATAACATAGCTCTTCAGAGTTCTCTATCAGAAACTAAGTATTACTGAACATTTATTATAGTATTTAAGACATTGGCCTAGGTGCCAGAGCAATATAAAACATGACAATGGCCTTTAGAGAATGGAGAGTCTAGTTGCAGAGGTATGGAGACACATCTAAACAAGTGAAAAATGATTCTTAAGTTATTGAATATCTACTATGTTCCAGCCACTATTCCAAGTATATAAGATATAATGGTAAATAAAATAGACAAAGTCCATAGAATTATATTGAATGGAAGATAATAATATCCTCAGGAAGAGTTTAACTGGTTATTTGGAAATGAATTATGTGAATATCAACACAAGTGTGTAATTAATAAATACAATATATGGATTTACATGTATGTTCAGCAAAAATAAAATGCAGTCCTAGGACAGGTGCACTTTAAAATCTGAGATTTTAATTATCTACTATAACTATTTTGACTATGTGTGATTTTCAACTTAAATAGACCTTAAATTTAGATAAGAGGAAACAATCGATATAAAACAAACAGTAGAGTATTTTCTTTAAATAAAGCCATTGGCTTTTGAATGTTTAATTTGATCGTTTAAAAAACATACATCCATTCAGAGATTCTCTGAGTCCAGCAGCCTTACCCAGGAAGTAGATTTTTATCAGATTTGAGACTCAAACTGATATTGGCAAATCATTTAATGTAACAAAAATTGATTTTTCTCATTTGTAAAATGGATATAATAAGGATGCCTACCATATAAAGTCATTGGGGGATATTAAATGAGAAAATGTAATTTGTCAGTTTTATATATTAAATACTATGAGTTCTAATCTATACATAAAATACCTATTAATATTATTAAGATCTTACATGTCTATCTTGTAATTTGAAGATCTTAGGATCATTTTTATAATGCTGATCAAAGCCACTCTAGGTCACTTGAGTCTGTACCATTTTTTCCAAGAGATAAGTACTAGGAAGAAATTGTTATTTGTCAAATACAAAGCAAGATAAACAGAATCTCATCCACTAAAAGAATAATTATTAGATCACATCACTAATAGGTATTATTAATTAGCCATTTTTATGAACTAAACATTCATACTTAATTAATTCTATGAGGTAAGTACAATTGACCTTGGCTTAAAGGTGAAGAAACTGGGTTTCCCTGGTGGCGCAGGGGTTAAGAATCCTCCTGCCAATGCAGGGAACACGGGTTTGAGCCCTGGTCCAGGAAGATCCCACATGCTGCAGAGCAACTAAGCCCGTGTCATAACTATTGAGTTGCGCTCTAGATCCCGCGAGCCACGACTACTGAAGCCTGCACACCTAGAGCCTGTGCTCTGCAACAAGAGAAGCCATCTCAATGAGAAGCCTGCACACTGCAACGAAGAGTAGGCCCCGCTCGCTGCAACTAGAGAAAGGCCGCGCACAGCAATGAAGACCCAACAGAGCCAAAAATAAATAAAAATAAAATTAATTAAAAAAAAAGATGAAACAGGTTCAGAGTGCTTAGCTGAATTGTACAACGTCACGTTGCTGATAATGAGAAAAATATTTCAATCTAGTTTTAACTATCTTCAAAGATTATACATAAAATTCTGAATTGGAGACTGTGATGGATATGAAGATGCACTGCCTTAGTTCTTCTGATGAACAGTATGTTGTACCAATTGCTCCTTAAAGGATCCTTCAGTGATGGTGAACTCTGCTCAAGGCATAGAAGTTTCCAGGGTGGCCCACATTCAGTGACTGATGAGGCAAAGATAATTCCAGGGCTTCCCTGGTGGCGCAGTGGTTGAGAGTCCACCTGCCGATGCAGGGGACACGGGTTCGTGCCCCGGTCCGGGAAGATCCCACATGCCGCAGAGCGGCTGTGCCCGTGGGCCATGGCCGCTGAGCCTGCGCGTCCGGAGCCTGTTGCTCCGCGGCAGGAGAGGCCACAGCAGTGAGAGGCCCGCGTACCGCAAAAAAAAAAAAAAAGATAATTCCACTACTTTGAGACAACTCTGAAGGGCTATTTTAATCCCAAAGCTTCTTGTGTGCTTGGTTGAGGTTCTTAGCCTGCTCATATTATAAACTGAATTTCTTCTCAGCCTGATCTTGATTCCTCCTCCTTCTTCCACTAGTGTTGATTCCAAGAGTACTCCCTAAAATATCCTAAACACTAAGTCAATCTCCGGTTTGTTTCCTGGAGAATCCAACCTGCAACACAGAAGGTCAGTTAGAAAATGGTCTATTGGATCCTTTGGGCTAACTCTTAGTATCCCAACTAATTTTATTTTATTTTATTTTTTTATTTTGGAAGAGGTGTTTTAATGTTAAACTGTCAATTCACATTTATAAATACTTTCTGACACTTCCTTTCTATAGATTTTGATCTGATAAAACAAGTGACAAAATTGACAATTTTTTATTTATGATTGAAAGTAAGTGAAATAAATTTTATACTCTGAAATAGATATCTTACAAAAAAGTATCTTGGTGATAACATATTTGCAAAATGAACAATATCTGTCTGGTTTTGATGTAATAGATGGACTTTTAGACTGTGGGCTGGAAAGGCTGAGTTTCTGCTTTGCCCATTCAGATAACTAGCTAGATAACATAGGGCAACTCTACCTTCTCTTAGCACCTTATCTCCAAAAATAAAATGTTTTTTCCTTATTCGTTAGGTCCCTTCCAATTCCAAGAATATTTTGTTTTTTTGTTTCTGGTTGATCTTCAAAATTTTTTAGCATTAAGCCTCTCCATTTCCTTTAGTCTTTCTATGAAGTAGTTAATGAATTATGAACAATTACTTAAAATCACTAGTAGGGTTTTAAAGGAACCCTGCAGTGAATCATTTACAGTGTAAAAAATCACCTCCTAATTTATGTGTTTTGTAAACTCAGATTCATCTACTGGAATATGTTACTTATTCTAAGAAAATTTGACCTTTGACAGTGGGGTAGAGGTAACTTCTGAAAACTGTCACTCTTCGGAATGTAATTTTAAAGGTGAAAAATGGCACCATATTGAGGTCACATTTTTAACATTTTAACATTCCTCACCAATAAAAATTCTCCAGTTTTTGTGACTGAGAATATTATTTCTGAGTATACTAAAATCTTTAGAGCTTCTGAACTGTATTCATCAGCAGTTAGTTATACATGTCCTTAAAGATAGCCTTGACATCCTTAATACCCTCTGAGAACACAGAGGTACACAGAGGTTTTATTTTCACTGCTTTGGGAATAATGTACACTCTGCTTCATTTCTCCAAATAAAACTACGTTAAAATTATTTATTTTGCCAAGTTATGTTGGAGGAAATATTTATTCTATCTACTCATCTGGGCTCATGCTGAAATATCAAAACTGATGATGCATTATGAGACATAAAAGTTTAACCAAAGAAAGATAATGCAAAAGTGACACCCTTGCAGGAAATGTGCTATATATTATGGATTATGTATAAATTCAAAATCTTAAAAATTATAATTTCCAGATGTCTCTTGAGCACAGTGGTAGAATATAAAATATATTGTTTGTCAAGTTGTAGGTCATCTATCTAGATAGTCTCAAAAATCAACTCTAGGAGTCTCTGAACCTGGCTACCTCATCGTCTTGAAGTTCCTACATTGTCCTCATCAAAATTCATTGCTTCTCTTTTTTCTCTTTCATTGAACTTTGTTTTCATGTCTGTTGCACTCAGTTTCTTCTCTTTCTATTACATATATTTGTTTATATATTCTCTTCCCTTATTAGATTATAAACTTTTGAGAGAAGTTTATTCACCTCTGAATCCATGAAAATCTGATTGTACAATGCTGTGAGTAAGCACAAAATAGTATTAGTTGAAAATGGGTTAAATCTAGTCTGAACAACATTTCCATATTCTGCATTAACTTTTTATTTTTAACTTAACCTTATATAAACAAACAGAAAGAACATAACACAACTTTGGTGATGGAATGTTTATAGCAATGAAAATTGTTCTGAAGAGTGGAGAGTGTTTTACAAGTTAGAATCCAAACTAAATATAATTATAATGATGGAGAAGAAGTAAGAGGCATAACTATTTTATGGTAATTGTTATTATCATATTGCAGATGATTTAATTCTTTACCTATAAATTTTAGAAACAAAATCTCTGAAAGTGAAAACATATTTTCAAAATGCCAGTAGAACTCTTTGGAATTTGGCATATTGATCCTAGGACTCATCTAGAAGTATGAAGAGGCAGAAATAAAAACATAACTGTTATTTTACCTGTTCATTGAACAAGCTAAAATTGGAAGGATACAACTAGGAGTATCTCCTTTCCCAATGTTTTCAATAGCTTCTGTTATATTTTCCATTTCCATCCTGCAGCAAAACGCCTTGTAGGTCTCTGTACTTCATCATCAATTGCAGAGCCAAAACTATCTCATTTATATGTAGTAAAAAATCTAGGCTTATATACATAAAAACTTTTACTCCTTTCACCAGTTTCACCTAGCCTTACCCTACTCTCCCATTCAGAGTGATGAAAGGGGTATTATCTGTCCTACTTTTGTCCACTTTTGCTAGACTGCTTCTGACTCCTCCAGGACTGGGAAGGAATAGGAGTATTAGCAGAAAAAGGCAATATTGGTGGTATTGGAATTTTGTGCTGGGCACCTTTTGTGTGGCTGGTGCCTGTACAATGTGTGTCTTGTGAAGTATTTTTGTTGACTCTTCTGAGAGTCCCCTTATTAGGGACCCCCATAGTGCGTCCTTTACATGGGTGATAGACTTCTTGATTAAATTTCTGTTATGGTCCGCAGCTCCTACACTCAGACTGTATGCCCTGAACAAACTATCTCCTGGGGTCCTCTTGACTCAGCAGTCAGCCTCCTTTAGTAGGGTTATTGCCAGATTGCTTATAGCCTGTTTAAGTTTGTAGTATCTAATTATGATACTGAAAACTACATATTTTTGTTATAAAATAGAATGATATTTAGTATAACATGACCTATTATGTGAAAAAGATGCCCAGTATGACTTCAAACTTGTTATAAATCCATATGGATGTTTGCACAAACTAGTAAAAGCATTTCCTTAAATATATTAAGAATCTTTAGCTTTGAGATTACAAGTGATCTTTATTTTCTTCCTTGTAGTTTTCCACATTTTTCCGTGATGAACATTTATTGTTTTAGTAAAAAGAACAAAAGTAAATGTCTTTTGAAAAATAGCATTTTAGAGGATTTTGAGGTGAAAAACAAAGGTTATTTTGAAAGTGAATATTACTGCAGTGTCTGATGGAGGCAGCAACAGCACCAGAAGAGAAAGAACAGGCAATGCTAAATCAGAGTTTAGAGGCATGTCGCCCCCAAATTTATGTCCACCCAGAACCTCAGAATGTGACACTTGGAATACAGGTCTTTGTATCTGTAATTAAGGTAAAGATCTTCAGATGATATCATCCTGGATTCAAGGGGGCCCTAAATTCAGTGATTGGGGTCCTTATAAAATAAAAGAGAAGCAGATTTAAAGCTCATAGAGACACAGACAGAAGTCACATGAAGATGGCGGCAGACCTTGGAGATACCCAGCCGCAAGCCAAGAAACACCAAGGGTTGCCCTCAACCACCAGAAACTAGGATATAGGCAGGGAACAGACTCACCCTTAGAGCCTCCAGAGGAGACCAACCCCATTGACACCTTGATTTTGGCCTCTGTCCCCCAGAACTGTGAGATAATCAATTTCTGTTGTTCTAAGCCTTTACATTTATGAAGATTTGTTGCAGCAGCCTTAGAAACAAATATGGTAAGAACCAGGAGCACATCCATTGGATGAGCAGTTTCTACCTTGGATTTACTTCACAACCTTTAAGGTAATATTCAAGAATATGAACTCTACAAAACATGGTGATCGAAAAATTAGGACTAAAAGAGAGAGTCATCAAAAGGTTTGCTTTATGTTCTTTGTGTTGGATATGCAGAAATAAATAAGGGAGAAAGGTAATATGTGAATGATGTTTCAAGAAGCTGTTTTTCCACTCCCTTACTATGCCTTCACATACTGTGTAGCAAATGTTATGGGTGGAGTGGGTGAATTTTTTTGGTTTTTGGGTTTTTTTCTCATTGAATTTTTTTTCTTTCCTTAAATCGAAAATGGCAAGTAATATTTTTTCAAGTGTTTCCTAAAAATGTGAATTGGACTCTATATGAAATATTTAAATCAGGGAGCTGCTTTAAAAGAAAAGTCACTGTTTGTCACAACACTGCCAACTGAGAAGCAGAGGGTGGTAATAAATAACTGTTACTTTAGAGTATTTCAATATATTGGATAGAACAACAAAACATTTTATGAGCCGTGTTGATTATTTCAAGGAGACTGTTTTCCACAAGCATTTGTTTTCCAAGTCTGGGCTCTGGGAAATGATTCTTAGGGTCCATCCAAATCAAGGTGCACAGTGAATAATCAAGAAATCCAGGGTCTATTGTGTGGCACAACCAGAGTTCTGCAGCTTGAAATAAGATTTGTGTTGAATGACGGGTGTGAAGAGATATAATGTTGATATTTAGGATGTATATGAAATGCTGGGTCTCTGTTTATTTCTTTGCCCTATCATTGACCACTCTTAACTGAAAAAAGAGGAAGGGAAAAATAGTATAAATGAAACTTTAATTTATTAATGTAATTTGAGTTTAATGAGACCTTAATAAGTTATTGATATTATTTATTTATATATTAGATATGATAGTCATGGTATTTATTAATTATAATAGATATTCTTTTTATATTAATATTCTTGGTTTTATTAATGTTGAAATATTTTAATTTGTAATTGATACCTTTTTTTTTTACTAAAGAATTTCTAAATAACTTTACAAGATTAAAAACAGTACTGTGAAGTTAAAAAAAAATCAGAAACCCTTTAAAAAACAAGTTCTTAACCTAGTGTTCATAATTATGATCTTTGAAATCCCTAAGTGTTTATGTTGAATTTTATGTGTATCTGCTCATTAATCGGGGCAGTGGCTTCATAACTTTGATCATGTTCTCAAAGTATTAGTGGGCCCAGAAATATTAGGGACCAATACTCTGGAAAGAGAAGAAAAATAATTGTACCAATAACCCAGAATCGTTATATTCATCGAGTATTGAATTTGCTTTCAAAATTCTTGTAGACAAAGTAAAACGCACACAGAAATATAAAAGCTATATATAGTTCTTGTATAATAAAGAGGTACAATTTCATTTGCAGGGATAAAATTTTTTCTAAGTTTCAAGGGAAATCAATCATATGGCTGCTTCTATAATAAATATAACATAATTTAATTTCCGAATATCTTTGACAGCAGGATTGCAAAAGATATGAACTCTTTAAATTGATGTTTCTAGTGAAATAGAATGAAAGAAAGACTGAAGACATAGCTTTACATCTTAACTGTGAAGGCATGACTATGTGTTGGGGCAGGGGGGAGTAAGTAATATGGACCAGATGTAATAATATAGGAATATAGCTCCAGCCTGGAGAAATGGAAGTTTAACATATCTTTTAGATGAACTTCCTCAAATATCAGAGAGAGCATGTGGTGAATGTCAGTCATTGCACTGTTGAATTCTTTGGCACTGGCCTAAAGAGAAGTTGGTTAGAAGGATCTTTTATTCTAAGAAATTGGTTAGAGGGATCATTTATTCTAAGAAATTGATGACAATATTTATTGGCTTATATCATGATGAAGAGATCAGCTAAATATGCACAGATGCCGGCAATAGATGTGCGCCAAAACAAGATCAAACTTTTCTCAAAGGTGAATGTTTTAGCTCAAACACTTAGACAATTAGTGCAGATATTACAACTAAAATTCAGGACTTACTAAGCTGCCTTAAACCATTTAAATTGTAATGTTGGTCCTATAGGATATTAACTTTTCACAGAACTAAATATTGATGGGTCCACCAGAATATTTTTGAGGATTTTATTTATATTATTGACTTAGACAATTGCAAATATTTAACAAAGTTAATATAGGTTTAGCATAGTTGTAGCAAGCTTTTTTGTTTTTCTGATACTGTTATTTTTTCTTTTTTCACATCTTTATTAGATTATAATTGCTTTACAATGTTATGTTAGTTTCTGCTGTATAGCAAAGTGAGTCAGCTACATGTATACATATATCCCCATATCCCCTCCCTCTTGAGCCTTCCTCCCACCCTCCCTATCCCACCCCTCTGGTGGTCACAAAGCACCTAGCTGATCTCCCTGTGCTATGCAGCTGTTTCCCACTAGCTATCTATTTTACATTTGGTAGTGTATATATACCAGTGCTACTCTCTCACTTGGTCCCAGCTTCCCCTTCACCCACTGTGTCCTCAAGTCCATTCTCTATGTCTGCGTCTTTATTCCTGCCCTGCCACTAAGTTCATCAGTACTGTTTTTTTAGATTCTATATATGTGCATTAGCATCTTCTGCCCACTTTTGGATTGGGTTGTTTGTTTTTTTAATATTGAGCTGCATGAGCAGCTTGTATATTGTGGAGATTAATCCTTTGTCAGCTGCTTCATTTGCAAATATTTTCTCCCATTCTAAGGGTTGTCTTTTCATCTTATTTATGGTTTCCTTTGCTATGCAAAGCTTTTCAGTTTCATTAGGTCTCATTTGTTTATTTCTGTTTTTATTTCCATTTCTTTAGGAGGTGGGTCAAAAAGGATCTTGCTGTGATTTATGTCAAAGAGTGTTCTTCCTATGTTTTCCTCTAAGAGTTTTATAGTGTCTGGTCTTACATTTAGGTCTTTAATCTATTTTGAGTTTATTTTTTGTGTATGGTGTTACATGTAACTGTCCAGTTTTCCCAGCACCACTTATTGAACAGGCTGTCTTTTCTCCATTGTATATTCTTGCCTCCTTTATCAAAGATAAGGTGACCATATATGCGTGGGTTTATCTCTGGGCTTTCTATCCTGTTCCATTGATCTGTATTTCCGTTTTTGTCCCAGTACCATACTCTCTTTATTACTGTAGCTTTGTAGTATAGTCTGAAGTCAGGGAGCCTGATTCCTCCAGCTCTGTTTTTCTTTCTCAAGATTGCTTTGGCTGTTTGGGGTCTTTTGTGTTTCCATACAAATTGTGAAATTTTTTGTTCTAGTTCTGTGAAAAATGCCATTGTTAGTTTGATAGGGATTGCACTGAATCTGTAGATTGCTTTGGGTAGTATAGTCATTTATACAATGTTGATTCTTCCAATCCAACAACATGGTATATCTCTCCACCTGTTTGTATCATCTTTGATTTCTTTCATCAGTCTTATAGTTTTCTGCACACAAGCATCCTGTGTCCTTAGGTAGGTTTATTCCCAGGTATTTTATTCTTTTTGTTAAAGCAATGGTAAATGGGAGTGTTTCCTTAATTTCTCTTTCTGATTTTTCGTTGTTATGTATAGGAATGCAAGAGATTTCTGTGCATTAATTTTGTATCCTGCTACTTTACCAAATTCATTGATTAGATCTAATAGTTTTCTGGTGGCATCTTTAGGATTCTTTATATGTAGTATCATGTCATCTGCAAACATTGACACTTTTACTGCTTCTTTTCTGATTTGCATTCCTTTTATTTCTTTTTCTTCTCTGATTGCCGTTGCTAAAACTTCCAAAATTATGTTGAATATAGTCATGAGAGTGGGCACCCTTGTCTTTTTTCTGATCTTAGAGGAAATGTTTTCAGTTTTTCACCATTGAGAATGATGTCGGCTGTGAGCTTGTCATATATAGCCTTTATTATGTTGAGGTAAGTTCCCTCTATGCCTACTTTCTGGAGGTTTTTTTTTTTTTATCATAAATGGTTTTGAATTTTGTCAGAAGTTTTTTCTGCATCTATTGAGATTATCACACGTTCTTTATCCTTCAATTTGTTAATATGGTATATCACATTGATTGGTTTGCATATATTGAAGAATCCTTGCATTCCTGGGATAAACCCCAATTGATCATGGTGTATGATCCTTTTAATGTGCCATTGGATTCTGTTTGCTAGTATTTTGTTGAGGATTTTTGCATGTATGTTCATCAGTGATATTGGCCTGTAGTTTTCTTTTTTTTGTGACATCTTTGTGTGGTTTTGGTATCATGGTGATGGTGGCCTCGTAGAATGAGTTTGGGAGTGTTCCTCCCTCTGCTGTATTTTGGAAGAGTTTGGGAAGGATAGGTGTTAGCTCCTCTCTAAATGTTTGATAGAATTCGCCTGTGAAGCCATCTGACCCTGGGCTTTTGTTTGTTGGAAGATTTTTAATCACAGTTTCAATTTCAGTGCTTGTGATTGGTCTGTTCATATTTTCTATTTCTTCCTGGTTCAGTCTTGGACAATTGTACTTTTCTAAGAATATGTCCATTTCTTCCAGTTTGTCCATTTTATTGGCATATAGTTGCTTGTAGTAGTCTCTCATGATCCTTTGTATTTCTGCAGTGTCAGTTGTTAATTCTCCTTTTTCATTTCTAATGCTGTTGGTTTGAGTTTTCTCCCTTTTCTTCCTGATGAGTCTGGCTAATGGTTTATCAATTTTTTTTAACTTCTCAAAGAACCAGCTTTTAGTTTTATTGATCTTTGCTATCATTCCTTTCATTTCTTTTTCATTTATTTCTGATCTGATCTTTATGATTTATTTCCTTCTGCTAACTTTGGGGCTTTTTTGTTCTTTCTCTAATTGCTTTAGGTGTAAGTTTTGGCTCTTTATTTGAGATTTTTCCTGTTTCTTGAGGAAGAATTGTATTGTTATAAATTTACTTTTTAGAACTGCTAAGAATTGTATTGTTATAAATTTACTTTTTAGAACTTTTTAGAACTTTTTCTGCATCCCATAGGTTTTGGGTCGTCATGTCTCCATTGTCATTTGTTTCTAGGTATTTTTTGATTTCTTCAGTGATCTCTTGGTTATTTAGTTATGTATTGTTTAGCCTCCACGTGTTTGTATTTTTTACAGTTCTTTTTTCCCTGTAATTGATATCTAGTCTCATAGCATTGTGGTCAGAAAAGATACTTGATACAATTCAAATCTATTAACTTTACCAAGGCTTGGTTTGCCACCCAAGATATGATCTATCCTGGAGAATGTTCCATGTGCACTTGAGATGAAAGTGTATTCTGTTGTTTTGGATGGAATGTCCTATAAATATAAATTAAGTCTATATGGTCTAATGTGTCATTTAAAGCTTGTGCTTCCTTATTTATTTGCATTTTGGATGATCTGTCCATTGGTGTAAGTAGAGTGTTAAAGTCCCCTACTAGTATTGTTTACTGTCGATTTCCCCTTTTATGGCTTTTAGCATTTGCCTTATGTATTGAGGTGCTCCTATGTTGGGTGCATAAATATTTACAATTGTTATATCTTCTTCTTGGATTGATCCCTTGATCATCATGTAGTGTCCTTCTTTGTCTCTTGTAATAGTGTTTATTTTAAAGTCTATTTTGTCTGATACGAGAATTGCTACTGCAGCTTTCTTTTGATTTCCATTTGCATGGAATATCTTTTTCCATCTCCTCACTTTCAGTCTGTATGTGTCCCTAGGTCTGAAGTGGGTCTCTTGTAGACAGCATATGTATGGGTCTTGTTTTTGTATCCATTCAGCCAGTGTATGTCTTTTAGTTGGAACATTTAATCCATTTACATTTAATGTAATTATATGTATGTTCCTATTACAATTTTCTTAACTGCTTTGGATTTGTTTTCATAGGGCTTTTCATTCTCTTGTGTTTCCTGCCTAGAGAAGTGCTTTTAGCATTTGTTGTAAAAGTGGTTTTGTGGTGCTGAATTCTCTTAGCTTTTGCTTGTCTTAAAGGTTTTAATTTCTCCATCTAATCTGAATGAGATCCTTGCTTGGCAGAGTAATCTTGGTTGTAGTTTTTTCCCTTTCATCACTTTAAATATGTCCTGCCACTCCCTTCTGTCTTGCAGGGTTTCTGCTGAAAGATCAGCTGTTAACCTTATGGGGATTCCCTTGTATGTTATTTGTTGCTTTTCCCTTGCTACTTTAAATTTTTCTTTTTATTTAATTTTTGATAGTTTGATTAATATATGTCTTGGCGTGTTTCTCCTTGAGTTTATCCTGTATGGGACTCTGCACTTCCTGGACTTGACTGACTATTTCCTTTCTCATGTTAGGGAAGTGTTCTACTATAATCTCTTCAAATATTTTCTCAGACCCTTTCTTTTTCTCTTCTTCTTCTGAGACCCCTATAATTCGAATGTTGGTGCATTTAATGTTGTCTCAGATGTCTCTGAGACTGTCCTCAATTCTTTTCATTCTTTTTTTTTTATTCTGCTCTGCAGCAGTTATTTCCACTAGTTTATGTTCCATGTCATTATCCTCTTCTATCTCAGTTATTCTGCTATTGATTCCTTTTAGAGTATTTTTAATTTCATTTATTGTGTTGTTCTTCATTGTTTGTTTGCTCTTTAGTTCTTCTAGGTCCTTGTTAAACATTTCTTATATTTTCTCCATTCTATTTCCAAGATTTTGGATCATCTTTCCTATCATTACTCTGAATTCTTTGTCAGGTAGACTGCCCATTTCCTCTTCATTTATTTGGTCTGGTGAGTTTTTACCTTGCTCCTTCATCTGCTGCATATTTCTCTGTCTTCTCATTTTGTTTAACTTACTGTGTTTGGGGTCTCCTTTTCACAGACTTCAGGTTCTTAGTTCCACTTACTTCTGTAGTCTGCTTCCAGTGGGTGAGTTTGATTTAGTGGCTTGTGTACGCGTCCTGGTGGGGGGGACTGGTGCCTGTGTTCTGGTGGGTGGGTTTGGATCTTGTCCCTCTGGTGGGTAGAGCTGCGTATGGTGGTATGTTTTGGGGTGTCTGTGAACTTAGTATGACTTTATGCCACTTGTCTGCTAATGGGTGGGGTTCTGTTTCTGCCTTGCTTGTTGTTTGGCATGGAGCTTGCTGGTCATTGGGTGGAGCTGTCTTGTGTTGACTCAAAGATCTCTGGCAGACGTCTTATTGATTTGATATTATGTGGGGCCGGGAGATCTCTGGTGGTCCAAAATCCTAGTCTCAGCTCTCCCACATTGGAGGCTCAGGCTTTACACCTGGCCAGAGCACCAAGACCCTGCAGCCACATGGCACAGAAGAAAAGGAAGAGAAAAAAAAAAAAAAGAAAGAACAGACAGAGCCCCAAGACAAACGGTATAAGCAAAACTAAACAGACAAAATCACACAAAGAAATATACACACACACATTCACAAAAAGAGGGAAAAAACAAGGAAAAGAGCAACCAAACGAATAAACAAACCCACAAATGAAAACAAACACTAAAAACTAAACTAAGATAAACATAAAACCAAAAGCAAATCAAACACAGAAAGGAAACCCAAGTCCACAATTGCTCCCAAAATCCACCACCTCAATTTTGGGAACACTCGTCTATTCAGGTATTCTACAGATGCAGGGTTTACCAAGCCGATTGCAGGGATTTAATCTGTTTCTCCTGAGTCTGCATGGAGAGATTTCCCTTTCTCTTCTTTGTTCACACAGATCCTGGGGTTCAGCTTTGGTTTTGACCCCGCCTCTGTGTGTAGGCCACCTTCAGGCATCTATTCCCTACCCAGACAAGAGGGGGTTAAAGCAGCGGCTGATTAGGGCTCTCTTACTCAGGCCGGGGAGGGGTACAGTAGTCACAATTGGGATGCGAGGAGTGCCTGCAGTGGCAGAGACCGGTGTGAAGTTGCAGCAGCCTGAGGCGCACCGTGTGTTCCTGGGAAGTTGGCCCTGGACCACAGAGCTTTGGCAGTGGTGTGCTGCACAGGCTCCCCGGAGGGTGTGGGTAGTGACCTGTGCTTGCACACAGGACTCTTGGTGGCAGCGGCAGCAGCAGCAACAGTAGTGGTCCGTGCCTGCCTCTGGAGTCTGAGGTGATAGCCACGGCTTGCACCAGTCTTTGGAGTTCACTTAGGCAGCGCTCTGCCATCTGTGGGCACATGGAGCAGGAAGCCCCTCTCCTCGCGCACCCCAAAACAATGGTCTCTTGCCTCTCTGGCAGGTCCAGACTTTTTCCCGGACTCCCTCCTTGTTAGCTATGGCACACTAACCCCCTTCAGGCTGTGTTCATGCAGCCAACCCCAGTCCTCTCCCTGGGATCTGACCTCCGAAGCCCAAGCCTCAGCTCCCAAACCCCAACCACCCCAGTGGATGAGCAGACAAGCCTCTCAAGCTGGCGAGTGCTGGTCGGCACTGATCTGCTGTGCGGGGATCTCTCTGCTTTACCCTCTGCACCCCTGTTGCTGCACTATCCTCCAAGGCTCCGAAGCTCCATCTCCATCCCTGCCAGAGAGGGGGCTTCCTAGTGTGTGGAAATATTCATCTTTCACAGCTCCCTCCCAGAGGCACAGGTCCCATCCCAATTCCTTTGTCTCTCTTTTTTTTCTTTTTCCTTTTGCCCTACCCAGGTACGTGGGGATTTTCTTGCCTTTTGGGAAGTCTGAGGTGTTTTGCCAGTGTTCAGTATGTGTTATATAAGAGTTGTTCTGCATGTAGATGTATTTGTGGTGAGGAAGGTGATCTCCATGTCTTACTCCTCCACCATCTTGAAGGTCACCCCCTCTGACAGTGTTTTATTAAGGCTACATTTAGTTTTTAATAATAAATATTTTTTCAGAATAAATGGCATTCAATCTTTTGATTGTTCTCTTCGAGATGGATATTTATCCAATTATTCTGATAACCATGCCAAGTGTTATATTCGTATTCTTATTCATTACTCTTTAATTCCAAAGAGATACAAGACAGTTTACAAGACCTGTTTGTA
This sequence comes from Stenella coeruleoalba, assembly GCF_951394435.1. Taxonomy (NCBI): domain Eukaryota; kingdom Metazoa; phylum Chordata; class Mammalia; order Artiodactyla; family Delphinidae; genus Stenella; species Stenella coeruleoalba. The sequence continues at coordinate 92,815,748 of NC_137150.1, forward strand.
TATTGTTTTAAAAGGTGGTGGAGGAATCTCTAATGTGCTATTCTCCCTCTCAAATGAGAAGGCCATGAACAAAATAATTCTAAAGCTATTAGGATTTTTAAAAATATATCTTTTTCTACATTTGGCTTTTTAATCTTCAAAACCTCTTTTGTTTTGTTCATTAAAATATTATAAAGAAACATTGGGGAAAAGCTACTTGACATTGGACTTGGAAATAATTTTTTTGAATATGACACCAAAAGCACAGGCAATAAAAGCAAAAAATAAACACATGGGACATCAAACTAAAAGCCTTCCCCACAGCAAAGGAAACAACCAACACAGTGAAATGGCAACCTATTGAATGGGAGAAAATATTTATAAACCATATATCTGATAAAGGGTTAATATCCAAAGTATGTAAGTAACTCATACAAATCAACAGCAAACAAACCAAAAAACTTGATTAAAAATGGACAAAGGACCTGAATAGACATTTTCCCAAAGAAAACATACAAATGGCCAACAGGTACATGAAAAGATGCTCAGTATCACTAATTATCAGGGAAATGCATATTAAAACCACAGTGAGATATCACCTTGCATGTATTAGGATGGCCATTATCAAAAAGGCAAGAAATAACACATGTTGGCAAGGATGTGGGTAAAAGAAACCTATGTACACTTTTGGTGGGAACATAGACTGTTACATCTACTATGGAAAATAGTATGGAAGTTCTTCAGAAAATTAAAAATAGAACTACCATATGATCCAGGAACCCCCTTCTGGGTATATATCCAAAGGAAATAAAATCACTACCTCAGAGAGGTATCTTCACTCTCTTGTTCATCGTAGCATTATTCACAATTGCCAAGATATGGAAACAACCTGTCGATAGATGAATAGGTAAAAAGACTGTGATATATATATGTACAGTGGAATACTATTCAGCTATAAAAAAGAAGAAATCTTGCCATTTGTTGCAGCATGGATGAACCCAGAAGGCTAAAGAAGTATGCCAGAGACAGAAAGGAAAATACTGTTTGATGTAACTTACATGTGGAAGCTTAAAAAGTTGAACTTAGAACCAGAGAACAAAATGGTGATTACTAGGGGCTGAGGAGTGGGGAAAATGAGGAGAGGGTGGCCAAATAGGACAAAATTTCAATTATAAGATTAATAAGTTCTGGGAATGTAATGTATACTATGGTGACTATAGTTAAAAATACTGTATTATATATTTGAAATTTGTTGAGAGTAATCTTGTGTTCTCACCACACCAAAAAACAAAACAAAACAAAACAAACAAAAACCAAACAGGTAATTATGTCAGGTGATGGATGTGTTAATTAGCTTGATTGTGGCAATCATTTTACAATGTATATGTATATCAAATGATCAGTTTTATACCTTAAATATATATGTTTTATTTGTCAATTATATCTCAAAAAAGCTGGAAAAGATGTTACACAATATATATATATGCAGAAATGTATTCAGTCCAAATAACAGTTTAAATGACTATTCATATATATACATATATATATACATCTATGCAAATGGGTAGATATTGAGTATTTATTTAAATGGTCATATTGAGCACATACCATGTTTTATAATCCAGATCAAAGTGTGCCTCACTATGAATGTCAAAGAATTGTAAGGAAAAAGATAATATAAAAATTCATTACATTGAAATGCCAAGGTTAATCATAATTTTGCCCCATTTGATTGGATAATCTTTAATCAATGTTTTACTTCCTTTTATGTCAATTTCAAAAACAATAGATTCAAATGTCCATTGGTTAGTTAAATGATCTAGAATTGAATTGAAGAAAAAATTTTGAACCTTTAAAAAATATTTCCAAATATATATACAGTTTGTTGTGTGCTATATGAACACACGGAGAACAAATGGTAATATGTTTATCCCATAACACGTAAACCTGAGTATCATTACATGAGAATGTCTAAATGTTGTGTAGAGCACATGTTACAGAAATCAGAACACATACAAAATATTACTGCTCAAAAATTCATAACTTCAAACAGAAAGTTCTTTTCCATCTTCATCTAAAATGCTACACCCTGATGACTCTTAATAGCTGTAGGTAGTGTTTGGAAAACAATATTTGCATCTCTCCACTGGAAGCCACAAAAATGTACAGAAGTTCCAACTACTATTAAGCATTCTTAATGACTTTATCACCCATTGGTTACCATGGCATCAGAACCTTGAAGTGGTATGTACCTAGTCTCACAGATTACTGCAGTGGGATGAATAGATCCTGTGTGAACCCTGGCAGGGCAAATGTTAAGATGCCAAGAAGCCATACGCCTCTGCTGATCCACTAACAAGACTGAGCAAATCACCAGGGACCCCATGGTAGAATGCTGATGAGCCTAATTGGCAACAGATACTAGATTCCTGGACACAGAGGATGGAAACAAGTAAAAGAGAAGGAAATGAAGACTTGAAAGTACACCTCATCCAAATTACAACTTCATGTTGGTGAAATCCCCCAAAGAACACCCAAGCACTTGCTACTGAGGGACCAGGTTGACAGTCAAAATGTGTTACCTTGTCCTTCATATCTCTTGATCTTTTAATTCCTCAGTCACAAAAAGATAGATTATTTAATTTCCAAGATTCCTTTCAATTTCACGTTCAATGTTCACTCCTAATTTCATTGATTCTTCTTGAAATTGGCCAGAATCTTGAAATTTGGATCTTGAATAATGCTTTTTGTTTTTTGGAAGAAAGAATGTTGTAATAGAAAAAGCCTGCTTTTGGAACCAGAAAGACAAGGATTTTACTCTTCATTCTGTCTATTGCTATGTATCTTAAGCAAGTCTCTTCAGTTTCTTCCTTTGTGAAATTAAGAAAATAATATCTTACTTGCAAGACAGTGGTGGAATAACTTCATGTTCATATGATACAGCAAAATTTCCATGAGCCTATTTGCAAATGTAAGGGAAATTTAAATATGTTAGAAAATAGATTTACATGTTATACAAAGAAGATTCTTTACTGAGATGACTTGAAATACTATAATTTCCTTAATTATACCTTATCTCTTAGGATCTTTGATGATATATCCAGGCTTTCAGACCTATGCTTTAACTTTGTTTTTTTAATTCACATTTAAATCTACATTTGACAAGCTTAAGTCTTATGACTGTCTGAAGTTTTTTCACACCTAATGATTTTCACATTTGGCGTATCTGATGATCAATCATTATCTCAACTATATTAAGTTTAAGAGGCATACCTTTTATCACTAGCACAACACATTATTTTCTGTTGTTTTATATTTGATTAAAAATAATACAGCAAAATGCAAAGATGGTAAATCTTGAAATGTTTGTTTGTCTGCTGGCACAAAATTCTGAATTCTGTGTGCAGAAGACATAAGGGTGTGAGTTATAACATAGGAAATTTGAATGGTATAAAAACCAAATTTAACAAATATCAAGTACTTATAAATACGACATATTCCTTACATTGTGAGTCATTTTTTGATAATATAATTTTCCAGTTTTTTACTTTGCAGTTTTCAAGTAAATTTAAAGCATTTTACATTTTCATTTACCAGGCTGTTAAAAATATCATGAACTAGTGGAAAACCTGAGGAGATTTAATATGTGTTTACCTGTTTCCTGTTTTCTAAAGTATATATCAAAATCATTAGTTTCTCTTAGGCTATTCTAATGTGGAGATGACTAGAAGAATTTTAAATTTTTATTATTTATGTTGTAAGTCTTCAGTTTAGAAACAAACAGGAAACAATAGAGAAAACAAAGACAAGTAATCTAGCAACAATTCCTAATTAACATTTTGGTGTATAACTATCCAGTTTTTTTTTCTTTGTAACCATGCAGTAACTTATTGGGAAAGTATATGACTTAACAATATTGCCACATTTGTGAATTATGTGACACAGTATATCCAATGATAATGCCAGTTTTGAATCCTTTCAAAGGAGATACTGGTAATAGAGGATCACTGACTCAAGAGTAGGAACTCATCTTTTACCTCCATTGATTCTTTTCACTAATCTAGATACACTTTAGGCAAAAAATAATAATTTCTATAACTTCATAATAATGTTTTGAAACCTTCAGAGCTAACAAATTCTTTTGTAGTAACTGATCCAAGTATGAACTATTAAATTTAGAACATTTTTAAGCACTGAAGATAACATCAAATATCTTCTGTAGCTATCGGTATGGAATTAAAAATAGCTTATACAGGCAAAAGTACATAATCATGATTGTAAGAAATAAACAGCAGAAGATTTCATGAAATACAAATGTGTCCCATAATTTAACATATAGATGAGTTAACATGAAACGAATCAGAATCACAGATGGGGCCTTTATCCCCTTTGAAAGTATGTTTTAGTTAAAACCTTAAGAGTAGAAATATTTGGCAAGAAATTGGTTATTTTATCAATCCAAACCATACAATCAGTTTGTGATGCTTAATAAAGACATAATTCTATCCTCTCTAATGAGGTAGAATTTCTAATAGTGGAGCTTTTGAGGTTGAAAAGGCAGCTGCTATGTATCTCTTATGAATCTTTACTGTGAATTCACTATAATGGATTATCATGAAATGACTGGATGAAAGCAGCAATCTAATTGGGATGAAAGCAGCAATCTGGCTTGCTGAGAAGCTCCCTCCTCCTAATCACCCTATGGAATTTTAACCATAGAGGAGGGCTAATGTCACATTCAAGTGCAGGTTTAAATACTACTGAATGATGGTATTTGGTGACATCTAATGTTGGCTGTACCTCAGTATTTAGATTTTTAAATGGCGTGTGAACTGTGGCATTCATTTACTTTTGCTATGTCCCATTCTCTTCTCATTATCAACACGGTAAATATTTTGTAGGAGTAAACAGAGCCCAAATGACAACAGCTGAGGATAGGATTTTAGGTGATACTTGGAATTGAGCTAAGTATATGCCAGGATTTAAGATATGGTTATTTTTAATTATATGAAGTCAACAGGATCATTATTTTAGCCTCTTTACTGACTCATTAAGACAAAATAATTTACTTAGTAAAAAAATATGTATACATATTTTTAAACTAAGGACACTCAAATATCTCAAATACTTTAAAACTTTCCCATTTAAAACTCTTTTTCTTGGAAGGAATAAAAGCAAAATGAATTGAAAAGGAAAACAAGAGGTTTCAGGCTTTTATAGTTAAATTGACATCTCCCTATTAAAATGTATTACAGAGCCTGCAAATGCTTATGTTGTCTAATCACTTAGAAACATTTCCTTTGTAAAAGTGTAGTAGTGTAAGACAGGTACAAAACATAAATTCTTGATTATTCACTTCAAAGGGGAAAAAAAGAATATAGAATGCAAAACATTGAAATATATTCTGTAATCTTTTTAAAATGCTAGAGGCACATTTTTTTTCTTTGTATGCTATCTTCCTTATTATTATAATCCCTATACACACCAAGTAGCCCAGTGTCATAAGGAAATCACTTTGAAGAGGCCATTCATAACAATAAAAAAAAGTATCTTTACATTTTATTTGCATTTCTAGAAAAACTTTGTAAAAGCTATTTGTTCCTCTCCCTGTAGGTGAGTCATTCTCTAATCCACTCCTCCAAAATCTATCTCTGACCTCATCCTAGCCAGCTTTGTTTCTCTCCTCCCTTTTCTTTTGCCCCTACTTCTCTTTCAATCAATCTCAATCTAATGCAATTTCCCAAATTCAAATCCATGTCTAGTGCTCCCTTCCTTCAGTACACTCTTCTTGAATAAGACTTGAGCATGTATGTGAGTGTATATATACACACACACATGCACATATAGAGGAAATATTGGTCATTGCCTATCAGGCAATGATAAAGTTTTCCTTAGCAGATATTACAGGGAATGAGGCTCTAGAATATTCCTATCTTAATCATCTTCTCCATTTCAAATAATAAATTGGTAGGCATCTTTCAAGGAAATATAGGTAGGTAGATACCAAACATTTTGATATGGTCTCTTTTCTCACAATTGTTTTTCTCCCTTTTAAAAAGTCTGGCATATTTAAGTTGGGTTTAAAATCAAACTATCAACTTCAGGTTTAATAAAAAGCAATGCCAAATAAACTATGTAATAGATGTCTCTATTTGACAATGATAGACATTCAAAAATATTTCTTGAATAAATGAAAAAGTGAATGAACAGACATTTCCTCTCCATTTTTGAGATTAACTCCAATCCCCCAACATGTTTCCTGATTCTTCTCATTCCTGACCTATTATTCTTTTCACTTTTAGAGGTGAGACCAAGGTGATCAACTCTGATTGTTTGCATACATTTTCAATGATTAAAACAAGTCTGTTCACATTTTGATTCTTCTGCATCAAGTAGCTATACAAAGATGTCTAACTATATGAGTGTCAATGTTAGCTTTGCATCTGGCCTTTTAAATCAGGCCAATTCACTTATGCACCATGTCTAAATTTACCTTTAAGTAAATGCTGCAGGCTAGATGAGGCCCTAGCCTTTTGTTTAATTACCTTCAGTCTTCATCATTTTCTCCCACCTCTTAATTAAAATATTTCACTGATTACAGAGGTTCTATCCTGAATGTGAATCCTGGATTCTCTTTTCTCAACTTTGGTGACTAAAATAATTTCCTTCTGTCATTTTAGATTCTAGATTTTTTGCAATAACTTTTGGATTTACCTAATTATTTGAACTGGAGGTCTTCTCTTGTGTATACCTGAGTTCTATTCCAGTGCCAAATAACTTCAAGTTAACTCCTGGCCTAATTTTTCAGAGGCTGAGTTTAAACAGATATAAATAGAGTAGGAAGAAACAAGGAAATAAACTCTGTATCCCTAGAAATAATAGTGGCTGGTTAAATGGCTAAAATTCACTCCAGATTATGTTCAAGGCGGAGTACCCATATAAGGGCAAATGTGGGTTGAGTGTACTTAGCTTTTTATTGGCAAAAGTGCTAATGGAGGTGATGTAATGATCAGGATGGAGATAAATCTATACTGAGGGAAGAGGTAGTAATAATATTACTTTCCATTCTTTCATGCCAGCATTACAAATATAGTGAGATTAAATGATTAACCAGAAGTCAAATTGAGGACTGTTGCATGTAGCAGGATTGTTTAATAGTGTATGACATAGAAGCTATCACAGTAATAATTTATGGTCACTGAAGAAAACTAAGTAATGTTACTTGCTTAGAAGCTTTAGTTTTCCAACCAAAACCTCCAGAGTATTTTAAAGCCCCCTAACCAGCAGCCCTTATGCCACAGCAGGCAACATTTTGCAGCCACTTTTCAGAAAATAAACAGGTAAAATGTATATTTTCCAGTATTAAATTGAAGAGGATACTTCCCTAAGGTAGAATCTAAGACATTGCCTGTATGTGTGCAGTAGAATGTTAGCTTTGGTAGCAGCCAGGTTATAGGAATTCAGTTAATAAAACTCTAAGTTTAATATATGAACTATAAACATGTAAAGAATAGATTCCTGAGCATTTACTGTAACTTCTATTGTGCTTCAGCTGTCTGTATTCACTTGTTGGTGGCTACGTTTTTGATCCCCAAATATAAAAGGTTCTTTGTCACTTTCTTCATGATTGAAGGAATACTGACTTTTTAAAATACAGTTTCTTCCCCTATCCCAAATAATTTCAGGAACCCCAAGTCTCCAGAGTTCTCTTCTGACTGTTGCTCTTTGCTTTTGAGTGTGAAAAGTTATCCCAGAAATTCCTCACATTTCCACAGTGATGCTCACTCAGCTAGAGCATCACTGCCTTCAATATTTGATGGTATGGATAAATACATCCTCACCTTGTACATATGGGTATAACCTGAAATAAACCACGTCCAGTGCCAGTGGAACCAGAAGCAGGTTCTTGTGCTTCAATCACATATATTTGTGATTGGCGCTGCTGAGAAGTCAAAAGGAGAATTGCCTTCTTTGTTACTCTTGAGAACTTTCACAGAAGACTATGGGAGGTTCGGTGTGGCCAGTGTTTATGTGATGGAGTTTTTTCAGGTACTTTCACAGTTAGTCAGGTGTGTGTTCTGCAATCTCAGTTCCACAGAGATGGAGCTCTTTGCCATAACACTGCTGTCTTTATGAGTCCAAACCCGGGTGGTAGTGGAGTATAAATCTGCTACATCTTTTGAGGGCTGGTTCTGGCAGAGCGTAAATTCACTCACCTATCACTGTCAGCTAGCATCCATGGACATGAAGGCCTGACTCGTTCATAATTGCTCTAATGAAGTGAGGGGAAGTCTTCAAGTCTCAAAACAAAGTTTCACAAGCACTCCAAGTGTTACAGATATAAGTATGATGGGGCTGTTTTGACAATTCTTTTCAACATCTTTTATAACAAAATAGTGCTACCACTTGGTCCAAAGGTAGGTGGATTTTATTCTGGAGGAGGACTACCATTCATGGTTAATCTCAGTCTTTGGCCTTGTTCTCAGGATTTGTCACTGTATCCCGCCTGAGAATGAGTTTTCTCTCAGTACACTCTGAAATTTTTCCTCTGTCACGGTATTCCAGTCTAGTAAACATATGTATATATGTCTGGACATCATTGTGGAAAGCCTTCAGGCCCCATCTCCTCTGCCTACCCCTTCAGAAAGCAGCTCAGGTCTTATTTGATTAAGTCAATTCATCCACTCAACATATTTATTCATTTTTCACTATGTGCCTCGCAATGATGTAGGCATAGAGAATACAAGAATTTATAAAAAGAGAAATTTGTTAACTCATATAGCTTTCTCTCTACAGTGATGATAGGATAAACAAATAAAAAATAACATGTCAGATGGCAGTAAGTACTAAAGAGATAAATAAAACAAGTAGGACTACAGGTCATGCCAGGAGTTTGGATGATTTTAAGTTTTCCACAGAATGACCAGGGAGAGCCTGCATATGAAGGGCACATTTGAGCCAAGATGTGAAGAGAATGAGGCAGCGGGCCAAGATATCCAGGAGGAGATCATTCCAGGCAGAGAGGGCAAAAAGTGTACAGGCCCTCAGGAGGAAGTGTCCTGGGTGTCTAGGGAGGAATAGACATAGACCTGAGATCTGAATTCCATGGAACAGCAACTTTCATGATCCTTCTCCAGCCCAATCAAGATACCCATTTATAATGAAAGGAAAAAGAATAGTTGACATGATCAATCTACTGCAAATTAACATGAGACATATGGTAATCAGCAGACTGTGAAGAACCAAAATAAAGAAAAGATGCTGAGACAGCAAGGTAAACTCAGGCGTCTTGCCATAGCTGGCAAGATTAAAAGATATTGCAGGACTACATATATTTACACTTGAAAGCATTGACCCAAGTTCTCTGCTTAATAAGCAGTGTATACAGTGCACGGAGTAGCAGTTTTAGAAGAGTTAAATAATTCTCAATTGGTTTAATGTTTTACATACAAGTTTTATCAAAGACAGGAACTTTTAGCAATGAAAATCCAATTATAAGTATATTCGAACTTCTCTGCTTTTAGTAAATAACTAGAACAAAATAAAACCTGGCAACATTTTCAGAAGCTGTTTTAAACAATGTGTTATATTTTGATGTGCCCAATTTAGCACACCTCGCTTGATGTAGAGTCATAGTTATTCATTTAACATATATTTAATAGGTATCTATTATGTGAAAGGCTCTCATATAGGTGCTAAGGATATAGCAGTGAACCAAATTATATCCCCACCACATATACTCATGGGCAAGGCAGACACATGTCCAGTACTAAATTCTATAAAGAAAAAGCTGGATAAAGGGATAAATAATTTCCATGGAAAATTCTTTGGGAAGGCATATCAATAGGAATATGCTACAGTAACGAATAAACCTCCAAAGCGTAGTGGCTTTAAAACACAAGTTTCCTTCTCATATTATATGTACATTGTAGGTTGGCACCAAACTCTGATTATTAAAATCATTCAGTGACCCAGACTAAAGAATCAGGCACCATCTTGCATGTTGTTGGTCATTGTGCTAAAGGGAAAAGAGAGTCCTGGAGGGACTTGATCTAGAAAGCAGTGTGACACATCTCTCTTCCACTTGTAATTCATTGCCCAGAACTAACTCGTGGCCCACCCAGTCAGAGGGTAGCCAGAAAGTGGGCAGACCTAAGTATGTTTTCACCAGCACTAATAATCACCAAGAAGGGATGTCAGACAAAGAACTTTTTGAGAAGGTGACATTTGAGTTGAGACCCAAAGGAAATGAGGGAATGAGAGCTAGAGACAGATCATTCATAGCTAAAAGAAGAGTGAGGAAGTTAGAGAATATTGGCTCAGAAAGGCGTTAAGACTTCATCAAAATGAAAAGAGAAGCTACAGATGGAGAAAAAATAATCAGAAATTATATATCTGGTAAAGGACATACATCCAGAATATACAAAGAACACATAAGTTAATAAGAAGACAGCCCAATTTTTTTAAAAATGGGGAAAAGATTTGAGACACTTCACCAAAGCAGATGTAGCAATGGTAACTGAACACACAAAAATATTTTAAACATAATTAATCATTAGAGAAATGCAAATTAAACTATAATGATATCACATACACACTGGAATGGCTAAAAAAACAATAAAACACCCAACTGGCAATTCCAAGTGTTGCTAGACTGTGGAGAAGCAAGATCCTTACAATGTTGCTGGTGGGAATGTAAAATGGTACAGTTGCTTTGGAAAAGAGTTTGGCAGTTTCTTAGAAAGTTAAACATACACTTGTCTTATGACCCAGTCATTTCATTCCTAGTTATCTACCAAAGAAAAATGAAAAAAACTATGTCCATACAAAGACTTGGATATTAATAATCATATCAGCATTATCCATAAGAGGCAAAAGTTAGAGATGTCCATGAAGCGGTAAATGGAAGCGCAAAATGTAAAATATACATGGATACCAGTCAGCAATATAAATGACTGAATTGTTATATGCTACGATATAGGTAGGCCTCAAAAACGTTAGGCTAAATGAAAGAAGCCAGATGCAAAAGGTGATATATTGCATGTTTGTATTTATATTCAATTACCAGAAAGGGAAAAACTATAGATACAAAAAGTAAATCTTGGAACTGTGGGTGGGAATAGGAATTGACTGCACATGGGCACAAGATAACATTTTTGGAATGAAGGAAATGTTCTAGGACTAGGCTGAGTTGATAGTTACATAGTAATATAAATTTACTAAAATCATCAAAGTGTGTACGTAAAATGGGCAGGTTTGTGGTGTGTAATGTATGCTTCAATAAAGCGGGTCAAAAAAAAAAAAGAAAAAAAAGAAACAATGAGGTGGCCAGTGTGGATTTTATAGGGTAAAAATGGAAACGAGTCATAGGGGATACAGTCAGAGGTGTAAGCCAGTGACCTTATCACATAATCATTGAAGTTCTTGGCATTAGAGTTCCGTCTTCTTTATAAGTTTATGGGAAGTCAAGGGATAATATGAGTAGTAGACAAACTGGAATTAATTTATTATTAATTAATATATATGCTTTTTAAAAGAATGTTGTATGTTGACCTAGCATAGGAGGTAAGATTGAAAGATAAGCAAGACACTTTTAGAGTAGTTCAGGCAAGAAGGTATGAAAACTAGATCAGGAATGGTGCAGTGGAGGTGGTGAAAAGTAATCTGTTTGGGATATGTTTAAAAAGTAGAGCTTCCTAGATAATAAATATATCTGAGCATTAGATTTTTGGCATTTTTATTACCAAGTAATATGAATAAATAACAACCGTATCCCATTCCCGAACCTCAGTCCAATGCTGAACGCAACTCTAAATACTTAAAAAATACTTAAACTTAAGTTTCAAACTCAAGACTTAGGATTAAAGGGAGAAGCCACTGGTAGGATGCAGATCAGAGAAGTTTGATGCACACACATTTTAACTGTTAAAAACAAAGAAAAAATTTTTCTTTGTTTTTCATGTACTTTTTTAAAATTAGAGTATAGCTGCTTTACTATGTTGTGATAGTTCCTGTTGTACAACGAAGTGAATCAGCTATATGTATACCTATATCGCCTCCCTCTTGGACCTCCCACCACCCTCCCTCATCCCACCTATCTAGGTCATCAGAGAGCACTGAGGTGAGCTCCCTGTGCTATACAGCAGGTTCCCACTAGCTATCAATTTTACACATGGTAGTGTGTATATGTCAATCCTGATCTCCCAGTTCATCCCACACCCCCTGCACCCTGTGTCCACACAACCATTTTCTATGTCTGCATCTCTATTCCTGCCCTGCAAATAGGTTCATCTGTATCATTTTTCTAGATTCCACTATATGTGTTAATATATATTTGGTTTTTTCTTTCTGACTTACTTCACTCTGTATGACAGACTCTAAATCCATCCACATCTCTACAAATGACCCAATTTTGTTCCTTTTTATGGCTGAGTAATAGTCTGTTGTATATATGTACCACATCTTCTTTATCCATTCATCTGTCATTGGACATTTAGGTTGCTTCCATGTCCTGGCTATTGTAAATAGTGCTGCAATGAACATTGTGGTACGTGTCTTTTTGAATTATGGTTTTCTTAGGGTATATGCTCAGTAGTAGGATTGCTGGGTCATATGATAGTTCTATTTTTAGTTTTTTAAGGAATCTCCATACTGTTCTCCATAGTGGCTGTATCAATTTACATTCCCACCAACAGTGCAAGAAGCTTCCCTTTTCTCCTCACCCTCTCCGGCATTAGTTGTTTGTAGATTTTCTGATGATGCCCATTCTTACCTGTGTGAGGTGATACCTCATGGTAGTTTTGAATTGCATTTCTATAATAATTAGTGATGTTGAGCATGTTTTCATGTGCCTCTTGGCCACCTGTATGTCTTCTTTGGAGAAATGTCTATTTAGGTCTTCTGCCCATTTTTTGATTAGGTTGTTTGTCTTTTTGATATTGAGCTGCATGAGCTGTTTGCATATTTTGGAGATTAATCCTTTGTTAATTGCTTCATTTGCAAATATTTTCTCCCATTCTGAGGGTTGTCTTTTTATCTTCTTTATGGTTTCCTTTGCTGTGCAAAAGCTTTGACGTTTCATTAGGTCCCATTTGTTTTTTATTTTCATTACTCTAGGGGGTGGATCAAAAAAATCTTGCTGTGATTTATGTCAAACAGTGTTTTTCCTCCTCTAAGTGTTTTAGAGTATCTGGTCTTACATTCAGGTCTTTAATCCATTTTGAGTTTATTTTTGTGTATAGTGTTAGGGAGTATTCTAATTTCATTCTTTTACATGTAGCTATCCAGTTTTCCCAGCACCACTTATTGAAGAGGCTGACTTTTCTTTATTGTATGTCCTTGCCTCCTTTGTCATAGATTAGGTGACCATAGATGTGTGGGTTTATATCTGGGCTTTCTATCCTGTACCATTGGTCTATATTTGTGTTTTTGTGCCAGTACCATAGGAGTCAAAATACCTGTGCTCAGAAACCTGGAAGACACTGATGAAAGAAATCAAAGGTGACACAAGCAGATGGCAAGATATACCATGATCTTGGATTGGAAGAATCGATATTGTGAAAATGACTATAGTACCCAAAGCAATCTATAGATTCAATGCAATCCCTGTCAAATTACCAATGTCATTCTTCACAGAGTTAGAACAAAAATGTTTACAATTTGTATGGAAACACAAAAGATCACAAATAGCCATAACAATCTTGAAAAAAAAAAATGGAGCTGGAGGAATCAGGCTTCCTGACTTCAGACTATACTACAAAGCTATCTTATTTTCAGTATCAATAAAGCTGCATTGAAACAGCCATGTCAGGTTTCTTTTCTCACTCTTAAAATATATTCTTACTTGGGACTACAAACTGTTACTCCATTCCTTCATGACAGCCATCCAAAAGAACTGAGCAGAATTAGGTAAATAGACCTCAATTTTTATAATATATGATGTGCAATTTGGGTTAATAACTTAGTGCTCAAATAAATCAAATACACGCTATAGAGATTATTGAGTAAAATTTCCCTTCTCAAACTTGAAGTATGATTTTCTATTACAATAAGGCATTTTATAATATTTTTGAGGAATAATTTCAGAGTAATTTTAAGTAATTAAAATATTGAATGGTAATTTTGAAAAATGTATGAGGAAAAATAACAAATTATCTTTGCTTTTTATAGTTTGAACTTATGGAACTAAACACGAAATCTTTAAATTTTCCTTCAAAATTATTTGAGGGAACAAATAATTTAGGAAGAAACAAATTGTAAAACTGGCTTTAAGAATTTTCACTTTAGGGGCTTCCCTGGTGGGACAGTGGTTGAGAGTCTGCCTGCTGATGCAGGGGACATGGGTTCATGCCCCGGTCTGGGAGAATCCCACATGCTGTGGAGTGGCTGGGCCCGTGAGCCATGGCCATTGAGCCCGTGAGCCATGGCCATTGAGCCTGTGCGTCTGGAGCCTGTGTGTCCGGAGCCTGTGCTACGCAACGGGAGAGGCCACAACAGTGAGAGGCCCGCGTACCGCAAAAAAAATAAAAAAAGAATTTTCACATTACAGTTTTTCAAATCTCTCCTATTCAGGAAATTAAGGTGATAGAAAAGTTCACATTACTGCCAATTATTGCAGGTAAGAAATTTTATTTGAAAGTTTTTTCCAAGAACTTTAAACTATAAACTCCACATCTAAGTGTTCAACTATTTGTTTGTGTTCATGTAGTGAATGCTCAGTGATACTTTTATGACTATCCAGAGAGTCAATTTCATTCTTTTGGAATACAAACTCTGTTACCTGAAGCAAAATAATTGTCCTCATGTGATGCGTCTGATTATTTTAGTTTTATCATAATTGGTTTGCTAATTTTGGAATTTATCTAGCAAGAATAGTTTTATAATTAAAAAAAAAATCTCTCCAGAGTAACAGATAAACCCCAATATCTTAGAGGCAGAAGATATAAAAGTTTGTTTCTTACTTATTTAAATACCAAAATAGATATTAATGATTTTCTGAGAAGCTCTCTTCTAGTAGATGTTTCATTGAGCCAGTCTCTTTGCTTGTATCTATGCCATCTTTAACACATGGCTTTCTTTTTGCTTGTTTGTATTAAAATGATGAATCAAAAAGACTATAGAGCATCTTGCATGAGAGGTTTATCTGGGCCAGACTGAGAAAATGTGCATGTCAATACTTTCCTTTCCATAACTGGTCAGGACTCACTCATATGATCACAAATAATGATGATTTTGGTTCTTTGTCCAAAAGTAAAAGGAAATTAATCTGGTGAAGAGCCAGTAGTCTCTGTCACAACTATAAAGGAGATATACATTACTTTTAGATATCTAGAGAAAGAATCCACATTTAAAAATTACTAATATTTATATAATGTCCAGATCAAGATGGGATTTTTTCATCCTGTCATTTCTTTCCTTCTGTCCTTTTAAAAAAATAATAGCTTTATTGAAGTATGATTTACATACCATAAAATTCACCCTCTTCAATTATGTAATTCAGTGGTTTTTAGTATATTCACAATATTGTGCATCTAATACCACTATCTAATTCCAGAACAAATTCATAGTTTCAAAAAGAAGCCCTGTACCCATTAGCAGTCACTCTCCCCCTCTTCCCTGTTCCTGGCTGTTAGAAACCACTAATTTACATTTTGTCTGTATGGAATTTCCTGTTCAGAACATTTCTTATAAATGGAATCATACTATATGTGGCCTTTTGTGTAAGGATTCTTTCACTTAGCATGTTTTCAAGTTTGATCCATGTTGTAGTTTTGTATAATTTTGTACTTCTTTTGTGAAATTTATTCCTAAGAATTTTATTTTTCTGATGCTATTGTAAATGAAATTGTTTCTTTAAATTTTATTTTCAGAACATTTCTTCCTAGAATATAGAAATATAATTGAAATTTGTGTATTGATTCTGTATTCTTCAACCTTGCTGATCTCATTATTAGTTCTAATTGTGTGTGTGTGTGTGTGTGTGTGTATTCCTTGGGATTTCTATATACAAGATTGTATAATTTGCAGATAGAGATCATTTTACTTCTACTATTGCAATCTGCCTTTTCTTTTTCTTGCATAATTTCCTTGGCTGGAACCACCATTGAAATGTTGAATAGAAGTGGTGAGAGCAGGCATCCTTGTCTTAAACCAATGTTAGGGGAATGTGTACAGTTATTTATAATTAAATATGTTAGCTGTTGGTTTTCCATAGATGACATTTATTAGGTTGGGGACATTCCTTTCTATTCCTAGTTTGATGGGTTTTTCCTCTGTTTTTATGTTTTATTTGTTTTGATTGGAGATATAAGAAAATTTCTGTGAAAACCACAGCTTGATGAGCTCTAAAAGGAAGTTAAACTTGGGGTTCACTTTTTAAAAGAATATGCATTTTAATATACAGCACTTTGTCTGATATGTGGCTGAGTTAACATTCCTATGGCAACACTGACTTTCCCAGCTACTCTGCCAACTTTTATGCTTAATTCACAATGTCACAACATTCTAAGTACTGCACTTTTAAGAAAATTCAACATGGCATGTAAAAAACATTGACTAGAGAGAGGGGGTTCAAGATGGTAGCATATGAAAACCCTGAACTCACCTCATCCCCCTACCTCCAACATGGTAATGTGCAGTAGGGAGTAATATCACAGAGGCCCCCTGTGCAGATTTGCCTACCCTGGGACACAGCAAAAAAACAATGGTTTAAAGGGCACCTAGACTACAGGTGAAGGAAATCCATTTACTAACCCTAGAGCATTAGCCAACTGGACAAAGAACTACTAGTACTCTCTCTGGGCTGGGAGGTGCTGAAGAGTGGATTTTTGTGTGTGTGAGTTCCTTCTCCATCTTGATAGCAAGAGTGTTAACATGGTCCAGGTGCTCTAGTTGGCCTGAAAAGCCTGCCCCAGTGAACCCCAGGTCCCTGGTCCACACCAGCCACAGCCATCTCCCTAAGGTGGCCCTGGTGTAGCCTGCCACAAGCCCTCCAGCCTCTACCCACTCCAGCTCCACCTGGCCAGCCAAAGCTGCCTGGCATATGTATTCTACACAGGAGACATTCCTACACAAAGCCATGCCTTCAATATCAGGAGAGGTAGCTGTTTGACCTAATTAATAGAAACAAACACAAAAGTGTCAAACCAAATGAGGAGATAGAGGAATAAATTCTAAACAAAAGAAAAAAATAAAACCCCAGAAAAAAACCCTAATGAAATGGAAATAATTAATTTACCTGATGATAAAGAGTTCAAAGTAATAGTCATAATAATACTTGCCAAACTCAGGAAGAGAATAGAGTAAAGCAATTAGAACTTCAACAAAGAGTTAGAAAATATAAGAAAGGACCAATCAGAGTTGAAGAATATGATAACTGAGAAAATGAAAAACACACTAGAAGGAATCAACAACAGATTAGATGGTATAGAAGAACAGATCAGCGATCTGAAAAACAGAATAGTGGAAATCACCCAATCAGAACAGCAAAAAAAAAAAAAAAAAAAAGAAAGAGAAAAAAAAGAAAAATAAGAATAGTCTAAGGCACAACTGGGACAATATCAAGCACACTAACATTTGTATTATATTGGTCCCAGAAGGAGACAAGAGATAGAAAAGGGAAGAAAACTTATTTGAAGAAATAATGGCTGAAAACTTCCTTAATCTGGGAAAGAAAACAAATACAGTAAGTCCCCTACACATGAATGAGTCCTGTTTGAAGAGTGTGTTCATAAGTCAAATTTGTTTGTAAGTCCAACAAAGTTAGCCTAGGTACCCAACTAACACAATTGGCTGTATAGTACTGTACTGTAATAGGTTTATAATACTTTTCACACAGATGATGCATAAAAAACAGAGAAGCACAAAAAATAAAGAAAACATTTTTAATCTTACAGTACAGTACCTTGAAAAGTACAGTAGTACCAGCTACATCACCACTGCTTTTACGCTTGCTTCTGGATATCCTGGGCTTGAAATAAAGATACTTTTCTACTGTACTCTATACAGTACTGTACAGTAAAGTACAAAAAACCACAACCACTTGTAGAGGATTCACGTAAGTGACAGCGTACTCCAGGCACATGAACTAACATGTGATTGAACATGCAAACCCACGTTTGCATCTTTGAAAGTTCACAACTTGAAGGGTTTGTATGTAGGGGACTTACTCTATTGAAGCCCAGGAAGCACAGAGATCCCAAGCAAGTTGATCCCAAGAAATCCACACAAAGACATATCAAAATTGAAATGGTAAAAGTTAAAGATAAAGAGAATTTTAAAGGCAGCGAGAGAAAAATGAATAGTCACATACAAGGAAACTCCATAATACTATCAGGTGATTTTTCATCAGAAACTCTGTAGTTCAGTAGGGAGTGGCATGGTACATTTAAACTGCTGAAAAGGAAAATTTACAACCAAGAATACTATACCCAGCCAAGTTATCATTCGGAATTAGAGAGATAAAGAGTTTCCCAGAAAAGCAAAAGCTAAAGCAGTTCATCACCACTAAACCAGCTTACAAGAAATGTTAAAGGGTCCTCTTTAAGCAAAAATGAAAAGGCAGTAACCAGAAATAAGAAAATATATGAAATAAAAAAAATTTCACTTGTGAAGGCAAATATATATAAAGACAGTGAAACAGCAACTTAAAAATCTAGTGTGAAGGTTAAAAGATAAAAGTAGTGAAGACACCTATGACTATATATATATATATATATATATATATATATATATATATAACTTAAATATAGTATTTAAGGAATATGAAAACATTCTTAAATGTAAAATATAGCATCAAAAACATAAAACTTGTGGGGGAGTAAAAATGTAGTGCTTTTATAGTGTATTTGGACTTAAGTGACTATCAGCTTAAAATAAACTGCTATAGGGCTTCCCTGGTGGCGCAGTGGTTGGGGGTCTGCCTGCCGATGCAGGGGACGCGGGTTTGTGCCCCGGTATGGGAGGATCCCGCATGCCGCGGAGCGGCTGGGCCCGTGGGCCATGGCCGCTGGGCCTGCGCGTCCAGAGCCTGTGCTCCGTGGCGGGAGAGGCCACAACGGTGAGAGGCCCACGTACTGCAAAAAAAAAAAAAAAAAAAAATTAAATTAAAATAAACTGATATATATATATATATATATATAGGTTGATATGTATGAACCTCAGTTTGGGTTATTTACCAATCTCTTAATCAATATATATAGTCAGGTGATTAGAGAAATTTGATTAACCAGTCTTTGACATATAGTTTCTATAGTTTCTGGAAAATAAATTCAGTTCCGACCTAAAGAGGTCTGAGAATATGATGGAGTAGTTCACCCAAAGAAATATTTTATGGTAGAAATAAAAAGAAAATAATGAATAACCATTATTTTGTGGTAGGAAAGCCATAATTACAATTTTTTTTGTTTGTTTTTTAAAGTCTTCAGATAATGGAAATGGAAAACCATATAACTTATATACTTATTCTTGCTGAGGGCACCTAGAGAGTTGGACCAAATAATGAAAAATGATCATCGTGCTTTCAGGAATGACAGACTGAATCATTCCAGAAGACCTTCCTCTGGAGGAAACAACTAACAATCTAGACATAGTACAAAAGCAACCTGAAAGTACCAGAGGTGAAGAGAAGCAGCTGGACTCTGGTTGGGGGTTCACACTGGCTTGGAAAAATAGAAACAGGGAACTTTGCAAGTAAGAAAGAAAATCTGCTTCCAGCAGTCCTGCTCAGTATGAAATTCTAAAGGAAGTCCTTCAAGATGAAGGGAAATTATACTAGATTAAAAATTACAGGCAAAACAAAGCCTGTAAGACAAAGAGAGAAATCTGAAATAAGACCAGAGCTGTTGCCCTATGTACACGGGCACATGTACAAATGCAGGCAGACTCTGATGGGGAGTGCACATTTACCTGGAGGAATTGACACGTGGGGTATCAAGTAAGTTCTCTTCCCTAAAACTTTTAGACTGGGGATAATCACAATCACAACATGTACAAGAGTGGTGGTGGAGGTGGGAGTAGGGGGAATTTCTTGAAAAACCTTACCATATTTCCACTGGGGAATCAGAAGAGTAAAGCCAGGAAACCATGAATGCCGAATATAGGATTCCAGAAGAGAAAGAGTTAGCGAGAAGATTCCCCAAATCTGTCTTTTCACATATCTGACTGACACCCAAAACATACATGTGCAGAGCAGACTCAAAGAAGCCCAATTAAAGAAAAACTATCAGAACAAAACCCAGAGCTGTTGCACACTAAACAAATTATTTCAGTCCAGGCTCAGCCTAGAAAATTATTTCCTAAAACAAAACAAACAATGATACTCAATGGAATAAAATAACAAATCCTGAATCGTCACAATTTAACATTGATAATGTCCAAGATAAAATTCAAAATTGTCTGACATTGGAATAATCAAGAATACAAAACACAATTTCAAGAGAAAAGGAAATCAATTTTTTTCTGGCCTTGAGATGAAACAAACGTTTGAACTAGGACACATAAGTTTTAAAGACATTTTTATAACTATTATCAATGAAGTAAAACAAAACATGCTTTTACTTGAATGTATCAGTAGAGAAATAGAAACAACAAAATGCATGAATGTATCAGTAGAGAAATAGAAACAACAAAAATGAACCAAATGGAAATTTTAGAACTAAAAAAACACAATATCCAAAATAAAAGTTCAGTGGATGGACTTAGATAAATGGGCATGACAGAGAAAAAAGAAAAATAAATGAGCTTAAATATAGAATCGCTGCATATTTTTCAAGTAGAAGAACAGACAGAAAAAAAATATTTTGAGAAAATGAACAGGGCTTCATGAACCTGTTAGGTGATACCAAATGTTTAAATGAATATGTAATTAAAATACTAGAGAGAAAAGGGAGACTGGGACAGAAAACATATTTAAATAAATAATGGTTGAAATCTGCCAAATTTGGTAAAAATCAGATACTTGTAGATATAAGGTTCTAAACTAAATGAACTTTAAGCAGAATGAATTCAAAAAATCCCATGCTAAGATACATCACAGTAAAACTCTAAGAAGCCAAAAGATAAAGAGCAAATCTTGAAAGCAGCAGCAAAAAACAAAAAATGTATTCTGTGCAGGGGAACAATGATTCAAATTGTGGCTATACTCCCCCCCCATAAAAAACAAGAGTGGAAAATTATCTTTACAGTGTTGAATTAAAAAGATCTGTTAACCTAGAATTCTATATATGGCTAGAATTTATTTCAAGAATGAAGGTAAATTAAATGATTTTTTTCAGATAAAATAAAGTAAAATCTTGTTACTAGCAGACTTGTAAGAACTGCTAAGTAAGTCCTCTCAAGATGAGGGGAAATGATAGCAGATGAAAATATACATCTTTAGAGAATGAAGAAATGATAAATGAACATTTTTTCCTTTTTAATGCTAACTTTGTTATAAAACATAAATTCTTAAAATAAAATTATAACATTTCCTTATGGGATTTATAACATATAATTGTATTACATAAAATCTATAACATAAATGAGGGAGTAGATATAGGTATATAAGTTTAAAGATTTTTATATTTTACAATTTTACATATAGTAATTAGGCTATGTTATATGTATGTGTATATATATGTATAGTCTTCCTTTTTACTTTTTTTAAAATTTAATTTATTTTTTATACAGTAGGTTCTTATTAGTTTTCCATTTTATACATATTAGTGTATATATGTCAATCCCAATCTCTCAATTCATCCCACCACACCCCCTGCTTTCCCTCTATATGTATAGTCTTCTATATATAATATTTACATGACAACCACTATGAAAATAATTCACAAGAGAACAGGCAAAATAGCAAAAGGAAAATTAAAAGTAAAAGAGAATTCTGA
The DNA here is from genome assembly GCF_951394435.1 of Stenella coeruleoalba. NCBI lineage: Eukaryota > Metazoa > Chordata > Mammalia > Artiodactyla > Delphinidae > Stenella > Stenella coeruleoalba. The sequence continues at coordinate 92,837,599 of NC_137150.1, forward strand.
AAAATATTTCAGTAATCTTGTAAAAAGTTAGGAAAGGAGAAACAGGATAAAAAAAGATAAGTAAAAAACAAAAAGTAAAATGGTAGACCTCTATTATATTAAAATTTTAATGAACTAAACACACCAGTTGAAAGACAAAGACTATCTGAATGGGGAAAAATCAAAAACAAGATGTAACTATATCTTTTCTCCAGGAGACATATTTTGAATATAAAAACACAGGATGGAAATAAATGAATGAGAAAAATTTATCAGGCAAATAGTAATCTTGTGAAGGCTGGATAGACTACATTAATACCAGAAAAAATAGACTTTAAATATAATTTATTAGCAGACATTGGAGGAACAGTTTATAAGGACAAAAGCTCAATACAACAAGACTATATAACAATAATAAATGTGTATAATTTCAATGACAAAGCTTCAAAATACATTGAGCAAGTTTTAACAGAATTAAAAGGAGAAAGAAACAATTCCACAATCATAGTTGCTCTCTTAGTAATTGAAAGAGCTAGTCAAAAAATCAGGAAATACTAAGAAGTTCTCAACAGCACTATCAACCCCCGTGATTTAATTGATATTTATATGCAAAAAAATGCACTATATAACAAGAAAATACACATTTTCTTTAGGTGCACATTATATGTTACCCAAGATACAAACGTATCAACTTATCACGATGCTTAAAAAAAAAAATTAATTAATTAATTAATTAATGGCTGCATTGGGTCTTTGTTGCTATGCGCAGGCTTTCTCTAGTTGAGGAGAGTGGGGGCTACTCTTCATTGTGGTGTGTGGGCTTCTCATTGCAGTGGCTTCTCTTGATGCGGAGCATGGGCTCTGGGCGTGTGGGCTTCAGTAGTTGTGGTATGTGGGCTCAGTAGTTGTGGCTCATGGGCTCTAGAGCGCAGGCTCAGTAGTTGTGGCACATGGGCTTCATTGCTCTACAGCAGGTGGGATCTTCTCTGACCAGAGACCAAACCCGTGACCCCTGTATTGGCAGGTGGATGCTTTTTTTTTTTAACATCTTTATTGGAGTATAATTGCTTTACAATGGTGTGTTAGTTTCTGCTGTATAACGAAGTGAATCAGCTATACATAAACATATATCCCTATATCTCTATATCTCCTCCCTCCCACCCTGCCTATCCCACCCCTCTAGGTGGACACAAAGCACCAAACTGATCTCCCTGTGCTATGTGGCTGCTTCCCACTAGCTATCTGTTTTAAATTTGGTAGTGTATATATGTCCATGCCACTCTCTCACTTCATCCAAGCTTACCCTTCCCCCTCCCCATGTCCTCAAGTCCATTCTCTATGTCTGCATCTTTATACCTGTCCTGCCCCTAGGCTCTTCAGAAGCATTTTTTTTTTTATGTGTTAGCATATGGTATTTGTTTTCCTCTTTCTGACTTACTTCACTCTGTATGACAGTCTCTAGGTCCACTCACCTCACTACAAATAACTCAATTTCATTTCTTTTTATGGCTGAGTAATATTCCATTGTACATATGTGTCACATCTTTATCCATTCATCTGTCGATGGGCACTTAGGTTGCTTCCATGTCCTGGCTATTGTAAATAGAGCTGCATTGAACATTGTGGTACATGACTCTTTTTGAATTATGGTTTTCTCAGGGTATATGCCCAGTAGTGGGATTGCTGGGTCATACGGTAGTTCTATTTTTAGTTTTTTAAAGACCCTCCATACTGTTCTCCATAGTGACTGTATCGATTTACATTCCCACCAACAGTGCAAGAAGGTTCTCTTTTCTCCACACCCTCTCCAGCATTTATTGTTTGTAGATTTTTTGACGATGGTCATTCTGACCAGTGTGAGGTGATACCTCATTGTAGTTTTGATTTGCATTCCTCTAATGATTAGTGATGTTGAGCATCCGTTCATGTGTTTGTTGGCAATCTGTATGTCTTCTTTAGAGAAATGTCTATTTAGATCTTCTCGGCAGGCGGATTCTTAACAACTGCACCATCGGGGAAGTAACACAATGCTTTTCTAAAGTTTGAAATTATACAGAAAATTTTTACTTACCACAACAATGGAAATTAACTGAAACAGTAATAAGAAGATAAAAAGAAAAATGTCAAATATTGCGAAACTAACCATATACTTTAATTATAGAGTCAACAAAGAAATCATAATTTAGATTTAGAAAGATCAGAAGGAGAAAGTATAAATTAGAATACTGTGATATGAATAATAATGAAAATGCGGTGTCCAAATTTGTGGGATAGAGATAAAGCAGTGCTTTGAAAGAAGTTAATGCTTTTATTTTTTAATTAATTTTTATTAGAGTATAGTTTATTTATAATACTGTGTTAGTTTCTGCTGTACAGCAAAGTGAATCAGTTATACATATACATATATCCACTCTTTTTTAGATTCTCTTCCCATATATATAGGTCATTACAGAGTATTAAGTAGAGTTCCCTGTGCTATGCAGTAGGTCCTTATTAGTTATCTATTTTATATATAGTAGTGTGTATGTATAAATCCCAATCTCCCAATTTATCCCTCCCCTGCTTTCCCCCCTGGTGACCATAAGTTTGTTTTCTACATCTGTCACTCTATTCTGTTTTGTAAATAAGTTCATTTGTACCATTTTTTAAAATTCCACATATAAGCGATATCATACAATATTTGTCCTACTCTGTCTGATTTACTTCACTCGGTATGACAATCTCTAGGTCCATCCATGTTGCTGCAAATGGCATTATTTCATTCTTTTTTACAGCTGAGTAGTACTCCATTGTACATAGGTACCACATCTTCTTTATCCATTCATCTGTTAATGGACATTTAGCTTGCTTCCATGTCCTGGCTATTGTAAATAGTGCTGCAATGAACATTGAGGTGCATGTATCTTTTCGAATTTTGATTTTCTCTCAATATGTGTCCAGGAGTGGGATTGCTGGATCATATCATAGCTCTATTTTTAGTTTTTTAAGGAACCTCCATACCATTTTCCATAGTGGCTACACCAATTTACATTCATACCAACAGTGTAGGAGGTTCCCTTTTCTCCACACTCTCTCCAGAATTTATTGTTCGTAGTTTTTTTTTTGCTTTTAAATGCCATTGATAGAAGGAACCATCTCAAATCAATGATTTAATCTTCTGCCTTAAGAAACTGGAAACAAAATAGCAAGTGAAACCCAAAATGAACAGATGAAAGTAAGTAACAACAAAAAAGCAGAAATCAATGAAATAGAAAAAAGAAAACCATAGGGGAAAATCAATGAAATCAAATTCTGGTTCTTTAAAAAATCAGTATAATTCATAAACCTCTAGCCAAATTGATTAAAAAGAGAGAGAGAGAGAGAAGACACAAATTACTAATACTAGGGAAGAAAGAGGGATATCACCATAATCACTTCAAACTTTAAAATAAGAAAATATTATGAGCAACTTTATGCTAATAAATTTTAAAACACATATTAAACATAAATTTCTGGAAAGATATAAATTAAGAATGACTCAAGAATAAATATTAACTCAAAATAAAATCTTAAAGGTAAGAATTAAAAAACTTCTAGTAGAAAACATAGAAAAATATTTGTAATAGTGAGTTAGGCAAAGATTTCTTTAACAAGAAAGAGAAAGCACACAGGAATACAAGGAAGGAAAGAAATAGAAATAAATAAAGGTAGGACAAATTGAAAGGAAATTATAATACAGTAGATTTAAACCCAAATATATCAGTAATTATATATCAGGATATATCAGTGAGATTAAAGTTATAAGTATTAGAAAGGTAAAAATTTTGAGAAAACTTAAACAATATGATTGTGTGTATAGAAAATATAGAAGAATATATGGATACATTATTAGAATTAATAATAGTTTTACAAGGCTGCTGGATACTAAGTCAATATACAAAACTCAACTAGTATATTTCTATGAGCAGAAGTAAACAGAAAATAAAATATAAATATGTCACCTAACAGCATAAAATATGACACACCTATAAACTATCCTAACCAAAGATATTCAAGGTCTTTATATGGAAAAATTAATTATTTTATTATGTTTCTATAACATAATAGAGAATAATGAAATAAAAAACCAATTGGAGAGATATATAATATTTATAGATTTGAGACATCAGTCCTATAAGGAAGTCAGTTATTCTGAACTTGATCTACAGTTTCAAATCAATCCTAATTGCTTTGTGCATGTGAATGTGCATGTGAGTCTGTATACATGTCTGTAGAACTGTTCAAACTAATGCTAAAATTTATACAAAAATTCTAAAAATAAGCAAGATATTCTTATAGGAAAATAAACAGGAGGTAGAACTTGCTGAACCAGATTTCAAGACTTGTTTTAAAGGTACAGTTATATAGCCAGTGTGGCACTGGCTCTGGATTAGACAAACAGTGGAACACAAGACAATACTGATTTTAGATGTAGACCTATAAATTTTAGACACCTCTTTATTAAGAGGGGGAAGGGTAGTCGCGTCAATAAATAATCTGTAGTAAAATTATAAAATTTATGTTTTAGAAAGTCTACATCATTTCATACACAAAAATCAATTTCAGGTAGACTGGAGACAAAATGACTCCTATAACATAGTACTAGAGAACATCTTTATGTCTTCAGGATAAGGTTATTTCCTCAACAGGTGACATAAGGAAATGATTGACAAAGTTCATTTATTCAAAATTCTTTTTTTTTCTTGCGGTACGCGGGCCTCTTACTGCTGTGGCCTCTCCCGTTGCGGAGCACAGGCTCCGGACGCGCAGGCTCAGCGGCCATGGCTCACGGGCCCAGCCACCCCGTGGCATGTGGGATCCTCCCGGACCGGGGCATGAACCCGTGTCCCGTGCATTGGCAAGCAGACTCTCAACCACTGCGCCAGCAGGCAAGCCCACAAAATTCTTTTTGTAAAATGCTGTAGTATGGGAGATGATATTGGAAACATGTATGTATAAATAAAAAAAGTTTCATATAAAGAATAAAGACCGCCTACAAACTATCAGGAAAAATAAACAGACAACCTAATAAAGAAATGTGCCAGAGACTTGAACAAGCACTTCACAAAAGATTATTTCCAAATGGAATATATGAAAAAGTATTCAACAAAGTAACTAATCAAAAAATGGAAATTAAAGGTACAATAAAGTACTACTAGGCACCCTCTATAAGGGCCAATATTAAGACTGACAACACCAGAAGTGGGAAACAATGTAAGACTCTGCCAACTCTCATACACCCCTGTAAGGAGTGCAAATGTTTGTATCCACTTTGGAACAGTTGGTATCATCTACTAAAAATGAATATTATACATACCTAGAAGCTAGCAACTTATTCAGTATAGCGCAACAATAATATGCAAACTTGAGCAGCAAGAGACATGCAAGAATTTTCCCTGCAGAATTTTTTCTGTTAACCACAAACTGGAAACAATCTAAAAGTTTATTATCATTGAAATGATTACATAAATTTTTGTTCTATGTGGTAATGAATTAACAACTACACATAGCATCATGATAAATATCACAGACATAAAATTGAGCAAAAGATGACAGACACATAAAAAACAAATAATGCTTGACACGGTTTGTAAAAACTCAAGACACATGAAACATACCAATAGCGTTTAGAAATTTATAGGGATATAGACTTGGTGGTTAAAGACATGAATAAAACACACAGGTGGTTATCATTAAAATCAGGATAGTGGTTTACTTTGCAAGGAAAGGAGTAATGTTTGGGAGGAGACATGAGGTAGATTTATGAGTTACTGATGAGGTTCTGTTTCTTGGCCAGGATGACAGTAGCACAACTAAGATAATTCTTTGAGCTGTTTATCTATATTTTGTGCACTTTTCATATATGTTATATTTCACAATAGACTAATATATATTCTGTTATATTTTATATATTTTGTTAAACTAAAATTTCTGAAACAGAGACCTGATTGAAATAAAGAGGCGTTTATTTGGGGTTTGTGAGGACTGCAGCCCTGGAGACACAAATTCAAGAAGAACTTGAATTGTGTTCTGCCAGACTACAAAATGGGGAGGTTTATAAAGACAAAAAAATGGCAAGGTTACATAAATAGTTTATCAAGAATTGGGATTTGAGATGGCAAGAAGTAAAGGTGCTTGTTAAGCAAGAACTGTTTGTGGTCTGGGATGATTGCACAGTTGCAAAGGGGGTGTGGGGGATTTAGGAACTACAAGGATGCCGCTAGCAGCTGTTAGAAGTTATTGTTTTGAAAATGGCTGGTGGTACCCTTGGGTTTGATACAGTTCAGAGGAAATTCGAGTTCTTACTGATGCAGGAATGTGTCTGAAACCATATCCACAGTGGTTACCTGGCTCCACTTTGGACCATGGTTACCCCATTTTGATTTTGTAATGATCTCAAGTATGTCAGCAACTTCAACAGTTCAGAAGTCTATATTTTAATAGAGTTGGGAAATAAATGGTAATTCTTTAAATCTGCCAAGGTATGTCGTGGTATGACAAGAGGGTGTTTGAAGCCAAGTGATATATGTGATACCACTTTTACTTGAAGTCTGGAAATGGAAAGGGAGAATTTTCATCACTAAAGATAAACCATGATTTTATATTAAAATGATCACAAATATAGTATAGAATGCAAGGTTGCATGACTTTGAAAGCTAATTTTGGTTCAAATATTTTTCACTTTTAAGAGATGTCTTATTTTCCTTGTGCTACTTCAAGCTCTATTCCTCCAAAACCCACCCAAAATATCCCAGCAAGTTTCCCCCACTGAACATACGAACACACATACTCACGTTACACACACACATACACACACACACACACACACACACACACACCTGGTTTGCATGGAACTTTCTGGGGTTCACTACTAAAAGTCACTGCTGAAAAATCCTCCAATCCAGACAAAGTGGGAAGGTTGGTTAGAGGCACTTCAGAAGCAAAGTTTTAAAATCTCTTTCTTACACCATTGTTTAATACTGTGAACACTAACAATTTTAAAACAAAGGAAATAAATTATAATTTCAGAATCTAGAAATATATTAAAACCAAAATATATTTTGCAGTTAAATTATGTTATTTGATAAACTGAACATGAATATTTTCTGCTATTTTGCCCAAATGAAGTTTCTCCTCATGTTCAGTGGTAATGATAAACCTTACCCACCAGGCTTCCTTTACCTGACCTGAAATGAGACAAGGCTGAGCTAATTTTAGCCAGAGGCAGGCCTGAGGCAAGGTTAAGAAATGACTGAACTTTGAAGGATATATAACCATAAAATAAGAGAGAAGAAGACATCTGAGAAAGAATGATAGAATTGGCTGTTGGAAGAATATTATGTGATTTATGGCCAAAAAGTAAGGACTAGAATTAATGATTGTGGCATTAAAACTTTTAATATATAACATTTTTATATGAGATGAGATGAGAAAATTTAGTGTTAATGCATTAGATCTTGAATCACTGACTCATGTGGAGATATTTTATTCTCCTTTATTTCTAGATATTTTAAAATTAATTTTTATCATACTCATATCTCTATATTATGTCGCCTCTACCTTTTGACATATACCAGTATGACCACTAAGAAAGTCATTCTGATTTGGAAATCTTAACTCAGTTTACTGCTTTTCTAATTTGAACAGGCATAATTTAGTGTGTCTTTTTTTTTACTGTATTACAGCATAAAGACATTAATTTCCCAGAGACAGAAATGACTATGAAATTGGTAAGGCACAGAATTTAGCAAAAAAATGGGTTTTATTTTATATTAAATTGCTATATAAGGAAATGTATCTCCTGAAAGTATCAGTGAATTATATGCCCTTGCAGCTTGTTTACATGTGCAGAGGTCAATTTACCTTTTGGTGAAATAAAACCAAACAAATGGAATTATGTTCAATTGAATGATAGAGTCTGTTGAATCTCTCATTAGGTCTGGTGAACAAGTTCATTTTGAAACCAGCAGTGTGCAAGAGAATAGCAGAGCTCCTACCATCTGCTTTGGAGTATGCTTAAAATCTGTGAAGATCTATTTTATCCCCTTACCTTTCCAAAAAGAATATTTCCATGAAGTTTTTAGAGTTTTATGCTATTAAATCTTACCTTTTTCTATAGTGTCGCTTTCAATCCCATACCTAAGAATGTCATTTTAGATAGCAAGGATTTTATGAGCCTTCTTGTATCTTTTTGTGAGTAACTTTGGGAGCTGAAAAGTCAGGCAATCCACCCTGTTTTCAACCCAAAGGGACAGAAAGGTGGAAACATGTTTTATAGCACTCTCAGCTCTTTTTAACTTAAGAGGCATGCTTTCTGGCCTTGTGCCCAGGGAAAGAGACAAATGAGATGAAGCCTGCTTTTCTTCCTGTTCCCAAGGCTCTCCCATCTAAGAATGACAAAAAAGTAAACTGCCTTGTTGGAAAGAGGCCCTACTTCCTTCACCATGTCAGAAGTTTAAAGGAAAATAATTGTATGCAGTTTTTAAACTGGACATTTGTTTAAGAACAACCTGGCTGCTATTTTTGGTATTTATTGTGAGGAAATAAAGAATATATGGAGGAGTTTGAAAAATTGAAGTAAAGAAAGGAATTTTTGAAAGAAAAATCCTATTGTTTGCTTTCCAATATCATCACTGTATTATAGTACAAAGAATAAAACAAAGAGTAAAAATGTTCACTTTCTATTTGTCTGAAATATTTAGCATGGACCTCCTTGATTTCTACTGGCCACCAGGAAATATTTATTCTTCAATTTCAAAAGTTATAGGAAATTATATATGTGGTAAAGGGAATATTGTGAAGTATGGAGAAGTATGAAGAACATTTGTGAGAAGTTGTTTTCCTTCAGTTGTCTCAAGAGTAATGATGTTAAGTTTCAAAATTGTCATATAGGAAAAAAATGAAAATCAGGTAGAAATACTTAATTCATTGGTGTCTCTTCAATAGAACCTACTTACCTCTGATGATCTTTCCAAGATTAATTGAATCTTATACAATGGAGTCCAAATTGGAGTGGACACAAAAACTCTTACATTGGTTTGTTTCCATTTGAAAGACTTCTGAGTAGATTGATTCTTTTTTTTTTTTTTTTACCTTTAATAATATTGAGACTTCATTTTTTTTAAAAGCGTTTAAGGTTCATAGCAAAATGGAGGGAAAGGTACAGAGATTTCCCATATAGCCCCTGCCATGCACATGCATAGCCTCTCCCATCATCACCACCTCCCACCAGCGTGGTACATTTGTTACAACTGATAAACCTACATCAATATCATAATCTGTCGAAGTCCATAGTTTACCTTAGGGTTCACTTTTGGTGTTGTACATTCAATCAGTTTGGACGTATGTATAGTGACTTGTATCAATTATTATGGTATCATTCAGAGTATTTTCACTGCCCTAAAAATCCTCTGTGTTCTACCTATTCATCCTTCCTCACCTCCAACCCCAGTTGGATTTTTTTTAAGAATTAATTTTGATTCTGTTGGAAAAGGTTAAAAAAAAAATCTCATTTGGGACACTGACTCTATAAGATGCAGGCACAGCAGTGCAGGTCCCTATAAAATTCGACTATGACTCTGGAGTAGAAAGACCTTTTATTTATTCAGTCTCTACTATCCTTGTGATTCCCAGTTACCTCTCTCCCATCTTTTCTGGATTTTTTCATCTAAACATCAAGTATAATATGCCCAAAACTATTTCCTTTTTCCCCAGCCTTTTAAAATAACCTCCTTCTACAACCACATTCTACGAAGAAAATAGGAATAAGGTGTCAGTTAACTTTTTCATCTGGTGTTATGACCAAATATTTTATGAAGAGTCTATCAGGTTGTTAGAAAAAGGCAGTGATGATCTACAATATTAAATAATTTTTGGAATTCTATAATGATATTTCACTCAGGGGAACAGATGTCACATTTTCAGAAATTTTGATGATAAAAATACATTTTTGAAATGGTAATTTATGAAAAGTTGAAATGCATATTTTTTAATATCACCTTTCAATGATGTTATTATGATTTTATCAGTTTGGTATTTACAAATGCAGCACATATATTCTGAATATTTATATAATAGTACTGATTAATATCATAATTAATTTTTGAATAGGTCAAAATGAAGGGAAATAGAAAAATAAACTATTGGAAAATTTCCCCCATTCTACTATCTTTGTTGAGACAAAATCAAAATAATTTACAAAAGGAAAATTATCTTCATCTCTCTGTACCAAGTAGGATGGAGGTGTGAGGCTTTGTCATTTTTGCTTTACATATCTATTTATTTGTTGAAATAATTATTCTAGATATGTAGACATAATTAGTTGGTCACTGGTTTCCTTATAATAACAATTGCCCACTGAGCCTATGGTGTAACTACTGACCATATATCCCAAAGCAAAATTTAAGATGACATCATAATTCCACAGGCATCAGCAAGGATTCAGTTAGCCACACACAATTACTTTATATTAGCCATAATATGTTATTACTAAATGACACTTTTTAAGCTTGAAATTATAAGAGAAAGAAAGATGATATAATAAGCATTTTGATATGTTTTCAGTTCAAACACAACTTCACATGTTCTGTGTAATAGGAGTGAGCTTGTTTTGAGGTTTTAATATCTTCTGCGTTTTATATTTTCAAAATTAATTATTTATGCTGAGTAATACATTCTTCGTATTTTGCCCTATAGTTGTTATTTATTTTAACATGAAGAAATAATCTGCTTTGATAAAATGATTGTATTTTATTTACAACATCAGTAAGGTCCTAGGTGAATTGAAGCAGTATGACATAATAGTTAAGAACATGCCTTATTGAAGTATAATTGACAAATTTAAAAAAAACTGGAAAAACTTAGATAAGAAAATGAATCTGGAGCCAGAGTAATTGAATGTAAATCCTGGATACATCACTTCTATCTGAGTATATTGGGATGAATTACCTGATCTCTGAGATCCAGTTTGCTTAAATGTAAATGTAAAAAATGGCTAATAATCTCTACTTTACAGAGTAGAGATTAATGCTGAGAGACAGGAGCCATATCTGACCCATCAGAATTACTCCATAAATGTTTAATTAATAAAATCTTTACAAGATTGGACTTTTCCAAAATAAAATCAATAAAGAACAGAGAGGGCTTCCCTGGTGGCGCAGTGGTTGAGAGTCCGTCTGCCGATGCAGGGGACACGGGTTCGTGCCCCGGTCTGGGAAGACCCCACATGCCGCGGAGCGGCTGGGCCCGTGAGCCATGGCCGCTGGGCCTGCGCGTCTGGAACCTGTGCTCCGCAACGGGAGAGGCCACAACAGTGAGAGGCCCGCGTACCGCAAAAAAAAAACCCCAAAAAGAACAGAAAAAATTGGCATCCTTAGAGATTTGTAACAATTTTACCGTAGTATAGATCATTCAATTTCATTTTTAATAATATACAGTTATAATTACATTGCCAATGATTTGATGTCATTTAATTTTTTCATTTGCATTATGGCTTTTTCAATGTAGTCTTCTGTTTTATTTATCTGTGTTAGTAGACAAATATAAAATAATTAGCAACTTTACTTTGCTCTTGAAATTTAGATAGGTTAAATGATGAAAAATGATGACTAATAATCACATCCTCTAATCAACTACCGAAGACCAGAACTGTTGTATTGGCTCTCAACATATTAAGAAACAGAAGCAAATTTTTAAAGTATCTTCCAATTTGACCAAGAGTGTTTTTAGTTTGAAAAATGTGATAATAAACACTTCTTCATATGATTTTTAAGACAGTGACATTATCCTTGCAAAAATATGATTACAAAAATACTATTAGAGTTTGTCACTTAAAAAGGCACCAAACAGCAAAGATTAATCTATTACCCTGGAACATCTTTGCACTTGCCAATTATACCAAAGACTTCTGAGTTCCTTCTGTTAATAGTAAAAATAAATGGGGTAATAAATGCATGAGAGATGTTACTTGAAAATTTCTGAATTCTGCAGTTTAAATATGAGAAGAAGAAATATCTCTTGAGATAGTATGTTAATATTCCAGCTCTCTGTTTCTGTTTCTCTCTCTCTCTCTCTTCCTCTCTGTCTGTCTCTGTCTCTTTCTTGCACTCTCTCTCTTTCTTTCTCTCTCTCTCTCACACACACACATACACATGTGTGTGTAAGTAATTTGGTCTTTAAAATGTTTAGTTAATTACAGATGTGGAGGATGCCTCATGTACTATTGAGCAATCAATTGAATTATTTAATTTTTCTGCATCACTCGAAAAGAGTTTAGATACATTAAACTATCATGAGTTTCTTTCTACTGTAATGGGGTCTCAGCACCAAATTAAATGGTGTTACAATTCCATATTTTAGCCCAGTTTTTAGGAAACTTGAGCCAAAGCTTAATTTTATACAACCTCAATTGTGTTTCTCCCCTAGTGATGACAGACTGGTTTTACTAGCCTTTCAATAGCTTTGAAACTGTCACATTAGCTGAGCTTCAATACAAATGTATGGCCTCTACCTGCTTACTCTGTCCATTTTACTGAGTTCTTCTGAAATGAACACATTAGGTAACAAAGACAAGTCTCAAAGAATTAAGCTTTTGCAAAAACTGGAGGCTTAGGCTATGCTTATTATCCACTAGCTGGGTTGGTGGCCTAAACTTTTTGGTTGAAGACACCAAAAATAATATTATAATTTAGTGTTTTCTCTAGAAAACTTTCTTCCATGCATTAAGATGATATAGTTATGTGTAAATAGTCATTTACTAAAGGGACGGATTTAGAAGGAATAGTGTAATAAATATTCAAATGTATTCTATAAAGGATGAGACTACTAGGAAATTTATTTCTGATTGCTATACATATTTTAAAAAATCATATAAAATCTCAATCACTTAAAAAGACTCATCAAAAATAAAATATATGGAAAAAGTGAAAAAAATTTTGGTAATTTTGAGTCTTTCATTTAGGATTCAAACATTTGGAAGTGCAGTGGTTTAGAGGTGATATTTATCGTGGAAGATGTTAGATAAACACATTATTCTTCTTGGTTGTGTCTTCTTTGAAGTTATGTAAGTATGGAGTTACTGAAGGTAAACAAACAGTTACGATGGCATAGTGTGTCAGTTTCTGTGTATTATGTGTGTCACTAGTGTGTGTATGCTCTTTGTGTGTGTGTGTGTGTGTGTGTGTGTGTGTGTGAGAGAGAGAGAGAGAGAGAGAAAGAGAGAGAGAGAGAGTATGGAAGGGAGAGAAGATAGAGAACTTCAGAGAAAGAGAATGAGAAATTTCTAGGTTAACAATACAAGATTCTTCTGAATTTTTTTTTCAATATTGATCACTATTATAATCTAAATACCACACTCCCTTGTTTTAACCTATTCTCCTTTTTCTGTTCCAGGATCACATCCTGGGTACCATATTACATTTAATCATCATGTTTCCTTAGGTTTCTTTTGGCTGTGACATTTTCTCAGACTTTTCTTGTTTTTGATAATCTTGTTTGAGGGGTATTGATAAATTATTTTGCAAAATGTCCCTCAACTGGGATTTGTCTTATTTTTTTCCCTTACGATTACAGTGGGGTTATGTGTTTTGGGGAGAAAAATCACAGAATTAAAAAGCCATTCTCATCACATCATATTACTATCTATATGACTTATTTCTATTAATTTTAACTTTAGTCACCTAGATGTAGTTATTTTCCCTTATTTTTCCATACTTTTAAGAATGAAGTCACTATGTGTAGCCCATATTAAGGGTAAGAGGAGTTCTCCTCTACTTCCTTAGAGGTGAAATGTGTATATAAGTTTTGGGGGAATTTTTCTGCTTATGAAATTTATTCTCTCCTATTTATTTATTTATTCATATAATCATTTTTTATATTGGCATGGACTCATGAAAATTTATTTTGTACTTCAAGTTATAATCTAATACTACCTCATTTTTCTTGCTTAAATTGCTCCAGCTTTGGACATTGGGAGCTCATTCAGTTGGCTTCTTTTGACATACATTGTAATTTTCTTTTCCTTTCTTTTCTTTCTTTCTTTCTTTCCTTCATTCTTCCTTCCTTTATTCTTTCTTTTTTTAAGTATTTTCTTATTTTCTGGCAATATAAGATGGTCCGGGCTCATCTTGTATATTTCCTGCCCCAATCTTTGAGTCAGTCATTTCTCTGAGGAACATTAGTTTATTTTATTGGATAATAGTATTAGAAACCAATATCTGAGCACAAGATGTGCTCATTGTCACTGGGGTGTCATTAATTCTAGGCCTCTTGGCTGATAGAGCAATGACATATATGTGTGTATACTAACCACATGTTTATACACATATCTATAAATATTTCTGGATGTAACCACCTGTACCTATATTAAATGGTAAACATATGTTCATATGGATGTTTCTGAGTCTCTTCCATTGCTACATGGGTCATTCTAGCCTTCTCTTCCTTATTTGCAACCTCCTACTTCCACAATGAGAAACCTGGTTCCTATCATTGACTCTTCATCTACTTAATTGTTTAATTACACTACACTTGTACACTTGTTTAAAAATTAACCTGTACTTCCATGGGAAACAACTTTCTCTACCAGAGTGTAGTACTCGTATGCAGTTCCTTTGTCTGTAGTCTTATAGATTCCACTCATTTCTATAGTTACCTAGGTCAGCACCTTTTTTCTATCCCTTCCATGTGGTTGTTTCTTACATATGTAGTATAGTTTGATTCTTCTGTCACATTCTGTATGCCATCCTGCAGAGTCTCCCAACCTCTCAAGTGATTTTTGAAAACTTTGCATACATTAAGATTTGCATGTTTTGCTGTAAAGTTCTATGGGTTTTAAGAAGACATAGTGTTGTGTATCTACCATTATAGTACCATTCTGAATAGTTACAGGTCACTAAAAAATTGTCTCTTCAATGCTCCTCCTCCGGTTTCCTGAAAACCTCTGCTCTGTTTACTGTCTCTATAATTTTGCTTCCAGGATATCATATAAATGCAATCATATGGTATGTAGCCTTTTTAGACTGGCTTCTTTATCTTAGAAATATGCTTTTAAAATTTATTCATCAAGCTGTGACTTGATATCTCATTGCCTTTTATTGTTGAATTATATGCCATTATATAAACCTACCACAGTTTGTATTATCCATTCACTTATTGAAGGGCATCTTCATTGCTTCCAGTTTTGGGAAATTATGAATAAAGCTCTTATAAACATGTATGTGCAGGTTTTTGTGTGGACGTAAATCTTCAAATCTGTCTATTTTTTTTGATAAAAAGAAGATAGCTATTTGTTATATCTGACAAAATGAGATAAATATACACTGTTGAATTAATTGCAACATCAATTTTACTAAAGTATGATTATTTCATAAGTGGTTTATTAATGCCTTCCAAAGCGCTCCAGTGTCTCCATAGTATCTAATTAAAAACTGTTAAGTGATATATACAGTAATGTTTCCTAAGGAATTATATTTTGCTTTGATCACCAATAGAAAAGTATGTATATTTGAAAAATTTGGGACTTGATGATTGTGTCAGAAACATGAGTTGATATTAAGAAATACTCTTGGCAGGATAATAGTAAGTTTTAATCAGAAGAAAGCTTTAAGATGGGTTCCCTTAACCAATGAGCTTTTCAGTATAAAATAACATACTTAGAATAGTTCTTACTGACAAACTTGAACTCTGAGAAAAAAGTATCCAAACATATATATCCTTCAATCATTTTTATCACTTAGAACATGTCAAAAATTTTGTTTTTCAGTATGGTGTATAATATTACAAATAACTAAATGAACAAAATCTGATCCCTGCCTTACACAGATTAGGCAATGTCACAGAAATGTCAACAGTCACTTAACAACGTGGCATGGACTGTAATAAAGGTATGTAGGATATATTGCAGAAGTACATAAGAAGGAACTTGTCCTGGAAGGAACATTTAAATACTGTTCGTATTATGTGGAAGTATATTGGGCAGGGAAATAAAAGAGATGTGCAAGGAGGTGAGTGACAAAGGCATTCTAAACAGAAGGAACAATATTTTGAAATGAATAATTTATTTGGAGATTGACTAATCATTTTATATGAATGTTAACAGTGTGGTGGGATTAGAAAAAATAGAGTGAGGACAGATAATGAAGAACTTATGTAATTTTATCAAGGGATATATTTTGACTTTATCTGGTGAGCTATGGCAAAAAAATAAATGATATTTGTTTTAAAAATACCAAATGTTTCACTATTTGGAATTCTGTGATGTACTATAAATAATTCATTTGACATATTAGATCATATTCTTGTTGGAAATCATGTATTTGCCATTCTCTTTAATATTTTTGTTTATACATTTGTTTTGTTATGTTTTATTTTGCTTTGCCTCACTTTCTCTCATCTTACATAATCCCTGATCTCTCTTTGTCTCTGTTCAAGCTGTGTCCAAGTTAACTTTTATACGGAAAGACCACTCGACACATACGGAAACAGTCTTTCTTATTAGACAGCCACCACATGTGTCATGCTTTCAGGTACCAATATCTTAGTGAAGGAAGTACTTTGTGTCTAGAGTCCAAAAGCTCTATTAATCCATGGATCTCACTCACAGGACCACCACATTCTTGTGGTATCTGACAACTCAGTGGACTCTTCTCAGTTATTTTTGGACCAGTTACACTCGGTCACAATGCCTATCTTTGTTGCTATCGATTCGGATCTGTGAAACCACAGTGACTTTCTTATTTTATAGGGAACACAGAGTGAAAGGTGAAAGAGACCCAGTCACCAAATAAATGATTCACTGGTATTTGTTGTCTCAAGTGATTGAAGTTCCCTTAGTTTATTTGTACTCTCAGTTTGATGTTTCCCAGGGGAAGGAGCGGCTGCCTCTCCCTGAGGAAACATTCCCTGGGCTTGGCCTGAGGTGAATAGTGGCCTGAGGAGCTGTGCCAGGAACTCTTGTTTGCTTAGTTAGTTAAAAAGTACATAGCAAACTGTGAACAGCGGCTATAAGCTGTGCACTTTTTTTAAAAAGTGCTAATTATAGAAGAGAGAGGTGAACAGAATAGTAACTGACAATGAAGCCAATGTGGTTTTGATAAGGATTACTGGATTATGAACACATTTATAGCTGATGAAATATGCTTTAGTAAGAAGATTGCTTTGTTTCATAGGGAGATAAATGTTTTTCATCTTTGAATTATGAGTATTAAATATGACTTCTGAAACTGCTGAGCTCTACATTTTGGACAATTTAAGCTCAATGAATAAGTTTTTTTCCCCAAGAAATAAATAAATAAATAAAACATGCCCCACACCCAAAAATGTGTGGGTAGCAAGAACGTAAATAATCTAACTTCATAAAGTAAATTCTTTCTCACTCAGGACATTATTATTAATATGAAACTATGCAGCTCCCCTATGGGTATTATTATAACTTACTTAGAAAGTACAAATGAAATAGATGTTTGCACTCTACAAGCAAGAAACAATAACTAAGGGTAAAGATTAAATTGATGCCTGAAGGGGTCAATGAGCAATGTGTCTACTTCTGAGAGTCAGTGGATAACAAACAATGGCACAAAAAAGAAAAAGTTATTTTTTCTGACCCATGAACTGATTACAAAAGATATTCTGGAAAAACAGATGGTTTAACTTTAACAACCTGCACCTATAAGACTGAGCGTTTAAGGATTCACTGACTGGGTAGAATTACAGGGATAATATTTTCTCAGTAATAAATTGCATTTGAACAAAGTAACTGGCACAAATAGACCGCTTCAGGAGGGTGTAGCTTTGTTCCTGAACAGAAATGTTTGTATGCAGCAAGTTTGTAGAAACAGACTCTGCTGGTATTTGAATTTCTTTCTACTTGCCAGAAATGTCCAAGGATACACACTGAGGACAGGATCTCGTTTCTTTCCTGCTGGGCTTATTTGGTACATAGTGAAATACTTTCAGCACTCCAATGTGGGTGGCAGGTGGGAGTGACCTCCTTCATAGTTTTCTTTCACAATTAGAAAGGAAAGTGGTTTTAAGCTTGGGTGTCAAAAAGCATGTGTTTTATGATAATACTTTAGAGAAAAAAGCAGAACATACATATGCCACAACAAGGAAGGAAAGTCGCTCTGTTTCTTGAATACTAAACAGAAATCATATTTGCTGAGTAAAATCAATCACAAAGGTAATCTCAACCAACCACTTACCAGCTGCTTGAATTTCCTAGTCTTCTGAGCTGTTATTACACCTGTGGTCTAAATTAACATTTATGTCTTAAGTTTGGAGCTACTTGTAAAGGGTTAAAACATATTGTTTTTTTTTTAAAATTTGTTTTTCCTTTACATTTGCAAAAACACTATTATTATTTTAAAGAAAAGCTTAGAGAAAAGAAAAAATAGACAAATCGCCTATAATTCCACTACTCTAACCGAACAATCTTCATAGATATTTATCTTTTACAGTATATCTTAAAACTTAAACCATTGATTGTTTTCCTTTGTACCTTGCTTCTCAGGCTCTTATATTGGCAAAAAACCCCACACTGATATTTTTAATAAAACTCTACTTTTTTAACTTCAAAAACACTTCAGCATTCTTCATTATACAAAATTGGCATTGTACGTCTTGTTTTAAATACAGATTTTTAATAGGAATTTAAGTAGCTGAATCGGCTCTTCATTTGCTAAAGTAAGTCTATCATTTTAGTTATAAAACTGCACTTAACTAACTAAATAAAAGAAATTATCATGCCAGATGAAACCCTTTCCAAAACTAAGAATGAAAGTAAAATTCTAATTCATTGTGTACAGAATAATGACTCTAAAATTAATTAATGCACACAACAGCATAATTACATCTAATTTGTTCAAAGGGCAACGTTACTCTATGAAAGCTGAAAACATCAAGGTAATTTTCCCTTTTAAATTTATCAAAATTCTAAATATGTTTCCAACAGTTTTGTAGCTTTTAAAAATTGCATGAGAGAATTTACTGTCTAGGATATCTAAGACATTTTTTTAAAATTGCAAAACATTTAAAATGCCATGTTTACCAAGAGCATAGTGCACAGAATGAGGAAAACAGAACAGCTTTTGATTTTTTTAAATGTTTAGAACGATATGCACAGTATTCATGAAGCATGGCTGTTTTATGTACGCTAAGCACACAATCTAAAGCATCTTTAGCAACTATAATGCAATCATAATCCAATTTTGAAAGTACATTTAATGAGGCCAATAGAGAAATCTCAAAACTAAAGTGCTTGATTTGTGGTGTTTCTCCTATTCTAAGATATGCACATAGAGATTGGTGTTTATATTATTTTACATGATTTTATTTTATTAAAATATTTTATTAATTTTATTTTATTATTATCTTTTTCCTCCTCTTCATTTTCCTCATCTACTTCCTTTACTTCATTAGTTGCTTTTAGTTGTTTTCTTGGGATATTTGAAACTTTCTTTAAACTTCAGTTGCAACACCTTTCATACGATTCTTAATTGTCTGCTTTACTATTTAAAGAGTGCTTCTAAATATTGTTTAAATTGTTCCACAGTTGAGCACATGTCCTTTTCTCCTAATAGATATGTCTGGATGTGTAACATTGTCGTGAGGCAGAGATTCTGAACCAAATAGGAAGAACCTAAAATAGTTTGAGGCAATGGGATCCCTTTTCTTCAGCTCTCTTTTAGATGTTCCCTAATATTTCCTATTCTGTCACATCAAAGCTTATCAGCCTTTGCCATTTTATCGAAGTTGGGTTTCTCTCCCTTCCTTTTTTTTGTTGTTGTTGTTGTTGATGAAGTCTATCTTATTTTTGAAAACCCGTTTAGAAATTTTTGTAAAACTAAAAAGAACTTTTGGATTCCTTTTCATTTCCCTCATGTACTATCTTTACAAAGAAGGCATTTGCATACATCCGTTAGGTCTTTTTTGGAATAGCTTTTGATATGAGTTCCTTAGTGTTCTCTAGTGTCTATTTGATGTGTATATTCTTTTTAACAACTGCATAAGCAGCTTAGGTATAATTAGCTTTCTCTATGTGTATTTGTATGCTTCTGTCTTTGTCTCCGTCTTTGTCTCTGTCTCTCTGTCTCTCATACACACACACACACAGGTGTGAACATACAGCCCATCTCCCCATTAACATTCAATTTTTTTAGTGGTGCGGGGAAATAGAACACTTGAGGAAATAAATGAGTTTAGTTTTAAGGAAAGTGATATTGGGTTTTGTAGCAGGACATTAAAAGAACATATTTCTACCATTCTATTTTGTATAACTGTTGCCTGAATCACTGTTTAACGGTAAAATTTGTGTGTTTTATCCTCCTTTTGCATTCCCATCTTGTGACAGAATATAGGCAAAATCATTAACATCTAAAAATTTCCTATATTTTTCACACATATCTTTTTGTTATTTGCTAGTTGATAACAATAACATGCTATTTGATCAATTTGAAGCCATTATGACCAATAATCTGAAAAGATTTAAATAAGATTTTTCTTTAAAAATTGCAGATAGTCTCTACTTGTATTGCATTTTTAACTTCATTACATTAGAGAAAAATGGTTTAAACTTATTGTCTAACTAAAACTGGATACCTATCGTATTTTAAAGTTTTGACTAAAATTGTTCATAAGAATTTAATAAAACTTCTGTATAATGTTAATTAAATTATCCAGCATATTAGAATCAGAATTAAAGCAGCTTAGAGAGTGAAGAAGACCATGAGAATGTTCTCATTTTGAGGTCAAAATAAACCATGTATATCCTTGACAATTCTAATTGACAGATGTACACTAAACACTGGTGATCAACTCTGAACTCTTTTTCTGATTAAAAATCACTGTATCATGTTAGATCCATTGCAATTTATGTTATGGCCTTCCTCCCTCCCTCCTCTTTCAACAAACCCAAACCTCATTATTAGATTTTGTGACGTAGTGATAAAATAAGTCATAAATATCAACATACTTTTTTATCTACAAATTTACTCAATATCTCTCATTAAGTTAATAGATGTCCACTAGCACTCTGTAAAAAAAAAAATTTATATTTAATTATAGTTATAAATACTTAAATATGCTTTAGTAAATGTCTAATACTAAAAATGTAATTTCTGTTAATATTTTCACTGACTTAATTATTGTAACAGTTTTATGTACCATAAAATTATTATATCATGTATGAAAATATCAGTGGTGCTATCTAATGCTAATCCCATTATAACTGCTAATTTGTAATAGAGTCCTTGGGACTTTCCTCTTGCTCTGAGATATTTGGTAATTCACTTAGCATAGATATATCACTTATATCCATAAAAAAGATATAACTCTTCTTTGGTGAGTCTGGTTTTGAACCTGACTCTTGTCATGTAAATGCAAGGATGCATTTTATATGAAATTCAAGAATAACAATTTCAAAATTTGTTCATCAATAAGATAATACTACTGTAAACTCTATGATAGAATGTACAATGTACTTTAGTTTTGCAATAAAATCTTGCAAATATTTTTAATCTTAAATCATTAAATAGAAAGATTTGATGTGACCCTGGCATCTCTTGCTAATGCATCATTGTTTTTTCTTGCTAATTGTTCTCTGTTCTCCTCTGCTTATCTTCATCACAAATCTCTCTGATAGTTTATATATTTGTTACTGTTTAGTTTATGATACCAGCACTTTAGTTTTTAACATGACTACATGTATATACATATACAAAATTGGTATATGTATATCCCATGTCTTTTTTAAATGGGAAAGAGTTATATATGTAGGAAATGGGACTGACCTTAAGCATAGGAAGATTTAAGGACAGCCTGCAAACTAAACTGAAGTTTTTATGCACACACGCACACACACTCTGAAGAATGGGTGTGAGCACACGCCCTTACCTCCTCTCATTTACTGCCACCCTTTTCCATGTGAGGTCTGAAGATGGAGCTCTTCATGTGCCGGCCTCCATCTGCCTCCTCCACTTGTCTCTTGAGAGTCTCCAATTCGAGAACTTTTGAAAATTTGGTCTCAGTGCTTCTAAGTAAACAGAATTGTTGGGAATATTTTTTGAGTCTAAAAAACACAGTATTATTGAATCAAATCCATTTATACTCCACTTCTACCAAGAAGGATTTGAAGCCCAAGCCCTCAAAGTAACTTCTATCTGAAGAGCTAATTCCCAGAACTGGAGGAACAAACATCTCTGTGGTAAGAGATTAGTGATGGAGAGATCTGCTCAGGCTACTCAGAGGGAACAACTTTGACAGGAAACACAATTTAGGGAGAAATCTATTAAAGATGAAATACATATTCTGGTTTCATAAAAGTGGGGCTGAAGGGGTTAATGGAGAATTTTTTTAAAACCCTATTAAAGTGGAATGAATAAAATGACTAAAACTAGCTATTGTAATCCCAATCAAGTCACCATTATATGTTGACATTCCTCTGGAATGTAGTAGAATTGTGGTGGATTTTTTTTTTTTTTGTGGTGGATTTTTATGCATTAACTATTGGGGGAAAAAAACACTAAATTGAAATATGGAATACATGTGACCTGAATTAATGTGAGCAATTTACTTAATCGTGGGGCATGTTACTTCATTTTTTATGGCGTGAGTTGATTTATCCATAAATTTCAAAAGTTGGAATGTAAGCACCCTAATATTCTTTAAAAATTTCAAAGTATGAATTTGGATGTTCTGGAATTCTTTCTTTTCTTCCAATTTTAAGCTGTCTCCTTTTATCCACAGTTTGTAACATAGTGATGGTTGACTTTTTTTTCAATACTTCTAAGTGTGGCGCTGGTAAAATATGCATAATTATGTCAACCAATAAATGAGTTTTTTTAACTTGCCATATGGGAAATTTTAGTTTTCTTATAGTTAGATATTTCATGCACCATTATACTCCATTTTTTTTTAAATGGAAAAGAATTATGTATGTAGGAAATGGGACTGGCCTTAAGCATAGGGAGATTTAAGGACAGCCTGCAATTTTATCATTAGTGGTTCATTCCCCAGTATTAAGATGTTACATATCCATTAAGACTCCAGTTAAACTATAGATACCTATGGGAGATATTGAACATGGAATGATTAAAGTCTATAATAAATTAATTTACTAGAGTAACAAGCAGGTTCCAAAGACGTGACTGTGGAATACCTAGATTTTAGTACGGCATGGTTTTGGGGGATATATCTGGAGGCAGGACTCAGCTACAGACCACTAGGAGCCAAAGGGTATACATATCAACAAAGAGGAGGCTTGCATCAAGGGGAATTTGGTCACCGCTTCCTGGTATTTGTATTTCCTTTTATTTCTGGATATGCTTTTCTATCACAACTGTCACTACTCTCATGATCTCACATTTGTATTATTACTTGAGTATCTTACCTTGTTATCCTGTTCCTTGTCCTTCCTCCCTTCCATACAGCCTCCCTGCAATTTCCAGAATGCTCTTTGTAAAACACAGATATTCTCATATTATTACAGACAGTATGTGAATTTCTCAGTTTGGCAGAGAATCTTTCTACTCCAGCCTACCTCCATTCTCTGTCTTGCCACTTTTTCCTTCCACGCCAGCCATCTTAAATTACTTGAATTTCTTCAAACAGAATGTCCTCCTGGCTGTCTCTGTGCCTTTGTACATGATATTATATATAGTTGCCTGTATTACTCTTGTCACTTTCTTTTTCTAACTCATGAACTCTTTACTAATTTTTGCAGTTACAGCTAAAATATCCTTTCCTATATCAGGATTCCTTGGATTCACCAAAACAGAATAATCACTCTTCCTTTGTTCCATTTCTTTATCTGGTACAGAACTCTATTCATTTATTGCCACACTTTATTGCAAATACTTGATTAAATATGTGTTCCTTGAAGACCGGGCTGTGTCATATTTGTCTCAACATTCTTAGTTTCTTGCATTATGTGGGGTATATGGTATATGGTAGAGACTCAATAAATCTTTAATATAAGTGATTGTATTCTGAAACATGTCTTCGTCTAACTTTCAACAGTAAGAAAACTTATGTCTTGGTTTAATGTTAAGAAATAATTGATTAGGACTTCAAATTTCTCACTTTGTTATTTTCTTTAATATTATGGTCTTTAAAATGTTATTAAAAATTCAGACACTTTAGAATATTTATAATTTTCTGAAGTTGGCAATTAGACAACTGTTAAATTAGTCCAACTGTGTGCTATAGGCTGGATTCCTTGGGAAACAAACTCTGAGGTGGGAATCTGTATGCAGAATATTAGTTGGAGCATTCTGTTGGGAACAATTCCTGGGAGCAATGAGAGAAACAAGACTGTGTAGAGAGAGAACTTGATTTGTACAATTGCACCAAGGCCTTAGCCAGTCTCAAGCAGAGTATAAGCTTGTATAAGCATTCAGAGATATCTCAAACTGAGGCAAGGGGGCCAAACCTCCACGTAGACCAGTCCTTTGATGTGTGATATTCCTGAGAAGAAGTGTAATCCTGGGTGAGATAGTACCCTTACTCTAAGGGCAATTCCTAAAGATGTCTCAGTTGTGACCTCAGCAGCCAACACTCCCAGGAGCTGGAGGAATGAGGGCCTTAGTTGTGGAAGGCAGATCTGGCTAGTAGACCACAGTGTCCCCTACTCTGCAGTTCTTAGAGGTCTTCTTTTTTTATTATTATTAATTTTATTTTATTTATTTATTTTTCATAAGCAGGTTCTTATTAGTTATCTATATTATACATATTAGTGTATATATGTCAATCCCAATCTCCCAGTTCATCCCACCACCATCAGCCCCCACACTTTCCCCCTTGGTGTCCATACATTTTCGATACATATATACAATGGAGTATTACTCAGCCATAAAAAGGAATGAAATTGGGTCATTTGTAGAGACATGGATGGACATAGAGACTGTCATACAGAGTGAAGTAAGTCAGAAAGAGAAAAACAAATATCATATATTAACACATATATGTGGAATCTAGAAAAATGGAACAGATGAAGTAGTTTGCAAGGCAGAAATAGAGGTCTTCTAATTAATGAATGTTTTCATTAGTCTTTTACTACTAGTCTTTCGTTAGACTGGGCCTCAGTCTCTGATGAGGTTGATGATTTCTAGGTAGGGCTAGCTGGTATCTATAGTTCTTTCCATTCCTCTTACAATGAAATTCTATGCTTTACTTAATGTACTCTCCACCTCTTCGCTGCTGTAGCCACAGGCTTTTATCTTCTTTTTATGAGCAGCAGCTTCGCAAAAATAATTAGAAAAGGTAATCATTTAGAACCACACTAAAACAGATAACTCACAAATAAGTACAATTAAGCTATTGTGTTTATTTACAGGGCTGCTGTTAAGATAATTAAAGAGAGAAAGTAATACTGTGTTTAGACAGAAACAGTGGGAGGAAGAGGTTGGGCTTGTAGAACAAATTAAGCCACCAGAATATGCTTTACTGACAAATATGATGCTTATCAACATATGTTTTCACTTAACTATACTTACTAAAGCAATTCTCAATGACAGTGACTCTTCTGGCTCTGTAGATCCGTCACTATCTTGTTCTCACTGCAACATTTTTAATAAGTGGACTCTGTTGGATGGTGACTTTAGGAAAACATCATGTGGAAGCCAAGGAGAACAACAAACTGAAGTGAAAGAAATCGTCCTAAAGTGGCTAAAATTATGAGCTTTGAATTATAATTTATTGTAAATGGTACATTCGGGGCCTCAGGATTTGTTCACATGAAGGCACAAATTGGTAGCCAGGGAGACATAAAAGGGAAAATTTTCCCCTATGAACACTCCCCTCTTTCAAAGCAAGGAGAAATAAGATTAAATGCAAGTTTTATGACATTGTCATAGGAGCTGGGCTTTTTTATGATTTGGTTTATTTTGCTCTAGGTATTATTTGTTCCATTTAACCCTTCATTTTTATTAGAAACACTCATATAATTGCCCTAGACTGTCAGTGCTGAACTCTGATTGGAGATCATAGCAGATCTCAGTGGAATTAAAACATATGGTGCCTCTAAAGTTGTTTCAAATATAGATCTGTTTTCCTTTTCCCAAAATCATAATGTTCCACTACTGCTAAACTTTGTGTGTGTGCATGTATATATGTAGTAATATAATTTAAGTATCTCTATATAGATAACTCTAGGTTCACTCACCTTCATTGCCTCAGGACCTGTCTCAGCAGAGTGTCATCTATAAAAGAAAATGTAAGTCAAACATTAAAAATAAATGGCATGAAAAGTATGTCTTACACAAAAGAGGAAAAATAGAGAAATGCTTTGCATAACACATAGCAAAAAGTCTTAATTTCTCCTTTCTGATCTGAGTCCCCTAAACCTCATTTGTCATTGGATCTGCTCCTCAAGTAACTGTCAATCTCCTTTTTCCAATGTGTTCCCCATTCTAGTCTCTGCTGGTTCTTCTGTCTCCTTTCACTTCTCCCTCCTAATTGTGGGTTCTATCCCATTCTGATGTACACATGCCAACCAATTCAACTCAGCCTCTCTTTTTGTTGCAACTCTCTCCATCAAACATTGCACTAAAAGGCAAAGAAGGTTGCTAATGAAATCCATAGTGCACCACAAACGCAGTGCTCTAAACAGGGTTTTGAATACTCAAATACCATCACTTTTGTATCTATTACATGTAATTTGGCCTATCATTAGTATTCTACAGTTTTACACTGATTAGACATTCAGTATAAAGGCCAATACTGGATAAAGGCCAATATAATATAAAGGCCAATACTTTAAGAATATATTCTAGAAAAAAGATGATGTGTTAGGACATCTTATTGCTTGGATACAATAAGATAATGTAATTTCTAGAAAGAATCCATATGAAAGAGGATTGCTAAGGATTCCGGATGGTTTATTTAATGTGGAAGAGATGACTACAGTACTTTTCCATATAGGAAGATGGTCCTCATAATTGATTCTACTTCTTCTAGAACAGATTTTCCTGAGTTTATTAGTTGAGATGTATATATTTAAAATTCACAAAACACTCATCTATATTTTATATAATTCTTTTGTCAATATTGGAATAACATTCTGCTGTTTTTTGCCTTAGCTGACTCCATATTTCATTCTGTTTAAATATGTCTCATTTGTTTCTTGTCTCTGTCATAAAATTCATTTGTATCTATCTCACTGATCCTTGAACAGTTATCCTCTATCAAGATGGGAACAATAAGGCTCAAGAAAGTTAAAGGGCACAGAGATGAATACGCATTAGAAAGCTAAGCAAAGATACTAAATCCCTTCTTTTATCTCTAAATCTAGTACTGTATTCCTTACACCTCAGAATCCCATTCAAAAGGGTACAATTGGGACATAAAGTATGAGAATAGACTGTGGCTAAATGTTCCACATAAAGAAGGTTTAACAGTTGATAGAATGGGTATGAGAGATGGGGATGCTGAATAACATATCCCCTCCCTCTTGCATCTCCCTCCCACCCTCCCTATCCCACCCCTCTAGGTGGTCAAAAAGCACCGAGCTGATCTCGCCATGCAATGCAGCTGCTTCCCACTAGCTATTTTACATTTGGTAGTGTATATATGTCCATGCCACTCTCTCACTTCGTCCCCTTCCCCATTTGAATGTCCTCAAGTCCATTCTCTACGTCTGCGTCTTTATTCCTGTCCTGCCCCTAGGTTCCTCAAAACCAGTATTGTTTTTGTTTTTTTTTAGATTCCATATATGTGTGTTAGCATACGGTATTTGTTTTTCTCTTTCTGACTTACTTCACTCTGTATGACAGACTCTAGGTCCATCCACCTCACTACAAATAACTCATTTTCATTTCTTTTTATGGCTGAGTAATATTCCATTGTATATATGTGCCACATGTTCTTTATCCATTCATCTGCCGATGGACACTTAGGTTGCTTCCATGTCCTGGCTATTGTAAATAGAGCTGCAATGAACATTGTGGTACATGACTCTGTTTGAATTATGGTTTTCTTAGGGTATATGCCCAGAAGTAGGATTGTTGGGTCACATGGTAGTTCTATTTTTAGTTTTTCCAGGAACGTCCGTGCTGTTCTCCATAATGGCTGTATCAATTTACATTCCCACCAACAGTGCAAGAGGGTTCCCTTTTCTCCACACCCTCTCCAGCATTTATTGTTTGTAGATTTTTTGATGATGGCCATTTTGACCAGTGTGAGGTGATATCTTATTGTAGTTATGATTTGCATTTCTCTAATGATTAATGATGTTGAGCATCCTTTCATGTGTTTGTGGCAATCTGTATATCTTCTTTGGAGAAATGTCTATTTAGATCTTCTGCCCATTTCTGGATTGGGTTATTTGATTTTTGGATATTGAGCTGCATGGGCTGCTTGTAAACTTTGGAGATTAATCCTTTGTCAGTTGCTTCATTTGCAAATATTTTCTCCCATTCTGATGGTTTTCTTTTCGTCTTTTTTATGGTTTCCTTTGCCGTGCAAAAGCTTTTAAATTTCATTAGGTCCCATTTGTTTATTTTTGTTTTTATTTCCATTTCTCTAGGAGGTGGGTCAAAATGGATCTTGCTGTGATTTATGTCAAAGAGTGTTCTTCGTATGTTTTCCTCTAAGAGTTTTATAGTATCTGGTCTTACACTTAGGTCTTTAATCTATTTTGAGTTTATTTTTGTGTATGGTGTTAGGAAATGTTCTAATTTCATTCTTTTACATATAGCTGTCCAGTTTTCCCAGCACCACTTACTGAAGAGGCTGCCTTTTCTCCATTGTATATTCTTTTTTTTTTTTTCTTTTTTTTGTGGTACATGGGCTTTTCACTGTTGTGGCCTCTCCTGTTGCGGAGCACAGGCTCCGGATACGCAGGCTCAGCAGCCATGGCTCACAGGCCCAGCCGCTCCATGGCATGTGGGACCTTACCGGACCGGGGCACGAACCCGCGTCCCCTGGAATGGCAGGCGGACTCTCGACCACTTCCCTCTCAACCACTGGAGAGGGAAGCCCTCTCCATTGTATATTCTTGCCTCTTTCATCAAAGATTAGGTGACTGTATGTGTGTGGGTTTCTCTCTGAGCTCTCTATCCTATTCTATTGATCTATATTTCTCTTTTTGTGCTAGAACCATACTGTCTTGATTACTATCACTTTGTAGTATATTCTGAAGTCAGGGAGCATGATTCCTCCAGCTCCTTTTTTCTTTCTTAAGATTGCTTTGACTATTCAGTGTCTTTTGTGTTTCCATACAAATTGTGAAAATTTTCTTCTAGTTCTGTGAAAAATGCCATTGGTAGTTTGATAGAGATTGCATTGAATCTGTAGATTGCTTTGGGTAGTATAGTCATTTTCACAATGTTGATTCTTCCAATCCAAGAACATGGTATATCTCTCCATCTGTTTGTATCATCTTTAATTTCTTTCATCAGTGTCTTATAGGTTTCTGCATACAGGCCTTGTCTCCTTAGAAAGGTTTATTCCCAGGTATTTTATTCTATTTGTTAAAGCAATGGTGAATGGGAGTGTTTCCTTCATTTCTCTTTCTGATTTTTCATCATTAGTATATAGGAATGCAAGAGATTTCTGTGCATTAATTTTGTATCCTGCTACTTTACCAAATTCATTGATTAGCTCTAGTAGTTTTCTGGTAGCCTCTTTAGGATTCTCTGTGTATAGTATCATGTCATCTGCAAATAGTGACAGCTTTACTTCTTCTTTTCTGATTTGGATTCCTTTTATTTCTTTTTCTTCTCTGATTGCTATGGCTAAAACTTCCAAAGCTACATTGAATCATAGTGGTGAGAGTGGGCATCCTTGTCTTTTTCCTGATTTTAGAGGAAATGGTTTCAGTTTTTCACCATTTAGAATGATGTTGACTGTGGGTTTGTCATATATGGCCTTTACTATGTTGACGTAAGTTCCCTCTATGCCTACTTTCTGGAGATTTTTTATCATAAATTGTGTTGAATTTTGTCAAAAGCTTTTCCTGCATCTATTGAGATTATCATATGGTTTTTATCCTTCAGTTTTTTAATATGGTGTATCACATTGTTTGGTTTGCGTATATTGAAGAATCCTTGTATTCCTGGGAGAAGCCCCACTTGATCATGGTGTGTGATCCTTTTAATGTGCTGTTGGATTCTGTTTGCTAGTATTTTATTCAGGATTTTTGCATCTATGTCCATCAGTGATATTGGCCTGTAATTTTCTTTTTTTGTGTGACATCTTTGTCTGGTTTTGGTATCAGGGTGATGGTGGCCTCGTAGAATGAGTTTGGGAGTGTTCCTCCCTCTGCTATATTTTGCAAGAGTTTGAGAAGGGTAGGTGTTAGCTCTTCTCTAAATGTTTGATAGATTTCACCTGTGAAATCATCTGGTCCTGGGCTTTTGTTTGTTGGAAGATTTTTAATCACAGTTTCAAGTTCAGTGCTTATGACTGATCTGTTTATATTTTCTATTTCTTCCTGGTTCAGTCTCAGAAGGTTGTGCTTTTGTAAGAATTTGTCCATTTCTTCCATGTTGTCCATTTTATTGGCATATAGTTGCTTGTAGTAATCTGTCAAGATTCTTTGTATTTCTGCAGTGTCAGTTGTTACTTCTCCTTTTTCCTTTCTAATTCTGTTGATTTGCATGTTCTGCCTTTTTTTCTTTATGAGACTGGCTAGTGGTTTATCAATTTTGTTTATTTTCTCAAAGAACCAGCTTTTAGTTTTATTGATATTTGCTATTGTTTCCTTCATTTCTTTTCCATTTATTTCTGATCTGGTCTTTATGATTTCTTTCCTTCTGCTAACTTTGGGGGTTTATTTGTTCTTCTTTCTTTAATTGCTTACGTGTAAGGTTAGGTTGTTTATTTGAGATGTTTCTTGTTTCTTGAGGTAGGATTGTATTGCTATAAACGTCCCTCTTAGAACTGCTTTTGCTGCAACCCATAGGTTTTGAGTCATCGTGTTTTCATTGTCATTTTCTTCTAGGTATTTTTTGGTTTCCTCTTGGATTTCTTCAGTGGTCTCTTGGTTATTTAGTAGTGTATTGTTTAGCCCCCATGTGTTTGTATTTTTTACAGTTTTTTCTTGTAATTGATATCTAGTCCCATAGTGCTGTGGTCAGAAAAGATAGTTGATATGATTTCAATTTTCTCCAATTTACCAAGGCTTGATTTATGACCAAAGATACGATCTATCCTGGAGAATGTTCCATGAGCACTTGAGAAGAAACTGTATTCTGTTGTTTGTGGATGGAATGTCCTATAAATATCAATTAAATCCATCTTGTTTAATGTGTCATATAAAGCTTGTGTTTCCTTATTTAATTTTATTTTGGATGATCTGTCCATTGGTGACACTGAGGTGTTAAAGTCCTCTGCTATTATTGTCTTACTCTCAATTTCCCCTTTTATGGCTGTTAGCATTTGCCTTATGTATTGAGGTACTCCTATGTTGGGTGAATAAATATTTACAATTGTTATGTCTTCCTCTTGGACTGATCCCTTGATCCTTATGTAGAGTCCTTCCTTGTCTCTTGTAGTAGTCTTTATTTTTAAGTCTATTTTGTCTGGTTTGGGAATTGCTACTGCAGCTTTCTTTGGTTTTCCATTTACATGGAAAATCTTTTTCCATCCCATCTCTTTCAGTCTGAAGTGCGTCTCTTGTAGACAGCAGATATACTGGTATTGTTTTTGTATCCATTCAGCCAGTCTATATCTTTTGGTTGACGCATTTATTCCATTTACATTTAAGGTAATTCTCTCTATATATGTTCCTATTTCCATTTTCTTAATTGTTTTGGGTTTGTTTTTGTAGGTCTTTTCATTTTCTGGTGCTTCCTTCCTAGAGCAGTTCCTTTAGCATTTGTTGTAAAGCTGGTTTGGTGGTGCTGAATTCTTGTAACTTTTGCTTGTCTGTAAAGTTTTTAATTTCTCCATTGAATGTGAATGTGGTCCTTGCTGGGTAGAGTAATCTTGGTTTTAGGTTTTTCTCTTTCATCACTTTAAATATGTCCTGGCACTCCCTTCTGTCTTTCAGAGTTTCTGCTGAAAAATCAGGTGTTAACCTTATAGGGATTCCCTTTTATGTTATTTGTTGGTTTTCCCTTGCTGCTTTTAACATTTTTTCTTTGTATTTAATTTTTGGTAGCTTGATTAATATGTGTCTTGGCATGTTTCTCCTTGGATTTATCCTGTGTGGGACTCTCTGCTCTTCCTGGACTTGACTGACTATTTCCTTTCCCATGTTAGGGAAATTTTCAACTATAATCTCTTCAAATTTTTCTCAGACCCTTTCTTTTTCTCTTCTTCTTCTGGGACCCCTATAATTCGAATGCTGGTGCTTTTAATATTGTCCCAGACATCTCTGAGACTGTCCTTATCCTTTTCATTCTTTTTTCTTTATTCTTCTCTGTGGTAATTATTTCCACTATTTTACCTTCCAAGTCACTTATCCATTCTTCTGCCTCAAATATTCTGCTATTGATACCTTCCAGAGAATTTTTAATTTCATTTATTGTGTTGTTCATCATGGTTTGTTAGCCCTTTAGTTCTTCTAGGATCTTGTTAAATGTTTCTTGTATTTTTTCCATTGTATTTCCAAGATTTTGGATCATCTTTACTATCATTACTCTGAATTTTTTTTCAGGTAGACTGCCTATTTCCTCTTCATTTGTTTTGTCTGGTATGTTTTTACTTTGATCCTTCATCTGTTGCATATTTCTCTATATTCTCATTTTGCTTAACTTACTGTGTTTGTGGTCTCCTTTTCATAGGCTGCAGGTTCATAGTTCCTGTTGTTTTTGGTGTCTGCCCCCAGTGAGTGAAGTTGGTTCAGTGGATTTTGTAGGCTTCCTCATGGAGGGGACTGGTGCCTGTGTTCTGATGAGTGAGGCTGAATTTTATCTTTCTGGTGGGCAGAGCTGTGTCCTGTGGTGTGTTTTGGGGTATCTGTGAACTTATTATAATTTTAGGCAGCCTCTCTGCTAATAGGTACAGTTGTGTTCCTGTCCTGCTAGTTGTGTGGCCTGGGGCATCCAGCACTGGAGCTTGCTGGCTGTTGGGTGGAACTAGGTCTTAGTGTTGAGATGGAGGTCTCTGGGAAAACTCTCACTGATTGATCTTATGTGGAGCCAGGATGTCTCTGGTGGTCCAATATCCTGAACTCGGCTCTCCCACCCCAGAGGCTCAAGCTTGACACCAGGCCCAAGCACCAAGACCCTGTCAGCCACATGGTTCAGAAGAAAAGGGAGAAAAAAAGAAAGAAAAATAATAATTAATAAAATAAAATAAAAAATACAAAAATTAACATAAAAAATAAAAAAGTAATTAAAAACAAAGAAGAGAACAACCAAACCAATTAACAAATCCACGAATGATGAAAAGAGCTAAAAACTATACTAAGATAAAGATAAAAATCAGAAACAAGTCAGTCTCAGAGAGCAAACCCCAAGTCTACAGTTGCTCCCAAAGTCCACTGACTCAATTTTTGGTTGATACATTGTCTATTCAGGTATTCCACAGATGCAGGGTACATCAAGTTGATTGTGGGGATTTAATCCACTGCTCCTGAGGCTGCAGGGAGAGGTTTCCCTTTCTCTTCTTTGTTCACACAGCTCCTGGGGTTCAGGTTTGCTTTTGGCTCCACCTCTGCACGTAGGTTGCCCTCACGCTTCTGTTCCCACCCAGACAGGATGGGTTAAAACGGTGGCTGATTAGGGGACTCTGGCTCACTCAGGCCAGGGGGAGGGAGGGATATGGTAGTTATAATTGGAATGCAGGGCGAGCCTGTGGCTTCAGCGGCCGGTGTGAATTTGCAATGGCCTGAGGCATGCTGTGTGTTCTCTAGCGGAAGTTGTCCCTGGATCAGGGGACCCTGGCTGTGGTGTGCTGCACAGCCTCCTGGTGGGGTGTGGAAAGTGACCTGTGCTTGCACACAGGATTCTTGATGGCTGCAGCAGCAGTAGTGTTAGTGTTTCATGCCCGTCTCTGTGGTCTGAGCTGACAGCCACAGCTTGTGCCCATCTCTGGAGCTCATTTAGGTGGTGTTCTGCCTTCTGTGGGCAGACAGGGAAGGAATTCCCTCTCCTAGTGCACCTCAAAACAATGGTCTCTTGCCTCTTCTGCAGGTCCATACTTTTACCCAGACTCCCTCCTGGCTAGCTGTGGTGCACTAGCCCCCTTCAGGCTGTGTTCACGCAGCCAACCCCAGTCCTCTCCCTGACCTCCGAAGCCCAAACCTCAGCTCTCACTCCCCACCCACCCTGGCGGGTGAGCAGACAAGCCTCTCGGGCTGGTGAGTGCTGGTCGGCACCGATCCTCTGTGTGGGAATCTTGCCCTCTGCACCTTGCCCTCTGCACCTCTGTTGCTGTGCTCTCCTCCATGGCTCTGAAACTTACCCCCCTCCCACCCCCAACTCTGTCAGTGAAGGGGCTTCCTAGGGTGTGGAAACTTTTTCTCCTTCACAGCTCCCTGCCCCAGGTGCGAGTTCCATCCCTATTCTATTGTCTCTGTTTTTTCTTTTTTCTTTTGCCCTACCTAGGTACATGGGGATTTTCTTGCCTTTTGGGAAGTCTTAGGTCTTCTGCCAGCATTCTGTAGGTGTTCTGTAGGAGTTGTTCCACATGTAGATGTATTTTTGATGTATTTGTTGGGAGGAAGGTGATCTCCATGTCTTACTCCTCCACCATCTTGAAGGTCCTCCTGAATATCAAATCTTATCAAACCAGCAAACTACATAAATTGCATTTCTCCCTGCAGCAGGTATGGTCTTTGAGGTGTGGACTGCTTTTAACATAAAATAAAAAGAAAGTTTATGTAACAGATTTATTCTAATGCAGCAAACACTTCATATAAGGACAACTTGGGGGAGGGAAAGGGCTCCTTTAATTCAGTACTGCTGGTCTAGTTGACTATGAAATACATATGATCTCATATTTCCTGATTTGAGAACTGTGTCTAGGTGTATGGTAGGAATTTTGGAACCATATAAATATACTATCAAATGCTTTTTGTATCTCAAAAATGTTGTATACCTGACATCCTTTAAAATTTTACATATGCTTGTAGCCAGGGAATGTATTTCAAGAAATATTTGTCTCCATTGCATCCCATTCCCTCAGTTCTCTGACATTAATTCTCCCTTCTTTCC
Source organism: Stenella coeruleoalba (assembly GCF_951394435.1). NCBI lineage: Eukaryota > Metazoa > Chordata > Mammalia > Artiodactyla > Delphinidae > Stenella > Stenella coeruleoalba. Next base: position 92,872,689 of record NC_137150.1, read on the forward strand.
ATGGTGCTTTTCCATGAGACAGTATCAAAACCCTTTTCCTTTACTGCTCTTGGCATCTGGAAGAAACTTTTTGCATTTCTCTGCATCACTGACACTATCTCTTCTTTTTTTTTATATGGTTCTTGAAAGTCTCTTCTCTGCCTAAAGCTCTCTTAATTTTCTTCTCCCTTTGTGGTTATTTAACTGTGTAATTGTATTATTTAACTTTATAAATCATTTTGAAATTCTGTGTATGTAAGTCACAGTGTGACTAAAGTACTCATTGAATTGGGTTTGTGAGTTCAATGGAAAGTTTTGCTTAAACAGCAGTTCCAATAAGTTGGATTCTTTACTGATCTTTACTTTTGCAATTTAAACCAATATGATACAGGAAAGGAAAATTGCTTCTATGTGATCAACTTAAGCTTTTTTATTTTGCGTATAAAATTGATTCTGCATTAAACAAGTTAACCTCCTCCCTCCCTATTTTAGTGAGTTCTTGACCATCTCTATGTCTTCTTTGGTGAAAAGCTATTTAGATCTTCCACCCATTTTTTAACTGCGTTGTTTGGTTTTTTGATATTGAGCTCCATGAGCTGTTTGTATATTTTGGAGATATTTTTGAAGCAATTATACTCCAATAAAGATGTATTAAAAAAAAGATAACATTGGCAAGTTTCAAATTTACTAAGCCATGTATAATCCATAGTAACAAGGATAAATATTCTTATTGTTTATTTTGGTTTTGTTTGTAGGGTAACCTTCTATTGTAGATGCTGTGATTTGCTTACCCGTTATCTGATTCCTCTGGTTTCCTCACTAACAGAACTTCAATTCCTCTGAGGGAGCAAGGCGACAGCAGTTAGGTGTGCCATAGGTACTGGTTCTGGTCAATGAGACAGAACCAGAAATTTCTTGGGAAAAGTGTTTGGGAAACCTTTTCAAGGGGATAAAGTTATTTGACTTCTGCCTATTCCAATTTGCCCTTTGCCTTTCTCCATTCTTAATCTTTCTCACTCTTCCTATGAAGGAATAAAAACAATGCCTATAAATTTAGGAATTATGCTGCGAGCCTAAGGAAAACAGACACACACTATGAATGGTAGAGCTGAAATAGATGAAAAGTCTGGATCACTGGTGACAATATGGATCTGCCATACTAACTTTGGACTACCTATCTGAAAATTTTTTGATAGATGACAGAAAATAACCCTTTATTCTTTTAAGTGAACATAGTTTGGCTTTAGTTACATATATCTGCATGTAAAACTTAATGATTGTATTATCAGAATTGGAGTGGGTTATGGGCTCCATTCTAGTTGGGCAACATGAAAGACCGATAATGTTATCTTATGAGGGAGGCTGTCCCGACCCCTCCTTTTTTGCATCTCTACAAACTATCAGGTCTGTGTTGAGTGCTCTTACTATGCTTCAGTGGTGCTGTTGCTTAATTCTGTCATATATTTTGTTGTACAGATTTATAGTTGTTTGTTTGACTGTCATCACTTCTTAGATCAGGTTCCTGGGAAACAAACACTGAGACAGATTTGCTTGGAGGACGTTTATTGTGGTGTATCTTCCAGATCAATATTTAAGGGGGACTATAGGAAAAGGGCAGGGGAAGAGGAAAGATTTAATCTGTGTTATAGTCACAACAAAGGCTTCAGACAACCTGGGAGGGGAGTGCTGTGTGCTGCTGGGATAGTGCTTCATAATGGACATTGTTGAGGCAAGAGGACTGGAATATTGTATTCACTCCTTTCCTTTATACAACCAATCTTTGGATATGAGCTTTTCTCAGGGAAGGAACATGAATTTTAGCAAGGAGGCTTTCTTTGGTTGACGTCAATTCTCAAAGGGACTTCCAGCTCATGGCCATCAGCTACTAAAACTTTAGCTGCTGGAGGAATGAGTACTACAGTCCTGAAAAGTAGATGTGCACTGTGGTAGACATGGAGAAGTTCTGCCCAAACTTCCTTTAAGAAAGCACTTGCTGTCTATCTGCTGGGAACATAGTCACCAGATAGTTGTCATCCATCAGGGCCTTCATGGTTTGGCTCAGCTGCAAAGAGCTGCCTTCACTGAATTCTAAGGAACCCCATGCAGTGACTGATCAAGGTGGAATATAAAGGCCTATCCATTTTGGCCCAAAGCATGAAAACTCCAATGAGATATTTAAGTTCCAGAGCTCCCCCTGGAGTGGACTGAGGCTGTCCAGGTCTACATCACAGCTTGACTTCTGCACCTGCCCACCCAATCCTACTTCCTCCTTCTACCTTCCACCAATGTTGATCATAAGGGCAAGCCCTAATAAATATCCTGCAAACTAAACGCTTTCAGAGTGTGCTCTCTGGAGAGCACACCTGCAAACTCAATTGACTTTCAAGCTGAGAATTATTTTTGTACATCTCTTCCCAACTTTATGTTCATCTACATTGGTAGCTTTAAATTAGCCCTGATGAGGGTACTTACATTATAGCATCCACCATAGTTCAATGCCTGGGCTGGTTGGATCCACTTGCTTCATTTAATAATTTATGCAGATAACTCCTTCGGAATCCTGGTGATCTCCTCTGTTGTAGAAACTTAGAGAAAAATGTTAGTACGGGGTATGGGGAAACAACCCCATTGCTGCAACTGATTTTGAGGCTGCAGTTGGTTCTTTTTTTTTAATGGAAGTATAATCGACTTACAATTTTATATTAATTTCAAGTGTACTATATTGTGATTCAATATTTTTATACATTACAAAATGATTACCATGATAAGTCTCATTACCATCTGTCACCAAAGTTGTTAAAATATTATTGACTGTATTCCCAATGCTGTATATTACATCCCCAGACTTATTTATTTTGTAATTGGAAGTTTATACTGCTTAATATCCTTTATGTATTTCACCCATCCCACCATTACCCTCCCTCTGGCAACCACTAGTTCTCTATATCTATGGGTCTGCTTCTGGTTTTTAATAATGTTTATTTATTTGTTTTGTTTTTTTAGATACCATATATAAGTGAAATCATATGGTATTTGTTTTTCTCTCACTTATTTTGCCTAGCATAATACTCTCTAGGTCTTCCCATGTTGTTGCAAATGACAAGATTTAATTCTTTTTTATGGCTGAATAATATTCCATTTTACATATATGTACCACATCTTCCTTATTCATTCATCTGTTCATAGAAATTTAGGTTGCTTCCATATCTTGACTACTGTAAATAATGCTGAAATGAACATAAGGGTGCATGTATCTTTTGAAATTAGTGTCTTTGTTTTATTCAGATAAATTCCCAGAAGTAGAATTTCTGGAGAGTATGATATCTCTATCTTTAATTTTGTGAGGAGCCTCCATACTGTTTACCATAGCAGCTATACAAATTTATGTTCCCAAAAAGAGTGCACGAAGGTTTCTATTTTTCCACATCCTCTCCAACACTTGTTATTTGTTGTCTTTTTTTTTTTTTTTTTTTTTTTTTTTTGCGGTACGTGGGCCTCTCACTGTTGTGGCCTCTCCCGTTGCGGAGCACAGGCTCCGGAGGCGCAGGCTCAGCAGCCATAGCTCACGGGCCCAGCTGCTCCACAGCATGTGGGATCTTCCTGGACCGGGGCACAAATCCCTGTCCCCTGCATCATGGGTGGACTCTCAACCACTCTGCCGCCAGAGAAGCCCCAGTATATTACTTTTGTATCCCATAACTTTACTGAATTTACTTATTGGTAGTAATAGTTTTGGGTGGCATTTTTAGGATTTTCTACATATAGTATCATGTTACCCCATATAGCAAAACAGGGACAGTTTTATTTCTTTCCAATTTGGATTCCTTTTATTTTATTTTATTTATTATTGTTTTTGTCTTATTTCTGTGGCTAGGACTTACAATACTATGTTGAAAAACAGTGGAAAAAGTGGGCATCTTTGTCTTGTCCCTAATCTTAGAGGAAATGATTTCAGCTTTTCACTGCTGAGTATGTGTTGGCTGTAGGTTTGTCACAGATGGGCATTATTATGTTGAGGTATCTTCCCTCTATACCCATTTTGTTGAGAATTTTCATTACAAATGGAAGTTGAATTTTTTAAAAAAACTTTTTATTCATCTATTGAGATGATCATATGATTTTTATTCTTTAATTTGTTAATATAGTGTATCACGTTGACTGTTTTGTGAATATTGAACTATCCTTGCATCTCTGGGATAAATCCCACTTGATAGTATATGATCCTTTTAATGTATTGTTGAATTCAGTTTGCTAATATTTTCTTGAGGTTTTTGCATTTATGTTCATCAGTGATATTGCCCTGTAATTTTCTTTTTTTGTGGTGTCTGGTTTTAGCATTAGGTTGATGCTAGCTTCACAAAATGAATTCAGAAGGATTCCTTCCTCTTCAATTATTTGGAACAGTTTGAGAAGGATAAGTGTTAACTCTTTTTTAAATATTTGGTAGAATTCCCCTGTGAAGTAATCTGGTCATGTATTTTTGTTGGGAGTGTTTTGATTACTGATTCAATTTCATTACTGGTAATTGGTCTGTTCATATTTTATATTTCTTCCTGATTTGATCTTGAGAGATTGTATGTTTTAGGGATTTATTTATTTCTCCTAGGCTGTCCATTTTATTGATGTATAATTGTTCATAGTAATCTCTCATGGTCCTTTACATTTCATGGTATTGGTTGTAACTTTGCTTTCCATTCTAATTTTATTTATTTTGTCCCTCTCTTTTTTCCTTGATATGTCTTTATAAGTTTGTCATTTTATTTTTTCAAGAACCAGCTTTTTGTTTCATTGACTTTTCTATTTTTTTCAGTTTCTGTTTCCTTTATTTCTGCTCTGATCTTTATTATTTTTTTCCTACTACTAATTTTGGGCATTCTTTGTTCTTTTTTTCTTTACACCTAGTTCCTTTAGGTATAAAGTTAGATTGTTTATTTGAAATCTTTCTTGTTTCTTGAGATAGGCCTGTATCTCTATGAACTTTCCACTTAGGATTTCTTTTCCTATGTCCCATAGATTTTGGAAAGTTATGTTTCCATTTTCATTTGTTATAAGGTATTTTTTATTTCTTCTTTGATTTCTTTGCTCACCCATTGGTTGTCTAGTAGCATATTGTTTAGTCTCCACATGTTTGTGTTTTTTGCAGGGTTTTTTTTTCATGTAGTTGATTCCTAATCTCATAGAGTTGTGGTTAGAAAAGGTGCTTGATATGATTTCATGGAGTTTGGGAAAGATGTACAAAATTGTACATACTTGAAAGCCAGTATGAATTGGCCAGTACACCACTGGTATGGATCCTTATCCCTGGGTGGTCTGAACACCTGGTAACCATACTTTTATTTGGCCGTGGCTGTTTCACTCACCCACTTACCTTCAAAATTAGGAAATCAAATACCAAAAGGCATCTCAGTGGACCAAAAACTTGCAAACATATTCTTTCTTCCCCGCTGTGTTACAGTACCTCTACCTTCTACTGATGACCAGAGCCCATTACCATTGCCAGGATGGTGACTCCTTTCCTTGACTTCTTCCTGACATAAGGAGTCCAAACAGATTGAATAGCAGGTGCCCTGGAAAATTTAGTGAAACTCTTGCCTTGTTTTCTGCTGTAAGCATTTCCCATTTGCTAATCAGGTTTTCTTAACTGGCAGAACCCAGAGTTGTGGGGACAGGAAGAACATATAACTTATATAGTCCCTGGAAGTAATAATAAGCAGAGCCATTTCTATACACATATCTTGGTTCCTGAATCCGTACATTCTCTCTGTTGGAAATAGCGCTACATAACAACTATTGATTTGATTTAAAGGGTATATACTACTTCCTGGATGATGGCACCCCATTCTTACAGAGTATCATCTCTAAGTTGGTGCCTCATTGCAGTTTTAAAGGACCATTCCTTTTCTGGGGTAACTTCTGGGTGGTATAGTATGTGACAGAATCAGTAGACTTCATAGTCCTGGGTCTTTTGATTTACCTTCCTTGCCCTAAAGTGAGTTATTAGTTTAATGCTCTATTATGTGGAATTCCATGTCCATAGACCCAATCACTCATGAGCTTTTAGGTATTTACACTGGCTAAGATCTTGTCAGTAGGAAAGGTCTCATACCTAGAATATAGATCAATTCCAGTTATGATGAATTGTTGCTCCTTCCAAGATAGAAAATATCCAATGTAAAAGCTTGACACTCAATAGCTTTTTGATATCCTTTAAAAAGAATGCCATAGCATATGCTCAGTGTTGGTCTCTTTTGCTGCCAAGTTAGAAAATTGGTGTTAGTAATAGCTAGACTGGATCTGGTTTGTGGGAGCCTATGCACTTGGGCCTACACATAATCTCCAATACTGCCAGCTTGGCCTTATTTGGCTGACACTGGGTTTTATGATGATCAATGAATTGAATCATTCTGCCTCCCTGGTAGTTTATTGCCTGGTGAATGCTCTCTAGTGTGCATTAACATGCAATTTTTATGATTGCTACACTTTGTTCTTACTTGTAATGATCAGTTGACATTCCTCTTCCCTAGAAGTCTTGTCCTCAATTTCATAAACTTTTTTCTTCCACACTCCTACACCATCAACCAATCCATTTTCTATTGTTCATCATGCTGAGATGTATCTATATCTTCCCTAAACCATTTTTATTTACATAAAAATGGATAAGCAGGTATATTGCCTGAAGTTCTGTCCATTGGGAGGAATTCCTTCATTCATGTGTTTCACAGAGACTCTTGGTGAGACTGTGGTTTAGCAGCAGTATAGTAAACTTTTAGGTCATACTCACATACCAAGCCAATCCACTCATGAACCAAGTTTAGCTACATTTATTCTCCATCAGTAGATCATAAAAATCTCCCCTTCCCACATATGACTATATCTGTGAGATAAACAAGAGTCCTCAGATTAAACGGAGATGGATGGCATAGGGGATTAGGTCATTTGCTTCTGCAGTTTACTTGGGACGTCTGGTGTACCACTTCCATCATACAATGGATTGCTGTTGAACTTATTATGACTTCATGTATCTGATATAACCTGGCTGTTGACAAGCAGTTCAGGACACATAGTTAATTGTCATCTCACAGTCAAGTGTTTTATATCAAGGCCCAGTAGCAGATCATCTGCTCCGTATGGCATGACTTTGATCCAGAGCTTTAGGAGCCTAGATTGTGTTTTCTATTACAGTTTGCCATAAACTCTGTACAGCATTTTCCCTAGTACTCCTATACCATAGGATCTGCAGCAGCAGGGCTCATTGCATTGTACCCTGATCCTGCTACAGAACCTTTTTTTCTCTGGTTCCCACTCAAAGCTTGCAGCCTTCTGTGTCACTTGGTAATTGGGCTGGAGCAATGTATTTCCAAGTTGGAAGATATTGCCTACAGGATGCAAATAGGCATAATAGGCATTTTACTTATTTCTTAGTAATAGAAGGTACAAGTGGCAATAATTTGTCCTTTCCTTTGTCCTGTCATACCCAGGAGTGCTGAACATCTAAAATTATACTTTTCTCCTTCAATCAGTGGATCATAGGTCCAAAAATTGGCTATCAGAGACCTGGCAAGGTATTATAGCTTTTTGGGGAAGTGACGACCCTCACCATCCTAATCATCTATTACTGTTTAGTTTTATTTTATATGTTGAGCAATATCTTTTTTGATTGCTCATCTATCATGACTGTGGAGTACAGTGTTCTTTTACTTATCTCCACAGCTTTCTTGGATCTGAGTTCCCATGGGTGCAAGTCCAGAGAGTTCAAGATATTCTAGAGCTCCAGTGCTTTGAATGCATCATCATAGATATACTCATTTCCAAATTTCAGAGTTCCACTCCTTCCACACAGGGGCCATGATCTTAACATAGCATACTTGCTGGAGCAGGGACTCAACTTTCCCTAGAGCTAAGTAACTCTTGTAATTAAGTCCTTAGCTTTTTAGCCTGTGGTTGCAGGAGCTAAGAGTTCTATTATGCTGCCAAGGAGGTACTCTGATTGTCACACTTTATCTTCATTTGTTGATTCAATAACCTAAACTTTTCAGTCTTTCTCAATATACCTAAGCCACTCAACAGGGCCACCAGGTTCCTATTACCTTTGTAATTAATATTTTGTATATCCTCTTAAAAGCCTGAGCTGTTGTACTTGCCCATACATTCCCTTCTACTAGTATCCCACCCCAGTTACCACTTGTGAAAATTCTAACAATTGCACTCCTCTAGGTTTCTAAGAGCAATTATTGCTTCATTTTCACTTGTGATGACATCTTCATTGCCCTACAGCTGGCTCTAAAATCCCTTTTCTCAGTCCTGACAACCTCCTGGCATCAACTCTCTTAGTTTGTATTTTCCATGAAACAGACACAGAGATGGAGATTTTTGATCAGAAATGGTATAAGAGGCAGACTAGGAACAATAGCCATTGTGGATGACAGATATGGGTTTTTGCAAAGGGAAGAGTCACAGTGCAAATCAGTTGCAACACAGGCTTCAACCAAATCACCAGGAAGCTCTGGAATTCCTGGGATGTTGCTTCACAGTTATTCTCCTTAAGGCATGGGAGCCAGAATTTTATTAGCTCATAGCAACTAGTTATTGGATGTGGATTGCCTCTAGGGAAGAGGTATGATATTATATCAAATAGTTCTCTTCAGCTAAGAGAAATGCTCAGAGAGGGATCCAGTCATCAACCCTCCCAGCAGCTGGGGGAATGAATGCCTTGTGCATGAAGGAAGGATCTGGGCATAGCATTTATTGCACTCAGTCTGGACTCTGAACTTTTTTCAGAGAAGATGACTTATTAATCTTCACACCCTTGGACCCTAAGATGATGCTGGCATTTACTAGGAGATTGAGAACTTCTTGCTGAATAAGTTTAATACTAGCATTTATTAACAGACTGGCACAGCTGTTAATCAAAGATTTGAAATAATTATTTACCATTTTTATTTAAATAGAAGAAAATATGAAGAGTTGTTCTTTTAAGTTTGAGGTTATTAATAGCAAAACCTATTCACTTGTTTTTTGTCATCTCAACGCTTACTTGTTGAGTGCTTTAACATGTGCTAGGCATTATATAACACATTAAGGCAAATGATTTCTCTTAATGAAACATATATTTCAGCTTTCTCATTTTGTTAAGGAAAACAGCTAGCTCCCCTTATCTTTTTTTATAGTCTTGTTTGAAAAGGCAGCATGGAAATTGATGCTATCTCATGCCCTTAGAGTCTCCACTAGCCATTATAATGATAATCTCCTCTGCTCTTGAATGGCTAACATTTGTTGTATAGGGGAAAATAATGATAATTGTTGTAGTAGCCACTCCCATTACACCTGTGTGTTTAGAGCCTTCATTCTATTTGGAGTTCAATACAGACTAGATATAGGAACAAGAGCAATCTAAAATAGACAATCATCTAAATTAAAACTTTTCAATTGTAATTCCTCAACTGTGACATGTGCTGATATAAGTATATATACAATGTGTTTCTTCCTAGAAATGAAACTCCTCTTCATAACCCTTTTTCCACAAGTCACAACCAAACTACTGCAGTAGTGGATATTTGCTTACCTGCATCTGCTGCAAAGATCAGTGGCACATCATTGTCTTAATTTACAATTGGCTAGGAATTATATGATGACTTTCATTAATTATCTTATTGTTCACTGGTTTATCACACAGACTACCTCAGTTGAAAAGATATGCCATGCAACTACTCAAATATAGAAATTGTTTAAAAATATACTATTTTCTTTTTACAATAGACTATTGTTTCTGTGAACAGATAACCTGCTAACTCCCTAAAGCTGATGTTTTCTAGAGCAAATTCAGTTAAAAAATAAGCAAAGCTGTGACCAACTCAACACATCTTTTTCACCAGATTTCCTTATCCTTCTCAAACATGCTAAAAGAAGAATTACTACTTTGACCCATTACAAATAACCAATCAAATCAAGAACATATATATATTAGGTGACATCTATACAGTAGAAAGCAGAATGGGTATTTCCTTTGACCAACATGTTCTATGTTGTGTTGACAAAGCCACTAGAGGCAGCACATGCTCCAGTAATGGGGAGTATTCAGGTCTACACTATACTCCATTTATGAGATAATGACATATGCATTTATTATCTTATGAACAATTAATTTTCAAAAGTATTTTTCTTACATTTCAGTTTCCTGCATTATTTCTTTCCACTTCTCACCTATGATCTTATCCTAGAGTTACCATCTTTCATTCTTTCAGTAATTTAAATAATCACTGTGTTTCTGGGAATCTATATAACATTTGGGTATTAAAGCATAAAAACTCGATGTTGTTAAGATAGATAATTCTGATTTAGAGAAGTCTAGAGTTTTGTTTTGCCTAAATTAAAACAGAAATAGCTATATAAAAAAATTTTTTAGAGCCTAATCCATTTGTATCTGCTATCCCAGGTTTAACCATTCCTTATTAATTTTATTGTTATTATTTTTTAACCAAAAACTAGCAATAAAAAAGAGTCTTACTGTGGGTATTTAGAGTAGTTTTATGTTGGTTTCTATATAGATTATTTGTCTAGTTCAGTGATTGTAAAACATTGATGTGCATGGGAGTCACCTAGGGATCTTGTTAAAATGCAGATTCTGGTTCAGGAGGTCTGGGACAGGATCTGAGGATCTACATTTCTAACAAGTTTCAGATGATGTCAATGCTACTGATCTATGGAATATACTTTGGTAGCAAAGGTCTAGTTGATATGTTCTCCCACTAATAAATTATAATTATAAAACTTGCCTGTGAGAAACTAAACCATTATAAAACACTCCTAATAAAGAAAAAAGAAACTAGGAAAATTGTCTCAGAAGATTGGATGCAAAATATGTTTTAAAAAAATGTATAATTGAAAATAACATATGAGGGAAAATAACTCCAAGAGAATATAAAAGCTCAAGACTGTGACTTCTTTCTTGAAATTGTTTTTATTTCTTGGAAATGGTGAGCATGGACATCTTTATTGGTATCATTTTGACATTCTTTCTGAGATGCTTAGTGATAGCTAGAAGTATAGAAACAGTGGGAGGTTAAATAGGAGGAGTTGGAGCAAAGCTTTCCGTTTTGAGTTTAAAAAAGAGATATTTGATACTTGGATGAAGTTAGGTGAAATTCTTATTCAAACTACTACAAATATACTTATCCCTGGGGAGATCACTACATTTCTATGTTTGTCATTTTTAATATGAAATATGCAAGTGTTCTATTAAATATTCTCAAATATTCCTTCCAACTTTAATATCCTATGATGTTATGATTCTGGTATATATTCATGGAATGATTTTATAGCCTACTTCCTAACTCTCACAAAATTTTTTTTCTTAGCTGTTGAGATTGATGCCAGCCAACACCAACATATGGCAAAACATCTCAGATTCCTCTTTCTAATCTCTTTTCAAACTCTAAAGCTACATTTTAGTTCTTTAATAAATAACTAATTCTCTTTATCCATATTTTTCCTTCCAACATCACCCACTTAATGAATTCCAAATTGCTTGTTCTGACATGCTCAGCTAGATGTTACTATTTAAGGTCAACCTTAATTCAAACCTCTCAAGTTTACTTCTGAACTTCTGGAGATAATCATGAAACACAGACCATCTATTAGGGTTTCTTAGAATTAAACCATCAGGATAATGAATATTTTAGATTTGAAACAAATGCAACAACGTTGATAATAATAAAAACCTAACTTAAATTAAAAGTACAGATATAATTGAAAATTCCTGAACTTCATTACAAACCAGTAAATTAAGAAAACGTAAAATGATGATTCAGTTTACACACACAGGTACTTCTGATTAACGCTTTAAAAATATGGAATTTATGTATTTAAAATATAATTGATTCTTTAAAGACTTGCCTATACCTGAAGTTTCAGAAACCCATTATTATATAAAATAAAGCAACATTTGTATAATAAAAAAGAGGCTGTCTTCCTGAGAGGTATAGGTAAGTAATAGAAACTCTGAATTGATGGAGGATACAAACAAGGGAATACATTCAGGCTTAGCAGTTAGGTATTAAATGAGCAAGCATGATGCTGTTGCTAATGCAGTATACTAACAATCAGCTCTCAAATAGGCTCAGCAATGATTCAAATTTTTACTGTAATTTAAATTTTGAGAGTAACTTAAAATAAAAATAATACTCAATGCATTGTAATAGGATGATTATAATAGGCTATAAATCCTACCCAAGATATTTAAGTTTACATTTGCAAAGCTAATGCTGAAATACTGACAATTACTTATTTATTACTATTCATTATTACAATTAATTATTTATTACTATAAAGTCAGTGTTTTGTTTTTTGTTTTTGTTTGCGGTACGCGGACTTCTCACTGTTGTGGCCTCTCCCGTTGCGGAGCACAGGCTCCGGACGTGCAGGCTCAGTGGCCATGGCTCACGGGCTAGCCGCTCTGCGGCATGTGGGATCTTCCCAGACCGGGGCACGAACCCATGTCCCCCGCATTGGCAGGCAGACTCTCAACAACTGCGCCACCAGGGAAGCCCTATTACTATAAAGTCAGTTTTCTTTTTATAAACTTTTACATTCCAAGAGGCATTTGGGTTGCTTTCAAAAAATATTTAGGTGTTTTAAAATAAAGGTGAAACCTAAAAATGTATGCCATGTGAAGAAAGGGGTGATATATAGAAACAACCTAAATATATATTAATGGTTCAATGGATAAAGAAAATGTGAGATAGATATATATATATATATATATATATATATATATATATATGTATATATAAATACATTCATAAAAAGAAACAAAGCGTGTCGTTTGAGACAACATGGATGAACCAGAAACTGGGAGGGCATTATGCTAAGTGAAATAAGCCAAACAGAGAAAATCATCATGTTGTATACTTTATTTTTTATTTATTTATTTATTTTTAAAGAAGATGTTAGGGGTAGGAGTTTATTAATTTATTTATTTTTGTTGTGTTGGGTCTTCGTTTCTGTGTGAGGGCTTTCTCTAGTTGTGGCAAGCAGGGGCCACTCTTCATCGCGGTGCGCGGGCCTCTCACTATCGCGCCCTCTCTTTTTGCGGAGTACAGGCTCCAGACACGCAGGCTCAGTAGTTGTGGCTCACGGGCCTAGTTGCTCCGCGGCATGTGGGATCCTCTCAGACCAGGGCTCGAACCCGTGTCCCCTGCATTAGCAGGCAGAGTCTCAACCACTGCGCCACCAGTGAAGCCTCATGTTGTATACTTTAAATATCTCACAATTTTATATGTCAATTTTTCCTCAGTGAAGCTGAAAAAAAAAAAATCTGGAAATGTGTATCCAAGAGAAATGCACAGCCAAGAGGTTATTTTTAAAATTGGCAATGATTGAAGGATAATACAGAGGAAGGATTAAAGGCATTAATTACACAACAGATAAAGAAGAAACGACCTTGCTTAAAGTGTAGTATAAACCTGTCTTGATAGTCTGATAATAAAGATATTTTTATTTCATTAAAAGAATAAAAGAAAGGGGTGATAAAAAACAGTGACTTAAACATGAAATAATTATGCAATCATTTCTGCCCCAAGCTTTCTTGCAACTAATGCACAAATAAGATAATATAGGTTGTAATATCTCCTCTGAGCATAGAGAGCATATTGATACTTGAAGAGAAATATTTTCCTGACAATAAAATAATGAATATTTATTATATAGTTTTCTCTATAATGGTTATTGAGGAACATAATGGAATGTTCTGAAGAAACGAGAAAATGTCTTTCTTATACCTGTTTTTTATACCTATCCTTAGCAGTTTTAAGATGAATAAGTTATGGGGATCTAATGACAGCATAGTGACTATAGTTAACAATACTGCTTTATATAATTGAAAGTTGCCAAGAGAATACATCTTAAATGTGCTCACCACAGAAGTGAATGGTATAGGAAAGTGATGGAGTTGTTAATATGTGTATAAAATCATTACGTTGTACACCTTAAACCTATACAATGTTATATGTGAATTATAGCTCGATAAAACAGAAAAAAAGGAAGACCTCAAATCAGCAACCTAACTTTACAACTTAAGGAATTAGAAAAAGAAGAGCAAACTAAAACCAAAGCAGTAGTAGGAAAGAAATAATAAAAATTAGAGAAGGGAGATATAAAATAGAGAATAGAAAAAAAAATGAGTGAAAATTTTTAAAAAGTTGATTCTTTGTAAAGATCAACAAAGTTGACAAACCTTTAGCTAGATAAACTAGGAAAAAAAGAAAGAAGACTAAATTATTATAATCGAAGTAAAAATGGGGATATTACTACTGATTCTACAGAAATAAAAAAAATTATAAGAGAGCATTATGAGTAATTGTACACAAAAAATATTGGATAACCTAGATGAATTGAAGAAATTCCTAGAAACACAAAACCTACCAGGAACAATAAAGAAACAGAAAATTTGAATAGACCTATAACTACTAAGGAGATTGAATCAGTAGTCAAAAACTTTCCATCAAAGAAAAGAGCTGAATCTGATAGCTTCACCAGCAAATTCCACCAAATATTTAAAGAAGAACTAACAACTATTTTTCTGAAACTTTTTCAAAAAACTGAGGAGGAATAAACCCCCTAACTCATTTTATGAGGCCCATATTACCCTCATACTAAAGACTGAGATACTACCAGGAAAAAAACAAAACAAAAAACCAAAAACTACACACCAGTATCCCTAATGAGCATTTATGGAAAAAAGTCCTAAAAAATGCTAGCTTATCTAATTTAGCAGCATATTAAAATGTTATACACTATGACAGAGTAGCATTTATTCCTGGAATGGAAGGATGGTTCAACATATCAAAATCAATCAATATAGTAAACCACACCAACAGAATATAGAGAAAAAAGCCACATGATCATCTCAATTGATGCCATAAAAGCATTTAATAAAGTTCAACAAACAACATGATAAAAACACTCAACAAACTAGAAATAGAAGGAAACTGTCTCAAATAATAAAAGCCATATATGAAAACCCACAGCATACAACATGCTCAATGGTAAAATACTGAAAGCTCTTCCTCAAGGATGTCTGCCTTCTCTACTCCTAGTCAACATATTACTGGAAGTCCTAGTCAGAGCAATCAGACAAGTAAAAGAAATTAAAGATTCTCAAGTTGGAAAGGAAGAAATAAAATTACCTGTGTTCACAGATGATTTAATCTTCTATGTGGAAAACCTTAAGCATGCAAAAAAAGTCTCTTAGAACTAATAAAATAATTCATTAAACTTGCAGAATACAAAGCCAACACACAAAAATCAGTTGAATTTATATTCAGTAATGATGAACAATCTGAAAAGGAAATTAAGAAAACAATTCCATTTACATTAGCATCTGGAAGAATTGAATACTTAGGAATTAACTAAGGAGGTGAAAGACTTGTACCAAAAAATTTACAGGACATTTCCAAAGAAATTAAAGAAAGCATAAATAAATGGAAAGTAATCCCATGTTCATGAACTGAAAGATTTAATATTGCTAAGATATTAATACTACCCAAAATGATCTCCAGATTTAATATAATCACTGTCAAAATCCCAGTGAGATTTTCTTTGTGGAAAGAGGAAACTCCATGCTAAAGTTCATATGGAACCTCTAGTGACCTTGAATAGTCAAAATAATTCTGAAAAATAAGAACAAAACTGGAAGATTCACATTTCTTGACTTCTAAACTTACTATACAAAACTACAGTAATCAAAATTGTGTGTTTGGCATACAGACAGACATATAGTCCAATGGAATAGAGTAGATTCCAGAAATAAACCTTCATATATAGTCAGATGCTTTTTTGACTAGAGTACCAAGACCATACAATGGGGAAAGGACAGTCTTTTCAACAGATAGTTTTGGGAAAACTGAATATTTGCATGCAAAAGAATGAAGTTTGATCCTGACTTTTCACCATATACAGAAATTAACTCAAAATTGATGCATGACCTAAATATATAAAACTCTTAGAAGAAACCATAGGTGAAAAGCTTCATGACATTTTATTTGGCAGTAGTTTCTTGGATATGACACTAAAGACACAGGCAACAACAACAACAAAACAGACAAATTGGATTTCATGAAAAATTTTAAAATTTGTACATCAAAAGATACTATGAACAGAGTAAAAAGGCAACCCACAGAGTAGGAAAATAAATTGCAAATCATATATCCAACCAGGGATTAATGTCGAGAATATATACAGAACTCCTAAACACAACAGAGAAACAAACCACCTGATCAAAAAATGGGCAAAGGATTTCAATTGATATTTCTCCAAAGAAAGTATGCAAATGGCCAATAAGCACATGAAAAATTGTTAAACATTACTAATCATTAGGGGATTCTGAATCAAAACTACAATGAGATACCACTTCATATATATTAGGATGGCTAATATCAAAAAAATAAAAAACAGAAAACAAGTGTTGGCTAGGATGTGGAGAAATTAGAAAAACCACCATACTGTGGAAAACAGTATGATGGTTCCTGAAAAAAAATAAAAATAGAATTGCCATATCTAGCAATCCAACTTCTGAGTATATACTCAAAAGAATTGAAAAGGTCTCATCGTGCACCCATGTTCATAGCAGCATTATTCACATATAGTTATTCTGAGATGGCATCCAAGACAATGATAAGCCTTATAGACAGTCCCCAAGGCTTGTCTAAACATGAAAGTCCTCCCCAAAACCTCTGACATCTCCAGTACTTGATTGCCATATGGAAGAACATCTGCATGTTCTTGTGCCCCTTGGAAAGGAATGTAGAAGTTGGCTGGCAGAGAGATGATGAGAGGATTACTCCACTGAATAAGCCAAGGTATTTAGGACCAGTTCTGGAAAAGAGAGGTTGAACATGCCAGAAAGTGACTGAGCTTTAAACCTGAGTGAGATAACTGATAATCACTAAATTGACAGTTTTCTATAAGCAACTAGATTTTCTGTATCAGACGAAATGGAGGCTCAACATAGACATTTTAATTCAGTTGTATAAAATAAGTGCAATTGACCCTTGAGCAACACGGATTTGAACAGCATGGGTCCAGTTATAAGCGGATATTCTTCAATAGTAAATACTACAGTATCACACAGTCCTGAGTTGTGAGAGTCAGAGAATATGGAGGGCTCACTATAAATTAAACTCAGATTAACCCCTGAGTTGTTCAAGGGTCAACTGTTAAATGAAGATTCAGCACTTTCAAGTGTGTGGTATAGCAAATGTGTGCCCACCACAAGGACCCAAAGTGAAAGGAGAAATCGCAAAGGTAAAAATAGCTGTCTTGCTTGTTACTGGATTTGTTTGACATCCTTTGGCACTAGTTCAAAAAGCAGACCTAATAGAAATGTGCCCTATCATCAGGAGATTTCCAGCCTAAAGATAAATTATACTGGTCTTTTCCAGGCTAAAGACAAATTATACTGGTCTTTTCCAGTTGTATCTGCATTGCTGTATTAATGTCAGCAAGGGGACAACACTACATTGGATTATATGGTACATTTCCTTTTACTTTCTCACAGAGGACAGTCAGACATTTGTTACATACAATGTTGTAACTAGAGACACTGAGGCGTAGAGCTGCTAAGAACCCTCTCCTGAAATTTACTCATGTAACCTTAGAGCCCCTACAACTAACTGAATGATTTATCCTGTCAAGCTCTGCTTCCCATTTGATTATTTTCTCATTAAAAAAATGATTCTGGTCACTAACAGGCTAATACTGGATTTCTATTGGGAGTTATCCACAGATTTGCAGAAAAACACCCTAGGCATATAGTCCAGGACCAGTCCTAGGTAAGGTATTGGGATCAAAAAATTTATTCTTCATAACTTTCCATATCCATCTTAGCTTACCAAGGAAGAAATATACTTATTTAGAATGACTTTTTAAATTGTTGGGAGAAGTTACTAGCCTGGTTTCTCTAGTTTAGGAAACATTTGTCCGTTGAATTCCCAGCCACATAACTATCTTCAGTATGTCTGAAAGGTTGTTTAATATAGGTTTGTGGGTTTTTTTCAAAATGAAAACAAACTTTTTTGAGAATATTTTAGCTTACATTACTGGATAATAATTATATAGATTTTACTGAAAAATGAACTGAGTTTGGTTACAAATAACATACTACAAATAGCACTGAGAAGTAGGATGCTCTCAGTTTTTAATTCCTTTACTCCAATGAATTGAATCTTAATCTGATGAGGCTGAGGGGAATATCTCTGTCTTTACAAGAGCCATATTCTCTTCTGTGCCTAATCATCATTTGTTTCCCAGGTTAATGACTTCCTATTATCCATGTTCATACCTTTTATAGAAATTGTGAGACCTTTGTTCTACAATGGCTCAAAATCCATATTTTAGTACAGTTGTATTCATATAATTCTAACTTTTATTGTTGCTACTTGTTAGGTACTAACTTTTCATTATTGGAGATTTGCTTTCTTTCAGTGTTTTCTCACAGAAATGCTTGCTATAACTGCTCATGGTCTTCAAAAGGGAAGCAGGTGTCAGTCCTGTTTTCTCATGGCTTGGTGTGGTCTGCCTCTTTACCTTCTGCATTGAATCTGTGGTCCTTGTTTTAATGATGGGCAACACTACCCAACAGATGCTCAAGCTGAAACTCAGAAGTCATTCCAGAAAACTTCCTTCTCCTTCTCTCCTCCACCAAATTATTTTTGAGTCTTGTTACTTCTACTTCCTATATTTGACTGTTGTTTTCTATCTTTTGCCCCAATTCAGGTTCTCCTCAATGTTTAGTTGAAATTGTGTAATATTATTTTGACTTAATTCGGAGTGTCACCAGAGTGACCTTTCCAATAAGCAAATCTACTAGTGTTACTCCCCTGCTCTGAATAATTTGTAGTTCTCCATTGCCTCTTTGTTTCTATTATGTCTCTCTTGCATCTTAAACTCCAGTGATATAAAATTCCTTGATGGCTCCATGGTCGCTCACATCTTCTGGCCTTTGCATGATGTTTTCATTACCAGAAGTTCACAGCTCAGATTTATACACTTAGCAAATTCCTACAGATTACTTAGATTTTAGTTCAATTTACCTTTTCTGAGAAGGCCTCTCTAACTCCCCTAGGCAAACTAAATTGCTTCTTTTTCTGTGCTACCCCTTCTACTACTTTGAAAGCAGTCATTATGTTTATTATGGGTTTGTTTCCTTTCTGACTCCCTAGCAAAATCCCAAATTTACATTGACAATTGGAGAGATTAAGTAATTTGCCTAAGACCACCTAGCTTGGTAGGAAAGATCAAAATTTGGAATACAGGTTGTTGGACTTCAAAAATCAGGGGTTTAACCCACTAGTTATGCCAACTACTGTCATTTATTATGAAAATGATTGGTTACAGACCGCTATTTGATCTGCTGTGTCAGGGTAGATAGGCTAAAATTTCTTTCTGGCTTTGTCAATATGAAATGAGATTTTGGATTAAAAAAGGCTTTCCATCAGGCTGAAATCCTCTAACTGTTTTAAGGACATTTCTTGAGTTTTTCCTATTAAGTGATCTTTCTGACCAAAACATTTTGGTGTTTTCTGTTTGATCACTGGATATCCTTCCTCTGTGTTCAGGTTGCCTTAATGACATCAAACTCTTTCTTCTGCCAAAACTCCCCTCTCACTCTTCCCCTAACTCAAAAAATATTCTGAGCTTCATTTCCATCAGTCTTACTCAAACCATGCTGCCAACTAATTATGAAAAGAATTTAGTGAACCTACAGTGTCGGTTAGCTACAATTTGCATTATAATAGGAAATTCTTGAAAATAAAAACCTTTAAGATCCAGAAGTATGCCTCTCTTGTGGAATGACATGTTGTGGGTTTTGAAAGGACATACTGTCTAGAATTTATCTCAGATCATAATGATTAGATAAATTTCTCCCTGAATGAAGCTGGTCCTGCTTAGAAATTACCTTTTAACCCTGAAAAACTTACTACTAACATGTAGCCACGAAAACATGAGACTTTCTTCCAATATTTTATTCCTCCTAACTATACCTCATAGGTGTATGAATGGCTCTCAATCTTAAATTTGCTAGTAAGTTGCTTCTATTGTACTTCAGAGGCAAGAGGAAATAAAGACACTGCTGATCCAAACTACCTAATAGGAGCTCCTAAATTCACTTCACTTTTCTACAATTCACATCACTTCATTTAATTACATTCCTTTCAAATTATCTGCTATGATCTCATCCTCCATTAAACACACAGAACTAATTAAAAATTAATCACGTGCTGCCTTCTTGAATTTCTTGTAAAGTTCAACACCATATACTATAAACTAGGGTTATTTGTAAACCCCAAATTTAACACAATATTCCATCAATCTTTTGATTAATAGGAAATATTTACTTCACTTGCACATTAAACAGGTTTAAGATAGTAAAGCAAAGAGAAGAAAAATTCTCTTTTTGCAACAGTGTTCAGAAATCTAGTACTATAAAGGCGGACATAACATGACTTCTTAAACCACGAAGCATGGATAAAAACTTGCAAAAGAACATAAACATTCTGGAGCTATGAGATGTTTCCTTGTTCATCATGGTTTATGAGAACAACATTCAAAGAAAAAACTAATGACATTCTAGTACTTTATAATAGTTCACTTGGAAAATGTAAAATATGGGTAAACTGTTTTTAAAATGTAAATTAGAAAAACTAAGCATAAGTTATTGTTGGCATGAAGTTTAAGAGCATTGCATTGTTTGATTTAGGTCATATGGAGCTCAGAATATGTGGATGAGTGGGACCAGACACAGAACAAAAGATCAATTATAAAAGCAAACTTCTTCCCCCATGGGCTGCTTGAAATTTTCTGTGTAATCTTTGCTATACCCATTATGTTGAAATATGAGCCTCTCTCTGGGAGATTAGAGAATGGAGCCAAATGGCCATATTTCATGATGCATACATTGATCTGGGAGAGGAGATGTTGTGACAGAAGAGAATGACATTCCCCTTCAACTGGAAGGTAGGATTGAGAAATCAGACTACTACTGGAAGACTAGTGTTAATGCCATCAGGAGACCGCATACAACTACTTTATTTGTATACAACTACTCATTTTAACTCACATACACACCACAATTTTATATCTCGTTACAATTGTACTTTTCCTTTATACTAGGATGAGATATCTCTGCTGTTTTCCTTAATTAATCCTCTTAGATTCATCCTTTAAAACTCTGATTAAAAAATACACCTGAAAAGATTTTTACTAATGTATTTCTCATTATATTGTACATGTTGTTTCTTTTATATAATAAATCATAAGTTATTTGAGAGTTATGACTATCTTTTTTCCATCTTTGTATATGAAGAATGCATTCTATAAATATTTATCTAATGAATACATGCTAAGAGCTTGACCATATTTTTGGTTCACTGAAACTTAGTTTTATTACTTCTAACAAAATGTTCAAGCTACCGGTATATGACTTTGACCTAACTAATCTGAACAAGTTCTCTTGAAGAAAATATTCTATATTTGTATTAAATACTGCTTAAACAAACATTGCTTTTCCTATTTCTTTCCTTTTTTCTTTATTTTCTTTTCTTAATTGTTTTCTTTGTTTCTATTTTCTTTGTTTTGTTTAAGTATATTAGCAAAGGACCTGCTCAATTCAAACACCTTATCAAAATCACTTTATGTAATGTTACTAGAAGCTGATTTTCTGTTCAACTTTGCATCATTCCAGGAGTTAAAATCTTAAATAACTAGTCTTTATTGAGTAGGAATGAGGGTGTGTGTGTGTGGTTTTTGTTTTTGTTTTTGTTTTTGTTTTGTGGGGCTTTTATTTTGCATTAATTACAGCTAACACAGTTTCTGAACTTCCAAAAGCTACATTTATATTTTAGTTTGCAATTTACAACCTATACTGTTGAAGTTTAACCATGGCTCCTATGTGCATAAGTAAAACAATCTATTTTGTTCACTAAAATCTCTCCTAAGGTTTACTCTATGTTTGTTGGGCTGTTGTAAAATGCTGTCATCGAAGTTTCTAATGAGAGACAGACAGACAGACAGACAGACAGACAGAGACCTTGAGGACAACAGTGATACATACCTTAAACTTCTTTCTCAATCCCCATATTTCTTCTTGAATGCTGGTGACTGCTGGGTGAGAAACTCAAATCCTAAATTTGGTAGTTAGAAGCTGCAAGAGAATGTGGTCACTTATTTATGAACCTAATGCTCTGAAACGGTTCTATATCCACAAAGTAGTAATAAATAAAAAATGGGGCACATTACCATTATTTAGCCAATATTTAGTGCATGTAATATAAGCCTAGCTTGGTAATGTAACATAGTCATCTACTACTGCCAAGGTATTAGTCCAATATATCCTCTCCCCTGAAAGACTCCCCATCTAGAGCTTGTCTGAAGAGTTGACCTTTATGATAATGACAGCATCCACATCTAGAGTGAAACACTCTCCAGGATTATGGGGTTTCTTGTCTGATAAATTGTTTTAGGTTCTTTAATTGCTCAGCTGGTTGAATGAAAGCATATAAAGTTCCATAACAGAGATTCTGAGGCAGCTGGTGTGAGTTTGTCTTTAAGTCTAGTTTGTAAAGGTCATAGGTTCTGTAGGGGTAGAGTACATATCCTTATTAATCAATATATTATTTTTAGCATTTAGTACAATATGTTAAAAGGTGGAGAAATGAAGATGGGGAAAGTAATCTAATTTTTTTAATTGAACAGTTTCCTTAAGTGAGGAAAAGTTTTAAATATTCCTTTGTCTAATTTAATGCTTGGAACAATTCCATAAGTTAGATTTTATTATTCTTATATTGTGGATGAGCATAAGAGGTTTACAAAGACTGAGCAATTGTCTAATGTTACATTGAAAGTAACTGTCTGATAAAGGTTTTGAATTCAGATTTGTTTTACTTTAAAGACTATTAAACCAGCTCACTATAGTATCTGCAATGTTTTTCCACTGACTCTGGAAGTTGTATGGTCAAAAGCAATGAACTTTCCTTTTTCTCTTCCTTTTCTACTGCCTCTTCCCTTTTTTCATTCGATTTTATTGTTTTTTTTCTTTTTGAAAACATTGAGATGTATGTAATTGACATAAACATTATATTAGTTTCAGGTGTATGACACGACAGTTCGATATTTGTATATACTGTGAAGTGATCACCACAATAAGTCTAGTTAACATCCATCAGCACACATAGTTACAAATTATTTTTCTTGTGATGAAAACTCTTAAGATCTACTTTCTTAGCAACTTTCAAATATATGATATACATGTTAATGCATATAGCTTTGTTTGTTTATTTTTTCAGCTCTACAGGATTCCAATATAGAATATATACCACAGTTTATATTCAGAGTGCCCTGCCCTGTTAGTGAATATTTAGACTGTTTACATTTTATTTTGCTAATAAAAGTCAATGATTCAGTGGATAATCTTCTACACATTTTCTTGTGTA
The DNA here is from genome assembly GCF_951394435.1 of Stenella coeruleoalba. Taxonomy (NCBI): domain Eukaryota; kingdom Metazoa; phylum Chordata; class Mammalia; order Artiodactyla; family Delphinidae; genus Stenella; species Stenella coeruleoalba. Next base: position 92,896,151 of record NC_137150.1, read on the forward strand.
CTGGTGAGAGTTTCACAAGGCTATATACCTATACATGAAATTTCTGGTCTTATATATGTACAGCTACTAGATATTACTGCATTACTCTTTCTCTAAATGAATTGGAACAATTTGTACTCCAACTAGTGGTACTGAAAAGTTCATATTTTTCTATCCTTTGTCAGTATTTTAAATTATCAGATATTAATTATCTTGCAAATTTGGTTAGTGCTAAAGAGTATTTTCTGATTGTTTTAATTTACATTTCCTTAATGAATGTTGAGCATACTTTCATATGTTTACTGATCATTAGAGTTTCTTATTCTGTAAATTGTAAATTTGACCATTTTTTCTACTCTTTTTTTTTTAATAACTTTATTTATTTTTGGCTGCGTTGTGTCTTTGTTGCTACACTTGGGCTTTCTTTAGTTGCGGCAAACGGGGGCTACTCTTCATTGCAGTGTGCGAGCTTCTCATTGTGGTGGCTTCTCTTTGTTGTGGAGCGTGGGTTCTAGGCACATGGCTTCAGTAGTGGTGACACTCAAGGCTCAGTAGTTGTGGCTCATGGGCTTAGTCGCTCCATGACATGTGGGATCTTTCCAGACCAGGGATCGAACCCATGTTCCCTGCACTGGCAGGCAAATTCTCAATCACTGCACCACCAGTGAAGCCCTCTATTCATTTTTAAAAATTTACATTGTATTCTTTATATATTCTGAGTACTAATTCTTTCCCTGTTATATATTGTTGAAGTATTCTCTTCTAGCCTGTGTCTTTAAATTTTAGTTATTTAATGGTAACTTCTATTGCATGAGTGTATATAAAATAGTAACATGTACAATTTTAATAATTTATGAAGTGTGACATTTGTGTTTGACTTAAGAAATCCCCTTTTACCCTGAGGCCCTAAATATGTACTATATTTTGTTCTAAAATTTTTAAAATTTGCCTTTTCACTTTTGGGTCTTTTATACAACTGTAATTTATTTTTATGTTTGCAGTGAAGTATATATTTGTTTCTTATATAGAAATACACAGTTGTCTCGCTCAACTTTCTAAAGTAAATGAGCACTTTGGCTCTCAGACAACTAGGCGTCTTTCAAGTGTCCTGTCTCCTTCTTCTTCCCTCTGCCCTGTCATCTTCTCCTCCAAATTCATGTGAGAACCATGGCACTTAGACCCACACTTCAAGATAAGAGTTCTCTAGACTCATAATGACACTTCTGAAATTGATAGTTTTCTTATTTTAGCCATGGACACAGAGCTATAGGTCCTGAAGAAAGGATATCAGACCTCCAATGTGAGATACAGTTCCTCATAGGTAATAAGTAAAGTCACTTCATCTCTCTAAAGATCAGTTTCTTAAATCTTAACTGTAGCAAATGAGCTGGTTGAGCTTTACTTTCTATTTGCTCTTATAGAAGCTTGGTATATGAAGTTCAAGAATCTGAAGAGACTGGGGTCTTTGCTCTATAGTGTCATTGTCTAGTGGAAACTTTCCAAAACTACACACTCATGAATCCTGAAAACATGTAAAGGTAAGTTTATGTAGTACCCCAAGTCTCTTTTCTCCACTTTCCCCCTTGTTCTTTTAGGGCATTTTTTGCTTTATGGCATAAGTAGTTCTTAGGAATGGCTATAACAAAATCACCTGAAGAGTTTTTAAAATTTCTGTTGCCTGGGCCCCACCCACTCAAATTAAACTATAGGGTGAGGGAAGAAGGGGTATAAAGTTTAAGCTTTAATTAAAAAAAATATATTAGCCAGCTAATTCTGAGGCACAGAGAACATTGAAAAGCACTGATTTACAAGGTTTTGATTTTTTTTATGTGCTCTGTGTTGGCTCTCTGAAAAATTAGAAAACATAAAAATGTTGAGCCAATTTGCAGCATGAATCTTTTTTTCCCCCCGGAGTGATTCACAGTTTATGAATCATCACATTTGGTTCAAAAACTACTCTTTACTCTGCATTTACACTAAATAGTCCAAATTCTATGTTTCTGTCTCTTCTGCTTCTCCTTGCTATTATCCTTCATGTCTCCTATTGAACCAAGACAGCAGTTTCTTTGGATTTTCTTTAAAAAAAAAAAAAAGACTTCATGATTTATATACTGTTTAATTCCCACACAAATGTTTGAATGTTTGCATACTATGGGGGGAAAATAATTTTCCCTTTACTCTTCTGAGTTCTTAGCTGAGACCCCTGTGATAAAAGACAGATTAATAAGAAAAAAACATGGGAGACACCCAGGGAAAAATGAGTAACTCCCTGAGGTAGTTTGGAATTCAGGATTAAATACCATCTTAATAGGAAAAGGTGAGGGGAGATGTAGGCCTCTTAGGGAAGAGTGATTTCCAGGAAAGATGAATGGGTGCTTAGAAGAATAGATGGGAGATGTGATAGTTTGTGACACAATTTGTCCAGAAGTGGTGTCAACTTCTAGTCTCCTCTCTTGTGATAAGCATCAATCTTCCCTGCTTGATGAAGCTCCCTGGGGAGAGGATTTATGACAATTGAGTTCCTTTCAGAGATCTGTCTTTAGGCAGATAAGGGAAGCCCAGAGAAAGCCTCTCCCTACATTTGCTATTTTTCAAGACCCAATAGCTCAAAATAATCAATATAACAAAGTGATATATTTTGGGGTGGCATGTTCTGCTAGCCTTCAATACAAATGGCATACATACCCCTAGTTCACTTTTGAAACACCACTTTTTAATACACGAAGCTTTCATATTCAAACGCTTCCATTTTATAAAATACTCTACAGAAATATGATGTTCTTGCACTGTTAAAAAATGCCAAGTGATTTTCAGTTTTCTTTGAAGAATACTAAGAGGAAACAATTATTTTCAAAAATCGAATGCGACATAGATTGGAAAGGAGAAATTGGAAAGGAGACCACTTGTTTTTCTCTTCACCAGTTTTCTGCCTTAGTCTTTAAATTATCGTTCAAGAGGCCATCCTCCCAAGAGAGATTAAGAGTTTACTTTGTAGAGTAATCAAGATTCAAGAAGAATCTGAGCATAATGTTAAGGTCCTGAGTGCTTCTGAGGTCACAGGAAATGCTGAATATGCCCAGGGACGGACCTAAGCTAGGAGCAGAAGCCCAGCAGAATGAGGAAACAGTCAAGGAGAGGTAAAGTTGTTCCCATATCCAGTGTAAGAATTCATGCTTAATTTTTTTATATTACTTCTTCAGATCAAAGGAAAACCTCATTGCTTGGTGCAGTGGTGCATATGGTCTGCCATGTTTTTTCATCTGGCTCTCTCTGGTAAGGGTAATGATGCAGGAAATTATTTTACAACTCCAGATCTTTAATCCTAATTCTTGACTCATCAATGGCTCTTTTTTTACTGTTTTTTGTTTGAAACTGGCCAAAAGCTATGCCTACAGAAAAATCCAACTAGAAAAGGACACAGGGTTTACAGGTTGGATGAGGCACCTTCTCTGTGGGTTTGACTACCCTCCTTTACCCCATTGCTCCTCCGCTAAAAACTTGGCAGGTGGTTAGGGGCTCGTCATCTTGTGTTCTGCCTTACAGCAGACTGTCTATTCAGCTCTTCCTTCTGCTCAGTCAGACATATCAGCAGAGACAATGGCCTAACAGATGCTGATATTCAGCCTGGATCAGCCTATGTTGATTTTATGCTTATTAGTCTGAGCTAGTTACAGCCAGCTGGTTGCTGTTTGCCTTGACTAAGCAGTAGAAATACACACAACTGCAGTGGCCCCTTGTGTACATAGACACCCAGGTGCTGGTTGCTGTAATCATTCCCATAGCATGAGGAGTATTTTCGGAGTATTTAATGTTTTGATTTATTTTTGTTTTTTAGGCTTGGGACAAGCATAGAGAGGGAATAGTAAGGACCCAGTGTATAAGACAGATATATTAAAAAGAGTCCCTGATATTTGACTCTGTGGTAACTAGAGAAAGAACCTAAAGCTTAACTTTGTTTGCTTCATAGTTTCCTCCTAATAGCAATGAGAAGCCAGTACAGATTTTAAAAGACCCATAAGCAAGCTTCCTTTAAGGCATAGCGGATGAAATGTTTCCTGGGCAACCAGGTGTCATGCTGGCTAGTGCTTTAATATTCACAACTTACTCCTTTATTGGTCCCAGGAGTAAAATGTTTTGAACTGGCCATAAGCACTGGGGGCTTTCTGTGACCTGCTCCACTTCAGAACTAGAAGCTTCCAGGATTCTTTAGGCATTATCCTACCTCATAGTGAAGGAAAGTGGGAAGTCCTTTTCAGGGTTGCAGTTTAGCTTTTCTGGTCTAGCTGATGTTCGTGCCTTGATTTAGTTTTTAAACAGTCTTCCTATCTTATAATCTCCCCTGCCACCACTGTCTGCCGTTAGCAATTTTTTTCTATATACACCTTCCCCTAAACTGCTTATTCATCCTTCTTTTTACCCCTTAATATTGAATAAACAATAGTATTTTCTAAGGTAAGTATATGTAATTAATTATTCTTTTCACACTCATATTCCCATGAAATCATATTAAAGAGGAAATTGGAGTGGCTGAACATATGACTTATTTGTTAGACCTGCTGCTAGACTGCTGTTAGATACACCCTAGGCAGATGGAATAATATTTGTTTTCAGTTTTGGTTTAGGAAAATGTGAGATAGATATTCTACATTTTAATGAATGATTTGGATAAATATATAGTTGTACTTATCAAATTTGTATGTGTCCTATAAATATAAAAAAGAGCAAACATTTTTGATATCAGAATCAAGATTTGACAATAGGTCAACAGACTAGAATGAGGGGCTTAAAATAATAATTAATAACCTGATAAATGTGAAGTGTGAAATTCAGAAAAATCAATTTCAGTATTGGAACTGTCTGGATTAAGAGAATTTTAGATTAAAAATAACAAATATATGGTAAGAGTATACCACTTTCTATTCCTTTGCCCAAGGCAGACATTTCCAATTAACTCTTTCCCTTGGAACAGGATAAAATTTTAGATCTTGCTCAAGAAAATGACTAACAATTGATTACAATTGGCACCAGAGTTAAAACCTACAGGTTTTGGACTTGGGCCCCGGTCCTGGTTCCATCAATACTAGGAAAATAAGCCATGTGACCTTAGTAAAACAGTTTCCCCCTCTAGTCATCAGTTATTATTTGTTCATTTGTAAAACTGGGATTTGGACTATTTGATTATTAAGGTCTTTTCTAACTCTGATATTATATTATTCTATCATTTTATGAGTAAATCAAAATATAAAAATATGATGTTCTACATTTAAAATAATCGATAAACTGAATTATATCAAAGGAAACAATATTTCCAATGTGAAATGATAATAAACATGTATATAATTGGATTTTCATATAATTTCCTAAATGTTATCTTTGAAGAATAATGTTAATGCATTGGAGTTATACAAAGGAGGGAAGCTAGATGGTAAATAATCTGGAAAAATTATATATGGAGAAACTAGGTATGTTTCATCCCACACCAGAAAAAGAAAAAAGTGGACATGAGCAGTACTTTATAATTATGAATAACTATTAAATAAAAGAGGCACTAAGTTTCTTCCTTTGAAAACATAAATGGGACCAAAGTTCCAGGAAAGTAGGTTTGGTTCAATATATGAAATGATTTTCCGCATTAAAAACTATCCAACAAAGAATTGGGTAAACTTCTGAACTCTAAAAGTACACTTCTAATAAAGGCTAAAGATTTTGGAGATTCAACTGTGAGTCAGTCTGTCTGACTTCAGGCACTGTCTGAAGGGCTTTACTCATTTTAATGTCCTTATTGACCCAATGAGGTAGGTACTACTATGATCTCTGCTTTTAAAATGAGGAAATGGGGGGGCAGAGAAATTGAGTAATTTGTCCAGTATTGCAAAAGTAGATTTAGTAAGTTTTCCAGGGTTGTCCAAGGTGGCAAACGCAGGACTTGCCAAGGGTCTGTCCAGAGCCTATGTTGTTAACCACTATTCCATACTATGTACAGTAAAAGTGAATATCAGCTTGAGTCTCCTATTCCAGATACTGAAGAAGAGAATGGGAATCTGAAATGTATAATATTTAAGGCCGTTTCCCACTCTACGATTAATACTAAGTTGGAATTGCCTATATTTTACCTTTTCAGCTCATGCAAATATAGAAATTTGAAAGACTGTTTTAAATTATATGTTTTACTCTAGTTTACTGCTGTTATACTTTAGTATTATTGGTAGAGTTGCTGAAAGTAGTTAAAAATATAAATAGTGACAATGTTATATGTAGGTAAAATTATCTAATTTTTTAACATATTTTCTCTGGTTTGATAACTTTTGGTAGTCTAAACTAGAAAATTCAAGCTTAGGAAGGTATTAAATACAGATATAAATGTAAAATAAAGATTTTTCTTAAAAAGTCACTGCCTTTCTGATGTCTAACATACAATATCCCTTTCCGTACAATATGCATCTGTATTAGTGGCGTAAGAAGTCAGTTTACAGTAAATGTTACTAAAATGCATGCTTACTTATTCATTGTTTGGATGTACTCTGTAACTGAAGCACCTATGGGACCCGTAAAGGCTCATGGGAAAGCAGACTAATGAAGACATGAAGAATCTAGAGAAAATTAAAAGCCTTGGCCTGCTGTTTGTCCATGTGAAAGTATAGCCCATCACTCTTTGGATGCACAGTCCTTCACAAGTTCCTCCAAAGTGTCTGGGACATTCATGATCCAGCAATGCAGCACTTGGAAAATCTGCCTGGGAGCTTCTGGCTTTCATACAGGCTCTCCAAGGAAACAAAATCATATCTATTGACTCCCTCCTCTAGGTATTTTATTTTGTTATTTTTTCTTTCATATACAATTAAATGAATAACTCAATGGTATTAAGTAAGGTCATTACAGCTACAATTCAATAAATAATGATAGAGACCTAAGATTCCGTAATCAGATTGTCTGTCACTATTGGTGCTATCACTCTTTTTCCCAACCCTTTTATCCCTCCTGGATCATCAGTAAGCCTTAGTGACCTCTGTGGATGAAGCTAGGGCCCAGAGCATCATCCATCAGCTTCTTCTTCTGTTGCTACTCAGAGATGCAAGAGCAGTTCTCTGGCATTTTTCCAATAGAATTCAGGCCCATGTTATGCTATATTATTTATTTATTTATTTAAAAAAATATTGCCCTTGCTTTGCAGTTGTCTTTTATTCTTTGTTTTATTTTCTAACTTTTTATGGGCATGCTATCTCTTGATTTTTATATCTATCTACCTATCTATTTTATATATTGTTTTATTTTATATGTCTGTCCAAGTGTCTTTTGCTCACAAATTAAAATGTATTATTTATTATTTTTTATTATGTACACCTTACCAACATTTCCTCTCCTAACAACTGATCAATAAAAGGTGAAGGATATGTGCTTTCTCCTCAGTCAGAATAACATTAAGCTTGGTTGATATATGAGTTTTGATGATAACATTGGCCTGCAAGATTGCTGAGAGAAATGAGTGGTGGAAACAATATATAGGAACACTGTCCGAGTGGAAGTAGAATCATCACTTCTACTGTTTATAAAGAAAGAAATTTATTATTTAAAAAAATAGCTAAAATGATTTTTTTCTAAGAGGTTCATACTTTATATACTAAAGTTAGTTACGTACTAAAATCCTTGAAGTCAAGGATTATATTATGTGTAGTTGAGCCCTCCGACCATGCTTGTGTAATTACTGTCACCTAGTAAGTGCTCATTAAATCAATAGAATGAATGAATAAATAAATGAATACATTTATAATTAAGGTATAAAAATATAGCATGGCTCTTATTATACCAGTTGGTGTGCTACATAAATTATTGTACCCAAAGAATAATAGAACACATCAGGAAAAAAACATATTATATGATTTTAATCAGCTTTCCTGATGACACATTATATATTTTACTATGTTTTAAAATAAAAATGAATGTGTTTACCAAACTCATTAGACAAGTATATTTACACAACAAGAAAACAGAAAAGAAATAATTTTAACATGTACCCTTAGTTGGGTATATTGTCTGATTTACTGTTCCTCATTCATAAGTGTCATGGAACACATTAGATTAGATGGTCTTCAATTTGAGCATTAAATTTGAGCATTAAATATTTGGTAATTTTATAGTGTAAGTTTTTCCAATAGAAAGGATAAAAGCAATGTTTATGCAAAGTTTGAGAATCCTAATCATATAGAATTTTGGGAATTCAGATCTTCACTGAATCTTAGTGTCTATCATGTCCAAACCCTTTAATTTTTAGCTGAGTTAATTGAGGTTCCTATGAATTCAGTATAATGCTCAGGAGTTGCAGAGTGAGACTGTAGTAGAACTTTATTTTTCTGGAACTGAGATTGTTATCACTATTTTTAATTAGCTTTGTTCTTCCCACAGAAATTCCACTGTTTGTTACAAGTTCATTTCAAAAGAACTTGTAACCTAGGTGTTTTTGTTTTTTTTTTTTTTGCGGTACGCGGGCCTCTCACTGTTGTGGCCTCTCCCGTTGCAGAGCACAGGCTCCAGACGTGCAGGCTCAGCGGCCAAGGCTCACGGGCCCAGCCGCTCCACAGCATGTGGGATCCTCCTGGACCGGGGCACGAACCCGTGTCCCCTGCATCGGCAGGCGGACTCTCAACCACTGTGCCACCAGGGAAGCCCCCTAGGTGTTTTTCTTTTCAATTTTTTTGTTTGTTTTTTTTGATTGGCTGGTTTGTTCACGTGTTTGTTTGATTTTACATTAGCCAGGAAGACCTTGCATTGATCCAAAGTGGCCAGTAAATTTGAGTTTAATAACTCCTGACTTGGGATAGACAGTAACATATCTAGACCATGGTGTAGTAAATCTACTAAAGTTTTGCATGTCTAATGCTCCTTCAAGGTACCTCATATTAGCACCCACTTTCCTGCTAACATCAGTTTCCCCCTACTCCATGTTTGTATGAAGGTGCTGATTACTCTTTACATATCAAACCAGATTTACACTGAATTTTCAGCAGCTAATTGGGAGGTGTTAGAATAAAACCACTCTGTGGCCCTGGGCTGGCAGACATCTTAGATGCCCATTAACTATTCTCTTTCACTCTGACTCCTTTAGGCAAACAAAACCAGTCACTGATACCTGCTCTAAGTTTGTTCTGAAGATTTCAGAGCCCTAAGCAAAAGTGAAAAAGATGAGCTGTTACAAAGAAAAGAGAACCCATGTGGGCTATTTAAAGTGTTGCTAACTTATTTCCCTAATGTAGGAAAGGATGAATATTTAAGTACATTAAATCTCTTTACTCCTTAATATTCTCTTAAAATTTGGGGGTTGTAATGCTAAGCTACTTAAAAACCATTCAAATCATTGAAACTCCTGCAAGAATGTTGCTCCTTGTTTATTGTTTTTTTTTTTGTTATTTTCTTTGGTTGTTATTTTTTCCAGCCTCTTTGCATCTGTCCAACATACTTTAGCCTCCACTACTCGTTTTGAAATATTTTGGATAATTTGAGGGAAATCCTGGAACCAAAGTTGAAAGCAAAACAAAAATAGTGTACTTGTAAGCTAGGTGTTTATTTTGGCACTGACTTGCCGTGTGAACGAGTTACTCCATCTTCTATTCATAAAAAAAGTTTGGAAGAGTACTCAAACAAAATATCAGTAATAGCTATTGTATATGTACATACTGCATATGAGCTGACTGTAAAAATATTTGATAATTGCTTAATTTTTCTTCAGGTCATCTCAGTACTTACAGTTATATTCCTTTACATTTTACTTACATTCCCCAAGCATCAGAACGTTACTTGCCTTTGCCTGATCCTTTCCAATTTGAGAAGCTGTACATCTTACAACTTTACCATTAGTTCCCTTCTCAGTCTTTTAACCATTTTTGCTACATTATCTCAATGTCTTTATTCATTTAAATACACATTCCTATTAGGATGCATTTTATTATTGGGAGTCTTCATATACCATCACCCTGCATAAAAGAGCCCATTACTGGAATCTATGCGGTTAAAGATGCTAAAGGAGCAGATCAGGATGTTGCCCATTTGATGTGTTTTGAACAGAGCCAGAAAAATCCACTGCCTTTCAAAATATCACCCAGTGCCTGCATTGCCATGGTCAAAAAAGTTTAAAACCACTGGGAATCTGATATAAATTTGCACAAATAAATTTAAACAATATAGAAAAGAAGAAGTACATAAAGCATGCATCAAACATTAAAAAATAGATACTGTTTTAAATACAAAGTACATATTCAAAGTTTTGATAGCATCATGATACCGTTACGTAAATGGACCTATAGCAAGAGTGGATAATTAATTTTTAAAAATTCCATGTAGAAAATAAACATCTGGTAGCATGAACAAGTACTCTACTAAGTAAAGACTTGCAAATTAAAAGGCTGAAAAGGTATATTTAAAACCTATTACATTAACGAACATACCTGATGCTAATGAGATAGGGGTAAAACTGGTACATTTATACATTAACTGATAGCATTGTAAATTGGTCCAAAGCTTTTGAAAAACAGTATCACCATTCTGAAGACCTTGAAAAGTGCTTCTACACATTAATTTCTTAAACCCATTTTTAAATTATTAAAAAAAAATACAAAAGCAAAACAAAATTTTCACCTCTAAGGTGTTATTTACAACATTTCAAAAAATTACTGAAACACAAGAAAATGATTTAATAATCCCAAATCTTACATTTTAATCTTAAGAAAAAAAGAAGCAGAGCTCAAAATTATATGAACATTATGTGCGTATATGGACAAAAACTAAAGGGGTAGCACAAATTACAAAAGCAACTGTTGGCCTATTGTGTTGGGATTGTTATTTAATTGGTTTTATTTTCAAATTTATTCTTTATTGTATTATTTTAATAATAGTTTTTGTAAAGAGACAAAACTTTTTATAATATAAAATCTTATTAAAATTGCAACTCTCCTAGGAGACATAATAAGCTTAACAGGGGTATGTTGACAACAAACTAAAATCAAGCTAGCCAGCTTTTAGGATGCAGAAAGGAGAATTGTTTAGGAAAAGAATAAGTTTCAGAAAGAGAAAGAAGCAATTGTGAAAATCTTTTAGTGAACCAAATTCAGACCTTTTTTACTTTGAAACTTGACCTAGGACTGAGTAAAGTCAAGGTACTAATGATCTTCACTGCAGTATAAAAATGAGTGAAAATCACCTTGTTGGTAGTTGTTGAGTTAGCTATATTCAACCTGTTAAATGTTGATGTTTTCATATGTCCTTTTTTTTTTTTTTTTTTTTTTTTTGCGGTACGCGGACCTCTCACCGTTGTGGCCTCCGTCGCGGAGCACAGGCTCCGGACGCGCAGGCCCAGCGGCCATGGCCCACGGGCCCAGCCGCTCCGCGGCATGTGGGATCCTCCCGGACCGGGGCACGAACCCGTGTCCCCTGCATCAGCAGGCGGACTCTCAACCACTGCGCCACCAGGGAAGCCCTGTCCTTTTTTATCTGTATTTATTTGTACCTTTTCCTCCAAGTTACGCTTTTAGGTTATTTCAATATCAAAGAATGAAAGTATGAGTTTTTAATATATAAGTACTTCATAGAAATATTTTAAGCTTGCTATTTTGTATTCTAAATATCCCTTTACAATTTTTATATACATTTATTTTTCCACTTACTGAATATCCTGTGATAAATCTATTTGAGTTGCCATTTGAATTTCTAGCCTTCCTTTCCAATGTGAATTTGATTTTATTTCCATTTATCCCTCCATATCACTTTCCATCATGAATAAGTTAACCAAGGTGACAGTTTGGGTGAGCTCCAGATGTTTCAGGAAATGTATGTTCATTTTTTTTGTTAATATCTTTAATATAAGATAGTGTTTTTGGTGTTCTAAAATGGGTAAATTATTTTTGGCCTGTATAAGAATGTAAATAACTCAATAACCTCAAGTAAGTTATTGCCTGAAATAAAGGTTTAGGAATGTTCTCATGGAAGGTAAAAGTCCTTCTTCCATAGTTATGACTCTTGCAATCACCACGGCAATTTTTACCAACATACTTATGCAATATTTCTATGCACGTGCAGCCTTTCTCAGATGGTTTCTTAGTGTAAAATATTTTTAGGCATTAACCTTTGTTTTCTAAGTATGTGCTTGAAAACTTTCTCCATAACAGTAAATATGCCTTTCAAGATCATGAATGAAAGCATGAATTGTATTATTTTCAAACACATATTGTTAAAATAAATATAATTCATAAAATCCCAGTGAAGCCAGAAAAGGTTATTCCTCTTGAGACAGAGGAGCTTAGTACTATTAGGAATTAGGTTTTATCCATTATTTAAAAATGGCAGCATGGGCTAGTCTAAATAATGTTTTAATATTTAAATGTATTATCTTCATGTTAAAGCTCATAAGCAAAATTTAAATGACTTAGCAAGGATATAACAAAGAAGGAAAGAAATATGTTCTAGAATTCCACAATCTACACAACACTTTATCTAATTCCTGCAAGATTCCAAACATAATAAAGGAACATACCATTTAACCCATCAGAATACTAGAACCTAGACACAATTTAACCTCATTTTAAAGGGGAAAAAAGGAACCCTCTACAAGGGCCAGTGTACAAAACCTTTTAGGAAAACAGATAATCCCATACCTTCCTTCCAAAAAAAAATGTACACAATAACTCTATGTTAAAATCAATCTTTCTTTGGCTTTCTCTCTCTCTCTCTCTCCACACACACACACATGCAAATATTAATTTTCAAATTTGCTTTGTTAATATTGAAGAAATCAGATTCCATGTATTCTTTCTCTCTCTTATTTTTTTATGTTCATCTCAAATTTTTACATCCAGTAGTTGTAAAGATCAGTTTCTGGTATCTTCAATGTCAGAGAGAATTTGCACTGAACATTTGTTAAAATCAGCAACTCAGAGTATATTTGAGGTATTGCAGTTAGGAGAGAGAGACTTCAGTATAGAACTGAGCTCAACTTATAATATAGCAAAGATAGCTAGGGTTTTACAGTGGCCCAGTGGATAAGACTCCATGCTCCCAATGCAGGGGGCCTGGGTTCTATCCCTGGTCAGGGAACTAGATCCCATATGCATGCCACAACTAAGAGTTCACATGCCACAGCTAAAAAGCCCAAGTGACACAACTAAGGAGATGGAAGCTACAACTAAAGGAGCCCACCTGCCACAACTAAGGAGCTGGTGAGCCACAACTAAAGAGCCCGCCTACCACAACTAAGACCTGGTACAACCAAATAAATAAAAAAATAATAAATAAATAAATATATAAATATAAATATATATATATAGTCAATGTACAGAGTGAGGGGGGCAGTGGATGGAAATTATTAAGAGGAGATTGATTAGGTAACAAGAGTGGAGGTTTCTATATATACTGGGCTCAACAGGCCAAGGACAAGACTTAGGGAAGAACAGGGCTGCAAAGAGCCTGACTAAATTTTGGTCAAGAAGGGAGTCCTTGTCATCAGTTAGCTATCATTATATTTTTCTGTATTTTTGGCCACAATCTTAACATTAGCTATTCATTGGCTACTAGAGCTGGAAAGGGCCTCAAAAATCAACTCTTAGTGTACAGATGAGAAAACTGAGGCCCATAGAGGCTAAGCAATCTACACAAAGTCACCTGCTAGTAGGTAGGAGAGCCCCACTGGACATAGGTCTCCAGAGCCTGAGCCAAGAAAGCTGTTCTTAGACCTTCTTTCTTACCTATGATGGTAGAAATTATCCATTTTCCTGTTTAAACAACCAACAGGATTTCCCTTTAACCAAATGCTTCATGGGTAGAGTTATATAGATGCCATCTAAAGTCAATGAACAAAATTTGTCTATGTTCATCTCCCAACTGCCCCAGAATAAAATTATGTAGAATAGTGAAGCAATTCTAAGCACAAACACAAGTGTTAAATGAATTAGAGGAATAAATGAGTGAATGGCTTTCTCCTAACCTATTCCAATACATTAAAAATACATTATTCTTTAATGAGTATTTTTTTTTTTTTTTTTTGCGGTACAGGGGCCTCTCACCGTTGTGGCCTCTCCCGTTGCGGAGTACAGGCTCCGGACGCGCAGGCTCGGCAGCCATGGCTCACGGGCCCAGCCGCTCTGCGGCATGTGGGATCTTCCCGGACCAGGGCACGAACCCGTGTCCCCTGCATCGGCAGGCGGACTCTCAACCACTGCGCCACCAGGGAAGCCCTAATGAGTAATTTTTTTAGCTTATATGTATCTCCTCATAATCCTGGCAGAGGTTCACTTTTAACCTGACTAAAATTTCTATGTTGTGAACTTTAATGTCCATTAACACTTTAAATAAGAAGACTTTTTCCCCAAAATTCTCTTTACCAAATGTACTGTTGCTTTACCCAAGTGAAACATGTTGCCCCTACATATTTCTGGATTTGTCTCATCCTTAATGTACTGTGTGTTTTTCTTACTTGAAATTCTCCACTTTTCAGAGATACTGCCCTCTGATTTCATATCTTTTATCTTATGGTCTTCTAGCCTAGAGCTGCTTTGGATTTAGCTCTTTCATTTTTCTTACCACCACAAGCCTGATAAGAAAAGAAAGAAGGGTTTACACACACACACACACACACACGCATGCACGCACACATTTATTTATTTTTGGTCACTCACTTATCACTCTATGTTTAAGACCATGTCATCTGATCTTCAGTTCAAAGCTTGACCTACTTGTTTGCTTTGATTAAAAAGCTTAACATTTCCGTGCCTCAGTTACTCGTATCTAAAATGGAGATGATAATAGATTCTATCTCATAGAATTTGGGGGAGGATAAAATGAGTTATTTCATGAGAGGCGTTTAGATTAGAGCCTGGCACACTGTAAATTACCCAAGAAGTGATATATTTGTATTGAACACGCAGTAAATTATCTATTCAGATTGCTGATTATTTTCAATTGTACTTGCAAAAATATTTTACAAAATTAGTGCCAGTAAAACTTTTTCACTGAAGACTGTTTGAAGCAATATTGCTTCCACTTCAAATTTATACTGTTTCTTACCCTTTATTCTAACTCAGAAAACCATCTACCTGTCTCCTGTGGACTTTCTATCATACTCATCACAGTGGCTGTTCTAATACTTTCTGAGAATTCTCACACTATCCAAACACACCACCATCTTCTTTACTCTCAGAGAATGACCTTGCTTCCCACCTCACTATGATTAAGTTCACCTTTCCACTTGAATTGTTTTCTACATCAAAATTTTCTTGACCTGTTTACTTCTCTTTTATTTCATAAGAAAATTTTCCTCCGCTTTTGCAAGTCCAACTACTCCATGCACCAACCCTCTTTAACCTCTCTCTTTCCATCTCCTCTATTCCTTGAGACATCTGTGATACTTTTTTGTGTGTCTTTAAGCTCTCCCATCTTGACTAGGTTTTTCTTGTTTATTCACAAGTTTCCAGGTTCTCTTTGTCTTGTGCTTACTTTTCCTTCCATACTACCTTTCTTTTTTCCTTCTATTTCTTACGGCTATCTTTTCTTGCTCCAGACCTGACTGATATGCTCTATCAGTACTAATAAGTGTCAATTAGCAAATTCTCTCCATTCCCATGCTTCTTAATGTTAATAGCACAATATTTTAATCTTCCTTTTCTTGTTCTTTAATTTTTTTAATTTTTTACCTCAAAAACCATTTGTTGACAAACAGCTAGAAACCAGTTTCTATGATTAGGAGGATACAGATATCTATAACAAAAGATCCCTGCCACTCAGGAATTCCCTACCTAGCAGGAAAGATATGTGACTAATTTCACTGTAATACAAGGGGAAAGTGATCATTGAAAGACACACAAGTAAGATTATTTTATATCCTTGATGCAATGAACTTTATAACTTTCTTTTCAGGATTTTTATTTGGGAGTTGTAGTAGATGACTGTCCTTTTCTTTTGGCAGAAGTTGCAATATGATGATGATGGTATATTACCTTAGAATGTGTTAATCTGCTCTGTACAATGACAGTTGATTACATGGTGCTCTGAGGTGAAGAATACCTTTGGGAATCCACATACTTGGATATATTTAAAACTACATGGATGCCTTAGCCTTTATTTAGTCTTGTGTGTTAATATGTATTTACACAGGAAATATATATTTATATTTTACCCAAGACAGAGGCAAGCTTTTTGGAAAGAACAGAGGCTGGAGATTAAGGAGGTTGCATTTCTAATCCTGGCCCTGAGATCTTTAGCTGAACTAGAGGAAGTCTCTTAATTAGACTGGGCTTCAATATACTCATCAAAATAAATTCTCTCAGTTCTTTTTTCTGTTGACACTTGTGTCTCGGATGATCTCATCCAGTCATATGGCTTTAAATATCATAATTGCACTGACAACTTTCAAATGTATAATTCTAACACAGAACTTTTTTTTCCCCTGAAATCCAGTTCTGTGTATTTAACCTACTCTTAATTGTTACCTCCAACTTAACATCTATTAGAATTTCAAGCTTTTAATATCTACAAGTGAACTCTGTATTACACTAAAGTCTCCCCCATCTTGGTAAATGGCAACTCTAGACTGCCTGAAGCAATGTATGTCTACGCCAAACCTGACTCGTTCTTTATGCTAACTCAGAAAACCATCTATCTATCTCCCATGGACTTCATATCACAGCAAACGGTAATTCCATCTTTTCAGCTGTGTAGACCAAATCCTTGGAATTATCCTTGCCACCTCATATTCTCTTACACCTCGTATCTGATCTGAAAGCACATGCTTTTGGATCTATTTTTAAAATAAATTCAGAATTTGTCCACTTGTTACCACTTTCTAAAATAAAAGACTAAGCTGCCATCATCTCTCAGAGCTCTTGCAACAAAATTCTACCTGGTTTCCCTGATTCAGCTCTTGCACTCCTCATCATCCACTTTTTTTTGTTTTGTTTTGTTTTGTTTTGTTTTGCGGTACGCGGGCCTCTCACTGTTGTGGCCTCTCCCATTACGGAGCACAGGCTCTGGACGTGCAGGCTCAGCAGCCATGGCTTATGGGCCCAGCAACTCCACGGCATGTGGGATCTTCCCGGACCGGGGCACGAACCTGTGTCCCCTGCATCGGCAGGCGGGCTCTCAACCACCGCGCCACCAGGGAAGCTCCTCATCATCCAGTTTTTACACAAAACAGCTAGAGTAATCCTTTAAAAATTTTGGTATGATCATATCACCTGCCACATTTAGAATTCAATTGCATTTAGAATAAAACCCTAAGTTCTCATAACAGCCAACAAGACTAAATAATCTGAACCTTGAATATCTCTAAACTTTATCTTCAACAATTCTTGCCTTATTCACTTACACTAGCCTTATTGCTATTCCTCATACATACCAAATATATTCCCTTCCCACTTGAAAATATTTGCCTTTTCCCTCCTGTAGCATATTCTTCTTCAGTTTATTAATTGGATCTTGCAGATCTTCCCTTAGACCTATCCTAAAATGCCACTACCCCCTGGGACTATAGCACTTTTTTCTACTCTATTTTTTTAGAACGCTTATATCTATTTGTCTATCTACCTATCTGTCTATCTAGATATGTATATGTCTATGTATGTACATACACACATATATAAAATACACACACCAACTTTTTTTTTAAACTATTTATATCTACACTGACATTTAAACATTATGGAAACAAGAATATTATCTGTTTTGTTTCCTGCCAGGGCAAGAACATAATAGCACTCAGGATTAGTAAATATTTTTAAAACTCACTATCCAAGGAAATCAGAAAAGGCTTCACAAGAAAGGTGGTCTCATATATGAAGGTTGTGTTTACTAGATAGAAAGATGAGAGGGACATTATAAGAGGAAGAAATAGCAGGTAATAGTACCATTATTTAGTTCCATATTTAATTTGGAACAAGAATGAACAATGAAATATTGTGGCAACAGATATATAAACCAAAAAGCACACATTATTACCAGATTTCTTTTAATGTCAATGAAGGCAATAGCCACAGGAAGAATGCCCTGGGTTTAAGTATAACATCCCTTCAAAGACATTCTTAATTTTTCTTTTACTCCAAGTGATAAACAAGACAATCTTCTTCCAGGAGAACAACAGATAGTCCCTTTTTGTCATAAAAGTTAGAGTGGCTAGCACAGTTATAGGGGAGGTGTGTATGCATGTAGTGAGATAGAGACATACTTAACCACTTCAGCATGTCAAATCTCCATTAACAAGACAGTTATCAGCAATGAACAATATGATGTCTTACACTTATGGAGCACTGTATAGTTTCAAAATACATTCACATTCATTATCTCATTTTCTATTCCAACAGTCTATGACTGAACATCATAGGTGCTACCACTCTCACTAGGCTGTTAAGGGGCAGCACTGCATGTGTGTGTGTGTGTGTGTGTGTGTGTGTTTCAGGGGAGAGTAGTGGATAAATGCATTCATTAATGAGAGATAAGAAAACTGTAAAGTGAGCTATGAGATGCTGTTAGAAAACAGATGGAACAAAGGCTGACCTAATCCTGGAGAAGGTTAAAAGGATGCTTAACTAGAATTGCTTTTGAAGATACTTGCTTAGCAAGGCTATCTGGTTAAGATGAGACATGAGTAGGAAATTCCTATTATTGTCTATCATGGTTGAAATTTTATAATGTTTAAGAATTTGGAGGGAACATTTATCACCCAAATAAATTAGAACATGTGCCTTACTGTGAGATATCTAATCAGAAATTGCAAGGACGTTGGACACTCCTGTTAATGCTTTGAGGAAAGTCTGGATTATAACCTGGTCTACTCTAGTGCTCGGGAAAGACGGATGTCAAGGGATATTTAAACATTGATTGTAAAATGGTTGAAGATGTGAAGTAAGTTTATTTTATTCGGTTATTGACAATAAATATTATAATAGCTGACATTTTTGAACATTTGTTATATGTCAGACACTATGCTAAGAATATTATAAACATTTTCTTGCCTAACTCTAACAACCAACCTACAAGGTAGGCACTATTATTTTCCCATCAAAAGTAAACTCAGAAAGATTAAGCAACCTGCCCAAAGTCACAGAAATGTTTTGTTACTGGCCTGGAATTCAAACAAAGGTCAGTGTAAATAGAAAATCAGAACTCTTGACTATGGCATATCTTGATGGCCTGTGTGGTAGGTAGAATAATGCCTCTTCTTACCCAAAGATATCCATGTCTTAATCCCAAGAATATTTATTTTCTTACAGTTCTGAAGGTTTGAAGTTCAATATCAAGGTGTTGGTAGGTTTGGCTTCTCCAGAGGCTTCCTCTTGGCTTGCAGATAGCCATTCTCTTCCTGTGTCCTTATATGGTCTCTACTCTCTCTGCACACCCTTAGTGTCTCTTTGTGAGTCCGAATTTCCTCTTTTTCTAAGGACACCAGTCACATTGGATTAGGCCTATCCTAATGGCTTCAATTTAACTTAATTAGCTCTTCAAAAACCCTGTTTCCAAGTACAGTCACATTCTGAGGTACTGGGGGTTGGGACTTCAACATATGAATTTGGAAGGCACATATTCAACACATGAATTCAGTCCATAACAAACTCCCAGTCAAGGAGAGTGGGGTAGGAGGATGTAACCTTCTTCCCCTCCAGATAAGTGAGAGGGCCTTCTACGAAGCTGCTTGGCATATTTGAAAAGTGTTCTCTGAAGCTGGAAGATGGACACAGAGGGTTTATAGTTGACTCATGGCTCAGAAAACCATGTGATCCATGATGTTAAGATATAGAAATGGCTGCATGAAGATCAGCCTGGACTTTCACAATTTATTTGGGAAAGAAAGGCATGCATATTTTCTGTGGGCTAGACTGTGGACCACATGGGTGAGAGAAACAGTGTAACGTTATTTGGGGTCTTATTCAAGGGGGCATATATGAGGTAGAAGGACCCTAGTAGGGTCTTTCTACCCTAGTGGCAGAAAGATAGAGGTGAACTCTTTAGATTTCTAGAAGTTATAGAAGAAATTGAAAATGGCTATCCAGAAATAGACACTAATCATCACAGATTAAAAGAATTGAAGGAGATAAATCATCAGCAATAGGACTATGCAGCAAAAGTCAAAACAAAACAGAACAAATTAAAATGCTCATAAGAAAAATAGTCAGTTTAAACTCTGAGCCCAAATAATAAAATACAACCAAAAAATAGGAAACCTTCCTGCTGCCTTTCTACTGCTTATCCCCAGACAGTCTAAAGCTGTTGGTAACTGGAGAAATAGAACTGCAAAAGAGAGAAGCCATCCCAAGTTCAAAACCCATTCCTAGGATAAGTTCCTCATCTGAAAAATGCTGGGGTTTGGGGAGAGGAGAATATTTAATGTTAATTCAAGTTCTGAATATTGATTATATCTTGGACTGGTTCATTCCACTTTTTACATGTGTACTTGAAGTATCAATAGGACAAGTACTGTGCTGGTTAATAACAAGTGGTTCCCCCCAAAATGAAAGCCTTGATTTGTGACATTTGCCCTTTTCTGCTATGTAAGTTCCCCACCATGACCAATTTCTATCTACCAGCATGATGTCCCTGAAACCAGAGTGGGGAGAGAGGAGCATAATTGGGTCTCCCAAACCTATTAGCTGGCCCTAGGATACCACCTATGTACTATTAAAACAAAGAGCAGAGGCATATTTACTTAGACACCAATGCCAGTTGCAGGGTCCTTCAATGCTAGGAGCCTGGAATCAGCTCTAGCAATGTGATCACGTGGGCACTGGTTTTCATAAATTTTGCAAAAGATATTTTAACCACAATCAGCATGGCTGTTCCCTTCCATTCTAACTTCCTACTTTCACACTTGCCTTCCAGGTAAGTGGCTTTTATGTGACCATGGACACACTTTTAGGATCCAGCCATGGAGAAGTTGCTGATACTTTCATTTGGATTCCATGGAATATATTTATGTTCTTACTTGCTTCCATGCATAGTTAATGTACTGCTGGCCATGCAGGTGTAGAAACGGCTGCCAGCAATCCTCCTGCTGCCCAGTGCATAGACTCATCTGGCACCATTACGCAGGGGTGCAGTCATAACGTCATATTGTGACTTGAGTGTTTCCATGCTGTTATTGGCACCAAAAATATGCAGGAAGAAGAAACAAGGCTTGTAATATACAGACTCAGAAATTGGTTCGTGGAAAATTCTTCCACATCTGACAGCTCATGTGTAAAGAAAACTTAATAGAAGTTTCCCCAAGTTAAAAATTATCTTAAAATTTTAACACAAGGTGTAAGCTCAAGAAACTTTCTAAAATAAGAAGAATGAATCTTATTTTTTGCTAAATCATGATTAAAAACTGATGTATATATTACAATGAAAAAAATGACATCACAAAATTGCTGAAATGTGAAGATAATCAAAGGCCAAAAAATGTAAGGAAAAAAAGGTATTACACAGATGTTTCAGACAGGTAACTCATACAAATACAGTAGAGATGTTTTATGAGGATGAAGATTTGTGATGTTTGTGGTATTTGAAAAGCTTTAGAAATGTGCATGTTCTTATGATTTGTTTTTTCCTTCTGAATAAATATTCATTTTTAGTGTAATTTGTATTTCAGTGTTCATTTCCTTAAGGAAGTCACCCCAAACTATCTAAGCTTTAGGCCCTATAAAACTGCGTATTCTACTGCCTGAGAGAAAAGAGAAAAAATCATAAAATCATGGGGCTTCTCTATGTTTAATCCAGATGCTGGAGATGATTACTTCCACTAATACATTTTAAGTGGGAAACAAAATAAATTTGGTTTGATTATGTCACAAGTACAACTTGTTCAATATACTGTTATTCCCTGAGCATTTTCTCATGGAGGATTTGAATTGGGTCTCTTAGGCCTAGAGGCATAGGGTTCTACTTGGGGTAGAACTTGGGGTTCTACTGTGACCCTAATTCATGAAAAAATATATCCCCTACTGAAACTGTCCCTTCTGAGTTATCTCTGTTCTCCTTTCCAGATATGTTCTATGTATTTTTAACAATTTTGGAAAATAAAACAGAGAAGTGTGTTAGTAAAAAAAAAAATCTAGGCTATATGTGAAATCTGGCAGGTGACTCCTTTTTCTCTTTTAAGTCATTTATTGTTATAGTTAGTTGGAGTTAAGATGATCTCCAGGTAATTTCAGTCATAAAGAAAAGAAAATGGTTGTCTCATTGCTCAAGCAAATATTCATTTATTGTGATAAAAAAATTTTCAAAAACAAGAGTGGCTTCCCATTTTGTACAGAAATGACATGCTTTGTAAACCTTTATAATACCATCTGAAAGTGTTTGTCTTTTCAAATATACACTTCTTGCTACAGGATTGGGGAGAAGAAAAACAACATTAGTCTGTTTTATATACATTTGACAATGCTAATAGTAATAGTTAAAAAGCTTTCTGTATTTCAAAAGTATGTCAGAGATATTAAGAGAGATTGAGGAATGGGTTTGGAATTCTAACTGTAAGATGAATATTAGACCACAGGGTATTTTTGAGGTCTTGACTAAACATACCCTATATTGGCTATGTATATTTACACAATAAACTCATTAATTTGATCAAGATGAGGAAAAAATGTCAAGCATTAAGTGATTTAAAAGACTTTATTTATTTATTTTTTTAATTAATTAATTTATTTATTTATATTTTTATTTTTGCTGTGTTGGGTCTTAATTTCTGTGTGAGGGCTTTCTCTAGTTGTGGCAAGTGGGGGCCGCTCTTCATCGCGGTGCGCGGGCCTCTCACTATCGCGGCCTCTCTTGTTGCGGAGAACAGGCTCCAGACGCGCAGGCTCAGTAGTTGTGGCTCACGGGCCTAGTTGCTCCGCGGCATGTGGGATCTTCCCAGACCAGGGCTCGAACCCGTGTCCCCTACATTAGCAGGCAGATTCTCAACCACTGCGCCACCCGGGAAGCCCTAAAAGACTTTATTTTTTTCCAAGACAAATTTGTTGATTTTTCTTACTGTTATCAATGATGCTAGAAATCACTCTTCGAAGAGAAAATAATGCCTTTTGCAATAATAGCACACCAAATCATTTAGGTTCTGTTAGAAAGTGCTCTTATTTTGCATCATCTAGCTTAAATTTTAGGTCTATAAGAGAAGCATTTTTTAAATCTTGAAATCTCTCTTTATTAAACATCTGTGCTCTTGAAATTCATTTGTAAACAACATTTATTCACAAACACAGAAGAGTGGTTAGGAGAGCAGGCTTTGGAGTGAAGTGTAACTAGGTTGGATTTCTGACTCTGCTATTTATCACCAAGTCACTTAGCTTCTTTGAGCTTACATTTTAACATCTGGAAATAAGGAAATGATAACTGCCATAGTCTATTATTGTTGGGATTAAATGATGTATAAAATACGTAAAATGTTAGAAGTAGCTATCATGCAGTAACCATAATTACATAATAGCTATCAATACTCTTCTCACTTCATTATTCTCATCTCAATTATTTTAAAACAAAATTTTATATGCATATTTGGGGAAAATATTTGCATGATTTAGTATTTTATAAAAAAAAATCTGCACTTCAAAGTACCCATTAAAATGTGAATAATATTCTATAACCAACCTAAAAAAAAATCTGTGAAAAAATTACTTCACATTTCTCTTTAAAAACACTACTGTGCTTGAATTCAAGTTCCCAAATTCTCCCTCAGAGGGTTCCTTCAGTTTTTACTTGGTGGAGACTTGTCTTAAATGGCCATTGTAAGAAAGATTGTCTCTATATCAGAGAGTTCAGTTCAAACTCAAATCTTTATTTGGAAAAAGTATATGAGTGAACTTAATCATGTGAAATGTGCATGATGAGGAAAGATAAAACTGTGAAGCTATCTTTACATTTGACACAAAGGTCAGTGGTAGGACAAGAATTCCTTCTTTCCCCTACCCAGCCAAGAGCATTCCTATTCTGTGGCATGTTGTGGAAGTTAATGGATCTTTAGATGTGAGCTGGACTCTGGGCTGAAGGGAAAAGGAGACAGAGGAAGAGCAGAGGGACATATTAAAAATTCAACATTTTAAATGGACAAATGGAACTTTATTTGCTGTAAGAGACAACTAAGATTCTGTAAAGTGATCCTTAATGTATCAGATTCTCTCTGATTTTGACACTGTAGATAAATGAACCTTCTTTATATGTAAAGCACTATTGAAAATGTACAAAATCATTTTAAATGTAATTGTGGAGATTGATATTTAAGTAATCTTATTTTGCTTTTGGTAAATACATGAAATGTTTGAGTCAGATTTATAGCCATTCCCACCATTTTTTAATTAATAAATGTTTTCCCTATGAAGTTTGAAAAAGTGATCAAGCCTTTACTGTCTATACTCTGTTTTTTAGTTATAATTTTAACACTGCTTTATGTTTTGGTTAGTTACAGTGATTTTCTCTTGTTAGTCAAATAGTTCTCCCTTCCTTTTCCAGTAGAATTTGGTCATTTGATATGTAAGAAAATGGACATGTAGATTATACCTACAAGGTCACTTCACTGATTAGAGAAGGTGAAACTCCAAACCCGATGTGTGGTTCATTAGGCTACTCTCTTAACCAGACCACCGACAGACTGAAAGTCCATCATTTGTTTTCTTCACAGTTCATAAATTACTAAATATTGTTGCAACCACTAGAGTCTGGATTTGCATGCCATGCTCTAAATAAGATGATTACAGAATGTTGATCTGTCAGTGAATAATTACTGTTGAAAGGTTTTTGGGATTTCAAAAGATTTAGAAAATGTGTCTTTAAAATTAAGATGAATGTTTTCAGACCTTTAAAAATGTGGACTCTCATTTCTTGAATATTAGTAAGATAAAGTTAAATGCTATCTGTGAAAAAGGGCAGACCAGATTATAGATGCTCTGACTTTGTGAGAGGAATTACATTTCAAAGGAATTTGTTTAAAAGAGAATCCTTTATTATATATTTCTAAAGAATCAGAAATTGGGTAAAAAGAAAATCAACTACCAGGAAAGCCTTTTATTTAAAAATCATAATAGGATTATTATATTTTTCTGTTTCTTTCTGAATTACAATCAAGGACCAAACCTGAACACTGAAGGTACTAAACACCCAATATTCTAAGTTCAGAGAGACTGTAGCAGTGGGGGCAAACACTTCTCTGTTTCCTTTTGGACTTAAGAGGCACCAGAAATGGTCTTATAGCCCTTAACATCACCCTAAACTCAAATCAATAGGAAAGGAGAATTAGAGAGATAGGAAACTAAAGCCTTTGAGGCATGCAGAATTCAAGGTGACAGAATAAGGAAGAGACCTCAAGAGATACATCTGTTTAGCCAGCAGACTTGCTGAACTGCTCTGTGTTAGTTAAACAAAGGAAAAGGACTAGAAAAGAGTTAGTAGAGTCAAGAGAGAAGGAAGCTATCTTCCTCCTCACACTTGCCATTTAAAATTGAATAGATAGGGAGCTTGCTTGAGTCAAATAAACACCAAGAAAGACAGCTGGCTCTGTCTTCTCAATTTTTCACCCAAGAAGGATATTCACTGCCTGAAGGTACCCCAGCAACAAGAAGTGGTGGAGTAGAGCTCTTCCACAACAGGAAACTGCAATAGGAAGGCTCTTTTTCATCCTTTCCAAAGAATCCACACATATATTCTAGGGGAGAGTTAGGGCTTGGATGGCTGCCACACATAGTCATTTATCTTTGTGTGAATGTCCTGAAGTGCACTGCCAGTTCCAAAAAGTGACTTTTATTTTGTGGTCTAAATTGGCACCATGTCAATATGAGCCGAAGAAGCAGAAGTATTAGAAGAGAGATGTTTGCCATCTCAGTGATCATCACACCAAGAGAGCCACAGCATAATAATGGATTACAGCTGAAAGAGCTGCAAAACAAAAGAATTTTCTGAGAAGTATAAGGATAACCTAAAGTCATCAAGAGGGGAGACAAAAGCAAGGATACTAGAGGAATTTTAAGACTTTGGAAGGCAGCTATGCTCACCACTATACCACCAATGACACAAGTTATTTGAAGACTTTGGTACCTATACCTAGAGCAAACATTAAACACAGCCCAGCTTCTAGCCAGATTAACATAAATCCTCACACTATAAGCCTATTGATCTCAATTTTTATTACTGAAAACAAGACACCTGGTTTTCAGCAAAAGTTATAGGGTGTTGATGAGTCTGGCTCCAGGTCAAAACCCTAGGTATGATATTTTGGGCCCAGACATAGGCAATTACAAGCTTTGCCTGTCAAGTTTGTGGGGAAAGGAGGAGGCTGTCCTCCCCATACTAGACTTGGTACACTGCCAGCCAATTGCATTTCTTTGGAAGGAATTGCAGGAATGCACTTAGAAACCCTCTCCTTGGGTCATATCTGCATTTCTAGCCCAGACACCTCCATTTGGAAGCCTTCTTACTGAGGGCCTTGGCTGATGCACCTCCCAAGGGTCTCTTTATAAAGACCTCCTTATCATAAGACCTTGGCTGAAGTACTTTTTCCCCACTCTGAATCAGTACTTTTCCACTTGTAGCCCTTCCCCTTATTCCTTAGTTCTAGAAAACTGAGACTTGTGGTTAGGGTTTCTTAGCAATGAGATGATTCCCCTTATCTGGGCTGCATATTATCTTACCATCACTCCTTATCATTGTGTGGAGAAAAATGAAACACTATAGAGCCAGCATCTATTTTTAGCTCTTGATTACACTATCATATAATAAGTGAAAAAAGCTTTAACAAATTGAAAAGAGCTGAAATCATATAAAGTATGTTTTTAGACCACATTGGAACTAGAATCAACAACAGAAAGATAGATGGAAAATCTCCAAATACTTGGAAATTAAACAGCAGGTTTCTAAATAACACATGGGTCAAAGAAGATATCTTAGAAATTAATCACTATTTTGGACTAAATGGAAAGTAAAAGACAACTTATCAAAATTTGTGGGATGCAGAAAATGCAGTGCTTAGAGGAAAATTTATAGCATTAAAATGTATATTTAAGGAAAGAAAGAAAATCTAAAACCAATATCCTAAGCTTCTACATCAGGAAACTAGAAGAAGAAAAGCAGTTTAAGTCTATCTAAAAGAAACAGAAAAATTAAACATAAAATTCAGAGCAAAAATCAATGAAATTTAAAACAGGAAAACAAATAGAAAAAAACAAACAAAAATTCTAGTATTCTAGTTCTTTGAAAGTTTTAATAAAAAAATCTACAAACCATTTGCCCTGCTAACTAAAGAGAAAAAAAAAAAAAAAGAAAGAAAGAAACAATATAAATGAATAAAATCAGAAATGAACAAGAGGTCATCACTACTGACCTCATGGACATAAAAAAGATTATGAAATGGTATTACAAACAACACTATGGCCACCAATTTGATACATGCAATAAATTCTTTGGAAGGCATAAACTAACAAAACTCACACAAGGAGAAATAGATCATCCAAATAAGATTATCTATATCTATTCAATGAATTAAATCAGTAGGTAATAACTATCCAAAAAAATAAACCACTAGGCTCAGATTATTTCACTGATGAAGTCTCAGGGAAGACTTCCAGAAAATAGAAGTATAAGTAACACTTTGAACTTATTCTGTGAGGTCAGCATTACTCTTACAACAAAACCGCATAAAGATGTTGTATTCGAGAATAACTACAGACCAATATCTCTAATGAACATATATTAGCAAATCAAACCCTACAATGCATAAAAAAAAACAAGTGTGACTTATTCCAGGTGGGAAAGGCTTGTTCAATATTAGAAAATCAATCAATGTTATCCACCATATTGACAAACTAAAGAAAAAAAATAATGTGAACATATCAATTGATGCAGAAAAAGAATTTTGAAAAATGACCACACATTCATAATAAAAACTCTTAACAAACTAGGAATACAGAGAAAAGCCCTCAAGTTTATAGAGAACATCTACAAAAGTCCTTACAACTAACATTCTTAATTAATGGGGAGAAACTAGATCATGGAATAAGGCAGGGATATTCCTCTCTCATCACTCCAGTTCAATGTTGTACTAGAAGTCCTAGCTATTGCACTAAGACATGGGAGCCAACTGAAAGGATTCCTAATGACCAAAGCTGAAACAATTTTAGCAACAAAATGGTGCAGCATCTTATGAAATAAATATTCTTGAGTCCAAACTGATATAAGTAAATGATTAAATACATAAATAAATGGAGGAAAATATACAAACTCCTTTGTAGAAGAATTTTTAAAAGTATGTAGATACTTCACTCTAAAGGAGTTTGAGCTTAATTCCCACTTAAGTGTGGCTAGCACATAGTAGAGTATCTAAAGAGGAATATAGAAACGGCATTATAAGGAGCAACTACAGCCAGGTGATTAAGTTTAACATCAACATTAATAAATAATATTAAAAATATGCACGCTTGGTATGATGTGATGAGACTGGGACTTTACCTCTTTTTTCTTCCTCCTAAAACACATAACTCCAGTTTAAACATGAAGGAAACATCATACAAATTCTAATTGAGGCACATACTGCAAAATACCTGAACGATCCTTCTCAAAACTATAAAGGTCATCAAGAATAAGACTCTCACAGCCAGAAAGAGCTTAAGGAGATATGAGTAGTAAAAGTAATGTGGTATCTGGGGCAGAATCCTGGAAAAGAAAAAGGACTTTAGGTAAAAACTAAGAGTATATGAACAAAGTATAGTCTTTAGTTAATAATAATGTATCAGTATTGGTTAATAAATTGCAGCAATTGTACCATAATGATATAAGATTTTAATAATAATGGAACTTGTGTGATAGTTTTTTGTGCTATTTTCATAATTTTTCCAAAAATCTTCCACTGTTCTAAATAAAAAATTTATTTAACAAAAGGTTTACAAAAAAACACAAATCAGTGAGAAAGCAAAGAAGAAAAAAGATGTCTAATGCATGCCATATCCCTTTAGTAGCATGATCCAGAAGTTGTTCACATTATTTCAGCTCATATTTTATCTTATGGATTTTGATCATTCAATCTTACTTAGCTGCAAGTTTAGGTTATGAGCCTACTTGAAAATGTTTCATTGCTAAAAAAGAAAGAAAAGAAAGTAAAGAAAATGGATTTTGGAGAAATTTTAAGTCTATTCCACAATTCCTGAGATTATTATTCTATTAGTAGAAATTCATGTAAGATAAAAGATCCACAGAGAACACCCTGAGTTTAAAACCCTCATGAAGAATACTCTCGATGATGGACATGATATTTAATTATCAAGATTAAAAACTAGGTAATCACTATCGGGTTTGAGAAAAATAAGTCTAGGTGATAAAAAGGATTATTTTCAAATCCAAATGGGAGTAATAGAGAATAGGTGAGTTCTGAGTAGCTCATCATAAAGCAGGTGTGTATTTCTGTATGGTGTGGGTTGAGAGAGGAGATGGAAATCAGTGGACCATATAACTACAACCCTAAGTGACAAGGTCTAGCAGAGGAACCTGGAAAATTTGAAATTGATGACAGACAGTTCACTGCTTTAAACTTAATTAAAATAACCTGAATTAGGTAAAATGTATAAGTGCTCTCAATTATACCTAGACTGAATCTCATAATTCACTTCTATTGTAATGGTTCCCTTCCCATGTCATGCACACACACACACACAAACTGAATCCAGTTAAAGTTGGAGAGTCATGTGATGAGGAAATGGACTCTAAATTTAAACAACGGTAAAGGTAGGTGACAGTTATCAGCCATGTTTATTAACTAGCACTTCAGTGTGCCAAATAAAGGCCAGGTGAGAATTAGGTTACAGAGCAGATTAAGAAGCCAACTAAGGCAAGTATGGTACAAGTCAGAGCGGTAGGCCAGTATTAGACATTGGTGAAGACCTAAATATAAAGGCAAAGAAAGAAGAGATATTCAAGTTTTTCTCAGGGGATATGGCAGGGTTGTAGTGGTTTAGAGTGTCAAGAAAGAGGCTAATGAAACAATGCCTTCCACTTTTATTCAACCAGAGAAGCTTTATATTATTTTTTAATGTTGGGGTTATCTGTAAGATTTCTCTTGAGGACATATGGCTTAATTACTTTTTAAAAGGCTAAAAAATAATAACTGAATTAGAGAAAGATGCAGGCATAGGCAGGCCTCCAATTTCTGAGGAGCTAGGTCTTAATAATATTTTAATTCTGTTCAATTAAATATTTACTGATACCCTTTTTCAGAGTTAACTGGGGTCACAATAATGATAGAATTCCTGAAATGAGTTGAGAGCTCTCTTCTTCACCATCCTGTGCACATTCATTTGCTCTCTGTAACGTGTTCTCCTTACTTTTTTGTTTTCCACTGATCTTATGAAATCAAGGATTCTTCCTCAATCTTCCAATCAATCAAAGTTAGAAGGTAGGTCTTCCAGCCTCATTGTAAGTCTGGATTTCCTCAAACACAGTTGGCAGATGTTTGAATTTAAGAGGGTGGAGAAGGTGAACCAGAGCATGGTATTCTTTCTTCTACTCATCATTAACCTAGAGATTGCATATTCAAAGGACAATGTCCTTTGTGAATGGGCTTAGCAAAAGGCAATAGTGAGTGGTGGTGTCAAAGGCATCTAAATTTAATTTTTTTCTTGTTAATGTCAATGTGTCAACAAAATATCTGAGTATTTTGTGCTAAACAAAATATCTGAGTATTAAATATGTCACTTCTGTGGCATATTTGATTGTAGAAAATATACCCTATGGAGAGTTTACCTTCATTAGGCAAAGGACAAGATTGTGATTTGAAGAGGGTGCGTTATTGGAACACTTGAACAGACTCAAGCTGCACTATAAGGAAAGTGATACTAAACATGTTATTACAGGAGATGCTGGTGAGAAGGAAAGGGTCAAGATGCTGACTACTTGATAATGTCAAAGCAAAATACAGATTGCTAAAGGCTGCAACTAAAAAGGCCAATGAAAGGCCAGGCAGAAGAGGCAGAAGGGGTGGTCTTGCCTGGGAAGTTTCAAGAGCTTGTTGCCAAGGTGTCATTGGGATCCACACATAGAATACGAATCCTGATTTAAGTCAGAGGAAGTCTGTGGACAAAAATCAGCCGACTACTAGAGAGCAAATCTTTTGAAGAAGAAATTTGTTATTACATCAGAAACCATTTAGGTAAAAAATAAATAGGATCCTAATTGGAAAAGCAGGTAAACAGTGAGGTCAGTAGGGAAGAATTTTAAGTGACAGAGCAAAATATAGCCCTGATTTTGTCTTTTGTGGTCCTTTTTCTCATAGTTAGAGGCTTGAGCAGAATTTCCTATACTGCTTCAAAACCATGGAACAAAATTATTGCTTGGAGACCATGTGAGCAACCGTTTGGCTGAAGGCAGTGATATCATTGCATCTTCTGGCATTAATTTGGCTAAGGTGAATTCCCACTGTGACCTCAGGCTTGTAGCTACCTATTGTCTTGGCAGAACAAAGAGTGGCAGCAAACTATGCAGGAATATTTCTGGAATCTTCAATCAAAAAGGAGTTGGTGAGGACATACTTAGAGTGGAAGGCATTGGCCAGGGAATTTGAGACCTTTGTTTTAGGGCTGTCATTTCACAAATAATACTCTTCTTTGAGCTTGGTTTAAGAATAAAATTCTGTCCCCTTGCATCAGTTTCCATCCAAAGTAGGAATTCTAAGAATAACATTCATAAAAGGAAATTAGGTTATATGGACAAATAATCACTATGCAAATCTAGGTTTTAATAGCTATAATATAGTTTCTATTATTGGGAACTGTGTAGAATTCAGTGATATTATAAGGAGTGAATCTTTTATTGATGTTAGCAGCCTATGTACAATTTAATATTCTTGGTCATTTTGAATTTTAGTTTAACTTTTTTTAGAAATGATTGAGGGAATTGATTTTGATTTAATTTTCTTTTTTAAATTAATTTTTATTTGTATAGTTGTTTTACAATGTTGTGTTACTTTCTGCTGTATAGCAAAGTGAATCAGTTATACATATACATATATCCACTCTTTTTTTAGGTTCTTTTCCCTGGTAGGTCATTACAGAGTATTGAGTAGAGTTTCCTGTGTTATACAGTTGGTTCTTATCAGTTATCTATTTTATATATTGTAGTGTGTACATGTCAATCCCAGTCTCCCAATTTATCCTTCTCCCTCCCCCCCTTTTCCCCTTGGTAACCAAAAGTTTGTTTTCTACCTTGAGCTAAAAATACAGATGGAATATTATTAAAAGACATCATCAAACATTATTATTATGAGATGTTGTATATCCCATTATCATATACTGCTGTACATCCTAATACAGTAAATCAATTTTTGTAAAGAATTTACTTGTAATCCAAAGGGTAAATGCATTAAATTATACAATATCATTTTAGCTTCTATCTGTGCACATACTCTGATAAAGATTGGGTATTTCTTGACTCCTCTTAGTCCGAATTTTATAATTTGCACTCTCTGGCTGGAGAGATTGAATCCATCTGAAGGAAGCCCATTTAATGGTAGTTTTCAGTGTGAGTCTAGATCCAGTCGTATTCTGGGGATGAGTGCTACATAGCTGCAGGCCTGTCAGTGGGAGTGTGACTGTTTAATTACCAACTCAGCTGTACTCTCTGACTAGATGTAGTGACAATAACTCTCTAAGTCCAGTGTCTTTCAATTTTCTTTTCCTTTATATATTTTCTGACAACTTTCTTTACATGTATGTATATATGTATGTGTTTATATATACACATATATATGTATTTATGTACATAAATATGTACTTAAATATATGCATATGTTCGTAGAGGAGACTAAGATTGATTGACTAGAGTACTGATCAACAAAATGTAATATATTACCTATTCTAAGTATTATTAATTTTTGCTAATCTGGATTTCAGAAAATATTTGTTTTTTAAAATAAGTAACACAATGAAGAATGACAATTAACTGGACTGGAGAAAATGAATTCTATAGAATATAAAAGTTGCTTGTTATGCCCTAAAAAAAGACATTTGAATTTACATGTTAAGATACCTTAGGCAATTCTCTCATGCCGATCTTCAAGAAGCTTTCTTTTTTCCCCCAGCTTTTGAGGTATAATTGACAAAAGATTGTAAGATATTTAAAGAGTACAGCATGATGACTCGATATTTCTGTAAATGGTGAAAGGATTCCCCCTCATTGAGTTAATTAACACATCCATACCTCACGTTTACCATTTTTTTCCTTTGATGAGAACATTTAAATTCTCTCTTTGCAAATTTCAATTATACAATACAATGTTATCAACTCTAGTCACTGTATTATATATTAGATCCTCAGACCTTATGCATCTTGTAAATGAAAGTTTGTATTGTTTTACCAACCTCTCCCTATTCCCAACCCCCTAGCTCTAGCAACCCAATTTTCTACTTTGTTTATGATTTCAATTTTTTTTTAAGATTCCACATATAAGTGGAATACCATGTGGTATTTGTCTTTCTCTGTCTGGCTTATTTCACTTAGCATAACGTCCTCCAGGTTCATCCATGTTGTCACAAATGACAGGATTTCCTTCTTTTTATAAGACTGAATAATATTACATTGTATATATGTATATCCATATACCAAGGAGCTTTCTTAAAACACAAAACAAAACAATAAATTTACTTCAGTTCTATAGAGCAAGTCCTTAATAATCTCTAAAATAGATGTAGTTTTTAAAAAAGCAATACAAGAAATAATTGTAATTTACTAATGCAATCTATGCATATGTAAGTATATTTGACATTTCTGGTCTCATAACTTGTAGTTTTACTTTTTTAAGTATTCTCTTGGGTAATAGAAAAATCTTCTTTAATCATCTCCATATTCTGTATTTTTATGCAAAGTGGAAGAAATAATTTTTATATTAGAATGAAGGAGAATTTTCACTGAAAATAGAAGGATAAAATAGAGCACCATTGTTCTTCCATTCTAAAATAAAGCCACATGTCTGGAAGAAGAAATGGAGAGAAGATTATGTAACATAAATATATTGACTCAGTACACTATCACTTTTGCCTCTATTAATCATTTAGTTACTTCCAGTAGTTGTCCTGTAACAAAAAATCATGACATCTTGAATTAGTATAGAATAAATAATATATATTTAAATCTATACCGTATCTTCCACTTTTCTTTTTAGCAACTCTTCACTGCATAGAATATACTTTTAAGCATTACAGTAAGATGACACATGTTTTAAAAGAAAGTATAATGGGGATAGGAGAAAAATGTTATTACAAGTGACTTAAAGGCAAATTATCCATTCAGCAGATGGCTACCAACAGTTCCTTCAAGCTCTCATAAGATATGGAAGCTATTTTGCCTCTCCTGAATTGTTGCTAGTCTTATGACTTGTTTTGACCAGGAGAAAGAGGCAAAAGTGATATCGTGTGAGTTCTGGTGCATGGCCCTTCCTTATGAGACGTAGCAGCTTCCATTTTCATTCCTTTGGGATCCAGCCATAAACTAAAAAAGCTATGGGCAAGATTACTGAGTGATGAGAGAGAAAAAGCCCAAACCAGCCTGCAGGCATTCCAGATACCACAGAAGAGGTACCATGAGTTTCAATGAAGCCATCTTGGATGTGCTTTCCCGGCCACACTCCCAGCAGAAGGTAGCCAAATAAGTGTTTTGTATACTCAGCCAACACCCCATGGCACAGAAAAAAAGCTAAGTCAGCCAACTCAAAAAATAAGAAACAATGAGAAATAGTAAATCATTGCTATTTTAAGCCACTAGATTTTGGACTCATTTGTTACATCGAAATCCAGAACTGAAACTGATTTCTTTGAGAATACACATTATTTTCAAGTATAAGATTTTTTTTTATTGAAGTATAGTTGATTTACAATGATTATTAGTTTCAAGTGTACAGCAAAGTGATTCAGTTACATACACACACATATATATTCTTTTTCATATTCTTTTCCATTATAGGTTATTACAAGATATTAAGTATAGTTCCCTATGCTATACAATAGGTCCTTGTTGCTGATCTATTTTATATATAGTAGTGTGTATATGTTAATCCCAAACTCCTAATTTATCTCTCTCCCCACTCCCACTATCCCCTTTGGTAACCGTAAGTTTGTTTTCAATGTCTGTAAGTCTACTTCTGTTTTGTAAATAAGTTCATTTGTATTTTTTTAGATTCCACATATAAGTGATATCATGTGATATTTGTCTTTGTCTGACTTACTTCACTTGATATGATAATCCCTAGGTCTATTCATGTTGCTGCAAGTGGCATTATTTCATTCTTTTTATGGGTGAGTAATATTCCTCTCTCTCTCTCTCTCTCTCTCTCTCTCTCTCTTTCTCTATCTGTAAAACACCTTTTTTATTCATTCATCTGTCTATGGACATGTAGGTTGCTTCCTTCCATGTCTTGGCTGTTGTAAATAGTGCTGCTATGAGAACTGGGGTGTGTGTATCTTTTTGAATTAGAGTTTTCTCCAGATATATGCCCAAGAGTGGGATTGCAGGATCATATTATAATTCTAATTTTAGTTCTTTAAGGGACTGCCATCTGTTCTCCACAGTGGCTGTACCAATTTACATTCCCACCAACAGTGTAGGAGGGTTCCTTTCTTTCCACATTCTCTCCAGCATTTGTTATTTGTAGACTTGTAAATGATGGCCGTTCTGACTGGTGTAAGGTGATCCCTCATTTTAGTTTTGACTTGCATTTCTCTAATAATTAGTGATGTTGAGCATTTTTTCAAGTGCCCCTTGGCCATCTGTATGTCTTCTATGGAGAAATGTATATTTACGCTTTCCTCTCATTTTAAAATATTTTTTATATATTAAGCTGTATGAGCTGTTGGTATATTTTGGAAATTAATCCTTGTCAGTAACATTGTTTACAAATATTTTCTCCCAGATTACAGGTTGTCTTTTCACTTTATGGTTTTCCTTTAACATGCAAAAGCTTTTTAAGTGTAATTAGGTCCCATTTATTTATTTTTGGTTTTATTTCCATTACTCTAGGAGACAATCCAAGAAAATATTGCTGTGTTTTATGTCAAAGAGTATTCTGCCTGTTTTCCTCTAAGAGTTTTATAGTATCCAGTCTTCCATTTAGGTTTTTAATACATTTTGAGTTTATTTTTGTATATGGTGTTAGAAAATGTTCCTATTTCATTTTTTTTTTACATGTAGCTGTCCAGTTTTCCCAGCACCATTTATTGAAGAGACTTTCTTTTCTCCACTGTATATTCTTGCCTCCTTTGTTGTAGATTAATTGGCCATAGGTCCATGGGTTTATTTCTAGGCTTTCTATCCTGTGCCATTAATCTATATGTCTGTTTTTGTGCCAGTACCATACTGTTTTGATTACTGTAGCTTTGTAGTAAGTATAGTTTGAAGTCAGAGAGTGATTTCTCCAGCTTCATTCTTTTTTCTCAAGATCATTTTGGCTATTCATGGTCTTTTGTTTCCATACAAATTTTAAAATTCTTCGTTAAGTATAAGATTTTTAAACTAAATAATTTTTGTTACAAGTAAAAAGAACCAAACTACCCCATCTATATTCTCATGAATTGGAAATAAAGATAGTTTAATTATAAGAGAACTTGGGGTGATCAGTAGTTTTATCAGTTAGAGTACTTTCACCTGCAGGTACAAAATTCCTTACTTATACTTGCTTCAAGTAATAAAAACATTAATCATGCCCAAGTCTACACAGACAACCCTGTACTGATAGAGCCACTTAACAACATCTTTAAGCATCTTCTTTTCATCCTTCTGTGTATCATCCTCAGCAAGTTACTCTCTGTATCATGGGTATAAGATGACTTCTCTTAGATTCAGACATTATATTCATGTTCAAGGCAAGAAAGGGGCTGCCATCTACATGTTTCTTTTTTGGTTTTGTTTTTTTGTTGTTGTTTTAGATCTTTAAATCATCGGAATTTTTTTTGTGTGAGTGATGTCATGTGTTTCTTTTTGTTTTTTTGCATTACGTGGGCCTCTCACTGTTGTGGCCTCTCCCGTTGCGGAGCACAGCCTCCGGACGCGCAGGCTCAGTGGCCATGGCTCACGGGTCCAGCCACTACACGGCACGTGGGATCCTCCCAGACGGGGGCACGAACCCGTGTCCCCTACATCAGCAGGTGGACTCTCAACTACTGCGCCACCAGGGAAGCCCATGTGTTTCTTTTTGATAGAAACTAAATGTTCCTAGAAGCAATTCTAATCAAATAGTAGTTGAGGGCTATGTTCCCTTTGCCAGACGGGGTCTCATGGTCATAACTGGCTACAATAGGAAGCTGGTAAATTCCATATCTGGCAAATGAGTAAAGATTGTCATAACAACTTAGACTGATTTTGCTTTGTGATGTGTGGAAGGACACCAATGTTATGCTGAACAAAACTGGATTCTACTAACAAGAAATAAAGGATGGTGAGTAGGCAACCAAAAAGATATGGCATATTGAATGAATTCACACTAGTACCCTATTATTCTGAGTTTGGAGAAAATATTTTGTTTTCTTTTTAAATCTGTGAGAGATATTGCTTACTAAAACCCTGGCAACAGTGACTATAATCTTTTAAAGTCAATTAAAGGAAATTCCTGTTTATTCTTAATTTGTTGAGAGTTACTTTTAAAATATATATTGAAATTTGTCTAATTCTTTACCTATTAAGATTGTCTTGATGAATCACATTAATCTTTTACTTTAGAAAGTAATTTTGCATTCCTGGGATGAATCCAATTCTATCATGATGTAGTATCCTTT
This sequence comes from Stenella coeruleoalba, assembly GCF_951394435.1. Classification (NCBI taxonomy): domain Eukaryota; kingdom Metazoa; phylum Chordata; class Mammalia; order Artiodactyla; family Delphinidae; genus Stenella; species Stenella coeruleoalba. The sequence goes on from NC_137150.1 coordinate 92,933,854, forward strand.
TTATTTTTTAAAGTATTTATTTTACTAATTTTTGTTTAGAATTTTTGTACTGTTTATGAATGAGATAAGCCTCTAATTTTCTGTTTTTTTAATCTCATTTTCAGATCTTGCGACCCAGGTTACTCAACATCATAAAATAATTTGAGGAGTATTCTCATTTTATATTTCCCAGAAATGTTTGTATCTGATTATACTTATTCATTCCTTGAATGTTATTCCTGGTTTGCATTGAAGGAGTGATTTTATAGTCAGATTTGTTGCAATGCAATTTATACACTAATATAAAATTGACCCATTGTAGGTATAGATTGATGATTTAGATAAATATATACTAACTATATGTTTTTGGTAATTCCAATTACAATCAAGATACAGAATAAATTCATCAACCTCAAAGTACCACTTTTTGGCAACTGCTTATTATCCCACCCTCAGCCCCTGGCAACCAATGATCTGATTTCTGTTCTTACAGTTTTGCTTTCTTCAGAATATCCAGAATTATACCAGGAATTCTAAGATTCACCCTTTCCTCCTACCCCCACCCATTCCTGAGCTAAGATAAAACAACTTTCCTTCTTAGTGTTTCAAAGTATATAAAATACCTCATAAAAATCTATGCCTGTGTGGTAGGTAGCCTCCAACATGGCCCCCAAAGATCCTTATCTCCTGCTATGCATGCCCTTGTACAATATGCTCTGCTTGAATGTACTTATTGACTCACTTCTAACTAATAGAATATGGCTATGTAATGGGATTTCACTTCCAATATTAAGTTAGAAAAATACTGTGGCTTCCATCTTGGTGCCTTCCCTTGCTCTCAGACTGCTCACTCTGGAGAAGCCAGCTGTTGTGAACTGATGCATCTATGTGGAAAGTCCTGTATAAATGAGTTTGTAAGCAGATCTTCTGAGATCAACCAATAAGCTTTATGAGTGAATTTGGAGAGAGATCTTCCCCAGTTGAGCCTAGAGATGATTACAGACAACTTGATCACGGATCTGTAAAAGCTCTTAAGCCAAGGCAATCCAGCTGAGTCAATCTTGTATTCCTGACCCTGGGAAGCAGTGAGAAAAATAAATATTTATAGCTGCTTGTTGTTTATAACTGCTAAGGGTGTATGAGTTTCCTGTGGCTGCTGTAACAGATAATCACGTACTTGGTAGCTTAAAACAGTAGAAATGTACTCTTTAACAGTCTGGAGTCTAGAAATCTGAAAACAGTTTCATTGAGTCAAAATCAAAGTATCAACCAAGCCACACTTCCTCTGGAAACTATAGGGGAAAATCTGTTCCATGCTTCTTCTAGCTTCTGGTGTCTGCTGCATTGATTTGCCTGTCACTCCATTCTCTGCCTCCATCTTCAAATTGCTGTTTACTCTCTGTGTCTAATTTCTCTGTGTATCTCTTTTATAAGGACACTTGTGATGGGATTTAGGGCCAACCTGGATAATCCAGAATAATCTCCTCATCTCAAAATTCTTAATCACACCTCAAAACCTTTATCATATAAAGTAACATCCATGGGTTCTAGAGATTATGACCTGATGTCTTTGGGTTTACTACACAAGGTAATTTGTTATGTAGTAATAGATAACTAATACACTACACAGGGTAATTTGTTATGCAATAATAGGTAATTAACACACTGACCTTTATTGCAGAGTTAAATCTTCATAGATCTTTGACTCTCAAAGTCCCTCTTAGTCTTATGTCTTAACACTTGAGGTCTAGAAACAATTGCCTTTTCTGATTCTTCTCTGCTACAATTTTTTTAAAGATCTATTTTCTCTTATCTTGGCTGGCAAAGTAAAAAATTATTATTTGAGGTTATATCTATCTTGTGATACCTTACCAAAATCAGAATTCCATGTATATTACTACACTGACTCTTTGCAACTACTTACTAGGAACAGCAGACTAAGAAGACATACGGTTTGCCTTCCAAATTATCATAGGTCACATATCTCTAGGTGTTTTGCCAGCCATTTCATGGTTCCCCATTTTTTTAATCTTTAATAAGAATTCATTACAACCTAATGTGTATATATGTTTATATGCTGATATATATTTATGTTTATATATATAAAATGATGTACTGTATTACACCACTTCTGATATCAATTTCTGTGTTAGATATAATAACACTAGCATTTGTAACAGATAAACTCTGAAATCCCAGTGAGTTAACAAAATATAATTTCATTTCTTTTTCATGTAAAGCTTCCAACACATACGTTCTTGATTAGGAAGAGGCTCTTCTCTAAGCAGTGATTCAAGATTCCAGGCATTCTTTATATCATGACTATAGAATCTTTGCACAGGGCTTCCGTTTCTTTATACTTATCACCATGAAGGTCATATGGAAATGAGCATGGAGAATTATTTATGAGAGGTGTTTATAGCACATGCTTGGAAGAAACATACATCATATCTGCTCACATTCCATTGAATAAAATAGCATCTGTGGCTATGTATGCTACATGCACTTTCTTGTCTCAACTGGAATCAAGTCTGGGAAGTGGAATCCAGCTATTTTCTCAAAAAGAAGATATGGGTTTGGTGATGACTTAACATTCTCTACCACGTTGTATGATATCCATTTTTTGAAATTTGTTATAACCTGTTTTATGGCTCTAAACATAGTCAATTTCCATGAACATTATATATATGTTTTAAAAAATTGTATTATGACAGTTTTTATTTGATCATTCTTGTTAAGTATGTTACTTTAAACTGCCATGTCTTAGTGAGATTTTCTCTTACTTATCTAAAATTTGGTGAGCAAAATTGTGATAAAATGTCTTATACTGATGCCAGATTTATAAATTTCTTTTAATTATGATTAAATTTGTTATATATTTTGAAACTATTTTATTAAGTGTTTATATATTTAGAATTTTTAATTCTGTCCTTATGAATTAAACATTTTGTTAACACAGAAAAGTCTATTTATAGTAAATTTTTGCCCTAAATCCTCTTTTTTTTCTGAAATTAACATGCCTACATCAATTTTGTTTTGGTTTATATATGCCTGGTATATCTTTCTCTTTACTTTGTCTTATCCTCATTTTATGTTCTTATACACTGAATACAACTAGCTCTTTTTAAAATACACTTGGGTAATCTTTACCTTTTAAGTAGAAAATTTTTCTTTTTACATTTAATATTATCACAGACAGATTCAGATTTATGTCTGTTACTAATCTTGTTTTGTCCCTTTTATTTGTTGTATATTATATAGATTTTTTTCTTCCTCATTGCCTTATTTTACATTGAGATTTTTTGTCCCTTACATCCACTCTTTTTTTATATATGTCCTAGTTTGGAACTTATGTATTCTAAATTTTCCTTTTATTAGTCTCCCTAGAATTTACCATAACTGTTTAGCTTGTTGAAGATTAAGTTAATATTTACTTTACTCTCCTCCTGAACAAGGGCTTTAAAATGTTCTGAACAATTAGCCTCTTCCCAGATCATATTACTGACTATGATTCCAGTTTTCTCTCTTGATTCTCTTAACAACACAAATAAAATTTTTAAATTGTTTTATATATTTTAATATTTATACATAATTTTATTATTATCTTTGTACATTATTCCTTCTTAAATTATATCCTTTAGAACTGCTGCCTAATACATAGCCATTAGCCATATGTGACTATTTAAATTTAAATTAATTAAAATTAAAATTTAAAATTCAGTTCCTCAGTCACAGTAACCACATCTCAAGTGCTTAAAGTTACGTGTGGCTTGTGGTTACCATATTGGACAGAACAGATGTAGAATATTTCCATCACTGCAGAAAGTTTTATTGGATAGCACTGCTTTATAAAGCCTTTTAGTGATACTTTTTTGATAGTGAACAGAACTTTTTTTATTTTGAAAGTGTGTTTACTTTAACTGCTTTCTTAAAAGATAATTTAATGGATATACAATTCTAGTACTGTGGTTATTTTTTCTAATTACTATGAAGATATTATCCAATATATTAGTATTTCCATTATGATATTGAGAAGGCAGCTGTTGGACTAATTGTCATTGAATGGTAGATAATCCATCCTAACTCTAACTGCTTATAAAATTTCTTTCTCTTTGGTGTTCTGCCAGTTCACCATACTCCCTCCAAGGGACAGTTTTTACTTGTGCTCCTTGGACTTTAAGTATCTGAATCTGTGATTTTATCTTTTCTAAATTCTGGAAAACTATTAACATATTTCTCTTTGATAGTTGCCTGTCTCCACTTTTCTTTGATATGCTTCTAGATATTTAATTTCCAGTCTGTCTTTCTCTGTCTGCTCTCTTAACTTTTCTTAGATATTTTTTTCTCTAGTGTTTTCATGCCTTAGTTTACATAATTTCTTTATATATACATTTTCCACTTTACCAAATCCTTCTTTATTTAAGCCTAATCTGCAGTTTGATATGACCATTTTTTTTCAGATCTTAATTATTCTATTTTTGATTTCTAGAAATTATATTTAGCTGTTTCCCTAAATAAGCTTGGTCTACCTTTTTTCTATTTTAAATATTCTCTTCATATTTTTTAAAATATAAAATACGTTTATATTTTATACCTTACAACTTCAACATATGAGATCTTCAAGGACTCAATTGTTTAGTTTGTGTGATTGTTTTTTTTGCTGACTCCTATTTATGGTGGTAGATTTCTTCATTTGTATGCTGATTTTTTTAAAATTGTGAGCTCCTGTTCCTATGAACTAGTTGTTGGAATCATTTGAAAATTGTATTAAAATGCACTGCTCTAGAAATAATTTCTGCTTGCTTCCATCATCTGCCTGAAAATTTGACCAACTTATCACCCTTTAAATTTTTGACTTGGAGTTTTTATGCCCATGCTGGTAGAAATGCTGACTCTAAAACTACAAGAATGGGACTTCCCTGGTGGTGCAGTGGTTAAGAATCCACCTGCCAATGCAGGGGACATGGGTTCGAGCCGTGGTCCGAGAAGATCCCACAAGCCATGGAGCGACTAAGCCCGTGCTCCACAACTACTGAGCCTACGCTCTAGAGCCTGTGAGCCATAACTACTGAAGTCCATGCGCCTAGAGTCCATGCTCCTCAACAAGAGAAGCCACTGCAGTGAGAAGCCCACACACCACAATGAAGAGTAGCCCCTGCTTGCCGCAACTAGAGAAAGTCTGCGCACAGCAACGAAGACACAATGCAGCCAAAAATTAAAAAAAAAAAAAAAGAAAAAGACTCAAAGAGCACAATCCTGATGGATTTGACTATACAAAAATGAGGATTGTTCTTGAACTAAGGGTACATTAGACAAAGTAAGGAGACAAAGACAAACAGGGAGGAGATATATGAAACAACAAAACCCAGCAAGGGATTAATAATTAGATACATACAGACATGCAAATCAGAAGGAAAAAGGTTAGAAACTCAATAGAAAAAAATAATAAATAAATAAATAAAATACAAGAATTTAATAGATAAATAGTTAATTATTCTGAGACTCTTCTGATATCTGGTGAATTTTGCTTGTTGTTTTTATTTTTCCTTATCCAATGATGTGTTAAATCATGTCCAAGTTCTATGTGGGTGGAAAGTTCTCCTCCTATGCTTAGACCCTATGATTTGCTTCTATTCTCATTGCCAAGAGGCCATGAAAGCCCATGATGTCTTTAGGCTGCCAGAGTTGAGCAGATGTCCTCAGTGATAATGTGTTTCCAGGGTTCACTAACTCATTGTGTACTCACTTTCCAGCATTTACTGGAATAGGTTATTTGTTTCCTTCATCACTAGCTTGGCTGGTTCTATAAAGAAATTAGCATGCTGACATCATTTATCATTTTAAAAGTTTGATGTTTCATGAACTTAGTAAACTGAGATGTTTGAAAAGCTTAAATATTTTCATCTATGAGATTTTTGTTTTCCATAATTATTCCATATGGCATTATATTTTCAAGACCAAATGTAAAATACATTTTAAAGTTTAAGGTAGTATATGCTGCCTTAGGTTTATTCCTCAAGTCGCATGTAATATGAACAGCCTATATACCACAGTAATCAGAAATAATCAATTTTTCCCACAAGATACAAGTTTTAAAACTATAACCTATAATCTTCATAGAGTTCAGAGGCAGTGAATCATGTCACAAAGTGAGATAGTAGGGACAAAATTTGGGCATAACCCCTCCCCATCTTATCCTGCCTCAACCCAAGTAGCTCAACTTTTTCCTATTTTACAAATTGGAATTTTAAGCAATGTTTTATTTGAATAAATGACAATATCAGTTTAGAAATGGTTGATAATTACTGCTGAAAATCCCCATATTTTCTTCTAATGTTCTGGGCACTGATTCAACTCTAGAGGGGAATAATGATTTTCTTCTTGAGAGTACTCTGGTTTGTCTGGTTAATTAGTTTCCTTCTGGAATAAAATTTATTCATTCATCCATCTTGAGAGCAGGTAATTAGGTGCTAATTCAAAGATTCTACAATATAACTTATTATATAAGAACTATGAATATATATGATAACTATAAGGACATATATATATATAATATATTACAAGATTTATTGGTAAGGGGTTTTGTTCATACACTTGTTTAGTTTATAAGACTTAAACAGTTCTGAATGTAGCATTAAAGTGTAGATGGTCTAGGAAGCAGAAGATCCACAAAATTTCTTGTTATCTGAAATGTGTGTGGTGATTATGAATCATTGTTAACCTGTATGTGTAGTGTACAATGCTTACATAGACTTGCGAGTTAAACTGAAGGAGAGAACAAGAAGATGGACAGAAAAGCAATGAAATTTGAAAGAGAATTTAATCTTTTGGATGTTAACTAAATTGGCATAATAATGGAACTTAAAGCAGAAATTGCAGTTTGAAATATGGTTATTGAATAAGTTTAGGATAATTTATAACCACATTAAATGGCTAATTCCTGACACTATATTAGACATCTCTGGGAAGGAAAACAGTAACATACTTGGAAAAGAGAGGGTATCTTGACAGAGATCATGGGGAGGGAACATTTCTTAAAAATATGTAAAATTTCCACCAAAATGACAGAAAACATTTTTTTGCAAATATATCTTTTGGTCACTGAAATGCACCAGAATTTCACAAACTCTCTCTGTTTTTTTCACCTGCTGCAGATGGCAAAAAGTGTTTGGTTGCCAAAGGGGTAATCTCTTGAGAGGATTGAAAAATAAATGATCTATTCTAAGATGACAGAGACCTGTTTTCTTACCAGCTGTTGAGTTTAGATATGGAATTCTAGGAGGAATTCCCAGAAGTGATTTTGTATCTGTTACAAGTTTATTAGAGAGAGGCATGATATATCTTAATGGTCATTTCCAAAGAGAGTGGTAATAATACTTAAGTTGGTCAGAATCTGACTGGTTAAAAATTAAGTGCTTGATTCTCTGTGAAAAGAGTTAACTGACTGACTGCAGATTAGCAGTTATCTTAAAGGAAGAAACATTTTTTAGATATAAGGATATTTTATACATACAAACATTAAGGTAAGAGAGATGATTTCCATCATTCTATAGATTTGACAAATCTAGTTCTATAATTAGATCATAATTTATGTCATCATGTTGGGAAATCTTAGGCAATTAAGATCAGATTTAATACTTCCTTTAATACTACCTAAAAATGTTGTTTGTGAGAATTAAAATCTACTTGCTCTCTAATGGAAAAATACAGATGATAGCAGATCTCATTTGCCACTGATAAATGGGAGGATAGAAAGTAGATTACCCAGGAGAAAATATACCAATGAAAAATTATTGTTCAGAAGTAGCTCTTTGATTAAATATATTTTAAGGCCAAAGTATTCCATTTTAAAAATGTGCATTCTGGATTATCTGCCATTGAATCAGTAAGAGTTTCCTCTTATTTGTTACATTAACATTTCTTATTCTTAAAATCATTCTATTACATATTTAATTATGTTTCTAGTTCCTGATGGGAAAACAAGGACATCTCTCTCCTACTCCTTCAAAGTCATTATAGAAACTACATAGAAATGATGTTACTTAATACTTATAAAATTTTTTCAACTCTAACACTGTTAGAGTATAAGAAAGTTTGCCATAGGAAAGTTTGAGTTATTTCAGCAATAGTGACAGCAGAAAGAATGTGAATGGGGAAGAAATCAGAGAAAATAATGGCCCAAGTCTCTAGGGATGTGAGGCTCTTCTCAAGGAGGCCTCAGTGAACTTCTAAGTCAAGAATCAACAAAGCAGAATGTGGAGGGTGAGTGGGAGGGGAAGCATCAGATTAATTCATTAAAGAACTATATTAAAGTAAGTTGGCTCTTAGGGCAGCTTTTGTTTTACTCTCTGTAAATCAAGCATTGACTCACTCACAGTACAAATCTTGAGAAGTTTTGTTAAATTAATTGATAGATACATATTTAGAAGAAATTAGAAAGGGTGTTTGTCCTACTAGTGTAGTGAACAGAGTGAGGTATCAATTGAACCCCTTCAACAGAAAAGGAGGAAAAAAATATACGGTGGGATAAGGGAGACAATTTGGTAGAGCAATAAAATACCCTGAATTGTTTCGCATTTCCAGGGTAAAGCCCTATTTATTTGGCAGTTGGAATTTGTTCATTCTGTCTGCTTTCTTCACTTTGCATTCCCACTTGTGAAGCCTGCCTGTTAAAATATCAGTTTTAGTTATAAAAGATATTTCACGCTCCCATTCAAGAGAGAGGTTTGTTTGCAACCTATCTAATACCATCCTTTGCCAGCTACCTATTCTAACATCATCCTCCCTTAATAAATACGACTGAAGCACCAAGGACACAGCCTCTTAGTTAAACCATTAGCATGAAAGAGAAGGCCCACAAAGAACAGAAAGATGGACCTTAGGGGAAAAGATAATGTAGCTGTAAACATAAAAGCAAATTCCAATTAGTAACCTCAGAATCCTTGAATAAGTATTTCCTGCATAAAACTAAAGCTATCCTAGTTGGAAGCAGCCGCATGGCACAGGGATATTGGCTTGGTGCTTTGTGACAGCCTGGAGGGGTGGGATAGGGAGGGTGGGAGGGAGGGAGATGCAAGAGGGAAGAGATATGGGAACATATGTATATGTATAACTGATTCACTTTGTTATAAAGCAGAAACTAACACACCATTGTAAAGCAATTATACCCCAATAAAGATGTTAAAAAAAAAAAGTTGTTTTTACACTATACTGTAGTCTATTAAGTGTACAAAAGCACATGCCTAAAAAAATCAATGTACATACCTTAATAAAAAATACTTTATTGCTAAAAAAAAAACAAAACAAAAACAAAAAACTAAAGCTATCTAATGCGGAAAGGGGTGTGAGAGACATGTGGAGGAGAGTTCAGATTTCCTTATCTTCATAGTCATCCCAGGTGTTCCGGTCAAAGGCCATCCTAGAAGAGACAAAATCCAGCCAACCTCCAGACAGGTGTAAACATATCAGAGGACTTAGACAAGAACACAAAGCAACTTCCTCAACTTTTGACTAATTGTAGACAGGTGAATGAGTTTAGCCAAGACCAGAAGAATGGCTCATCTAAACTGTATTTTCAAGAGCAATATTAAATGATCATAGTTTTAAGCCTTTGAATTGGAGGTGATTTTCTATGCAGCATTATTGGAACAATTGATAATATGATTTTTAATAGCACATTACTAAAATTGACCAACATGACATTAATTTAACAAGCTAAGTTTAAAAAGCATTATTTGATCAGCTAAAATTATGATTAAATTATAGTGCAAGCAATGATATGCACTGTAGTTATTAAATTCATGTCATATTATGAAACAATTTCTAAGATGTATGATTAGAAAAGGTAGATAGAATGTTGAATACAACCATTTAGGTTTTGTTAAAGGCTACTCATGTTCATAAATATTTATATCTACCTATACATGGGCTTGTATGTGTAAATAAAATTTCTAGAGGTATATTCACAAAAATGTTGCAAGATTGCATCTTGGGAAAGGGTAGAGGAACTTTAGGGGAGAGGGAGAATTATATTATAGTTTATACAAATTATATTTCTAATATTTTGAATTTTTATTATTAGTTGAGCATGCATTTTTCAATTAAAAACAAAAGAACTGAAACATAAACGTATTCATAGAGTTTAAAATTAATTGTAATTCAATGCATAAGCAAAATATAAATGTAACATATAAATAAATTTAATAAACTCTTGAACTATTTCTGTGTAAAGGCAACATATGTGGAATAGCTTGGGTTAAATGTAAAGACAGTCAAGTGAGGTAGAGGCAGCACCCAGCACTCAATTCCTTTATTCTTAAAATGGATTCAATAGATAAGCTGTAAACTTTCTCTTGCAATGGAACATTCTCTATAAATACAGTGTTATGGAGAACTCCAAACACAAAAAGAATAAAATCAATTCAAAACATTGGGGTGATGAGCTCTCACCATTGAATCCAGTTGGTCTCTCATTTGTCTTGGGGTGATGAGCTCTTACCATTGAATCCATTTGGTCTCTCATTCGTCCACCTTCCACTCCAACCCTCTCCTCTGAAGGACCTGAGAGTGTCGTTGGCCTCTTTTGAAACAGCTGTTATGTCAAATATCTTCTTCCCTCAGTTCTTTGTCAAGTTTTCTTATCAGGTTATTCACAGTGTCACATTATTTACAAAATAACTCATTTTCACATTTTTTAAAGAAATCACCACTGTGGGAATGAGATACAGCTGTGTATAAATGGATAAAGAAGAAGAATTTTCTTTGAAACTTGAAATGAATTGTTATTATGCCAGCTTCATCCTCACCTGAACCACAAGGTGCTATAATTCTCAGCCATAACTCTCTCCACAGGGTAAAGCATTCACATGAGCAAGTTAATCATCTATTCCAAGTCCCAATTAATGCCCCAGCAGCAGTGGGAAAAAAATTTGCTGGCAACAAGTTTTGAGAAACTCCAAGATATTCATTTAGAAACTTTCTCTTCTTTCCCCTCATTAATGCACAGCTTCTCTTAGAATATGTCATTTAACAGGCAATCATAATTACAGTCTTTATATTAAAACTGGTTATATAGGTAATGAATCTGCTATAAAACAATTTAAACTCCACAGAAGCATACAAAGAAAAAAATTTAAGATTTCTGATTTTTCATGTAGCTTCCAAAATCTGGTTCCGCTCCCCAGATGTAGGCACTATTAATATGCAAGATATTTTCTATGTATACACAAATATACACACCAATTTTATGTGTAAGTATTATTGTGTGTGTATGCGTATGTACACAAATATCTATATAACTATAGCTATACGTTATATAAACATATATGTATGTTTCTGGAAGTAACTTTTTTCACTTATCAATATAATGTGGGCAAACGGTATTTGTTTTTCTCTTTCTGACATACTTCACTCTGTATGACAGACTCTGGGTCCATCCAACTCACTACAAATAACTCAATTTTATTTCTTTTTATGGCTCAGTAATATTCCATTTTATATATGTGCCACATCTTCTTTATCCATTCATCTGTCAATGGACACTTAGGTTTCTTCCATGTCCCAGCTATTGTAAATAGAGCTGCAATGAATGAACATTGTGGTACATGGGTCTTTTTGAATTATGGTTTTCTCAGGGTATATGCCGAGTAGTGGGATTGCTGGGTCATATGGTAGTTCTATTTTTACTTTTTCAAGGAACTTCCATATGGTTCTCCAAGGTGGCTCTAATAATTTACATTCCCACCAACAGTGCAAGAGAATTCCCTTTTCTTCACACCCTCTCCAGCATTTATTGTTTGTAGATTTTTTGATGATGGCCATTCTCACTTGTGTGGGGTGATACCTCATTGTAGTTTTCATTTGCATTTCTCTAATGATTAGTGATGTTGGGCATCCTTTCATGTGTTTGTTGGCAATCTGTAAATATTCTTTGGAGAAATGTCTATTTAGGTCTTCTGCCCGCTTTTGTACTGGGTTGTTTGTTTTTTTGATATTGAGCTGCATGAGCAGCTTGTAAATTTTGGAGATTAGTCCTTTGTCAGTTGTTTCATTTGCAAATATTTTTTTCCTATTCTGAGGGTTTGTCTTTTAGTATAGTTTATGCTTTCCTTTGCTGTGCAAAAGCTTTTATGTTTCATTAGGTCCCATTTGTTTATTTTTGTTTTTATTTCCATTTGATAGGAGGTGGGTCAAAAAGGATCTTGCTGTGATTTATGTCATAGAGAGTTCTGCCTATGTTTTCCTCTAAGAGTTCTATAGTGTCTGGACTTACATTTAGGTGTTTAATCCGTTTTGAGTTTATTTTTGTGTATGGTGTTAGGGAGTGTTCTAATTTCATTCTTTTACATGTAGCTGTCCAGTTTTCCCAGCACCGTTTATTAAAGAGGCTGTCTTTTCTCCATTGTATATTCTTGCCTCCTTTGTCAAAAATAAGGTAACCATATGTGTGTGGGTTTATCTCTGGACTTTCTATTCTGTTCCATTGATCTATATTTCTGTTTTTGTTCCCGAACCATACTGTCTTGATTACTGTAGCTTTGTAGTATAGTCTGAAGTCTGGGTACCTGATTCCTCCAGCTCTATGTTTCTTTCTCAAGATTGCTTTGGCTATTTGGGGTCTTTTGTGTTTCCATACAAATTGTGAAATTTTTTGTTCTAGTTCTGTGAAGAATGCCATTGGTAGTTTGATAGGGATGCACTGAATCTGTAGATTGCCTTGGGTAGCATAGTCATTTGCACATTGTTGATTCTTCCAATCCAAGAACATGGTATATCTCTCCATCTGTTTCTGTCATCTTTAATTTCTTTCATCAGTGTCTTATAGTTTTCTGCATACAGGCCTTTTGTCTCCTTAGGGAGGTTTATTCTTATGTATTTTATTCTTTTGGTTGCAATGATAAATGTGTTTTCTTAATTTCCCTTTCAGATTTTTCATCATTAGTGTATAGGAATGCAATAGATTTCTGTTCATTAATTTTGTATCCTGCTACCTTACCAAATTCATTGATTAGCTCTAACAGTTTTCTGTTAGCATCTTTAGGATTGTCTATGTGTAGTATCATCTCATCTGCAAATAGTGACAGCTTTATTTCTTCTTTTCCAATTTGGATTCCTTTTATTTGTATTTCTTTTCTGATTGCTGTGGCAAAAACTTCTAAAACTATGTTGAATAATAGTGGTGAGAGTGGACAACCTTGTCTTTCTCCTGATTGTAGAGGAAATAGTTTCAGTTTTTCACCACTGAGAATGATGTTGGCTGTGAGTTTGTCATATATGGCCTTTATTATGTTGAGGTACGTTCCCTCTATGGCTACTTTCTGGAGGGTTTTTATCATAAATGGGTGTTGAATTTTGTTGAAAGCTGCTTCTGCATTTATTGAGATGATCATATGGCTTTTCTCCTTCAATTTGTTAATATGGTGTATCACATTGATTGATTTGCATATATTGAAGAATCCTTGCATCCCTGGGATAAACCCCACTTGCTCATGGTTATGATCCTTTTAATGTGCTGTTGGATTCCGTTTGCTAGTATTTTGTTGAGGATTTTTGCATCTATGTTCATCAGTGATATTGGCCTGTAGTTTTCTTTCTTTGTGACATCTTCATCTGGTTTTAGTATCAGGGTGATGGTGGCCTCAAAGAATGAGCTTGGGAGCGTTCCTCCCTCTGCTATGGTTTGGAGGAGTTTGAGAAGGATAGGTGTTAGCTTTTCTCTACATGTTTAATAGAATTCACCTGTGAAGCCATCTGGTCCTGGACTTTGGTTTGTTGGAAGATTTTTAAGCACAGTCTCAATTTCAGTGCTTGTGATTGGTCTGTTTATATTTTCTATTTCTTCCTGGTTCAGTCTTGGAAGGTTGTGCTTTTCTAAGAATTTGTCCATTTCTTCCAGGTTGTCCATTTTATTGGCATATAGTTGCTTGTAGTAATCTCTCATGATCTTTCATATTTCTGCAGTGTCAGTTGTTACTTCTTTTTCATTTCTAATTCTATTCATTTAAATCTTCTTTTTTTTCTTGATTAGTCTAGTTAATGGGTTATTAATTTTGTTTATCTTCTCAAAGAACCAGTTTTTAGTTTTATTGATCTTTGCTGTTGTTATATTCATTTCTTTTCATTTATTTCTGATCTGATCTTTATGATTTCTTTCCTTCTGCTAACTTTGGGGGGGTTTGTTTTTCTTTCTCTGATTGTTTTAGGTGTAAGGTTAGGTTGTTTATTTGGGATGTTTCTTGCTTCTTGAGGTGGGATTGTATTGCTGTAAACTTCCCTCTTAGAACTGCTTTTACTGAATTCTGTAGGTTTTGGGTCGTCATGATTTCATTGTCAATTCTTCTAGGTATTTTTTGATTTCCTCTTTGATTTCTTCAGTGATCTCTTGGTTATTTAGTAGTGTATTGTTTAGCCTCCATTTGTTTGTATTTTTTTTACGGATTTTTTCTTTAATTGATATCTAGTCTCATAGTGTTGTTGTCAGAAAAGATACTTGATAGGATTTCAATTTTCTTAAATTTACCAAGGCTTGATTTGTGACCCAAGATATGATCTATCCTGGAGAATTTTCCATGAGCACTTGAGATGAAAGTGTATTCTGTTGTTTTTGGATGGAATGTCCTATAAATATCAATTAAGTCCATCTTGTTTAATGTATCATTTAAAGATTGTGTTTTTATTTATTTTTATTTTGGATGATCTGTCCATTGGTGAAAGTGGGGTATTTAAGTCCCTTACTATGATTGTGTTACTGTTGATTTTGCCTTTTATGGCTGTTAGCATTTGCCTTATTGAAGTACTCCTATATTTGGTGCATAAATATTTACAATTGTTATATCTTCTTCTTAGGTTGATCCTTGATCATTATGTAGTGTCTTTCTTTGTCTCTTGTAATAGTCTTTATTTTTAAGTCTATTTTGTCTGATATGAGAATTGCTACTGCAGCTTTCTTTTGATTTCCATTTGCATGGAATATCTTTTTCCATCCCATCACTTTCAGTCTGTATGTGTCCCTAGGTCTGAAGTGGGTCTCCTGTAGACAGCATATATACGGGTCTTGTTTTTGTATCCATTCAGCCAGTCTATGTCTTTTGGTTGGACATTTAATCTACTTCCATTTATGGTAGTTATTGATATGTATGTTCCTATTACCATTTTCTTAATTTTTTTGGTTATTGTGTTTCCAACTTAGAGAGCTTTCTTTAGCATTAGTTGTAAAGCTGGTGTGATGGTGCTGAATTTTTTTAGCTTTTGCTTGTCTGTAAAGATTTTAATTTCTCCATCAAATCTGAATGAGATCCTTACTGGGTAGAGTAATCTTGGTTATAGGTTTTTGCCTTTCATCACTTTAAGTATGTCCTGCCACTCCCTTCAGGCTTGCAGAATTTCTGCTGAAATATCAGCCCTTAACGTTATGGGGATTCCTTTGTATGTTATTTGATGTTTTTCCCTTGCTGTTTTTAATAGTTTTTCTTTTTATTTATTTTTTGATAGTTTGATTAATATGTGTCTTCACGTGTTTCTCTTTGGACTTATCCTGCATGGGACTCTATGTGCTTCCTGGGCTTTATTGACTATTTCCTTTCCCATGTTAGGGAGGTTTCAACTATAATCTCTTCAAATATTTTCTCAGACCATTACTTTTCCTCTTCTTCTTCTGAGACCTCTATGATTAGAATGTTGGTGCATTTAATGTTTTCCCAGAGATCTCTGAGACTGTCCTCAAGTCTTTTCATTCTTTTTTCTTTATTCTGCTCTGTGGTAGTTATTTCCAATATTTTATCTTCCAGGTCACTTATCCGATCTTCTGCTTCAGTTATTCTGCTATTGATTCCTTGTAGAGAATTTTTAATTTCATTTATTGTTTGTTCATCATTGTTTGTTTGCTCTTTAGTTTTTCTAGGTCCTTGTTAAACATTTCTTGTATTTTCTCCATTCTATTTCCACGATTTTGGATCATCTTTACTATCATTACTCTGAATTCTTTTTCAGGTAGACTGCCTATTTCCTCTTCATTTGTTTGGTCTGATGGGTTTTTACCTTTCTTCTTCATCTGCTGTGTGTTTCTCTGTCTTCTCATTTTGCTTAACTTACTGTGTTTGGGGTCTCCTTTTCATAGGCTGCTGGTTAGTAGCTCCTGTTTTTTTGGTGTCTGCCCCCAGTGGATAAGTTTGGTTCAGTGGGTTGTGTAGGCTTCATGATAGAGGGGACTGGTGCTTGTGTTCTGGTGAATGAGGCTGGATCTTGTCTTTGTGGTGTGCAGGACCATGTCCGTTGGTATGTTTTGGGATGGCTGTGACCTTATTATGATTTCCGACCTCCTGTCTGCTAATTTCTGGCCTCCTCTCTGCTAATGGGTGGGTTTGTGTTCCTGTCTTGCTAGTTGTTTGGCATAGGGTGTCCAGCACTGTAGCTTGCTGGTCATTGAGTGGAGCTGCGTCTTTGCGTTTATATGGAGATCTCTGGGAAAGCTTTCACTGTTTGATATTATGTGGAGCCGGGAGGTCTCTGGTGGACCAATGTCCTGAACTCAGCTCTCCCACCTCAGAAGCACAGCCCTGACACCTGTCCAGTGCACCAAGACCCTGTCAGCCACATGGCTCAGAAGAAAATCGAGAAAAAAAGAAAGGAAGGAAGAAGGAAAATAAATTAATTAAAGTTATTAAAATAAAAATTATTAAAAATAAAAAATTAAAGAGTAATAAAAAGAGAAAGAAAGAAGAGAGCAACCAAAACAAAAAACAAAAAAATCCACCAATGATAACAAGAACTAAAAACTATACTAAATAAATAAAGGACAGAACTCTAGGACTAATTCTAGAAGCAAAGCAAAAGGTATACCAACAAAATCATACATAGAAGCATACACATACACACTCACATAAAAAGAAAAAGGAAAAAATGTATATATCTGTATATAAAGAAAAAGGAAGAGAGCAACCAAATCAATAAACAAATCTACCAATGATAATAAACTCTAAATACTAAACTAAGATAAACATAAAACCAGAAACAAATGTAGAAAGCAAATCCCAAGTCTACAGTTGCTCCCAAAGTCCACTGCCTCAGTTTTCGGATGACTTTTTGTCTATTTAGGTATTCCAGAGATGCAGGGTATATCAAGTTGATTGTGGAGATGTAATCCGCTGCTGCTGAGGCTGCTGGGAGAGATTTCCCTTTCTCTTCTTTGTTCTCACAGCTCCTGCTGTTCAGCTTTGGATTGGCCCCGCCTCTGCGTGTAGGTCGCCTGAGGGTATCTGTCTTTACTCAGACAGGACGGGGTTAAATAGCAGCTGATTAGGGGGCTCTGGCTCACTCAGGCCAGGGAGAGGGAGGGGTACGGAATGCGGCAGCAGAGGCCAGCATGATGTTGCAACAGCCTGAGGTGTGCTGTGTGTTCTCCCAGGGAAGTTGTCCCTGGATCACGGGACCCTGGCAGTGGCGGGCTGCACAGGCTGTTGGGAGGGGAAGGGAGGTGTGGATAGTGACCTGCACTTGCACACAGGCTTCTTGGTGGCTGCAGCAGCAGCCTTAGCATCTCATGCCCATCTCTGGTGTCCGTGATGATAGCCACGGCTTGCCCCTGTCTCTGGAGCTTGTTTAGATGGTGCTCTCAATCCTCTCTCCCTGCACACCCCAAACCAATGGTCTCTTGCCTCCTAGGCACTTCCAAACTTTTTCCCAGACTCCTTCCCGGCTAGCTATGGTGCACTAGCCCGCTTCAGGCTTTCATGCAGCCAACCCCAGTCCTCTCCTTGGGATCTGAACTCCAAAGCCCGAGCTTCAGCTCCCAGCCCCCACCAGCCCTGGCGGGTGAGAAGACAAGACTCTTGGGCTGGTGAGTGCCAGTCGGCACCGATCCTCTGTGTGGGAATCTCTCCACTTTGCCCTCCGCACCCCTGTTGCTGTGCTCTCCCCTGTGGCTCCAAAGCTTGCCCTCTGCCACCCCCTGCCTCCACCAGTGAAGGGTCTTCCTAGTGTGTGGAAACTTTTCCTCCTACACAGCTCCTTCCCAGAGGTGCAGGGACATCCCTATTCTTTTGTCTCTGTTTATTCTTTTTTCTTTTGCCCCACCCACGTATGTGGTGAGTTTCTTGCCTTTTGGGAAGTCTGAGGTCTTCTACCAGCGTTCAGTAGGTGTTCTGTAGGAGTTATTCCACATGTAGCTGTATTTCTGATGTATTTGTGGGGAAGAAGGTGATCTCCACATCTTACTCCTCCACCATCTTGAAGGTCTCCCCCCATTAACATATTAATCATAGATATTTTAAAATCCCTGATGGATTGTTCCCATATCTGGGTTGTATCTGAGTGTCTGCAGCTACCAAGGGTTCTATACTCTAAATGCTAGCTGACATTAAACCTTCAGAGGTTTATTAATAAAATCTTCTTATTCTCTTTTATGACAGTCCTGTATTTGTCTCTTGCTCTGCCCCAGGTAGCCTAGCATATCTGACCACATCTCTCTTTGATGGTTTCTACTTCTCTTTAGATTTAAGGCTAGCTGATTGCCCTCTGATCTCATCTCAAGAAAATACATGGATTTGTAAATCACCCTTCTTTCTCCTAGGTGCTAAGATGGGAGCAGCACTCTTTCCTGTTTTCTACATCCTTTAAACAAACTGGAATTCTTAGTTACCAATTTTTAATTATCATTTTTTTATACCTTTGTTTCTCGACTTAACAGCTTTAGGTAGTAACTGGAAATTTTCATTGAGTAAATGAATCTATTTATATTATATTTTACCACTTCTACCCTCTCCACACCTTCTAATTAGAATAAATTTTTCTAGTTATTCTGATGATTGTCATTACCTAAAACACAACCTTTAAATCTCTATTTCTTAATTTATAAATTGTAGACATATTCTACTTCTAAGTATGAATGTTGAGAATTTAGATCACTTTCACTCTCACATAAATTACAGATTTGTAATTTTTTTTAA
Organism: Stenella coeruleoalba; assembly: GCF_951394435.1. NCBI lineage: Eukaryota > Metazoa > Chordata > Mammalia > Artiodactyla > Delphinidae > Stenella > Stenella coeruleoalba. Next base: position 92,952,774 of record NC_137150.1, read on the forward strand.
ATTGAGATATAATTGACATATAACATTGTATTGTTTTTAGATATACAACATAATGATTTGATATATGTAAATATTGTAAAATGGTCACCACAATAAATTTAGTTAACACCCATACCCACACAAGGTTGGGAATTTTTTTCTTGTGATGAGAACTTTTAAGCTCTACACTTAGCAACTTTCAAATACACAATACAGTATTGTTAACTATAGTCACCATGCTGTATATTGCATCCCCAGGACTTTTTGTCTTATAATGGGAAGTATGTACCTTTTGACTACCTTCACTCATTCTGCCCACCCTCTAATCCCCACTTCTGGCAACCCAATCTTCTCTGTATCTATGAGTTCCGTGTTTTTATTAGATTCCAGGTATAAGTTTAGATTCCACATATAGTATTTGTTTCTCTCTGACTTCTTTCACTTAGCCTATTGCTGTCCAAGCCCACCCACGTTGCAGCAAAAGACAGGGTTTCCTTCTTTTTATGACTGAGTAATATTCCATTATATGTATATACCACACTTCTTTACCCATTCATCATTGATGGACACTTTGTTTTTTCATGCCTTGGCTTTTGTAAATAATGCTTCAGTGAATGTGGGGTGGGGGGTGCAGATATCTTTGTGAGACAGTGATTTTTATCCTTCAAATAAATACCCAGAAGTGGAATTCCTGGATCATATGGTAGTTCTACTTTTAATTTTTTGAGGAACCTCCATACTAGTTTCCATAGTGGCTGTACCAAATTACATTTTCATCATCATAATATTCTAATTTTTGTTTTGTGAGTAGTTATCTTTATTATTTTTAAAAAAATAGCATTGGTTGAGTCTACAGAACTATAAAGATGAAAAACATTATGTGTTTATTCTTTATTTCTGCTCCCTCCTCCAAAATATTGATAGTTAATTTTAAATGTGCAAGCTTTTTAATACTTATACTCAATTTGTCCACATTTTTCTAAAGATAGTTTCTAAATATGTAATCTAATGAACGGATTTTATGATAGTAATTTGTTAATACCACTAAACCAAGAAACAATACTGTGCCTAATATGTGCACACTTGATTGTGTATACAATAATAAAGATGTGCACAGAGACTGATTGTTTTTCAGACGACCAAGTGGAACTTTCACCTGAGTGTCTATTTTCACACATCCATGTCATTCTAAATTGCAATTAAGGGAAAAGATACCCATCTGTATATAAAACACTAAGCATTTAAAGAGTACATAAGAATTTGAAAGGTACATTTTTTATGTCTTTTCTCTGTGTAACCAACTGTTGCTGAAAATAGCTACAGATTGATGTAGCTCAAATGCTCTTACTTTTTATAAATATATACAAATCAAGCAGCTATAATAGACATAACACTACATGTACAACATTAGTTTTGTATGTCACAAAGAGCCTGAGTATCTGTTATTTGTAAACTATCTTTGCTTTGGGTTGTAAATTCTTTTAATTCAGTTTTATGATTTATACGAATCCAGTTTTAGTTCTTATGACTATCTGAATGTAATAGAGATACACAATCCCCCACACAATGCCTCTACATTCACTTACTGTAGACTTGACTGAAAATGTTTTGTAAGAGACCCACTCCAAAGCTTTAAAATTCTTAGACATAAATGGTATATTTTATACCTAAAACTCAAAGTGCAAAAGAAATTGCAATATCTAAACTGACAATGAAAACTGAGTGGCCTTGGTGAAATAGAGGTTGCTACCAGCTTCATAACTAGTTAGTGGGTACATATTCTGGGGGAGTTAATAGTTTGTCAAATTTGCCATGCAGCAAATTGGTCTTATGAAGAATGGCTATTGGTGAATGAATTTTCTGAAAATTGATCTGAGGCATTTAGATCACCACCCCAAAATGATAATCCAGGAAGGCATCCTCACCACGTTGACAAACTATTGAAAGTAGCATGCAAGGATATACAGATACGCTTGAATGGAATGTCTTGAGAATACAATGTCATGCCTATAGGTTTGCATTGCTGCTGTGAAGAGTATTTTCTAAAATTTTAAATATGAATATAGATTGCTTTTTGAATTATGTCAAATAAATGAATGGAAAAGCATATAAATTAGTAACATTTATAATATTAAATCTGATTTCAAGTATTTTATCCATAGGTCACTTTCAGTCAGTCATTTTTTTTACTTCTATTTTGAATCACCTTCCAATTCATATGTCTTTTTAAGATACACCAAAAATTACCTATTCGAATAAATTTTCACTTTAACATTAATTTGAGGTAAGATATAGATTGGGAAAACAAACTAATTATGATAGTTTTGAGCATACCCATTCTAATAGATTCACATAATGGTGCCAATTAATTAAAGAAAGAGTTGTAAAATACCATATTCCCTCTTTTTATGCTTGTGTTTCCCTTTATTAATCTTTATGAAGAACTCCAAAACTGGTTAATTCTTTCATAGTATTTTCTTTTCATATGATTTTTTCTTGTACTGACATTGTATTTTTTTTCTTTCCTCAGAGAACCATAAATTGCACTTTTGTGCCTTCTTTCTGGTTTTGCTGCTTGGGTTACACAATCCTACTTCAAGAACTGCTTGATCCATAACCATGTGACTTTGTGTAGTTTATTTCAGGCTTTTCTTTTCTACCTTCAGCTCTCCAAATGTGTCTATTTTCTGTTACTTGATTTCTGCGTTAGATTTCTTATCCTGAATCAGAAAATTTGGCTTCAACCTCTGGTTGACGTCCATTTCATTTTCTTTGGGCTTAATCTTCCTTTGTTTGTACTAATGTCTTCCTCCTCCAGTCCCCTTTCCCCCCATAGTTAGACTTCACACAAAGCTGTGTGCTCAAAAATAAACATGCTCTGTCTCACTCACTCTGTAAGAGCTGTCTTCCTCCTGCTGCTTTCTTGCTGTACTTCTTGTTTATCTCTAGCTACTTTACACTGTGCCTCTTATCTTTTCTCATCACAACATGAAAGCCATCTTCTTTATTTTTTCACTTCTATCCTTAAAACGTCTCTTATTCCCTTTGTCTTTTATTTATTTATTTTAATTTATTTATTTATTTATTTATTTTTGGCTGCATTAGGTCTTCGTTCCTGCATGCAGGCTTTCTCTAGTTGCGGCCAGCAGGGGCTACTCTTCGTTGTGCACAGGCATCTCATTGAGGTAGCGTCTCTTATTGCGGAGCACAGGCTCTAGGCACGTGAGCCTCAGTAGTTGTGGCTCACGGGCTCTAGAGCGCACGCTCAGTAGCTGTGATGCATGGGCTTAGTTGCTCCATGGCATGTGTGACCTTCCTGGACCAGGGCTCAAACTTGTGTCCCCTGCATTGGCAGGTGGATTCTTAACCACTGCACCACCAGGGAAGTTCCCCCTTTGTCTTTTAGAGCCCCAGAAGACTCCCCTGCAGGTGGTATGAACTGAGACATTTATTTATTTATTTTTACCCCCTTGAGCCAATGAAAGAGATCACATTTTGCCTGCCCAGCTTTATTAAGGAATGTACTGGGGAAGCTTGAATAGCTATATTCTTTTAATCACAATGGCTATATCTATTTCCAATTTTAGAGGAAGAACTGAAAGTTAGTTTAAATAAATATTAAGAACATTGGCTTTGGACTCAGACTTCTTTTGGACTCCTAATTCTACCACTCACAGGTTTTGGTTCTTAGGGAAATTCATTTATCCTTTCTCAGTCTATGTTTTTTTCATTTGTAACAATATTAGTATGTATGGTAACTTGTAGTCTGTATGTGTGTATATGTGTGAATTAAATGATATTTATAACACTTTCCTGAATGTCTGGCACATTAACACTTAATAAATAAATTCTGTAATTAGTAATTATTACTTCTAATATATAATTGTTCTTTGTATCATAGAGTCTTTCTGGTTAAACATCACATTAAGATGTAGTCCTAGGCCTCATATTGAGAATTATTGGGGCAAAATTTTGTAATTATTTTTCTCTCCCCTCACTCAGTGCAGTCACCCATAAAGTAGATAACTTACCCTCCCCTTGCTAGAGCTCTATTTTATAATTTTATTACCTAGACCAAGTCCCAAAATTGTGTACTATTTTAACAATAACTGTTAATTTGTCCCAATTTACCTTAATTAGTTCCCAATTTCTCCTGTGTCCACTGTGTTATTTTAAGAAAGAAACCACAATTTTTGTTTTTGACCTACTAAGTTGAATATCATTGAACTGGTCCTTTTTTCAATGATAAAAAATTTTAGATGACTTTTGTTGTTCTCTAATTTAGATCTTTCATTAAACCCCTAAGCAATTGAATTACTTTAATAGCAATTTCAGATTTACTTAACTTGAATATTTATGACCCAGTACATTGTTTCTTTCTGAGAAGATGTGCTAATATTTATAAAAATGACCCTGACAACTTCTTCTTGTACAGGAGTCTTTCTGCTCCTCTTCTCCCCTCCAGCAGGGCTTAATATTGTTTACTTTCATCTGTTCCTCTTTTCAAACCTCACCCCTCATGGCCTTTTAATAGAAACCTGGCAAACAAGAACACCTTTTTTCTTTCTTCTTACTCTGTAATTTTTTTTCTCGCCAATCTACTTTCCCATCTTTTTTCCATTCTCCATTATTTTGACTTCTTTACTCTTTCAGTTGTAGGTAATTCGTGATCTTGTCCTTACTCTTTATTCAGATGAGCAGGGAAATTTTGGACTCCACATGTCTTGTTTAGTATCGCTCTCCTCCTGATGCTCTTCTGGAAGCTTTCTTTCTACCAGGTTTTTATCATGGCTTGTGACTCCATCATGATTTAACTGCTGCACCTCCCACTACAGCTCCACATGTCCTTCATCACTGCCATTTGTTCTTCTTGGCTTTCCTCAGGATCCATGACCTCTGATAGGGGATGCCACTTAGAATTTGCAGCAGTTTTTTTAAAGATAATTTGTGTAAAAGTTTATCCCACTCCCCAAAGTGACATTCAGAAAAATCGAAAAGTCATCTTTTACAGAGAATTCATCACCTGATTTATACTTTTGTATAGTTATACTTTCCAGCCTTGTACTTTAATTAATGCTTTAAAAAAATAGAGAGCACATTCTGCATGACCTGGACATTTCAGCTTATTTACCACTTTTCTTTCAAGTAAAGTAAAACATTGAGATCCTTTCCTGGTATGAACAGGTTTAATGCTTCTAGAACTGGGATTATGATTCCACCAAGGGTAGTTCAAAGAAGTAGTGAATATATATATTCACTACTATATATATAATATATTATATATATAATGTTTAATATTAGACAGGAACAGAATAGATGGCTGGTTGTCTTGACTTCATTGTAAGAATATTTATAAAAAAGACAGTCTAAGATTTTCATGATGTAAAAATCTTATTAAAAGACATTCATGAGTGTTATAGGTTTAAGCAACACTAGCAAAGCTTTTCAACTCAGTAGCCCAGATTTCATAGAACACTTGTGCCTATCTCATAGAATCTTGTACCAGATTTCACACAGAGCTAGCATTGTACCAAAGAAAATCTCCATCATCCTTCGTTTCTTTAACAGCTGATCATATTCTTCCATAAGGCTTTCTCTAAACACATTGTACAGAATCCCTAAGGACGTGGCTTGTAACAACTTTTCAGTAGTGCATGGTGTGACATCACCATACACACACACACACACACACACACACACACACACACACGGCTGATAGTTGAGAACCCATTCACAGAACAGCATGGGAACGCACAAGCCTTTCAAAGAGTCACAAAGTAATTTTGCAATGTGGCAAATTGCGATCCACGGGAGATGATGGCAGCCAAAGGAGAAACTCTCCTTTGCAAGATTTAGGAGGGGAAGTCAGGGCTTTATGAGACAGAATCTTTTTTTTTTTCCTTCACAGTAAAGAAGCTCTATAATGAGTGTTTCCACAGCCATTGCCAAGTCATGGCTGAAAGAATCAGGTTGGTAGGTTTAAAGGGTATTTTACCTCCAAAAATTCTGGTAAGATATTTTCCCTGAGTTTTTCACCTCACTTCTTTTACTAGATGCCAGATGTGGAGGCTATATGGTGACAACCAGATGATACAGCTTGTCTATGAGAGAAAGGGTGTGTGTTTAATCCACATGCAAATGAGCACTGAAGAGTTTAACAATGAGCTCCTGGAATACAGCAAGCAGGTAAGGTGAAGTCACAGCAGCTGCTTTGGTGGAACAAAGTTGGAGTTTCTTGATAACTGAAAGAGGAAACGACTATACAGGGAAGGGAAGATGAGAAATATAGGTGATTTTTGCAAGTAACATTTAACATCTAAGGTGATACTTTCCCAGTATCATCTTTTTGATAATATTGAAGAAGAGAGGAGATGAATAAAACCAGTCCCACCACAGATGAAGCAGGCAATCTAGAAAGAGCACTTTGTGGAAGGCATTCCATTGAAAAGAGCTTCTGAAAAGACATTAACAGATTTTCTTTCCCTACATTTGCTATTTCACAAGTACAGGAAATATAAATTGTAGTAGATATAACTAGAAGAAAAGAAATTATTGATGAAATATGTGTAGTCAACTATTTATCCTTCTTTAAATACTGATCTTTAAGCAGTTTCAGACAGAAAGATAATTTTCTTTAATTAATATACTGGCTCTGAATAAAGAAAGTAAGCAGTCTGCTATTGTCCAGCATGAATCAATGTGTATAAAAGCAGATAAAAAACAATCATGACAGTAAAGGAAGAAGAACATCTTGACAGGGTAAGGAAGGAGATTTTTCTCAGAAAATCATAACTAATGATTTCCACCAAAGCCCAAAGAAAAGTGACTTGTAATTAGCATAAGAATCACACTATAGTGACGTGTACATTTTTTTCATTTTTTCTATACATTTAGGCTTATGTTCAATATTTTAAAACACTGCTCATTTCTCAGTGTGTTTAATTATTTGGAAACTAAATTTAAAATTATTTTTATAAGATTGCTAATTGAAAATAATGGTTAGACAGTACAATGGGAGTTACCTGAACAAGAAGAATCTAACTGAGAATTTTATTCAACATATTTTTGGGGGCAGATAATCTCAGTTCCACTTTTTGTATGGTGTCTGAAAAGGTATAATTTCCATTTGGACAGGCCAACCAATGTGCCGTATATTTCCAGAGATTTTGTGTTCAAGGGTTAGGCCAATTTATTACTGGATTGTGTTTATATTTGAGGAAAAAAATGCCACTAACCACTGTTGTCTGACATCCTATTTGTCAATCCTAGACAATCTTGCACTTTCCTGTTAATTTTTTTCTATAAATCAACATTTAGTTACTTCCTATTAAAATTTTTTCAAATGTTTCTACTTCAAGTTTTATTACCCAGTAGTTGGGATTATGGCAAGTTTTAAAAAATTCTTTCCCTGTCAGTAAAACATCTCTAATAATTCTTTAACTCATATTCCTTTTCCAGCTGTGTCCGGAGAGAGATTGTACTTGCAACTATGCTTTGCATTGAGGCGGGGCCCGTTTAAACAGTTAAGGCCATTAGTATGTGAGTGGAAGTAATGAGTGTCATTTCCAGAGGCCCCCAAAACCTCTGGTACAATACTCCATGGTCTCTCATTTCCCTTATTTGCCAGCTGGTTGCAGACTCTAGTTGAGGGTACCGAGGCTCTAGAGGTGTGACTATCAAATTTTTTTTTTTCTGAAAAGGCCAGATAGTAAATTATTTGCTTGTCATACACATTATTTTTTTTAAATAGCTGTTAAAAACGCAAAAAACACTCTTTGTCCACATGCCTTACAAAAACAGGTTTGGGGCCCAAATTGTTCCATGGGTCGTAGTTTTCCGACTTTTGCTCAAGATGGTGGATGAACTTCATGGCAGAAACCTGAATTCCTAAATGACTCCATGGAGCAGTACCCTGCTTACCCCTTTCTTCAACCCACAGTGGACTAGGATACAAGCATTACACTTCTGAGATTTGAAAGTTGTTTGTTTTACCTGTTTCTTTGGCATAATATATTCTCTTTTATCTAATGCTTGATCCTATTATGATCTAACCTAAAACTGAGCTGCAATATTTTTCCCAATTGCCTCTTAAATTTGCTGTTTAATAGCCTTCAGATATTTCTAGTGTGCTTTTAATTCCATTCCCTATTGTAGTTGACCAATCTGTTTACATTTAACACTTTTAATCTTACTTTGTATCCATCCAGATTCTTGATCAGTGAATACTTTCTGCTTTTCCTCCTGTTTGACAGCATCTTTCTGGAATTCAGGTACCCAAACTGTTGATAGCAGTAGAGAACTGGTAGGTTATTACCAAGTAACATGATCTTGACGTTTGTGAACACTAAGTACTTCAATGCTTCCCGTAAGTAGCCCTATCACTCTAACCTGCAAAACCATTTGTTGATTTCCTCTTTCAAAATGAACAACAAAACTCTGCCAGCCTGGGACCGGGCAGTGAGATAAGCTAAAAGTAAGCTGTATCAGGCAGCTGTCATGTTAGATTCTTGCCTTGTTGGGCACTTTAGAGAATTCAGGTGTTTAGATTAGTAAGCCAGACAAAACTTTTAGTTCATTTCATACGTGATGGCATATCACTCACACATACAAAAATGCTTGCACTCTAAACGATAATGACAAAAACTCTAGATCAAAAAAGAAGTTTGGCATGAAAATGGATAAGTGTGTTGTTGCCACTGAACAAATTATCCCAAACTTTGTGACTTTAAACAAGACAAATTTATTATCTCACAGTTTCCATGGGTCAGGAGTCTGGGTGTTAATTAGCTGGTTCCTCTGATCACATCTCAGAGGGTGAAATCAAGCTGCTGGCTGGGGCTACAATCCTCACATGAGGCCTGGGGGCCTTTTCCAAGCTTGTTGGTTGTTGGCAGAATTCACTTCCTTGTGGTTTTAGGGCTAAAGGTCTCTGTTTTCTTGCAGGCTGCCAATTCAGGGTCACAATCAGCTTCTAGAGGCTGTCATCCATCAGCAGTTCAAAAAGTAACTGTCTGGTTTTTTTCTTCGAAGTCAGCAGTAGTGTTTTTGACTTCTTTTGCTGCATCTGTTCTGTCTCTATGTGGAGAAACTTTGCTGTTTTGAAGTGTTTGTGTGATTAGATTGGGCCCACCTGGATAATCTCAGATTATCTCCCTATTTTAAAGTCTGTAATTTCAATCACATCTGCAAGGTCACCCCTTTTTCTTGTCAAATGAAGTAACATATTCACTGGTTCCAGGAATTAGGATGAGGACAGTGTTTTTTTGGGAGGGTGTGTGGGACACGGCACATTATACCTACCAGAATGGAGCTTCAGGAGAAACACACAATTCTAAATATATTTTGAAAGGTATAATTCTTGTTAGTGTCTGTGCTTTCTTCATAAAACACTTAGAAAACTTTCTGAAACAAAGTAAAAAATACAACTGTGGCACAATATGCTACAAATTAGAGCTTATGATTTAGATAACAGAATTCCCATCAATTGTCCTTCTCATGTTGAAAAAATAATTTAAAACTTTTTTGTTTATTAATTTTTTCATCCTGCCAGGAAGAATTTTGAAAGACTCTGAAATGAAAAAATAATTAATGTGTGTCCTGTCTGGTTCACGTATATGTGTATATCTGTCTATTATCGACTTTGAGTTTTTAAATTATAGAATACTGATCATAATGCAAATTATTCTTGTATAAGAAATGCAAATTAGTTGTGACCAGTGAAATGCAAGTGATTATTGCCCTGTGGATAGACCCATTTTGCATCTATTTGTAAATTTATTTCAGAATTCATTATTCTCTCTTTTTATATATGGTTCTTAGAATTCTCCTCTGAATTTGTTGCAACATATTACTGTTCTCCACATTAACTGTTGAGTTAGGTAATATCTTGGACATGTGTTCATTCTGTATTTGTGTAATAATCATGATTTTATCCTTTTTAAAAAAGTGATCCTTTAACAATTTTCAGCATGGAAACAACCATTCTTTCTTTGTTTTCTACATTCTTACCTTCTACCTCAAGGCTATTCTTCAGTTGGAGGCTTTTTGAAAAGGATCTCCCATTGGGAGATTCCCCTATTTGGTGTGAGATAGCCCTAAGGTCATACCAGAAAGCTGAAAGGTCTAGGTCAGTGCTCTCCAACGGAAAGGTAATGGAAGTCACAAATGTGAGACACTTAGGTAATTTTAGGTTTTCTAGTAGCAATATTTTAAAAACTAAAAAGAAATAGGTGATGCTAATTTTAATAATCTAATTTATTTAACCCAATATATACAAAATATCTTTATTTCAACAGATAATCAATAAAATAGTTAATGTTACTTTACATTTTTATTCTAATTCTTCAAAATCAGGTGTGTATTTTTTTTTTTAGGTGTGTATTTTACACTTACATCTCAATTCAAACTGTCTACTTGTTAATTGTTCAATAGCCACATATAGCTATTGGCCTGCATATTGAGCTGTTGCAGCTCTAGCAATACCTTGAATTCTATTCATTTTCAAAACAATTCTCCTAGGCTTTAATTAACTTTGAGCACCCAATATATTTCTCATAAATTCCTTTTTTTAAAAAAACTGTGATAGCCCTAATATTTTTGCAGCTTACAAAAATATTTGGTATTCAACAAACAGAACATGAATAATTTTTATTTATATAGTCGTTTTAATTTACAAAGAGCAATCATATCTATTAGTCCACTAAATCTTAACCACATTAGGAATAGATTATTTTAATCTTATTTCCTAAAGAGAAATTAAAGATGTCAGAGATTTCAAAGATAGTATTAGAGCTAACAACAGCTCCTAGACATTTTTATTGCTGTACATAATTGTCAAGAGAAGTTACCTCTGCTGCCTAGGTAATAACTGCATAACCTATGCTGCAGTAGTAAACAACCTCCAAATCCTGGTGAATTAACACATCAAATTTTTATTTTTCATTCACTTCACAAATTAGTGTGAGTAGGGTGCCTCTCATAAGGGCTGTCTTCCAAAGTTTGGGTTAGAGATCTAAACCTCTTCCATTTTGCAGCAACTCCATTAAGGTATCCTTGCTTTCCAGTGCTGGGAATGAGAGAACAGGGACAGGAATCACCTGCTCTAAATTGTCTCATTCTTGCTGATGTTCTGCTTGTATAAGAGTTAGTCACATAGTCCAACCAGGATTCATGCCACTGGAGAATTTAGAGCAAGACAGGTTATTTTGTCTACAGTAATAACCTCAGCCACATTGAGCAATGGTCAACCCAGTGATTTAGGAAAATTTATTTTGTTTTTGAATATACAAAAACCTTGTGTTTCTTTTCAAGTTTAAAATGTCTAAAATGAAATTTGCCTTCTTCTATTCCTTATTTTATGGTTTATCCATTTTGCCTAATGGCATAACAATTTTCCCTGATAACTTTTCATTCTTTGTACCTTATTGGCTTTCATATCCATTTTATTGTCATATGCGGCATAATCTGATGATATAATTTTTTCACTTCACACTCTTTTTTGTTTCAGTCATACAATTGGTATATTATTTCAAAGCTCATAACATTTGATAGACTCTGATTAATATTTTCTGAATTTAGTATCTCTCCATTCTTTACTTGAATCCTGGCTTTACCAGTAACTCATTGTATAACCTTGTGCAAGTTGCTCACCTTATTTGTGCATCAGTATTCTCACATGTAAAACTTCAAAAATAATAGAAATATTTTAATAGAATTGATAGGAGGATTACATGAGTTAAAACAAAGTGCTTCGAAGAAAGTTTAGTGTATGCTACACACTCAAATATTAACTCTTATTATTACTAGTTCATCAGTGCTTCTTATACTGGAGTTTTCATTATGATCCAGCTTTGCAATCTCTTAGATTGGCATTTGATGCCTCCACAATAATATCCCAAGCTATTGTTATGTGACTATATACCAGTATCTCCATCCAGACTGAACCATTCATTAATTTTCAAACACTATATCAGAATATCTTCTCCTGTAATCATGGTCTTCTATTTGAAGCAGGTTTCTCCTGCACTTCTGTTAAAAATTGCATCTGTTTACTACTACCCTAACAATGAAGGGTTTCCTGACCCTGCAAAGGGTGGAGGAAAGAAGTAGAGATGTGGCAAGGGAAGAAAACATAAAAATATATAAACAATCTTGGGACTTCCCTGGCAGTCCAGTGGTTAAGACTTCGTCTTCCAAAGCAGGGGGTACGGGTTCGAGATCCCTGGTCAGGGAGATAAGATCCCACATGCTTCATGGCCAAAAAAACCAAAACATAAAACAGAAGCAATATTGTAACAAATGCAATAAAGACTTAAAAAAAATTTTTTTAATTAAACAATCTTAGTCATTTTAGGGAAAAATGTTTCATCTTTACACAATCCCACAAACCTTTACACAAGAGGTTAGTGGCTAACCTCTTACATTAGTCAGGGTTCTCCAGAGAAACAGAATTAATAGGATTGATTGATTCATTGGTTTAAAGGATTGGCTCACATGATTATGGAGGTTGATAAGTCATAAGATCTGCAGTCAGCAAACTGGAGACTCACGGGAGCCAATATGTATTACAATCCAAGTCTGAAGACCGAAACACCAGGAAAGCTGATAGTGTAAGTTCCAGTTTGAAAGTCATCAGGCTCAAACCCAAGAAGAGCTGATGTTTTAGTCCAAGTCTTAAGTCCAGAAAAGACCAATGTCCACGTGAATGGATTTAGAGACTGTCATACAGAGTGAAGTAAGTCAGAAAGAGAAAAACAAATATCATATATTAACACATATATGTGGAACCTAGAAAAATGGTACAGATGAACTGGTTTGCAGGGCAGAAATAGAGGCACAGATGTAGAGAACAAACATATGGACTCCAAGGGGGGAAAGTGGTGGGACGTAGTGGTGGTGGGATTAATTGGGAGATTGGGATTGACATATATACACTAATATGTATAAAATAGATAACTAATAAGAGCCTGCTGTATAAAAAAAAATTTAAAAATAAAATAAAAAAAGATCAATGTCCCAGTTCAATTTGTTAGGCAGGAAGAGTTCTCTCTTACTTAGACTTCTTGTTCTTTTCAGGTCTTCAATTGATTGGACGAGGCCCACCCAAATTAGGGACAGCAGTCTGCTCTACTTGTTCTGCTGGTTCAAAAGTTAATCTCATTCAGAAACCCTTTCATGGCATACCCAGAATAATGTTTCACCAAATGTCTCGGTATCCCATGGCCCTTTCAAATGGATACATAAAATTAACTATCATACATCTCCTTCACTTACTGTTGCTTTTAAAGTTTTTAAAGTAATATAATTCTATCTTTAAATATTAATACTGACTATCTCATCTTCTTGTCTGCAAATTCTTGAAGGAAAAGATCACATCTCATTTTAAATTTTCTTCTATTCAAGAGGTTGTACAATGATGTGTAGCTTAGAATTTCTCAATAAATACCTGACCAACAGACCTTGAACTTGATCATATGGCCTAGAAGGAGACAGAACCTAACATCAATTACTGAATGACAAGTCTTCTGAGCAGCAACTAGTTTTAATCTCATAAATAGTACCCAGTGCCCCAGATCAAATAGTCAATGAGACAGCACATGTGGCATGCTGCAAGTTTAACATCAGGGAACAAATGGATAACCAATGTTTACCTACAAACCTATATTTTCAATAAATTTTAGGAGTTGTGGAAAGCCTACAACAAATTCTAACCTGTATGCAGTTCATACGTAAAAAAGAGTACTTTGCTCCCCACTTCTGGAATATTTTAGATGTAGAATTTTGTTTATATTCTTAATTGTCTTGACATATATTTAAGACTACAAATCTTCTGTTACTTCTTGCAAATTAAATTCAGTAGACATGTTTAAATGATGTCCTTTTATAACTAATAAATATGTATTTTTCTACATAAGAAGTCTGCAAATATGAATAACTGTTTTAACTATTGATTAAATATTTATTTTTATTTATTGAAATTGCTGAAGTTTTCCCAAATGTGATACTTCCTTAAATACACACACACACACACACACACAACACACACACACACACACACACACACACACACACATATATATATATAAAACTCTTTATATTTTCAATTATTTAAATAATGTTTGGTAAGGATTATTTATTATTATTTTATTAGTTATTATTAATACTGAACAGAAATAAATTTCCTAAGAAATTATGTTACTATGACAAATTATGTACCAATCTGTAAATATTGTAGTATATATATATATATATATATATATATATATACACACATATATACACACATATATAGTTTAGAAAGTTTGCTAAAGCAAATGATAAAGCAATTGGGACTCTTCATATCAGTAGACTAAGAATTAAAGTCTCCTCATAAGGAACAAAATAATATCAACTGTGATGTTAGTGTGGATTTTTCTTTTTATATATATATTTTTATATATATATTTTTATATATATTATAATATAAATATAAAAATATATATTTTTATATATAAAAAGAATATATATATATTCTTTTTCTTTTTATATATATTTTTCTTTTTATATGGGACAGCTTTAAAATTCTGTCCCCATGAGAAGTAAAATACAATTAGTTGGAAAAAAACATGAAATGGATAAATTAAATCATGGTCAGCCAATGTTGCTCCAGGAAATTCAACTTGATGTAATGATTAATCTGTTTAGATTATATGAAATACACATATGTAAATATTTAAATTATCTAGATGACTTTAATTTTTCCATTTTAGAATGATTAGTATGTTCTCTAACACAGCTGAAAATGCAAAACTAAGAAAACAAAATATGACATTAATTTCTATTTCAAACTATGGTTTTATTTTCCACCCAGGATTCTGCAATTTTTCCTTAATATCCTACTATCTAAGTCTCCTTTGCCATTTCAATGCTGTTGTTGGATTGCAAAATACATATTTACACATCCATATATTTTAATCATTCAGTTTGAGTCTGACAATATAACCAAAAGAAGTCTTTATGTATAGTTGTAACTCTTTTTTATGCGATGACTTTGATTTTACAATTTCATGTTCTAATCTAGACAGTGGTCTAAAATATATTTTATTTGCATTCTCAGTTTTAACCCTACTGAAGTTTTTTATAATACCAGCAGAATCCTGCACTGAAACTGCTAATGCAATAAGTATGCAGAGGGTGTGAATTATTTATTTATACAGGTGACTTTTAAGTTGAGGCCAACATTAACTTGACTAGGTCACTGGCTTTGGAAAGCTGAAAGCCATGTAAATAGCTGGGGAGCCAATGTCTTTTAATTAGCATACTAAGGCCTACAGTTTCTGAATAATATATATTCACTTCAAAAAATTATTTGTTGTTGATAAAAATGATCTTTGTTATATATCTTCATTAGTCAGATTCTCTCATGTTTAGTAACATGACTTCATATAATTTTCTGATTATTTATTGCTAAATGCCAAAACTCTTTATATGCTAAATTATGCTAACTATGTAGCTAACACTGGTTCTTCTTCTGCTGTTTTATAGATGAAGGTGAGACTTTGCAAGAATTATAAATCAATCCAACCTTCTTTCCCCCTCATCATCATATACAGTTAGCAAATCTGAGCTAATTTCATGAACTCTTGATGGATTTTTCATTGATTTTTCCAGATCCACATCCTCAAGATAAGACTCCTTGTGTTGAACTAAGATATGGATTCAAGTTTTAGAACATCTGAGGTCTCTGCACAGGGAATACTCTCCATTATTGACAATTTCAGGTTGCTGCTCTGATTTCACTTCACCTTGCAAGATGGATTTAATGGTGGAATTAGACATAATGCCTTTTGTTAAATAACACACTGGTCTCTGTTAAAACAGCTCACCTGCTTTGGTTATTTAAATTCTCTTCTTTTTCCTGCATGTAAATGTACTCATTTGTAAGTCTCTTTTTATTTATTTATTTTCTCATGCTGGCATTTTTATGCTATGAGAACTGTGTTCTCTCTAAACTACAGAGTTTTTTTTCTTTTCCTGCAATTAATGGAACATATGCATTTTGTAGGAGTCCCAGTTTTCATCTGGCCTAGGAAACAGTTTAGGCAACATGATTTGTTTCAACTTTAAGTTTATAAGTGGACAAAAGCCAACACATTTCTCACACCTCATTGACTTGTTTGGCATTTTATGCAGCATTCAGTTTAAGCAAACAGCCTTTGAGTATGCTTTAAAAGCATCAAAATCTTGCTGGTTTAGTTAGAAGCCACAATGCAGGACTTAAACTCTCTGGGAAGCTTCTCATTTTCCTACTCTTGCCCTTTGAAGGGGTTCAGAACAAGTCTCCCCAAATATGCCACTTTGGCACATGGATTATTTTGAACTGAAGGCAATCAAGACCCAGCAGTTTCAATAAAAACATTTACCTCTCCTTTAACTGCCTAAAATAATTTAGATAGAGGGCCTGGTCTAGGAAGAGAACTATCACCAGAGATAACTATGAAGACTATGGACTGGGTGTGGTGAGCTGGGGGAAGGTTAGATGGGTCTAGAGACCAAATTCCTCTCCGTGTCCTCTTGTCTCTGCATGGCATGGTAAACATTCATTTACCAAACATTTGTTCTTCCCATCTTCCTGTGAACTGTCTTTCTCCCCTTTGAAGTCCCAGACCCTTATCCCTTTTTCTTAGCTCAGGATGGCATATAAGCCTCATTTGTCCTACTGCCTGTGGATCTCATAGTCTTATGGAGCCCCCATACATACATAATTAAATTTGTTTTTCTCCTGTTAATCTGCCTATGTTGTTTTGGTTATTAGACCAGCCAAAGAACCAATAAGGATAGAGGAAAAAATTCTACTCCTCTACATTTTAGAGAAGCAGAGTGTTGATTCCAGACAATAGGCAGTTAATTAATTATGGTAACATTTATTTCATATTTTCTTTGCTTAACCACACTAAAACATAAATCTAAATTTGACTGTACCTTCAGGGTCTTTATATAAAATATAAATCTCATTTATTTCTCCACACATCTATTTTATTGGCCAAAAGAGAGATCTAGGTTTGGAATCTCCTTTTAACTCCTGAGTAACTCAGGGAACCTGATCAACCTATATGTACCATCTGCAAGTCTGTACCTGTCTGACAAGTCAGAGTTACCTTCAGTAAACTTTCCAATATTTGTGACAATAAATAACTCTCCAGGTTAGAGAAAAACAAATGTCTGACAAATTTAAAACATTCTTCTCACTGCATACTCTTGTAGTATAGGAGTGATTAAACTTCTTTATAAATAAAGTTGTCAACCTAGTTTAAATTTTTTTTCTTTCTAAAACTATAAATAGATACAGCCAGATTCAGGTCTATCTCATGGTGAGTTCTGCTATTGGATGAACACAGTTATAATGAAATTACACTGGATTATTATGCAGATGCACGCATATATTGATGTGATTTTTCTTTCATTTTTAGATTGAAATCAATTCTACTTTAGTGTCTGTACATTCTGGGTAGAAGGGCTATCCTACTGTGATTTCAGCATAATAAAGTCTGATTGAAGTGTCAATGATTCAGCTGTGTTTTGTATTACAAAGTTAAACATGGGCTTTTCATTTAAACAAAGTGGTTCAGAATAGATGGAGGTGTCAGGACAATAGGGCACCGTGGAACAATTTAAGTACATGGCATACTCCATTGGAAAATAAAAAAGAATTTATTAACTTGACCCTGACCATGTCTGGAGTTGTACCTCCCCCTCTCGCACTTCAAGAACAAGATCTTCACCAGCACCAGCAGCACAACTTTCTGAACACATTACTTTTTATTTTCTTGGATGTTATTGCAGATGATGTGATACCATTTGACTGAATTGTTTAAAATTTTGAGAAAAGGGGATTCTAAATATTAAAAAAGTCTAGAGATTTTTATTCATATATTTAGAATATTTTTCTTTCTTAGGGGGATGGAAGCAGGTGTGGGAGGATAGCTTCCAAATACAATGACTGCACTCTTGAAAGTGAAATGGGATATCTTTGCAAAGTGTAGATAGCTTCATTCAGCTTCTTACTATGGCCGTGGATTTTAAAATTACAATAATAAAAGAATTTTGAGATTATAATAGGAATTTAGACCACACCTTTCTTTTAAAACATTACATATATGAAGATAAATTGGCAGTGAATATAGTTCATAATTGAGTCAGAAAGTGTGAGTATAATCTTACCTCTGCAGCTAACTAGTGGTCCAACCTTAGTCAAAATTTGGCATTCTGTACCTTTTTCTGTTAAAGAGTTGGGCCAGATCTCTAGTCCTCTACTTCAGTGTTCTATCCTCTTCTGATTCAAAAATCAACATTCTAAACTTGAGTTTTCTCACTTATAAAAGTGGGACAACAATAGCTGTACATGAACTATAAGATTATGTACATAAAACACTAAGCAGAATGCCAATATGATGTAAGTGCACAATATATGCTAATTGCTACTATCATTATTATCACAATTGCCATTGTTGTCATTATCAGTCATCATCTTCATCACCGTCATCATCTTCAGGTGTAAATATTATGGGTGATTTTTATTGTCTTCTTTGTAATTTTTCTATGTATTTCAGAATTTTGAATACTTATTATTTATTAATGTTATAATGTCATATACTTATTGTAGGTTCATGGAAGAGGTATTGATTTTTGTCATCTGATTTAAAACTTAAATTTTGGTGTTACTGAACTAAACTTGGGTCTGCTTATCTGCATGCAGTAAAGCCAATCTATTGACACCAGGCTGTGGTGAAGGAAAGTGCAGCATTTATTGTAAGGCACCAGACAAGGAGTCTGGGACAGCTAGTGCTCAAAAAGTCTGAACTCCATGATGGGTTTCAGGGAAACATTTTTAAAGGCAAGGTGAGGGAGGAGATTCACAGGGTATATGATTAGCTCGTGCAAAATTCTCTGATTGGTTGATGGTGAGATAACAGAGCAGTATCACAGGAGTTTACATTATCAATCCTTAGGCTCCAGCAGGCCTGGGAGCTATGTGCTCATGGTCGTCAAGTAATTAATGTCTTCCAAAACAACTCAGAAAATGTGCATCAGATACTATTATCTAGGTACTTCAAAAAGGAGCTAAAGCAGAGGATATGGGGGAGGGCTCTGTCCCAGGAAGGCCCCGTAGGGTCCTGCTCAGTTACATTAGAAGA
This sequence comes from Stenella coeruleoalba, assembly GCF_951394435.1. Taxonomy (NCBI): domain Eukaryota; kingdom Metazoa; phylum Chordata; class Mammalia; order Artiodactyla; family Delphinidae; genus Stenella; species Stenella coeruleoalba. The sequence goes on from NC_137150.1 coordinate 92,971,925, forward strand.
ATTCACTAGAACAGACCAGGTTATACTCCCCTCCTTTCCTTTAAAAAATGTTACTTATTAGACCCTAGAAAGAGACAGATTGTAGCTAAAATTCAAGGACAACAATTTGTCTTACTTATAAAATTTATTCACTAGAAAAGGGAGCATACAGTGCATTTTGATCTTTTCTCCCCAAAAGTTTGACAAAATCTGCTGGCACCTCACCAAGTGACCATCTCTGTCTGTGTTAGCAAGGGCACTGTCAGGGAGGAAAAACTTTCCAGTACCCTCTTAGGTTTAGTGTATGTGGTCCTGCAAATTAAACTGACAAAAGACAGATTAATAAAAGAAAAGTCAAAATTTAATCATGTATTTTTATTAACGTACATATGGAAGTTCACAGAAAAATGTGATTTCAGGAAGTGATTAGAAATTGAAGCTTATATACCATTTTAATAGGGGAATGAAAGGGAGAGAAGGGCACTTCTGGGAAAGTGAATGAGGTCTTAACATGGGAAGAGGTGAAGAAGCAAAGGAACTTATGGGAAAACAAACGACTTTTAGGAAAGATAATAGATGGGCTCTTAAGAGAATAGATAGGTAATCTGAGCTTTGTGGCAATGTCTGTTTACGTGTGGTTCTGAATTCTCCCATCCAGTGGTAAGAGTCAATCTTCCCTGGTTGTGAAACTCCAGGGTAGGGTATTTATGTCAATTGAGTTCTTTTGGGAAGCTCTGTTTTTAGGAAGATAAGAGAGTTCAAAGAAAAATAATCTATTCTCAAATGCCTTCAGCTCAAAGTAATTTTTATTCCACAGTGGTTTATCCTGGACCCCTCTTGATTACATAATCAGTACTGTGCATTTCATGATGTGAGACAAGTTTTAAAACATGTTGAATACTCCCTCTGAATAAACAGCTTACTGGAATCAATATATTTTTTACCTTACTAGGTGGCATTCCTTTAAAAATATACCCAGTGTACCAATGGATATTATGGTTGTACAGGGTCTGAAAATTGCTGTTGGATGATAAAGAGTGACAGAGAGAACCTGCTTATTAGTGGATCTTCAGGCCTTATCCTTTCTGGGACCTCCCTGTTTAAGTGGAATCACTGCCCAAAGGTTTCATAGAGGCAATATTTGTGTGATCCTGGCATTCACAGATGGAAAGAGTAGATTATTTTATTTATTTTACATTTGAAGAAATTGAGATTTTCAACACTGTTCCTCACTTGATTTATACTGTTCAGATTGACTTAATTGTGCATATCTGATAGATGTACATTCAGTTAATGCATTAACGTTTTTATATCCATAACTCAATTTAACTCTTAGATGACTCAGTGCCACACTGACATTTTCTTTCCAGCAGCTTACTATCAAGAACAGATTTTAAAATTTTTTAATGTAATTAACCTACGTTCACTGTAAAAAGTAAAATAGAAAAATCATATAAGCAAAAAGAAAAATCTTATATAAATATATGAACAAGGTATAACATTGTTAAAAATTTTATGTTCTTCCAGATATGCAACACAAATTTATATAAATTATTTTTATGAAACAGGGGACCTATTGTCCATACTGTTTTGTAATCTGCTTTTCTCCCTAAGAAATATGTCGTGAATATTCTTCCAGGTTAATAGGATAAAATTCTTTTCAAAACACTGCCTTTGTCCGCCTATAAAATTGAAGCATACTTTAAAAACCATACCCTATAATTGGATATTCAGATTGTAACACTATTTCAGTAATAAAAGCATTTTACTTTGAACATCCTTTTTATATATGTTCAAACATTTGTCCCATTATATCAGATATACATCCTTATTCCTCAGAATATATCTGTAGAAATATAATTCTTCAAAGTTTACATATATTTTTAAGTAACCAAAATTCTGCAAATTATAATCTTTATTTTTTATAAGTAAGTTTTTTCTATTTGCTGTTGATAAATAACCTCCCTCTGCCCTCCTCTCCTTTGCCCCCATTATAGTCCCATGTTCTTGTTTCTCTGATTTCAATTTTTTTGGTGTTTTCCTTTTTCCTCTATTTAGTTCTTTTAATTTATGTTTCTTACTGCCTATTGAATTGGCAAACAATAGATCAAAGAAGAAAAATAAAGTGATAGTCCAATATTACTTAAATGCAAATGTATAATATTGCATTTCAACTTAGAACTATAAAACTTACATAAATGATGAATGGAAAGTAATTTGGGAATAAAAATATAGGCCTATGAAATGATGGAGAGATACAAATATTTAAGATAATAAAGAATTTCTCTTTTTTTTAATACTCTATTTTCTTATTCTCACACCAACTTATGAAAGTTCTCAGCCTCAGTCCTACCTTTGACTGCCTATGAAGTACACTATATTCATATCCATTGTTGTCAAGGGATTTATGTATAAAGGACTTTCAAAACTTTATGAACAGTGAATAGAGTAAGAATGTTTTTCACCATTTAGAAAAGTAAATGTACAAAAGTAACTTGTCAGTTATTGAAATTAGTTCACTTTATGCTGATAGTTTACAAAATGAAAGTTATTACTGAGAATAAAGAAAGTAGAGGTACAGCTTTGTGGAATCTTGGATAGATTAAATAAAAGATCCATGTTTCAGAGTTCAGGTGGGTGGTTGTAACAAAATGGTCTGACATATGTCACTCTTTGATAGAGCTATTGAGAAGATTACAGAAAGACTGTATAATCAAAAGCATAGTTCTCTTAAAATGAGTAAAATTGTTTAACATAGAGATTATTAAATTTTTTAAACTCTTATATTTGAAAATCCTTCTTTTGTATACCCAAGGTCCACACATCTATTAAATAAAACTGAAATGTACCTGAATCTTCCATGATATCACTAGGATTCGTTGTTTTCATTGCACTTAGTGTATTCCTCTGTTAAAGCTCTTTGCCATATCAGAATGTCATTAATCATTTAAAATACCTTTCTTCTCTTCTAACTATTGAGCAGCATAACTCTTATTCATTCTTCTGTCCTTAGTAGCTAGCTCAGTGATTTGTTTGTTGAAAAAGGTCCAGATCAGGTACTGCTTTGTCACCCCAAAATCTCACCTAGGTATCGCCTGTTGGCTTCACCTTGGTGATACTGTACATATCACCCAGGTGAAGCCAATAGAGAAATTGAAAAGCAAGTTTTTAGGCACAGTGAAAAAATTTTTTTCTTTGTAGATTCATTAATGTAGTATAGGAATAATCCTGAAAATTTAAAAATTGTAATTTTCCCTTTACAATGGATACATTCTTATAAAAACAAAGGTTTTGTAAAAAAAACAAAATTTGCTTATAAAACTAAATAACTTATAAAAACCAAAATTAGATATAAATTCTTCAGTGTCAAATTTACATTTTGCATTTTACACATTACATTTATTTTTGTTTCGTTTTGTTTTTGGCTGTGCCGGGCAGCATGTAGGATCTTAGTTTGCAGACGAGGGATTGAACACACACCCACTGCAGTGGAAGTGCAGCGTCCCAACCACTGGACCACTTGGGAAGTCCACATTTGTTTTTGTTAATGTAATAATAGGATAACTCTGGATGGGCTTTGGTGGGAACATTTTTCAAGGTATAAAAATAAGATTATTATTTGTTAATAATCATTACTAAGTAGTAATGAAGTGCCTGGCATGTACAGACTTACTTTTCTGGCCTCTGTTACATTACCTCCCATGTTATAACAGTTCCCTGAATAGTTACAGAGGCTGATGAGATCAGCTGTCCTAGTGTAGGTATCTGTGCCTAGATAGAGGTAATTGCCTTCCCATGACATTTCTCATTTCCACCGGTCATTCACTGGAAGGAATGTAGAGGAAATAAAAGATAATAAATATTGAGTAACTTTAATTCTTATATTTCTAAAGATTCAAAAATATTATTTTTACTTGGAGGTTTTACCTTTTCTATCAATAAAAATTAGAACATATTATCTTCACTTTAATTAAAAAGATTTTTTTATATGAATCATTATTACTATACTTGTAACTCTTCATGGGGGTCAGACCAATTGCTGAAATTACATTCAAAAAAGATATATATATATTTTTTTGCGTTACGCGGTCCTCTCACTGTTGTGGCCTCTCCCGTTGCGGAGCACAGGCTCCAGACGCGCAGGCTCAGCAGCCATGGCTCACGGGCCCAGCCGTTCCGCGGCATGTGGGATCTTCCCGGACCGGGGCACGAACCCGTGTCCCCTGCGTCGGCAGGCGGACTCTCAACCACTGCGCCACCAGGGAAGCCCTATTTTTGATATTTTAAATGATTACTGCTGAAGTTAATTTAGCTTGAAAAAGATAAATCTGCTGACAATCTAATATACTCAGCTTTTGTTCTCCTGTCATTCTCCCAGCATGTGACCTGCTCTTGATTATAACTTAGAGGTAAGTTTTTGCTGTCACATAGGCTGAACTAGAATGACATTTCTTTTTCTGAAGATATGCATACCCTGGAGATGGTTGGTTAATTATAATGTGAAGCAAGAGGTGAAGTCATGTGACACATGAAAATCAAACAGTGTCATGTGCCCATGATTTCAAAAGGCTCATTTGGGTTTCTGGAATACCATGGGGAAGTTTGGTAGAGATAAGAATGTAGAAGTCTGCTCTAGAGAGATGATAACCTGGCCAAGAGAAATTACATGCTTTTAACTTCCCAAGAATGTCTATACTCCATGGGAAACAAACTTAACAAAGTGACTATTTCTGGGACAGGAATGAAGGGAATAGTTTTCAGGAGGGATACAAAGAGATGTAAACTGATTCTATACTGTTTTACTCCCTAAAAAAAATGAATATGGCAAAATTTTAAGATTTTTTAAATCTTAATGGTACATAAATGTTATGAACATTGGTCTCTGTGCGTCTGGATATGCTTGAATTTATAAAATATAAATTGAAATAAACAATATGTTAAATGGAGAAATGCAAAGGTAATTCCTCATTATATCATCCTGAAATTTTAAGAAGGCAAAAATCTTTCAGATAATTAAAATATTGAGAAATATGGTCTGAAAATAAATATAAATAAAATTAGTATTAATTTACTGCAGTAGGCTAGATACTAGCCTTCACAAAATTTTGAGTGCATTTATAAGTGGCAGATCATTTTTTTTGTATGAGGAAGTAGTAAACATGAGAAAATAATTTGTATTATAATTATCAACTCTAAGGTATCATTTAAGACTTCAGTCTAGCAGATAAAAGCTTAAAATTTGACTTGATCAAGAATACAACTAAAATATCAATCATTAGCATATGTCATATTAAAAAGAACATAAAAGATATTACCTAAGTCTTTGAAACTATTTTGATGCTTTGCCATCTGGAAGAAAGGTTTACAGCTTTAATTGTCACTGAGTGAGATAGTTAAAATTGAAATAGACAACGTCTAAGACAGGTTGCAAAAACAATGCAGAAAAAGAGAATAGGGTGAAATGTTGCATGAGGATTTTTCAGTTGTGAAAGGTAAACTCTGGGAGAAGGTATACAGTTAATATCAAGAAAAGTATGGACACTGTGCATAGGATACCTACCCATGCCTAATGTAGCTTACAACTAGACATCCCCTCACAAAACAGATAACACTTCCTAAGAGTAGGGTGAGATAAAACTACAGATGGATTGAAAGTTCAGAAAAAATCATTAACCATTTATCTATAATGGCAAACTGAGGGAACTGCAGCTGTTTAAGAGAAGAAAATCACTATTTCTCTCCTATCCTACCTACCATGTGACAAAGACTCTCTCTGTGACCAAACTTTAAGCAAGCTCCTCTAAGCCTTCTTTTCAACGGGGTTTCATCCTTGGGCCCTGCTGGGCCTGTCTAGCGTAGTTGTAATGGGAAAGCTGCTAAGTCAATTTAGTGAGAATCCCTCCACCCTTGATATCTGATAACCTTGGCCTACCTTCAGTAAGAATCCTGCTAGGTCAGTGTAGCAAGAATCTCCCTACCCTTGATGTCTCCTCTTAGTAATTTTCCATCCACTAACACTGCTCATTCTCCTGGTTGACTATAACCCTCCAGCTGCCTGCTGTATCTCTCTCCCCTTTTGGGATAATCTTGACACCTACTGCAATAATCCTGATAAAGTTCTTGACACCTACTACAATAATCCTGATAAAGTTTTTCTTACTGTTTTCACAAGTGTCAGAATAAATTTTTTCTTTAATACATGTTTGTTCTTTCTTCTGCTAAAGACAGAATGCTGGGGTCAAACCCAGCATAGGAAGTCTCATGATCTTTTAAACATGGTATAGATAGGAATAAGATATGTTAAATTAACATTTGTGTCTTGAGTGGTTCACAAATGAAGGGTCCTGTTTGTACTAATCACTTGGGAATATATATAACTTCAAAAGCTTATGGGCAAAATAAAAAAGTCTATTACAGTGGTTCCAATGAGAGATAAGGAGAATTAAAACACAGCTATATGCAATTAAGAGACAAATTGTATTGAATTTTATCAACTGGTTAGAAATGAAAAAAGAAAAAAGAGAGAGAAAACAAAGATGACTCCAGGGTTCCAACTTTGATTAGGATGATGTCATTAACAGAAAGAACAATTCATTAGAGAAAAAGTTTAGAAGAAAGACAATGGGTTTTACTTTGAAAATACAGATTTAAGGATTCCAATGAGATATAAAGGCAAAAATGCCCAGCAGGGATTGAAAATGAAGCTTAGCTGAGGGATCTGGGAAAGAGATAAAGATTTGGGAATCCATTATTAGTCATGTAGTAAACATTGATTAATATCAGTTGATACAATAGAAATGGATAGAGATGGTGATGAAAAAAACAAGGGTGAAAAAATAATGCAATGGTAATGTTCATAAAGCTCTAAGTGGTAGCATCTACTTTCAAGATTATAAAGCACAGCCATCTGTTGAGAGTGAGAGTTTATGGATAATATTGAGACCTTGCAGATTATCTACTGAGAATGTCAGATCATGTCAGTCAACTAAAGACTGATAATAATATTAGAAAATAGCTGTGTTAGGCCATCTGAGTTTCTTCTGAAAATCCATCTGTTCTTTTAGGAAAGTGTTCTGTCCTGTTGGTTCAGGCTGCTGTAACAAACACCATAGACTGAGTGGCTTAAATAACAGAAGTTTATTACTCACAGGTCTGGAGCCTGGGAAGTCCAGGATCAAGGTACCAGCATGGTCAGGTTCTGGTGAGAACTCACTTCCTGGTTTGTGGGTGGCTGTCTTCTTGCTGTGTGTTCACAAGGCAGAGCAGAGAGAGCTCCTCTCTCTCTTCTTGTAAGGACACTCATCCAATCATAGGAGCTCCAATATCACGACTTCATCTAACCCTAACTACCTCTCAAAGGCACACATGCTAATACCTTCTCATTGGCGGTTAGAGTTTCAACACATGAATTTGGGAGACACACAAACATATCCCCATTCGTAGGGCTATCTTTCAAAGAGCACTGTTCTACTACCATAAGGGGAAAGGTGTTTCCATGCTTGCCTATGGTGGTAGCCAGAAAAACAGCCCCTAAAAATGTCCATATTCTTATCCCTGAAACCTAAGAATCTGTTGCTTTACATAATAAAAAAGACATTCATTGCATGTGTGATTACATTAAGGACCTTGAGATGGGGAGCTTATCTTGGATTATAGGGATGCATCCATTGTATTCACAAAGCTCCTTATAACAGCGAGGCAGAAGGGTCAGTCACAGGAGATGATGGAAGCAAAGGACAGAAAGGGAACAGATTTGAAGATGCTATGCTGTTGGCTTTGAAGATAGAAAAAGGGGCCAGGAGCCAAAGAAAGCAAGCAGGCTCTAGACAGTGGAAAAGGGAAAGGAACAGATTCTCCCTTATATCTTCTAAGAGAAATGCTGGCCTGTCAACACATTGATTTTAGCCCAGTAATACCGTTTCAGGCTTCTGACCTCCAGAACTATAGGAGAATAATTTTGTATTGTTTTAAACTGCTAAGTGTGTGGTATTTGTCACAGTAGCAGTATAAAACTAATATACTCAGCAACATACTTCACCCTCCTTTTCAAAGGAATCATTTCAGGCCATCTAACTATAAATTATTTATCTTGTTTGGTGATTCAAACAGGAACAATAGATTTTTTTTCATTGATTGATATACATACTGGAAGATAGATGATTAATGCTTGATAGATGATTGATGTTTGATAGATCTATGTTTGCGTAACTGCTACAAGGGACCCATAAGTCTGGATAAAAAGAGATCATCTTTTATCATTATATGGAGAACTCATGCCTAAAAATAGTACAAAGCATTATCAAGAAATTGGGAAAAACAAAACAAAAACTAGATTCCTGAGGTCCTTGGCTGACCAAGGATCCAGCCATAACAACTTCACTATCCATGAACCAATATTTTCTTTCAGTAAAATTTGAGTTGAATTTATATCAATTGTGATTAAAAAAATCCTAGAACAATACACAAGGTAAAAGACATAAGATGACTCAAAAGGAAAAGAGTGGAACTGGAATTGGAGCAAAACATGTTAAGAAACTGTAAAGTTTACAGGCATACTGAAGTTCCTGAAACTGATATTATGGAGAAAGAGAAAGGAAAATGTAGAAAACAGGTGTTAAATGATTGAATTGGGTAGAAATGAGCTTAAAGATTGGTAGATGGTAGAGAAAGGTAGAAGAGAATATTAGAAAAATTGGTATGACTTCTAAAGGGAGTTGTATAATGAAGAAATTATGAGAGACACCTAGAAACAATACTATGGGCAGGCATAAGTGTGACATCCTTAACTAATAGGAACATAGGAGGAAGCTAATGAGAATAACTCTGCATTGGAAGAGCCAGTGTTGTTCAAAGAAGAAAAGTGGAAACATGTAATGGAATTATAAAATTTAAACAGCCCATGTATTTCAGAAATCTTAGATTTGTGATTTAAAAAATTTTTTTAGTCCTTTAGGCAAAATTTAAAATATAACCAGTTAGAGAAAATTTCACCTGAATGGATCCTATGGTACTCAACTGAGCTAGAGTCTTCTAATGCATAGGAAATTAATTCTTTTCCTAACTGTTAGTTTATGATGGAAGGAAGAGAAGAAGCAAGAGGAGGAGGTGGAGGAAAGGAAAGGTAGAAGAGAGAGGAGGAGAAAGAAAAGGAAAGGCTTTAGGAAAAGGATCTAAAGCTCAGTTAACAATAGTGATCAAGATTGTCTCCTGTTACCACCACCTTCATTTTATTCCCCACCACTCTGCTCTTTTTCCAGCAGAAGCAATTTAATTTTCACAGAACATAGAATCCTTAAAACAACTCTTAGTATAATGGCATTTACTCCCAGAACTCTCAGAAAACATTTGCTGATGAAAATGATGTTTGTCTTCCAGTTATCATCATTCTAGTGAGCAGGGAGATGGATTAAAGGTGAGAAAAGGGGAGTTCTGGATTACTCACCTGGGGATAACTAAGAGTTGAATAAAAAGTAGAGCAAAAATTTGATTTACTCTCTCCCTTTCTTACTCTCTAGTGGACGTAGATGCCAGAGGATGTAGTGAATTGTATTAGTCAAGCATAAACCCCATTCCTTCTCAAGCCTAATTCCAGAGTATAAAGTAACACTTCTCTAAGCATGACTTCTCTTAAGAAGCAGAGATATTCAACTGTGTTACAGAAGGACCTCATCCAAGATAATCCTGTATTAAACTTTAAAAATGGTCATGAAAACAGTGACAACCATGCTACTTGAGTGTAAAATATTTAAATACCGTTTTGACTGTTGCTGGGCCTGCAGATTTGAAATTTGGCAGAGTCCTCTGTCTTCAGTGCTGATCTATTTTGGGGTTTCCTCCAACTTGAGCAGAGCAAGGAAAATGTCACCACCTTCATCTGGGTTAACGTTGAGGAAATACTCTTATACGATGCAGCTCTGCTTGTTTTGTAAGGCCTTTTGAAAATATTATCTACATAAAAATTGTTTCCTATTGTTAAAAAAAAAAAAACACTAACCTTTCCTGTTAATGTTTTCCATTTTTCTGTCTAATGAGGATTTTAAATTTCTAACAGCAGTTTCATCTAAAGCTTGGATCTGACTTTGCCTTTTATAAAATGGAACGCGTAGTGAGTCAGCAAGGGAGGAAAAGCGCTAAGATTTCATCAATTTGTTGACCAATCTACGTGTACAGAGAAACACATATGGAAACCTTAAAAGAAAGGAAAAAGCAGGAAAGTTTTTTGCATTTTAATACACATACAACTAAATGTTCGTCATGTTTCATTACTAAACCTCCAACCAATCCCTCAGAGATTTCTGCTACCTTTTTCCTAACACAAAGTTTTTGGACATAAGTCAACCTCATTTTAATTTTTCCTTTGGGTGGGCAAAATAACTGTGAAGCATTAGAGAAATACAAGTTAGGGAAAATTGTGTCATTTTTTCCAATGGAAATTAAATATGTTGTCAATGGTAAAGGATGAGCCTCAGAATGTCATGTTTTTCTGATCTGCTCCCAGTCTGGCTGGGGCTCACAGCCTCCTCCTCGGCCATCAATATGCAGAACTAGGAGTCCTTCCACTTCGTGCACAGGCCTTTTGAATTTCCTCCACCAGGCTGAATGCTAATGAAGAAGGTTTGCAGTGTCATCTGCCAGTGGCAAATCCCAGGATATATCTACCAGCAACCAAAATGGGAGGGTTAAATTGTCTTGAGCTAGGGACGTTCTAATTAGGAGACTACAACTAAAAGCTTGTCAAAATATATTCCTTTGAGTTAAAGCAAGTAAACTGTGATGTCTTGAAATGTATATATAATGGGTAATTTGCTGAGGTCAATTACTAGTCTGTTTTGCATTTGATCATTAGTCATTTATTACTATATAAAAAGACCAGTATTATTATTACTGAATCATTTATACTATTAATTTAATCATAAGAATAATAATTATATGTTAATTCAAGGATGGTATATTATAAAGTATGTATTTATTAAAAGATTAGTCATAATTATTTCAAATTGAAAAAGAATGATATTTCTTCATGATTCTCCCAGAAATATGCTTCAAGTAAAATATGCCTTTGATGTGACAAAGTGTTTAAAGGAAACATATTTTTTAATTTAATTTTGTTTATTTTTTATAGAGCAGGTTCTTATTAGTTATCTATTTTATACATATTAGTGTATATAAGTCAAACTCAGTCTCCCAATTCATCTCACCATCACCACCCACACCCACCCCTGCTTTCCCCACTGGGTGTCCATACGTTTGTTCTCTACATCTCTGTCTATTTCTGCCTTGCAAACCTGTTCATCTACACCACTTTTCTAGATTCCACATATATGCATTAATATATGATATTTGTTTTTCTCTTCCTGACTTACTTCACTCTGTATCACAGTCTTTAGGTCCAACCACTTCTCTACAAATAATCCAATTTTCTTCCTTTTTATGGCTGAATAATGTTCCATTATATATATGTACCAAATCTTCTTTATCCATTCATCTGTCAATGGGCATTTAGGTTGCTTCAATGACCTATCTATTGTAAATAGTGCTGCAATGAACATTGGGGTGCGTGTGTCTTTTTGAATTATGGTTTTCTCTGGGTATATGCCCAATAGTGGGATAGCTGGGTCATGTGGTAATTCTATTTTTAGTTTTTTAAGGAGCCTCCATACTGTTCTCCATAGTGGCTGTACCAATTCACATTCCCACCAGCAGTGCAAGAGGGTTCCCTTTTCTCCACACCCTCTCCAGCATTTGTTGTTTGTAGACTTTTGAATGATGCCCATTCTGACCGGTGTGAGGTGATACCTCATTGTAGTTTTGATTTACATTTCTCTAACAATTAGTGATGTTGAGCAGCTTTTCATGTGCCTCTTGGCCATCTGTATGCCTTCTTTGGAGAAATGTCTGTTTAGGTCTGCCACCCATATTTTGATTGGGTTTTTTTTTTTTTTAATACTGAGCTGCATGAGCTGTTTATATATTTTAGAGATTAATCCTCTGTCCATTGATTTGTTTGCAAATATGTTCTCACATTCTGAAGGTTGTCTATTCATCTTATTTATAGGTTCCTTTGCTTTTCAAAAGATTTAAATTTCATTAGGTCCCATTTGTTTATTTTTGTTTTTATTTCCATTACTTTAGGAGGTGAGTCAAAGAAGATCTTGCTTTGATTAATGTATAAAACAGTGTTTTTCCTATATTTTCCTCTAAGAATTTTATGGTATACAGTCTTATATTTAGGCATTTAATACATTTTAAGTTTATTTTTATGTATGGTGTTAGGGAGTGCTCTAATTTCATTCTTTTACATGTAGCTGTCCAGTTTTCCCAGCACCACTTATGGAAGAGACTGTCTTTTCTCCATTGTATATCCTTGCCTCCTTTATCATAGACTAGTTGACCATAGGTGCATGGGTTTATCTCTGGGCTTTCTATCCTGTTCCTTTGATCTATATTTCTGTTTTTTGTGCCAGTACCATATTGTGTCTTGATTATTGTAGCTTTGTAGTATAGTCTGAAGTCAGGGATTCTGATTCCTCCAGCTCTGTTTTTTTCCCTTAAGATTACTTTTGCTATTCGGAGTCTTTTGTGTCTCCATACAAATTTTAAGATTTTTTGTTCAAGTTCTATAAAAAACTCTATTGGTAATTTGATTGGGATTGCGTTGAATCTGTAGATTGCTTTGGGTAGTATAGTAATTTTCACAATATTGATTCTTGCAATCCAAGAACATGGTACATTTCTCCATCTGTTTATGTCATCTTTGAATTTTTTCACCAGTGTCTTATAGTTTTCTGCATACAGGTCTTTTGTCTCCCTAGGTAGGTTGTTCCTAGGCATTTTATTCTTTTTTTTTTTTTTTTTTTTTTTTTGCAAAGGTGAATAGGATTGTTCCCTTAATTTCTCTTTCTGATCTTTCATTGTTAGTGTATAGGAATGCAAGAGATTTCTGTGCATTAATTTTGTATCCTGCAACTTTACCAAATTCATTGATTAGCTCTAGTAGTTTTCTGGTGACATCTTTAGGATTCTCTATGTATAGTATCATGTCATCTGCAAACAGTGACAGTTTTGCTTCTTCTTTTCCAAATATTCCCTTTATTTCTTTTTCTTCTCTGATTGCCATGGCTAGGACTTCCAAAGCTATGTTGAATAATAGTGGTGAGAATGGACATATTTCTCTTGTTCCTGATTTTAGAGGAAATGCTCTCAGTTTTTCACCATTGAGAATGATGTTTGCTGTGGGTTTGTCATATATGGGCTTTATTAGGTTGAGGTAGGTTCCCTCTATGCCCCCTTTCTGGAGAGTTTTTATCATAAATGGGTGTTGAATTTTGTCAAAAGCTTTTTCTGCATCTATTGAGATGATCATATGGTTTTTATTCTTCAATTTGTTAATATGGTGTATCACATTGATTGATTTGCATATATTGAAGAATCCTTGCATCCTAGGGATAAATCCCACTTAATCATGGTGTATAATCCTTTTAAAGTATTGCTGGGTTCTGTTTCCTAGTATTTTGTTGAGGATTTTTGCATCAATATTCATCAGTGATATTGGTCTGTAATTTTCTTTTTTTGTAGTATCTTTGTCTGGTTTTGGTATCAGGGTGATGGTGGACTTGCAGAATGAGTTTGGGAGTGTTTCTTCCTCTGCAACTTTTGGAAGAGTTTGAGAAGGATGGGTGTTAACTCTTCTCTAAATGTTTGAAAGAATTCATCTATGAAGCCATCTGGTCTTGGACTTTTGTTTGTTGGAAGATTTTTAATCACAGTTTCAAGTTCAATACTTGTAATTGGTCTGTTTATATTTTCTATTTCTTCCTGGTTCAGTCTTAGAAGGTTATACCTTTCTAAGAATTTGTCCATTTCTTCCAGGTTGTCCACTTTATTGGCATAGTGTTGCTTGTAGTCATCTCTTAGGATGCTTTGTATTTCTGCGGTGCCCATTGTAACTTTTCCTTTTTCATTTCTAATTTTATTGATTTGAGTCCTCTCCCTTTTTCTTGATGAGTGTGGCTAAAGGTTTATCAATTTTGTTTATCTTCTCAAAGAAGCAGCTTTTAGTTTTTTTGATCTTTGCTATTGTTTTCTTTGTTTCTATTTCATTTATTTCTGCTCTGATCTTTATGATTTCTTTCCTTCTCCTAACTTTGGGTTTTGTTTGTTCTCCTTTCTCTACTTCCTTTAGGTGTAAGGTTAGATTGTTTATTTGAGATTTTTCTTGTTTCTTGAGGTAGGATTGTATTGTTATAAACTTCCCTCTTAGAACTGCTGTTGCTGCATCCCATAAGTTTTGGATCGTCATGTTTTCATTGTCATTTTTCTCTAGGTACTTTTTGATTTCTTCCTTGATTTTTTCAGTGATCTCTTGGTTATTGAGTAATGTATTGTTTAGCCTCATGTGTTTGTGCTTTTATGTTTTTTTCCCTGTAATTTATTTCTGATCTCAGAGCTTTGTGATCATAAAAGATGATTGATATGATTTCAATTTTCTTAAATTTTCTGAGGCTTGATTTGTTACCCAAGATGTGATCTATCCTGGAGAATGTTCCATGTGCACTTGAGAAGAAAGTGTAATCTGCTGTTTTTGGATGGAATGTCCTATAAATATCAATTAAATCTATCTGGTCTATTGTGTTATTTAAAGGTTGTGTTTCCTTATTTATTTTCTGTCTGGATGATCTAACCATTGGTGTAAGTGAGGTATTAAAAATTCCCCACTATTATTGTGTTACTGTTGATTTCCTCTTTTATAGCTGTTAGCATTTGCCTTATGTAGTGAAGTGCTCCTATGTAAGGTGCATATATATTTATAATTATTATATCTTCTTCTTGGATTGATCCCTTGATCATAATGTAGTCTCCTTCCTTGCCTCTTGTAAAGTTCTTTATTTAAAGTCTATTTTATGTGATATTAGCATCACTACTCCAGCCTTCTTTGGATTTCCATTTGCATGGAAATTCTTTCTCCATCCCCTCACTTTCAGTCTATATGTGCCCCTAGGCCTGAAGTTGGTCTCTTGTAGACAGCATATATGTGTGTCTCGTTTTTGTATCCATTCAGCGAGCCTGTGCCTTTTTGTTGGAGCATTTACTCCATTCACATTTAAGGTAATTATCGATATGTATGTTCCTATTACCATTTGCTTAATTGTTTTGGGTTTATTTTTGTAGGTTCTTTTACTCTCTTGTGTTTCCCACTTAGAGAATTTCCTTTAGCATTTGTTGTATAGATGGTTTTGTGGTGCTGAATTCTCTTAGCTTTTGCTTTTCTGCAAAACTTTTGATTTCTCCATCGAATTTAAATGAGATCCTTGCTGGGTAGAGTAATCTTCATTGTAAGTTCTTCCTTTTCATCATTTTAAATATATCATGCCACTCCCTTCTGGCTTGTAGAGTTTCTGCTGAGAAATCTGCTGTTAACCTTATGGGAGTTTCCTTGTATGTTGTTTGTCATTTTTCCCTTGTTGCTTTTAATAATTATTTTTGTCTTTAATTTTTGTCAATTTGATTACTATGTGTTTCAGCCTGTTTTTCCTTGAGTTTATCCTATATGGGACTCTCTGTACTTCCTAGACTTGGGTGGATATTTCCTTTCCCACGTTAGGGAGGTTTTCTACTATAATGTCTTCAAACATTTTCTTGGGTCCTTTCTCTGTCTCTTCTCTTTCTGGGACTCCTATAATGCTAATGTTGGTGGATTTAGTGTCCCAGAGGTCTCTTAGGCTGTCTTCATTTCTTTTCTTTTCTTTTTTTTTTCTTTATTCTGTTCCATGCAATGAATTCCACCATTCTGTCTTCCAGGTCATTTATCTATTTTCTGCCTCAGTTATTCTGCTATTGATTCCTTCTAGTGTATTTTTCATTTCAGTTATTGTATTGTTCATTTGTGTTTGTTTGTTCTTTATTTCTTCTAGGTATTTGTTAAACATTTCTTGCATCTTCTTGATCTTTGCCTCCATTCTTTGTCCAAGGTCCTGGATCATCTTCACTATCATTATTCTGACTTCTTTTTCTGGAAGGTTGCCTATCTCCACTTCATTTAATTGTTTTTCTGGGGTTTTATCTTATTCCTTCATCTGGTACATAGCCCTCTGCCTTTTCATCTTGCCTGTCTTTCTGTGGATGTGGTTTTCGTTCCACAGGCTGCAAGATTGTAGTTATTCTTGCTTCTGCTCTCTGCCCTCTGGTGGATGAGGGTATCTAAGAGGCTTGTGCAAGCTTCCTTTTAGGAGGGACTGGTGATGGGTGGAGCTGGGTGTTGCTCTGTTAGACAGAGCTCAGTAAAACTTTAATCCACTTGTCTGCTGATGGGTGGGGCTGAGTTCCCTCCCTGCTGGTTATTTGGCCTGAGGCGATCCAGCACTAGAGGCTATGAGCTCTTTGGTGAGACTAATGGTGGACTCTGGGAGGCCTCATGCCAAGGAGTACTCCCCAGAACTTCCACTGTGTCCTCGTCCCTGTGGTGAGCTATAGCCACCTCCTGCCTCTGCAGGAGACCCTTGAACACTAGCACGTAGGTCTGGTTCAGTCTCCTATGGGGTCACTGCTCCTTCCCCCTGGGTCCTCATGCACACACTGCTTTGTGTGTGCCCACGAGGAGTGGAGTCTCTGTTTCCCCCAGTCCTGTCAAAATCCTGCAATCAAATCCCACAATCCTTCAAAGTCTGATTCTCTGGGAATTCCTGCTCCATTGCTGGACCCCCAGTTTGGAAGCCTGACATGGGGCTTAGAACCTTTACTCCAGTGGGTGGACTTCTGTGGTATAATTGTTCTCTAGTTTGTGAATCACCCACCCAGTGGTTGTGAGATTTGATTTTATTGTGATTGTGCCCCTCTTACCATCTCACTGTGGCTTCCCCTTCGGCTTCAGATGTGAGGTATCTTTTTTGGTGAGTTCAGTGTCTTCCCGTCGAAGATTATTCAGCAGTTAGTTGTGATTCCGGTGCTCTCTCAAGAGGGAGTGAGTGCACATCCTTCTACTTCGCTATGTTGAACAAATCCTGGGAAATATTTTTTTTTAATTGAGATATAATTGACAAGTAACCTTATATTAGTTTCAGGTGTACAACTTAACAATTTGATGTTTGTTTATATTATGGAATGATCACCACAATGAGTAGAGTTAACATCCATCACCATAAATAGTTACAAAACTTTTTTCTTGTGATAAGAACTTTTAAGATCTACTTTCTTAGCAATTTTCAAATAGGCAATACAGTATTATTAACTATTGTCACCATGCTATACATTACATCTCCATGACTTATTTATTTAATAACTGGGAGTTTGTATCTTTTGACCCCTTTGCTCAGTTTTGCCCACCCCCCCCCCAACACCCTGCCTCTGGCAACCATCAATCTCTTCAGTGTAATTGTGATGCAGGAAGCATCTTAAGTGTTTTTTAAAATTATAAACTTGCTTGTTTAAGGTATTATACCCACATATTTTATATGCAAATTTATTCCCTGTCCTCATAAGTAGCTATGTAGTCTGGAAATTCTTGGTAGTGGAAATTAAAAATAAAGTAAAACCTGGTTTTTATTTCCATTTCTATCTCTGATATTTTTTATACTTACTCCCTTCTACTTTTGATTCTTTCTTTGATGGCAGATTGTAGGGTAACTTTTATGTAAGTGTTTTAGTTTTAGCTTTATTTAAGACAGAGTAAAATGTATAAATAATGATTTAGCTTAGAAATGGAACACAGCTTCAACAATAGTAAGACCTATGGCTTTTTTGTCCAAATTTTGTGGTATATTTTTAATGTGGTGTTCACAAAAGCAGTGTAACCTGTAAAATACTAGATATTTATTAACATCTAATATATATTATGCAATGTGTAGACAATGAACTTATAGGTATAATAAGATGCAATGGAAAACAGACCTTGTTCCCTTTCAGTAAAACATTCTTTCCAACATTTGAGACATTTGCAAAGCACAATATGCTTATTAGAATAAAAGATATTATTTTAAGAAGAAATGCTGTGAATAAGGAAGCTCATAATGTACGAGCAATAGATTGATACACCAAAAGTTATTGATGGTGTAGCAGCTAACAAAAGTGATAATAAAAATCACTGGAAAAGATCATTTCAGTCGCCAAAAACAAATTGAGTATGACTAAAAAGAAGGAAAAATCTAATAATAAGTTCCATTAGGATTTAAACTCCCAAAATATGATACCCCGTATAATTTACAGATGAACCAAAGGAAGGAATAAGGATATTATCTGTCATTACATACAGGAAAGAAAAAGAAACTAGATTGGAAATGCTGTTCTGCCCTAGCATCAGGCCTGGTACACACATGAGTCTATTTAGGTAGGGAATGAAGGGAATTCATGAGGGATGTAGGCCTTGATTTTATAATTTAAAACTAAAATCAAGACCAATCTGAAACTATCTTAGAATATAAATAGAAAATTGTAGCACAGTTTTTCTATCAGCCAGCTAGTTGGTGAACTTATTACTACTTTCGGGTGCTCAAACTTCAGTTCCCATGTCTATGCTCACAAAATGTTCCCATGCACATAAAAAAGGTAATTTCATGCCCAAATGGAATTTTCTGCTTGCATTTTGCATGTAGAATATTCATTTACATAAACAAATTCATGTTTTGAGGAAACACACTTTGTGAGTTCAACTTAGGTGTCAATGGATGAAAAATTTCCTGAATATCAGGTCTGGTTGGATGACTTGAGACAAACCTTTTGTTAGTTAGCCAGTCCCCTTCCCTAACCTGTTAAATGCTATTCATCAATTTTAGGCTTTATGAATCTCCCTAAATTCCTTCCATGTATGGTTCAATTAGTACATTGTACCATTGTCTTTTGTAAATTAGGACAAAACTAGAGACAAATTGAGAACAAAGGAGTAATGCTATTGTGATATTATGAACTGAAGATCATGTCTTTTAGGTAAAAATCTTGCCCCAAAGGATGGAAATTCCCATTTTAAAGAGAAGATGTGTTAATAAGTTGTTAAAATACAAATTTAAGAAAATGAATCAGAATATTAGATCTGTAAGAAACCTTGGCCTTTACTCTGTCTAATCCTTTTGATTTGCACAGATTGGTTGATGGTTAAACCACAAAATTTTCCTGTATATTTCCCTTCATCGTGTTCTCTCCATAGAACATAAAATTTGTAGGGGAGGAAACAGCTTCCCTCAACCCTCTTAAAGTTCCTGGCTGGATCTGCAAATTAAACTGACAAAGACAGATTAACAGGAAAGAAGCATACAGATTTATTTAATATAAATTTTGTGTGACACAAGAGACCTCATAAGGAAATGAAGACCCAAAGAAACAGCTAGACCTGAGTCTTTTATGCTAGTTGTGGAGGAACATGGTAGGTTAAGGAGTATGAGGTAATCATAGTAAACTAGAGAAACTTAGCAAACCCTGTTTGTTAGGGTTCTTCTCAGCATCCTTTGTCTTCAGAGATAAGGATACTCCTTTCCTCTGGGTATAGGGAGGGCACTTTTATTGAGAGTTTTATGGCCTGTTTCAGGGAAGAAGGGTGGAGTAGGGGGAGGTCAGTGTGACCTTCTGCTTCTAACATTTTTCAAACTCCTTCAGCTTAAGATATTCAATACACCAAGATGCCATATTTTGTGGTAGCATGTCCTAAACCCCATAACATCCATTTATAATGGAAAAAAAAGTTTATCATATTGCCAAATATGGTGGGTGGATTAAAGTTCCTGAGACAAATGAGTGATCAAAGAAATGGGAAGGAGGGCATGGCTCAGAATCAAGAAACTTGGTGATATATACTTAGGTATTTATACTAGTTTTTATGCATTTTTTGAAAAGACCATCTTGGACTCTGTGAACATTGTTTGTATGTTCAAATACAATTTAAAATTGTATTTGTCTTTTCAACTCTGTCCTTAATGTTGGTATGACAGTTCTTTTTATAGTTTGCACAATTTCAGACTTGAAAAAAATATAATACCCTAAACTTTAATTCAGAAGATTATGAAAATGTTCACATGCACTCACTGTCTTAAAAATCCCCAAAATCCATGAAGTAAAATATGACCCATTTATACTTTCCTTTGTCCGCCTACCTTGGTGTTCTTGGCTAGAGCTGCTTAGCTACCTACCAATTCTTTCCTACCGGTAGCAAGCAGATCCTTCCCCAAAACAGTGTCATCTTTGCATGTTTTATGCCCCAGCTAATGCCTGTCCTCCTCTCCTCCATTTGACATCCCACTCATCTCAGGTGCCCTAACAGTCACATGTGGTTAGTAAGTAAATTGTTATTTTCAAATCAACACTGGTTTTTCATATGTTTGTAGATAGTTTCATTTTTCCCATTACAAGCTCAGGGGACCTCAAGATGTATTAGTTTTCCCCTCATTCCTAAAATACAGGTATAGGAATCTTTAAAAATCTTTTTCTTGGGCTTTCTTAGAAATTGTTGTGAAGGAGTATATCTAAAATGCGATAAGTTAAACAGGAACCAGGTACTCAGGCATTCCTTTTGCAAAACAGTGAACTGAATCTGGCTGCTGATCAAGTAAATCTAGTCTGCTGTGGTCTACACAGTGGGTGGTACTCAAGAGGTCAGCTAGCCTCTAGACATGGGCTCAGCCCCCTCCAGGTTCCAAAACACATCAACAGTGACCCTCATCAGGTCCATCCATTGCTACTTTGATGCCAAGCTTGGATTGTGTGAATCGAGACACTATAAGCATCTTTTTCTTCAGTGAGTATTGGTTTGGAGAACTTCCCATTTCCTCTCTTCTCTCCTTTTGATCCTCACATACTGGTTGATGCCTAGCTCAGATCATTCTCAAGTGCATTTCCCTTCATCATATCTTCTCCATGGAAGCCAGATGCATCAAAGAGAAGATTCTGTTATAATGAAAAAAGTTGTTTAAAGGAGTTAAATCACCTGAGACCAGTGGTTGATCAAAGAGTTGGGAAGGAGGACACTTCTTAGGCCCCAAAACCCTGAAACAATTGCTCCATCTTATGGACCCACAGTATGACAAGTTTTTGTGTTAAGATTGAATTTCATTTTGAAGACCCTGAAGTACTAAGAACAATGGTTTTCCAATAATTACTTTCTTTCTCTTTTCTTTTATAAAGATTTATGGTGTTTAGGAAGGTTGCATTAAAGTTGCAGATAATCTATGTATTTCCTCTCCTCCCCTCTCCTCTCCTCTCAGCTTGTCTTCTTTTTTATTTCATCACATTTCTGCTGTATCTTTCTGGTCAAAGGGGATGATCTCCTTTCTGAGTGCTTAAGCTTTCTAAGCCCGTATATTCCTTTCCTTTTACCTCCTCTCTAAAAGGTTCTTCACTCTTTTCCTTCACAAAATACTTGATAGCTCATTAGATCCAGGCTCTAAACAACCAAATAATCTTATTCCTTTAGAAATTTTATATCCCTTCTCTAGATGACAAAAAGAGTTTCCACACTGAATCTTGTAAAGCAGTGAAAAACATACAAAATCATCAGGAAGGAAGGGGAAAAAATTTGCATTCAATAAATCTGAAGATTTACATCCTTCTACATTCAGAGACTAGGTTTCTTGTTCTCTGAATTTAAATATAAGCTAGCTCTTTAGGAATTTTCTTCTATTTCAAAGCTAGAATGCTACTCTGATCTCTCATTAGTAAGTGGCATATTATTTTTTCAGCCTCTACTCTGTTCAGTCCTGTTTATGAAGTTCTCTTATCTGAAGGGATCTTAGTGGTGTTCCCATTGTTACTACTCCATTTACAATAAAAAATAATCTTTTATTTTCTTAGAAGAATGAATAATCCAGCCTTTACACCACATTTCCCAGCAGTTTAGTTAAGAGATTGCCATTGTGATGTAGAAAGCTGTTACCTCTTCCACTATTGACCAAGGACAGAAAGCTTCTTAATGTTGCCCTATTACTGTATGATTAGGCATACTTTATATTTGTTTTATGTTAACTATTGCACTGTATCATTTGTAAAGTATAATTCATCAAAAAGTATGCTGTTTTCACTTCCAAATAAACTCCTCTCCCTCCTCCCCTGCCCCCACATGCAAATACAGACTCAGAGACACACATATATTCTGTCTGTACTGACCTCAAAGCCATAACCACAGAGACACCCTTTATCGGGTGACAAAAAGAAAGAAAAAGCCTCTTGAGGCCTGAGTTTGCAAGCCTAAACTTAAAAGGTGACACTAATGCCATCAAAAGGAATACATTTTCTTACAGAAGGATCAGAGTGCAAGATATATCATCAAACGAAACTGGGCCCTCAAGTGTTCTTCATAGCTCATAATTGATTGGAATGGCAAACGGAGTAATTTGTAGGCAGCTAGCTTATGACACATTGTAATGAAGAAGCCATATGTAAAAGTATGTGGAATTAACAGGAGCAGTGTTACTCCTTCAGCATTTTAGATGAAAAACACATGCAGTTTTGAAACTTCAGATTTGCTATTTCAAAGACTGCAAGAGCATCTGTTAGGTATTGTATGATCTCATCTCTAACACAGCACAAGCAGTCAGCTTTTCAGCATGTCAAACCATAACTAAGTAAGGAGCCAAAAAATGAGCAGGCAGGTCACTTTTCACCTCATTAGCACAGCAGGAGGGGGCTCTGGAAAACTAGATGCTAGCAGAAGCCGAGGGGCCTTGCTGGTATCTTTTTTGAATAACAGAGAAAGGACCCAGCTGTGTACTCCTTCTAACTCTGTACTTCTGTTCTTTGCCATATAACCCCTTCCCTTTTTTCTGACCTTTCATCAGTTTGACCCCTGTAGTGTTCATAAACCATCACAAATTTCTGTCTGTGGAATAATTTTTCTCTACTTTTCCACGTGGTAGATCTTGGTTTTAATACAATTGTATTCAATATGACATGAATACACAGTCTTTAATGTTCTTGACAAGATTGAAATTCAGGGTCCTTTGGACACAAACATAGAGAAGATAATGGGAAAGCAGCTATCATTACATTCTATGAGCTGCTTCTTGCATTTGTAAAACTATCAAAAGTTTACTTTCTGTTCTGAAATTTGTTTTCTAGTTCTTCATCTTTCATTTCCTTTATCAATCTTATCATCACAATGGTGACTCCTTCATCAGCCTCCATCAGCCTTAATTCCTGGGTGACTACAGTATTCAGGTCACTTCTGCCAACCCACAATGGACAAAATATATATAATTTCTTTTTTAAGCCATTAAAATATGGAATTATTTGTTACACAGCATAATGTAGCTGATCCTGAGTAAAAAATGAGCTAAGATGTATTGCACGAGGACATTGTACCAGGCAGTGTGCTAAATACTTTATAATCACTGTCGTGATTTCATAACAATGGTATATGGAAGGTACTATGCTCATCCTCCTTTCAGAGTGAGAAAACTAAAACTTGTAGGTATTGTTTTCACACCTCTCCTGCGCCATCCCCAAATCCTTTTGCATCATCTCCTCTTCTAGCCACTGCCTCAGAAACCAATTCCAAGTCTACTTCTTCCTTCTTGCCCCAGGCTTCTCCTGCTCCACTGCACGGGGCGACCACAACTCTGCTCTGGGAAAGCACATAAACAGACCCACATAAGCAGGATATGGACCAGTGAAGTCTGGTGGTATTAATGACTGACCCAAGGGTCAGGAGACAACAGCAAGTGTACCCCTGACCTCCTTTTTTCCCATTGCAGACAGTCCTGAGACATAATACATAAGATTCCTCATAAAGGTCCTAAATTCAGTGTTCAATTTGATAAGACATTTTTGAACTGGCTTTTTTTTCATTCTCTTTAACTCCCATTGTCCTGCATGCCTTTTCCCTCAGATCAGGTAACTAGGCAAAGTACTGGCATGTAAGCCTTTTTCTCAGACTCTACTTTGAGTAGAACCAAGAAAAAGACACTAAGTGATTCACCCAGGACACAAGGCTTCTGTGCAAATCTAGGATTAGTGAAGGGTAAAGGTGAAAAGCATACCCCTAATAACTATTAGGCACTGCCTTAGTGTATGTTGTTACAATTTTCATTTATTTTGTACCATGACAAGTCCATTAAGTAATTGGCTCCTCTTTGGCACTTGGTGTTTTCTCATATAATGATGACTTTATATGTGTTCTATTAATATGTATCATTCTTTCTTTTCCTTTTTTTTTTTTTTTGAGTGAACACTTTCTTATTTCTTTATAAAACATCTTCCATGTTCTGACTTTTGAAAAAACAAACATTAGTCTACATTTTAGGCTTTAAATTTCCATTTTTAATGTTACCTACATAGCAGTATATTACCCATATGCTCTTCTAAAGACTTCCTATCTTGGGATTTCTACAAATAAATGTTTATAACACTCTATCTATAGAGACTAACATATTACAGTATACAGAAAACAAGATTGAGAATTTGCACCAAGAGAGGCCAATATGTAATTTAAAGTTTTCTGATAGTCATATTAAAAGAAATAAATTGTAATAGTCGTAATTAATTTTATAATGTTTTCTTTAATCCAATATATACAATGTATCAAAAATATTATTTCAACAAATAATCAAGATAAATAATTATTATTGAAATGTTTTGCCTTTTTTATTTTTTTATTTTTTTTTTGAAGATGTTGGGGGTAGGAGTTTATTAATTAATTAATTTATTTTTGCTGTGTTGGGTCTTCGTTTCTATGCGAGGGCTTTCTCTAGTTGTGGCAAGTGGGGGCCACTCCTCATCGCGGTACGCGGGCCTTTCACTGCTGTGGCCTCTCTCGTTGCGGAGCACAGGCTCCAGATGCGCAGGCTCAGTAGTTGTGGCTCACGGGCCCAGTTGCTCCACGGCATGTGGGATCCTCCCAGACCAGGGCTCGAACCCGTGTCCCCTGCATTGGCAGGCACACTCTCAACCGCTGCGCCACCAGGGAAGCCCTGCCTTTTTTATACTAAGCCTGTGAAATCAGGTGTGAACTTTACACTTAACAGCACACCTCTGTTTGGTCTCACTACATCTCAAGTCCTCAATAGCCACATGTGGACAGTGACCAGCACATGGGACAGTGCAACCAGCTCTAGAGCTTGCTATTTTTGCTTCTAACTTAATAATTCTTCCAGTCATATTTTACTTTACCTGTTATATATGACGATTTTTTGGTTCTAACTTCCTGAATATGTTTAATCATTTGGAGAAATATTTTTCAGATCAATTTTTTAGCACTTGATTTCCTCTGCTTCATTTACTATAAAGTGCCTAATGAAAACCTGTAGTTTACTTTATATCAAATGAATATTTGATGATTGTACAACTTCAGAGCCCAGTTGCAAGACAAATATATCAGACAATGCACATTGAGAGTTTAATCTTAGGATGGTCCGATTTAAAACATGTTCCAGAAATATACTATGTTCATAAGCTGAAATTGTCTGTATTATTTAATGCCCCAAGCATTAATTTACTAAGATAGCCTAATGTCTAGGAAGAGGTACTAATACAGCCAATAAAATGTTTACAGAACAGTTCAATTTGAAGAATTACTTTATCAATTTTTTTAATCTTTTCTGAACCAGATTATTTGTCTGTAAAATTGGGATAATATAGTACCTACCTCATAGGAACATTATAATAATTGATTAGCTAATACCTAGAGCCACTTAGAAATATGAATGGTACCTAAATAAGCCTTCAGTAAATGTTAGCTATCATTATTATTACAATTACTGTTTTATAAGAATTATTTTTCCTAAAATGAAAATGTGGTAATCCAACTATTTTGAGTAGTACTATAACTAACAGTATTACCATTTTGAGTATTAGAGGCATAATTTGTACACATAATAAGACTATGTATAGAAGCATATATGTAAATACATATATACTTGAGTATAAACCATACTTTTTTCTCCATCAGAAAAATATAAGGTGAAATTATAAGATAGCAAGAAGTAAATAATTCACAATTTTCCATCTTTTCCCATTTCCCTCTAAAGGAAAACATTTTCAACATTCTGATCTCAGTTTAATCTTTATTTCAATACATTATCCCTTCCCTGTTAATATATTTGGGTAATTTCAACTACTTACCTACCGTTGGCAAGTTTGTTAGAGAATGCTTATATTCTGGCAACTTTTCAGGAAGAGGTTCATGGCTGATCATTGAGTTGAAGTTATAATGGAACTTACCTGGTTAAATAAATAGACCACGTGTGATTTTATGTGTTCATAAATATCAGTGTGTCTTTTAAGGTAGTGGTGAATGGAGGGCAAAGAGAGTGGTAGAACTGCCATCTGTATGAACTATAGATTATCGGCACTCACAAGAAAAGCGGTAACTTTTCTTAAAAGGCAGTAAAGACCTAGACCTTGACATATTGTTTGATAGAATAGTTCAGCAATTTATTGGCCCCAAACTTTTTACTATTTCTGATTGTATAGTTGGTGGAGAGGATAAAAGTTAGCAAGCTGGGAAAATGAAGCTTTTATGGTGTGTAGGAAAGAGAATTTAATGCCACTGCAAGTAAATGGATAGCTGCTCTTACGCAGTTTAGGTACCACAAAGAAAGCAATTATTTTGACACTGGGTAGAGGATAGTTTAAACTGGGAAGTTACTCATAGCATCCATTATTCAATATTTTTTGGTGATGCATTCTTTTGTCCAAACCAATCATTATTCTTGTAATTATCCCAAGTGCTGTGCAAACTTCTAGAATCAACTCACTGTGAAACATCACCTTAAATCGATAAGAAGAGCAGAATTCCCTGGAGTTTGGAGAGTTCTCCAAGGGTGCCCACTGACTCCCCACCAAGAGTTTTAAGCTAAAATGTTCTGAAGTAGGACTTTCCCCTTGTTAAGATTTCTCTTGTAGTACTTTGAGCACTTTCTTATGTCTCTCACCCCACTTATCCCCATAGCCCAGGCTGCATGACAATATTCCCTTTTATTTGGCTCTGAATGGGAAAGCATTAGGTTCCAGTAAGTATACCTGGAGCTGAAATAGTAAGGAGAATCCAGCACTTAAAAAAGGCCAAATCAAGCAAACCTTACTTCCTTTAAGTCGGCTGTCAAGATTATAAACATCATCTATGAATAAAGGTAGTATAGAAAATGTCCAAATGTGGTTTTTTTTCTGATTTTAATAAGCATTACTGAATGGCTAATATATGATATAGTTATTTGAGCTAATAGGTCACAACAATTTGTTGAAAGACGTACTTCCTCCTGTGCCTATCCACTCCACAGTCAAGAATAATGGTTCACTGAATATTTTTACTGGAAAGAAGAGACCTAATTATTGCTATTTCCTGAAAATCTCCTGACAGACTGCCTTTTGAGAGAATCTACAACAGTTAAAAATTAATCATGTAGCCTGCATATCAGCATGTTTACTAGTTTATAATCAATTTAATTTTGCAGCAGTGCCAGGCAATGCTTTGAAATGTTTTTTACAGAGGATCCAGATGTACATAAGGCATCAAGAGTGTATTGTCAGGTGCCTGACTCCAACTCACTTTTCTCCCCAGGAATCTTCAATTATAATGTTTTATTTCACAAAATCACCCCACATTTCTTTTTGTATGCTAAAAGAAATAGAATAGAGCATCAAATTATGTTACACAGCAGAGCTTGAGTAACAGACCAAAAAGGAAAAAGGAAAGAAAAAAAAAAAAAAACTAAGGAAATAGAAATAAAGCATTTGCCAACTGCCAGGACAAATTAAATCATCTTACAGTATGCAACAATGACAATTGCCCTTGAACTACAGCACATTGCTAAAGGAAGATAGAAGGGTATGAAGCTTTAACAGTCAATGAAGGGATTTAAATACCTTATCCTCTCCATTTTCTGAGATGATGGCATGTGGGAAAAAGAAGTGCATGTAATGAGTCTCACAAATGATTCAAATTGCCTTTGGTAAAATATAATGTGACACAGACTATGGTTTGATTACCTTTTTGTTTCTGTTTATTGTTTGTTTGGTTGATTTTGTTTTAGTACAGAATTTCATCTTGCTTTTGTCATTGGTTTATAAATGATGGGTTGAGGATCTTAAAAATTGTGTGAATAATTCCCCACATTAAGTGGGAATCTGAAAGAACCCAGGGAAGACTTTTAAATACCCGAGGACAAATCAGAGCCCATTATAAGGCAGAACCCATGGCTCTTACAAATGAACTGAGTTCCAGGATTCTGGAAATCCAATAGAATTTCCTCTGTTCCTATAGTTTTGAACTAATCTAAAAAAATGTGTGAGGGATTGGGTTCTGATCCTTAAAACAATGGCATAATAATCTTCCTAGAATGAGTGTGGTGAGCTCTTTCTAATCACGTATAAAGATAAGTCTGAATTGTTTATTAATTGATGTAAAACCACCACTAAAAAATAATGTATCTATATTTCCTTATATGTAAAATTTTAGGATGGAAAATTCATTTCAAACTGACTTACAGTTATCTATAAATGTTGCATCTCTGTGTAGTCAAACTCCTACATTCCTCCATTTTTCTTTGGGACTTCTTAAATTAGATGACTTCTGGGAAATATTCTTGTTCAGTACTTACTGATGTAAGAGGCTTAGTATTTAAAAGTTGCTATATCATGTATTGTGTTCAAAGAAAGCCAATGTTCTGTATAGTAGGGAAAGTGAGTAAATATACTCTAAATATTCAGAATATAATTCTGAGTTTGAGACTGCCTAGGGCAAGCTGCTGTAGATTGAAAGTCAGTTGAGTGCTAGGAGCATATCATCTTTATATTGTATCTTAAAACCATCTCAGTACCTAGCATGTAATTGGGAATCTACATGAGATTGTTTACTTGCAGTAGTAAGATCAACAATAAAACACTCCCTGTGGTGCTGGAATGTCAGCCCAAGGAGCAAAGAACAGTATTGAGTGATCTGGAGTAGACAATGGTTAAAAGTATAGTCAATGAAATTTTCAGCTGTAAAGCCTCAAGCCTTCTAGTGGATCTCTGCCTCTGGGTTAAGATTCAGGAGGTGGAATCCAGTCCAGAGTAGAGATGGGTTTGCTAACAAAAGCAAAGTAACCTATGCCCTGAAAGTTTGAGGCTGGTTAACAAAATGGAGAGATGAAACAAATGCCTAGTTATCACCATCAGAGAACAAATCTCAACTTGAATTCCTGGCAAGGCTGTTGAAGATGAATCTCACAGCACTGAGCTGGAGAGATCTTTATTGCTCCTTGCGATGGTTTACCCTCCACAATGGAGGTGTAGGGAAGAAATGCAGAATAAGCACCTTCTAAGATGGTATGGAAATCAGGTATCAATTTTCAAAGACATTTTGATGTATGTCTATTTTCACTAGATTAATTAATTTATGGGTTTTCTTTTTTTTTTTTTTTTAATCTATAAGATGGGAATGTAACTGCACTTCATGGTGCTGCTGTGAGAATTCAATGAGGTAATGTAAATGAAAGCATAGCTCCCTAGTGTCTGTTACAAAAGAAGCACTCAATACTCACTATGAATAATCTCAAGGTAGTATACATTATATATTACCTGTAGTATTATATCTAATAATTCATAATGTATTGGTAATGATATTAATAATGAGAGTTATGGTTTATTTGGAGATTATTCTTGTTTTAATAAATGATCTTCCAGTGAAGACCTGAAAGGCAGCAGGCCAAATTAGTCAAAAATCAGTTCATTACACAGCTAGCTTGTTGAACTATAGAGAGCTTTTCTGAAGATTTGGTTTATGGGCTGAGCTGCTTTGAGCTGTTTAAGGCAGCTCTTTTGTAGAGCAGCTGGATTTAATATCTCAAAGATCTTGTATTCCTGGAATTACCATTACTTGTCAATGGTGGGTTTTCCCTACAATGCATCTCCTGTCTTTATTTTTGCAGAGCGATTTCTTCCCGTCCCACTTTTCCTTCCCTTGTGCCTGCCAGGACTACCTTTGCCCCTTGTCTTGCATGTCTCTCTTTCTAAACTCTTGCTCCTGCCTTTTTAGCCCACCCTTCCCCAGTCCCTTTCTGCCTTGGGTTCTGGTGGATATTCAGTTGCAACAGATTGTCCCAGATACCGTGGAAAGTGTTTGTTGAACAGTTTTCATAAACTGACTATTCTGCACATCAAGCTTTTGGTGAATTGATTTTTGAAAATTGACAGATTGAGAGACACCTTGAAAATTTCAATACTAAAGAATCATATTATTTCCTTTTTATTGAGAGTGTATTTACCTGACTCCATTTTACAACTTTTATATTCAGCACAGGTCTTCAATTACTGTCAATCTTTTCTTATCTTACAAAATTTTTCTCAAAGTTGTATTTTTTTTCTCTTTTTAGTTCCTTGGGGAATAATTTTTTCTGGTCCAAGCAACAAACGTGATTAAAGAGTCTATGTGCTTTCTTACAGCCTTTTTTTTATGTGTTGGGGACACCATTGCTCTCTTAGCAAAGTTTGTTTCTGCCCTTAATAATATAAAGATCATTTTTCCTGATAGTAAACTACAGTAAAGCGTTCTTATTCTCCACCTTTCCTTTTCCCTTTTCTTCTTCTCTGTCCCTTCTTCCTCCTCCTGCTCTAAATAGATAGTCCCTATTTTATATTACTCTAAATTCATCATGACCTTGATTCTCTGATGCTGCCCTTAATATGACCTACTGATACTTGTGAAAATACTCCGTTATTTCATTTGAATAAGGTCTTTAAAAATCTGAGTTATTTTTAGAGCTCCTTTTGTAGCCATCTCAATGTTTTTTTTATAAACTTCTTTCAAACAGGTAATATGCATTAGTTTTTGAAAAAAAGTTACAAAGTTTAAAAACATGAAATAATGACAAAAACACCTCAATCTCACCAAAGATAGCTACACATAATACATTATTAAATTTCCTTCCGTTTGTTTATATGCATATATATAATAGGCATTATATATATTATACACATATTTTCTCTTTTAAAAAGAAAGTGATACCCACTGCTCCCCTTCTTCACAAGATCCCCATAACTTCCACTTCAGCAAATATTCTTCCTCTTTGGTAGAATTCCATTCAGGGCAGAAGTTTTCTCATCACTTCTGCCAAGCTTCACGGTGATGAAACTGTCAAGCAAAGTCAAGAATGTATTCAAGTCAGTACTTTTAGTTGAATAAGATAACCATCTGTGTTGGTTGCGGTTTTCATCAGTGTGCATTTATTAAAGAAAAGAATGTTTGAATAAATGTATGAATGGGTACAAACATGAATTAATCAGAGAATAGGCTGTGGCAGTTTTCTTTTATGCTTCGTGAATCAATCGTGCATTTTCTTCAACTCTCCAAGTAACTTTCTGTAAACCACTGCAGTGATGTCACTTCTGCTCGTTAACTCTAATACCCTCCCTCACAAGATCTTAAAGGACATTTTGCTATTAACTCTATGATGTTGGAAAATAGCACTGAACTTCTCCAACCTTCATCTTCTATAAAGTGGGGCATAATAATGGTACCTTCACGGTCCTCTTTTGAATATCTATATAAAATGTGTATAAAGTCCTTTACAAAGCTTAAGGTGATATATCCATAAGTTAACTACTATGATATCAAGAGCAAAGATACCTGAAAGGCTGCATTTATGTCTGTGTTAAAACCACAGCTGCTCTCCTGTGTTACTAATGCTCTGTGAATTGGCAGGTACAGATCTAAGGCATTAGCATTATTTTTTTGGTTATCATTAGAATTTTCTCATTTTCTTATTTTATATCATAATGTTCTGCTTTGCAGTATTTCAATTGATTTTTCTTGGAAATGACTATAATGTTTCAAGCTGAGCATTATAACTTGAAATGATGAACAGTTAATTATGTTATCTTTTAAAAATCTGTTATTATGTAAAAGTCCTCCAATAGAAATAAAGGAGGAGAAAAATAGAAAATGAAGGATATGCCACAAAAATTTCTGTCATCAGAATCAAAACAATTAAGGCAATACATTAGTAAATGGGGTTAGGTAATAAAAGTATAGGATCAATTGACAAAAATGTTAATGTGTTATAAACAGAGGCTAAATAAGAGAATTTGTAGGTCCTCAGACACATCACTTTTTATGTCTTTCTTTTTTATTTTTGGCTGCTAAATTCTCCTTCCCCCAACCGGCCAACCAGTAGTTCCCTTTCAGAGTTGAGATCAAGGACTTATGTTTAAGTATGAAGTCCATGTTCCTTTTTTGTATCTTCTTTTTCTAAAGTATTCAGGGAAGCTCCTGAAAAGTCAGAGAAATTCACAGCTTATTAAAAAATAAGAATAGTTACTTTGCAATTTCAAGCTTGTGAGAATACCTATAAATAAGAGCCAATGTCCACGTGCCAGAAAAAAGAAAAAACCCAACTTTTTTTGGTAAGACCCTAATGCAAGTACTACAGCTAACTATGATTAGTTTAGATCCTGAATAAAAAGGCCTAACACCTCAAATCAAGGCTGGCTTCACAGCCATGTGATCTGGCATTGCACTGAAAAGAAACTGTACTTGGTTTAATGCTCTGCTGTCACGTATTAAAATTCTTAATAATTTTAAACAAGAGACCCACATTCTTACTTTTCACTTGGCTCCACAAATTACATAGCTGGTGCTGTCCAAAATCAATTATTCAGACAGCTTTTTAAGCAAGAGCAAAGTGAAGCTTAAGGAATAAATACTGTGCAGGTGCCTGCATAATCAACAAGAGATAAAAAATCTACTCAACGTCAATGGATGTAAAACATAGCCTAAAAAATTCAGTAGTACTCTTGTGGAACCATCCCCAGCGACAAATGATTCCTCATTCCACAGACTCACAAAGTGGTGTAAACGAGTTGACCAAAGGCACTCAAAACTTGAGAATTCCACATTAACTTAGTTGACATTTAAATGAGAAAGAGAGAGAAAGAGAAGTAGTGAGAGAAACAACAAGAATGGACTCACTTCCCAATAAATATCCAATGATGACCACAGAAAGTTTACATATTTATGTAATACTAAAAAGAGTCATGCTAAGGTAAAGTAACTCTTAGGATAATGTTGTTTTGTTGCATGAGAATAGCAATAAGAGCTAATATAGCAATGTCTTCCTCCTTTTGCCAAGCACTGTTTTATGTGCTGTATATGTATTAACTCACTTAATCCTCAGAAAATCTTACCACATAGGTACTAGTTATTCTTCCCTCTTTTAGAGAAAAAGGAAGTTAGGCACAGAAAGGTGAAATAACTTGGCAAAACCGTGGTCAGTCTTGGAAGCAGGGTTATACCCTGAGAATTGATGACTGTACCCTCTTCTTTGCCTGTCTAGCAAAAGCAAGCTTTGGCCAGAAAATCATGAAACTTTTGTCTTGAGACCCAGGAATACGATTCAACATTTTCTAGCAATAAATATCAAACCCTTTAATTCTGACTATTGTGTCTTTAAAGAGACCTTTCTAGAAGAAAATATCTTGTCTTAGAATAAACACAGATTTTGATTTATTTTATTTTATCAAGCCCAGCCCAAAAAGCACAGTTTTAAAGATGGGAATGGTCATTGTCTAATGGTTTTCACAGACTTCTTTTTCTCAGCTCACTAGTCTCTAGATTGAGAGAGAACATACATGGCAAAGGTGATAATATTAGCTTAGACTTCTAGGCTGCCTTGGCCTCTCTCCTCTGCCAATAAACAGATTTTAGTCCCTGGGGCCGTCAGATGAGCAACTTCACAGATGCTAAACTTCCTGCAAATTAAGCACATGTAGGTAGAAAAAATTACAATAAGAGCACATGCCACCCTGCTAATGGTTTCAGTAGGGAAATTAGTGAATTAAACTGGTGTTGGAAACCAAACCTCTAAATTTTGCTTTTATCCACGTTTTATAATGTATTTAGTTTTTGTATGTACCACAGTGGACTTTTCCTTTACATCAGTTGACAATATCATCCTTTGTTTTCTTCTTTAGAATGATAGACTGTGTAGCTGTCTGGTTGGCACTCAGAGGTGATCTCTGCTCCAGGCAACTCCTGCAATTAGTTGATGGATAATTCAGCATATTTTTATACCTGTCAAATTAGCTTTATACCAACATCAGCTTTGACAATTCAGAGAGAGAGATCAGTGCCTGTTTACTCGGGTTCATGTGAAAATGGAAAATTTAAGCAGAATAGGTTAATTGCCCAACTTAATGGCCAGGTGTAACCGGCTTCTCTATGTACCCATCACCTGCCACTTTCTCTGGATGGTGGGTTTGTTTTATCCTTTCTTTGTTCCTTGTTGGTTGATGTATAACACCGTCTCTAATTGTAGAAATTGATTCATCTGTAGCAGGTGAATGAGAACACCACATAACAATGGGCAAAATAATTGAAATGGTGTATCTGAGTTGAAATAGCTCTGTTGGCTGTGTTGGGTAAAGAGCCTAATCAGAAATTTCTTGTTGTTTCTTTGAAGTCTTACACTCCCTAGAAAATTGTATTCATCTCAAGTGTTTCCAATATTTGAAATAATTCTGAAAACTCCCTCATAAGCAAAACATAGTGACATTGAAAATTAATATATTTCTCTTTGTCCAAAATTCTTCTAGATAGTTGCCTGAAAATAGTAGGTTCATCATTGTAAGCTATGGCATTGAACTATTTGACCAAATTTTAGTTTTCCTCTACCTCATGAATACAGTACATGTGTGTTCACCATTTTTATTTTGATTTTTGTGAGAGATTCAATTAGGTAACATTTATGGCTTTTTCCAGTTGTAGAATTCCATAGCTAACTGCTCAGTCAATGAAGCAATGGGTACATATGAATCAGATAAAAATGCTTATTAAAAATGTAGATTCCGTACTACTCCTCCAAATATTCTGTTTTAAAAGGATCTGGAAGAGCCAAGATATCTGCATTTTCCTATGTTTCCAGTAATTATTAATTCAGGTCCCCTGGAAATTATACTGCCACAAAGTCACTTGAGATGCCTATGGCTTTCCCTTTG